>NC_059425.1:24106578-25441578 GCF_021028975.2 Sphaerodactylus townsendi | reverse complement strand
CTGAAACACTGCAAACATCTGTCAGTCCTGTGCCAGCATCAAAACAAATGGAAGACACACGAGTAATGAGATGCTCCCTCTTCAAATTGTCTTCAGCTCTCTGACCAAATTGCTGGTGCGCTCATGAGTTGGCGGCAAAAGTGTTGGTCTTCTCCCTGTTGCTTTTCTCTGGCTGGCCCTGAACACAGGGCTATCTATATGAAATGGCATTTCTGTTGGCGGAAGAGGGAGTGGCGACTTCCACCAATCCCTCCCTCCCAATGAATACTTCCCTAACGTCACACCCTATACTGTTCCGACCTGAAGGTCTGCAGACCCGCTCCCAGGAACAGAATTTCAGGGATAGAAGCTCAGTGGAATGCAGCAGGGGTTTGGGGGGAAGTAGAAAAGTCCCACTCTGCATAGTGCACAGATGCTCCATTCAGCCATTTTAGTGGGTGGAGCTGGAGTGGAACAGGTAGGAAGAGCTTTGGGTAGGTGGAGTCACAGAAGAAGGGTGTGGCTGGAAAGGCTTGTGGCCCACTGCCCGATTGTTTTGGAAACTCCAGCTGCCCCTGCTTCCAGGATTGTGCTCCCGCGGGTGGTTGTGGCACAAATGAAGCATACCTGTTCACCCTCTTCTGTCTCCATGGCACAGGGACGGCTGCATTAGTCGAGAAGAGATGATCTCCTACTTCATGAAATCCAGCATGGAGCTGAACGGCAAGATGGGATTCATCCACAGCTTCCACGAGACCACATTCTTGCGGCCCATCGCTTGCCGCCAATGCAAGGGCCTGGTGAGGAGGGGTGTTGTGCTCAGAGCGATCCATTCTTGTGCTTAAGAATGTAAGAGGAGTTCTGCTGGATCGGGACCAAAGTGTCTACCTAGCCCATAGGTGTCAAACTCGCGCCCCTCCAGATGTTATGGACTACAGTTCCCATCATCCCCTGCTAGCATCACGTTGGCAGGGGATGATGGGAACTGTAGTCCATGACATCTGGAGGGCCACGAGTTTGACACCTATGGGCTAGCCCAATGTTAACTTTTGAACAGGTAGACAATTCTAGGAGCTCACAGGTATCATTAAAGATAAAATAAAATAAAAATAAAAAGATGAAATAAAATTCTATAATTAAAGATAAGATAAAATTTTAAAAGATAAAAAGATGATAATTTTTTTTAAAAGATAAAATTACAAAACATGTAGAAAAGCAAGACTTGCTGAGGAAGAGTCAGCATGGCTTTGGCAGAGACAAGTCCTGCCTTACAAACTTACTAGAGTTCTTTGAAGGTGTAAACAGGCATGTGGATAAGGGGGAACCAGTGGACATTGTCTGCTTGGATTTCCAAAAGGCTTTTGACAAAGTTCCTCACCAGAGACTATTGAGAAAACTCAGCAATCAAGGAATAAGAGGGGAAGTTCTCCGATGGATTAAAAACTGGTTGAGAAACAGGAAGCAAAGGGTGAATGTAAATGGGAAGTTCTCACAATGGAGAGATGTACGGAGTGGTGTCCCCCAAGGATCCGTATTGGGACCAGTGCTTTTTAACCTATTCATAAATGACCTGGAAGTAGGGGTGGGTAGTGTGGTGGCCAAGTTTGCGGATGATACCAAATTATGTAGGGTGATGAGAACCACAAAGGATTGCAAAGAGCTCCAAGTGGACCTTGATAAATTAGGTGAGGGGGCTAAGAAATGGCAAATGCAGTTCAATGTAGCAAAATGTAAAGTGATGAACACAGGGGCAAAAAATCCAAACTTCACATACACGCTACAGGGGTCAGTCACAGACCAGGAAAGGGATTTGGGCGTCTTAGTTGATAGTTCCATGGGAATGTCAATTCAATGCATGGCGGCAAAGATTGTCATGCCCTTATATAAAGCAGTGGTGCGACCGCACTTGGAGTACTGTGTTCTGTTCTGGTCACCACATCTCAAAAAGGATATCGAAGAGATAGAAAAAGTGCAGAGAAGGGCAACGAGGATGATTGAGGGATTGGAGCACCTTTTTTATGAGGAGAGGCTGCAGCATTTGGGACTCTTTAGTTTGGAGAGGAGATGTCTGAGGGGGGATATGATTGAAGTCTATAAAATTATGCATGGGGTAGAAAATGTTGACATAGAGAAATCTTTCTCTCTTTCACACAATACTAGAACCAGGGGGCATACATTGAAAATGCTGGGGGGAAGAATTAGAACTAATAAAAGGAAACATTTTTTCACGCAACGTGTGATTGATGTTTGGAGTATGTTGCCACCGGAGGTGGTGATGGCCACTAACCTGGATAGCTTTAAAAAGGGCTTGGAAAGATTTATGGAGGAGAAGTTGATCTATGGCTACCAATCTTGATCCTCCTTGATCTGAGATTGCAAATGCCTTAGCAGACCAGGTGCTCAGGAGCAGCAGCAGCAGCAGCAGGCCTTTGCTTTCACATCCTGCATGTGAACTCCTAAAGGTATCTGGTGGGCCACTGCAAGTAGCAGAGTGCTGGACTAGATGGACTCTGGTCTGATCCAGCAGGCTCTTTCTTAAGTGAGGCATGAGGGCAAATATGTCCTAGGGAAACTGAGGGGGTTCCGTTAATACTGTGAAATGTCTCATTATCGTAGTAGGACAAAAAGGTCCCAACAGCCCACCTCTGAAATTGCATCTTGGGACATCTTTGAGTCAATTCAAGATGGTGGGTGGAGATCTCTCTCTCTCTCTCTCTCTCTCTCTCTCTCTCTCTCTCTCTCTCTCTCTCTCTCTCTCTCTCTCTCTCTCTCTTTCTCTCCCTCCCCCCCCCCCCCGCATTATGGAGAAATTCAGACCAGTTACAGGTCAATACGATCAACTGAGAAGGTCTTGTAGCTAAACGTGGAACTAAAATTCTCAAGGCAGTTCCTCGAAAGCACAATAGTTTACATCAATAAAGCCCACACAGGAAAACATCTTGGTATATATCCTGTCCTTTGCTTCCACTCTCTTGAATTTTTGGCAAGATTCCTAGTTATGATCATTGTTGGATTAAGCTGTTCTGGGGGAGGGAAGTGCTGAGTTTGACATAATGTTAAAAATAATTCAACAAGCATCTAATCATCTCCTGAAGTCTATATTTTTTTGGTGACCATTTTATTCAGAGTCTTGCCAAATTCTTTGTTTTTAAAGATTTAGTTTTCTGTCCAGCCTTTCTGGAATGCTGAGAAAAGTCACATCCAGGGTTTAGAGGGGTGCTTCGTTGATAGGATGAAAAAGATGGTAGTTTGCCTTTTGCAGTGCTGGTTGCTGGCGACCACCAGGAAGAATACTTGCACATGCAGCTCCCTCATGGGGCAAATAACACCTCCAGTGAAATTTTGACTCCAGAAAATGGTGTGTGTGGAGAGTGTGTGTGTCCTCCCCTTGTGTCACAGCCCTGATCAGAATTGGGCCTTGTTGAGCTTCTAAATGGAGTTGCCACCAAATACTTGCAGCTGCAATATGACTACTAGTCCCTGTGGTGATTTTGTTTAACTTGTAGTTTGGCTGATCATCTAAAGATGTGCATTTCTTTTCCTTCAGATTCTTGGACTCTACAAGAAAGGGCTCAAATGTCGAGGTGAGTTGCAGGGGTAAAAGGAAAGCCAGCAGAAACTGATGGGTGCATTTAACAGACCATGGGACAACAGAGAGGAGATTTGTTGGGGTTGCCCCAGGGTGGGGCAGAGCTTAATTTGAGCCAAGACTTAGAGACTGGACTTGTTTCCAGCGGCGGTCCTCAGCCCTGGAAGATGTGAATAATTCAAATTGGTGTTCCTTGGAGCATGCATAAAATATTTTTCCCATCCTTGCTGGAGCAATGCTTCTGGTTCAGAGGATGAATTTTCCAGCCATGCTGAAACCTCTGCTCCTCTTTCTTTATGGAAATGAACCACTTGAAGTAGGGTAGGCATATGACTCTATCTGCCTTCTCTTGTGCCATCCAGCTTGTGGTGTGAGCTGCCACAAACAGTGCCGGGATCTCCTCTCCGTAGAGTGTCGCAAACGCAGCAAGAGCGTCAGCCTAGACGGACCGGCAGCTCTGCCAGCACGGTCCTTCAGCTTCTCCCTGCCACGCCCTGGGCGGTCTTCCCTGCGGCAGCCAGGTACAGCCCCATTTGTTCTGCAGTGCTTGCGAAGTGGGGGAGAATCTCTGGATGTGCTGACACAGGAGGGGTTCTTTCTTTGCTAGGTCAAAACAATGGTCTGTCTCAACAAGTGTTCTTTTTCCAAACTCTGCCATTCAGATGCCTTTGGGAAGATCACTGTCCCCAGTATCTGCTGCATTCAGGTATACCACCTTGGATCGGGGGGGGGGGGGGGGTTCCACTTAGGTTTTCATGATTAGAAGCCATTGATAGTCCTTCAATTTATATGGTCCCTTTTTAAACTATCGGCTACTACAACTTGAGTCAGTGTGTGAAGAATTATTTCCCTTTTGTCTGTCTTGAACTGACTGTCCATAAATTTCATTGACTGTTCCCAAGTTCTGGTGTGGTTTATGTGAAAGCAAAAAGCTTTTCTGTACCACACACTCTATGCCATTTGTAGTGTTATCAATCATGTCCTCTTTGTTAAAGGCCAAAGCTAAAATTCCCTGAATATTTCAGGGCGTTTCCCCACTTGCCACGACCCCCCTATGCCGCGCGCTGCTCTCAGCGCGCGTCATTTCTGGTGCGTGCCCGGGCTTCCCCATCAAAAGGCGCTGTTTGGAAGAGTGCCAGGAATGACGCGCGCTGAGGGGGCACAACAGCAGCAGCGTCGGGGCGGCTGCGTTGTCGCCACCCCTGTAGTGGGGAGTGCCGGGGGACCCCGCGCTACTTGCCTACAGTAGCGCGCAGCTACTGGTAAGTGGGAAAATGCCCAACGTCTTTCCTCGCAAGGAAGGTGCTTCAAGAACCCCTTGATCCTTCTAGTTGTTTTTTTTCCCAGCTCTTACACATCCTTTTTGAGATTGGGCATCTAGAACTGTACAGTGTTCCAAAATATGGATGCAGCAAAGATACATCCCTGCTGCAGTGGCATAGTGCCAAGGGGTATGTGTGCGCAACGCACCAGGCGCATACCGTTGCAAGGGCGTTGCGGGGTGTGGCAGGCGCACGTGTGCCCTGGTCGCAGTTCCCCCATGCTCCAACCCTGCCCTAATTTCCGCATGTAAGAAAAAAGAGCCTTCTGGATCAGCCCAGTTGACCATCTAGTCCAGCATCCTGTTTCATACAGTGACAAACAACAGGGCATAGAAGCTGAGGCCTTCTCTTTTCATTGCCTTCTGGCATGGGTATTCAGAAATTGATTGCCTCTGAACAAGGAGGTTCCCTTTAGTTGCCATGGCTACTAACCACCAAGAGACTGCTCCTCCACGAATCTGTCTAATCTCCCTAGACAGATCTACATCTATCTACATCCGTGGACATCACTACGTCCTCAGTCAGCAAATTTCACATTTTAATTGCTCAGTGTAAAAAAAGTATTTCTTATCCATCCTGAATCTTCTGTCCATCAACTTTACTTGATGCTTCAAAGTTCTAGTATTTGGGGAGAGGGAGAATAACTTCTCTTGGACCCCTTTCTGTACCTTGTGCATAATTCTTCTAATCTATCATGTCTTATTTAAACTGAAAAATCCCAGACGCTCCAGCCTTTCCTCAGAGGAAAGGTACTCCAACCCCCTAATCATCTTGGTTGTTCTCATCTGTATTTTTTCCAACTCTGATGTCCTTTTTGAGATACAGTGACCAGAACTGGACCAAGTATTCCAAATGAGGCCACACCACAGATCTATGCAGGAGTATTATATTATTGGCTGTTTTATTTTCAGTCCCTTTCTCAATAATCTCCAACATCAAATTCTGCTGCAGGACACTTGGTTATCCACTATGACCTAGAAGTCTCTTTGCCTCTCTGTTGCAGAAAGGTCAGACCTCCCCCCCCTCTTTATTTTTTTACTGTAAAGTCACAACTGACATGGTGATCCTAAAGTGTTTTCAAGGCAAGGGGCATTTGGAGATAGTTTGCCATTGCCTGCCTCCATGTCACCCTGGTATTTCTTGGAGGTCTCACATCCAATTACTAGCCAGGGTCAGGGTTGAGAGCGTATCATAGGCCCGAGGTCACCCAACAAACTTCCATAGCAGAGTGGGGATTCGAACCTGGCTGTTCCAGGTCATGGTCCAGCACCTTAACCACTACACCACGCTGGTTCTCCACACTCCTTCAGCAAGTACTTGTGATTCCTTTGTTCCAGTGTGTAACACTTACCTACACTGAACTTAATTTCCCACATGGTCATCCCCTCACCCAATTGATAGAGGTCCTCCTGGAGCTCTTCACAGTCATCCTTGGTTTTATGATCCTAAACAGTTTTGTGTCATCTCCAGACCAGCCAGCTGCACTGTTCACCCCCAATTCTAGATCATTTATGGTCAAATTAAATAGCACCAGTTCCCAGTACTGATCCTTGTAGGACTCCGCTGCTTACTTCCCTCCACTGGGAGAACTGTCCATTATTTCCTTTTCTCTGCTTCCTTTCTTGTAGCCAATTTTTAATCCTTACAAGGACTCTTAACCCGTGGTAGCTAAGCTTAGTCAGGAGTCCTTGGTGAGGCACCTTGTCAAAAGCCTTTTGAGAGTCCATAAGAACATAAGAACAAGCCAGCTGGATCAGACCAGAGTCCATCTAGTCCAGCTCTCTGCTACTCACAGTGGCCCACCAGGTGCCTTTGGGAGTTCACATGTAGGATGTGAAAGCAATGGCCTTCTGCGGCTGTTGCTCCCGAGCACCTGGACTGTTCAGGCATTTGCAATCTGAGATCAAGGAGGATCAAGATTGGTAGCCATAAATTGACTTCTCCTCCATAAATCTGTCCAAGCCCCTTTTAAAGCTATCCAGGTTAGTGGCCATCACCACCTCCTGTGGCAGCATATTCCAAACACCAATCACACGTTGCGTGAAGAAGTGTTTCCTTTTATTAGTTCTAATTCTTCCCCCCAGCATTTTCAATGAATGCCCCCTGGTTCTAGTATTGTGAGAAAGAGAGAAAAATTTCTCTCTGTCAACATTTTCTACCCCATACATAATTTTATAGACTTCAATCATATCCCCCCTCAGACGTCTCCTCTCCAAACTAAAGAGTCCCAAACGCTGCAGCCTTTCCTCATAAGGAAGGTGCTCCAGTCCCTCAATCATCCTTGTTGCCCTTCTCTGCACTTTTTCTATCTCTTCAATATCCTTTTTTGAGATGTGGTGACCAGAACTGAACACAGTACTCCAAGTGTGGTCGCACCACGGCTTTATATAAGGCATGACAATCTTTGCAGTTTTATTATCAATTCCTTTCCTGATTATCCCCAGCATAGAGTTTGCCTTTTTCACAGCTGCCATACATTGAGTTGACATTCCCATGGAACTATCAATTAAGACGCCCAAATCCCTTTCCTGGTCTGTGACTGATAGCACTGACCCCTGTAGCGTGTATGTGAAGTTTGGATTTTTTGCCCCTATGTGCATCACTTTGCATTTTGCTACATTGAACTGCATTTGCCATTTCTTAGCCCACTCACCTAATTTATCCAGGTCCGCTTGGAGCTCCTCGCAATCCTTTGTGGTTCTCACCACCCTACATAATTTGGTATCATCTGCAAACTTGGCCACCACGCTACCCACCCCTACTTCCAGGTCATTTATGAATAGGTTAAAGAGCACTGGTCCCCATACGGATCCTTGGGGGACACCACTCCCGACATCTCTCCATTGTGAGAATTTCCCATTTACACCCACTCTTTGCTTCCTGTTTCTCAACCAGTTTTTAATCCATAGGAGGACTTCCCCTCTTATTCCTTCATTGCTGAGTTTTCTCAATAGTCTCTGGTGAGGAACTTTGTCAAAAGCCTTTTGGAAATCCGAGTTGACTATGTCCAGTGTCTTCCACTTATCCACATGCCTATTTACATCCTCAAAGAACTCTAGTAAGTTTGTAAGACAGGATTTGCCTCTGCAAAAGCCATGCTGACTCTTTCTCAGCAGGTTTTGCTTTTGTACATGTTTTATAATTTTATCTTTAATGATAGATTCTACTAATTTACCAGGAACAGATGTCAAACTGACTGGCCTGTAATTTCCCGGGTCCCCCCTAGATCCTTTCTTAAAGATTGGTGTGACATTGGCCATCTTCCAGTCTTCAGGGATGGAGCCTGATTTCAAGGATAAGTTGCATATTAAAGTGAGAACATCAGCAATTTCATGCTTGAGCTCTTTAAGAACTCTTGGGTGAATGCAATCTGGGCCAGGGGATTTGGTAGCATTTAGTTTATCAGTGGCTGCCAGAACTTCTTCCTTGTCTACCACTATCTTCGTTAGTTCCTCGGATTCGCCTCCTAAGAAGCTTGGTTCAGTCCAAATATATAATGTTTATTGGATCAACATTATCTACATGTTAGCTCATTTTCTCAAAGGACATTGAAAGGTGAGTGAAGGCAGGACTTCCCTTGGTAGAAGCCATGCTGATTTTTTTCTCAGCACACTTCGTCTATGTGGCAGAACAGGTCTGCTTTGACCTGCAGGCCCTATTCCACCCAGCCCTCTCCCACGGGTTCCCAACTTCTTCTGGAAGTGGCTTTCTCTCTCGGGTAACTGCTGCCACCACCTGAGCTTTGTAGGAATTTTCCACAGGAGAGGGTCAGGGCCCCCCATCTTCCTTTCCAACTTTGAAACCTGGCCTCTGTCTCTCCCGCTTCTAGCTCTGACCCTTTTTTTCACCCACTTAACCTGACACTGAAATTAGACTGGCAGATTTTTAACTTCCTGCATATCTTTTTATAAAACATTTGTGCTTTATTTTCTGTTTTAATACGAAAGAATTTTTTTAAACCAACTGCATATTTTAGCCCGCCAAAATCACATTTTTACCTCAGAGTTCAGTGCCCCCATAAGGCTTCCAGATAAGCGATTCCAGAGTTTGACACTGAGTAATTAAAGATCCCTTTTGTGATTTACAGCCTAAATTATCTGGGCTGTGGTTCTTCTCCTTGCACTAGCTCTTTTACCCCAATTAGCCTCTCTTTCTGCATCACGTCCCTCTGCTGCTCCCTCCCCTCCATACATATCCGTTTTCATTGTTTTTCTCTCGCACACTATTTTTGCACACACAAACATTCCCCCAGCCAAGGTGGGGCCCCTTTTTTCTGTACCCACTGATCGGAAACCGGCGTCCCACCCAGATAACAGCTCTCTGCCTAGCTCTGCTTCCTGCCATGTGTGTTTTGGGTTGATAACACTCAGAGGGCTGCTTCCTGTATGTGTTGCTCTGTGTGAGTTTGCACACTTCATTACTTTGGGCTACTAATTTGAGATCTCTCTCTCATCACCACATTACGTGTGCAACATAAGAGCGATGCCAACGTAACATTACAGAACATGACTGTTAGCAGAAGCGCTGCTGCAGAAGTCGCTGAAAGTAGGAGCAGCGTGCGAATGTTTAGATATCAGTCTCTGAAAGCTTATTTATTTTACTTACCTACTGCACTTTTACCCCCATCATTTCTTCAAGTAATTCAGGGTGGCATATGTGATTCTTTCCTCATCTGTTTCACAACAACCCTATGAGGTAGGCTGAATGAGAATGGTTGGCTCAAGACTTTCCAGAAAACCAATGTGGTTGTAGTGGTTAGAGTATCAGATCAGTATCTGGGAGAGCTATGTTTGAATCCCAATCTGCTGTTGGAAGCTGATTGGGTGATCTTGAGCCAATCACACAATCTGAGCCTGCCCTATCTCACTGGATTGTGGTGAGGATAAAATGGAGGACAGCAGAAGAGGGTCCCCACTGGGAGAAAAGCAGGGTGTAAATGAAGTCAAGAAATAAACAAACCTCCCAGTGAGTTTTTCATCATGAGCAGGAATTTTGAACCGGGGTCTTCCCAGACCTAGTTCAAAAATACTAACCACTACATCACACGCTGGCTGTAGGTTTACGAAGGATGCATTTGGCATTATCGAACTCTGTGTATTCTTACACCTCTTTTCTCTTCCACCTATCAATTTTTTCCCCTCATGTTGTTGGTAATAGACTGCAGTGGCTGAATTGTGAGGTAGTGTCTCCCCCTTGTGTTCTGAGTCTGCCTCACAATGGGAAGTTTGGACTATCCAAGCTTTTGATGCAAGCAGATTAATAAAGCATTATCTGTTCTGCTTTTGCTGGGAGAAGGAGTGTGCCAATTTTTAGATTTATGCACACAATCAGGCACAGTGGAAAGGAATTTGAAATCTTGACAGCAAAAAGCCTCTTTTTATAAAAGACTATTCCGTAGTGATGAAGAATCTTCCCAGAGGGCTGGCAGTGTCAGTTTGTTGCGGGAAAATTGCCAAGTGCCTTTGGGGTGTTGTAACAATTCCATAAATAGGAGGATTTCTGTGACTGAAATCTTGGGTGTGAAATTTGACCCTAAAAAGTAATTGGGGGAAGAGCCTTAATTGGAGCGCACCGCTATGCTGCTTAGGGAAGGGGTGTATGAACTATCCCCAGAAGCTAAAATGACCAAACCGAGGCTATAGCACTATGTAGCCACATTATAAAAAGTCAAGAGTCACTGGAAAAGACAATAATGCTAGAAAACATTGAAGGCAGCAGGAAGGGAGGAAGACCCAGCATGAGATGGACTGGTTTATTCAAGGGGGCCATGGCCCTTAGTTTGCAAGGTCTGAGCAAAGCTATTCACGATAGGACATTTTGGAGAACACTGATTCATAGGGTCACCATGACTCAGAAGCAACTTGACGGCATGTAACACACACAGATGGATAAGGAATAAGACAGACACAACGCAGGTGCCTGTCTTTTTCTCTACTAGAATTTAAAGCAGTTTAGGAATGAGGTTAAAGCCATTTTTCATTGGGGAAACTGTGTGTGTGTGACGGGAAAAATTAGACACTTCCCTCCTTGAGCATGTTGGCCCTGATCCATGGAATCGTAGAGTTAGTCCTTACAGGCCATGCAGTGCAACCCCCTGTTTAGCGCAGGAAATCCAACGTTATCCTCCATAGAACATTGAAGATCTCCAGCAAGCAAGTGCCTGCTCAGTCCTACCCTGATCCTTGCTGGATTGCTCTTCTCCTAATGTCTCAAATGAAATCTGCCCTCCTTTTGAGCCCAGCCTTGGCCAGGAAGGGCAGGATATAAATTTAATAAATAAAAATTGTGTAAGCCATACAGATTTTGTTTAGACCTCTGGAACGGCAGCGTGATGTAGTGGTTAAGAGCAGGTGGATTCTAATCTGGAGAATCAGGTTCGATTCCGCACTCCTCCACCTGAGTGGCAGAGGCTTATCTGGTGAACCAGATGTGTTTCCGCACTCCTACATTCCTGCTGGGTGACCTTGGGCCAATCATAGTTCTCTCAGGACTCTCTCAGCCCCACCTACCTCACAAGGTGTTTGTTGTGGGGAGAGGAAGGGAAAGGAGTTTGTAAACTCCTTACAAGAGAGAAAGGTGAGGTATATATCCAAACTCCTCCTACTCTTCTTCTTCGTCTTCTTCTTCCAAACGCTTGCTGATTTAAAGAAAAATGTGTCTGAATTTTATTCAGTTTACATTCTGTTGTCTGTGCAGAAATCCAGGAGGAAGACGTTCAGGCAGTGGAGGACGGGGTCTTTGATGTCCACCTATGAGGCTAATGCTGGAGGGTTTGCTTGGAATGAAGGCATCAGGTAATCACGTTTCAGGGTCTGGTGGGAGGCAGGGAAAGGAGAGGAAAGGAACAATGGAGCAGCTGAGGTCATGGGGGCCGCCAAGGAGAGAAATGCCCCAGAGCCCCGCTCTTCTTCTTACTTGGAGCAAGTATTTTGTACATTGCATTTTTATAAGTGCCACCAGATGCACGTGAGCACTGCCCTTACTGTGCATCGCTGTCCTTGGTGACTAGGAAGAGCTCCGTTTGCTCAGGGTAAAGGGCAGCTATGCTTTAAAATGGCATTACAAGGACACCTAATAATAGTGGCAGGAAGGAAGGCCCTTTGCTCCTCTGCCCAGCAAGAGTCAGGAATTCACGTCTCTAATTTTGGAGCAGGCACCTCCCTGCCCTACAGCTCTCTCCGGAGAGCTCCTGTCCTCTCTGAATGTCCACCTTCTTTTACTGGCCCGGCCATGTGCTCTAAATGCAGGCATGTCTGAAAAGGAACACAAAGGGGATTCAGGAGAGAATAGAATTACCCATGCTCAGGTGCCCAGGAGTCAAGGACTGCTTCCCCGCCCATTGCAATTGCTTTGGGGGGGTGGAAGAGGATGAAGAGCATCTCTGTGTGACCCAGTAAAGCTTCAGGGAGGGACTGGGCTTCCAGGTTTAATGGAAGGCAACAGTTTTGTAATCAGCCTAATTCTCTCTCTCTTGTTAATCAGTTTTGAATTGGTGGCTGATGTTTGACGTCATTTGACTGATAGGCCAATGGACCCAAGGTTTTTCCTTTCCTGGTCAAATGCCAAGGAGTTGCATTGTCCACCTTAGCTGCCTTCCTCACTTAATTCCTAATTTGGGGGGGGGGGGGCACTTGTAGGTCCTCAAGAAAGGAGACACATGTTAGCAGTGCTCTGTCATTACATCACAGGCTTCAGGGCAGCCCTGGTTTCAAAAGGCAGGTTTAGCTCTTGCTCCGGTTAAGCTCTTGATGATACAAAGCACAATGCGTGCTTGATAAGATACAGAATGTCCATGGAATCCTCTACCGTGGCAAGGTCATATTTCCTGACACCATAACATAACTGGGGGATAATTTAGATTTGATCATGTTTGACTCCTGCCAGTGGTCTCTTACTATGCCTGAACAGTTTTTAATGACAACCGCGTTGCTAGGCTCTGTAAAATCTATAGCACTGGTGTATTATCTGTGAAGTTAACTAGAAGTTAGCAGAAGGGACATCTGTGGGTGTCGTTACACTTTACACTGCTTGTGGATCCTATCAAGTGTTCAAACACTGGCAGTTCCTGTTGAAGCTCAGCTGCTTGAGTATGCAGGGCCCAATTTATGCATTTGTTTATTTTTTGGCATTTGTACGTTGCTTTCCTCCCCAAAGCAGGGGATAGAAAAATACCAAAATACAATTATCCAAATAATACAATTCATTCCCCCCTGACAAGGATCAGGACCACGGTATCCAGGAAAAGGGGACTTAGGAGCCTTCCCATATTTCCACTTTCTTAATCTGAAAAGGCCCTCAGGAGCTGCTGGCCCTGTTGGGGAAACGTATTTGGGCCGATGGGCAACATGTTTGTTTCCCCAGTGACTCCTAGAGCTATGGTATTTGAGGGCAGGAGAAATAGATTGCACCCCTCCCTCCGCATGATTAGAACTTGTGACCTTCACACACAAAAAGTTTTGTTTTAACAGAGAACTCCCAGCATACCTCTGCATGGCAAGAACCAGAGCGGATATGCGGTGAACCTGTTTATGGAGTACAGTGTTTAGCTAGGCCTGACGACTGAGACATCCGGGGTTTGCCTACATTTTAGAAGACTTTGTTTGCACTATTCGGTGGCAGCCTAGAAAAGACTGAGGGGGTTCTCTGTCCATCTGGGAGAGCACAAATTTTATGAGGAGGTAGATGTGTCTGGGATGCAGCCATACCTTTAAGTGTTGTGTTCTTATCTTTGCAGGATCTTCTCCTTCTCTCCTGTCCCATTGGCCATCACTCCAGGAAGTCCTCCGCCTTGTTCTAAGGGCTGCCCCCAAGAAATGGGATATGTATATTAAGGTGGTGATGTGGAGATAATACCGAGGTGGGGTGGGGGGTGCATTGTAGAGCAGCTGGACTGGGAAACTTGCTTCCTCGAATCTAGTTCGGAATCCCCTCCTCCCCTCTACACTTCTTAAGGGTTCAGACCCGAGTTTCCATGGCTGGGAGGAGGCACTGGGGTTCTGCCGGGTGACCCAGACCTTCCCAAACGGTGTGTATATTTGAAGAACTGGATTCCAAGATGTAATAATGGTTACAATAAACTTGGCATTTCTTGTCTGCCCACCTGTTCCATCGCTGAAATATGCTGATGTCGGCCGGGGGAGGGGGCAGTAGTGGATTCAGGCAGAAGGAAAAGACCATCTGCGTTCAACCAGATAAATCGGACTGGTCCGCACAACCTTGTCGTTTCGTGTCGTTTGGTTACTTCCCCGCTCCTTGCTCGGCTTATGTTAATGGCCACCTTTCCTGGGAAGGTCTCTTGTTTTTTTAGACACCAGGGACAGCTGGAAGTTCAACCAGTAAAGCTGTTCCTCTCAATAATAGCTCCCGAAGTTGCTGAGGAACGGAAATTGTTACGGCGCTGTGATGGAATAGTGCGCGTGTGCAGACGTTGCAAAAATTGCTGAAGAGGAAAGCTTCTTTTCAAGCTAAAAAGCAGTCCGTTTTGACCCTGTAGTTGGGGTGGGGTGAAGGCAAGAGGTGATGCTGCTGCTCTTCGGTGCGTTGATAGAACAAAACAG
The DNA here is from genome assembly GCF_021028975.2 of Sphaerodactylus townsendi. Classification (NCBI taxonomy): domain Eukaryota; kingdom Metazoa; phylum Chordata; class Lepidosauria; order Squamata; family Sphaerodactylidae; genus Sphaerodactylus; species Sphaerodactylus townsendi. The sequence goes on along the minus strand of NC_059425.1, from coordinate 25,427,131 downwards.
GTGGACTCAGAGAGGAAGGTGCCATAAATTGGATAAATATCCCTTTGATTCCTCACCTCCCCCCCCCCTTTAATTTCTTGTCAAATTGGACACAGGGTGAAAAGAAAAAAAGTGTAATAAAGCTTACATTGATTTTCCCTCCTCTCCCCTCCCCCTGCAACTGGGTGACAGATTCTGTTTATCATGCTTTCTTGCTCTTGTCCAGGCTCTTGCAATTATGGCCTGGAGTCAGTGGCAAGGCATTCAACTGCCCTAGAAGCCTCCTAACCTGGCTGCTCCTTCCTTTGGCTACCTGGGACATTTCTTTCCACTCTGCAAGGTGACTGAGATGGAGTCTGCCCCTCCTGCTTCCTCTTTATAAGATGGTTCCATTTTTGTTTCTTTTAGGTTTCTGGGGGGGAAAATGCATACATTCTTTTTAAAAAAACACTCTGTACATTGAACAAGGGGGCAGGTTGAGGGAAAAACACTCTGCTCGTGCCCAGAGGCACGTTCAGTCTTAACCATCGTGTATTTGCATGCATTTATTTATTTTATTTATTTATTGGATTTATATCCTGGCCAATTTCCGAAGAGCTCTGGGTGGGTTACAACAAGCTTAGAACGTTAAAACATAGCTCAAACCGGCTGAACACATCATTGACAACCAGGGACCCATGCTGGAAAATGATACTCTTCTCACAGTCAATGGGAGGCAAACCTTACATTAATTTTATTTATTCATATCCTGCTTTTCTCCCTGGTTGGGAGTCAAAGTGTCTTAGACGATCATTCTGCCCTCCTTCATTTTTCACAACAACCACCCCGTGAGGTAAGCCAGGCTGAGAGTTTGACAGGCCCAAGGTAATCCAGGACACTTCCATGGTAGAAGCAGGGATTCAAACCCAGATCTCCCTGGATCCTACTCCCCTATTCTGTCCACTATGCCACGCCAGATGTTGTGTTCAGAAGCTCAACCTGGGTACCGAACAAGAATCGTGGGGCTGTGCCCTTCTGGTCCTAGATACGTTTATGGAGGAGAAAAAAGCCGTCAAAGGCTATTAACTGTAATAGGTAAATGCAGGGGTCCCCAAACTACGGCCCGGGGGCCAAATGTGGCCCCCTGAAGGCATTTATCCGGCCCGCCTGGCATGGCGGCGATGGCTCCATTCATATGCAGTGGGGGCTCGAGGGAGAGGAGGAACCGGCCCCAACGGCTGTTGATTGCAATTACATGATGGCACCCCCAAATATCCATGAATTTTCTGACCCAGAGTTGGAAACCTTACATGTGGCAACACCTGCTCCGCCCTTCCCTCTCTGCTTCTTTTTACAGGGGAAGGTATTCCACAGCCTCCCCAACAATATTTGGAGCCCACCCTGTACTTGACATACTTTGGTTACTGTTCTAAAAATAGATCATGACAGAAAGGCTGAAAGATGAAATCAAACATTTTACAATTATTTGTGCATAGGAATTTGTTCATAGTTTTTTTTAGTCCGGCCCTCCAACAGTCTGAGGGACAGTGAACTGGCCCCCTGTTTAAAAAGTTTGGAGACCCCTGGGTAAATGGAATCTCCATGTTTAGAGGCAGCCTACCTGAGAATACCAGATGTGAGGAACAGATAATGGGTCGGAGCCTGTTGTCTTTGTTCTACTGTTGGAAACGGGACCCTGGATTAGGCAGCTTTTTCTCTGTTCCGGTGCGAATCTTTTTAATGAGGAGGGAAAGTAGCCCGGCAGGATGGGACCCGCTCTCCCTTCGAAAGCTGAAAGCCGTTAAGCAGGGGAAAGAAAATTGAATTATGAAAAATATTGATTGGCGCATGGATGGCGCATGCGATAAGCACCAGGCGGTCTTAAGCAGGCGGGTAAACAGAGCCCTACTCTCGGCTCCCCTCTTGCTAAGCGGATTAAAGGAGGGGATGAGACATGACCTTTCTGACAAAAACCTCCTTTGCTGACGGCAACTTCCCCCACCCACCCACCTTCCCTGACTCTGAGCCAAATCGGCTTCAGTTCCTCAAGAGCTGCTACCCCCCCCCCCCTCTATTTTCTGGCTGCTGGGGAAGTGTGATCTCTTGCAAAGTCTCAACAACTTGGGCCTTGTCCCACTTCATTATGTATGTGTGTGCTGTCAAGTCAACACCGACCTTCAGGACTTTCAAAGCAAGTGAGAAGCAGAGGTGGTTTGCCATTGCCTTCCTCTGCACAGCCTTCCTTGGTGGTCTCCCATCCAAGTACTGACCCTGCTTAGCTGCTGAGATTAGATGAGATGGGGCTATATCCTACCATTCCGCACACACCCTACATCAGTGCCCCGGAAAACACCAAAGCTTGCAGAGCTGGGCTTTGAGGAATGGTACGCGGAGTGGTTACAATCTTTGTGTGTCAATTAAAAATAGAAGAACATAAGAAAAAGCCTGCTGAATCAGATCAGAGTCCATCTAGTCCAGCACTCTGCTACTCGCAGTGGCCCACCAGGTGCCTTTAAGAGCTCACATGCAAAATGTGAACCAGGTGTCCTGAGTTTTCAGCCCTGCCTTTGAAAAAGGCAAGAAGCCATATTGTCCCACACTTGTCATGTGACTCTGGGTGTAGGGAAGGGGTCATTTATTTATTCTTTTAGTACAGTTCTATTTTACCCTTTGTCCAAGGAGCTTAGGGTGGCATACACTGGTGTATTCTCCTCACATCAACCCTGTGAGGTTCTAAGAGTGATCAAGTTCTCCCAACAAGTTTCCACAGCAGACTGGAGAACAAGAACTTGGATTCCCCAGATCCTAGTTTGAAATCGTAACTGTGATGTCATGGCCATGAATAGGAACAGAAGACCCTGTTCTTCAGGCAGAAGGTCCCAAGTCCCCCGTCCCCCGTCCCCCAGCTTCATAGACCAATGTTCTGACTTGGTATCCAGCAACTTTTTTGTGTTCCTGTGCATGTTTTCAAACTAGCAACATTTTGCTCAGAAGCCTCAGGTTCTTGAAAGCTTCTCTCTTTGCCCCCTTTCTGTTAGGTCTTGAACCTTGAAGCAATAAATGGACTCTGTATTGTTGATTAGCAGCGTTTATTGATTGGCATCGAATCACCCAGCTTGACAAAGCCAGTTCTGGCAAACCTGGCTTTTGCTACCCCCTTTATTCCGACGTTGATCCCCCCTCCCATTTTCCCAAGAAACGTGAGAAAGAGTTAGTTTGGAGCTGAGGTGCCCCAAGGTCAGCAACAGATAGAGCCACCTGGCATCCTACAGGATAACAGAAACAATCCCGGTTCCCATGAGACCAAAGTGTCAGGGAATAGCCTAGTTATCTACTCAGTGTGTGAAGCCATAAAGCAAAGATCAAGGAAAGAATGTCCCAGAAGCCAATGATAACATATAGTAGGCTGGTTACATTAATCTTGTAGCAATTCCATTGAGCTAGGAATGCATCTGAATCGCCTAGATACAGTCCCCCAGACACTTTCCAAGTTATTGGTCTATATATACTAGGAGACAAGACATAACTCAGGCTCACCCAGGTTAGCTTGTACACAGAGCAAGTCGCTTCAAAGCTGCATTTTCTTGACTCAAGGTGAACACCCAGGTCTTCTCCCTTGACTACCTCCGACGAGAGGTCCCTTTCTGGGAAGCCAGTCTGACAAACTTCACTCCATCTGTATTTTCCTCATACAAGTGCCACTTGGGGAAAAGAAAGGACAAAGGGCTGTGCTGAATAATTGATTTGTGGCTAATTAATTATGCATTAATAAATAAGTGTTTAACAATCGGCTACAACGTGTGCATTGTGTGCAGGTGGGAGACATTGTTGGCTCACAAAGAATCCACAGCAGTCATGAAGAGCATTTAATTCGTAATGGAATTGGAGGGAGGGGCAGTCCAGGGCAAGAGCCCCCCCCCTCTCCCCCAAGCACCTTCAAGGCTCCCCAGTGGCCATAAGAGGGCTGAGAAAATCTACGGCCGACATTAAGGCCGCATCTAAAAACTGAAATAAAATTTAAATGGCCTTTTATAGACCTCACATGTTCTGCAATTATGCATCATTTATAGAAATTTTAATGACACACTCTTTTGCGGCTGGAGCCTGTGCGTGTTTAGCCCGAGAAGCTGTCGGTCAGGCTGAGTTCAAACATACATGGAAGATCAGTTTGCATGTTGCGCTAACATCTCGCTTCTGTTGGTGCAAACAAAAGATTCTGTCAGCTAGGCGAGGCAGGACCAAGATATTCCCCCACCTCATAATATATTTAGATACCCCTCATTTCTATCCAGTGTGAACACAAAGTGGCTTAATGGCATTGTTCTCTCCTCTTACAACAACCTTACAACAACAATCTTGTGAGGTAGGTCAGGCTCACAAAGGAAGGAGGAGGAAGAAGAAGAGTAGTAGTAGTTTGGATTTATACCTTTTTCTCTCCTGTAAGGAGGCTCAAAGTGGTTTACAAGCTCCTTTCCTTTCCTCTCTCCACAACAGACACCTTGTGAGGTAGGTGGGGCTGAGAGAGTTCCAAAGAACTGTGACTAGCCCAAGATCACCCAGCAGGAATGTAGGAGTGTGGTTCACCAGACAAGCCTCTGCCACTCAGGTGGCAGGAGTGGGGAATCAAACCCAGTTCTCCAGATTAGAATTCACCTGCTCTTAACCACTACACCATGCTGTCTCAAAGTCAACCAGCAAGCTCCCATGGCAGTGTAGAGATTCCTACCTCAATTTCACGCATCCTAATCTCATGTTCTAATCACTACATCACATGTAGACAGCAGCATGACCAGGGAGGGCAGTTCCTCCACACATTTCAGCTTTACCCCATGCCCATCCGCCCTTACTGCATGTGGTTGATTTACCAAGTGACTACATGAGTTCCTATAATCTGGGCTCAAGGGAGGATTATTGCTCTTTTGAAGATGAAGAAACTGAGGCAAGACATGTTCACAACGAGGGACTACATCAAGCCCTAATGTGCGCTGACAGTGAACTATCCACACTTTGCGAAAGGAGGGGCTGAGGTAAAGTGGGGATAAGCACTATTATATGTAGTAGTAATTTTATTGTCAGCCATCGGCCATCACAATTTCAAAAATACATCCTAAAAACCCATAAATACACCAAGATAGATAATTATGCCAAATTTAACAATACAAAACCATAAAATTCACACATTACCGTTTAGCTAGAACATTTTGATCTGCGACTAATTTCCCCCCTAAAATAGTAGCTAAGAACATAAAAGTAGTACCTTAACAGTGACCATAGGGAAAACATCTGCCAAGAGAAAACACAACTTGCCATCCGATGAGCCATTAATTTCAGATAAAATGTCATTCAGGTATTTACCTCAGATGCTGTATTAAAGGGGAAATGTGGGATTCAGGGGTCTGAAACCTGTGGCTCTCCAGATGTTCATGAACTACAAATTCCATCAGCCCAATTGGCCATGCTGGCAGGGGCTGATGGGATTTGTAGTCCATGAACATCTGGAGAGCTACAGGTTGCAGACCCTGTGTTCCTAACTCAGCTAAGGCTACACAGGCAGAGATGCTGATCCCTTGGAAGCTTTTGATACCTACCCAGAAGGTATTTGGTAAGAAATGATTGACAGCCAAGGGGAATAAGTACTACATATCCATCATAACGGATCATGTAAAATACTCGCTATGCCTGCGTGAAATCCCCTTTCTATTGTTCCCCGTCCTTCTATTTTGGAAGGGTTGTGTACTGCTTATGGCTGCACAGCAACCAAAAATCCAACTGGTCTTCCTCCCTGCACATTTGTATATGAAGTGGGGAAAGCTGTGCCTGTTGAATCACTTTTGCCTGCCTTGTATGCTTTTAAAAGTAGCGAGCAGATGGTAGGGATGGGGTACCCTAACCTTTGCAGAAAAGCTTTTTTAGTGGAAGAGTGCCGTTTTCTGGCAGAAGCTCATGTTCTTGGAACAGTGATGTGACAAACAAACCAGGTGTAGAAACATTTCCCAAATGAAAGAATGCATCACAAATTAAAATATCTATACATCTCTTTACAGGCTTCCTTCCAACAAGGAAAAAATCTATATCCTTCTCAAAGTTTCCCATTCCTCACAGAGAGCATGGATACACCCCCCAACCCCCCCCCCCCCAGCAGAGATGGGAATTCTGTGAGAGAAAATTCTGCCGTTTCCACCAGAGGCGTTCCTCCCATTGGGCAAAGTGGGCAGCTGCCCAGGGCGCCACCTTGTGGTGGGCAACAAAATTGCAGGTTCGTTTGTGTGGGATTTTGTATTTTTAGTGTTTTTTCTGTTTTTGGCCTGCAGGGAGCGCAGGTTTTAGGCTAGCAGCACCAAAATTTCAGGGAGTTTTTTGGAGACTCTCCTGATGATATGACCCAAGTTTAGTGAGGTTTGGTTTAGAGAGTCCAAAGTTATGGACTCCCAAAGGGAGTGTCCCCATCCCCCATTGTTTCCAATGGGAGCTAATAGGAGATGAGGGCTACACCTTTGAGGGTCCATAACTTTGGACCCCCTGAACCAAACTTCTATTTCAAGCTTTCCTGGGTGGCATCATCAGTAGGGTCTCACGAAGATACTCTGAAATTTTGGTGCTGCTATCTTAATAATTGCACCCCTGACAACAGGCACCCCCTACATTTCCCCAGATTCTCTTTTTAAATCCAGATTTGTGAGTTGGGGGATGTTCTATAAATTGATGGTGACCTGGTGGAAAAAATCATTGTTTGATCACGGTGGGGGAGGGTGGCCGCCCATGGGGGGGGGGCATCAAACTCAGGTTTTGCCCAGGGCTCCAGTTTGCCTAGGTACGCCTCTGGTTTCCACTCTCCTACCACATGGTTTCCTTCCAGTAGTGGCTCACTGTTAGGACCTTATTATGTTCTGGGTGATGGGAAAAATAGTAAAACAGTTCCTCTGAGCACATGATAAATGTTTTCCTTTGTTGTTGAAGAGCCCAAATCTGCTGTCCCTTCCCCATCAAGGACTGCCAACGCTGGGTTCCGAAATACTTGGAGATTTGAGGATAGAGTGTGGCAAAGCAAGGTTTAAGGAAGGGATGGATCTCGGTAGGTATATAATGCCATGAGGTCCACTTTCCAAAAACAAATGAGTGACATAATCTGAAGACCGGCTGTAATTCCAGGAGTTCCCCAGCCCTTACCTGCAGGCTGGAAATTCCTACCGCAGGCCCCGTGCTTATCAGAAAGATCAAATTCAGTCTCCCGTCCTCAGTAGATGGCCAGAGATTATGGTGGTTTCCCTGAGCTAAAAGATGGTTGATAAGATTATAAGGTCTGCCTCCCTTTTCCTCCTGTTTCCTGTTCCAGCAGCCCTGTGGAAATCTTCCTCGGTTTTGCTTCCACTCTTCCTCTTTGTACAGGGAACATATTCAAAATTACAGAATCTTTTTCCGCAGCAGAAGGGAAGTCATATATTCTGGGTGGCTTGTAGTTGACGTACTTTAGATTTGCACCCAGTAAGATTTCCAGGTATGAGCATTTAAGAGTAAATACCCCCTTCCTACCTGAGGAAGGGAGCATTTTCTCTCAAAAGCTTACACCCAAAATTCTTGTCGGCCTGTAAAGTGATACTGGACTCAAATCTAGCTGTTCTACTGCAGACTAAACAGCTACCCAATCTTCACTTCTTATTTTTATCACTATCAGGTTTTAAAATAAGATGGGTTAGGTGTTTTTCTATGCCCCCCCACCTTTCCACCCATGCAAGAAAAATTATCATTTAATTCTCCTGCATTCTTGTTTTGCCCTGAGTTAATGGTTGTGAAGTGTACATAAATGTAAGTCTCTCTCTCTCTCTCTCTCTCTCTCTCTCTCTCTCTCTTCCCCCCCTCAAATCTTGTGGTTCAAGTGAGGGCAGCTTGATATTTTTGTGTGGGCATGGAATCATAGAGTTGGAAGAGACCACAAGGGCCATCAAGTCCAACCTCCTGCTGTGCAGGAACACACAATCAAATAATTGTTCTACACCTGAAAATATCCTACAAGCATCTGACTTTACTCTTGCTGGTTCCATTGTGTAGCCCTTTATCTGGGCTGGGCATTGAAAAGCTTTCTCTTTCAGTGTGCGCCAACATGATGCTCCTTTCACTTAACAAAGCCAGACACTGGTAAAGGAGAAAGGAACTGAAAGTTTAATGCAAAGGGAGTATGCAGTCTGCTGTTCTTATAAAGCCTGTGTTATGACTCCTCTTTTCTCAGCCCGGTTTATATCTAAATCAGAGGTCCCAAAGCAGGTCAGACGTTTCTGACCGAGGTTGGTGTAGAAAGATGCCAGCTTCGGAGTGCTGCAAAATATTTGGTCATGGCCCAGAGGAAGGAAGATATTTTCTAGTGATCGAACTGTGGTATAATTCTGTGAGCCCCATAGCTCAGTGAGGCTATGGGGTGGTATGTTAAAGACATATTACCAGGGGTGGTGGGAGCTTTTGTTGAAGAACTGCTCAGTGGATGTCATTCCTGGCAAGTAAAGGACAAGGAGGGGCTATGATGCAGCTGCAGGGAAAAATGCCCCTGAGCCGTTGTCCTGATGGCAGAGGTTGGGTCTAATTAGTGGGTTTTTTTATTGTGCCAAGTGTAGCTCGAGTTCTTTCCTGTAGTGCTCTGATGGCCCTTTAGGAAGCTTCCTGATGCATTAAGGCGGAGGTCGGGAATGGCTAATGAGTGGGTTTGGTACCTCTCCCAGCTCTTGGGGGGGGGGGGTTCTTCTGTGACTTGGCCATGGTGCACCTCCCCCCTGCCCCATGGAGGGTGCCACGTGCCACTCTTGTGCCTAGAGCATGCCACATCTTTTTTTAGCACGCCTGTGCTGCCCCTGTGGTTAAAGGCAGTAAATTGCTGCAGGGCCGGCAGAAATTCAAGTGCAATTTCTATTTAATAGGAAGATGCATTCCTGGTGAATTGCAGACTGGTCATGCTGCTGTTAAACACGCAAGAGCCCTATTAGCAAAACCCAGGGGTAGTGTAAATGCAGCAGTGCAACGCGAAGCAGGATCACACACCCTTCTAAGTTCAGTAGTTTAAACGGATTTATTTTATTGATTTGCTTCATATATACCCTGCCTTTCTCCCTAATGGGAACCTGAATAGGCTGATGTTGTTCTCTGCTCAGTTTTATTTCACAACTGCCTGAGGGGATGAGAGGGTGTGACAAGCCCAAGGTCATCCAGTAAACTTCCAGGGATGAGTGAGGTTTTAAACCGGCTGTCCCAGCCCTAGCCTGACACTGTAACCAGTGTTAACACAACAGCTCTTACAGAATGGAGTAAGTCAGTTTGGGACTGCGCTGCAGGTTTACTGGTGGAGCGCTTGGAAAAGTGCAATTCTAGTTTGTTTCTCCTTCATGAGACATTATTTTAAAGGGCAAGGTTTACTCTTAAGTTGATTTCATTGGAACTGATGATGCTGAGGTTAGCTGCTCTGAGCCTGATGTGACTTGAAAGAGCAGATTAGAGACCTAAGAAGGGTTTGGGTTCATACCCTGATTTTCTCTGCTGTAAATAGTCTCAAAGCAGTTTATAAATTCCTTCCCTTCCTCTCCCCACAACAGACTGGTAAGTGAGTCTGAGAGAGTTCTGAGAGAACTGTGACTAGCCCAAGGTCACCCAACAGGCTTCAAGTGGAGGAGTGGAGAAACAAATGCAATTCACCAGATAAGTACCCACTGCTCATGTAGATCCTCCAGATCAGAGTCCATCTCTCTTAACCACTACAGAGGATGGCTTTAAAAAGGCAATTGGACAAATCCATGGAAGATCAGCCTGTCGTTAGCCATTAGCCAGGATTCAGAAACTGAGCCTGCGTGATTAGAGGCACCGTTTCTCTGAACACTGTTATCAAGGTTAGCAACAAGAAAGGTCCTTGTTGTGGGTCTTCTTGGGGGACATCTGATTGACCTGTGAGGGAAACAGAGGTTGGACTAGCTGGGCAATTAGTCTTATCCAACATGGCCACCTTTGGCCTTATTCCTCAGGGGTGCCTTCCCAGATTCTGTCCCGGCCTCCTCCTCTTCTCTCTGTTTCCCCCCTTCTTTTGGTAGGGGAAAGATTGGCAACTGGGGAGGGGGAAAGTGGGAGGGGAGGATCCCAGAAGGCACCATTCAGGAAGCTAGAATTGACCTGAGGGGTGGGCCCAATCCAACCCTCTCATGACCCCGGAGTTTGTCCTACTAGCAGGCACAGACGTGAGAGCGGGAGGGAGCAGCCTTACTCTGAGCCCAGAGGAACAGGTTCCAAGCACAGTCAAGGGTCAGAGATAGGCCAGGTCAGGCAACCAGGTCTGAGTTTGGAATAACAACCTGCAAGCAGGTACCACAGACGGCTGCCAACCATGTTGCTCCTGCAACTTCCCCTTCCCAGAGCTGCCTCTTCTATGCCTGTGCTATGCCTCAGTCTTGATCCTGAGCCGACTCACAGCATTCCCTGCGATGCCTTCCAGCTTCCAAGCGCACACTGCACCTTTTAGTGCAGTTCCTACTGGGTATGAACTCAGCTGCCTCACAGACTCAGGTGAGCTGGGTGGGCTGCTAGTTTGGTTCCTGGAGGTGGTTCTGCAAGCACTTGGCCTTCCAGCTGTTGGCTTGGGCCAGCTCTGCCTGCTTCCTGTGAGGCTTCTGGCGGTGCTTGAGGCCCAGTCGCCTGGGGCTCTGGCACAGCCGGGGTCATCCTGTTAGTGCTCCTTATCAGAGGGCTCCTGACTGGCTGACTCTGAGACAGAGAACATCCGCTGGTATATTTTCCTGTCTTCACTGCATAATTTGGGGAGCAAGTGTTTTTGGTGGGGTTTTTTTTTAGTGTTGTGGGGTTTCCGGGCTGTGTTTTTTTTCAATTAAAAAAATAATGATTCTGTAGAACCCAATTGCATTCTAGATGATTAGTCTGGAAAGGGTGAATTATTTTTCTCTAGCAGAACCAGCTAGGAAACAGATTCGATTCTCCCCTCCCTTTCCTCAATAGCTTCCAAATTCTTGTGTAGGCATAGCCATTGCCCCAATATGCGTTTGGTGAGAACTGGGTGGCTTCTGAAGTCATCTGAGACCTGGCCTATGCCTAGTGTGAAAATCCTCCATTTTTCTCTGGTGAGGACTTGGATCAGCCTGCTGTTTTTTTGAGACTGAACTTCCTCTCCCCACTTTGCCTCCCTTGGGGGGGAGGGGGGGGGGCGGGACAACAGCAGCCTCGCCAGAGGCAGTTCTATGGCCTCCCTTCTTCTCTCCACTCCAAGAGGCCCGGAAGCTGAACATTAATATTTTAAGACTTGAGAGGACGTCGGAGGGGGCCCAGGCATTGGGAGATCCATAAACAAAGCCATCCGGTGGCTTGAAATCACATAAACGCACAGCATTTCGTGCATGTGTGAGCAAACCCCCCAAATGCATGCATAAGTACCCCCTTGGTGAAAATTGGTTTCATTTTTTTCCCACCTGGGATAAAGTAATTAGTTTCTGTTTAGTATGTTAATATTGTTCTGGCAGTGTGTGCCATCTGTGGAGGGAATGAAGCAGGAGGGTCTTCGGAACTGCTTTACCTTCTGGGGTCTGATGTTGAGCCCCTCCAAGAACATCAGTTACAAGATTTCTGAAAAGCAAGATGGGTAAAAGACCTTTCTCGTCCTGAGACCTTTGAGAGCCAGTATCTGAGTGAATGCTTCTGGGCCAGATATCCACAGCCCCATCTCAGTATGCAGGAGCTTTATGTATTCCTAAGATTACAATTGAATTTTAGTTACATATTGAAGTTCTCTGTGTGTAAACTTTTAGGTTACATTAAGAGTCTTAAGACATTTTATTTTAGAAAAACTGGCACAAGGGATAATACATGCAGTTAACATCAGCTTTGTCTGTACACATTTTTGTTTAATTGTTTTTTTTTCCAAAACAGAATGGGAGGATCTCAGTTTTAAACACAATGCAAACTGTTTGTCTGCTGTCCCCTTCGGAACTGTGGCTGCAAAAGGCACTGCAGCAACCGTGATTCAGCTTTGGCTGTGCATAAATTAGATGTTAAAATGTGTGCTTAGTTGCATGAAAATGTGGAGGGAGATGTTTATCCAAAAGTATGTCAAAATGCACACCTCAGGTCAAGTGACCTAGTACCTGCTAGACGACACTTTCACTCCACTGAATAACTGAATCCCATTAATATCTGTGAGTCCAACTCTAGCAGATACCGTGCTGCATGTCAGTTAAGTGTGTTTGCACGTGAGTATTCTTAGCTGGATCAAGCTGAGAATCTTTTTATTTCTTTCTGCCAGATTCAGAAAAATTATTTCTCCTAGGAGCTGCCTTCTCACTCTCTTCAGTAGATTCAGGACAGTCCAGATAAAGCAACATTTTACATAATGTCGGATTCATTTGTGGAACGCAGTACTACTGGATGTAAGGATGGTCTCTATCTTAAATGTCTTTAAGAACATACGAACATAAGAACAAGCCAGCTGGATCAGACCAAAGTCCATCTAGTCCAGCTCTCTGCTACTCGCAGTGGCCCACCAGGTGCCTTTGGGAGCTCACATGTAGGATGTGAACGCAGTGGCCTTCTGCGGCTGTTGCTCCCGATCACCTGGTCTGTTAAGGCATTTGCAATCTGAGATCAAGGAGGATCAAGATTGGTAGCCATAAATCGACTTCTCCTCCATAAATCTGTCCAAGCCCCTTTTAAAGCTATCCAGGTTAGTGGCCATCACCACCTCCTGTGGCAGCATATTCCAAACACCAATCACACGTTGCGTGAAGAAGTGTTTCCTTTTAGTAGTCCTAATTCTTCCCCCCAGCATTTTCAATGAATGCCCCCTGGTTCTAGTATTGTGAGAAAGAGAGAAAAAGTTCTCTGTCAACATTTTCTACCCCATGCATAATTTTGTAGACTTCAATCATATCCCCCCTCAGCCGCCTCCTCTCCAAACTAAAGAGTCCCAAACGCTGCAGCCTCTCCTCATAGGGAAGGTGCTCCAGTCCCTCAATCATCCTTGTTGCCCTTCTCTGCACTTTTCTATCTCCTCAATATCCTTTTTTGAGATCTGACAGTAGAACTGGACACAGTACTCCAAGTGCAGTCGCACCACTGCTTTATATAAGGGCATGACAATCTTTGCAGTTTTATTATCAATTCCTTTTCTAATGATCCCCAGCATAGAGTTTGCCTTTTTCACAGCTGCCATGCATTGAGTTGACATTCCCATGGAACTATCAACTAAGACGCCTAATCCCTTTCCTGGTCTGTGACTGATAGCACTGACCCCTGTAGCGTGTATGTGAAGTTTGGATTTTTTGCCCCTATGTGCATCACTTTACATTTAGCTACATTGAACTGCATTTGCCATTTCTGAGCCCACTCACCTAATTTATCAAGGTCCGCTTGGAGCTCTTCGCAATCCTTTGTGGTTCTCACCACCCTGCATAATTTGGTATCATCTGCAAACTTGGCCACCACGCTACCCACCCCTACTTCCAGGTCATTTATGAATAGGTTAAAGAGCACTGGTCCCAAAACGGATCCTTGGGGGACACCACTCCCGACATCTCTCCATTGTGAGAACTTCCCATTTACACCCACTCTTTGTTTCCTGTTTCTCAACCAGTTTTTAATCCTTAGGAGGACTTCCCCTCTTATTCCTTCATTGCTGAGTTTTCTCAACAGTCTCTGGTGAGGAACTTTGTCAAAAGGAACTTTGTTAAAAGAAAATTGGGCAAATTTCATGGAGGGTGTAGTGCAGAACAGGGCTGTTAATGAAAGGACATGTGGAGGACATTAATTCATAGGGTCACCATGATTTGGAAACAATTTGATGGCACTGAACACACACACACACACTCTCTCTCTCTCTCTCTCTCTCTCTCTCTCTCTCTCTCTCTCTCTCACACACACACACACACACACACACACTCACACAGAGGTCTATATAGCATAACAGACCATCTAGGGACATTCCCAGCTGGCCCAGATCCTAAGTCACTAGACTTCACTGGAGTTTGATTCGAGCTTTTTCCCACCTACTCCCAAATAAGAACTTTTTACTGTATGCCATCAGGGACTTGTAAAAAAGATGCCAGTTTCAAGCCTCTGGAAACTAAACCTTCACTTTTGACTCTTTACAGACCCTGGTTCAGATTTAGAACTCTTGGCCTTCTTTGCGAATCAAAGACGGTTTTGTTGGTATGTGCAGAGTAACTGTGCTAACATTAAATCCTTAAAAAGAAAACCCCAGTTTAAAATGAAAGGCTATGATTATGGAAAGGGAAAAAAAACGTAGTGATCAAAATGTTGCTCACTACTGGGCAAAAGGAAAAAAAATAAAATGAGGAAATGAACACATTTATTTTGCTTAGGTCTAAACCAGGGGTAGGGAACCTGCGGCTCTCCAGATGTTCAGGAACTACAATTCCCATCAGCCTCTGTCAGCATGGCCAATTGGCCATGCTGGTAGAAAACTGATAGAATAGTGGATTCCTGGAAAACATCTGAGCTGCATTCTGATCCTTCTTTCTGTCTAACAGTGAACCAAGAGGTAGGCAGAATAATCTTGAAGTTACCAGTTTGCCCACCTGAGGGTGAATTTTGCATCACCCATGGAATAATTGAAGAAGTGTTTTTGGTTGGTCTGCTAGGCTGGAATTTCTATGAGCTAAAAAATTAAAAATATGCCCATAAGAAACGGAAAAGGGAGAGTCCAATTTCTGTGTCAAGATGAAATTGAATTCTGGTACCTGAATGCAGTTGCAATTGAGCAAATATGCATATTTACTTCAGGTAACTTTTAAAGAAAAAAGCAGAATAAATTCTTTGCCTGATCTACTTTGCTTTTGTGGGTCTTGAGGAAGGGCAAAGACGCCAAGCACGATCCCCACACATCTCCTTTGTCCTTCTATCGCAGTGCTGGTGAACCTTTGGCACTCCAGATGTTATGGACTACAATTCCCATCAGCCCCTGCCAGCTTGGCCAATTGGCCATGCTGGCAGGGTCTGATGGGTATTGTAGTCCATAACATCTGGAGTGCCAAAGGTTCGTCACCATGGTTCTATCCCATTCTGGCTTCTGGGATTTCAGCGGCTGTTGCTGGTACAGTCCCGTTTTTGGAAACGTCACACCCAGAGGTGGGATCCAGCAGGTTCTCACCAGTTCCCGAGAGTGGGTTCCTAATTATTTGTGTGTGCCGAAAGGGGGTTACTAATTGGGTCTGCTTTTCCGTTAGAAATTCCATTAGGTCCAAAAATCATCGTCCTGTTGTTTCCCATGTGGCTGGTTAGCGAAGGTAGAAAACGGGATAATTCTCCTTGTTGGGCTGTTTTAAAAAACATGTTTTAGAAATATGGTAAAGTTCCTTGTTTAAGGAAAGTATCCTTCTTTTGATTTCTAGAAACAAAATTAAGTATTTGAAAGTATTAAGCATTTGACAGGCAGTCAATTAGAGGAGAAGTAGTTGTTTCTGTTGGCAGTAGACGATAGGACTTGCTATAATGAGTTTAAATTATGGACAGAAAGATAACAGCTGGAAATTAGGAACTTTTTTTTTTACAGTAAGAGTTTTTTACAGTAACAGAGAAATTATTAATGCCCCGTCCCGGAATGCCCCGCCCAGTCCCATTTGGCGCTATGCCACTGTTTGAATCCCACCACCATGGGAACCTGTTACTAACAATTTTGGATCCCACCACTGGTCACACCCAAGTAATGTCCCTAAATGCCTTGACTATTGTTTGAACCGCTGGACCTTCTAGTCGGTGGGGCTGCCCCTAAACGTGTGGTGCCAGATATGGAAAATCCAGATGGGGAAGCATTTACAGCATTTAACTGGGATGTTCCCTTGCAAAAGTGAGCTTGAAATGAAAAGAGGGCTTGTGTAGACAGTTTCTTGGAGGACGGAGTGTGGTCATCTGCGAGACAGAAGCATCTCCCATTCTGCCCTTCATGGGGCTCAAAATCCACAGCCTCACAGTAGGACCCCCCCCTTTGCAATATTTATGCCATGCATTGTATGCCTGTCCTTTCCCCATCTTGACACGTGGAGAGATTCCCCCCTCCCCCCAGCCTGTCCAAGGTCAGGGCAGGGGTTCCCTGGAGGTGGTTCTGTTTGGATTCCTAATGCCATCTCATCTGTGACCCCCCTGACCTGGCTGTCATCTGCAGCGGGCATCTCTGTGTGCAGACAAACAAAATACGGGACCTCTCCCTGCTGGCCGAGGCGACTGATTATGCCGGAGGAACAAAACACATGTTTGAGCTTTGGCGGTGGCAGGAAAATGGGCAATTTGAGGGAGGGGGCTTTGCACAGGGAAATGAACTCCCACATAAATAGCTCAGACCACTCAAGAGCTGTGCGCCTCTTGGTGCTGGCTGAGCTGCCGACGGGGTCTGTGTCATTTCAACCCCAAAGGTCACTGAGGTTGAAGCCCAGAGCCTACTTTTAAGGCCAGGCCTCTGCCCTGGAGCATGTGTGGTAGTAAGGTGACAGCAGTATTGTACAGAGGTTAGAGCATTGCGCTGTAAATGGGGAGACCGAACTCAAACCTCCACTCAGCTGTGGCACACGTTGGGCCGGTCACTTTCAGTCTGACCTACTTATAGGAGGAGGGGAGAATCAAGTATACCAGCTTGAAGGAAAGGCAGGATAAAAATCGCCACAGATAGTGCCTGTGAACATGTACAGAGTTTCTTGTGAAAAGCTATTCCCACTTGTTGCACTAGTCTTTACTATGTTGTTTTTGTAATTCTGTAATATGCCTTGTTTCTCAATGAGAAAGATGGATGCCAAGTAAATATAAAAGGGGAATACCCCCTTTATAGCCAATCAGCTGTTCAAATCTGCAGATATTTTGTTCAGTTGAATAACATGTGCAAGGGAACAAGAGAATCTCTTCACTCTTTTCCCTGCTCCCAGTAATTTCTGATTTAGTTGAGAAAGGGCACCTGTGACTTTTAAAGTGATAAATGGTGCTGCTGCCTGCCTGCCTGCCTGCCTTTTCCTCCTTCACTGCCCAGCTTCCAGCCACCGGTTTGGCGGCACAAAGCAGCCCAGCATCCATGGCAGGCAATTCATTGGGTGACATTTCACACATGCTCTCGCACCCCCGGACCCACGCCTGTGCTCTCCTTTGCACTGGAGGGAAGAACAGGGCCTCTGTTCCAGGCATAAAGGTCCTTGCCCAAATGCTATGGCTGTTTGTCTTGTGTCGCTTGAGAGTATCAGGGTAGAGGTTTTATTTTAATGTCCTACTTGTGGAAGATGTAGGGGTTTTTTTTGTCACTGCACTGATTGGAAACTTAGAAGCATAGCAACATAGCACTGGAAGGTATCTCAAGGGTCATATAGTCCAACCCCTCACACAAGGCAGTAAATTCATAACCATCTTCCCTCACTTGCTCAGTGACCCCTGCTCTATGTCTAGACCAGGGGTCTGCAAACTGGTCCTCCAGATGTTCAGGAACTACAATTCCCATCAGCCCTGCTACTTGGCCATGCTGGCAGAGGCTGTTGGGAATTGTAGTTCCTGAACATCTAGAGAGCCATAGTTTGAAGACCTCTGGTCTAGACGCAGGGGTCTGCAACCTGCGGCTCTCCAGATGTTCATGGACTACAAATCCCATCAGCCCCTGCCAGCATGGGCTGATGGGATTTGTAGTCCATGAAAATCTGGAGAGCCGCAGGTTGCAGACACTTGGTCCAGAGGAAGGCAAAAACCGTCCAGGATCCCTGACCCATCTGCCCTGGAGGAAAATTCCTTCCTGATCCCAAAGTGCCTTTTGACCTTACCCTGGGCGTGTAAAAAAGGGTCAGGAGAGCCAAGCACTGAGTCATCCCTTCCTGCCCTCCCTCCCTCTCATGATCTCTCATTACTCCCTTGACGGAGAATCTAGCAAAACAGATGGATTCTGCTCAGGCACAGGGTGTAGGACAGTATATAAGCTGCTTGTGTGTGTGTGTGTGTGTGGGGAGGGGTGTTGCACAGGTCCTGTTCCCAAAACGTTAGGCCCATTTTATTCCCCTCAACCCAGGATTTTTGAAAATCACTAAACTAGCAATCCTTCTGCACATTCCTGGGTTAGTGGCGCTCCCATGCGAACACAGCAGGCAAGAGATCCTTTATTTCCCTTCCACCCTTTCATTTTACGTCCTGTGCCATCCACTGTCAGGGGGAATTCGCTGACCGCCATTCTGTGCAAGTTGCCTAGCAGGTTGTGGGCAGATTCTCTGAGGGCCCCACTGCGTGCGACGCCCTCCAAGCGCATTTTCTCCCCTGGCAGCAGGTACGATCGCTGTACATCAGCACATACATTATTGCCCTTGTATTGCAGGGAGGTCCCTTTTTCTTTGTGTACATGTCGCACATGCGCAGCTACGCAGGTGCAGCTGGTCATATTGTGGGACGATCGGCATAGCTGCGGGGGTTTCATTTCTGTATGCCTGCGCAGCTACATATGTGTTGCAGGAAATTTTAAAAAAGAAAGGAGTGTGTCTGTGCGATGGTGTGAAAGCAACCCGGATTGTTTCTAGGGGCTCCAATTTCTGCCTGAATGGGTGAAGGGCACACATGTGAATGGGCAAAAGGAAAGCGGGTTCCTTTATAATGGCTGCAACATGTTATACATATGCTGTGTGGAATCCACCAGACTTAGGGTTGTAGAACGCTTGATATCTACAGAGGAGCTCAGGGCTTTGCATGATATAGTGGTTAGAGTATCAACCTGGGGTCTAGGAGACCCAGGTTCAAATCCCCACTCTGCCATGGAAGCTCGCCGGATGACCTTGGGCCGGCCACAGACACTCACCCTAACCTACCTCACAGGGTTGTTGTGTGAATAAAATGGAGGAGAGAACAAAGCGAGCTGCTTTGGGTCGCCATTGAGGAGAAAGATAGGAATAAGTGAACAACTCACCTTCTCAAGTGTAAGTCAGGGTAGACATATTGCTGTGGGAAAGACAGTCTTACGGCTCTACTTGGGAGCCTCTGTTTGTCTGAGAGCTGACTGCAATAATTCAGATTTTAGGGGAATATATTTTATGCATGTTCAGATGCTCAGGTCTGTCAAAATCAGTTACTGTGTTAAATGTCTCCAGTAGCTGGGAAAGCTGGGCCTCTGCACGCACTTCTGATCTGGCACCTGTCAGGAACTCAAAGTAGTGTCTGACCTGGATAGCTTCTGGTAACCAAGAAATCCCATTCTGCTCTGTAAGAAGGGCCTTTTCTATGGCACGATGTGCACTGCTCAGCCAATGTATTCCCTAATTGCCTGGCCTGGCTTGGGCAGCATTGACTAGACTAGTAATAAATAAATTAATAAAGAGCAGACCCCACACAGGCAGGCTCTGAGAAACACCTTCACCTCTTGCCTGATCTTCTGTAGACCCTTCTGGGTTGTTGCAGCCTGTGAACACCTGGAAAATTGGAACCAACTTCTCATTATTAGTTGCCTGGAGGACTGCCGGCCTGAACTTTTCAGCCCTGGCAAATCTTCAGACTGAGCTTACGACCACTGGGCAAATCTCCTCCCTCCCTCCCCCTCCCCAAAACACATCCCCAGTCTCTTGTTGCCGCGATGCCCTTCCTCCCGCCTGCGCTCCCCACTCAGGATTGCTTGATTTTAATTGCTTCTGCCAGTCAAGGGCACGAAAGGTCGTCTGCTGCTCTGTGGGGCCTCCCCTGGCAGCCGCCAACCAAGTAGGCTTGAGGGCTGCTAGGCAACGAAGCCAGAGCTATGTCCAGCCAGAACCGGGGGGCCTGGCACAGCTGTGCTCTTGCAAGGTGGGGTAGCCTAGGATGTTGGTCTCTCTCCAGTCGCGCTGGGCACGATGCCCTCCCGTATACTGCCGGGAATTTTTCAGCCGGGCGCAGAGCCCCGAGCCCCACCACGCTGCAAAGCTAGCTGGGCAGCCTGCCGCGTTTGCTTCGGTCCTGCTCTGAAAGCCAAATCTGGATGCTTTGTGCGAACCTTGGCCACACGTCTCTGCAACGGTGTTTCTGCATTCATGGGACATCAGCCGGATGCAACAATGCAGAAGACGCTGGAATGTGGCCCTCCCTCTCCTCCGTGTCTTAGCTTTGATTATTCTAAGATTTCCAAACGCTCTTAATACGTGCATGTGTTTATTTTAAGGGAAACGGAAGTAATTTAGGAAAGACTTTGCTCTGTGGGAATGGTGCACTGGGAGGAGTTCCTTGGAGCCAATGACGAGATGCGGGGAATCCTAGGACCTCCACTCCCCCCTTCCTGCTACCGGCTTCATCCTTGGGGGTCATTGAGAGGTTACTGTGCCTGCACAGGGAATTCTGCACTAGAGGCGACTCCCAGAATTGCCATCCACTGACACTGCCATCCTTTTCCTTTAGGACAGTGGTTCTCAACCTGGGGGTCGGGACCCCTTTGGGGGGTCAAATGACCCTTTTACAAGGGTCGCCTAAGACTCTGCATCAGTGTTCTTCATCTGTAAAATGGATAAATGTTAGGGTTGCGGGTCACCACAACATGAGGAACTGTATTAAAGGGTCGCGGCATTAGGAAGGTTGAGAACCACTGCTTTAGGATATGGGCTGCTTTGACGAGACTGAGGATCTCAAATGGGATGGGTCTTTTGAAGAAGTAGAAGAGTTGGATTTATGTCCCCCCTTTCTCTCCTGTAGGAGACTCAAAGGGGCTTACAATCTCCTTGCCCTTCCCCCCTCACAACAAACACCCTGTGAGGTAGGTGGGGCTGGGGGAGCTCAGAAGAACTGTGACTAGCCCAAGGTCACCCAGCTGGCATGTGTTGGAGTGCACAGGCTAATCTGAATTCCCCAGATTCCACAGCTCAAGCAGCAGAGCGGGGAATCAAACCCGGTTTCTCCAGATTAGAGCACACCTGCTCTTAACCACTGCGCCACTGCTGCTCCAGGCATTTGTCCAGCATCACTGCACAATTCTGTACACCTTCCAGCTTCTCTCCTTCCTTGACCTTGCTGTGAACTTTCCTCAACGGATCTGGGATAATCTTTTTTTTTAAACATCGTGATGCCTGCACTTGCATAGGCTCATTAGGCTGGAAGGTGCCGATTTTTCAGTAGTGCTATTTTCCCCCCTGCAGTCCTACAGGGTGGCTGCTGTCTCCACGTGACTGGACGAACTTTTCTGTTTTTAAAAGTATCAGCAGTTAATGTATTGGTAGAATTAAATACTGCCCTGACCTGGATAGTCCAGACTAGCCTGGCTTCATTAGATCCCAGAAGCTAAACAGGCTTAGCCCTGGCTAGTGGTGTAGTGTAGGGGTTAAGATTAGTGGACTCTAATTTGGAGAACCGGATTTGATTCCCCACTCTGTCACATGAGCAGCAGACTCTAATCTGGTGAACTGGGTTTGTTTCTCTGCTCTTCCACATGAAGCCTGCTGGGTGACCTTGGGCTAGTCACAGTTCCCTCAGAACTCTCTCAGCCCCACCTACCTTACAAGGTTTCTGTTGTGGGCAGAGGAAGGAAGAAGTTGTAAGCTGCTTGGAGACTCCTTGTGGTAGAGAAAAGTGAGGTATAAATCCTTCTTCCATTATTCTTGTTTTTGGCTAGGAGACTGCCAAGGAAATCCTAGGTCCCTACATGGAAGCAAGCAATGGCAAACCACCTCTAGGCATCTCTTGCCTTGAAAACCCTACCAGTCAGCTTAAGTCAGCTGAGACTTGACAGCACTTTCTAGCACTGTATTAAATGCTATAGCAATATATATAAATTACAGATTTTTTTTAAAAGCCCTCTGCTGGCTGGGGGGAGCAGTGCAGGGCTGAGGAAGGAAACGTGTAAGGAAAATGGCTGTTCAGTTGCTGTGTTGCCAGTGTGAATGCTCCTGTATTTGAAGCCACAACTGGTGCCATGTGGAGCAGCAGCGGAGCTACAAGGAGGCACTGTGCACTGGGCGCACACCTGGGTGGGCACGGAAAATCGCCCCCAGGCCCCTTCCCCGCCCCGCCCCCTTGCAGCACCCCCCCTTCCCACTTACCTTAGGTCCTTTCCTTTTCCTAGAACTTTTTCAGGCTGAAAAAAGGCCTGTTCACAGTACAGGCTAAAAACGGCCTGAGGAACTACAGTTCTCAAGAGATCTTGGGGCTCACAAGGTCTCCTGGGAAATATAGTTCCCATCAGGCCATTTTTAAGCCTGAACTGCGAATAGGCCTTTTTTTCAGCCTGAAAAAGTTCTAGGAAAAGGAAAGGAACTAAGGTAAGGGGGAAAGGGGGGCGCTGTGGGAGGGACCATGGGGGGGGTGTGGAAAATATAGACTGCGCACCGGGCGCAGTTTGGCCCAGCTATGCCTCTGACATGGAGAGTCTTTGCTGTGTGGAAACACCACTGGAGGCAGTCATTCTGGCCTTTTGTTGCTCCCCCAGATGCACTTGACAGCTGTTTAGCCGTGCAGTCCCAAGCAGAGTTGTACCTTTCTAGCTCCGTTGAAGTGAGTGGGCCTAAAATGGTGTAACTCTGCTTAGGTTAGTGCGCCACAAGAGCCTCATTAGAAGCAGAACCCAACTGTGAGCCTCAGGACCTAACAGGGCTTCGTCTCTGAGAACTCATCGCTCCTGTGCCAGAGCGTATCGGCTATCCCCCATTGATTCTCAGGCATATTGATCAGCTTTTGACCTACAAAGAGCTTGGAGATTGATGCTTCCTCTATGCGCAGCCTATGGCGATTTCCCTCACTGGCTGCTCCCTCTTCATTATTCCACCTGTAGACAAAGTCAGGAGCCCGTGAAAAATTGCTGTACTGCAGCCGAAGCTCTGCTCCCTACCTGAGTTCGATCCCTGAGGAAGTCAATTTCAGATAGCCGACTCAAGGTAGACTCAGCCTTCCGTCCTTCCAAGGTTGGTAAAATGAGGACCGATCTTGCTGGGGATAAAGTGTCAGTGACTGGGGAAGGCAACGGCAAACTACCCTGTAAACAAAGTCTGATCTGCAAACATTGTGATGTGATGTCAACCCATGGGTCAATAATAACCCAGTGCTTGCTCACGGGTCATTTACCTTTAAACTTTTACCTCCTGATCTTTACCTTTAGACAAAGTTGGGGGATGGGGGTGGGAGGGTGTTCTACCTACACTTGTAGATCCACCCCCCCAATTGTAGATCTGGGGTCCCCCAATTCTCTGGAGACTTGCCGAAATCTGGACCTAAACATTTTACCCACAGGAAACCCACCTTGTTAGCGCTGGATTTTATGGGCCCTGGATTAAACTGGTGGCAGGTAACCTTTAATTTGACAGAGCTTTTTGTATTCATTGTGGGTGTGTGATTGATTGTTTGCAGTGAGGTTCTGCTTCTCTCTCTTTCCAACCTCTGTTTCCCCCCCCTCCCCCCGGTATATAAATAAAAATCTGAAGTGGAAATGAGTTACCGTATGAGTTACGGGCTGTTATCCTGAGATAACTGACCAGAAAACAGGCTGTTGATGAAGTGCAAGGATGTATACATATATTTTTTAGCCGGTAAAAATGGGGATCCCGTCGCACTGTAAATAAAAGCCAATCAGGAAATTATGTGTGCACCCAGTTGCTCTGGCGCATGAGACCCTATGGTGGGGCTGGCCCCTCCCTTGATGCCACCACTGGTTTCATCCCCACCCCCAACAAACCGTCCCCAATTGAAAATGTAGCATATTATGAGAAGTCCTGGCAATAGATGTAACAGAGCGGAGAATGTGGTAATAGCAGCCAACTGGCCTTAGTGGTTGGATGGATATGGTCATTCCCAGGGAGGGGTGTGTGGTGTGCCCCTGAGGAAATTGGCTTTAGAGAAATTTTACAGCTTGATGCTCTCATAAAGTCACTGCCAATTAACAGGCTTTTATTTTTCCATGTCCATTTAACAGCGGCTGCCTGAATGATTGATAAGAATGTCAGAAGCTCTGGATTCCTTTGCATTCTGTCTGCAGCATTGCTGGTTCTCCTGAGATAACACAGTGCCGCCACCTGCTGACAGCTAAAGAAAGCACAGCACAAGGCAACCAGATCTACTGCCTGTCTGCTCAATTAACATCAACTCATTTTGAACAGAGCCCAAAGATTTCAGAGATGACAGAGCACAGTGGCCCACCATATCAGCAGAGAAGAAAAGACACTGGGTCTCTCTGGGGTCCCTCTCTTGGATCTTTCGGCTTTCTCTTGCAAGCAAGACCTCTCTTGGCTCAGCTGCGAATGTGACTGCAGGGAGAGCATTGTGGATTGTGCCTCCGAACTGAACACAAAATAATCCAGGGCCAATAGATATATGACATTGGCTCAGGCAATGATGGCACTGTCCCGTGGGACTTCGTAGTCGTGCAACATCTCGCTTCATATGGGCTGCTCCCCTTGCAAAGGGGTTGAAGACACAGAGCAGCTTTGAACTGGTAGCGGCCCAGTTTAAAAGAGACACTGTGCAACTGCAGGTCCCCTGGGAAAGCATCAGATCTTCTCTTCAGCAGCAAGCCTTGGTCTTTCTTCTGGCATGCTGAATGTAACCGGGGTAGTTCTAGATCATGGAGACGCAGCTAGAATGGCCGGATGAGTTCCTATCTGGGAGGAAGGCTATTGAGATGCTGGAAGGTGGAAAAGTATGGCCTCTGGCGTACAGGTAAGGTGATGGGGTTAGGGCTGACTGGGGGGGGGGGGGGGCATCATTTTCTCTGCTTTAGTTACCGTTTGCATCTTCATGGACTTCCTAAACCCTGGACACATCTTCAGATTACTGCACTGGCATTTCATTGCATGAATGAGTCAGAGCTTTGGTCTGTCAGGGTCAGTATTGACTTCTCTGACTGAATCAGCATTCCAGGATTGCACATGGATGCCTTTCACATCACTGCTACCAGTGGTGGGATCCAAAATTTTTAATAACAGGTTCCGATGGTGGTGGGATTCAAACAGTGGCGCTGCCGCACACACGCACCTCCAGTCCCTATTGGGCAGGGGGGTTGCTTTAGTAACCCCTTCTCGGCACTCAGAAAAAATTGGTAACCACTTCTAGAGAAGTGGTGAGAACTGGTTGGATCCCACCTCTGCCTGCTACCCTCACCCTTTCAACTCGAGATGCCACGGATTGAACCTGGGTCCTTCTGTCTGCAGATGTTCCATCTCTGATCCATGGCCCCACTTGAATTTTATAGTCTGCTAGTTCTAAATCAGGGATCTGCATCCATGGCCATGCTGGCAGGGGCTGATGGGATTTGTAGTCCATGGACATCTGGAGAGCCACAGGGTGCAGCCTATGTTCTAAATAGTCTAGATTTTCATTGTCTGCTAGTTCTGGATGGGTACCCATTTTAGTGTCCAGTCTGCGAGTCCAGTGATCTCTTTAAAGACTAACAAAATATATTGCAGTTGAAGCTTTGAGCTCCTGTAAAACCATCTCCTCCTATATTATCCTGACCACAAGATCTGCCTCTCAAGCCCTTCTTTCTGTGCTTTTGTCTTAGAAGTGAGGTGGGTGGTGACTAGAGACAGGGCATTTTCTGTGGTGGCACCTTTCCCCTGGAATATTCTGTCCCTTGTGGCTAATAGCCTGGTTTCATCAGGGCTTGGAAGCTAAGAAGGCTTGGCGACAATCTGTGCTTGGATGGGAGGGCAGCAAAGAGGACTGAGGCTGCTCTGTTCATGAAAAGCTACCTCTACTCATCTCTTGCCTTGAAACCCCTATGGTCCTGGGGGTTGGGTCCAGTAGTGGGATTCAGATAATTTAACAACCGGTTCTGGTGGTGGGATTCAAATAATTTAACAACTGGTTGTTTACAAGCACCATTTTCACAACTGGTTCTGCCGAGGTGGTGCGAACCGGCTGAATCCCACCACTGGTTGGGCCCCATATGAGTTAGTGGGAATTCTGGGTGCCTTTTGGACTTTTCCTCTTAGGCCCCAGACCATCTTCCTGCAGCCCCCGGAGTGCCCAAAGAGCTGGAATGGGCAGCTAGACAGCTGTAGGCATTCACAGAACTTGGTGTCCCTAAAGAGAATGTGGATGGCCCAGCCTGTCAGCAACCTTGCTTCCTGATCCCACACAGGTAAAGGGTTTGTGGTCATGACGATATGCGAAAAGCATTCCTGTGCATGCTCTAGAACAGGAGTGGCCAGCCTCTGGCACTCCATATGTTCATGGACTACAATTCCCATCAGCCCCAATTGGCCATGTTGGCAGGGGCTGATGGGAATTGTAGTCCATGAGCATCTGGAGTGCTAGAGGCTGGCCACCCCTGCTCTAGTACCTTCTGTGTATGCTTGGGAACCTTCCCTCCTTGATCACGGCAGCATGCCTGCGGCGGGGCTGTTGGGCTCTTGAGGGTTCCCAAAAGGAGGGCACTCTTTGCCCTCACCTCCTGCCGCAGCTTTTTGTGGTTTGCTTGCGAAAGGACCCTGCATTTCCCTGTGGCCAGTGATCGTTAGCAGCAGCGGCAGCGGTTGGGAGATGGAAGGAATATTCTGGCCGCATGGCCAACCCGACCTTTATAGATCATGCTATGGATTTCCCTTCAGAGCCCAGTGCTCTGTGTGTTCCGCTCCTGGCTCCACTCTCGAGCCCAGCCTCAGGTGTGGTTTTCAGGGCCGGGCTTCAGATGAAAAACTTGCCATAAAGAAGACCCTGCCTCTGGGCCTGTGCAGACAGCTTGTCCTTTTGCAGACCCAGCATAAAGTGCCCTGAGCAGCTTCAGCAGCCATCCTTCCATTTATTTATTCTTTATTTTCTTATCATTAGGCACAAATGGCGGGAGAATGGAAGGGTCCTGGCAGACTTTGAGGCGCTCCTTCTCTGTGGAGCCGACCCTCTTATTCTTACCCACAGGATGCTTGTTCGTGATGAATGTTGTTGGGTTTTGTCGAAGGCTTTCATGGCCGGAATCAACTGGCTGTTGTGGGTTTTCCGGATTTTCCAGACCACGGCCGCACAGGCCGGAAAACCCACGACAGCCAATTGCTGGGTCTCTCATGAATGAAAACTCAAGCTAGTGAAGATGTAACTTGCCACCAACATGTTTTAACTGTTTTAATTTATGGGAGATGTGGAATGGTACACGATAGCCCGATCTCAGCAGGTCTCAGAAGCTAAGCAGGGCCAGTACTTGGATGGGAGACCACTCAGGAGCAGCAGTGGCGTAGGAAGTTAAGAGCTCGTGTATCTAATCTGGAGGAACCAGGTTTGATTCCCAGCTCTGCCGCCTGAGCTGTGGAGGCTTATCTGGGGAATTTGGATTAGCCTGTGCACTCCCACACACGCCAGCTGGGTGACCTTGGGCTAGTCACAGCTTCGGAGCTCTCTCAGCCCCACCCACCTCACAGGGTGTTTGTCGTGAGGGGGGAAGGGCAAGGAGATTGTAAGCCCCTTTGAGTCTCCTACAGGAGAGAAAGGGGGGATATAAATCCAAACTCTTCTTCTCCTTCTCAGGAAGGCTCTGCTGAGGAAAGCAATGGCAATGGCAAAATCTCCTCAGCTTAATCTCATGCACGCACACACGCACACATGTGTCTGTATGCTTTTATTGTTTTGATGGTTTTAAAACATGATTCTGCTACATACCATATGTCTTGTTAGGCACCTTGGTGGCCATTGTGTGGACAGAGAGGCGAGATATAAACTTTGTAAAATAGATATTTTTAAAAATAGCTCTTAATCTAGAGAGCCGGAGTGGCATGGCAGAGAAAATGTTTGTCTAGGGAAACAGGAACTCATGGTCATTAGGATACCATTCCCATCAGTCTCACCAGCATGGCCACCACATGCTGACAGAGGCTGATGGGAATTGTAGTTCCTGAACATCTGGAGAGCCGCAGGTTCCCTACCACTGGTCTAGGTGTAGGGGAACTGGGTTCAAATGGATGGTTGCCAGAAAAACTTGCTGGATGGCTGTGGCGTAGCGCCCAGGGGGCCGGGTGGGGTGCGACGCTCCAGGTGCACGCCTTGTGGGGGTGTGGCTATGGCATGGCAGGGGCATTCCAGAGGCACAGGATGAATGCGTTCCCTGGGCGCGTTTCCCCCTCACTCTGCCTCTGCTGGGTGATCTTGGGTCAGTCATTTTCTCTCAGCCTAACCCACCTCCCAGATTTGTTGCAAAGTTACTGTGAAGATAAGATGGGGGAAGGGCAAGCCAGGCACTCCACCTTGAGTTCCTTGAGCGAAGGGCAGGAGAACAGTATAATAATAAACTAAAGAAGGCAAATTCCAGGAGGGGGAAATCATTCGACAGATATTAGCTATGATTTCTGCTCGGAACCTCCATGTTCGAAGGCAGTCCAGTCGATTGTCAGGTGCTGGGGGTATATCTGATTTAATGATCCAGACATTATAACCGCACTTTTATCCACAGAGGGGACCAGAAGAAGCTCACGGTGTAATAGGGGATGCGTATTGTCTTCATGCTGTGCTTGGGTCTCCTAGAGTGGAGGGTAGCCACTGACAGATGAAGAAACTTGAAGTAGACAGACCTTTCAGTTGGAGGGCTGACCTGTCCTCTTAAGCTCTTTTTGTGCAGTGCTTAGTTTGCAGCGGTTACATAATTCATGACTATGATTTTGCGAAAAAGCTCTGCTCTGTTGCTCAGAGGAGGGTGAGTAGAATTTAAGTTATTTTGTTATATATTTATTACGTTAGCAGCCGCAGTGGTGAGAGTATTGGACTAAGATCCGGGGGGGACTAAGGTTCGAATCCTCACTCTGCCCTGGAAGCTTTGCTGGGTGACCTCGGGCCAATCAAATACCCTCAACCTGCCTTACCTCACAAGGTGTTGTTAGGAGGATAAAATGGAGGAGAGAGGAGAGCTTCTTCAGGTCCCCACTGTGGATAAAAGTGGGGATATAATGTCTGAATCATTAAATCAGATATGCCCTGTGAAACAGAGTGGTTAGTATTGGGCTGCAATCTGGGAGACCAAATTTCAAAATCCCTCTCTTTCCATGGAAGCTCACTGGGGTCAGTCACACACTCTCAGCTTCACAGGATGCTGTTGTGAGGATAAAATAGAGCCGTGGTGGCGAACCTTTGGCACTCCAGATGTTATAGACTACAATTCCCATCAGCCCCTGCCAATTGGCCATGCTGGCAGGGGCTGATGGGAATCATAGTCCATAACATCTGGAGTGCCAAAGGTTCGCCACCACTGAAATAGAGGGATACTGTAAGCCAGTAGGGTGTAGCGGTTAAGAGCAGGTGGAATCTAATCCAGAGAACTGGTTTGATTCCCCACTCTTCCACATGAGTGGCAGACTCTTATCTGGTGAACTGGATTTGTTTCCCTGCTCTTCCGCATGAAGCCTGCTGGGTGACCTTGGAATAGTATTGTTCACTGTTTTATTGTTGCTGCTGTTTATAATATACATATTGTTTTTGTTGTTGATTAAGAGTTATGGCTCCAGTATATAAACGTTTAAATTATTTTCATTTAAATAGATTTTTATAGTTTGCACTCGAGCCAGACCGGTTCTTTTCCCTTCTTTAAATAAGATACTGTCTCTGGCTCATTATGTGTATTTTTTGACCTTGGAATAGTCACAGTTCTCTCAGAACTCTCTCACCAGGTGTCTGTTGTGGGGAGAAGAAGGGAAAAGGAGTTTGTAACAGGAGAGAAAAGTGGGGTATAATTTAACCCAACCTCTTTCTCTTCTTCTTCTTCAGGTCCCTACTGAGGGATTAAGGCAGGGTATACGCTGAGTAAGTGTATTAAATAAATAATTCTTGCCAGTGAGGCGATCTGGGGCGCTAAAGGATCATGAAACCCGGCAGCAGAAGCGTTCCCTGGTGAAAGAAAAGTGTAGCAGGGCATTAGTGATGTATCAGGATCTGGAGTTAATGTGTGAAAATTCTCTCGGTTATCAGAGCACCAGGGGATCACGCCGGAGAGCACTGGCCTTCTGCGCAGCCCCGTGCTTCCAACACCGAGCATCAGCCCCACGCTGGGAGCTCCCCTGCAGCTTCCAGAAATGGGAGCAAGCCACACTGGAGGGAGGTCAGCGCTAGAGACGAGGTGCTGGTTCTTTCCCAAATCTGGAGATGTGAAATTATTTATTACCTCTTGGTTGCAGGACCTCGTCTCTCCGGGCTGCAGCTGGGGAATACATTACCTGTAAGTTTTTATTTATGAGTTCACCAGCTATGAATAAAAACAGACTGGCTGCTCCTTTAAATTGAAACTGGGGATTAAAGGGCGGGGGGGGGGGGATGTTATACAGGGGGAAGAATCCGAATTGGATTCGTAGGGAAGGGGCTATGTGCGAATGTTAGGGATGCCCCATCTGTAATTACTAGGTGGGCCTCTCTGACCTGACTGACAAGAAGCTTTAGGAGACGACGGGTGGCCAGAAAGCTAAACTGAGGACAGCTGGTTTCAAAAGACACCTCATCTCATTCCCAGACTTACTGGGTGATCTGGGCAAGTGATCTCTGCCAATCGGCCTCCATTTCTCGTCTGCAAATGACAATAGGAAATACAGTGGAACCTCGGTTTTCATTGCCTTCGGTTTTCATCGGTTTCGGTTTTCATCGATTTTTTCAGTGAAAAATTTGTCTCGGTTTTCATCGATTTCCAGTAAGGTGCAGGGGGTTGTGGAGAAAAATCACCCGGACAAAGCTGTTGCAGGCCGTGTCTGTAACTTGTTTGATGACAATGTCTTGCCCCATTTCAGACAAATCTTAAAGAGGCGTCAGAAACAGACCTCTTGGGACAGCTTTCTGGTGCGACATTGGTCCACTGTCTGGCTCTGAAGCTGGTCCTAGTGTTATTGTTTGTTACTGTTTTCAGCATTAAACACTATGTTTATTCACCAAAAAATGTGTTTTTGGTATGTTTTTTTTGGAGTGCCTAGAACAGATTAATTGGATTTACATTGATTCCTATGGAAAAGTTTGCCTCGGTTTTCATCGATTTTGGTTTTTATCGATTCTTTTCGGACGGATTACCAACGAAAACCGAGGTTCCACTGTATGTGAATGCATGAATCTGCCCGATTCTGAGTCAGGGTATTGTACTGTCGAAGGCTTTCATGGCCGGAATCACTGGGGTGCTGTGTGGTTTCCGGGCTGTATGGCCGTGTTCTAGCAGCATTCTCTCCTGACGTTTCGCCTGCATCTGTGGCTGGCAGCTTCAGAGGATTCAGCCACAGATGTAGGCGAAACGTCAGGAAAGAAGGCTGCTAGAACACGGCCATACAGCCTGGAAACCACACAGCACCCCAATACCAATATTATCTACTCAGATTGGTAGCCCTGCTTCTGGGTGTCAAGCAAATGCTCTACTTCCAAACCACAGCCCCTCCCTTCACCACAACAAGGACTATCTTACAAAGTCGTTGCTCCAGTGAATCTTATTAAGTACCTGTCTTCTTTGCCTGTTAGGAGGTCTCAGCTGCTCTTTCTGATGGGGAGTATATTTAGCTCTAGGCAGCCACTGGGGGTGGACGGTGCCTGGCAGGTGGCCTCCAAAGGGTGCTGTCCCTTAGGGTGGCTAGGGATGCGGGTGAGAAATGATGTCAGATGGACTGTTTTTAGAAGCGTTTGCCTGCTGCAGAGGGTCCTGAGGCCACGGCGTGGGATCCTCCGTGCTGTGGGCGCAGGTTTCGGCCGCTTTTAGAGTTTGCTGTATTTATCGCAGGCGGTGTATTATCAGCTGCTTAATTTGCCTCTCACCCAGCAAGAGTGGGTGAATTAGCTACATCTGTCGATCTGATTCCAGAGTAGTGTCTATGGGGGGGTTGGAAATTGGAGGGCGTCCTGGTGTGAGAAGGGAGGGGACAGCTGACATCTTAACAATGGATATTTATTTGGCAGTATTGTTAGCTTGGCTCTCGGCGAGGGGCGTGGGTCACCTATTATATGCTCTGCTCGCTTGGACTTGGCATGAATAGAAGACAAACAGGTAGCGCGATCAGTGTGATTAACGTATAGATGCTGGGGAGTGCTGCGCTGCTATTTGGGGGGGGGAGAGAGGGTTCAGACAATTAAGAGCTTTTCCGTCTTCTGGTTCTCTGCCAAGACGCTGGCTCTTGGGGACTCATTTCGGCTGCCCGACAAACCTTAAATCTGAACCTCTTTAATGCTAGTTTAGTTTACAAGAAAACAGCTGTCATCTGTGATTTAATTCCGGAGGAAGGGTCTAAGCTGCCGCGTTGGTTGGCTAAGGCAAGGGGGTGGTGGGAATTCTGTGTGAGCCCAGCAGGGGGGCTTGGTTCAGAAGCATTGCAGGGAGAATGAGTGAGGAGGCGGCGAAGGCATCATCCATAAACCTAAGGCCTCCTGCAGAGATATCCAGTTTGGGATATGATCCGTATTGAGTCACGCTGCCAACCTCCAGGCGCATCCTGAAGATTTCCTGGAATTTCAAGTGATTTTCAGAGTACGGAGAATGGTGCCCCTGAAAAAATGGTGCCCTGTTCTCTGTTTGAAGTTCTTCCTCTCCTCAAACCCTGCCCTGTTCTGGCTCCACCCTCAAATCTACAGGAACACAGAGGTCGAATCCCCACTACCGTCTTAGCCAGGTTTCAGAACACAAACTAACCAGGTTTGAGGGAAGGCCTCCCCATTGCTTGCGTGGCAGATTCCGTTTCTGGCGCTCGTTCTCCCCGTTAATCTGCGTTCCGGCAGGACCTGATTGCAAGTGGCATAGACCCCATTAACACGGTTCACAGCTGATCCGTGGGGAGAGATGAGGGTTGAAACCCTGACTCGTTTCCCACCCTGGAGTGTGACACGGAATTCGGGCAACTAATCAGCGCTGCGATGTGTGCGCAGCCTTTCCTTAGTTTTGTTTCTGCTTTTGTTATCGGCCAGCAGAAGAGGACACAAACGTTAAACAGTCAAACGTGTAACTTTGAATCGTTAATGGTTTACACAGGTAATGATTAACTGTTTGCACAGTTAAACGTTAAACTTTTACACGCTGGTTTTTTTTATCATGCCCTACAATGTACATTTCCCAGTGGGAAAAGGTCCCGCCCCATCAAGGCACGCCAGCCAATCAGGGGAGACCGGCGAAGCGAGCTCGCTTGGTGGTGGGGATTGCTAAGAGTTCTGCAACCAGGTGTGTCTGCTGTGTGCTTGCTGCGGTGGGGAGGGAGAAACTCCAATGAAGAGGACACGGTTTCACAACGAGCAGGTTTGGATCTGCGTGCAAATTTCAAGTGGGGATTCGACAAGAGTTGGCAGACCTAACATTGAGCTCACACTTGGTGTGGGGCAGGGGTGTTCATCAGGACTGATGGGAATCGTAGTCCATCATAAACATCTGGGGCACTAGAGTTGGACACCCCTGGTGTAGGGCTTCTGGGAGAGACTGAGGATTCCCTTTTGTGTATGACCCATGTTGCTGCCTCCCAGATGCCTCGTCTGAATGTGATGGAGGTGATCTACGACAGTTTTAAAAAATGTTAGTCTTTAAAGGGGCTGCAAGACCCCTGTATATTTTCTGGGCAACAGGCAGACAATGCAATCCTCTGCAGAGTCACACCAGTCTAAATCCATCAAAATCCGTGGGGTTAAACTGGAATAACTCTGCATAGGATTGCACTGTGATATGGCTACCTCTCTGGAATTATTATGCTTTGGGGCACCAGTGACTTCCTTGCAGAAAATACTTTTTAATAGGCATGTTTAGGAATTTGTGGAAGCCAAACCACCATGGACCTCTCCTGACATTCGTCACTTGGTTATTATAGTCCGAACAGGTAAGGAGTCAGCTCATTGATCCCTCCCTAGTGGGATGGACCCATGATCAAGTGAGCTGGTTTTGACTAGTC
Organism: Sphaerodactylus townsendi; assembly: GCF_021028975.2. Lineage (NCBI taxonomy): Eukaryota > Metazoa > Chordata > Lepidosauria > Squamata > Sphaerodactylidae > Sphaerodactylus > Sphaerodactylus townsendi. The sequence goes on along the minus strand of NC_059425.1, from coordinate 25,393,457 downwards.
TCTGTAATGTTTCCTGGGGCTCAGGTTGAAAACTTGGGGTTGAAGTGTGGCCTTTTAGGCCAAATCCTCCAGGCTCATTCTGTCTATCAAGTTCTTGCCTCCTCTTCCTCCAAGGAGCTGAAGGCAGCCTACATGGCTTGTCTTTCCTCCCTTGTATCTTCACAGTAACAACAACCATGTGAGGTAGGTCAGGTGGAGAGAAAGTAGCTGGTCCGAGGTCAACCAGGACTTAGTGTGGATCTGAACGCAAGTCTTTGTACCGTACTGTCTCTCACCAACCCTTAACTTCTCAGGAGTGCTGGATCTGTTAAGATGGGCTGACCCTCAAAGGTTATGGGTACATAAGAGTTTCAGGAGCCTTGATTGGTCATCCTGCCCTAGTGATGAGTTACTGGAGACAAGTCAGTAGGGGCAACAGTTTGAATCCCAGTAGCAGCGATGAAGCCTTTCCCCCATAATTGTGGTAGCAGCAAGGAAGTCTTAATTCTCTGTTACTGTTGTATTGAAATGAACTCCTGCAGCAACCATAAACTGAGCTGAATCCTTGGTTAGAGTCACCAGTTCTGGGTTGAGAATTACCTGGAGATTTTGGGGGGGTGGGGGCAGAGTCTGGATCTCAGCAGGGGCATAGAGTCCACCTTCCAAAGCTGCCATTTTCTCCAGGGAAACTGCTCTCTGGGGTTTGGAGATCAACTGTAATACTGGAAGCTCTCTAGATGCCCCCTGGAGGTTGACAACACAACCCTTGGTCTTTCAAGGCCAGTATTGTTTGCTCTGACTGGCAACGACTCTTCAAAGTGGTTCACATTACCTACTACTGGGGTTGCCCACTCTGGGTTGGGACCCTTCTGGGGATGTGGGGGTGGGAGCTGAATGAGGCACCTCAGCAGGATATAATGCCAGGGTCCAAGCAGCCATTTTCTCCAGGGGAACTCATCTCTGTAGTCAGGAGGCCAGTTGTAATTCCAGGAGGTCCGGCCCTCACCAGGGGGTTGAATGGAGATGCCAGCAATTGAACTGGGGACCTTCCGCCTGCAAAACGTGCTCTGTCACTGTCCCATCCTGCTAAGTTTTTCCATGTGGTTCTAGGGTTCTTACAGTCCGGTTCTCCTTCACCATCACGTTTGGAACCCTTTGCAGTGCCTGGAATCATTCTGCAGACTTCTTCGTAAATATAATCTTTGGCATCCACCAGCGTGGTGTAGTGGTTAAGAGCAGGTGGATTCTAATCTGGAGAACCGGGTTTGATTCCCCACTCCTCCACCTGAGTGGCAGAGGCTTATCTGGTGAACCAGATGTGTTTTCGCACTCCTACATTCCTGCTGGGTGACCTTGGGCCAGTCACAGTTCTTTGTAACTCTCTCAGTTGCACCTACCTCACAAGGTGTCTCTTGTGGGGAGAGGAAGGGAAAGGAGTTTGTAAGCCACCTTGAGTCTCCTTACAGGAGAGAAAGTTGGGGTGTAAATCTTCCTCCTCCTCCTTCTCCTTTCCTCCTCCTCCTCTTCTCCTTCTTCTCCTTCTCCTCCCCTCCCCCTCATCTTCTCCTTTTTCTCCTTCTCCTTCTCCTCCCCTCCTCCTCTTTTCCTCCTCCTCCTCCTCCTCTTCTCCTTCTTCTCCTTTTTCTCCTTCTCGTTCTCCTCCTCCTCCTCCTCTCAACACCACAGCAATAAAAGCAACTCAGACCTCTTCTGTTAAGAAGAGATTCAATGGATGATACCCAAGGATGTGGCCAGGATCTGTGTATGCCCCGATATGTCCGCTTGACCCTCTTCCACCATAGATAGAATTAAAAAGTCAAGAGAAGTTAATGGCCATTGTGTTGAGTGTAATGAATTCCTAGTTGAGGGCATTCTTCTGTGTAGTCGAGAGATGCTGTAGGAATGCCATGGCTGGATTCTCATGAACGGATGAATTATAGGCCTGTTTCCACAGGTGCTTGGGGGATGACATTGCACCGCAAAGCGTTCTGCTGCGCTGGGGCTCCGAAACACCCTCCCCATTGGAATGTATAAGGTTTTTTGGAGCAGGGGATAGTTTCTGCATCTGTCGACTCAGCTACACGCCAAGAAAAGGCAGCTTCGATCATATTAAGCTGCCTTATGCTGAACCAGACCCTTGGACCATCAAAGTCAGCATCGTCTACTTGGACTGGCAACTGCTCTCCAAGTAGAGGCCTTTCAAATCTGTAGGTCCTACGAACAGGAGAGGCCAGGGGTGAGATTGAACCTGGGACCTTTTGCACTCCGAGCAGGTGCTCTACCTGTCTGCACAAATCTCCTAAGATGTCTGCAAAGTGTTTTCCATTTTCTGTTTTGTTCAAATTCATCCCCCTGAAATGATCCCTGGCCACCATTTTCTGCTTTCCCCTGTTTTTCCCCAGATCATGGACGAATCAGTGTTTCATGCTTCACCGCCTCACGCTGCAGATCCCTGAGTCTTCTGTAGTCGGTGCCGTGAAGATTAAGGCCCCCCCCCCTCTCAAAAATGCTCCGAAAACAGGGCAAGGGGCTTCTAGCAGGTAAGGAGGGAACTCACAAAATGGCATCTTAAAGGGGCAGCACACAAATGAAGCCTTTAAAAAAATGTTTCAGCCTAAAGAATCGCTAGAAAAGAGGATGCATTTAAACGTTTTGAGGCTGCAAATTAAATGTTTTTTGGGGAAAAACAATGCAGAGGGTTGGACGATGCGTTTTATTTCCTGCCCCCAAACATTCTAAAGTGTCTGCTTGAGGTTCAGGATAGGATTTGAGTACAGAGTCTGGAAATAAGCACAAATACTTGAACAACACCTGTCCCTGGATTTCCAGTTTGAAATCTGGAAATCCATTGATCTCTGCCTCTTCTTCCATCTTGCTGAGTAGGATTGATTCTGCTCCCAGCAGTGAAAAAAAGGCATAGAAGAAGAAGAGTTTGGATTTATGCCCCGCTTTTCTCAACCATAAGAAGTCTCAAAGCAACCTACCAACTCCTTCCCTTCCTCTCCCCACAACAGACACTTTGTGAGGCAGATGGGGCTGACAGAGTTCTGAGAGAACTGTGACTAGCCCAAGGTCACATACCAGGCTTCATGTGTTGGAGTGGGGAAACAAACTTAGTTCACCAGATTAGAGTCTGCTGCTGACTTCTAGAACAGGAATACCATATCTTGTTGGGCCAAGCACATAAATCATGCTCACCCCTTTGAATAGTACCAGAACAGGGGCACATAGCCAAATATCTTGAACTATTATTAACTGAACCCCAACAGAGATGGATTATTACAAGGACCAGATGCAATACTTTTCCATTGGCCATCACAAAGGGTCGCTACCTATCTATCCCTCTCCAGGATCGGGTCTGTCCACACTGTAAAAACCAAGTGGAGACTCTTGCTCACATTATACTTGACTGTCCGAGATATGTGGGTATTAGGAATTTCTCTCCTGGGCGGGTCTTAGACAAATCTGAAAGAGACTCTGACAATTCTGTTGTGGAGCTTTTGTTAAATAACACAGAGGCCATGCTCTTGGAAAAAGTAGCAAAATTTCTTTTACAAGTGACAGAATTTTCGAAGTAACGTCCAATGCTAGATACAGTTTATCCGTCTGTGTTTTGAATGTACTTTTGATTTGTACTTCAGAAATGTCTGTAATGCTCTGGAACCTATTTTAATATGCCTAACAAAGGTTGTTGTATTGAGAGTCTGCTGCTCATGTGGAAGAGCGAGGAATCAAACCTTAGTCCTCCAGATTAGAGTTCATATGATAGGTGTGGCCAGCTAGGTGCTGCCTGGCCATGCTTTGTTCATGCTACGCTGAAGCCTGTTTCCAATATCCGTTTTCTAATCAAATTGATCAAGGAGGCTCTGGCTAAGCATTTTTAGAGACTCCTGGGTAATGTGGATTATCTCAATCCTTTTCAGTTCCTCCTATTGACAGGGATCAAGACTGAGATTACATGGGTAGCTTTGGATGTTGGACTTATCTGAAGGAGCAACAGAGGGAGTGTGTCCTTGTTTACTCTCCTGGTCTTCTTGGCAGCGTTCTGTGCTCTCCGTCATGGTATCGTTCTTGGTCGGCTGAGTGCCCCATGGGTAGAGGCTTTGCAACAGTTCTCTTTTCCTGCCGGATACTTTCAGGTCTTCTTCCCCGCGGGAGCTCTCTTGTGGAATCCCGTGGGCATCTTTTTTTTAATGCTTTCTATTATCCACATGAAACCTCTGGGAACGTTTTGAAGTGGGTTGTTGAAACAAGAGCCTGGTTGGAGGAGTCTGTCTGGTCTGCCATTTTGTTTCTAACAGGTTGAATCCCCACTTGAAATTTGCACGCAGATCCAAACCTGTTCGTTGTGAAACCATGTCCTCTTCATCGGAGTTTCTTCCTCCCCACTGCAGTGAACACACAGCAGACACACCTGGTTGCAGAACTCTTAGCAATCCCCACTACCAGGCGAGCTCAATTCGCCAGTCTCCCCTGATTGGCTGGCATGCCTTGATGGGGCGGGACCTTTTCCCACTGTGGAAACGTACATTGTAGGGGCGTGATAAAAAAAACAGTGTGTAAAAGTTTAATGTTTAACTGTTTAACTGTGCAAACAGTTAATTGTTACCTGTGTAAACCATTAACGATTCACACATTTGACTGTTCAACGTTTGTGTCCCCTTCTGCTGGCCAATTGTAAAAGCGGAAACGAAACCAAGAAAGGCTGCGCACACATTGCAGCGTTGATTGGTTGCCCGAATTCCACGTCACACTCCAGGGTGGGAAACGAGTCAGGGTTTCAACCCTCATCTCTCCCCTCGGATCAGCTCTGAACTGTGTTAATGGGGTCTATGCCACTTGCAACCAGGTCCTGCCGGAACACGGATTAACGGGGAGAACGAGCGCCACAAATGGAATCTGCCACACAAGCAATGGGGAGGTCATCCCTCAAACCTGCTTAGTTTGTGTTCTGAAACCTGGCTAAGACAGTAGTGGGGATTCGACCACAGTCTTGAGCCAGATGTCTGCAATAAGGTCCCCAAAGGTCACAGCCCTTCTTGACCCCCTTCAGTGGCCCTTTCCACACAAGTGTCCTAAAAACATTTGTAAAATCTATAAAACGTTTTCAGTCCCCATCTTTTGTCCGCATTCACCCCGTGGAAATGATTCCTGGCTGCCATTTTGGATTCCACCACCCCCCCTCTTTTTCAGTCCTGTGTTGAATCACAGCCTCGTGCTTCATTCTTTACTCCTCGTGTATGCAATACTTCAAAGACTGACCCCCCCAAAAGTAAAACAACAGAGAAATGCTGCAAATAAACAGGCGAGGGGGAACTGAGTGAGCTCAGAAAATGGCGCCAAGGAGGAAGTTCATGGAAGCTGAGAAGTGTGGGAAATGTCAATGGATCGCACAGCCATAGAAGATGTTTTCAAAACGTTCCAGCCAGAGAATCGTTTGAAAAGGGGATTCATTTAAAACGTTTTGACGTTGGAAATAAAACATTTTGGGGTACATACAGTGTGGAGCTCCATGGAGGAAACATTTTATTTCCTGCCTCAAAACACTTTAACTGAATTGTGTAGAAAGGGCCAGTTACTTGTATACCAGTGATGGCCATCTCTGTTTCCCCCTTTTAGCTAAGCCAGTGTGGTGTACTGGTTAGAATGTCAGACTAAGATCTGGGAGATCCAAGTTTGAAACTCTGTTCTGCCATGGAAGCTCTCTTGGTGATCTTGGGCAGTCACAGACTCTCCCAGTCTGATCTCCCTCACAGAGGCAATGCAACTGTAAGCTAGTCTACTCAGGGTCCTACTGCTGTGTTCAGTGGGGCTTATTCCTAGGAAAGCGTTCTGAGGCTTGAACTGAGGGTTGCTGTTGTTGAGAGGATAAAATGGAGGAGAGGAAAACGATGTTGTAAGACACTGTGCATCCCCTCTGGGGAGAAAAGATGGGTTATAAAGGGCAAGGTAAAGAAATCAGGAATAACTGGCATGGTGTAGCAGTTTAGAGCATCGAACTGGGATCTGAGAGACCCATGTTCAAATCCACACTGTGCTATGGAAGAGTGCTGGCTGACCTTGGGTCAATCACGGACTCTTAGCCTAGCCTACTTCACAGGGTTGCAGTGAGGATAAAATGGAGTAGAGGAGAAGGATGTTAGCTGCTTTGGGGCCCTCGTTGAGGAGAAAAGCAGGGTATAAATCAGAGGTGTCAAACTCTGGTGCCTCAGATGTCCATGAACTACGATTCCCATCAGCCCCTGCTGGCATGGCCAATTGGGAATGGGAATTGTAGTCCATGAACATCTGATGGGAATTGTAGTCCATGAACATCTGAAGAGCCAGAGTTGGACACCCCTGGTATAAATGAAGTAAATAAGTAAACCTTTAAAAGCACTTGCATCCATACAGTTTGTTGACGATCCCAACCTTGTGCTGTCCTCTATTGTCGATGGGTTTTCTTTGAGGTTGTATGTGGGAACTCCCTGGCGTTCAACATCTGACAGGTGTGGCTGCTTGGTCTGTTCAGCTGGGCCCTGAAAACCTTTCTGTCTAGGTCAGTTTTTGATCCCAAACCATTTAAAAAGACTCTGCATTATAGATCTTGTTTCTGTTGCTGCTTACACTGGATTATTGGATAAATGGCCTGTGTATTTGCTTACACTTCTTTGATCGTTTCACTGTGCTCTGCTTTGAAAATTGTTGGATGAAAAGCAGACGGCATGTGTGTCTTTCTGGTGTGAAAATGCTGGAACTCTGGAATACAATGAAGCTCTCTAATGTAACTTGATCATCCTCCTGCAGATGAAGCAAAAAAACAACAACCCCACCCCCAGCCCCAAAACAGAAAGCACATAGCTCTTAAACAGCTAACTTAAAAAAAAATCCCAGCATAAATTTTTATGGACTGGAGCCTCGTCAAGGAAAGCTGACGCTGGAATAATAACTTGTTAGTCTTTAAGAAGCTGCAACATTCCAGTTTAGTTTTGCTGCAGCAGACAACCACGTTATTATAGGTAGATGCAGGAAATGCTTTTCCAGTCCTCCGCTTTTGTTGTAGTTATTTGGGAGATTTGTAATATATTTGGTCATTGACTGTAAAGTCGTCGTCGTCGTCGTCTTCTTCTTCTTCTTCTTCTTCTTCTTCTTCTTCTTCTTCTTCTTCTTCTTCTTCTTCTTCTTCTTCTTCTTCTTCTTCTTCTTCTTCTTCTTCTTCTTCTTCTTCTTCTTTGATTCCTTTCTGTCAAAGTTTCCTCCTACAGAGAGTGGAAGAAGAAGAGCTGGTTTTTATACCCTGCTTTTCTCTACTGAAAGGAGTTTCAAAGTGCCTTACACATGCATTGCCTTCCCCCTCCCCACAACAGACACCTTGTAAGATAGGTGGGACTGAGAGAGTTCTGACGGAACTGTGACTAGCCCAAGGTCACCCAGCAGGCTCCATATGGAGGAACAGGGAAACAAACCCACTTCTCCAGATCAGAGTCCACTACACCATGCTGGAGGGGCCACGGCTCAGTGGCTGAACATCTTCTTGGCAGGCAGAAGGTCCCTGGTTCATTCCCTGGCTTCTCCAGTTAAAGGACTTGGCAGTAGGTGATGAGAAAAACCTTTGTCTGAGACTCTGGAGAGCCACTGTCTGAGCAGACAATACTGATTCAGTATAAAGCAGTTCATTGGTGTGATTCAGTATAAAGCAGTTCAGTATAAAGCACTTATAAAGCAGTTAAAGCAGTTCAGTATAAAGCAGTATAGTATAAAGCAGTATAAATTCAGTATAAAGCAGTATAAAGCAGTTAAATTCAGTATAAGTATAAAGCATCAGTATAAAGCAGTTCAGTGGTGTGATTCAGTATAAAGCAGTTTCGTGTGCATTCATGTGTACCTTGTTTCAACAAAGACTTTTCTCTATCACAGGACACCTTTTCCTGGAGAAAAAGCCATTTTCCACTGGAGGAAGTCTTTTTCCCTTGAAAGAAGACATTAACTGATGAGAATCATAGGACCAGATTAGCTGAAAGTAATAAGATCCCGCCCCCGTTTTTTAAATATCACAGTGTTGAAGACCGACTGGCCAGTTGAAATTATGCAAAAGCTCATTTTTATGGGCAGGCAACAGTGTTGTTCAGGTTTAGAATATTCCAGTGGAGAGATAACATTCTTGCTAGCTCAAGAGACTCATAACAGCAAGGAGAAGCTTTCCTGGAATTGGTGGGTAGGCGGTGACTCAAGAGCCAGCGTGGTGTAGTGGTTAAGAATGGCAGACTCTAACCTGGTGAACTGGATTTGTTTCCCTGTTCCTATATGTGGAGCCTGCTGGGAGACCTTGGGCTAGTCACAGCTTTCTCAGCCCCACCTACCTCACAGAATGTCTGCTGTGGAGAGAGGAAGGGAAGGAGTTTGTAAGCTGCTTTGAGACTCCTTACGGTTGAGAAAAGTGGGGTATAAATCCAAAACAGCTAGCTTCTTTTCTTCTCTCTGGGCCCTAGGCAAAGTTGGAGAAATGCATAATGATCCAGAATTTTCTTGTCATTTGTATCCTGGGTGAATCTATCTCAGCTGTGTCTTGTGTGGTTCCTGATCATTCCATTCTCCCCCCCCCCCTTTTTTTTTTTTGCATACGCTTCTCACCCCATATTTGTGTGATGACTGTTAGGGACTGCTGCAGGTTGAATCAGGAACTTGGGTGGTGTGGAACTATGTTCAGAAAAGCTTTCTTAGAGGCTGAAATGATGAGGAGAAGAGGAAGAGGAAGAGGAGGAGTTTGGATTTATACCCCCCTTTCTCTCCTGTAGGAGACACAGAGGGGCTTACAATCTCCTTTCTCTTCCCCTCGACAACAAACACCCTGTGAGGTGGGCAGGGCTGAGAGAGCTCCGTAGAGTTGTGACTAGCCCAGGGTCACCCAACTGGCGCCGCTGCTGCTCTTAACTGTGAGGCTTGACGAATCATCTGACTGCTTATAGTTAAGGTGGGAAGGAATTTGTCCCCTCCCTTCCAGATCAAACTTTCCTTGCTGGAAACGGCTTGGCTTGCTGACTTGAGTTAGCTGAAACTGCAGGACTCCTAATGTATGGGTGTGCTTGCGCTTTGATGATGGCGAGAATTGTGGGTGCCTGGCCCTGTCCTTCGGAGTCCCGAGCAGACCCTCATCCTAAACTATCTGGAGCCTGCTAAAATGTTTCATTTGCAAGCCGCAGTCTGGTGGAGAATCTGAGGTGGAAAGCTGCTTCTTAAGGCCCATTTGAAAGCCCTGGGCTCCCTCATCCTGCCACGAAGCATGCCGGTACCCCACCCAAGTTTGCAGGCCCCATTGTCCTTTCCCTTTCACTCCTCTTGCAACTCTTCCCCCCCACCCCATCACCCCCGCTCCACCTCTCCCTTTCCAATCATCTCCTGCCACTGTCAGCTGTTGGCTGGGCTCCCAGGGATCAATATTGCATTAGCGCTCCGCACAGTGTTCATGCAAATGACAAGCAAGCCAGTCTGTCTGTCCGGGCAGGTGGCACATTGCGGTGTGAGTTTAAGCGGGAGTGGGGGGTGGGGGGGTGATCACGGCAGGGAAGCAATAAAAGAACCTGCTCTGGGAGGCGGAGAGGGTGCTTAGTTTAGAAGAAAAATCTGGGCACTGTTGGGATTGGCGGTGGTGGTGGGGGGGCTGCTTAGGAACTTAACATAGATAACTGAACATATTGCAACTTAACAAATACCACAGTGCCACCAGTATGCTAGATCTGTTTAAAGTCAGACAGGACAAGTGGCAGGATGGAGCTGTGATAGGGCTTTGCAACCATAACAGATTTTCTGTTTTCCTGCTTCGCAATGACAGTCCTCCTTTCTCTCCTGAGACTTGTGATTTCAGGTGCTCTCTTGTTGCCTGAAAGCCACGCCCTGCTGATGGGGCGTATGATTATCCATCGTTCTGTACGGTCTGCTGAGTTGGGGAAGTGTAGCCTGCCCATTTTGTGAAGGTCCCTCTTCTTTGCCTCTCAAAAAAGACCTACAAAAATAACTCGTCCACACAAGTGACCTCCATGCAGGCCAGCTTCCTTTTCCCCTCCCCAGGCCCTGCTGACCTTCAGGGAGGTGGGAGGCAGGGCTCGGTGGTGTGCGGCTGGGACCTTTGGGTCGTGGGTGGGGAAGGGGGTGCCTGGCAACCAGCGCCTCCCCACCTGACCAAAAGGCATTCACCTGGGGACATGGGTGATCCCATGTCCCTATAGGCCTTATACCTCTGCCTGTCCACTGTAATCTGGTTCAGTCAGTCGTGACCAGGAGTAGGCTGAAAAGGGGAATACATTCAACCTGAACTAACTCTTCTCCGTCTGCAAAAAAATTCCTTGCTTGCTCACTTGGAGGCTGCTGTTGCTTACCCCAGAAGATCAGAAGGCTGACTTTAAATATCATAAGATTCCAGTGAAGGTAAGGCAAGGGAGAGTTAACTGTTGGTGGGTTTTGGAGTTCTTAGTGGACATTTTGGAAGCAGGAACGTTTTCTAGAGGGATTTGGAGAAAGAAAGGTTTGTGTGTGCATTGAGTAGACAGAAAATGGAACAGGCTGTTCCTACCTGGATAAGTGAAGGCAAGAAAATAGGAAGCTTCCCCAGGTGTTTGGGATCAGGTAGTAGAATCATAGAGTTGGAACAAAGGCAAGGGCCATCAAGTCCAGCCCCCTGCAATGCAAGAACACACAATCAAAGCACTCCTGTCAGATGGCCATCCAGCCTCTCTTTAGAAACCTCCAAAGAAGGAGACCACACTCCAAGGTAGTGCATTCCACTGTTGAATAGCCCTGATGGTCAGGAAGTTTTTCCTGATGTGTAGGTGGAATCTCTTTTCCTTCACCTTGAACCCATTACTCCTGGTCCTAGTCTCTGGAGCAGCAGAAAACAGGCTTGCTCCCTCACCAACATGACATTCCTTCAAATATCTAAACTTGGCTATCATGTGACCTCTTAACCTTCTCTTCACCAAACTAAACATCCCCAGCTCCCTAAGTCTCTCCTTGTAGGGCATGAATTCCAGATACATATTTATTTTAAAAAATTATACCCTACTTCATCGATTTGTTCGAAGCAGCTAGCACATTTCAATTGATTAAAATACTGCAAATTGCAATTGCAAATATAATACCATCTAAAATATTAGATAAAATAATTCCTCCCTACCATAAACAAATATATCAGTTGCCCAGGTGAGCTCAGCTCCAGATACAACCTGAAACATTGGTGTACAAGAATCTTCTCAAAAAGACAGCTTGTGTGCAGACTGTGAAACATCAGCAAAGATAGCTAGAAAAATATTCTCTGCATGTACTCAGAGGCACTGTATTGTTTTTATGTTCCAAGTCCAGGGCTGCACCCCCTGCATGCTAAATAAGCCCTATAAATGCCTTATGTTTTCTCCATGTTGGCTTTTCAACAACTGCTTCCTACTCTCAATATGTAGAGAGCAAGAGACCCACACTCCCAACTAAGCAAACAAGATAAGCAGCCTTTGCAATCATCCCTGGCCTTTTGGGGAATCTGGTATAAGAAGATGGGGGTGGAGGAACAGGACTTAATTTATGCCAGGGATCAATGCTGGCATCAAGCACAGGAAGCTCAAATAAAACAAACACGCCTCTGAGCGTATGCAGAGTGCCTCAGCCCTGGCTTAGCTGCCACACACTTGAGATTCGGCACAAAAGGCTCAGAGGCTAAAGGGGTCTCCCTGAACGTCCAAGCAGGCCTGATTTCTCTCCCCAGCTCTCTTCTGTTTCCAAGCCAAGCTTTGGGAGAAAACTCAAGTGTCCGAGCTGTGAGTAGCTTCAGGCCAGGAGCTGGTGCATTCATTGGTCACCTTCTGCTTTCCCCCCCTCCCTAGCTTTTCTCTTTTTTTCCAGTGGAGAGGCGGAGCTGGAGTGGGGAGGTGGGGGGAAGCCTAATTGCCAGGCTCCCAGGTGGGTGCAGGAGCCCTGGGCCCCCTGGCCTGATTGCACTCCAAGCCAGCTCCAGTCCCCCGCTTGGCTGGGAGAGAGGGAAGGAAGGACGGAAGGAAGGAAGGAAGGAAGGAAGGGAGGAAGAAAGAAAGGAGGGGCCGAGCCGGGGCGGCGCTTGGCGGCGGAGTTGCTGCTGCTGCTGCTGTTGCTGCTGCTTCGGTTGGCACTCCGGTTTGCAGGCGGATTGCAGGACCCACCATCACCATCCTCCTCCTCCTCCATCATCCCCATCCCAGGCATCCTCCAGCATCAGGACCAGCATCAGCATCCCTGCCAGAGAGGAGGAGGAGGAGGAGGAGGAGGAGGTGGACCAGCCCCGTCAGCCTCTCCATTGTCTTCAGCATCCTTCAGCAGCTGCTGCCGGGAGCGATACGACCCCTCCCGTCTCCTGCCTCCGAGCAGGTACCCAGAGGCTGCGCCCTTGCGGTGGGGGGCGGGTGGGGAGGGGGGAGGGGTTCTGTCGCATCCTATTGCATGGGGCGGAGGGGGGTGTAGATGAAGAAGTCTCTTCCTTGCTATGTCTGGGGTGTGGACTGGTGCCAACCAGGCATCCATGATCCCCCCCCCCCCGCCGCTGTTGATAGCAAGATTGTGGGAGTGGGGAGGGGGAGGGGGGCTGCGGTAGCTGCTCAGGGTTTGGTTTCTGTAGTGGCTAAGGGTGGGGGGAGATGATGAAAGGGGGAGGGGTAATCGTGGATATATGGGGGTGGGGGTTTCCTGCAACCCTTGGGGGGTGGGACCAGCGCTGAGGACATTTTGGCGGCAGCGATGAGGAGGGAGGAGATGGCTGGCAGTGCGGGGGGTGGGGGGAGAAAGGCTTCTTTCAATATTTATCATTTTTTTGAATACAGGCTCCTGTATAAATAGACAACGGTGTTTGTCAGTCACACCTTATCTCCCAAGGTTGAGGTTATCTTTCGGGTGCTTTCAGCCTTCTGAACCTGAGCTACCCAAACACGTTTGGTCTATTTCTGGGTGGGTTTTTTTTCCATATTGCATTCAACCTCCTACCTCCAGATAATCTGATTTTTAATTCTCCCCCTCCTTGGTGCAAATAAAATCTGAAATATCCGGTGCCTGGAGGTTGGTGGGGCACTGTCAGCCTCTCTCCCTGCTTCTTCCTCCCACTGAAACTCCCAATTCCAAGATCTGGGTGATATTCAAAGATTTATTCAATGGCAGCTCCGGCAACCTCTCTGCAACACCAGCCCCCTCCAAGGCATCCCTCGCTATTTACTATGAGGCACTGAGCTTATCCTGAGGTGCCTCGCCTGATCGCCTTTTCTTGCAAAGTGCTAATATTTATTATTGAATATCGAGCCACCCCCCCTCTAAACCAGATGTTGTCATCTTGTTCTGTTTCCCCGGGATGTGGGGGCAGCTGATCTCGCCCCCCCGCCCCCCGTGCCCCGTACGCTTTTGCCTGCAGGGTGACAAACCTGGCTTTGCGATTTGACACTGTACTGGGTGTGTGTATGTGTGTGAGAGAGACATAGACAGAGGAAAGAGCATTGCTACAGAAGTGTGTGTATATGTTGTGTGGGGGGGCAGGGAGGGTGTGAGGTTCTAAAAATGAAACAGTGAGAAAGAAATCTGGCACTGGAGTCGAGCTCGTAAATATCCGGTGCTTCCTTGTGTGGAGAGACGTAGCTGCATATGGAATTGTTTTTTTTCTTCGAATTTTTTCTCCCCTTTCCATTTTTCCCCCCTTACTGATCCAGTAGCCTTGATCTGTGTCCTGGGAGTTTGGCAGGAGTGGATTCTCTGAGGTGTGTGTGTCTAGATGCTGGGGGGCTCACGCTCTGGTTGATGTGGATATAAAAAGCATTGCTGTTGATTTTGGGGTGGGGGTGTCAAAGGAGGGGGTATGGAGACAGACCCCCGAAACACGGAACTGGCTCCTGGCAAAACAGGCATTTTCCAAGCCTTTTGTCACAGAGGGAGAAGGTTTCCTGGTTCTGTAGAAATAGGAATGGTAAAGGGGAAAAGGACTCTTTTCAAAGAACTGGAGGTGGTGTTTGCTCCACTGGAAATAGGATTGGGGGTGGCAGAAGCCGCCCTGCCTTGGGTCTCCCAACACTGGAGGGCTAGCTGGGAGTCTTCTATCCTCATATGTTGCAGACATTTATATTATTAATTTGCAGTTGTGGATTACTCAAGTCCAGCATCTTACCTCGCTGATCTCTGGCCTCTCCGTCTCCCCATCGTCACCACACGGAATGGTATCACAACATCAGTAGCAACGTAATGTCTGGATAAGGGGGGGATTGTAGAAGATAAATCAGCCAGAGTGTTGTTGCGCGCCTGGATGTATACCAAAAATTATTATTAGTTTTGATTAGCGGCTCACTTTATTCGAAAAAAAGGCTCTTTCCTTAGGATTAAAAGAAAAGAAATCCCCATCTCCCCCCCCCCCCCCCGCCCCTCTTGCACATAAATAAAAAACGCTGGATGATTCTCTCTCTGGGAAAGTCAGCTCTTTCCAAAGGGGGAAGCCATTACTTTCAATGGTGCTAATTAATTTTTATTAAGAAGCCAAAGGGATATTTGTTGGCCCAAGAAGAATCCTCGGCTTGCAGCCGATCAGGCGACGGGAAGGGAGACATGCTGGTGGGAGAAAAGAGCATGACAAATATGTTTTCGAAGGAAGCACAGGGAAGAAAAATGACAACGGCAGGTACTCGGTAGGGTAGCTCAGGTGTCGGGCCTCCGCCCTCGGCATACACCTGCTGCAGCCTTGGCATTTTCGCCCCAGGGACGGTGCGGAGGCAGGAGCCCAAGGGGCAGTTCCAAGATTTATGGCCCACGGCGCTGGAACACAGCCTTGGGAGTTGCCACAGAGACTCTACTGCTGGGCACGACGTCCAGGCCCGGGGTGCAGCAAGAACGTGCGGATGTGCAGGAAACCACCCGGCTCTCCTCCCTCATGCGTGAGAGACCTGCTTTGTTCGCTGGGGCGACTGCTTTCCTGTCGTAGGGACGAGGCGAGGTGGCCTGCTGGGGCTGTCCATGCGGAAGGGACCTCTGCTGCCACCTGAGCCGTGGGATGCTCAGATCGCTTGCTGACATGATTTATCATTCCAGCTCTGCAATCCTGACCTTGTTCTTGCAGGGTGGTGGGCGGGGAGAGAGTGGCTTGCCTCAGGCCACGTGTGGAACAGCCCTAAGCAGAGTTGAACCCCTCTGAGCCAGTGGACTTCAGAGGATTTAGAAAGGTGTAACTCTGTTTAGGGGTTGTATGGCAGGTCTCTCGCCTGACCTCCCAACAATACACTCATTACCTGTCAAGTATCTATTTTATAAGCTTGAACATATCAGCTTGTTGGAGAACACCTGTTGCCCGATATGCTACTTAGCATAATGGATTTGAAGATGATGATGATGATGAAGAAGATGATGATATGAGCTTTTCTGCCCTGATTGGACATTATTCCCATTTCACAGAACTAAGGCTGAGAAAGTCGGAGCAATTGAGCTTAGATCACACAGTTATCTTGCAACATGCCAACCATTTTAAGAGCAGGATTGTAACAGGAGTTATGGAGGATAAAACCATGCAGGGAGAGAGATTCCAGATGGAGTTACCGGGTGGTAAACAGGAAACCTTCCCGAATTCATGTGGTTTGTTTCACATTCACAAAGACAAACTTCCTAATTACAAATATGCTAAAAATGAGCCACGGCCTGCCCTCTAAGTATAATTTTGGGATTTGCCCGGTTGATCCTCCGGTTCTAAGCTGCCACTTGTACGAGAAGTGGGATGCGAGCGTCCTAAATAGATAAAGCATTCGTACACATTTGGTTCGTTGTAAGCAATACAAGCAGGCAGATTTCCTCTGGCTGAACAGATCGCTAAGTGTACGCACCCAAAAGGTGCCCTAAACTCTCTGATACTGGGTGTGGGTGGGGTAGTGAGAACTTGTGTTCAATCCTTCGTTACGGGCTTGAATTTCCTTGAGGATTAGGTTTGCTTCTGGATATGGATTAGGCAGCAATTCTGACATTTATCTGTTTATATATGAAATAATGACACTGCTCAGAAACGCTTGTGGAAGGGCAGCACTAATGGTGGGCTCAGGAGAGGGGATTCAGGAGGTGCGTGGCCAGTGTGGCTAGAAAGTTGGATTAGAATTTGGGAGACTTGTGTTTGAATCCGACCCGTAGTTTGGATAGTATTTCTTGAAATCTGTAAAATGGGAACAGTAATGATTTTGCCCAAAGCTGTTGTGCCTTTTTGTGTGTGTGTGAAGTTGTGAAGTGCTGTCAAGGGCAGCCAATTTATGGTGACTATGGAGGGTTTGCAAGGCACAAGACAAGCAGGAATGGTTTGCCATTGCCTGTCTCTGCATAGCAACTGGAGTTCCTTGGTGGTCTCGCATCCAAGCACTAATCAGGGCTGACTCTGCTTGGACCACAGAGGTGTAGCTCCAAGGGGGCGGGGGTGGGGGTGCGACGCACCAGGTGCATGTCTCTGTGGGGGTGTGGTGGGGGCGTTCTGGGGCGTGGCAGGGGCGGAGGACGCACAGGTGCACCGGACGCCTTTCCCCCTTGCTACGCCTCTGCTGGACCATCTAGCTCAGAGCATTGTGCCTTGAAGTAAGGGTTCTCAGATCCTCCTGGACAGTCGAGAGGAATGGGGGATAGAGTGGCAAGATCCAGAAGAACAAGAAGAGGTGATCTCTGTACCTCACTTTTCTCTTCTGTAAGGAGCCTCAAAGCAGCTGTCAAACTCCTTCCCTTCCCCTCCCTACTGCAGACACCTTGTGAAGTAGAGGAGGCTGAGAGAGTTCAGAGAGAACTGTGACTAGCCCTAGGTCCCCCAGCAGACTTCTTGTGGAGGAGCAGGGAAAACAAACCCAGGTCGCCAGATTCTCCGCTCATGTGGAGAAGTGGGGAATCAAACCCAGTCCTCCAGATTAGAGATTAGATTTGAAGAGATGTGGTGTTGGTGAAGGAGCAAACCTGTTTTCTGCTTCTCTAAAGACTAGGACCAGGAGTAATGGTCCTAGATTTACTGACAGTAAGGGCTGTTCGACACTGGAATGCACTACCTCAGAGTGTGGTGGAATCTCCTTCTTTGGAGGTTTTTAAAGAGAGGCTGGATGGCCATCTGTCAGGAGTGCTTTGATTGTGTGTTCTTGCATTGCAGGGAATTGGACTTGATGGCCCTTGGGGCCAACTCTATGATCCTATGAGTCCACCATTCTTAACCACTACACCATGCTGGTTTCAGGTTGAAAACCCCTTGAAGATTTGGGGGTGGGGCCTGAGGAGGACAGGGACCTCAGTGGGGTACTATGCCAATAGAGTTCACCTTCCAAAACATCCATTTTCTCCAGGGGAACTTGTCTTTATAGTCTGGAGAGAAGCTCTAATTCTGAGGGATCCCCACCTCCCACATAGAGGCTGGCATCCCTAATCAAAGTGCTGGTGGATTAAAAATAAAAGGATCCTGACCATCAGACAAGGTCAAGTGGAATTCAGGGGGGGACAAATGGATCTCTAACCTGTCATGGGCTCACTCTACAGCAGGGGTGTCCAACTCCGGCGCTTCAGATGTTCATGGACTACAATTCCCATCAACCCCCATGGCAATTGGCCATGCCAGCAGGGGCTGGTGGGAATTGTAGTCCATGAACATCTGAAGCGCCAGAGTTGGACACCCCTGCTCTACAGGAAGAGTTCCTTGTGCAGCAAGCCCTGTTGCAGTGTAGCTCCGTTGCAGAGAACAGTGGAAGCGCAAGTGTGTAGCTCATTGCAGCGGGTGTAGCGCAAGAGACTTTCCCCATGGGCTGTGTTCTATGCTAATTAATGAGAAGGAGTGTGACGGAATATGAATGCCTGCCTCCCCCCCCCCCCCACACACTGAGACATCTTGGGCTAGCCCTGGAATCTTGCTTCGGTTCTGCTTTGAGAGGCAGAGAAGACATTTTCTAAAGGATTCCTTCTTCATATATATCAACTTTATCCCCATTGAATAGTTTACAGAGCTTCCCCTTGGAGTATCTCTCTCAAGGAAGCGTTATCACTTCAGATAAAACAGCAGCAGAAACCTCTTGAGAATTTCTCCTTCTGCCGCGGTTCCTTATCATCCCCTTATGATTTTCATACCGGAGTTCAACTTTGTTTAATTTGCTCCAGGTTTTTTTTTTAAATGGTTCCTGCTTATTTCTCTTCCCTTGTTGCTTTTTCGTCTTCTTTCACAGCTCCCGTCCCCTTTTCTCTTCTTTATTTTGTTCCTCCCCTCCAATTATAAAACAAAATCACTGCTATTGCAAATTGGAACATTTAAGCGTTTGTCGGCATGTGAAGGGCGCTTCCTTACCACTCTTTACCTCCCACCAGCTTCAGTCTCTCCGAGACACGTCATCCTATGGGTTTAGACCACTTCGTCCTCTTCTGGAGTGGTTTAAAATGTTGGCCTAGATAAATTTTACATGAATAATTTCTCTTCCTGCAGCAAGAAAATAGACAAAATAAGCCCTTGGGTTGGCTATAATTGAATTGTGTGTGTGTGTGTGTGTTTCTGGGCATTGAAATGTGATTTGGAGTGGATGTTTGTTTGTTTATTGCCAGCATGGATTTGAACCTGATCTTGCAAACTGCCTTAAAAATCTAATCTTGTCATGAGAGAGAATTGCAGGTGGCACCAGATTGTGGGAATGCAGGGCCCATTGCATCCGCAAGGAAGAAATGTACATCACTGTGTACTCTGGCCTCCCAACACTATGAACAGAGCGGTCCTCTTTACTCATTTTATGTTGCACCTTTAACATAAAGTTGGCTTTTTAAAAGGTTGCCTGTCCTCACAACAATACATCCCAGTGTTCAATACGTCCCAGTCAGTGGTGGGATTCAGCCGGTTCGCGCCACTTCGGCAGAACCGGTTGTTAAAATGGCGCTTGTAAACAACCAGTTGTTAAATTACTTGAATCCCACCACTGGTCCCAGTGTTTATTCCCATTTTACTTGTAGGAGAACTGAGGCACAGAGAGAGAGAGAGAGGGAGAGGGAGAGGCTGATTGACCTGAGGCAACATACTGAGTTCACTGAGGCTGGTTTAAGCCTGAAATTGTCAGTACCTGTTGATTTTCACTCCAGTTGCCTCCATTTTGTTTTCTCGCGGGGCTCCTGAGCTTCTGCCTGCTCCGTGACAGGCAGGACTTCAGACCAGGGATGCTTTCCCTGTTCCTGCAACTTTATCCAGGTTTGAATAAAGCAGAATACTGTGGGGGTGGAGCACCAGAGCTAGATGAAGAGGCCGCATCAGTTCAGATTCCTGCCTCCTCTCTGATTGAGGTGCGGGTGTGCTGCTTTGGGACCCCGTTACAGGCAGCAGAGTGAGCGAGGCGGCTCAGACTCAGCAGCCTTGCTACTCTGCAGCTCCCCTTCATTTTAATGGTGTTTCCCCTGGAGAACGTCCTGGCAGTTTGTGTCCCGGAATAATTGGGTGTTTGGGCTGATGCCTGAGCTAGCTTTACTCCCCTCTCCTTCCTTATCTGAGCAGAAAGTGAACTGAAGGAACCTTCTCTTGGTAGGGATGCCAACTCTGGGTTGGGATATTCCTGATGATTTGGGGAAGGGAGGGACCTTCGCAAGGCATGATGTCACAGAATCCAACCTCCAAAGCTGCCATAAGGCCCGCCCTCTGAGGCAGCCGTTTTCTCCCGGGGAACCGATCTCTGGAGTCTGGAGATCAGTTGTCATTCTGGGCGATCTCCGTTTCCCACCTGGAGATTGGCAACCGTATTGCTTGCGGGAGTGTGTTCTGGTGAGCCTTTGTTTGCCTGCAGGGTCTCCGGCAAAGACTGTGAGCTGCAAGGTCAAGTGTTGGAAGGTCCACTTTTGTGGCACAACATCAGAGGCGTAGCGCCAACAGGGCGGGGCACGATGCCCTGGGCCAAG
Organism: Sphaerodactylus townsendi; assembly: GCF_021028975.2. Lineage (NCBI taxonomy): Eukaryota > Metazoa > Chordata > Lepidosauria > Squamata > Sphaerodactylidae > Sphaerodactylus > Sphaerodactylus townsendi. Next base: position 25,373,615 of record NC_059425.1, on the reverse strand, counting down.
CCACAGCAGAAGCATGGCCAGGCTGCGGAGGGAGCATGGCGTGGGCATGGCATGGACAAGCGGTGCTGCAGCAGGGGCGCAGGGTGCACGCGCCCTGGGCACAGTTTCCCCTTGCTCCGCCTTTGTGCAACATCCCCCAGCTGGGGTGGAGGCAGCTGAGTCCTGGTTGGGTTGCAGAGATTGGGAGTGAGTGGTTCAGCAGTGCTGGCCGGAAAATGTCCTGAAAGTGGTTAGCTGAAGGTTTTCTGAGCTGTTGTATAACGGAGAGCCTCCAATGCTTTTCTTTCCTGTATCTGGCTTTGACTCACTTGCTTTTGAGTGGTTTCTGGAACTTCTGCCTGCGCATGGTCTGGGTCCACAGGAGGACTGGCCCTTGCCTTTGGGCTTGGTTACACGGCTGTTGGTTCTCTTCCAACCTCCTGCCAGCCTTTTTGCCACCCAAACAGAGAGTGCTCCCGAAGAAGAAAAGTTGGGTTTTATCCCCTATTTTCTATACCTCTTTAAGGAGTCTCAGTGGCTTACAAGTTCCTTTCCCTTCCTCTCCCCACAACAGATACCTTGCAAGGTAGGTGGGACTGAGAGAGTTCTGAGAGAACTCTGAGTGGCCCAAGGTCACCCAACAGGCTTCATGTGGAGAAGTGGGGAATTGAACCTGCTTCTCCAGATTAGAGTCCACTGCCCTTAACTACGTCACCCCTGGCTCCATACAGGCAACATGATGCGTATCAGGTGCTGGAAGTGCCCTGGGTTAGGTTGGGTCTCATGCCTACCTGGACTTGCTAGAAGTCCTTTTTCATTCATCCCAATGTGTGCATAACTGAGTAGTGGTGGGGAAAGTACTCTGTGCATGCTCCCAGCTATTCTTATGTATTATTTCTTCTTACCTTCCAGGGAGCATCCCTGGCAATGAAAGCAGGCTGTGGAGCAGAATAAGAGAAAGCCTTGAGCATCAGAAAAAAATATGTAAAGAAACACCAGTACTGAAGCCTGCCTGATGAAAGGCCTGCTCTCTAATTCTAGATATGTGTGGGTGGAGGCTGGCTGTGGAAATGCAAACTGCACATGCCCAAAGGCAATCTTCATTGCTAGCTCAGTCCCAGGGTTCAGCCCTGGAATAGGCAAAGGCAATTTCCACAGCAAAAATCTGCTCAAAAGGTACAGCAACGGCCATTATCTATTGTTGTAGTAATAATTTGTAGTAATATTTTGTGTCGGGCGTGGTAGGGAATGGCCGGTTGACCCTCCTGTTTTTATAAAAGTAGCAGAAACGTTAAATAACTGGAAGGGCTCTGTTTTCTCCATAGGGACAGAGCTGAAGGCAGGGGCCGTGTTGGCAAAGTGAGATGAGAAGCTATGTGGATGGTGGCACATACGAGCATTTAAAACAGCAAATCAACCCTTTGGCTGCAAATCTGTAGTCAGTGAATGAGTGTGTGTGTGTGTGTGTGTGTGTGTGTGTGTGAGAGAGAGAGAGAGAGAGAGAGAGAGAGAGAGAGAGAGAGACTCTTGAAGAACCAAGGGTTAGGCAATGAGGAGCATGGAATACCCAGATCTCCCCCCCCCTCCCGGTTGATCACCTTCCTCTGAAGCCATCTGGAGCCGGCCAGTGCTGTTGTCTGCCTCTGAGGTTGCAGCTGGGTCACCCACCAGGTGTTGGGAAGTTGACCCAGTTGTGCTGGTGCTGGCTGCGGGAAGCCATCTGAGGTTAGCTGCAGTGCTGATCGAGGGGGGTGGGGAGGAGAGCTGAGTGCAGATCAGCAAAGGGCAGGGCTGCCCAGGGGACGGCTGGAGAGCGATCCCAGCTGGATGGGAGGGCTGGTCCTAGGACGCCATGTCCCCGGAACGGTTGTGTGGGTTTTGGTGCTCTGGGCAAAGGCTGTCCTTGCAAGCGGCAGAAAACTATTAGGAGGAGAACGGTTGGGATGATGTGGAGCAGGAGCACGCAGGGGGAAGCCCCCAGGAGGGACTGTGGTGCAGTCGATGTATATCCGAAGCCACCCTGGGTTTTTGGCACTGAGAAAAAGCTCAGGAGTTCGGCCCTGATGAACCCTGGCTCAGATGAAGTCCTGAGAACCAGATTTGACAGCTCTGCCTGCAATGCATTGGGTTTTGAAAAAAGCTGCAGCATTCTGGGAGGGAGATGAAGCCGGGACACTGAGCAGTGTTCTTTCAGGGTTATGGGGAAGGTAGATTTTGAAGCTAATTTTCCAGAACATCTCAGCGGGCCCTACAGAAAGACCGAGTCTGGTTTGCAAAGGGGCGTCTGTGGGTCACTGGTTGGCAAGGTGGTCCTGTCTTACAGATGCAAGGGACTTTTTGCCCCACTTTGTTCAATGGATCTGAGCAGGATCGGACTCCAGAAAGGCCCTGTAGGTTCCGATCAAAGGTACACCTAATTCAGCGCTCTGCTTCCACCTGTGGTCACCCACAAACCTCTGCCCACATCATAGAATCACAGAATCATAGAACTGGAAGAGACCCCAAGGGTCATCAAGTCCAACCAGGGCTGGAGTGAAGGGGAACTGTGCTTGGGGCTTGCAGGCACCATTCACCCCTGCCTTGCCCCCGCTTGCCCCGGAACGCCCCCACCCCACCCCTGCACAGGTGCGCGCCCGGTGCATCGTGCACCCCCTTGTCCTCTTGGTGCTACGCCACTGCGTCCAACCCCCTGCAATGCAGGAACACATAATCAAAGCAAGCTGTTGTTTGTGTGCATAATCCAATCATGGTTTCTTGCCTCTGAATATGGAGGCTTCAACTGAACAACTTCTCTACCTCTGAATTTGTTCTTTTCTTAAAGTTGCCTGAGGTACTTTCCATCATTCCCATCTTTTTTACAATCATGTTCTGATTCCACTGGTTTGGTTTACAGACCAGGGCTGCCCGTTTTTACCAGTGTGGCTCAGAATCACTTAGCATCTTCTTTTGTAAGCCATGAAGACAGCTTCAGGTAGATGGCCAGGTTGGTCTTCAGTAGAAGAGCAAGATTCGAGTACAGTAGATCCTTAAAGACCAACATGATTTCCAGGGTATTAGCTTTCAAGAGTTAACGCTCCATTCATCAGATACCACCAAGGGAGCGTTGACTCTCAAAAGCTTATAACCCTGGAAATCTTGTTGGCCTTTAAGGTGTACTGCTGGACTTGAATCTTGCTCTTCCTTCACTATGGGCCCTTCCCCACTCACCTTATACCGCGCGTTTATCCACTGAAGTACCGCGGGGTCCCGCGGCGCTCCCCACTACTTGGGCAACGACTACGCAGCCGCCCCGACGCAGCCGCTCTCTCGGCCCTTTGGTGCGCGGCATTTCTGCCCCTCTTCGGAACTGAGTTTTTCAAAAACCCCGCGCAGAGCGCGGGGTTGTGGGGAAGCCTGGGTGGTCACTCCGGGGTTGCGGACTTCCCGCCACTCGGAGTGACGTGGACCCTCTGGTCCAATCAGGCGAAGGCGAGGCGTGCGTGCTGCGTGCGCATCAGTTTCTTCCCCCATTTCTTTCCCATTTTCTTTACGGGTGAGCGGCGCCTGCTCACGGGCTCGAGTGCACGCTGCCATTTGCATTGTTTGCATCGTTACTCGTTTCTTCCTTTATTCACAGGGTTTATTCACGGGCATCATAACTCGTTTCTTCCTTTATTCACGGGCTCGAGTGCATGCTGCCATTTGCATCGTTACTCGTTTCTTCCTTTGTTCACGGGCTTGAGTGCACACGGCCATTTGCATAGTTTATACGTGTCTTCATTTATTCAGGGAGACAAGCGCCCAGGCTACCCCCTCCCCTACCAAACAGTGGACCCCCCCCTTCCCGCACGTATCCAGCCAAGAAGGCTGCCTTTCGCCCGCCCTGCCCCCGGCTGCTCTGGAGGGCGTTTGGCCTGCTCGGCGGCGGCGGCGGCTTCTGCAGCCCGCCTTCCCTCCATGGCAGAGCTGAGAGTTCCCCAGCTCTGCCATGGCGGGAAAGAGGCTGCAGAAGCCGCCGCTGCCCCTCGGGCGGGCCAAACGCAGAGCAGCCGGGGACAGGGCAGGGAGACCAGCGCCCAGGTCACCCTCCCTCCCCGCCCGGTCCCCCGCGAATGATCGCGGCCTGAAGGCTGCCTTGTACCTGCCGTGCCCTCGGCTGCTCTGGGGGTGTTTGGCCTGCTCGACGGGTGGCGGCGGCTTCTGCAGCCTCTTTCCCACCATGGCATGGAGGGAAGGTGGGCTGCAGAAGCCGCCGCCGCCGCCGTCGAGCAGGCCAAACGCCTCCAGAGCAGCCAGGGACAGGGCAGGGAGACCGGCGCCCAGGCCACCCCCTCCCTTTCTCCCAAACGACGGACGGACACCTGCCGGCTGCCGCTTTTTTCTTGGCAAAAGCCAAGTAGAAGCGATTAGTAGTTACAAATAGTTACAAATGTGCATTGTGACATCTGTACGTTTTCCCCGTCCCGTTGAAACGAGCTGTTCGACCCCCCAAACTAACAGACCAATCGGAGATCAGACCTGTCCTGCCCATCAGCCGCACGCGGACTAATCAAATTGGAGACCCGCCCTGACCCGCCCTGACCATCGACAATTGGCGCGCAGTCGTGGGGAAATGTAAACATCCTGACGTCGCACCAGGTGCGCGCCTTTCAGAGAGTGAGCCGACGGAGCCTCTGAAGTGGGGGACACGACTGCGCGCTCAAAAACTCCAGCGTTTTTCGGATTCGGTGCGCCTGCACGTTATTCTATAAAGTGGGGAAGGGCCCTATATTGCAACAGCTGTTTGATCTGGCCCTTTCATGGCCTGAGGTAAACTTACCTCAGGGATTGTCAAAGGCTTTCACGGCCGGATTCAACTGGTTGTGGTGGGCTTTCCGGGCTGTGTGGCCGTGGTCTGGCAGATCTTATTCCTAATGTTTCGCCTGCATCTGTGGCTGGCATTTTCAGAGGTGTATCACAGAGAAAGACACACAGCCCAGAAAACCCACCACAACCAGTTACCTCAGGGAGTTTTTGAGTCCCACGATCTTTTAAGAGTAACAGGGAGGAGAGAGAGCTTATCTGGATAATGAGCAAGGCAGGGCCCCCGCTGTCCACTGATGTTGCCAAAATTCACAATTACGTCTTGGTACTCAAATTTGTCCATCTCATGATGCTCAGTTCAGTTTAGTTTCACTTATTGGATTTATATCCTGTCCTTTCCTGTCCAAGGGCGAGCTCAGGGTGGCATGTAAATAATATAATACAAATACAAAAGTATACATTTCCCATATGACAATATAATAGACAACAGTTAAAATACTCCCTGGTGCTATACTGCAGTCTAATAAAGCATCCCTGGCTGGTGTGTCCCAGGAAGAGGGACATACACAGTGACATCAGCCAAGCCAACCCAGCGATCTCATAATTTTTGATGGAAACACATAATAAGGAGGGTTGAGGAGCTGTAAGGAGGGCAGCAGTGATGTAACCATTGCTGCCTCAACTACAGACCTAGCGCAGGGGTCGGCAACCTGTGGCTCTCCAGATGTTCATGGACTACAAATCCCATCAAATCCCTTGATGGGAATTGTAGTCCATGAACATCTGGAGAGCCGCAGGTTGCAGACCCCTAGCCTAGTGAAACACCTCCATCATACAGGCCCTGAGGAACTGAGCTAAATTCTGCATGGTCCAGGTCTCAGTTGACAAAGAGGTCCACCAGGCTGGGCCCAGAGCTGAAAAGGCTCTGTCGTTGGTTGAGGACAGTCACGTGGGTTAGCGCCCGGGGTCAGCAGCAGATTACTTCCAGTGGAACATGATTCCCTCCAAGGATTGTATTATGAGAGAGACAGTCCTGCAGGTATGGTGGTTCCAGACTGTCCAGGGCTCTAAAGGATAACACCAGAACTTTGAACTTGATCCGATGTTCATCTGGTAACCCTTGCAGCTGGCAAAGTACGGTTAGAATAGGATAGTGATGGCGAACCTTTTCGCGACCGAGTGCCCAAATTGCAACCCAAAACCCACTTATTTATTGCAAAGTGCCAACACGGCAATTTAACCTGAATACTGAGGTTTTAGTTTAGACAAAACGGTTGGCTCCAAGGTGTGCATTACTTGGGAGTAAGCTTGGTGGTAGTTGGTGGCTTTGCTTTGAAGCAACCGTGCAACTCTTCCAACGGTGAATCATGACCCTAGGAGGGTTTACTCAGAAGCAAGCCCCATTGCCAGCAACCGAGCTTACTCCCAGGTAAAAGATCGAGCTTTAGTTCTTCGCATGAAAATCAGTGGAGTTTAACAGCGCTTAACAGGGTTACTTACACTGCTTCCCCAAAACTAGGTCTTAGGTTTAATTATAATAATTAAGCCCAGCAGCCCAGGCCAGCCTAGATGTGTGTGTAGGGGGGCAATTTCCCCCCACATGACGAACTCTGTTTGTGCGTGCCCACAGAGAGGGCTCTGAGTGCCTGGCACCCGTGCCATAGATTCGCCACCACTGGAATAGGAGATCTTAGAGGTGTTGTGCCTGTGAGAATCCCCACCGCCACACTGCGAATCAGCTGAAGTTTCTGGAGCAATCTCAAGGGTAACCCTGCACAGAGAAAGTTACAGTAGTTCAGTCTGGAGGTGGCCATTGCATGGATCACCATAGCTAGGTTAAGGCAAGGCAGGTAGGGTACCAACTGCCTAGCCTGGCAGAGATGACAAAACACCACTCTGGCTGTGTTTGCAACCTGGGCTTTCCTAGAAAGAGAGGCAACACACCCAGGCTTTTGACGGTAGGCACAGGTGTCAATTCTAAGATCTAAATTAGACGGCTGTCTAAATTAGATGGCTGGAATCCCAACCCTGAGCCTCCTTGACCCAGCCACAGGATCTCTGTCTTTGATGGATCAAGTTTCAGCCAACTCTGTTTCAGCCATTCCAGATTTTCTGGAATGGCATCTGCCTGGCCCTGCGTCAACAGATAGTTGGATGTCATCCATATATTGATGACAGCCCAGTCCCAAACTCCAAACCAGCTGTGTGCGGAGCCACATATATAGATGTATTCTCAGCTGAGCCCTGTTCTTCCTAGAAGGTTTTCTATAGCTGGGAATGTTCAGTGAAATCCTGTGCATGCATGGTCATAATTCTGCTGGTCAGGTGATCAGTGGTAGTTGCTCAGTAGGATACAAGGATGAAACATGTTATATGTTAACCCTTTGCCTTCAGAAACTGATTATTCTGAGACAGAGTCCATTTTCTATGCAGGCCTGCCGTTTACGAAAGCAATACAATATAGCTTGAACAAATAACCACTGGCTACCATTCCAAGTGTTAAAAATATTACATATTTTTGAGTGGTAAGCTAGTTTAATAGTTAGCCAGCGTGGTGTACTGGTTAAGAGCAGGTGGATTCTAACCTGGCGAACCAGGTTTGATTCCCCACATTGCCACGTGAGCTGTGGAGGCTTATCTGGTGAACCAGATTAGCTTGTTCACTCCAACAAATGCCAGCTGGGTGACCTTGGGCAAGTCACAGCTCTTCGGAGCTCTCTCATCCCCACCCACCTCACAGGGTGTTTGTTGTGAGGGGGGGAGGGAAGGGAAAGGAGATTGTAAGCCCCTTTTTAGTCTCCTTGCAGGAGAGAAAGAGGGGATATAAATCCAAACTCTTCTTCTTAAAGTCATGCCTGATGAATGTGTAACTTGCAAAAAAACAACAACTGTATTGTGCTAACAAATAAACAAATCAGTTTGGCCAGTTTGTTACAAATTATACCTAATTAACATGTAAACAATGATACTCATTTACACCCTGAAATTTTTAAAAACGCATCTGCTGGGTCTCTGCGTCACTAACATGATTGTTCTGCAAATGGTTTTCTGCAGAGGCTCAAGTTTGGTGTGTGGACCTGGATTTCCCCTCCTGAGCCTTTTGTGACTCATGCAGAAGGAAAAGTTGTATGCCCAGGAGTAATACTCTGCAGCTAGCCACCTTGCATGAACCACAGTTCCCAGGGGCAACACTGTGTTGTGGGACAGCATGGCACCAGCAACTTGCATGTGCCGACGTTATGAGCGGGAAGAGGACTCTCTGAAAACAGGAGAGCTTTTTCAGAAGGCTTGCAAACGGTGAAGAAGAGGCTGCCCAGTGCACAGGATTAACTTCCTAAAATAGTCTGTTTAAGCCAGTCCCTTCCCTCCTCCCTCCGCCTCCAGTCATAAGAGAGAGGGCTTCCGCGGATGCCTGTGATGGTAAATTCCTGGAACATTTGAAAGTTCCTTTTATACATAGTTATTGTTAGTGCCGAGCACTTGTCATTTTGTGATCTTTTTTCTTCTCTTTTTTTATCTTGTGTTAAGTCAAGCCTTTCGGGTAAAGCAGCGTGGAGCTCTAATCCATCTAACAAACATAAAACAAGAGTCCCCATTTTCTGGCTGTCAGATTCGGGAGGCTTCTGCAGAGAAGGCTTTTCAGTGCAGGAGAGTTTGTTTAAGCAAGAGAGTGTCCAAGTTCTTGCTCTGAGATTCAGGGGAGCTAAGCATTCCCAACTGGAGTGTAGAGGTTCAGGATGAGAGGGCCCCTATTGTAGCTCTCATGTACTGTCATGAGGATTACCAACTTAACTTCCTCCCTCTTTTAAAAATTTGGCTGCAAGCTTCATGATGCTAGTGTAGGTGGCCATGACTGAGCCAAAGCTAAGCACATCTGAATCCTGTTACTTTTGATAGAAGGTTTATAACGCGGCTCTGACACTTAACTCTAATGTTCTTCAACCCGAAAACAAAAAGCTATTTAGCTTGTAAGATGTGCCAAAATAACAGTGTTTGAATGCCTGGACCTGGATGTCCTAGGCTGGTTTGATCTCTTCAGATTTTGGAAGTCAAATACACTTGGCCCTGGTTAATTCTTGGATGGTGGACCACCAAGCAAGTCCAGGGTTGCTAAGCAGAGGGAGGCAAAGTCTCTTGCCTTGAAAACCATAGGTGTCAAACTCGTGGCCCTCCAGATGGTATGGACTACAGTTTCCATCACCCCCTGCCAGCATCATGCTGGCAGGGGATGATGGGAACTGTAGTCCATACCATCTGGAGGGCCACGAGTTTGACATGTGTGCCTTATGGGGTTACCATAACTCAGCTGCAACTTGAGGGCACTTTCCCCCATGACCAAGTGTTTGAATTCTCCAGCATGCTCCATCAGGCGGATGTATATTGAAAAAGAAGGGGGGTGGGGGTGCCACAGATCCTAATCTTAAGGCCTTTTCTCTGGCTGGTTCATTCAAACAGATAAGTGGTCCTGGTGTTAGATTAACCTTCTGGATATAATGGCAGTTGCCAACTGAGCTGGTGGTTGACCAGATTTCATCACTGACTGGTTCTTTGTGGTTGAGTCTTTGTGGTTGAGTCTTTGTGGTTGATTTTGCACATGTTATTGTAATTAGTTGTTACTGCAGCAGAACATAAAAATGATCCTGGAATGTGTCAACTAATGTTAACTCCTTGAGTGGCTTTCTCTTTCCCTGCTGAGGAAATACAGCCAGAATCACATAGAATCATAGAGCTGGAAGAGACCCCAAGGGCCATCAAGTCCAACCCCCTGCCATGCAGGACCACACAATCAAAGCACTCCCGACATGTGTTCATCCAGCCTCTCTTTAAAAACCTCCAAAGAAGGAGACTCCACCATTCTCTGGGCAGGATACCAGATGAGTGGAAGGGCTGCCAGTTCCAGGCATACTTTTTGGTAGGCGTTCCTCAATCCCCGCAGCTCTCAATTATGGAGAGCTCCTTTGGTGGAGAATCTGTGCGGTGTAGTTGTTAAAGTATTGAATGAAGATCTGGGAGATTCAGGTTGGAATCTCTGCTCTGCCATGGGAGTTGGCTGAATCACCTTGAGCCAGTCACACACATTCAACCTAACCTTCCTCATAAGGTTGTTACTGAGGGGCTAAAATGGAGGAGGGGTGAACTAGGTCAAAAGCCATTTTGAATCCCCTTTGGGGAGAAAAGCAGGGTATAAATATGTTCCTTAGGGGAGTGCCCCAGTCAACCACCAGCTGTGAATCAGTAAATGAAGTCTTGAAGATAGAACGTTTTGCGATGGGGGCGAGCATGTATTCTTTTGAGCAGGCGAGCAGAAACATAATAAATCGTGCCTTCCTGGCTCCAGTATCTCGGGTGCAACAAAGGCAGGTAATTCCTCTTACTGTGAAGGCTCTGACGGCTTCCAAACTTTTGGGGCTGAGCGTTCACAAACTTGCCTTCATGCTCTCAAAGGATTCCAGCTCTGGGAGAGAATATAGCAAAGCTTTCTTCTTTGTGTTTCTCCACCCAGGGGGTCCTCAGATTGCCAGGCCATTAAAAGCTTGAATGGCCATCTCTCTCTCTCTTTTGGACTCCCTATTTCTGGTTTCTCAACTTCTTTTTCTGCCTTGACTTTAGATCTCCCACCGGAGATAGAGGAAAGGGGGTAGCTTCCAAGTTTGATGGCAGAGAAGGTGGCTAGTGGCTGTGGCTGTTCCCGCTTTGTTTGACCCTGTAGGGCAGCAGTTCTCAACCTATGGGTCGCGACCCCTTTGGGGGTCGAACAACCCTTTCACAGGGGTCACCTAAGACCATCGGAAAACACATATTTCTGATGGTCTTAGGAACTGAGACACAAATAATTTTATGGTTGGGGGGTCACCATAACATGAGGAACTGTATTAAAGGGTCGCGGCATTAGGAAGGTTGAGAACCACTGCTGTAGGGATTGGAGGTCTCTGCACCCAGAACTATTCCCTGGCATTACATTTCCAAAAAGGAGTAACTATACAGCTTGCTCTGACACACCTGTGGTTAGGGCCAAAGAGCTTTGGGGGCCAAGGGCAAGACCTGAGCTAGTGGATGGAAGGGCCTCGGAAAGATAGGCTGAGAGCTCTGGCAGAAATCAGTGTGGATTTTCTGTAGGTACGATTTGCTGGCAGGATATTGTGCTTCCCACTGGTTTTTGATCCCAGCATTTATTGAGTGGGGGAGGTCCCTTTTCTAGGTATTCCTTTTTGCCCCTTGAGGGTCTAAGGAAGCCTGCAGAGGAGCCGGAGGGAAGATTCAAGGGCAAAGGATGTTGGAGAGGGCCTTCCCCCCTCCCCACACCCAAGCCATTAATTTAAGCTGATAAATCTGCAGAGCTGTCTCAAATAATGTCAGGAGAGCGGCTTTTGGAGCAAATTGATAAAATGAAACAGCAATTCGGTCACCAGGGTTGGATGGGATTCATACGTGAGTTGCAGAGCATCACGGCAGAACTGGCTCCCCGCCCCCCATGCCGCAACATGGAATTTCTCGCTAATAATCACCGTTTATGGGGGCTGGAGAGGGCTGATGGAATACAGATTTCTTCCTCCTAGAAGCTTTAATTTCAAAAGACTCAACAAATATAACCACAAGCCTGATAGAGAGAATACAGCCAAATGTAGCCTGGAACGTTAGGGTTACCTCAGATGCAGCAGCTCACAATAAAAAGGGGCTGGAGCCCCCTGCTGCAGAAGTGACCGCCTGCTGAGTACTTGACCTGTTGGGCTGCATCTGTTTCAAGGGCCCAGAGTCTTCTTTTCAGGACTGTAACTTATGGAAGTTAATATTACAGGGCTGTTGCAGGTGGCTTTAAAGAGTGATAAAACACATGAAAGAGAGGTCTGTCAATATCTTTCATGTGTGTCAGCTAAATAGAGCCTCCATATTCAGAGACAGTATACCTTTGAATGGTGGTTACTAATGGGCAGCAAAAGGAGAGGCTTTGACCAGTTTTTCCCTCTATAGGCTTTCTGGAGTATTTGGTTGGTCACTGTGGAAAACTGGATTTTGGACTCAACGGTGGAATATTTGATTGATACAACACTGATAGAAGACTTGTTTGTGGATTCTTTTGGGGCTGCAAAGTATTTTTGTGCTGTTTTTATGCCTGTAGCTTGCTTTTTACTGGTCTGTTTTTGTTTTGCTACTGATAATGTATGTTGCTTTTATGGTTTTATTGGTATTGTTTTTATTTGTGGTTGATTTGAGTGGGTCTTTGGAGAGACAGCATATACATTCCTTGAATGAATTAATAAATAGTCATTATGATTTTGTGTGGCACCATAATGTAGGACAACCATTCCCATATGGAGTGGGCCATTCCCTGTTCCCAAAGCTGCACAGTTTACCTCAGTTCCTCATTCTTTCAGCTATCCAAGGTTGGAGAAGTATCATTGAGAGCTCTGGCACCCTGGCAGAGGATGGTCTTTTCACTTATTTATTTCATTTATACTCTGCCTTTCTCCCAAAACAGCTCACATCCGTCTCCTTTTTTCCATTTTATCGTTAGGCAGAGACTGTGTCACTAGCCCAAGGTCACCTGGCAAAATTCCATGGCAGAGGGGGAATTTAAACCTGGGAGTCCCAGATCCTCATCTGGCACTCTAACTAATAAACCACACTCTCTTTCAATACTTTTGAAGTAGTTGCTCCCTGAGATTCTTTAGGGACTGACCAGAACAGATTCTCTCCCAGTGAACCATGCCACAGGAGGATACTACTAATCCTGTAGATTACAGGTGTCAAACTTGCGGCCCTCCAGATGTTCATGAACTACAATTCCCATCAGCCCTTGCCAGTATAGCCAATGCTCATGTTGGAAGGGACTGATGGGAACTGCAGTTCATGAACATTTGGAGGGCAGCGAATTTGACACCCCTGCTGTAGATCTCAGGGTGCTTTCCTGTTGTTTATTACTTGTTTGGGAGACAGTGAAGGAAATGGGGAGCCTCTTCCCCACCCCTCCGGAAAAAACAGCACGTCATTATTGTGCTAAAATTCTCCCGTGTATAGAACAACCTGAGCCTGGGAGGCCTGAGTTCCAGTCCTGCTTGCACACTATATGCAGCTGGCGCACTTTATGCAGCTGGCTCAGTTTTCTGGGATTTATTTATTGAATGGATTTATATGCCGCATATCTGCAAAGACATTCAGTGTATGAAAATATGACAAGATAAAAACAGGACAGAGCATAAATTGTTTCGGGCCATTAGTCACCTCCTTAGGTGGTGGTGGCATAAATTCTAGCGTGGGCCTCTCTTCTCTTGCCTTCCCCTCAGGGTGCTGGATCTTTCAGTGGACTGTGGGCACATGGAAGAGAGGCTGCCCAAGCTGTTTCTGTCAGGACTTCGGTGGTCTGTTCAGGAGCTCCCTGACCTGCGTTGTTGCTCTCTCCTTCATGGAGCTCCTGGGGAGGGTTGGAGTGCCTGGCAACAGTTTATTTAATTAGAGCCTATTATTCATCCCACCCTTCCTTCAAGTAGCGCAAAGTGGCATACTTGTTTTCCCTCCCTTCCATTTTCTCCTCACAACAAACCCATGAGTCAGGTTAGGCTGAAAGAAAATGAGTGTGTCAAGATCACTCAGTAAGATTCATGGTGAGCAGAGGCTGGAACCTGAATCTCCCAGGTCCTAGTGTGGTAGGCTGATCACCACACCACACTGGTTTCTCCTCAGAAAATCAAGTAGGGCCAGCATTAAGGGATGGCATGGCTGGGCACCTGCGGAGGTCCGTGACCTGGTAGGGCCCTTCCAGTTACCTTGTTTCTTGACCGGTCTGTTCCCACCAAGAAACTGGACATCAACACAGAGCAACCTCTGTGAAGGGGGCTGGAGGTGGCGCAACTCATCTCTTTCACATTTGTTTTCTTTCTTTAGTTAGTTTTTTATCCTCTGTGGTTCAGAGAGCAGTGCACATTTTGCCCTCATGACAGTGTCTGGGGTAGATTAGGCTGAGAGAGTGTGCCAGTGTCACTGAGCTTTGTGGGGCCGAGTGAGGATTTGAACCCAGGTCCTAGAAATAGTGTGGTATAGTGGTTAAGAACGGCAGGCTCTCATCTGGAAAACTGGATTCGATCCCCCACATGAATCCAGTCACAGTCCTCTCAGAGCAAGTAGTGGCAAACCACCACTGTGGAGGTAAGTAGTGGCAAACCACCACTGTGGAGGCAAGTAGTGGCAAACCACCACTGAACATTTCTTGCCTTGAAAACCCTACAGGGTCACCATAAGTCAGCTGTGACTCAACAATGCATTCTTTCACCACCTAGCAAAGTACCCTGATCACTGTGTAATATTAACTCTCATTTTAAGACATCTAGGTACCTATAATACTTAAAGGAGCATATGAAAGCGTCACATTGCATTCCCTTCTGCTGGACAGTAAGCGTGTGTGTGTTTGTATGTGTGAATGCTCACCAGTGTGTGTGAACGCACAAGAAAATGGAGACGGCCATCTTGCCCAGTATACATCCCCCTCCAATCTGGTCCTAGACTTAGCCCTGCACTCCAGCAGTGTGAAGAAGCCTGCTTCTAGTTCAGCAGACTAGGGGCCAAACCACACAGGTGCTAGAGACTGCAGATGGGTGATGGTATGCCATTGCTTGGCACTATTAGCTCATGCTTTTAGACTTGACTTGCGACATGACAGATAAGATTACTACTGCTTCCTTTACTGTATTCTCCACTGATGCTGCATTTTTCTGAAAATGAGGAGAGGGAGGACGGAGTCACTGCAAGGTTTTTTCCTCCATTAAGAAATGTGCACTGGAGCCAACCAAGGGGCCAAAACAAGCTATAATGAATGGCCTGGAACTTCAGTACTGGTTTACTGCTGGAACTGCTGTCAGATGTGCTGAATTACAACATTCGAATCTGGCACTGCAGTGGATTACTGTGGTCCTCCACACCCCCCCCCCCACTAGGGATGCATGAAAAAGAGGGTGAACATGGCTCTGCAGTCAAGGTACCTTGGTCTTCCTGGCCAGCAATTGTTGGCTAGAGTGCCCTGTTAAAAATCAGCATCCTTTGTCCTCTAGAAGCCTGTTGCAAAAGCTTATGGGAAGGTCGCTCCTTTCCCCCACTCAGAGTAGAGGCAAGGCAAAGAGGAACAGCCGTGGTTTTTATTGCCACAGAAGGAGAGAGGCGTGAATCCCTTTGCCCCCCTCATTAACTTCAGTAGTAAATTGCTGCTGATTTGAAAAGGGAAATTGCAAAAAACCAGCTAGATGAGACTCAATACAGAACTTGGTGTGCGGATGCTGCACAAAGACTAGTGCCAAAGAATTACCTCAGGAATAGACCTGTGAATTTGTAGCCCCCTTCCCTTTTAAAAATGAAAGCGGCTTTCAAAAGCAGCCGGCGGTGTGTGTGTGTGTAATATCTGAGAGAAAGCCATCCCAGATAGCAAAGGTTGTGGAAAAGTCACAAAAAGGGCCTTTCCACCACAAAGTGGCTGAGCAGTAACATGGCAGATACATTTTATGCTGATGGATGCCGAGTGATGAACAATGCAGGCCTCTTCTTACAGCAGAGCTGGGACTTTCAGTTAAACTCGAGTTCTCAGGTAAGAGTACAAAGTTTTGGGGAAATGCTGGGGAGCCTATTAAATTTAACAAATAATAATAAAAAGAAAGTAACTGGATCAAAGTCACCCGATGAGCCAAATGAACCACTGAGGCCCCTTCCGCACACGCAAAATAATGCATTTTCAAACCACTTTCACAACTGTTTGCAAGTGGATTTTGCCATTCAGCACAGCTTCAAAGAGCACTGAAAGCAGTTTGAAAGTGCATTATTCTGCATGTGTGGAATGAGCCTGAATGTCAGGCCAGCATCCTAGCTATTTTATCACATTGGTGTGTGTGGTAAATCTTGTGGACATTTTGTGCATTTGCCAGTTGTTTAACTTTGCCATACCCTGCCAAGTGGACACATTTTTACCTTCTCTGGTCGGGTACAGAAGTACAAATTTCTCCTCACATTTCTGTATTTTTTTTAAAAAAACCCTTCGAAAACAATAATAACCACACATTAATGCCTTTTAAAAACTATCTTCTTCTTAACCGTATATATCTCAAAAAATTCAGTGTATTTTATCTTTAACATTTTTTGTGAAATACATTGATCATTTTTTTTGATTTTATAGAACATTATTTGACTTATTTGCTCTCTCAGGGCCCAGAGCTTTAACTAAGGAATGATCCATTTTTGTGGAGGTTTTTTTTTTTACTATTGGTAATGTTTTTGTTGTTATTGTCTTCCTACTACTTTGTTATTATTAGAAAATAAAAAATGACTAAAGGAAATTCTCATAACTTCATTGCAGAGAGCAAACCCAGATGGCGAGTCACCAAATGAAAACTTTATATTATACTGCAACCACTTCTTTCTGTAATGTTCTGCTAAGCAGGGAGTAGAATCACCCTACCTGAACTTGATCTGGGGGGTGCAGGGAGAGGGAAGATTCTCCCCACTACTTGCGGGGAAGTCTTGAATTAAAATGATTATTTTGCTACTTTAGTAAATGGTCATGCGTATTCAGATTCCCTCTCGAGTCTCCAGGGTAAAAGGGTACTTGTATTTCAGATCAGCCATCAAAAACAGACTTGAGACAAATCCCTTTCCTTGTGTACGGCCTTCTCCTCTGCACATTCTGGTATACAGACAACCTCTGTGTCTGACTTTCTCATTGCCCCTTCTGAAGAGCAAAGAACCGTACTGGTATTTCTCACAAAGAACTGGCAGGTGGTTGTTCCCTGAGTGTTGTGATCTTGTTAGGATGCGGAGTCCCTTTCCCTGTTGACCATTGGTGGAGCTGAAAGCTTAGAAGCATTTTATTAAAACTGCTTTCCTTTCCTTATTATCTCTGCTTTGTGCTCCTATCAGAGAGTAATAACTGGTGATATTTTATTTATCCCTGATCCCGTCAGGACAAGCTTAGATCTAATCTGAACAGACTTCCGCTTGAATTATTGAGAACGGACCACAGCAGAAACTGCAGGTGTGCGTGAGGAAGTGGGGGAGCAGGGTGAGTTTCTGAGCAAGTGGTTGTATCTTTAGACAGGTTTTGCAAGAGGGTGTGTTGTAGCACCAAAACAAAAAAAAAGTCTTCACTTTGCATCTCAAGAGTTCCTTTGAACATGTGCAAAGTACCTTTCTTTTTCTTTTCAAAAGCCTTTCCATGCTTTTAATAACTATATGACAGCAAGAGGTCCAATAAATGCAGGCTTTGCTAAAGTTTTTGGAGCCTTCACCAGGGTTGTTTATTTTTAATTTTGTGCCCTTCTTTTCCACCACTGAGACCTTTGAAGTTTTCAATGTGGACCATTCCCTTTCTGTTCAAATTGAGAGGAAACTGTATAATTTTGGCACACAGTCAGGGCTGGAATAATCCCAGAATAATCCAGTTCTCCTTGCCTTCAAGTGCTGGTGCTTCAGACATGTCAGGCAATGTGTCCCTCAGCCTGAAGCCCCAATGTTAAAAGTCAGTGGGTCTAATATTTCTAATAAGCATTATACCATATTGTAGTACTGCATCTTCAAATAAGCCTTTCTGTACAAACTCATCTTCTGATAAACCCCTGCACATCCTCAGTGGAATTGCTCCATGTTGCTAAGGATTCAAGGAAGTGCTGTAGGGCAGACATGTAGTTTTCTTCTGGGTGCTGCCCAGCCCCACTGGTTCTTCCTGTCACCCTCATGTGAACAAAGAGCTTATCTAGAACACGCAAATATAACGGGTGTTGGGTGCAAACTGTTTTGTGGGGGGACTTTGATCAGGTCCCGTCCCAAAACAAGTCTGCCCCATTTTATTTCCCTCAACCCGTGGTTTTTGAAAACCGCTAAACCAGAGATCCTTTTGCAAAATCCCTTTGTTCAAATGGCCAAGTAGGAGGCGCTTTACTTCCTTCCCTTCCATCATGCTGTCCACAGTCAGGAAGAATCTGCTACAGCAGTACATTCATATTGCCCGGCTGTTGCAGGGAGGCCCCTTTTAAAAAATTTTGTGTGTGTGTTGCACATGCACAGCTACGCAGGTGCAGCCAATCATATTGTGGGACAATCGGCATGGCTGTGGGGGGTTCATTTCTATATGCCTGCGCAGCAACACTATGTGTTGCAAGAATTTTTTAAAAAGAGAGCAGTGTCTCCGTACAAAGGCATGAAAGCAACCCAATTGCTGCCTGCATGGGACGCATGTGAATGGGAAAAAGGAAAACGGGTTTCTTTATAACTAAAGGTAAAGTTTCCCCTTCAGTCGTGTTCAACCCTGGGGTACCACTGCAAGCAGTGATTTCATAGGCAAGCCGTTTTTGTGGGGTAGTTTGCCATTGCTTTCCCTGGCTATTCTTTACCCCCTAGCTGTGTGCTAGGTACTCATTTACCGACCAAGGAATGGATGGATGGCTGAGTTGACCATGAGCCAGCTGCCAGGATATCTGACCCCCAGGGGGCTCGAACTCCTGACCGTGTGAGTGGCAGTGCAAGCACTTAACCACTACGTCACGCGGCTCCTCCTTTATAATTACTGCAACCCATTATACATTTGCTGTGCAGAATCAACCACTCTGTGTTCAAGGGGATTGTCAGGGCCAGTAGTCTTTCTGGGAAGCTTCTTTGCCATTCCTTATCTCTTCTTATCAAAGAATCGCTCATGAACTTCTGAGGGAACCTCCAGGGTGTCCCTCCAACGAAATTTGAAAACCACTGCTCTAAAGCAGGACGCTGACTGCTGTGTTTCTGAAGAAAAGGCACTATGCACGTGCTTGGGGGTACTGTCTATCAGGTGGTGCAGTCCAAGGCCAAGATCTATGATTAAACAGGAGCTCTCTGTTGAAGATGAGACAACAGTTTGCATTGGGACTAATCTCTTCCTACTGCTGTTGGCAGGGCTGGATTTTTTTTGTTACGAGGAACTGGAAAAGGAATTGCCTCTCTCCCTTCTGAGAATAGGTCCTGCTTGACTGCTTTGAGATTGTTCCGTGTTCCAGTGTACTTGTGTGCAGAGGCTTCCTAATAATAAGTCGGGGCACGTGCCGTTGAGTTCTCTGACAGGCAGCAGCTCTTCAGGGTCTGGGCCACAGGAAGACTTTTCTTAGCTCCTGCACCCTGACTTCCTTTTCTTTGAAGATGCCAAGAGCAGAACCTGGGAGTTCCTACATGCAAAGAAACTACTTGGTCGCTGAGCCCCGGCCTCTCTCCAGTGGGTCTCATGACCCCAACTCTTTTCTGCTTTGCAACAGCCATTGAATGCTCAGGAATCCTTAGAAGCGTAAGAAGAGATCTTCTCCCCGAATCAGCAGTTTTTGAAGGGTACCAGAGCTTGTGATCAAGCAGCATTGAATGAACACGGGAAGCTGCTTTATACTGAATGAGACCCTTGGTCCATCGAGGACAACATCATTCACCCAGATGAGCAGCTGTACTCCAGGGTCTCAGATGGAGGCCTTTCGTATCAACTACTTCTCGGTTCTTTCAAGTGGAAATGTAAGGAATTGAACCTGGGGGCTTCTGCACTCCAAGCAGTTACTCTACCGCTCAGCCACTGGCCCCTTGTTAGGTCTCGATCCTTGGAGCAATAAACAGGCTCTGGATTGTTGATCAGAAGCGTTTGTTGAAAAGGTAGCTTGCAAGAAGCCAGTTCTGCCGGACCTGGCTTTTGCATCCCTCTTTATTAGAAACGAAATCCTCTCTTCCGTTTTCCCAAAGAATGTGAGAAAGAGTTACATTGGAGCTTGAGAGGCCCCAAGGTCCACAACCAACGGAGAGAATGCCACCTGGCTATCTGCCTCCACCAGGGGTGGAGTGAGGGGGAACTGTGCCCGGTGCATGCTCGTGCCCTTTGCTCCTGCCATGCCCCCACCCCGGAACGCCCCCACCACACCCCCAGAATGACCCCACCATGCCCTTGCGGGGGCGTGCACTTGGTGCGTCGCTCCCCCGGGCCCCTTGGCACTATGACACTGGCCCCCACAGAGCAATGGAAATGCTTCATTTCTCATGGGAGTAGAAGGTATCAGGGATAAGAACATAAGAACTAGCCTGCTGGATCAGACCAGAGTCCATCTAGTCCAGCACTCTGCTACTTGCAGTGGCCCACCAGGTGCCTTTGGGAGCTCACGTGCAGGATGTGAAAGCAATGGCCTTCCGCCGCTGCTGCTCCTGAGCACCTTGTCTGCTAAGGCATGTGCAATCTGGGATCAAGGAGGATCAAGATTGGTAGCCATAGATCGACTTCTCCTCCATAAATCTGTCCAAGCCCTTTTTAAAGCTATCCAGGTTAGTGGCCCTCATCACCTCCTGTGGCAGCATATTCCAAACACCAATCACACGTTGTGTGAAGAAGTGTTTCCTTTTATTAGTCCTAATTCTTCCCCCCAGCATTTTCTATGAATCCCCCCTGGATAAGCCTTGTTTGGATATCAGGCGTGAAAAGAGTGAAAGTATGAACAAAGTATGAACAAAGCAGGAATGTTCCATTAACAGGATGATTATTTCTAACAGGCAGGATACATATATCTTAAAGCAGTAACATTGACAGGACTGCCCTTCAATCACCCAGATGCAATCACCATCTACATTTATATGGCCTGGCCCTGGAATCAGGAATGTACCTCAATCGCTAGCTGCCATCCCTGATACCCCTTCATTAGCCTCAAAGCTCTGGCACATCAAAAGCAAAGATGGTGGCACTGCGCTCAACCCCTTCTTCAGTGGGTGGGGTAGCAGCCCCTACTAGCAAAACTTGCAACATCCCGCAGTTACGTCCATTCACCTGAAAGACCTGATAAGGTCTAGGTTCCTAGCTGCTGTAGATGGGGGAAGACATTAGTCAACTGAGTTCTGAAGTTTGTGGATCTCATAGTCACCAATGACCCCATCAGAGATTGCAGCAAATGCAAACAAGCAGTGGAAGCCAGAAGCGGCAGAGGCTTCTATGGTTCCTTTCCATCATAGAAACCAAGAAGGGGACACAGCGCTAGCTGGGCCAGCCTCATTCATTGAACCAAGAGCCCTCTCTGGAATCATAGTCCCATACCATCTCCTGGAAGTAATGGCCCATCTAGGCCAAAGAACACAGTCAAGGGCCACATTATCAACTCTAGCAAGGGGCAGAAAATAGCCACTTTAAAGATCTGCTGCAAGAGGCAAGCTCAGGTTGAGCCTTCAGAAGCGTCAGAAGAGGACCAACAGGTATCTGGGGAAGTGGAGAGTGTTTCAGTGAGGTATGAAGGCTAGTCTTAGCTGGATGGTTTCCGTGGACCCATGACAAGACTATCGCAGCTGTTGAAAGTCAAAGCCTTAAATTTGTAACAGTCTCTTGGGAGCAGAAAAGGAGTTCCCTATAGCCTGGGGATATCCAAACATTTGTATCAAATAATGAGAAAGGGATGGGAATGGTTAACGTGTAGAATTCACTGCCAAAGGATGATGGCCACAGGCATAGACAGCTTTGAAACGGGGATTAGACAGATTCATGAAGGAAAGAAGGCCTATCACTGGCTACTTGCCATGGTTACTAAAGGAAATCTCCACATTCAGAGGCAGTAAACCTCTGGATGGATACCAGTGCCAGGAGTCAACATCAGAAGAAAGCCACAGCCTCTATGCCCCGTTGATGGCCCTCCAGAGGAACTGGTTGGCCGCTGTGTGAGACAGGATGCTAGATGGATCACTGGTCTGATCCAGGCGGCTTTTGTGTTCTTCTCAATGGAGCCAGAGTCATGAAGACAGCAAATACCTGATGAATAGTTGATAAATTCCTCCCCTCAATGCCAGGGAGGCTAAAGTCCCCTTGATTAAAGCCCACCTTGTAGCTCTTTTGATACTGGTAGTGGTTCCTACAAATTTACCAATGGCGTCAGAAGTTTAAGATGATAAAGTATACGCAGTGCAGGACCGCAAGCGCTCTACCGTTAGCCAGCTGAGTTCCTACCAGAAGATCAGCACCAAAAGATCAGTATTTTCTAAGGCTGCCATGTTATTGGCAAGAAGGTAGCTCTGGTTCCCGCAGACATCACAGTCCAAAGTTAGCCTTCACAATCTGTCATGCAGCCCATGTCCTTATGGACACTTCCTACGACTCAGTTCTCTTCTAGAGATATCTTCCATGTCATGATAGGTTTAAAAAAAAAAGAGGTTCACAGAAAGGTCATCTTCTAAGTTAGCAGAAGTTTGCCAACCCCAAAGGACGAAGACAGTCAGTCTAGGGGCAAGAAGTGGCAACAATTGACCTTAAACATGATAAGTTAGTTCAACTGTAACTCTAGACCAATGAGAGGCTGTTGCCTGGGTGGGGAAAAGTATCCTTGTTGGATGTATGCTTTGTATATGCTAAATTCAGTGACTGAATTTGAGTTTAGTGTGTGTTGAACTTTGTTATTGCTGAAGTGTTCTGTATAGTCTTATAGTATTGTATAGAATAAGACTTGTGTAACCTTGCAACTGCAACAGTAAAAACCTTCCTATGGAAAGAACATCTTGCGTGGAGAGTATTCTTTTCCAAGTGTGGCAGGAGGCTGCAGTGAGTGCAAGAAGACCAAAGACCTTCTCATCTTACCAGAGTAACTCTACTTGAAACTCTGCTGATATTCCTGCACCTGCTTTTGTGGATAGAAAAGCACTTGATTGCTGTTGCCTTTACTCAGTTATATCTTTCAGAAACTGCACCTTCTCTTAGATATAGGAAATCTGCTCACATTTGCCCATGTTACTGTAATTTCAAGGCTGGATTACTGTAATGCACACTACGTAGGACTGCCCTTGGAGACACTTCAAGGCAAATTAGTGCATTTAGTGAAAATGTAGCCACCCAGTTGCCGACTGGGATGAACAAGACCAGCAGCATTACTGAGACCGGTGAAAATCTATATTAGCTGCCAGTGCGTTTCCAAATTCAGCTTAAGGTGCTGGTTTTTACCTTTGAGACCCTACATGGTATAGGACTTGCATGGTTATTGGATCGCCTCTCGTTGCTGCACAGGTAGCTCTGAGTCTTGCTAGGAGTGGCCAGTACTATATCAGCTTTCTTTATGACCTCTATATCAATGGCTTTTTTTGTGGTCGTGACAGTCCTGTGGACTGTGAAGGAAGGACTTTGAAGCCTCTGCCACTCTTTAGGAGAAGGTGCAAAACAGTTTTCTAACAGACTTTTCAGTGTTTCAGTAAATTTCTGGGTTTTTTTGGGTGAGTGGATATTTTTGGGAAGGGTAGTGAAATTTATTTTGTAGGTTTTATAGATCATATTTATGGAAACCATTTTGAGTGACATGGAAAAGCAGCCTATAAATTTTTTACCATATATGTTCATCAGATGCTGTTAATGGAACTTCCATTTACTCATGCACCCTTTTGTAAGCAAAAAGCTGCTTGGAGAGACATGTTGACATATCCTCCAGCACTTCTCATAGCTTCACATTGGCCACTGTGCTTATGGATCTCCAAACTTCTAAATCTTTTGGCATATTTTGCCCTAATAGAGACCACAGATGAGAAAGCAGAGAGGCTTCCAGATTCACTCAGATCCAGTGTGATGTAGTGGTTAGAGTACTGTACTAGGAATGGAGAGACCCCGGTTTGAATCCCTACTCTATCTAGTCTCTGCTAGGGCAAAATATGGTTTCTCTAAACAGCTTTTTGGCTGCAAAAGGTTGCATGAGTAAATGGAAGTTCCATTAATAGCATCTGATGAAGATACATGGCAAAACATTTGTAGGCTGCCTCCACTACTGGGCCAATCATATACTCTCAGCCCTATCATCCATCCATCCACCCACCCAACATTTATATGCTGCTCTTTCCCTTATGGGCTCAGGGTGGCTTCCAACATATTAAAATACATCAAATCATAACACTATAAATAACAAGTTAAAAACCCAGATGGCAAATTAAAAACAATTTCTGTTAAAATATATATTAAATAACTGTGCCAATATAAACAGTAGAGGGTAGAGGGAGGTCATTTGGATGGTACCCACCGTAGCTGCTTCAGCTGAGGATAATATGGAGAAGAGAATTATGTCACTTTGAGTCTCTAAGGGAAAGAAGGATGGGGAAGGGGATAAATGTCTAGTTCTATCCTGACTCTATTTAGATGACTGAGACCAGTGAACAAAAGTGTGTGTGTGTGGGGGGGGGGGGGGGCACCATTTAAAGAATCCAAAGGGCTATCAGGGGAAAAATTCCCATGTGGGATACTTGGAGAGGGAAACAAGGTGTGGATGCTAATTTTTATTTCCTCCCACTTTTTATTGCCTGTGTTATGTTACACAATGCCTGAATATATAAGTAAACAGAAAGAGAATGGCACTTAGAACAATTGAAATAAAACAAATAGTGTGTTTTATCTTTTTTTCTCCCGTCCCGGGGCATAACAAAGATTGCCCAACGTTCCCAGTATTTATCTGTAGATCGTAAATTGTTTCTTTGCATCCTGCGGTAATATGTTAATTTAGTTAATAAAGCTATATTCCAAACACGATTAAAGCAGCCTTTGATGGATAGGCATTAGATTCAGGTGCTCATATGATAACCTTAGCAGTCTTCAAACCACAGTGGAGATGCTTAGTGCTAAAGAAGAACACAGATCTAAGCAAGAACATAGTGTTTCAGAAACTGGGTGGAAAGGAGAAAATTGATGGGATGCAGTTACCT
The DNA here is from genome assembly GCF_021028975.2 of Sphaerodactylus townsendi. Taxonomy (NCBI): domain Eukaryota; kingdom Metazoa; phylum Chordata; class Lepidosauria; order Squamata; family Sphaerodactylidae; genus Sphaerodactylus; species Sphaerodactylus townsendi. Next base: position 25,349,198 of record NC_059425.1, on the reverse strand, counting down.
GTGGATATAAACTGTAAGAGGACAGGGAAGGAAATTGGGAGGTGTGGCTGCTCTGTGTATCAAAGAGGGCATAGACTAGCGAACTTAAGCAGAATAAACTTCTCCACACAATTACTCTGGGGGGAAAAACCTAGCTCACAGTGAAACTTAACATCAGTGGTGAACTATAACCTACCTGACCAAAACACTGCAGGTGCTTTTGAGGCAGAGAGAAAGGGAGAGATCAGTGAAGCAACCCAAAGAGAAGGTGTTGTAATAATGTGTGACCAATTATCCTTGCCTTGACAAGGGAGACGAACAGTCGGGTCATGATAAAGAAACCCCATTTCTAGATACTTTAAATTACTATGTCTTAGAACAGTTAATTATGGAGCTGACTAGAGAAGAGATGACCCTGGGCTTAATCCCGAGCGATGCCCAGGACATGAAAAGAAATGTAATTGTTATTGAACAGATTGACCACATTGCTATTATACATATATATAAGCCGAACGCTGCCCCCAATGTCCCACTAAGCCACTTTTGATTTCAAATGAGGAAATTTCCCATCAGTGAAAGGATTAACTAGAACGAAATTTAAAAAGGAGAGTCAGAAGGGTCAGAGCTCTTTAGGATGCTTGAAAGTTATTTAAAACTATAATAATTGAAACTTAGAGAGAATGGATACCACCAATTAGGAAAGGTACCGCCAGGTCTAACGGAATGCCAGCCCGGTTTAGGTGAGCAGAGTCAAGGATACCATAACAAGTGAGGAAGCTTCTTATTATGGGAATTCTTACTCAAATGAGAAGCCCCTGGCTACGATGCCCTGACTGTGGCAAAATGTGTGAGTTGTTAATAAGGCAAGGAAAAGAAGAAACGGAGGTATCTGCCTCAGTGAAAACATTCCCTGTGCAATCCAAAGGGGGGAAGGGGAGGATGGAGCTGCACGGGAAGGGGAGGAAGGATTGCGCCGGCGCTCACGCTACCCGCACTATGCAAAGTGGCATGGACGCTGGAACAGAGGGACTTACCTTGACAACCAGTTATTGTGGCACCCAAACCCAGAAGTTTGGCCCTGCAGCAGCAGGCCTCTATAGCAATAGCCTCTGCTGGTGTGGAGGGGGGAGCATTCTGGGGGGCCTCTCAAAGACCTTTCAGACTGGGAATGCCCCCCATGATGGTAGCTGACTTAGACCACCAAAAAGTGTAGTATAGGTCAGTGTTCCTGATTGAATTTTTCAAGCTGTTGGGCTTTTTAATTTGTCCCCCTTTCTTGTGACACCTGAAACTGCATTGGGGGCAGTAAGGGTACGCTGCCACGGTGCCATCCCCAGCCACCACTCCACCCTTCCCCTTCGGATTGGGCTGCCTGACAAATAAGAATTTCTTTCGATGTGTCAGAAACTGACACAGGAAGAGAATTGGCCAGGCAGAGGATTGGGAGAAGTGTAGTGGTTAAGAGCAGTAGACTCTAATCTGGAGAACTGGGTTTGATTCCCCACTCTTCCACATGAAGCCTGCTGGGTGACCTTGGGCTAGTCACAGTTCTCTGAGCCCCACCTACCTCACAAGGTGTCTGCTGTGGGTAGAGGAAGGGAAGGAGTGTGTAAGCTGCTTTGAGACTCCTTACAGGACTGAAAGGGGGGCATGAATCCAAACTCTTCTTCTTCTGCTATTAGACCAAAAATGGTGGGAGCATTTTAAAGGAAGAAAGGGAGATGGCAAAGAAACTTGATGATGCTCCGTTAGCCACCTCGGAGCAACTGTTTTTCGTAGCTGTATCTAGGGCTGATTGATAGATTAAAAACTAAAAAGTCACCAGCTCTGAATGGAATACACCATGGAATTCTTAAAGAACTCAAGTATGAAAATTGTTGATCTAGCAAAACTACCCAATTTTTCATTAAAGTTGGCCTCTTTAGCAAATCATTATAAAAAGCAAGCATTCCACTTTTTTTCAAAAAAGTGTGGCTGCGGAAGAATCCACAAGATTATATCCTGTTAGCCTGAGGTCTATTCTGTATCAAATGGTTGAAATCACTATTAAATATAGATGCTTGGAACCTAAGAAGTGGGAGCAGCATTGCATGTGAAAAAGGCAACTTCCCTGCCTCTGCCCCTTCCATTGCAACCATTTGTGCCCCACTGTTCTTTTGTGGGTCAGTGGATCCCCAGGAATAGTGTGGGGTCAAAGTGGTTGTCTTCAGCAGGATGTGGAAACTGGCAAAAACCATCATAGGCGATTCCCCATGGGCGATTAGTTGCATGATAAATCACACCTTTAACCAGAACTCCCCACTGCTCAAGTGCCAATCATGGCTTCATCAAGGTTCTGGCGCGCGTTCCCCCCCCCCATCACGCGTTTTTTCAGAACCTGCATTGAAGTGCATCTTTTAGCCAATCAAGCAGCGAAGCCGGTTCAGTGGGGAGAAACAGCGGACAGATGTATCTTATTGTTCCTGTCCTTTGAGCCTTCCAGCCAATCAGAGCGCAGTGGGCTCTGCGCCGAGCGTGCACAGCCTTTTTTTTTTGCTGGGCGTGACTACGTAGTAACGAAATAACATTGCTACGAGACGATTTGTAAAAATTGTTCATATGTGCCTACATAGCAATGTAAAAATGAAAATAAGAATATGAATTTTCAATTGGGGCGGAGTCATGTTCCTGCTCCGACCCAATAGCCTATCAGAATCCACCAACACAGCTACATAGTTACGTAGCTGCACGTGAAAAAGGTCCCGCCCCAATACAACAGCCAGTGAGGATGTGGAAGAACACACCCACCGAGCAGATCGCGTGTTCGTGGGGAGTGTTACATTGCATGAATCCTTGATAGACATCGAGGTCTTCAGTGGAGTGGGGAGGGAGAACGCGTGATGAAAAGGTACTGTTTCTTTTGAAACCTGGATGTATCTGCCTTTAATTTCTCAGTGGGGATTCGCTCCATCTCTCCTCCACAAATGGAAATGCCATTGTATTGGCAGAACTTCTGTTGTGCCGATGGAATGGCACAGTAGAAATGAGCCAGAATGACTAAGCATATAGAGGAACATACTACCGAACAACCATCAGAATGGCTTTTGCAACTATATGTCCTGCCTCATCAACTTCCTGGAGTTCTTTGAGAGGGTTTATAAACAATGGATAAGGGCAATCCAATAGATATTATGTGCTGGGACTTCAAATAAGCTTTTGACAAGGCTGCTAGGTAAACTTAGCAGTCCAGGGATGTAGACTGATGCTCCATAGCCAAAGACTGCTCAACAGTCCTGTAAACACTTTTCATAGATAGGTTAAACAGTGAAACAGAAGGTAAGATCTCACAATGGACATTAGTAAACAGCAGAGTCCTTGGGGATCTGTATTCTATTTTTCTGAAAATCCATAAAACTGACAGTAATAGCTTGCGATATACCTGGTCTGATAGGGAGTTTCTGCTGCTCTAGATATTGCACGCTCTTTAGCCAATATATAGGATTTAAGACATACAAGCCTCACCCTGTCAAAGAATATAACTTCACGCTGCACAGCCAGCTGAAGTTTCAGATTCCTCTGAGAAGACATGAAGGTTAGGCGCAGACTCACAAGATACGGGGAAATCTACATACCCCAAGTTAAGATTTTGATGCCTTTAGCAATTTGGCATTTGTGAAACTTCTCCCCAGTTTAGTTCATGCCCCTCAAATTTCCCATTTACTACTGACCACCAAAATGCAGGTTTTCAAAGGGAAAATGCAGACCCAAAATAATAGTGGACACTATAAACAATCTCCTGCTAATTTCTTCCTCAGACATTTTTGCTAATATTTTTCTGTGGACTCAGATTCCGTGGCTGTTGCTTGCCTGTCTACGAAGCCAAATTCCAGAGCTAACCCTAACCCTCAACTGATCTCTGTGCAGCCATCAGTTTCCATAGGCCTTACTCATTTGTCCACTATCCATTTTGTTTTTAACTTGGATATTTCATAGCAGAGTACCGCGATCTCTCTGCCAAAAGGTCATTTCTTTGCCAATTGCACTTCAGCGCGCTTTGCTTCAGACAGAAGAGTCAAGCCTGAGTGCTTAGGAGAGAAGTAAGGTGCTGTCAAAGCTAGCAGATTTATGTCTTAATTAAAATACCTGTGTCATACTTTGCCACCCTGACCTGGGTGGCCCTGGCTAGCTCGACCTCATCAGATCTCGGCAGATAAACACGGTTTGTTCTGTTTAGTACTTGGATGGGCGACCACTAAGGAAGTCCAGGGCTGCTACGCAGAGGCAGGCAATAGCAGGCCATCTGAATACTTCTTGCTTTGTGACTTCTACTGCCATCCTTCTTTCCCAGCTATCAAAAGAACATAAGAACGAGCCAGCTGGATCAGACCAGAGTCCATCTAGTCCAGCACTCTGCTACTCACAGTGGCCCACCAGGTGCCTTTGGGAGCCCACATGCAGGAGGTGAAAGCAATGGCCTTCTGCTCAGTGGTGGGATCCAAAAATTTTAGTAACAGGTTCCCATGGTGGTGGGATTCAAACTGTGGTGTAGCGCCAATGGGACATGGTGGGACACGATGGGGGTGTGGTCGGGCATTCTGGGGGCAGGGCATTCATGGGCAGGGCTGTGGCAAGGATGCAGCCGCTGCGCCCGTCCTTGGGCGGGAAACGAATGTCCGCAGGCACAGGCTGCCACACACACTGGTACATCTCCTGCTAGACTGCTTCAAGTTCTGCGTGCTGCTGCTGAGAGGAGGGCATAACTAAAGCAAAAATCACGTGGCAAAATCACCAATTAGTAACCCCCTCTCGGCATACACAAATAATTAGTAACCTACTCTCGGGAACCTGTGAGAACCTGCTGGATCTCACCTCTGCTTCTGCTGCTGCTGCTGCTCCCGAGCACCTGGTCTGCTAAGGCATTTGCAATCTCATCAAGGAGGATCAAGATTGGTAGCCATAGATCGACTTATCCTCCATAAATCTGTCCAAGCCCCTTTTAAAGCTATCCAGGTTAGTGGCCATCACCACCTCCTGTGGCAGCATATTCCAAACACCAATCACACGTTGCGTGAAGAAATGTTTCCTTTTATTAGTCCTTATTCTTCCCCCCAGCATTTTCAATGAATGCCCCCTGGTTCTAGTATTGTGAGAAAGAGAGAATTTCTCTCTGTCAACATTTTCTACCCCATGCATAATTTTATAGACTTCAATCATATCCCCTCTCAGACGTCTTCTCTCCAAACTAAAGAGTCCCAAACGCTGCAGCCTCTCCTCATAGGGAAGGTGCTCCAGTCCCTCAATCATCCTCATTGCCCTTCTCTACACTTTTTCACAATGACTTACAAATGCACGCATAAAGATTACAGCATGAGAGGACTAGAGGTATGCACCCCTTTTCCCTAGTATTTTGGGGGTTCAGGTTTAATAGTTCTGGAAATTTTCAAAGAAAAGAAAACCCCCAAAGCCAAATCTTCATACCAGCTTTTTTTTTTTTGGGGGGGGGGGGGGGTGGAATTTTTTGGTTCTATTAAAACCCCAACATTCCATCTGATTCTGAACTGAATGGGCTCAGAAGTGGCAGGCAAACCAGAGCTGAATGCTGAGCTTGGCCTGGCCAAACCTGTGTTCATCTCTGCACTGCCTGCTATCCTCAAGACTAGGGGTCCCCAAACTACGGCCCGGGGGCCAAATGTGGCCCCCTGAAGGCATTTATCCGGCCCGCCAGGCATGGCAGCGATGGCTCCATTCATGTGCAGTGGGGGCTCGAGGAAGAGGAGGAACCGGCCCCAACGGCTGTTGATTGCAATTACATGATGGCACCCCCAAATCTCCATGAATTTTCTGACCCAGAGTTGGAAATCTTACATGTGGCAACGTCTGCTCCGCCCTTCCCTCTCGGCTACTCCATGTGTTGCTCTCAGGCTTTCTGTTCCGCCTCACTCCCATTGGCATCAGCCAGGCTGGCGAATCGCTGGCTGGCTGCTAGGGAGGAAAGAACCCAGGAAGATACCTGATCCTGGGTTAGATGGAATGTTTCATTGGGAAAGTTCTGCTTTTTTTTTTTTTTACAGGGGAAGGTATTCCACAGCCTCCCCAACAATATTTGGAGCCCACCCTGTACTTGACATACTTTGGTCACTGTTTTAAAAATAGACCATGACAGAAAGGCTGAAAGGTGAAATCAAACATTTTACAATCATTTGTGCATAGGAATTTGTTCATAGTTTTTTTTAGTCCGGCCCTCCAACAGTCTGAGGGACAGTGAACTGGCTCCCTGTTTAAAAAGTTTGGGGACCCCTGCTCAAGACCCAGCCAGCAGGAGAAGGAAGGGGGAGAGTTTTTTTTTTTAATGGTGTGGCTGAAGCAGCCCAAATAATGCCCCCAAGATTCAGAATCTGCTTTTCGGCTCCTTTAAATCGCCACCAATATAAGATATTCTTCAGTTCAGCGTTGCCAAATGCACATCTTTAAAGAGGTTAGTTCTTGTAGCCCCCACGAGATCTTTTCTAAGGCTCTGGTAACCCTAGAGGTTCACCATTTCTATCTTACTGAGATTATGTCCTTCTCTGATTCCCCTCTGACAGAATTTTTTAGGATATTGAACCAACAATATCTTTTGTAGAATCCCACAGGTTCCTAGTGAATTGGGACAAGAGTTCTCTAAATATGCCACTGGCGTTGTCCTGTCTAGGAGTCATCTTGGGTTGCTTCCTGAACATCTCCTTCCTCTAGTGAGAAAAGATAGACAGTGACATAGGATAGACATGATTGATTGAGGTGCATTAGGGCACAACTGATGTACTCAGTGGTGTCCTACTTGGAGTTGGTGCAGGGGGCTGTGCAAGGACTCTACAAGTAGTTCCTGCTGACTTACCACTGGTCCAACTACTTCTCTGCTCAGCTATGCCTGATTCTCTCTCCAAGTGGACGTGTCCTACCAGCGAGTCTTGAAACCAGAAAAGATTGGCTTAATAATCATAGACTGAGCAGTCTATTGTGGCAGAAGAACAGCCCTAGGATGCTAGATAATGGGTGAGGTTCCAGAGAACATAAACTGATCTCGGAGCTGTCCACCTTCTTCTCAGTGAATTTCTTTTGAAAGCTGGAGGATGTTACTTACATGCTGGGGAGGACAGACAGCACGATGATAAAGGTGTAAGTAATATCCAATATACTGCTCAAGAAGACTGTGCTGCTGTTCCAGTGGAAAGAGATCTACCTTCATCTTGTGATGCAAAAGAATCTTAGAATGTGCAAGTTGGTTGGCTGAGCCAAGTGGGATCAAGTGGGACAGCCTTTGGGTCAAGGAATTCTCCTGCAGATTACAACAGATTGTGGCCATTTGTCACCCCCCCGGGCTGGATGTAGCTTCCTCGCTGTGTACAGTGGCTTGCAAGAGGCTCTTTAAAATTCCTGGCTTTGTTGCCTACTGGAGACTGCAAATCGGGATGTTACATGAAACACCTGCAAAGTCACTGTAGATGACCAGCGTGCTGGGGCAGCTTGGCAGATGACAAATTACAGTCAGAATAAGCCAATCGATTCTGGACCCGTTGCCTCCTGGGCAGACATGAAACCAGCAGCAGCCTTCTATCTGTGCTCATCAGCAGAAGACAAAATCCCCATAGCAAGGTGGCCAAAGAGCTTCTGCGTATCTGTCCCATTGCCAAGTCAATGGGAGAACCTCCAAAAGAAATGAGTGCAGCGTTAGCTATGACTCTCATAGTTCTCGTAAATCTATCAGTCAGGGAGCTGTGGAGTCTTCCATTGAACGTACATAGAACTACCTTATACAGAGGGAGACCCTTGGCCCGTCAAGATCAGTATCACCTGTGTTTCTAATAGCAACGTGTGGTCCTAACTGCGGATATCTTAACTCCACAGATTGGGGCTACACTGATCCTAAACAGATTTTCCTTCAAACTTGGGGGAATCCCTCAGGTTTGCAGAAAAGTATGAAACCTTGAAAATATGTTGAGGGGTTTGGAGTCCCTCTTCCCCCACCCCCAAAATCTTTTGTCTGCACATGTACAGTCAACACACTTACCTTTAGGGTGTTGTGTGATCTCTGGGCTGTATGGCCATGTTCTAGTAGCATTTTCTCCTGACGGTTCGCCTGCATCTGTGGCTGGAGGATCCTCTGAAGATGCCAGCCACAGATGCAAGCGAAACGTCAGGAGAAAATGCCACTAGAACATAGCCAGACAGCCCAGAAACCACAGAACACCCCAGTGATTCCGGCTGGGAAAGTCTTCAACAATACACTTACCTTTAATCTTCAGAGTGATTACCAAACCAAACCTGGTGATGAATGCAGGAGCTACTCTGGGCCCAGCTGTGGCTCCTGGTATCTGCTGCCACTGCCAGCCCTAGGCTTTAAGGTGGGTGGTCTGGCCAGGAGCCACACCAGGCTTGGAGATGAGAAGAGGAGGTGGGATTCCTCCTCTGTGAGTCTGGCAGGGCCCCACTTGCCTACTGTAACTTGAACCTCCTCTCCAGGGTTACAGGAGCATGGAGGTCATTTACATCACTTACTGCTTGTTCCTTTTAACTGGGGGTGCCAGTGATTAAACCTGGAGTCTTCCACATGCAAAGCAGAAGCTGTTTTACAGCCCTTCCTTGTTGACTTCTTGTACTAGGACAGGGGTTGGCAACCTGTGGGTCTCCAGATGTTCATGGACTACAATTCCCATCAGCCCCTGCCACCACAATCAATGGGTGGCAGGGGCTGATGGGAATTGTAGTCCATGAACATCTGGAGAGCCGCAGGGGTAGGAGATGCTCTTCTGTCACAGCCCCACCATGGCCTCTACTGGTAGCGAGGAAGTGAAAGTAGGACAGTTTAATCCCATGAGGCCAGTCTAACATTTGCCTCCTGGTCACCTTGCGAACAACTGATCCAGAGAATTTGCAGAATGATATGAACGGCCTCGTCTTACTGATGCCCTTGATCCTCAGTCTCGCTGATGAAGGCTGCAGTCTGTTGGCCGATCTATCTGCCTAATCACATTATAATCCCACGCTTCATCCAGAAAGCTCATACCGGTGTTTTTTTCTTTGCTGTCGAGTCACAGCTGAATTACGACAACTCTGTAGGGCTTTCAAGGCAAGAGAGATGCGGAGGTGGTTTGCCATTGCCTGTCTCCGTGTCCTGTGCCTGGTATTCCTTGGCCATCCAAATATTAGCCTGGGTGGGTGAAAGGTTGGTGGGTGAAAGGTTTTTAACCCATTATTTTCACATGTTCCATAACTTAAAAGCTGCGATTAGCTCCATGGAGTGAAAAAGATAATTTTCTAAGAAATGGAGGGGAAAGGTTGATCCATCTTCACTTCCTGTCTACAAAAAAAAAATGTCCCCAGAAGTAGGAGAGAAACATCATCCCCGTGTAAAGATCTACTCCACCACCAAAAATTGAGTTTCATAGGAATTCTATTTTTTGTTTCCGGAATTAAAAGCTTTTTCTCTCAGGAACTTGGGGAATTTTTGCTGCTCGTGGTCTTTGGAACACATTTCTTTGCAAGCATCTGGTCCTTTTTGAGAAACCAAGCCCTTTTTGCTTACTCTTCTGGGTTTTCTCAAATCTGTGATCCAGCCTAATATTTCTCCACCCCCGCTTCATGTCACTGGTCTGTGTCAAGTTTTCTGACATGAGGTGGGGAATTAGAATTAATGAGGGAGAGAGGCAAGAGCTGGAACATCCCCAAATCCAACAGAATGCAGGGGAGTTGATTGGGAAAGTCCTTATTACTTTGCATATCCCAGGGGCTGAAAACAGATCCAAGAGGCCGAGGTTTCTTCCACATAAACCTTTCGTTCCAAATCCGTGACCCACTCCAGTTGCAACAGAATTCAGAATTTCTTTTGGTTTCCACCCAACATCTTGGCTCACTTCTCCACTTCCTTGGTTTTCCCCTCTCTCACAGTGGTTTCCCCAAACCTGTTTAGGTACATAAAGATCATACTTAAAGTGGATTTGGTCACTTTGTGGATGGGAAGATGCAAATTTTCCAGCTTCCTCACCCACATCTGGCACCATGTGCGTGCCAGGAGAGCCAGAGTGGTGTAGTGGTTAAGAACAGTGAACAGACTCTGATTCCCCAGTCCTCCACATGAGCGGCGGATACTTATCTGGTGCACTGGATTTGATTCCACAGTCCTCCACACGTGTGCAACAGACTCATCTGGTGCACTGGATTTGTTTCCCTGCTCCCCCACATGAAGCCTGCTGGGTGACCCTGGTCTAGTCACAGTTTTCTCAGAACTCTCTCAGCCCCACCTAACTCACAAGGTGTCTGTTGTGGGGAGAGGAAGGGAAAGGAGCTTGCAAACTACTTTGAGTTTTCTTACAGGAGAGAAAGGTGGGGGTCTAAATCCAAACTCTTCTTCTTTTCATGTTCTCTCCCTGCCTGCCATTCTTTCCTACAGCAGCAGCAGTGTGCTTTTTTATTAGCTTTTTTAAAAATACAGTATATATATCAATATAGCATCATTACACTATAGAGGTAGACTTACTAGTTTTTTTCCACGCTGGCAAAAAGCACGTTGGTAGTGAAGAAGGAAGGAAGGAATGAGAAGCAGGCATGAGAGGATACCACTGAGAATACTCCCATACGAGTCCTCCATTATTGTCGCCACAAACGCTTCTGCAGTCACAGCAGCCATGGCAGCGCAGGCGGTATCATCCCTGCGTGGAAGCAGCCTCCGTCTCGTCTTAAATGAAGCAGTGATCTCCATGTGCAGAAGAAAAACAGCAAGTCAGAATCCCTCCTGAGTTAAATTACAGGCACTGAATCCGTGTGGGCCCCAGTGCTTAGCATGATGCTGAAGCCGGCTGTGGCGATGCCCCCACAGCCCTGCAGGATTCAAGGAGCTAGATTGACTAGAAAGTTACTTAGGGCCAGGAACTGGAGAACTCCCTGAATTACAACTGGTCCATTGAATACAGTGATTATTTGTTTGTTTGTTTGTTTGTTTACGTACTTACTTATTTATTGGCTTTTACCCAGCCCTATCCAGAGCCAGCATGGCGTAGTGGTTAAGTGCTTGCACTGCCACTCACACAGTCAGGAGTTCGAGCCCCCTGTGGGTCAGATATCCTGGCAGCTGGCTCATGGTCAACTCAGCCATCCATCCATTCCTTGGTCGGTAAATAAGTACCTAGCACACAGCTAGGGGGTAAAGAATAGCCGGGGAAAGCAATGGCAAACTACCCCACAAAAACGGCTTGCCTATTCTTGCAGTGGTACCCCAGGGTCGGACACGACTGAAGGGGAAACTTTACCTTTATCCCACCCTATCCAGAGCCACCATGGTGTTGTGGTTAAGAGCAGGTGCACTCTGATCTGGAGAACTGGGTTTGATTCCCAGCTCTGCCACTAGAGCCGTGGAGGCTTATCTGGTGAACAAGGTTATCTTGTGCACGCCAACGCATGTCAGCTGGGTGACCTTGGGCTAGTCACAGTTCTTTGGAGCTCTCTCAGCCCCACCCACCTCACAGGGTGTTTGTTATGGGAGGGTGAAGGGAAACCAGCTTGTAAGCCCCTTCTTAGAGGAGAGAAAGGGGGATATAAATTGAAACTACTACTCCTATCCCCGCAGGGCTCAGGGTGGGTCACAACAAATTTCCAATTCAAACATAAACATACAAAATCCAAAAATTGCCAATACAATTCAACCTTAAAACAATAAATAACACCATACATTAAAAGTTATTAAAACAGATAATCATAAATAATCATCTTTCCTCACCTCTTACCCTCCCCCCCCCCCCCCCCAAGAGGCCGAGAAGTTCTTACTTCACTCCATCAGGCTGGCTAGGTGGAAAAGGCCTGGTGGAACAGCCTTGTCTTGCAGGCCCTACGGAATTGCGACAACTCTCACAATTCCCTTGGGTTTGTTCCCTTGGAGACTGTGGCAATCTGGGATAGTGAAACTCTATGGCATTACATCACTGCTCAGCTCCCTCCCCTCCCCTCCCCAAAGGACACTTTCTGTAATTTCTACCCCCAAATCTCCAGGACTTTCCCAACCCGGAGTTGAAAGGCCTCCTGAGTTTGCCGTTCTCAGCATCAGTCCCCAACCCGACGCGGATGCTGACCTACCTTGCAGGCTTATTTAGTAATGCAGACATGCTGCATGTGAAGTGCTTTGAACACTTTCGGCAGAGTGCTTTATAAATGCTTATTTAATATTAATAATAATGAGATAACTTGACATGGATTAGTTACTCTTTAATGACCCATTAGCTGTCTTGTCAGATTCGCAGCAACCAGGATAGGAAAAGGGCGGATTGTTCTGCATTCTTTCCTTGCATGTGAGTGAAATCCTCGCACAAAAAACTAGAGGGTTAAAGAGAACATACAACGGGGATGGCCGATGGAACGGGTGGACGAAGCTGCGATGTACCGTGTAAGTAATCGCAGCTCTGAAGTTGTAGAATTTATTTTGCTTGTACTTGGAAGCAATTTACCCTGTGCAAATCTCCCTCACACCCCTCTGTGGACGCTTTTGATCCTGTCTCGGCAGTCTCAAGGGCCGGCGACTTGCTTTAAAGAATAAAGGTGAAGTGCATGGGGTTAACTCTGCCCTCGTGATTGGTTTCTGCACTTGCCTGAAATTGTGAAATCAATTCTCAACAGTGCCTCAATTTACAAATGGTGTGCATCCCTCTCTCTTCATTATGTAATGTCCTGAACGCTTCTCCCCATGTGTAAAACAGAGGCTAACCAGATGTTATAGACCACAGGTTTCAAACCTCACGGCCCTCCAGATGTTATTGACTACAGTTCCCATCATCCCCTGCTAGCATGATGATGGCAGGGGATGATGGGAACTGTAATCCATAATATCTGGAGGGCTGCGAGTTTGACACCTATGTTATAGACCTATGGTTGCCAACGGCATTGCAGAGGAGAATCTGGCCATTTAAAATGATGCGGGAGGGGTGCAGTGGGACGAGGAGACCTTGTTATCCCCCCTGTGGATTTCTAAGTGCCAAAACAGCCCCCCACCCCACCCCAGTTATTTTGGCACTTAGGGAGAAAGAAGTCCTGCTGTGCTTCTGGCTTAATCAGGATCGGGGCCTCAGGCCATTTTTAAATGGCTAAATTCTTATTTAAAATGGATCCAACCTGTGCCCACTGTATTGACTAGTTTGGTTCTGAGTTTGGTTCCCAGTGCATTCCCATTTTGCCTTGTGACAGTTCTCTTTCTCTCTTTTAAAGAAATATAAACTTTATTAGTAATTCATTTCATAATACAATTAGATTTACCAAATTCCACAAAACAATACAGAGATTTTTTTTAAAAAATAATAAAGAAAAAATCTGGGAAAGGAAAGAAAGAAAAGAAAACGAAAAAAACTTCCAACTAGAATAACATACAACAATATACTGTCTTAAATCTTTACGACATAATCACTTATTACAAAGAGAACAAAAAATTTCAAAAAGGAAGTTTTCATCTGATGATCACGTTTTAACTTGTTAGTTGTGTTTGAAAGGGAGGAAGAAAAATAAAAAAAATAAGTATATACGTTTTTCAGGTTAAGTAGAACTTGTGCTTAAGTGATAAATTATACTCCATTAATTGATATAATTAATTAATTATAGTCAATTAATTGATATTTTTACGTTTTCTGGAGGAAAAACAACAATCAGAGGATTACAATTTTCCCCAAATATTTCTAAATGTTGATGTTTTTCAAGAATTGACTATCGAGTTCTGTTTCTCCCTTGCCCAAGGAGTCAGCCTCCTCCTGGCTCCAGAAATGAAGGTAATTTGGGGATGAGGCGGCCTATCAATTAAATGGATGAATGAATGAATGAATGAATGAATGAATGAATGAATGAATGAATGAATGAATGAATGAATGAATGAATGAATAAATAAATAAATAAATAAATAATAGGTGAGAGGTGCTCTAGCTCCAGCTCTGCTCTGGATCCAGCCAGCTTTTCTAATGGTGAAAAATGGAGAGGGAGATCCCCTGTGGCTACCCGAAGGTGATGCTGGGGATCATGGGACCTAGGTGGCCAAAAATCACGTGACTCAGGCTGTCGTAATGATGTGAATTAGGTAAGGTTGATTGAAAAAGCTGGCTGGATCCAGCTCTATGCCTGGATGGAAACTTTGGCTGTGATTATTCAGAGTAGAGAGGAAGCCACTGGGTGTGGTCAGAATGGGCCCTTCATGTGTCCCAAGGAGAACTGTGCCCAGAGGTGGGATCCAGCAGGTTCTCACAGGTTCCCGAGAGTAGGTTACTAATTATTTGTGTGTGCCGAGAGGCGGTTACTAATTGGTGATTTTGCCACGTGATTTTTGCCTTAGTTACGCCCCTCCTCCACTCCTCAGCAGTAGCGCGCAGAACTTGAAGCAGTCTAGCAGGAGGTACACTGGCGTGCATGGCAGCCTGCGCCTGCATGCATTCGTTTCCCGCCCAAGGACTGGTGCAGCGGCTGTGTCCTTGCCACAGCCCCGCCCAGGAATGCCCCGCCCCCGGGATGCCTGGCCACGCCCCTGTTGTGCCCCACCCAGCCCCATTGGCGCTACGCCACAGTTTGAATCCCACCACCATGGGAACCTGTTACCAAAATTTTTGGATCCCACCACTGACTGTGCCCGGGGCTGTCTGTGCCTTGGTGCCTTCTGCCTGCCAGCATAAATTACCAACATGCACCTGCCTTACACTGAATCAAATCCTTGGCCCAAGAAGGTCAGTATTGCTTACTCCAGGGGTCTGCAACCTGCGGCTCTCCAAATGTTCGTGGACCACGATTCCCATCAGGGGCTGATGGAAATTGTAGTCCATGAACATTTGGAGATGAACAGATTGGCAGTGACTCTCCAGTGGCTCAGGCAGAGGTCTGGCACGTCATCTACTGCCTGGTCCTTTTTTTGACTGGCGATGCTGGGGATTGAACCTGGGACCTTCTGCATGCCAAGCTTGAGCCTTTCCACTGAGCCAGAGCCTGCACAGTCACGCTAAGCTCCTCTTCCAAGCTGCTACCCATTTTGCAGATATGCTGGAGCTTTTGTAGCAAGAGTGTCCAACTCTGGCGCTTCACAAGTTAACGGACTACAATTCCCATCAGCCCCTGCTGGCATGGCCAATTGGGGCTGATGGGAATTCTAGTCCATGAACATCTGACGCACCAGAGTTGGATACCCTTGTTTTATAGGCTGTTATCACATCTGGGCAGCTGATGCACAGGTTCCAGCAGATCTCCCAGCTGGTGGAGAAGTCAGGGCAGAGCCAAGCAGTGTGGCCTTTCATCTCCATTCAAAATTCGGCCTCTGTTGTTGTTGTTTTAATTAGTTGCCAGTCATGGTCTTTTAGATGTTGCATTTGGGTGGGGAGGGGATGACGGGAGAATGTAACACATATAGTTTTGTGAGCTTTGGCAGAGAAAAATTGAAGAGGGGACTTAATTTGCAAGCAGCTCATGTTAGTTTGCACAAGCGTTCGTGAACGGGTGGGGAAGTGTGCCAGCCTCTGCTCAGTCCATATTGTTGGGCCACGGACTGATTCTAAAGCGAGAACCTGGAAGCCCTGCCATCTGTTCCAGACCGGTCTTCCTTAAACCTGAACACGGATGCTGCTCCTCCAGTGATACTGCTCCTCCAGCCTTCCTTAAACCCAGTGGGCAAACTGGAGAGCCTGGGCAAAACTAGGCAAACTGGAGCCCTGGGCAAAACCTGAGTTTGATGCCCCCCCCAGGCGCGTGCCCAATGCAACGCACCCCCCTTCCCCCCGTAGCTACGCCCAGTGGCATATCTAGGGAAACTGGAGTTTGGTGGCCCCCGTGGGCAGCCACCCTCCCCCACTGTGACCAAGCAATGATTTTTTACACCAGGTTGTTTCAAAGTCACCATCACATTATAGAACATGCCTCAACTCACAAATCTGAACACAGCAATAAGCCATGCCACACAGCAGAAATAATTTTTTGAAAACATTTTCAAAATGCTTTCAAAATGTTTTATTACTGCTATGGAAACATTTTATGGTGTTGAATCCAGTCCCCCCCGATTGGGGGAAACAGCATCACTTTCATTGTTTCAAAGGAGAATCTGGGCTCCCTAGTTTAAACAAGTGATGCTGGAATCCACCCCCAAACAGCATCATTTTCAATGGTGTTTAAACTAGGGAGCTCAAATTCTCCTTTTAAATCCACCTTAAAGGGAGAATCTGGGGGTCCCAGTTTAAACAACATTGACAGTGATACTATTTTGGGGTTGATTCTCCTCCACCTTGAAACAGCATCACTTTCAATGTTTAAACTGGGCACCTCAGATTCTCCTTTTAAATCCATGTCAAAGGCGGGGAGATTTAAAAGGAAAATCTGGGGAAATTTGGGAGGTGCCTGCTGTCAGGGGTGCAATTGTTAAGCTAGCAGCACCAAACTTTCAGGGTATCTTTAGGAGACTCTCCAAATGACACCACCCAGGTTTGGTGAAGTTTGGTTCAGGGGGTCCAAAGTTATGGACCCTCAAAGGTGTAGCCCCCATCTTCTGTTAGCTCCCATTGGAAATAAAGGATGATGGGGCACCCCCTTTGGGAGTCCATAGCTTTGGACCCCCTGGACCAAACTTCACAAAACCTGGGTGGTATCAGTCTGAAGATTCTCCCAGTGATGATACCTCCCAGGAGATTTAGTGAAGTTTGAGTTCAAGGGGTCCCAAAGTTATCGACCCTCAAAGGGTTGTAGCCTTATCTCCTATTAGCTCCCATTGGAAACAATGGGGGATGGGGCACCCCCTTTGGGAGTCCATAACTTTGGACTCCCAGAACCAAACCTCACCAAACCTGGGTGATAGCATCAGGAGAGTCTCCCACAACATCCCTGAAATTTTGGTGCTGCTAGCCTAAAACCTGCGTCCTCTGCAGGCCAAAAATGGAAAAACACTGAAAATACAAAAAATCCCACAAACGAACCTGCAGTTTTTGCACCCCCCCACAGGGCTGCGCCCAGGGTAACTGCCCACTTTGCCCAACGGGAGGAACGCCTCTGCTTAAACCTGAACACGGATAGTTCTCCTCTCTAACCATTTTGGTTCTTTTGATGTGCTCCAAGCCCATGGTGGGCTTGTCCCTCAGGGGTGGCCAACCTATGGTGCTCCATGGACTACAATCCCCATCAGCCCCTGCCAGCATGGCCAATTGGCAGGGACTGATGGGGATTGTAGTCCATGAACATCTGGAACACCATAGGTTGGCCACCCCTGCTAGATTAAGTTTTTTATAGGGGTGGCTGGATGAGTCAGGAAGGTGTGGCAGTGGCTTGCATCCTGAAAGACTGGAATCATATGCTGAGTCCTGAAATGTTTTGGGAGTCAGCCTTCACCTTAATGGCAGAGTGGTCAAGGAGCACGTCTCTGAGCATGGGGTGAGCGCACTCCCTGCCTGCTCTCGCCCACCAACTGGAAAAAGAGTCCTGTGGGTGGTTTGATGAGTTCTGTCCTGCCTTGAGAGACCAACATTTCCTCCCCAGTCCTCCCCCCCCCCGCCTCCATTTTTTGCTTAACCTTCAGCTCTGCCCTTAAGGAGCTGTCAGGACAGCGGTAATGAGCACGTCGATCGATTGAGCGGCTGCCTAATCACTCTGTATATTGTATTAATGAGTTATTTTTTGCTCCCGTCTCTGCGTTTTCCATCGTGGTCACGTCCCCTTTGCAGCTGCTGGGGCTGGCCTTGTGCATTTCTCTCCTCAGCCTGGTTTATAGCTTTTCGACAAACAAACCCCCAAACCCACATTTCCAACATAAGCATGTTTTAAATTTCTGGGAAATATCAGAATTCCCTCCCCCTCCCCTGTTATTCTCTGACCTGCTAAACCCTGCCTTCTCCTGTGTGAGAGAGAGGACCCTGGCGTCCTTGCTTGGAGCAAGCAGCCTTCCATCCGCTTATAGCTTTCAGCGGAGCAGAGATGTGAAAGGCTGGGTTGGGGCTTAGACTCGGCCCTCCCCATCCCCCTATTTGTCCTTTGGTGTGTGACCTTGGACTTTCCCTGGCTACACTAAAAGAGTTTATCGCCACACAGCCAGGATTAGAGGGCCAATCGGGGAGGCCACCTCCTGGTTGGGTTTGTTTTCCGCTCCAGTGTTTCCCATTTTGCTAATTAAGCTCTGGTTATGCTCCCACATTAGGTCCGAGTTCGCTATTTCCCTGTCGCTGCTGGTGCACGGAATGAGAAAACAGGTGTTGATTTTTTTAAAAAATGCCAAAATGGAGCTGTGTGAGATGGTTGCAATTGATCATTGATTCCTCCACCGCCATCAGAAGTGAAAACCCGCCAAGGGAGTGCAGTGCTCCTGCTTATTGAATCCTAAGGATGCAAATGCAACCTTTTGATTAACACAGAACTCTGCTACTGCTACATGTGTATACATATTGATGTATGGATTTGTATGGCGCTGTCAACATACAAGGTGATTTGCAGAGTAGAAGAAGCCAAACGTATGTGGCCCCCGTCCCAGGGAACTGGCAGCGCAGGGCAATCTTTATCTCCACCAGCTAGGATGGCGTGTAGTGGTTAGAGTGTTACAACTAGAATCTGGGAGACCCAGGTTTCTCCACTCCACTCTGCAATGGAAATCTTGCTGGCTGACTTGAGGCCAGTCACTCTTTCCTGGCTCAGCTACCATACAGGTGGATAAAGTGGATCGGGATTGAGGAGAGACAATGCTATAAACTGCTTTGGTTCCCCATTGGAGAGAAAAGTGAGGTATAAATATCTGAAATAAAGAAAAATAAACCTAAAACTGTGATCATTATGGCTGGAAGGAGAAGAACAGGGAGTGGAATAGGAGAGCCAAGTGGGATTATTTAAATCCCACCACTGGGGGGGGGGGCGCCGCAGGGGGGGCAGGGGAGTGGGGAGGCGGGGTGATTTTCCAGGGCGGCCCCCAGGCATGCACCCAGTGCAATGCCCATCCCATGGTCCCCTGGTAGCTCCGCCTCTGGAAATTCTGGATTCAAATAAGCCCAACAGCGGTGGATTCCACGTGACTCAATTATGATGTCTTCAGAACATTATATGTAGCATTTTGGGGCTGAAATCGTATACCCCATTTCGATCTAGGCTTCTCGTGGGCACAGAGGGGGAAGAAGGGTTTTGCGCCATCTGTTGTAGAAATGCTCCTATTTTATGATATTCTGAGTATAGTTTTTATCCTGAATTGGTTTTAACATTGTTGGTTTTATTACTGAATTGTTGTTTATTTTGTTGTTCACCACCCTGAGCCCTCCAGGGGAGGGCGGTTTATGAGGCGGATTCCGCATGGGCCAAAAACAGCGGTGTGAAAATGGTGTAAACCCTTTTACACCATTTTCACACCGTTTTCACACTGCTGTTTTTGCCCCGTTCGGAATCTGCCTTAATCTAATTTATATATAAATATAAATAAAAGAACTTTGCACGGGTCTCTTCCCCAAAACAACTCAGGCCTGTCATATTTTTCTCAACTTGGGCTTTATAAAAATCACTATAGCGATTTTTTGTTTTTTTGCAAAATCACGGGTTGAAGGTGCTCCCATGCGAACACAGTAAACAGGGGATACTTTATGGTCCTCCCTGCCACCCTTTCACTTTAGCTTCCATTGCTGTCTGCCATTCCAGGAAGAATCTGCCTGCCTGCCATTTTGTGCAGTTCGCCCAGCATGTTGTAGGCAGGTTCTCTGAGCACCCACCATTTCACAAGTCCCCCAATCACGTTTTCTCCCCATGGCAGTGAGTATGACCACCATTTCACTCATAGATTTACAGCAACACATTCGTTACTGCCTGTCCATTGCAGGAAAGTCCCTATTTCAGAGGTGGAGCTACCAGGGGGCCATGGGATGCGCATTGAACTGGGCGCATGCCTGGGCCCCCCCCCCCGGAAAATCACCCCCGCCTCCCCACTCCCCCCCCCGGTGGCACCCCCCCGGTGGTGGGATTCAAATAATTTAACAACTGGTTGTTTACAAGCACAATTTGAACAAACGGTTCTGCCGAAGTGGTGCGAACCTGCTGAATCCCACCAATGCCCTCCCGCCCCCACACATACCTTATTGAAACTGCAGGCTGGAGAAGCGGCCTGTTCCCTTCAGGCTGAAAATGGCCTTGTGGGAACAACACTTCCCGTGAGACCAGGCTGTTTTCAGCCTGAAGGAAACAGGCGCTTTTTCAGGCTGAACTAAGGTAAGTGTGGGAGGGGGGAGGGGAGCAGGGCACCATGGGGGGGGGGGGAGCGGAAAATATAAAGTGCGCACCGGGCACAGTATGGCCCAGCTACGCCTCTGCCTTTTTCTCTTTGTTTATTTTGTGTGTTGAATGGGCGAAGCTAAGCAGGTGCAGCCAATTGGATTGTGGGAAAATGGGCATGACTGCGAGGGTTCGTTTCTGTACACCTTCACAGCTGCGCATGCGTTGAAACAACATTTTTTAAAAAAGCGAAGCGTTTTTGTGCCAAGGTGTGAAAACAATCTGAATTGCTCAGATCGCTTCCTGAATGTGTACATTCAAATGGAAAAAAGGAAAACGGGTTCATTTATAACGACTGCAACCAGTGAGAGTTGGGACAAATGGGGGCAGCCGGGCAAAGCCAGAAGACCCAAGTTCAAGTCTTGATCCTCTGTGAAGCCTGCTGAGTCGCCGTCTCAACTTAAACTTACCCCATGGGGTTGTTTTGGGGGGTAAAATGGACCTCCCTGCAGGTAAGGATGGGGAAAAGTTGGGATAGATGGAGGTATCTGTGGGTGTGGAGGCAAAGGCCTTCAGAAAGGTGAAGGTGATTGTAGCTGGCTGTGGGGTGGGATGTTTTCTTTTGTGCTCGAAGGCAAACACTGTGGAACTTGGAAACTTGCTGGACCAGTAAATTGTTGCCGTGTATGGCTCAGCAGCCTCAAACTGTAAAATAAGCAGATCAACAGTTTCTTCTGCGCTTCTTGTAAGATTGGATGCAAACAGACTGAATTAAATAAGCAAGGAAGTGCAGAAAAGTGTGGAGCGGAGTCTGCAGAGTGGACTGCAGAGGGAAGGAAACTGATCCACTTTACGTATAGCTGTTTCTTTCTCCTCGCGGTGAATTGGTGGGGTGCTGCAGCCCACTGTGATTTGGTTTGGATGGGGTGGGTTCAAAGGTAGCAAGCTGTCCACCGTAGCGTGCCTTTCTCTGGAACAGGGGTCTGCAACCTGTGGCTCTCCATAAGAACATAAGAACAAGCCAGCTGGATCAGACCAGAGTCCATCTAGTCCAGCTCTCTGCTACTTGCAGTGGCCCACCAGGTGCCTTTGGGAGCTCACATGCAGGCTGTGAAAGCAATGGCCTTCTGCGGCTGTTGCTCCCGAGCACCTGGTCTGTTAAGGCATTTGCAATCTCAGTTCAAAGAGGATCAAGATGTTCATGGACTACAATTGGCCATGCTGGCAGGGACTGATGGGATTTGTAGTCCATGAACATCTGGAGAGCTGCAGGTTGCAGACCCCTTCTCTGGAAGAATGTGAATGGAGGACAGTAGAGGGTCTAGTAAACTACTGTTCATAAAAAAATAGGATTTATGGGGTAAGAGCTATCCTTGAGCCTGCAGGTGTGTGTTACAGGTAGGGCTACCAACCAAATAAGAAAATTCCAGAAGATTTGTGGGATAGAGCCTGGGGAGGGCAGGGGTTGGGGACCCCGGCAAATATGATGCCAGAAAGTCCACCCTCCGAAGCATTCATTTGCTCCAAGGGAACTGGTCAATGTGGTCCAAAGAGCAGGTTTAATTCCAGGAGATCTCCAGGCCCCACCTGGAGGTTGGAAACCTGAGAACTTGCAGAGGAGCAGCATGGAGCTGGGCTCCTGGATGGCCTGGAAATGTGAGTTCCAGCTCTCCTGCTCTGGGAGGTAAACAGGGCTGGGGGGTCATAGAACAGGTGGTGCAGCAACCAGGACTCTCCTCATTCTGGAAACGGAGCGGTACCACTGTGTTTGGGCAGAGCAGCCAGGTTCCCCACCCCTCTCTCTCTGGTGATGAAACCGCTGTTGGGTTGTTTGCTCAGGCCGTAGCCGATGCCGTCGGCAGTTCCAGCATTGCCCAGGCATGACGGAAGCCTTTATTAATAGCAGCGGGTGCTGCAGGCTCGGGGAAGGCGCTGTGGGTGGAGAAGCTTGCTCAGCTGTCTGCTCCTGCTCAGGTTGGAGAGCTGGCCGCTGCTTTGATCCTGGCTGCTTCTACTCCAGGCTGTGGATGGTGGTGCCAGGGAATGTGTGCAGAATGCACAAAAACAAGCTCACACACTTACAGCCCGCAAGGCACGGGCCCTGTTTCTTTCTGTGAGCCGGTTACTCATTGCTCCGTTATGCTGCAGCCCAGAGCTGAAACACACATGCTGTTGGGGGCAGCTGGATCAAGGGGTCACCAAAGGGAAGGGGCAGACACTACAGGGTCTTTGTGTGCTCAAAGAGAAATTCTTTGTTTTAAAGAATATCTTGTGGTGGTAACATGCGGGGGGAAACTGTGAGACAGGCAGAAAAATGGTAGCCCTGTTCACAAGTTACAGTGAACACAAGTACAATTAATCCTTGTTCACGAGTTACAATGAAGGTTGGTGCAATCAGTGTACAGTATACACTGAATTTTTCTTTTAATGTGCACTGAGGAAATGTTGCATTGAAAGCCTGTGCAACTCAACATGTGATTGAAACCCCGGATTAATCCAGGTCCTGGTCCCCTAGTTTCAACTGCAAAGGGAGCTTGTGTTGGCTGTTTTTTTTAAACACCCAGATGTGTGCATGAATTCGCAGGTTGTACGTGTGTTCACTGTGTGGCCCGTTCCGCAAGTGCAGAATAATGCACTTTCAATCCACTTTCAATCCACTTTGCAGCTGAATTTTACTATGCGGAATAGCACAATCCACTTGCAAACAATTGTGAACATGGATTGAAAGTGCATTATTCTGCGTGTGCGAAAGGCTGGTTAACTTGCTAACAGCGCTTATAGAGTCCAGTACTGGGAGGGGGAGGGGGGGCGAAGGGCTGCTCCCAGCATTTCTAAAATAGACTGCCAGGCCTGCCAAGTCTACTTGGAATTACTTTCTTGTGACCCAGAAGCAGTTTGCCATTCCCTCTCATATCTTCGGAAGAGGTTGTTGGTCGGGGGAGGGAGGGAGGGAGAAGGAAATGTCTTCTGCGCAAGCGCAAAGGCACTGTTTTCTCCAGCATAGCTCCACATGTGTCAGGGCTCAGTGAGCCCCGGGGTCTGGGTACGCACGAAGCCTTGTGGCCAAGTGTGAAGTCTTCCGTGATTCTCAACAGAGTGGCCTCGGGCAAGTCACGCAGTCAGTGGCTGATTTCCAGTGAAACAGTTATTCTCCCCACCCCCACCCCCTTCTCCACGGGGGAATTCCTCTCCAAAAACATTGTGTCAGGATGTGAAATCCGCAAGGATTTTGTGCTCTGCCAGAACATCTTTCACATTTATGACTCAGTAGGGGGAAAAAAAATAATCGTGTTGGAATCAGTCCTGTCTTTTGGCTTTAATTTCCCAGCCAGAAAATGCGAGCTTGAAACACAGTTGGTTTAAAAAAAAAAAAAAGACCATTAGGCATGTGGATATTTCAAATGGCTGTGTTAAAGATTGCTTTTGCGGATTCGGCTGGCTGTCTTCTTCGCCCCTCCATAATCTTTGGCTGATCTGTGGTGCTATTCTGAAATGGGCGCAGAAGTTTCTGAGGGTGTGGAGGGCCCGCTCCCCACTCACCATAAGCCGCGGGGTCACCTCTTGATAAGACACGGGGATCCTGGACGTTCCCCACATCACCAGCGGCCACTGCGCAGCTGCCCTGAATTTGCCGCTCTCCCACCTGCTTGGCGCGCGTCAAATTAGGTCCTCTTCAAAGAGCAACATTTTCCAAAACCCCGCAGTTGCCGCGGGATGGTGGGGGAACCTCGGCTGTTTACGCGTGGTTGATTCGCTGTGACGCACAGCTTTCCGGCCAATCAGGAAAAAGGATCCTCCATTTTGTTTAGGGAGGGTGTCTCCGTCAGAAAGTGCATGACATGAAGCTAGTGATGACGTAGACACGAGGCAACATCCTCTTTTACAATGCACGCTCACGGAAATTGAGACGTGTGCACAACGCGACGTGCCAACATTGCTCCCTTTGCTCGAGCTGTACAGCTTTGTGGCTTGGCAGCGCCCATTCACGGCAAAGTGCCGCTGAGCGCACGAGGTTGTGGGCGGTGGAAACACGTGCGAGCCTATCAAAAACAACTTCTCGTGTCAGCCAATCAAAATGGAGGCCCGCCTTCGGCTGGCCGCCACTTCCACGTGTCCATAATGCACATGCGTGCCAGCCAATCAGAATGCTCGATTGCCACGGAACTCCTGCTCTTGCTCCCCCGCGTTATTTCCTGAATGGCAAATGAGTGGAGAACAAATGTCTCCGTGGTCAAAAGCCACGGAGGCTTTTCTACGCGGGATCGCTGTGGTGTTGCACTTAGAAGAGGTAAGTGGGGAGTGGCCCAAGGAAAGCTCAGTCGCAGACATGCTGACTTTGGCCAAATTCCCACTGAAAATTTAATCTAGATACAACCAAGTTTCAAAAGAATCGGCACCTTTTCATCCAGGTTCCAACATCCTCACTGCAGCATGTTTCTAGTGAAGACATCTCGGCCTGCCCCTGGGGGGAGGGGTGCCTGCTATCAGGGGTGCAATTGTTAAGCTAGCAGCACCAAAATTTCAGAGTATCTTTAGGAGACCCTCCTGATGGTACCACCCAGGTTTGGTGAAGTTCGATTCATGGGGGCCAAAGTTATGGGCCCTCAAATGTGTAGCCCCCATCTCCTATTAGCTCCCATTGGAGTGTTTTTTTCAAAAAGGTGCATATACAAGCAGGTCCAGGAAAATCCCGCGATAAAGGGGGAGGAGGAGCGCCAGAAACGGGACTGAACTGTGTTCCGCGGTTCGGCAGTGGGGAGATCGCGAGGAAACCTGGATATTTCAGGTGACTATCCCAGGATTAATCACCAGTGGGAAATCGCCCTTTGTTCAGCAAAGGGGAAGATTTGGTTCAGCTGGATGGGAAACCTCTTCCCATCAGCAAGAAAGCGAGCTCCATATTCAACGAGATGCTGATTTGACAGAGATTTAATCCAGGAGTGGAACTCCAAGCAGGGATCCTATCTGGGATGAAGTGCTCTCTGCAACAGCTGTTCCTGGATTGTCCTGGGAAAAACAGCTGGCTCAGGCATATTATAAATGAGATAATTAAGGCGAAGCGCTGCAAGTGTTCTAGAACTGAATACTAATCAACGCATTGAGTCATCCGTGTCCTTGTATGGGGAACCTCTGAACGAGAGTCCCATTTTCACGGCCCTTTGCACAAGAACATGTGCACTTACAGGAGGCACTGCGTCCGAGCAGTGTGCATGCGTGCTAATGCTTGAATATTGATAGCCGGATCTCCCGTGCCACTGTGGGGCACGGCGTCGTGGGAGTGAGTTCGGGGGAACTTGGCTGCCTTTCGCGAGAAATGCTGCATCCCTGAACTTTCACCTGCAATGTTATTGAGCTATCTGCCTGGGTTGGGGGGCGGTGGTGGGAGGGAGAGGAGGCTGTTCGCGGCTGTCTTCGCATGCTTGGCGACATGCTTAATGTGATGAGACACCCTGGGGCTGACATGGCATGCCAGAGCCACGGGAGTGGGAGATGCTGGCTGGCGCCTCCAGGAAAACCTGAGCTGCAAAGGCTGCGACGGCAGCTGGCAAAAAGTCAACGGCGACGTCGTGGGATTCGAGGGCGCTGGTGGTGGGAAGAGCCTCCTTATAGTGTGCGTGGTGTTCTCCTCTGGAACTCTCTGCTGCTGTGCCAGCCCCCCCCCCCTTGCCTGGATGCTCCTTGATCACTGGCTGCTTGGAAGGTCTAATTATTCCCAGTGGGCTTTAGAAGAAGAAGAAGAGTTTGGATTTATAGCCCCCCTTTCTCTCCTGTAGGAGACTCAAGGGGGCTTACAATCTCCTTGCCCTTCCCCCCTCACAACAAACACCCTGTGAGGTAGGTGGGGCTGGGGGAGCTCAAAAGAACTGTGACTAGCCCAAGGTCACCCAGCTGGCATGTGTTGGAGTGCACAGGCTAATCTGAATTCCTCAGATAAGCCTCCACAGCTCAGGTGGCAGAGCAAGGAATCAAACCCGGTTCCTCCAGATTAGAATGCAGCTGCCCTTAACCACTACACCAGTGCTGCTCTTAGTCATTTATTTTCTAAAACAAGAGGTTCTGAAACTCTAGCTTGCTTGAAACTCATGTCTCCCAGAAGCCATTTCTCCTCAAGGAGCAGCAGTGGCACAGTGGTTAAGAGTAGGTGCACTCTAATCTGAAGAACCAGGTTTGATTCTGCGGTGGAGGCTTATCTGGTGAACCAGATTAGCTTGTGAACTCCCAACACCTGCCCGCTGGGTGACCTTGGGCTAGTCATAGCTCTTCGGAGCTCTCTCAGCCCCACCCACCTCACAGGGTGTTTGTTGTGGGAGGGAAGGTAGGGAAAGGAGATTGTCTGCCCCTTTGAGTCTCCTTACAGGAGAGAAAGGGGGGTGGGGTATAAATCCAAACTCTTCTTCTCATTCCAGTGGCAGAGAGGCCAGTTCTGCAGACCATGTGCACAAAGGTGATGTCAGGTTCAAGGGGAGCTCCCTACCTTACATGAGCCGCGCTGCCTCCCTGAACTCTTGCTTCTTCATACGTGTCAAGCGCTGAAAACAGAGCCTGCCTCAAATTAATTGCGCAAATTACTTCTGACATAGAGGCATGGTGAGAACTCCAGCTCTTGGGTTTTAGTGCTGCGTAAATGCCTGGAGCTGCTGTGCCCTGAGCCTGGCCTCTGGTCTGTCAAAGACAGTCTTGTCTACTCTGCTAGGCAGGTGTTCTCCAGGGCCTAAGGCTGACCTCTTTCACATCACCTCCCTGGCCCTCTTGGCTGGGGAAGGCAGGAATTGAACCAGGGACCTCGTGCTCTGCTGCTGAGGTTCCAAATGGCCAGTTTGGGGAAAGGCAGACTGAGTCATGGGCAACTTTGACATCTGGATTCCTCCTCCAGCTGTGGCAGGGGCTGGCTTGCTTTTTATGCTTTTGAGAGTGGCTGCAATCCAAAGGCTGCCTTTTCACACGCTGCCACCATCCTCACCTGTGTGCCCTCCCTTCTATAGAGGTCTAATTCTAGCCACTTCCCCTCCCCCAGCTGTTCCCTCTATCCATCCATCATTATCTGGTCAATTGACTGCACCTCTAGAAGAAGATATGGAATATGGATTGGCCAGGAGAGGCAGAATGGAAAAGTTTGTGGCGGTGATTGTGGATTGGGGCTGCAGCTGCTACTGCTGTGACTTCACGTGGGCTTGTGGAAAGGCCTTCCACTGAGTCAGACCTCCAGTTCGTGGCAGTCAGTCTTATCCACTCTGGCAGTGGGTCTTCAGGGTCTCCAGCGGGGGTCTTTCCCATCACCTTCTGCTTCATCCTTTTAACTGAACATGCCGGGGTTTGAACCCGGGACCTCCTGCATGCAAAGCAGATGCTCTGCCGCCCAGCCATGGTTCCACCCGCAAAACTGCCTGAGTTAAGCTGTTTTATCCTGAGTCAGAACTTTGGTCTATCAAGGGCTGCTGTGACTGGCGGTACCTTTTCAGGGTCTTATATCATCCTTCTACCTGGAGATGCCAGGAATAAATCCTGAGGGCAAGAAGAGTCCTGCTGGACCAAATGCTGTAGTTCAGCATTCTGTTTTAGACAGTGGCCAACCAGTTTCTCCGGAGAGCCAGCAAGCTGGGCACCTGGGCCAAGGCCCTCCCCCAGTGCTGCTCCCCAGAGACGTGGGGTGGGTGGGAAATGGCGCCCGGGGCAACACCTCCTCTGGGCACCCCCCATGCCCCCCCCACTTACCTTTGCCAGCAGGAGCTTGCCACGGGCAGCCCCTCTGCCCAGCCCTGCCAAGCTGAGGGGAGGGGTGTGAGGGAGCGATTCTCCCCCCCCCCACGTGGCCCGGGGACATGTGACCCACCCCTGCTGCTCCCCTGTCTCTGAACAGCTGGATTGGAGACCATGGCCCTGGAGGCCTTTGCTTTTATTTGTTGATTTAATTAAAATAAACCAACCGCCTTCTAGTTCACTCATAGGTATGCTGCTCTTTAGGGCTGTTTACTTCGTAGCAAGCCCATCGTGGGGCTAAGCGGTAGAGCAGTGGTGGTGAACCTTTCGCACTCCAGATGTTATGGACTACAATTCCCATGTAATATGCAACCAATTGGCCATGCTGGCAGGGGCTGATGGGAATTGTTGTCCATAACATCTGGAGTGCCAAAGGTTCACCACCATGGCGGTAGAGCATCAACTTTGCATGCAGATCATCCCAGGTTTGATCCAGCATGGCGTAGTGGTTCAGAGCAGTTGGTCTCTAATCTGGTGAACCAGGTTTGTTCCCACATTCCTCCGCAAGAAGCCTGCTGGATGACCTTGAGCTAGTCGCAGTTCTCTCAGAACTCTCTCGGCCCCACCAGCTTCACAAGGTCACTGTTGTGGGGAGGGAAAGGGAAGGTGATCGGAAGCTGCTTTGATGACTCCTAAAGGCAGAGAAATTTCTTCTCCTCCTCCTCCTCCTCCTCCTCCTCCTCCTCCTCCTCCTCTGGTGTCTCCAGTTAAGAGTTGGGTCGCAAGTGATATGAAACACGAGAAAGCCACTGATGGAATACGCAGTAATGGTCTCGATAGATGAATTGTCTGATTCAGAATTTTCTCATTCTGATTCAGAAGCATAGTCTGATTCATGGGCACATGACAGCTTTATATGTTCACGTGTGCTCGAGGGCTGCACCAAGACTACCCCACCCCACCCCACCCCAACGCCCTCTTGTCCCCTTCAGCATTCAGAAGATGCTTGCTGAGAACAGGTTCGCTGCTACCATCCTGCTGTGGCACCTTCCTCAAATTCCAGAGGACGCCAGAGCCACGGAAATTGGGGAGGGGCCATCCCCTTGGCTTGCAGGCAGAAGGTCCCAGGTTCTATCCCTGGCATTCCCAGTGAAAAGGACCAGGCAGTAGGTGATGGGAAAGGCCTCTACCTGGGACCCTGAAGAGTCGCTGCAGGTCTGAGTAGACTGCACTGACCTTGTTGGTGCAGCATAAGGTGGCTTCACACATGTTCACGGGTGTAATCCTGGCGTTTCCCCCTCCCCCCACCTCCCAAGGCTGACTCTGCCTTTGATTTGCGCCTTTCCTTGTCTCCGTTGACATGGCGGGGAAGGGGAGTGACACGTGAGGGTCAGTGGTCCCCTGCAGCTTGGCTCAGAGCTCGACAACCTTTTGCTTGTGTGTGGAATCGAGGAATGTGTCCTTTTCAGACGGCCACCCTTGTCTTATCTTTCCCCCCTTTCGCTCAATGCCCGGTCAGCTGATAGAGATGCTCTGTAAATCATACTAATGCTTATAATAACGATAGAAGCCATAATCTCCTTTTGTGTGTGTTGTGTGTGTGGTGGTGGTGGGGCACTGTTGGGAGGCTTCGCATTTTGCTTTTTTTACCTTGCGGTTTTGCAAGCCCGTGCTGAGTCTTTTTTGGGCGGGTGGGTATTATGCTGAGGGTTTGATCCCCGCAGCCCTTGGGCAGTGGTGGAGAGAGGGACGGGAGTATGAGGGAGAGCGAGAGGAGGAAAAGGTGGCCTTTGGGTGGGGGTCTTTTGCTTTGGGTGCTTTGCAGGCCCTCCGTGGCTGTGGGAGGGGGAAGGAGCAGGCTGCTTCAATCAAGGACCCATTGCAGGTGCGGAATTTAATTTGATTGGCTAATTAGAAGCCGAATGTTAATTATGCCCATTACCCAATGAGGTGCAGCAGACGAGGGAGAATTTATAAATAACCCCGCCGTGCGGCTCATTTGCATGATGCCGTATCCCAGGTGTTGCTATGGAGACCGGCCCCTCCCCGCCACCCAAAGGGTGCTTGTTTAAGTTGGCTTTGGCACGCTAAAAGAGGCTTTGGGGAAGGTGGGGGGGGGGTTATTCAGGCTCTGGGTTTGGGAGCCCACTGGATTTTCTATCTGGGCTCGCCAGCTGCTATGCTGGGAGCCCTCTGGAGTCGCCTCTGGTTTCTAATAAGCAGCAGGGGCCAGGCACGTTTCCCTGGGTTTTTCTTTCTGTTGTTTGGGCTTCATCGCTATCGGAAAGCTGTCCTAAGGCCTCGTTGAGCCTGTAGAGTGAGGTGGACATTCTAAAATAAAATGAAGAACCCTGGACAAAGACTAGTGGACATTCATATGCCCCCTTTGCTGTTGCAGTGGGAGCTGCTGTCCCTGGCTCCCTTTGGAGTGGGGAGTGGGGAGTGGGGAGTTTACTGAAGTGGGGCCAGGGAGGTCTCTTCCCTTCCACTTTCTCCCAGCCTTTGCTCCCCACCCACCCACCCACCCTCCTCGTCCCTGTTCCTTCTAGTACACCCCCCATGCTATAAATAATCATGCTCTTATGCAGTAACAAGATGCAAATGCACCCTCCTCCCCGAGCGGCGGGCGTGGAGGGGGGGATAAATTGCTTCTCTGACAGTCAGTTGCAAGGGTAATCATTCCAAAAAGGCAATTTGAAGGGAATGAAATTTGCATTGCATTAGCGCCGTGAGTGACACTGAGGTCCCAATCCTGCATGGTTGGGAGAGAGATGGAGTCCTCCCTGGTAGGGAGACTGCAAAAATGGAAGTGCGGGCACAGCTGAAAGTATGGAAGCAGGAGGGTGGGCAACAGGCGAAAAGGGCATTACATTCGCAGTCTAGCAGAGTGGAAGTTTGGGCCCTGAACAAGCATGCTTATGCCCAAAATTGGTGCACAACTGTTGGTTTCCTTGTTGCAGTTACAAGTAGGGCTGATGACTTTCCTTCCAGTTAGAGCACAGAATGTGCTGTTGAAAAGGAAATTCAATTTCCTGCTTATCCAAACACTTACAAAAAATCAAGTTACTAGTCCTTATGACTGCATATGTAGGCTTCAGCGTGCCAAGGAAGGGAACTAAAAGAATACATGAAGCTGCCATACACCATAAAACCTTGGATTCCTCTGGCTCAGTGCTGCTGTTCTGAAGACCAAACCAAACATGCATTTGGACTTGGGTATTTGGAGCAACCAGCAATTTTTTAAAAACTCAGTTCTCAGGGTTGTGGGAAACCCAGTTTGTGTTGTTTGCAATGTGAGGGAATGGAGCAGGGGCAAAAGTGGGGGCAAATGTCCCCGGGTGGCATCCATTTGGTCACGTGGGGGGTGGAAAATTGCCCCCCCCTCTTCCTCCTTCCCTGGTGTCTGGGGCTGGGAGCAGCCACCCCACCCCAGCCCTTACCCGGGGTCCCTGCAAGAGGGCAAGAGGAGGGAGACGTCAGGAATGGAGGGTTTAAAGTTTTCCACTTGCACCTTTGCCCCATCCTGGAATGTCCCCAGAGAGCTGCTGTGGTCTATGAAAGTAAATCTTTATAAACCCACTTGCTTTGTTCCTCATAGTTGTGATCTGAATCAGGACATCATGATAATTCCACTGTGCAAATCGCTGGGCATGCTAAATACAATCGTCCCAGTGAGTTTGGCTCGTCCCTGCGTCTTGAATAACCACGTAACCGAGAGAAGTCTGACTAGAGCGATGTCTTCATTTGCTGTGACAAGGCAAAGCATCGCAGGCTAACACTCTTGGCACCCCCGTTGCGGAGTCATCTTTATTTATTTTGAAATTTGGGAACTTCTTTTCCAGTGTTGTTCCCTGGGGCCATTTCAAAGTCGGGAAAACAGGCCAACGTAGAGGGAAACTTAACTCTCCCGTGCCGTGGTCCTGATCTAGAACACACACCCCTGCATGCTTAAGAACTGAGTTTTTCAAAATAATTGGGAGCTCAAATTGAGACCTGTCTGGTTTAGCCTGACTGGTTGGGTGGAGGGCAGGCTGAATAAGATGACTGTGGATTGGGGGAAATTGCCAGCCCGCTTTTAGTCCTCGCTCCTCCACTTACCCAGCAGAAGTAGGATACAAAATATACCCATTTGCTGAACGTTTCTCATTTTTGCCAGTCATAAAATCTTTTCTTTCGCAGTGTGGAATTTTCTGCTTCTCCTTCACTCTCTTTTTATGCAATTTACAATTCTGAGCATGCAACTTGGAGGCCATGATTGTGGCGTTTGTGTTTGTGTGTGTGTATGCAGAGGTAGGGAGGTTTTATAAAATGAATCTGGGTGACCAGCATATTTCTCTTTTTTTAAAAAAAAATTATTATATAGTTTGAATTTTCCATTTTATATATGTACACATCGTCTTACATTTTCAAACAATACATTTCCCCCCTTTTACTCCCTCCCCCCTATGATCTCTTCTTCTCAATTTTGTTTTAAACAAACAGCAGTAAGTTCATTCTTTGTAGCCTCTTCTCCCATATTTCTTCATTAACTTCAGCTTCTTTCATCCAGTCCATGTATATTGTCCATATCTTCAAAATTCCACTCTATTAATCTTGCCACAGCTTATTTTTTGATATTATATCGAAAATATCCAGTGTCACTTGTTCCAAATATATTCCAGGACCAGCATATTTCTCAGCCCTGCTGGCGAATCGGTGGCTGATTATGCAGGAGGCCCCCGGTGCGCACTGGCAACTGAACCCCGGTGCGGCAAACTTCCTTGTACCAACGTACAAGGAAGTTGCTGTGCGCCTACTACTCTTGCCCTCGGCTACTGCTCTTGCTCTTGGCTTTCCCTGCAGAAAGCAAGAGCACTTCAGACGCACACCTGATGCCACGGCGGGGCAGAGAGGAGGGAAGCACCCCTGTCCATAATTGGCCACGGGAGGGACAGACAGTTGGGGGTTCAGATGGGATTTTGAGACCTTCTGCTAAGAGGTCCCAGCTCTGAGCTGGAAGGTACAGACTTTCTTTCCCCTCAACCCATGGATGTGGAGAGTGGAATAAGAACCTTGGTAATACCATTGATTGGAATGGAGCACAGTTAGCAGTGGATTTAGAAACGGGAAGGTGCTGGGGCTTATGGATGCCTTGCGCTCCTCCTTGGTGATGCTTTTTTTCACTGTTGTCGTTGATACCAGATGTGGAGAGAGTTGGCTGGTTGTGTTTCTTTGATGGGGAAGGGAAGGCTGGTTTCTGGATTTGCTACTGAGGGCTGATAATCACACTGCTGGGACAGAAGAGGCAAGACTGAGAAATTGGCCTGCCCAAGACCAGTCGCCCTGGCTGAAGTTGCTTCCCAGACACCTCTATTGATACAGTGTTAAGATCCCACCTGGTCCAATTCTGCCAACTCTGGGTTGGGAAATGCCTAGAGATTTTAGTGGTGGAGCATAGGGAAGGCAGTGTTTCTGGAGAGGAGGGGTCCCTGCACAGGGGACATATGTGGTCAAATGTCCCCGGGTTGCAGCCATTTAGTCACGTGGGGGGGTGGAAAATCCTTCCTCCTTCCCCCTGGGTCCATCTGCTGACTTCAAGACCTGGTGCAAAAAAAGTTGTTTGGTCGTGATGAGGGAGGACAGCCCCCCATATAGGGGTGGCGGGCGGAAAACTCAGATTTTGCACCAGGGTGCATTTTCTCTAGCTATGCCTCTGTCCTAGCAGGATATTGAGCCACAGAGTCTACCTACCGAAGTTGCCATTTTCTCCAGGGGAATTGGCCTCTGTCCTGTGGGATCAATGGTAATTCTGAAGGATCAGCAGCCACCACCCAGAGGTGGGCACCCCCATCCTGTCCCCTCTTGGCTCAAAGCCAAGGGTGAGCTCTGGAATACGTGAAGTCCTTTAAGCAGATGTGCAGTGCCTTCCCGCAGAACCTGGGAGTGGGGTGGGGGGAGGTGTGTGTCAGCCCCAGTTACTTTTGCTTGGGGGAATCTGATGTGCATTATGTTGGCAACTCAGAGGGGGGTAAGGCCTACTTTTGCAGGGGTTTTTAAAATGTCTTTGGCTGTTCCAGGAAGGCCCTAATAATGTCTGAGGGCTGGGTTTTGCCTTTCAACACAGGGGCTAACCGCTTTCTCTCTTCTCTCTCTCTTTCTCCCCCTTTCCTTCTTTTTGACTTCTAGGCTTGTGCATCCTACCATGCACACTCCCGACTGAATGCAAGCAGGCTGGGAGGGGCAGCTGGGGCAGCTGCTCCATGCAAGCAGTTCTTTGCCTCCTGAGGAGTGTCTCGGGCCTGCCACCCTCCTTCTGGGAGAAATTCTGCCCAGCCCGAACCTAAGCGAATGAAGATGTTGTAAGCAGCTACTAAGCGGCGCCTCGGCTGTCGGGGAGGGGGGGACGGGGGAGCCAGAAGGACCTTCACGGGCTCTGTTTTGGGATTCGTGTTCTGGGTAGAAGGCCCCCCCTCAGTCCCCGTGGGCTCCTTGCTCTTGAGGAGACACCCCTTCTTCTCAGGAACGAGTTCCGCCCATCCTCCCTCGCAGCAGGAAACCCGTCCATCTAATGTGGATCTGAGGGTGTCCCACGGGGGGCGCCATTTGCCTCAAAGAAGACAGGAGGGCTGCCATGGCGAAACCCGTGTGTCTGCTGCCCTTGGCGTTGCTGGTGGCCTCGCTGCTGAGCCCAGGGGCAGGCGGAGCAGCCCTGGAATTTGGGGGCGCAACAGGCCAGTGGGCTCGGTATGCACGGTGGGACGCCAGCTCCTCAGGAGAGCTGAGCTTCAGCCTCAAGACCAACGTGTCGCGGGCTCTGGTGCTGTACCTGGATGACGGCGGCAACTGTGACTTCCTGGAGCTGCTCATTTTGGAAGGGCGGTTCCGCCTGCGCTTCACCATCTCCTGCGCTGAGCCCGCCAGCCTGCACTTGGAGACGCCCATCAACGACGACCGCTGGCACATGGTGCTCTTGACACGCAACTACCGCGAGACCATGCTGGTGGTGGACGGCGAGGCCCGCGTGGCCGAGGTCAAGTCCAAACGGCGTGATATGACTGTGGAGAGTGACCTGTTTGTGGGAGGCATCCCCCCGGACGTCCGCCTCTCGGCCCTCACCCTCAGCACTGTCAAGTACGAGATGCCTTTCCGTGGGATGGTGGCCAACCTCAAGGTGGGGGACATGCCCCCTGCCCTCCTGGGCAGCCAGGGCATCCGCAGCGACATGGAGTACCTGTGTGCCAAACAGAACCCCTGTGTCAATGGCGGGATCTGTACTGTGGTTAACAGCGAAGTGCAGTGCGACTGCAGCCTCACGGGCTTCCAGGGCAAGTTTTGCAGTGAAGGTAAGAAACAAATTGGGGCTTACTGCCTAAATGGAATGAGGAAGGCGCCAGTCTTTTTCACCGGCAATCTGCTTTCCCAATGCTATACTGCTGTGCTACAGCAGTTTATTTAATTAATGTATTCATATATTTATACCCCCACTTTTCCCCCCATTGGGGGCACTTACAACACTGTTCTCCCTTTTCCACTGCATCTTAAAAAGGACATTATTATAATTATAAGCAAATGATCTCCTCTTGAGGTTATTAGATAGGGTGGAACACAGGAGGGGTAGTAGTGATAGTAAGACGTTAAATGGTCATCTATAGAATAAAGATATATTCTCTCTTTCTGATTTGTATATCAATGTTATTCCTTTTTTTCTACCCCATATTGTGGAATCCCTTTATTAAGGTGAGGAGTGAGTTTGTTTGTTTCCTAAATGTACTACTCATGTGTTTCCTACCTGTACTCCACAGTCATATCACGCCGTTTGGACTTTATTATTGTTTTTTATGAAATAATAAAAAAGATTAAAACGGAAAAGGACATGTGCAAGAAATGGAAAAGGGGAAAAATCATCAAAGAGGAATTCAAACAAATAGCAAGGTTGTGTAGGGAGAAAGTCAGAAAAGCTGAAGCTCACGAGCTCAGGGTTGCCAGAGAGGTTAAAAACAAAAAAGGAGGCTTTTTTGGAGATGTCTGTAGAAGAAGGAAGAAAAAAGATAGAACAGAGTCACTGAATGGAGAAGATGGCAAAATGCTAACAAGGGATGGAGAAAAGGCAGTGGACTGGAGGAGGGCTAATGTTATTCCCATCTTCAAAAAAAAGGGGGGGGGTGAAGGACCCAAACAATTACCATCCGGTCAGCCTGACATCAATACCAGGAAAGATTCGGGAGCAGATCATTAGACAGACAGTGCGTAAGCACTTAGAAGGGAACAGTGTGATCACTAAAAGTCAACATGGGTTTCTCAAAACCAAATCATGCCAGACTAATGTATCTCTTTTTTTGATAGAGTGACACGCTTGGTAGATGAAGGGAATGCTGTTGATGTAGTGTACCTAGATTTTAGTAAAGCCTTTGATAAGGTGCCTCATGACGTTCTTGCAAATAAGCTAGTAAAATGTGGATAATCCTACTGTTAGATGGATTTGCAATTGGTTGACTGACTGAACCCAAAGAAAAATTGCTCATCTTCATCCTGGAGATAAATGACTAGTGGAGTGCCAGAGGGTTCTGTCCTGGGCCCGGTGCTATTCAATATTTTTATCAATGGCTTGGATGATGAAACAGAGGGCATGCTAATCAAATTTGGAGATGACACCAAATTAGGAGGAGTAGCTAATACCACAGAGGACAGAGACAGTATTCAAAATGATCTGGACAGGTTAGAGAGATGGGCCAAAGCTAACAAAATTAACTTCAACAGAGGTAAATGTAAGATGCTCCACTTAGGCAGAAAAAATGAAATGCACAGATATAGGATGGGTGACACCTGACTTGACAACACTACATGTCAAAGGGATCTGGGAGTCCTAGTAGACCACAAGCTGAACATGAGTCAGCAGTGTGATGGGGCAGCCAAGAAAGCCAGTGCAATTCTGGGATGCATCAATAGGAGTATAGTGACCTACCTCTCTATTCTGCATTGGTCTGGAATACTGTGTTCAGTTCAGGGTGCTTCAATTCAAGAAGGATATTGACAAGCTGGAATGGGTCCAGAGGAGAGCGACCAAAATGGTAAAAAGTCTGGAATCCATGCCCTATGAAGAGAGACTTAGGGAGCAGGGTATGTTTAGTTTGCCAAAGAGAAGGTTAAGGGGTGGCATGATAGTCATGTTTAAATATTTGAAGGAATATCATGTTGAAGAGGGAGCAAGCTGCTCCAGAGACTAGGACAAGGAGTGATGGGGTCAAGGTGTATGAAAAGAGATTCCATCTAAACATCAGGAGGAACAGCAGTTAGGGCTGTTCAACAGTGGAATACTCTTCCTCGGAGAGTGGTGGAGTCTCCTTCTTTGGAGGCTTTTTAACAGAGGCTGGATGGCCATCTGTCAGGAGTGCTTTGATTGTGTGTTCCTGCATGGCAGGGGGTGGGACTTGATGGCCTTTGTGGTCTCTTCCAACTCTATGATTCCATGATTCACAGCAACCAGCTAGTTAGAGGCTGACAGTTCCAAGGTCACCTAGAAAATTTCCATCATAGAGATGGGATTTGGTTTTGTGTCTCCAGGGTTCTAGTCTGGCACTCTAACCACTAGACCAGCATTGTTAAGAGAGTGAGCTGGAAAGTTCCATGCTCAGCCCTGAGATTCATCCCTTGGGGAAGTCTCACTCCTCACCCTCCTCTGCCTGAATAGCAAGAGGACTGGCAATGCTGTCCTACCCCATAGCGCTGTTGAAGGAATTATCAAGATAATGTGCATGAAGAACACTGAGCATTTAGTACCACTGCAATTGGGATGATTATTCTCAGAAGGGTTAGGAGGTGGCCACAGTTTCTCAGTGAAAGCTGTGTCTTTGTGTGTCTGTGTGCACCTGTATGTGCATATGGAGAGACTGTTGATGATATGCCCAGAGTGGGTGAGAGACCTCCCTAAGTCTTGCCTCTTCTCACATTTGAATCAAATCCTCCACCTCCAGAGCAATAGTGAGGGGGAACTGCACCTGGGGCACGTGTGTGCCCTGCGCCTCCGCCCCGGAATGCCCTGGAACCTCACGCCCCAGCCCCACCCCAGTGTGCGCCTGGTTCAAGTCCCCCCCCCCCCCCGGTCCCCTGGATGCTACGCTACTGTCCTTCTCTGAACGTCTTATCTGCTACATTCCATTCTTGTGCCATCTTTCCCCGGTCTTGTGGCTTCACTGTGTCTCTCTGCTCAGCTCCTCTCCTATTGTCAGATCTGTGCTCACCCTTTCCGTAAACCTCTTGATCCATCTGGCACATTTCTCCCACCCTTCCCCTAAGGAGCTCCGGGCAACGTAGAATCATAGAGTTGGAAGAGACCCCAAGGGCCATCTAGTCCAACCCCCTGCCATGCAGGAACACACAATCAAAGCATTCACGACATATCTTCATCCAGCCTCTGTTTCAAAACCTCCAAAGAAGGAGACTCCACCACTCTCCAAGGCAATGAATTCCATTGTCGAACAGCCCTGACGGTCAGGAAGTTTTTCCTGATGTTTGGGTGGAATCTCTTTTCCTGCACCTTGAATCCATTACTCCATGTCCTAGTCTCTGAGGCAGCAGGAAACAAGCTTGCTCCCTCTTCGACATCAAATCCCATGTCTTCCTTCCCAAGATTATCCTCACAACAACCCTGTAAGGTCGGTGAGGTTGAAAGAGAATAACTGCCCCCAGAGTTGCCCAGCAGAGTGGGGATTTGAACCCATGTCCAACAGTTGAGACCAGTGGTCCTGAACCTGGGGTATGCATAACCCCAAGGGTAGCTCCAGAGCATTTGGGGGCACACACAAAATTTTACATAATGGGTTTGCTAATATGGGCAGTGGTGGGATCCGAAAATTTTAGTAACAGGTTCCCATGGTGGTGGGATTCAAACTGTGGCGTAGCGCCAATGGGGCTGGGCAGGGCATGACGGGGGCGTGGCCAGGCATTCCAGGGGCGTGGCATTCCTGGGCGGGGCTGTGGCAAGGACGCAGCCGCTGCGCCGGTCCTTGGGCGGAAAACAATTTCACGCAGGCGCAGGCTGCCACACACGCCGGTGCACCTCCTGCTAGACTGCTTCAAGTTCTGCACGCTACTGCTGAGAGGAGGGGTGTAACTAAGGCAGAAATCACGTGACAAAATCACCAATTAGTAACCCCCTCTCGGCACACACAAATAATTAGTAACCTACTCTCGGGAACCTGTGAGAACCTGCTGGATCCCACCTCTGAATATGGGGGTACAATTGTAGGGACATGGGTTGCCAAGAGATACGGTTCTAGATACACGCCATGTTTCCCCATAAGGTTCTAGTCCTCTGCTTTGTTGACGCTCCACACTTCCCTTCCCTTTACCCAAACTGCCACCCCTTCTTCCTCTCTTCTGTCCTTCCTGTGTTATGCTCAAGGCTGCGCCTCCCTCCCCTTCCCAGACTCCTCTGGCCTGAACCTGACCTCCGCCTACACTGTCTGTCTTGCCTTTTCTCTGCTGTACATGCTGAATTCCTGGCATCTCCCAGCCAATCTCCTGTTGTCTGTGCAACATACCTTGTAGAGCGACGAGTGCACCTCTTCTGCATTTCAGACGGCACCTAGCATGCGATGAGGACGGCTGCTTAATAGAAGCAGCAATCAGTCCAGGCGGAGGAAGCGGACGTCTGGCAGGTCAAAGGCAAGCTGGTCCCCAGCTACACACAATTTATTTAGCTATTACTTATCTGTTTATGGCCGTGTCTTCTGCTCTGGCTGAGTTCCAAGACTGGCCTGCAGGCAGCCTGCAGTGGGGCAGCTGGTGTGGGAGGGAAGGGGATGCCCTGGAGGGGGGGAAGACCGGGGTCCCCGGCCCCCTCCTCGGTGCCCTTGCCAGCATGGTGGACAGACTCCAGCGAACATGATTTCTGCGAAGAGCGTTCCTGTGTCCAAAGCCTCTGTCCGGGAGTCATTCTTCAGATGGAGCCTGTGCCCTGATCCCTGAGTATCTGATATGTGGGGCAGGGGGCGGTTTATCAGTAGCATGGTTCTTTTATGCGATGCTGGTTTCTTTCCTCTCACAACTCAGATTGACAACCACCTCGCTGATGCTTTCATGCTCTCAAGCATACTCTTGCTCTCTGCTTGGCTGCTCTTGGTCCTTTTGAGAAAAATAGAACGGTTTTGCACCGTCCCTTGTAACACCTTCTCTGTGCATAGCTGGTTGCATAAACTCTGTGGGTGCCGCCTCCTTAGAAGCATGGCCCCACGGCCTTCAATGGGTAGCCTGCTTAGGGTCAGGGGGCTGTCTTTGGATCTTCAAAGGATCTTGGCTCAGTTCCCTCTTCTCCCCTCGCCCCACACTGAAGTACCCGGGAGCCGTGGGGAGCCATGGGGTGCAGTTTTTCAAAAGAGGACAGTGCCCAAATAAAGGTTTTGCAGAGAGCCTGACTCTTCCCCACACCAGCTGCCCACTGCAGGAGTTGTAGATTTGGAAGGCTAATTCAAGGAGGAGAGATCCATCACTCGCCATTGGGTGCTGAAGAGAAGCTTCTGAATGCTGGTGCCAGGGGGCAACCCTAGTGCCCTTTTCCTTGGCCCTCCAGCGTAACTGGTTGGCCACCATATAAGATGGGAGGCTGGATTAGATAGACCACTGTTTTGATCAGGGCTCTTCTTATGTTCTTATTCCACCATAATTCCAGAGGAATAGTCATGTCGATCTGTTGTAGAAAAAGGATCAACATCTTAAAGACAAACAGCCATTATTCCAGATTCACGAAGGCTCCTGCTAAAGTGGAATTTTGTTAGTCTTTAACACTGGACTTCTGTTCTGCTTCACCAGCTGCTCCCCCATCAGATTGGCTAATAACCTAGGGGGGATTTGCCTTGCCCAGAATCATGTCTGACTTGTCTCACTTGTGTGAGCCACCTACAGCTGTCCCCTTTTCCTCTAACTCTCAGCTTGTGGGGTAGAGAAACATTGGCCTTTTGGGACTGCATATGCCTTCTTGCCTTTGTTAGTGTGCCAGTCCTAAACTGCTAAATGCATTCCTAATTTGCTGCGACCCCTGGCCTTCTGCACTCATCCCATTCCCTTTTCACTCAGGCCTCGTGGCCACAAATTTAAAATCCCGAGCAATCGGAAGAGTTCCGTTTACATAACCCTCAATGAATGCACCCAGCGTCTCGCACAAGACACCAAATGGTGCTCACTTACGTCAGGAATACTCTCAGGCTTCTTTTTCCACACGCAGACACACAACACAACACCCACTCGCAGTCGCTCCGGCTAAGCCCACCCACCCACACACTCGCTCTGAAGCCTGGCTGCCTGTTGTCTGGAGAGGGAGGCTGACAAACAGATGGTTGTGGCAACCGACTTGGCTGGTTGCCATGGAGATGGCTTGGCAATGGAGTCCTCATTGGCTGTCGCAGGTGGTGGCAGCGGTGGCGGTGTGCGCTTTGGCCGACAGTCTCCTGCGCGGCTGTTGTCTGGGATTTGCTCCGGCAAGAGGAGTCTGGCTGTTGCTGAGGCCAGTTGCTGTGGAAACGCTTGACAGCTCGCTGGTGTGCTTTTTAAAAATAAAAGGCTTTTAATTTTTGGAGAAAACATGTGATTTCTCAATGGCAGAGGTTGGGAGGTGTTCAGACAGACAGGTAGAGATGCTTCTTTGGGGGTCTGGGATGATGTCTGCCCGTACCAAAGTAT
The DNA here is from genome assembly GCF_021028975.2 of Sphaerodactylus townsendi. NCBI lineage: Eukaryota > Metazoa > Chordata > Lepidosauria > Squamata > Sphaerodactylidae > Sphaerodactylus > Sphaerodactylus townsendi. Next base: position 25,307,702 of record NC_059425.1, on the reverse strand, counting down.
CACATTTCGTGTATTAGTGGCTTCTTTCTGGAATACAGAGCCCTGAACCTAAGTGGCAGTCTTCTCTGAGTGGGAAGGCCAATTCCCCTAACGTTTGATGGTGCGGCGGCTTGATTGTGGCCGCCTTTAGAAGGAAAGGAAAGAGGCAGGGATTGTTCTGTGAGATGGCGTCCTGGCTCAGACTGTGGGAACAGGGGAGCCTCAAAGCAACTGGGTGGAGCAAAATGATTTTGGGATAACAGATAACTTGCACAGGGTCCTACATGTGGAGAACCATGTATCAAGGCCTGTCCCCCCCTTACTCCATGCAGGCAGCAGAAAGGAAAAGTGTGCTGAGGCCATAATGGGGCACTCTGCAAGCTTGTTTTCTGCTGCTCCAGAGACTAGGACCAGGAGTGATGGGTTCAAGGTGAAGGGAAAGAGATTCCATCTAAACATCAGGAAAAACTTCCTGACCGTCAGGGCTGTTCGACAGTGGAATTCATTGCCTCAGAATGCGGTGGAGTCTCCTTCTTTGGAGTTTTTTAAAGAGAGGCTGGATGGCCATCTGTCAGGAGTGCTTTGACTGTGTGTTCCTGCATTGCAGGGGGTTGGACTTGTTGGCCCTTGGGGTCTCTTACAAATCTATGATTCTATGGGGGTGTTGTGTGGTTTTCAGGCTCTATGATTCCATGATTCTGTGTCTGGTGGGGTGGGGGGCAACAATTGGCTTAGTGAGGGACCTCAGAGAAGGAGAGTCCTGAGCATCCCAGAGTGATGTATTCCATCTGGACCTTGCTGTTGTGTGGAATCAATCTGCAGCTTTGCTTCTGTGACTGCTGCTTCTTAGTGGTGTCAAGCGGTGGTGGATTTATACATTGCTTTTCTCAACCATAAGGAAGACGAAGAAGACTTGGATTTATATTCCCCTTATAGGAGACTCAAAGGGGCTTTCAAACTCCTTTCCCTTCCCCCCCCCTCATACCAAACACCCTGTGAGGTAGGTGGGGCTGAGAGAACTCCAAAGAACTGTGACTAGCCCAAGGGCACCCAGCTGGCGTGTGTTGGAGTGCACAGGCTAATCTGAATCCCCCAGATAAGCCTCCACAACTCAAGTGGCAGAGCGGGGAATCAAACCCAGTTCCTCCAGATTAGAGTACACCTGCTCTTAACCACTACGCCACTGCTGCTCCTCAAAGTCTCAGAGGAGTCTCAAAGCAACTTACAAACTCCTTTCCCTTCGTCTCCATAAACCCAACCCCTTGTGAGGTGGGTGGGGCTGAGAGAGTTTGAAGAGAACTGTGAACTAGCCCAAGGTCACCCAGCGGGCTTCATACATAGGAGCAGGGAAACAAATCCAGTTATCCAGATTAGAGTCTGCTGCTCGTGTGGAGGAGTGGGGAATCAGACTTGGTTCTCCAGATTAGAGTCCACTGCTCTTAACCACTACACCACAGGTGGGGTTGGTGGTGTCTGAGCATGGATAGGAAGTGGAAGGGAGCTGGGATAAACATTGAGACAAACATTGGGGAGCCTCAAAAGAGAGGACTTGAACCTTGAACGTAAAGGCCTATGATCTAGAGCAGGGGTGTCCAATTTGGGTGCCCCAGATGCTCATGGACTGCGATTCCCATCAGCCCCTGTCAGCACTCCCAGTTGGCCATGCTGGCAGGGACTGATGGGAATCATAGTCCATGAACATCTGGAGCACCTAAATTGGACACCCGTGGTCTACAGAAACAAGAGGAATTCTGCCCAGCGGGTCTGTAGAGTCTTTGCAGTCCATTTCAGAAGCCACGGGCAGTACACTGGGAGGAGACTCTTTCCTTCCTGTTCTTTCTCATTTTCGGAGTGCCCGCCTAGTGCCCTCTTGGCACTGCCTATATTTAAAGTGGCAGCCCTGGGCCTGGACATTGGCATGCTTTCGCATGAATCCTGAGCAGGGGTTGGGATGCTGGATGGCGCTGTGCAGGGTTAGAGCCACGCCCTTGAGTCACTTCAGAAGAGGGCTTGCCTTCTTTGTGTTTACTCCACTGAGGAGCTTCCCGCCCTGCCTCCGTTCCTATCATACTAGGAGCAATAGTGAGCTGCCGCCCTATCACATTTTTCTGGCACCATCACAAGAACAGCCCTGTGAGAACTGTGGTGCCCTGGGGCTCCCGTTGCCTCCCAAAGCACAACCTGGCCAGGGTCTCCTCCTTCCCCCCCACAAGCACAGTTCCGTGGCACAGTGTTAAACTTGTCCCACGCTTCCACCAAGGCTGCTGTTTGCACTGCACCCAGAGACCTGGTGAATGGGTGTTCCACGAGGGTGTGTGTGTGCGTGCTGGGCTGCAGCGATGACGTGCTGTAATATATTCAGTCTGTGGATGAACCGGGAGACTCCTGGCTGTGGTTAAAGTGTCGGGCTGGGATCTGAGAGTCTCGGGTTCAAAGCCCCCCTCTGCTGTGAAGCAAACTGGTTTGACCTTGGATCACTTGCTTCCTTCAGCCTAAGGGTTTAGCTCAGTGAGTCATGTGATGTGAGCCAGGGCAGACAAACCTACCGATGTGCCCACGGCTCACAGAGGCTTTTGAGTGCTGCAGGAAGGGAGGAGGGCTGTTTCCCTCCTCTCCCCCCCCCCCCGTTCTTTTTCCAAGTGGATACAGTCATGGGAGGGGGCTGTTTTCCTCCTTCTCTGGCTCCTTATGTCCTGGGATTATGTGACTAAGGAGAAAGGGGCAAACCAGTTCTCCGGGGGCTGTTTCCGCTCAGGAAAACGTTGTGGGAGGGATACCTGAAGTTCCTCCTTGCCTCTTGCGGCATTTGCAAGCTTCCACGAGCAGCGTGTTCTTTGGGAGGGGAATTGTCAATGGTACATGTGCCCGAGAGCTAGGACAGAAGACCCCTGACTTTGACTCACTTTACATGTTTTATTTATGGAGAACGGGGGTCCCCCACCTTTTAAAGCTGGTGGGCACATTTGGAATTCTGACACAGCGCAGTGGCCACAACAACAAAATGGCTGCTGCAGCAGGTGGAACCAGCCACAAAATGATGGCCATAGCTTAACTTCTACATAACACAGTGCAGATCATTGGGCCGTGGCGGCAGCTACTGCCAAAGCAACATTTAAGAAAAAATGCACTGCCAATCAAATCTACAATAACCAATCAGAAACTTTGCTGGGCAAGGCCCTACCAAGTGCCGCCCACTCCCTAGAACTGGTTGTTAAAATGGTGCTTGTAAACAACCAGTTGTTAAATTATTTGAATCCCACCACCGGAACCGGTTGTTAAATTATTTGAATTTCACCACTGGTTACAAGCTATAGAAGGACCTGGCCCTCAGGGTCAGTATGGCAAGATGAAGAGTTCTAAAGTCTAATACATGGAACATGACCCTGACTTTTATGGACTGGAATCCAGTAAGGTGTCCCTGGATCTTTTCTTGGTATAGCTCAAGCAGACCAATATGGCTTCTCCTTTGCAGTGTGCCAAGAAAGTGTTTTCAACTTTTGGCTTGTAGTCTGCGCAATGGCCCTTTCTGCCTTGTTTTCTCCTGCAACTTGATCCTCTCTTTATTCTACGCAATTGAGTTTTCTAATAAACACCTACTTAGGCCCAATTAAATTACACTGAGGAATCAACGGCACAGAATGTGGAGAATTCTGTGAATGGAGCTCCCAGTGGGTTTCCTTTTCTTCCTTCTAAAATTCAAATGCATACTGCCTAATGGCTGTGCAAAGGGAAAGAGGGTTTAATCCTTCTGCCTGAGCCGTTTCCGCAACTTAAGCTACAGGCAGTCACTCTGTTTCCCAATGCACCCACATTGATTCCTGCACCTCAGGACTGTTCCAGGTAAGGAAAGCCCCTTGCACTCCCCTTGCACTGTGGCCCTAAATCCTAAGCAGGCCCTGCAATAGAGAAAAACATGCAACTCGTGTCTGGAACATAGCAGGGGTGCTGGAGCGGGGTGCTTTATTATTTGTGAAGATGTTGCAGGATCCGCTCCGCTAAGGCTCTGGGATTCCCCAGAGGTGGTGTCCACAAGAGAGGTGCTTCTTGAGTCTGCAGAGCAGCTTCAGTTGGAGGGTTCTGAAATGCAGCAGAAGGCAAGTGAAAGCTTGCTTATGTGTCAAGCCCTGGATCTGCGACCAATATCAGACTCAGTGATTCCAATCAGAAGCCTTTATTGACAGACAACAGCATGGCCATAGAAGAAGCCAGTTCTGGGAACTGTCTTCCCAAGCACCTTTTTATGCCTACCAATGTGCCCCCCTTCTTCTCTCCCCCTGGAGATATCAAAGCAAAGGAAAAGAGGCCCTCCTGAGTGCCAGTTCAGGGTGCAGAAAGGTCACATGGAAGATGTATCGAAGGCTTTCATGGCCAGAATCAGTGGCCTGTTGTGGGTTTTCTGGGCTCTGTGGCCGTGGTCTGGTAATTTTTGCTCCTGATATTTTGCCCTGGCTGACATCTTCAGAGGAATGTCACAGTAATAAGTGTTTCTCTCTGTGGCACAAAGAGTGACTTGCCTCTGAAGATGCCAGCCATAGATGTGGGTGGAACATTAGGAGCTCAATCTACCAGACCACAGCCACACAGCCTGGAAAACTCACAGCAGCCGGTCGCATGAAAGACCTCTGTATTTGGAATAGGTGAGTATGGAACAACAGCTGCCCCTGCTCCCCAGTGGTGCAGAGTTCTTCCTTCCGCTTTCAGTGTTCAGATTGTGAAGGGACTTGTTTTTTTAGATGACCTCCATGATTTATGCTGATTTCAGTGCAGTGCCCAACACATGTTATGAAAGAAAGTGCCTCTGAGCATGTGCAGGCTGCATTCCACTCTCTGCTAACCTGAACCAACCCTCACTATACTTGTATTGGGGTGGGGGTGGGGGAGACTAGAATGAAACACCAATATGTTTGAGACTCTGCATCCTTTTTTGTAGGAACGAAGCAGCATTTGTGAAGTCAGTGCTGCGGACTGTTGTCTTAAGGGTACATGTTATTTCTGTGGGTGTTCCGTTTTCAAGTCTTCTATTACTATAAGACTAGACATAAATGCAAGGATTCCCTTGATGATTTTCCAAGAGTCTGTCACATCCAATGGGTTTTTATCAGGTTTTAATTAAAACTGAAAGTTAACCCTGCCTCTGTTTTCAATGCCAAGCCTAAGCCAAGGGACAGAACTAATAGTGTCCCTGAGCACGTGCTAAGTATCTGATAGTATCCTGATTTGCAGGATTTGAATCCTGGTGTATATCTCCCCCTCTCCCTTTTGTTGTAATTTAAAACATCGGTCTTGTCTTGATCTGCTAAAATATCTTGAAATTCTCTTTCCTGCTGGGATCTCATCAGTTCACTACCCCTCAACCAGGATCCATCTGCCTTTTCATTTGTGGCTCCTTTAACTGCATTTCTGCTTGTTTCTACCCATGCCCTTTCATATAATCTTTCATCTATTCTCTCTGTGTGTGTGTGTGTGTGTGTGTATGTGTATGTGTGTGTGTCGCCATTGCCCTGCCTTTGCATCCGCCTTTCCCCTTCCCTTCCCCTCCCACCATCCCTATGGGCAGCGCCCAAATGGTGCCCAGCTGCCTGCCCCCATTAGCTGTACTTCCCATGATGGGCACTGCTTCTATTTCCTTTTTCCAAGTTGCTTCTGTTGTCACAGAGGGCTCCAGGGCCAGCTAGCCTTGGCGTTCCCTGCAAGGACAGCCCAAGGTCACCTGCCAAGCTTACTGCCAGAAGACAAGGAGTGTGTGGTGTCCTCTCTTCTCCCTTATGTAGTATCTCCTGGGAGCATGGCCCCAGCCTCTTGCTCGCTCATATGCCTGTTGGGGACTACCAGGCAGGAATGCAGCCGCTCCTGGTAGAAGCAGCAGTGGCGTAGTGGTTAAGGGCAGCTGCATTCTAATCTGGAGGAACCGGGTTTGATTCCTTGCTCTGCCACCTGAGCTGTGGAGGCTTATCTGAGGAATTCAGATTAGCCTGTGCACTCCAACACATGCCAGCTGGGTGACCTTGGGCTAGTCACAGTTCTTCTGAGCTCTCTCAGCCCCACCTACCTCACAGGGTGTTTGTTGTGAGGGGGAAGGGAAAGGAGATTGAAAGCCCCTTTGAGTCTCCTACAGGAGAGAAAGGGGGAATATCCTCCTCCTCCTCCTCCTCCTCCTCCTCCACCTCCTCCTCCAAGAACTTGGGGAAGGACGGGACTGGGCAAGTGTGTAAAGACCTGTGAACTGGCAATGCCTCCCCATCCACACCCACACTTTCTGGGCCACAGACATTAAAATGCACAATCCGCTGCTTTCTCGAAGTGAAGACGTGGCATCCCTGCAAATCTGGACTGACGCCTTCTAGTGGTTGCCACCAAGATCTGATTTTGGGTTTTGTGTTGACTGTGTCGTGAGCTAAAAAGAAAACAGAAAGTGTGGGGGAGAGTAAAAATATGTTTAAAAAAGGAGACAAACCCCATCTTCACACATCCTGCCTCTGAATAAAATGTGGCTCTGCATATTTCTGCCCTCTTATTCTATTTCTGGGCCTGCCGAAGGACTGGAAGTCCCGCTCACCCCCTTCTCCCCATTCAGTTCCTTTCCAGGAATGCAGACAGAAACAGAAGGTGAGGGGGCCTCACAGAGCAATCCTAAAGAGAGTTAACCCAATCTATGCCCATGCATTTCAGTGGGCTTAGACTGGAGTAAATCTGCATAGGATTGCACAGTTAATGTACCTGCTTTCTTGCTGGGAAGAGGGAGGAAGCCTGCAGCTGCCCCCCTTCCTAAGTATGTGGACTCTGGCCCATTCTTCTGGGAGGAAAAAAGAAGATTTATTCAAAATCTAGGGTTTCGGGGAGGTTATACTAACCTCATTGTTCCCTGTTCTTCCTAGCCACATCCTTTTATTTGTGGTTGCCAAGAGACAGGCTCACACCACCAACTCCTCTTGAGTCTCCATCCCTATTTGATTTTTGAATAACGGGGGTACCAGGGGAATTCTTCGTGCCCTCACTGGTTGGCACCATTGTGCCGGGCAGAGGGCTCTGCCTGTAGGAGTTGCGTGACAGGCAGGCATAGTATAGGTGCAGCATTTGCACTGCCATTTTAAATCTTTTTCTGCAGTGAAGCTGAGAGAGAGAGAGAGAGAGAGAGAGAGAGAGAGAGAGAGAGAGTATCTCTTAGGGCGTCAGGGAGCCTTACCAACTCTGCCAGACCCTCGACCAGTCTTTCCTGTGATTAACAAGAGCATAGGCGTTATAGGAAGAGACCATAGAGCAGATGTGTCCAACTCTGGGGCTTCAGATGTTCATGGACTACAATTCCATGAATATCTGAAGCCCCAGAGTTGGACATCCCTGTCATAAAGCGAACACCTCTTAGTAAGACAGCCAAGCCACAATCCAGTCTGCTTTTACCCACCCTTCTCCCAAGGAGTTCAGGGTAGAATACATGGTTTTCCCTTCCTAATTTTTCCTCACAACGACCCTGTAAGTTAGATGAGGCTGATAGAGAGAGTGACTGCGCCAGTCACTCAGTAAGATTAATGTCAGAGTGGGGATTTGATTCTGGGTCTACCAGATCCGATTTGGACTCTCTAACCATTACCCCACGCTCCAAGAAAGGCCAATCCACAAATCTGCTAGTCTTTTGGACTGAGGATATGAGAGCATTCTTCCCCTGCCTCTAATTCTCCTGAGCAAAACTAGTGAGTCATAGCAAAGGGTTTTTGGTATAGGCCCAAGCCTCCCAGTATTTTGTTTTTTAACTACGGCTGCCCCTGTAGCCTCAGCAGAGATGACAAGATGGTGGTGCTGGAGAGTTTCTCCTCCTCGGCCTCTCTGAGAGGCTTTCCCTGACCCTGCCTGCCTGCCTCTCTGGCCGGGTTGCTGTCCGTGGTCCTGATGCAAACAGACAGCCAGTTTTCTGCCTTACAGCAGGATGAGGAATAATATGGAGAGAAGAACAGCAAAGTCTCTGCTCCCCCCGCCTCTTAAATTACTATGATGCTGCATGTTGTGCTGCATTCATGATTTGCTGCTAATAACACAAACTATTTGGGTTGATTTTGTCATCAGTGTGCCGTGTGAGTATGGCCTCCTCCCCTTGATATTCCCTTGAAACCAGCCCCCAGGATGCATTGGAATTGTTTATTCTGGTCAGCATGTGATTTGGCAGCTGAAACATGAGCTTCTCTGGAGTGGAGATGGACAAGCCCCTTTCCACAAAACCCAGAGACCGGCTTGAGTCTGCAAAGAGCCCCCAGCCAATAACTGGGCAGGAGGAGGGGCTCGGGACTCTGCAGAGAGCCAGACTCACAGGTGTGGAAACGGAGCTTCTTTGCTATGGCCCTTACATTGCCTCTCTACCTGAAGCAGCTTTGGTCTTCTCCAGTTTTGAAGCTCTGGCCCAGGTAGTTCACCATCGGGGATAATATGCATGCATGCACATATCCCAGGGTGATTTACATTCTGCGAGTGTGTATAATGCTACTGGCTTTATTTACTACTGAGGAGATGGGTTTCTGCATTTAGACCATCTTCCGGTAGCTGAGTGACCTCGTTCCCTATATCTTGGCTGTGATATGTGATCCTCCTCACTGCTGCCTGTCTTGGCCAGCTCAGGAAATGGACCAAACTCATCATGCCCTGGCTTGTGTTTTTTTTTTAATGAGTGGTGCTTAAGAGTCAGTGAAGTGGTTGAAGGATTGACCTAGGCCCTTGGGGAGCCAAATTTGAACCCCCACTTAGACCTCAAGCTCACTGGGTAACCCTGATAAGTCAGTTTTTCTCAGCCAGCCTATCTTGCAGGGCTGTTGTGAGGAAGAAACGGAAGATGAAAGAACAGTGTATGTGCCCCTGAGTTCTTTGAAAGGAGGGTCAGATAAAAATGTGATAGGGGAGACACACTAAATAATTTCCTATGCATTCTCCCTGCCTGTGGGCAAGAAAGCAGAAAGTCTGGACTAGTTTTCCAGACCAGTCCGTTTATTCTTTTGTAATAAAGATCACCAAGTGGAAGTGGGTTAAAGGTATGGTTGCCAACTCTGGGTAGGGAAATTCCTGGAGATTTTGGAGGGGAAGCCTGGGGAGGGGGAGATTTTGGAGGGGAAGCCTGGGGAGGGGGAGATCAGGAGCACTGATCTCTGTCATCTGGAGATCAGATGTTATTCCAGGAGATCTCCAGTCCCCAACTGGAGATTGGCAACCCTAGCTGGGGGAGTAGGACCCCCCACTATCCTGAATACACACATGTATGCACACACAGACTGGGAATTTAAAACTGATGGGGGGAATAGTGGGAATGCTGATCCTTGTGGGTCACAGTTCCTCTGGCTCTAAGGGCATCTCTGTGGCTTGTGGCTTGGAAATCCTTGCCCACCATCCACTGACGTCCTCCTTGCAGACCTTCCTGCCCCTGTGGCTGACATCATTCTCTCAGGTGGCTCTTCCAATCCCTGTTCTTTTCCTGCTGCAGGTCTGTGTATGTTCATGAGCCGTGCAAGGGATCCTTACAGGTAATTGCAGTGCTGAGGCCCCTGAGCTGTAGCAGAAGAAAGTGTGTGGGGGTGGGTGGGCTAGGGTGCCGTTTGAAGGTGGGAGGAAGACCTTGATTTGGATGACTGGCAGCTGGAGAGGTTTGCCTAGCTCCCTGCTGAGGAGTTCAGGCTTCCTTTCTGCCTTCTCGCTCTGAGCAATGTCTGATGTTTGCACCATCAAAGCAGCACTGTCAGGTGAGGGACAGCCGGCAAAGGTTGGACCAGGCTGGGGCTTGCTGGGTGAGATCTGCTTGCCAGTCCTAGGAGCCTTTGATATCCACACTATCATGCAGACCACCTCTTCTCCCACTCCCCACCTATTGTGGCAAAATGAGTGAAGGAGAAGAAAGCATTTCTGTGTATCTACTTCACAAGCAGACTTTTTTCTTTTAAAACAATTGACTTTGCTTCAGTATTCCCGTCTAAAAGATGTATGTGGGTGGTGGACCTCCATAATCAGAGGCCGCCAACTCCTATGCTACGACGCAACCTCAAGAGCAGGCCTTAGAAGGATGTAACTCTGGCTGAAGATTGCAGTGGAAATTGTGTCAGATGGTCAGTGTGCTGCCAGCAGGCAGGGGCGTGGCCAGGTCTGACCCTGCAGGGCAAAGCGAGCAGCAAGCACAAGCGTGGTCAGGTCAGTCCAATGGGTCAAGGCAGGTGGCAGGCAAGGCATAGTCAGATCACAGTCCAATTGGTCAAGGCAGGTGGCAGGCAAGGCGTAGTCAAGTCACAGTCCAATGGGTCAAGGGGACTGAGGAGCAGGCTAGGAATCAACAAAGAACCAGGCACACAGCGGTGACAGGTAACACACTTGTTGCACCCAAGCAGAAGCAAGCTTTCAGCAAGGTTTATGGAGAGAGCCTTGTTCAGGGGGCTGGGGTTCTGCGATGAGTTAGTCCTCATCAGATGCAGAGACTTCTAATCTCCCATTTCTTGCTTCCAAACAAGCACTCTTTCTTTGCTTCTGCAGGAGCAGCCTCTGCTTCTGCCTCCTATGCACAGCTGGCTCATCATTGGGTTCCCTAGAAGGATCTGCAGGCTCCTTCACCTGTATGTCATCAGGCAGGGAAGGTCTGGGAGTTGGCTCTGCTGCCTGGTCTTCCCCAAGAGCATCCAACTCTGGCAGCACTGGGCTCTCAGGCTCTCCCTCAGAGTCCTCTGTGTCCTGGTTCCCTGTAGGATCTGCAAGGAAGACTCATGACACCCAGCCTCAACAGGGTTGACAGAAGAAATGCTGAAGTCGACACATTTAAGAGTATTAGCCAACGTGGTCACCTCATTCCAAAACTCAACTGATCATGGCTTTGATTGAGTATTCCTGCATGGCAGGGGGTTCAACTGGATGACTCTTGTGGTCTCTTCCAGCTCTATGATCCTGTGATTCTACATAACCCCCGAGTAAGGCAAAGGTCTCATCCTTGTAGCAGTGGTTGGCTGTCATAGAGCAGGGGTAACTGGGGAGGTAGGATGCTAGTTGTGAATTTCATTTATTGGAGTCATTTCATTTATTCAAGTTGTATGCCACCCTTTGCCTTGTGGCCTAGGCTTCCAACATATAATACCTAAAAACATACATTGAATACATTTAAAATATAGATGGTGACTGAATATCTTAAAATAAGCTAAAAAATTCAAAAGCTACATCCCAATCAATAAAAACCAGTAAAGGAGAAGTGGGTGGTGGGTGGGAGAAGGAGGCCTTAGATGGAAACTGTAGCTGCCTCAACCATATGCCTAGTGGAACATCTCTGTCTTTTGGGCCCTGTGGAATTGCATCAGATCCCGCAGGGCCTTGGTCTCATTAGACAGAGCGTTCCACCAGGTTGAAGACAGCTGGATGTCTTTCGGGCCAGGGATCACCTGCAGATTGTTATTTGCTGATCTCAGTGTCCTTCGCGGGACACACTGGGAGAGACAATCCCGTACATTTGATGGCCCCTGTGTTGCTCAGGGTTATGGGCTAGATGACCCTTGAAGTCCCTTACAGCTCTGTGGCCCATTTCGCACAGGCCAATAAACACGGGTAGGACAATGGGTCCAGTAAAAATAGGACAATGGGTCCAGTAAAATAGGACAATGGGTCCAGTAAAAATAGGACAATGGGTCCAGTAAAAATAGGACAATGGGTCCAGTAAAAATAGGACAATGGGTCCAGTAAAAAAACAGTTTTGGGGGGGGATTTCACACAGATCTTGCCCCTAAAACAAGTCTGCCCTGTGTTATTTTCCCCAAATTGGGTTTTTTTGAGAATTGCGTTATTAGCGAGTCTTTTTAAAAATCCCGGGTTGCAGCTGCTTGCAAGCGAACAGCTGGGCAGGAGGCACTTTATTTGCCTCCTTTTGCCTTTAAAAAAAAAACAACTTTCGTGGCTTACATCTGTGTAGCCACGCGGGTGGAGATATTCAAATAGTGAGACATCAGCATGGCTGTGGGGGTTCATTTGTGCATGCCTGCGTAGCTACGCATTGGTGGGAAGCAAATTGTAAAAAGAGAAGCATCTCTGTGTGAAGGCGCGACAGCAACCTGGATGGTTTCCATGGGCTTCAATCGCTGCCTGCGTGGATGCATGTGAACGTGAAAACGGGTGACTTTATCCCAACTGCAGCCCGTTATACATTTGCTGTGCAAAAGGGGCCTGTGTTTCTAACTCCACATCCGATGGCAGTAAGACACTACCAGTGCTAGAAGGGATCGTCGGGACAGGCCTTGGCTCTGTGCCTGGATTGGCATCCCTTTGAGCGACTGCTTGGCCATTTGTGTGAGTCAGGATTCTGGCCTAGATGGACTACTGCTCTGAATCCAGCAGGGCTCTGTTTACATTCTTACATGGTGGGTGTAATCAGCAGTGTGAAACTCTTAACTAAAAATTAAGGGTGTGTGAAGCTTCAAGTAATAAGGCAGGGACAGAAAGCCACGTCCATCAATACAACTAAGTGGTCGGAATTAAAATATTAGCTTGAAAAAACCTGTCCCTCCTCCCAGCGGTGCTATAAAACGCCAACCTGCAAATTCAGCTCTTAAGATATGGCTGTGTGTTTGGACCGAGGGTGCCTGCGTGTGCTCAGTGCAACTAATGGGGGCCTCTGGAAAATTAGTCAACGTGGTGACAGCCGGGGGTTTAAAGAGGGTTGCAAGCAGGTCCTACTGAGGTTCGTAATCAGAATTTAAAATATGAATCCTGTTGGCCTGAAAGCATAAACCAATAAATCGAAGGGATTAAGCCATTAATCACCAACAGCACATGTGAATTTTTAATTGTCCCTGGATAATAATGGCTGATAATAGCTTTGCACTCAGGATCTTTTTATGCCATGATCTGCCTCCATTCTTGAGGAGCGAACACAATTTATTGCTTTTATTTATCATGGAGGGGAGGGGGCTCTGTTCGACCTCAGAAGCATTGTTGTTGTTGGATCTTATTTGGTGGGCCTTGAAAAGATTGTATAGATCTGTGAAGTGGACGTAACTGTTCACTAGAAGGGATTTCTTGATTTTAGTTGTGTTTGCCTTTCTTGTTAGTACTCAAGGAGGATTACAAAACCGGTTTAATTTTATGCTGTATTTTTATTGTTGCGGAAGCTACTCTGAGCTGGGCCTGGCTGAGAAAGGTGCAGGAGAAAAGTCAACGTAAATAAATAAAACCATGCAAATAAAAATTATACTGCACATATTATAATATTGCCCATATGTTTTATAATCTGACATATATAAAGATGGAAAAGGCCTCACTGACTGACTCACTTGTGAAGTCTCAGCATTTTTAGGCTCATTGCCTATGATTTGAAATTTGATGCATGCGTAATTCGAGGCTACGAGACAAATTGGAAGTGGAGAGGGTGTGTGCTCAGAATGGCGAAGGTAATTCCAAATGGCTGAAGTACTTCCAGGCCATCCAGAAAGCTGACCTTCACCTTTATCCAAGGTAGACTGATTTCCAAAACGGTCAGAGAATTGAATGTTTTTGCCCCATAAGTCCAAAAAATGTGACATGAAACTCATAATCGAGTACCGGGTCATGTTTAAAGTTTTGGTATTGACCTTCAAAGCCATTCGCAGCCTTGGCCCTGCTTATCTGAGGGACCGTCTCTCCCTATACCGCCCTTCTAGGCCCCTCCGCTCGTCGGAGGCGGACCTACTGGTGATCCCTGGCCCCAAGGCGATCTGGCTGGGCTCTACAAGGGCCAGGGCTTTTATGGCTCTGGCCCCTACCTGGTGGAACAGGGTTCCAGGTGAGATCAGGGCCCTGTGGGACTTGCAAAGTGGAACAGGCTTCCAGGTGAGATCAGGGCCCTGCAGGACTTGCAAAGACTCCCAAAAAGAGAACCATCAGCGGCTCAGCTGAAAATTAGCTGGTTCAGTGCTGGAATGGTCACCAGCGTCTGTTTTTATTATTTATTTATTTATTTATTTATTTATTTATAAATATAATATATAAGTATAATATATATAAATAAATAATAATAATAATAAAAAAACAGACGCTGGTGACCATTCCAGCACTGAACCAGCTAATTTTCAGCTGAGCCGCTGATGGTTCTCTTTTTGGGAGTCTTTGTGTGAGATGTTCCCATCGGGCCTCCATTCAACGTGTTGTCTCCCTCTGGTAAGAGCCAGCATGCTCTAGAGGTTAAGAGTGGCAGCCTCTAGTTTGGAGAACCAGGTTTGATTCCCCACTCCTCCACATGAGCAGCGGAATCTTCTCTAGTGAGTTGGATTTGTTTCCCTGCTCCTTCTCATGAAGCCTGCTGGATAACCTTGGGCCAGTCAAAGTTCTCTCGGAGCTCTCTCAGCCCCACTCCAAAGTGCCTGTTGTGGGGGAGAGGAAGGGATTATGATTGTAAACCACTCTGAGGTTCCTTAAGGCAGAGAAAAGTGCGGTATAAAAACCAACCCAGCGTCTCCTTTGTCCAAACAGGAGAGCAAGCCAGTGAGTGAGGCGGGGACTGCAGCTTCCCAGGCATGCATCAACCCACCCATTCTCTGCTGTGTAAAGAATAAGGATGGGGGGGGGGGGCGTGCCAGTGAAGCAGACCAAAGCCTCTCATTGACTCCCCGGTTGACAGGGTCAGGCCCAGCGGGGTTCCCAATCTTCTCCACTGCTGGATAAGAGAAGAGGGCAGGCAAGCAAGCAAAGCGGGAGCTGCTACTTCTGTTGACTACCCTCTGTCTTTCTCGCCTCTTTGGCCACTGTCCACGGGTGGCCACAGTGGGACTCAAGGACTACCTCCCCCCCCACCTCCAGCAAATGGTTTTTGGCGGGTGTTCAACAGTGCCAACCTCTGTTGGCAGGACTGCACTTCAGGAACTATGGGAGAGGGAATAGCGGCCAGAGTAACAGATGCATGCTTGAGAAATGACATTTTCTTTTCCTAGTGAAGCCTCCTAGTGAAAAAAGACCCCCAGTTTCTAGCAGGGCTACAAGGAAGGCTGAGCTTCACCTCTCCACTTTTGCTGGTAACAGTGAGAGGCTGGGTTGGTGGCAGGCATGAGCTTTGGGTGGCTTTTGGTGACTGAGAACAGGGACAGTTGACCATGGTGTCTGGCGAGATGGAGCTGTTCTCCCCACTCCTCTCAGACCACAAAGCATCCAGCATACACGGGCCTATGGGCCTCCTGTGGCAAGAGGGGGAAATGGACGCCAAGTGGGTGAGTAAAGGAAACCTGAAGCCAATTCCTGCCCCTGTCTGTCTTGTAAATGGCTTAATGCAAGGGTGTCCAAACCTGGCCCTCCAGAGGTTCATGGACTACAATTCCCATTAGCTGGCAGTGGCTGATGGGAATCATAGTCCATGAACCTCTGGAGGGCCAGGTTTGGACATCTCATCACTGGCAGTCTTCAAGCAGCGGTTGGACAAACATTTGCCAGGGTCGCTATACATTGAGCAGGGGGCTAGAGTAGATGGTCTATATCAGGGGACTGCAACCTGCGGTTCTCCAGATGTTCATGGACTACAAATCCCATCAGCCCCTGCCAGCCCCCCCCCCCCCCCAGGCCCCCCCCCCCCCCACGCCCTCCCCCCCCCACACCCCCCCCCCCCCCCCCCCCCCCCCCCCCCACCCCCCCCCCCCCCCACCCCCCCCCCCCCCCACCCCCCCCCCCCCCCACCCCCCCCCCCCCCCACCCCCCCCCCCCCCCACCCCCCCCCCCCCCCACCCCCCCCCCCCCCCACCCCCCCCCCCCCCCACCCCCCCCCCCCCCCACCCCCCCCCCCCCCCACCCCCCCCCCCCCCCACCCCCCCCCCCCCCCACCCCCCCCCCCCCCCACCCCCCCCCCCCCCCACCCCCCCCCCCCCCCACCCCCCCCCCCCCCCACCCCCCCCCCCCCCCACCCCCCCCCCCCCCCACCCCCCCCCCCCCCCACCCCCCCCCCCCCCCACCCCCCCCCCCCCCCACCCCCCCCCCCCCCCACCCCCCCCCCCCCCCACCCCCCCCCCCCCCCACCCCCCCCCCCCCCCACCCCCCCCCCCCCCCACCCCCCCCCCCCCCCACCCCCCCCCCCCCCCACCCCCCCCCCCCCCCACCCCCCCCCCCCCCCACCCCCCCCCCCCCCCACCCCCCCCCCCCCCCACCCCCCCCCCCCCCCACCCCCCCCCCCCCCCACCCCCCCCCCCCCCCACCCCCCCCCCCCCCCACCCCCCCCCCCCCCCACCCCCCCCCCCCCCCACCCCCCCCCCCCCCCACCCCCCCCCCCCCCCACCCCCCCCCCCCCCCACCCCCCCCCCCCCCCACCCCCCCCCCCCCCCACCCCCCCCCCCCCCCACCCCCCCCCCCCCCCACCCCCCCCCCCCCCCACCCCCCCCCCCCCCCACCCCCCCCCCCCCCCACCCCCCCCCCCCCCCACCCCCCCCCCCCCCCACCCCCCCCCCCCCCCACCCCCCCCCCCCCCCACCCCCCCCCCCCCCCACCCCCCCCCCCCCCCACCCCCCCCCCCCCCCACCCCCCCCCCCCCCCACCCCCCCCCCCCCCCACCCCCCCCCCCCCCCACCCCCCCCCCCCCCCACCCCCCCCCCCCCCCACCCCCCCCCCCCCCCACCCCCCCCCCCCCCCACCCCCCCCCCCCCCCACCCCCCCCCCCCCCCACCCCCCCCCCCCCCCACCCCCCCCCCCCCCCACCCCCCCCCCCCCCCACCCCCCCCCCCCCCCACCCCCCCCCCCCCCCACCCCCCCCCCCCCCCACCCCCCCCCCCCCCCACCCCCCCCCCCCCCCACCCCCCCCCCCCCCCACCCCCCCCCCCCCCCACCCCCCCCCCCCCCCACCCCCCCCCCCCCCCACCCCCCCCCCCCCCCACCCCCCCCCCCCCCCACCCCCCCCCCCCCCCACCCCCCCCCCCCCCCACCCCCCCCCCCCCCCACCCCCCCCCCCCCCCACCCCCCCCCCCCCCCACCCCCCCCCCCCCCCACCCCCCCCCCCCCCCACCCCCCCCCCCCCCCACCCCCCCCCCCCCCCACCCCCCCCCCCCCCCACCCCCCCCCCCCCCCACCCCCCCCCCCCCCCACCCCCCCCCCCCCCCACCCCCCCCCCCCCCCACCCCCCCCCCCCCCCACCCCCCCCCCCCCCCACCCCCCCCCCCCCCCACCCCCCCCCCCCCCCACCCCCCCCCCCCCCCACCCCCCCCCCCCCCCACCCCCCCCCCCCCCCACCCCCCCCCCCCCCCACCCCCCCCCCCCCCCACCCCCCCCCCCCCCCACCCCCCCCCCCCCCCACCCCCCCCCCCCCCCACCCCCCCCCCCCCCCACCCCCCCCCCCCCCCACCCCCCCCCCCCCCCACCCCCCCCCCCCCCCACCCCCCCCCCCCCCCACCCCCCCCCCCCCCCACCCCCCCCCCCCCCCACCCCCCCCCCCCCCCACCCCCCCCCCCCCCCACCCCCCCCCCCCCCCACCCCCCCCCCCCCCCACCCCCCCCCCCCCCCACCCCCCCCCCCCCCCACCCCCCCCCCCCCCCACCCCCCCCCCCCCCCACCCCCCCCCCCCCCCACCCCCCCCCCCCCCCACCCCCCCCCCCCCCCACCCCCCCCCCCCCCCACCCCCCCCCCCCCCCACCCCCCCCCCCCCCCACCCCCCCCCCCCCCCACCCCCCCCCCCCCCCACCCCCCCCCCCCCCCACCCCCCCCCCCCCCCACCCCCCCCCCCCCCCACCCCCCCCCCCCCCCACCCCCCCCCCCCCCCACCCCCCCCCCCCCCCACCCCCCCCCCCCCCCACCCCCCCCCCCCCCCACCCCCCCCCCCCCCCACCCCCCCCCCCCCCCACCCCCCCCCCCCCCCACCCCCCCCCCCCCCCACCCCCCCCCCCCCCCACCCCCCCCCCCCCCCACCCCCCCCCCCCCCCACCCCCCCCCCCCCCCACCCCCCCCCCCCCCCACCCCCCCCCCCCCCCACCCCCCCCCCCCCCCACCCCCCCCCCCCCCCACCCCCCCCCCCCCCCACCCCCCCCCCCCCCCACCCCCCCCCCCCCCCACCCCCCCCCCCCCCCACCCCCCCCCCCCCCCACCCCCCCCCCCCCCCACCCCCCCCCCCCCCCACCCCCCCCCCCCCCCACCCCCCCCCCCCCCCACCCCCCCCCCCCCCCACCCCCCCCCCCCCCCACCCCCCCCCCCCCCCACCCCCCCCCCCCCCCACCCCCCCCCCCCCCCACCCCCCCCCCCCCCCACCCCCCCCCCCCCCCACCCCCCCCCCCCCCCACCCCCCCCCCCCCCCACCCCCCCCCCCCCCCACCCCCCCCCCCCCCAACCCCCCACCAGATCCCCACACCCCCCCCCCCCCCCACCCACCCCCCCCCCCACCCCCCCCCCCCCCCACCCCCCCCCCCCCCCCCCCCCCCCCCCCCAACCCCCCCCCCCCCCCACCCCCCCCCCCACCCCCCCCCCCCCCCCCCCAACCCCCCCCCCCAAACCCCCCCCCCCCCCACCCCCCCCCCCCACCCCCCCCCCCCCCCCCCCCCCCCCCCCCCCCCACCCCACCCCCCCCCCAACCCCCCAAGGCCAAGCGGCTGTGCTGAGAATCAACACCATTGAAACCTTTACACATGGTTAACACTGCAGTTGGGCGTTTCAAGAGGCGGTCTCGTGCTTCTGCCCAGAAGCAGGTTTAGTTAAAGCAAGGGCTACCACTGCTGTTTGTCTCCTTTAATTATTTCCGTGTTCTTTGTGCATCTGTAGACATCAGTTGTTTGGAGTCAACAAATCTGCTAGTTTGTTGGCAGTTCGTTTAGAGAAGATTGTGGACATGATCTGACACTAGAGAGCCACTACTAGTCAAAATACGCAATATTGAGCGAGATGGACCAACGATGGAGCTGTGTGTAGGGAAACAGCAAAGTCAAACCATCTGTAGACAAGTTGAGGATTCACCTCATGCATGGGAGAGTCCCCAGGTATGACTTTATAAACCAACTACAAGAAAAAGCAACCATCCAGTGGTGGGATCCAAAAATTTTAGTAACAGGTTCCCATGGTGGTGGGATTCAAACTGTGGCCGTATTAGCCAATGGGGGGCTGGAGCAGGGGCATGATGGGGGGGGTGACTGGGCATTCCTGGGGCGGGGCATTCACACCAAGGTGGGGCTGTGGCGAGGTAGCATGCTACTGCGCATGGAATCGCTTATTAGAGGAAAACCGCAATTTCAGGCAGGCGGAGGCTGCCACGCATGGCTGGTGCACCTCCTGCAACAGACTGCTTCAGGTCCTTTAAAGCTGCTGAGAGGAGGGGCGTAGCTTAAGGCAAAAATCATGTGAAAGCAAAATCACCAAGTGGTAACCCCCTGCAGCACACACAAATGAGTGAGTAATCTACTCCTGCGGGAACCTGGCCCGAGGAACCTGCTGGATCCCACCTCTGCAATCATCCCCCAAATCCACCAGCTTTATAAGGTCTTGATCTGCTTTAGAAGCAGAGCGTCATGACTCCCACTGAGCTGGCTCTGGACTCTTGACTCAGAAACCTCAGAGAAGGAACTCAAGGACCCAGAAACACAGCCTAGGGAAAGGCAGCGAATGCCAGGAGACCCCTGCAGGTAGATGCTCTTGGCCCAGGCCACCTGGCTGCCCTTAAGGAGCCTATAGTTGAAGCTCCTCCACCAGAACATGCTCCTGAGGGCCCTGTGGTTGGAGCTCCTCAACCAGAACTTCCCTCTGACCACCCCCACCCCTGGTCCTGCAGCAACTAAGCACTGGTCCAGGGCCACAAGCCCACCAGCACCCACCTCCACCCAGTAGGAGCAAAAGAGACAGTGGACTTGTGCTGAGATAGCCGAGCGGAAGTGCTGTGCCAGGCTTATAGCCCATTCTCCACCTGTATGGTTCCAGTAGATGTAATCCTTTGCAGGATTCTGGCCCCAGTAAAGCCTGGATAAGATGTTGATTCTGATGCTGATTCTGTGAACTGAGGCAGACTGTGGGAGACAGATGGCAGGAAGGAATGAGTCAGTACTCAGCTCTCAAGGCCGTTCCTTATATATTGCCACTTTGGAGTCAGGAAGGGATTTTCCTCCAGGCCAGATTGATCAAGGGTCCTAGAGGTCTTTTTGCTGCCCTCTGGGCATAGAGCAGGAGTCACTATGGATGTAACGGGAAGATAGTTGCACTTTTCCTGATTTGTGCGGGGGGCTGAACTAGAAGACCCTTTAAATCCCTTCCGGCTGTATGTTTCTGTGAGTCCCAGAGGCTGTCTCCAGAGAAGATGGGAGCGGTTTCCATCTCAGCCGATTTAAGACTTGGGCTGGGAGGGGAAGCTTGCTGGATCAACCAGTTTGCCCAGTGGCATACCTGCAGAAAATGGCACCCTGGGCAAGTACTGAAAGTTCGCCCCAAGAATTGCATACTCCTCCCCAAAATTGCACCCCCTGGGAGGGGCAGAGGTAAAGGGTGCCCTCAACCACAGCCTGCGTCTACAAAACAGGCCGCCAGTGCTCTCCCCATCAGCACCAGTGCTCCCAGGCAGAGCAGCTCAGTGAGGCCTGCCATAGCAGCACCACCTTGAGCAGAGCCTGCCCGACCAGACAGGGAGCATGCCAGCTGGGGAAGAGGTGGGCTGGCTGGGCAGCAGCAGCAGCAGCCCAAGGTGGAGGACAGTGGCTGGTGGCGCAAGAGGAGGAGCGGGTGGTGGCAGCAGCAGGCAGTGCAAGAAGAGAAGAAGAGGAGTTTGGATCTATACCCCCTTTCTCTCCTGTAAGGAGACTCAAAGGGGCTTATAATCTCCTTTCCCTTCCCCCCCTCAGAACAAGCATCCTGTGAGGTGGGTGGGGCTGAGAGAGCACCGAAGTGCTGTGACTAACCCAGTTGGCATGTGTTGGAGTGCACAGGCTAATCTAGTTCCCTAGCTAAGCCTCCACAGCTCAAGTGGCAGAGCGGGGAATCAAACCCAGTTCTCCAGATTAGAGTGCGCCTGCTCTTAACCAACTCACCAGCTCTCATGGGGAAGAACAGGCGGCTGAATGCGCACCCCCGCATGACACTTGCAAGTGGCATCTGGGGTGTCATCCCCCTCTGCCCCCCTTTACCTACACCACTGAGTTCACAGGAATAAACTTGGTGTTTCTGGCTCCTGCTCCCCATACCTGGCCGGGCTCAGGTTCAAAGATCTCTCGAGACTTCACTGGCCCTCCCTTGCAGCAGAGGACACTGGACACACAGAATGTGGAAGGCATCTGAGAGTCTGTTAAAAAGTGGTAGGGAGAGAAGAAAGCCTATTCGAGCCCCTGAGATCTTCGAGAATCCTGGAAGGGAGGTGTGCTGGGATTTCCGAATTGTTTCCCCTACTGACAGTTCTTCAAGGAGCGCCCGCTTATATATGTGTATAAAAGTCACAATACAAGGAGAAGAATGTCTGAAAAGCTACTAATGTTTTCACATTTCTGACAGTTCCTAGCTTGTCCCGTTAAAGGCTGACATTTCCCAGTAAAAGCGGAAATGAGGGAAAGTCATTTATTGCTCCAAGAAAGTAGGAGGCCAGTGGCCTCTGGTTTATTTTACTGCTATGAACTACGATCGCTCCCCATGTAGAATTATAATTTATTGCGGAGTTATGCTGACGAATGCCAAAAACAAACAGGCAGAGAGATCTCTCCTCATAATTCACCAGTTTGCATCTGAATTTTCTGACCTTTCCCACTGGCTTCCTAAAATATTAAGAACGGGCAGCGTGCAAGGCCAGTATACACAAAAATGAGCCTTTATATATAAATATTTACTAATGTTTGGGCGTTTACCCTAACATTTATGCGTACCAGATGAGTGCAAGCTGTTCTTTGTGTCTCCCTTCCTCAGTTTGCCTTTCTACTCCTGGCAATTTCCTGGCCTTCCCCACAATCGATGATTATGACAGAAATCCTGAAGGTCAGATGAGATGCTTGAAAATGTCTCTCACAACTGCAGAATGAATCAGTGGCTGGTGGGGAGGAATGGGGGCGTGTGTGTCATGCTCTTGCCTATTCAAGAGAAGCTGGGAGACACACACAAAACTTTGATAGGATGAACATATTTAACTTCCTTCCAGCAATGTCACACTGTTTAGTGCCTCTAGCCCAGGATTGCTACTCCGGTCACTTACATAAGTGCATTTTTTTCCTGCTTTCCCACACCATTGTGGTGCTTTCATGCAGTGCTTGAGACAGTGTGATGTAGCGGTTAAGACCAGGTGCACTCTAATCTGAAGGAACCGGGGTTGATTCCCCGCTCTGCCGCCTGAGCTGTGGAGGCTTATCTGGTGAACAAGATTAGCTTGTGCACTCCAACACATGCCAGCTGGGGTGACCTTGGGCTAGTCACAGTTCTTCTGAGCTCTCTCAGCCCCACCCACCTCACAGGGTGTTTGTTGTGGGGGGGGGGAAGAGGGAAAGGCGTTTGTAAGCCCCTTTGAGTCTCCTTACATGAGAGAAAGGGGGGATACTAATCCAAACTCTTCTTCTTCTTCTTCTTCTTCCTCACCTTTTCTGCAATCCTCCCCAAACCTGCTTTGTCGTGACGTTTTGCGACTGACTGCTACAAAACTGCTGTTGTGCCTGCAGGAAGACCTGAACTGTCCCAGTCCTGCCCGCAGTGCAACCATTCTCACTTCCCCGTGCACAACCAGAGGAGCTTTTATATTTTTAAAATCAGTAATTGACATAGTGATTGATAGCCTGATAATCTGTCTATCAATATGTCACTTATAAATGTTAAAAAATCTTCAGTAGGCTTCTTCTCTTGGTGGCATGGCAGCCATGAGAAACACGCCGGGAAGCCCTCCAAGCAGAAGCCTCGTTGCCGATGTGCTGCGTCGCAGTTACATTGGAGTTTCTGCTGGAGAACATGGCCAAATGGAAAAGGTTGCAGGATCTTGTAATCATGAACTTTGTTGGGGCCCAGAGGCGTACCGGGAGAAAATGGCGCCTGGGGCAACACCT
Organism: Sphaerodactylus townsendi; assembly: GCF_021028975.2. Classification (NCBI taxonomy): domain Eukaryota; kingdom Metazoa; phylum Chordata; class Lepidosauria; order Squamata; family Sphaerodactylidae; genus Sphaerodactylus; species Sphaerodactylus townsendi. The sequence continues at coordinate 25,284,822 of NC_059425.1, read as the reverse complement.
GCTCCCTCGCCCCCACCCCTTGTGCCCCCTCCCTGCGCCCTGATTACGGTAGCCAGCTGCTCCTTCAGCTGGTGGAGGAGGGAGGCAGTGGTCTCGGGGAGCCTGGTGGGGCCAGGCTGAGGGGTGCCCAGCGGGCCCGAGCAGGCTCCTGGCTCAGCCCGGCTGCTCATTCAGGCTCCTCATGGGAGGGGTGTGTGGAGTAATTTTGTGCCCCCCACAGGTGGTGCCTGGGGACATGTGACCACCCATGTCCCTCTGGCAGATACGCCCCTGATTTGGCCATACAGCCTAACTCCCTGTGCAATGCAGGATCAGCCTAGAACAACACTGACAAGTGTTCATCCAGCCACAGCTTGAAGACTGCCCCTGAGAGGGAGCTCACCACCTCCCTCGGTGATGACTAGTCTCTGACTGCCAGAGGCTGTCCAAGGTGTGAGGCAGGGAGAGGTCTTTCCCAACACCTGAGATGTGAGATCTGTAACCAGAAACCCCAGGGATCGAATCGGGAGTCTTCAACATGCAGCGCACATGTTCGCCCACTGAGCCGTGAGCATCTCGTGTTCACAGTGCCGTGTCTGGCAGAACTGGAGTTGCAAAGCTCGGTCCCAAAGAGGCCGAACTCCAGACCTTCAACTGTATCTCACTGGCCGATTATCAGATGAGCCAGGCAGTTCTAGAGGGATCGTTGCGGGCCTGGAGGTATTACCTGCAGTAAAGGCACGACCATTTAGAGATGACCTCGTCTCCCACACTCCTGGTAAAACAACTCCAATCCTTCTTGAAACAACCCCTTATCTTTTGCCTTTTCTTGTGGCTGGCAGTTCTTCTGCATGGGAATTGCTTTTGGAGCAGCCTGCCTGGGTGAAACCTTGCGGGAAATGTTACTGTGTCAGTGCTGGAAATGCTTTGGTGTGGTTGTATGTCAAGCTATCTATACTTGGCTATCCTTGAGTGCCTTCTTTTGTGTGAAAACGTGTACATGCGCTCCAGGGACAGCACCCAGCAGGTGGATCTGGCCCGTTTTTACCACTACTATAGCATTCTGCAAAGTCGCTCCCATTCCTGGCTCTTCCTCACCCGAAGGAGCCAAAATCTTTTCTGCCTCCCTCCCTCCCTCCCTCCCTCCCTCGCCTCAGCCACAAAATGGTAGGAAATCACACAAACGCAGCCCGAATCAAAATATGATCCTCTCCGTAAAGACGCTTGCCGCTTGAGCTAAATTACCCCCTAACGAGCGGAGTTGGCAATCAAATCTGACATATGCTCAGGCAACCACTCCGAGAACTGGAAGCGCTGGGGTCGGCGTGATTGGGAAGATGTGGCAGCAAAAGCCCGTGACTCTTCTGGGAAGAGCTGGGAAGGTCTGGAACGGCAAACACTGCTAGCTTTTTAGTGCAGTGCACAAACTTGTGCAGGCTTTCACTGGTCACCGGTGTTCTTTCTGCAAGAACAAGATGGGTATCTGTAGGGAGCAGCGGTCAGTTGTCAAAGGATGTGCCTCCAGTTCCCTTCCCCAGAATGTCTGCATTGGGGGAAAAAATCAGGGAAGGAATCACCAGGAAGCCATTGTTTCCATCCTCCCCAAGCATTTTGCTCTGGCTCCTGTTCTCCCCACCCCTCGCCCGCCCCAGTCGCTTCATAATTGTTTAATTAAAACACATTGTGGGCCAATTAACCTTTCTCTGGTCCATTTTTCTTTCATCTTCTTCCCTCTAAAGACACCTTTGTTCTTCATTACAGGTATAGTGCAGTTCTAAAGTAGCTCAAATGTCATGGATTCCTCCCTAAAAATACCTTGGGAATTATAATGCCTGTGAGAATGCTGAGGACCCTAGATGTCTTCATAGAACTACAACTCCCAGTGTTCCCTGCCTTGGAGTGTAATGGCAGTCACCCAAGGTTGTCATTTCACGTATGTTTCTGCTAAAGTGAACACTGCAAGCAGAATGTTTCCTGTTATTTTTTAAGCTTGTATTAAATCTTGCTTTTGGAGCTACTGTGAGAAAATTCAAGGACTTCTTCAGACCTGATAAGCTATGGAGCAAGGAGGGGGCACTGCCAATTCCAAAAATATGAACTGAGATCCATGCATCTCAGGTCTGGAAAATGATCTGTATAACCCAGTTTCCTGTCTCTGTAGTCAATTTCAATGGTTCCAAAAAATATTTTTGGCAGTATTTGGGTACTGCCGGAGTATGCCATACTAGTCATTCACTTTCTTGATCTTTGTGGCACTGGAGTTCCCCTAAGCTGCAAATACAAATTAGTTTTAACGCAATGCTAAGATTTTTTTTTTTTGTAGTTGAGTTCTGCCCCAAGTGTACGAAGCCTTGCAAATCCTCTTTTCTTGATGCAGATATTCCTGTTTTCTGTGGATAAATGTCAGTGTGTGTTTTGAAGTCTTCTACATCATTTGTTCTGCTTGTTCTGGTAGAACAGAGTTCTATACATTGGGGGGGGGGGTGTACGTGTGCAAAGCGCTGTCAAGTCACAGCCAACTTACAGCGATTCCCTGTGGTTTCCAAGGTAAGCAATTAAGCCGAGGGGATTTTGCCGTTTCCTTCCTCAAAGTCTTCTTGGTGGCCTCTCATCCAAGTACTGACTCTGCTTAGATCTGACGAGATCGAGCTATACTATACCATTCCACATCCTCATATATTGGTAGAAAATACTACCCATATATACTCAAGTATAAGCCGACTTTTTCAGCACATTTTTAATGCTGAAAAAGCCCCCCTCAGCTTATACTCGAGTATATACAGTAATTCCAAGATGGCGGCTGGAGCTGGGGCTGCTGTGGGGATCCGGTAAGCATGTTGCTGCTTTTTTTCTAACTCACCAGAGAGCCGTAAAAACAAGCTGTAAGGACAGCCTGCATAGCATTACAACTAGGTTGTGTTAATGTCAGTGTGTTATTCCAAAGAAGCCGAGGCAGATTTCTCTCCTAAGGGTTATTGAGTACGATTTGCATTCTAGATGAATACAATTCTTCGCCATGCACGGTAGTTTACTGTCAAATACTGATGTTGCTGAAGACAAAGACTTTCTTTGGAGCAAAGTTTAGGCTGGCATGTCTATGAATCCCAGAATTATTCTACATTTGGAGGAAAACAGTGGTTCATTTGTGTTCCTAGAGTGCTGGAAAGCTGGTCATCCCTAATGCAAACTCTGTTAAGCAATTCTATCTCATCTTACTCCCAAATCTTCTGTTTTTAGCTGCTACTGAGGCAAGTTCGAAGACTTATACTTGAGCCAATAAGTTTCCCAGTTTTTTTTGGTAAAATTGAGTGCCTCGGCTTATATTTGGGTCGGCTTATACTTGAGTATATACGGTAATTTAACAATTTCATATAGCTCCTGCTAAACTTCACTAGCTGCAGGAGTCCAAAAGTCACTCACTGTGACAGTGTGCCTTCTGAAGGAGGCAGCAGGGTAGAAGAGAGCTACTGTAAGGAAGGGTTTAAAAAGGTGCCCCTATCCTGCAAGAACTCTCAGAGAGGTGAGCCAAAGACTTCTTACATTGCTCTGGAGAAGAGACTCTGGAGAAACCAGAGCTCTTGGGAGTGGTGTCTGACATGAAAGGTTTAGAACAGCAGTTCTCAACCTGTGGGTTGCGACCCCTTTGGGGGTCAAACGACCCTTTCACAGGGGTCGCCTAAGACTCTCTGTTATCAGTGTTCTCCATCAGTAAAATGGATAAATGTTAGGGTTGGTGGCCACCACAACAGGAGGAACTGTATTAAAGGGTTGTGGCATTAGGAAGGTTGAGAACCACTGGTTTAGAACATTGGATGAGGGATGTGGGGAGAAAAAAAAGGTCTGGAAATTCCAGATTCAGGTATATTGGAGCTGAAAGTTTTTGGGATTCCTAAAAATTCCTGAATTCCCATGCTAATATAGCCGTGGTGGCGAACCTTTGGCACTCCAGATGTTATGGACTGCAATTCCCATCAGCCCTTGCCAGCATGGCCAATTGACCATGCTGGCAGGGGTTGATGGGAATTGTAGTCCATAACATCTGGAGTGCCAAAGGTTCGCCACCACTGTAATATAGAGTTTCCAGGTTGGGGGGGGGGATCTGAAAAAAATTGACTCCATTATAGCTTATGGGAAATCTTTTCAGAGCAACAGGGGGCTGTTTTTTCAAGGCAGAGGCACCATGTTTGGTAAGGATTGGGCCTGGGGGTCTAATTTTATAGGTCCTCAAAGAAGGTGTCCCCGTTCATCCAATGGAGGGAAAACGAGGCCTCATAAAATTGGACTCCCTGACCAATCTTTACCAAACGTGGGGGCTCTTCTGAGGAGTGTCACCAGCAACTATGCTGAAAAGGTGATGCCCCTACCTCCCCCCAGAGCCCCACAAAAATTTCCCACAAGCTACAACAGAGCTGAAGTGGGGGGTTAAACCTTAATGCCCTGCAGCCCTGTGCAAATGTGCCAATCAAAGTGGGTCTTTGTTTTCTTTTTAAATGAAACTTTCCCCTCTTTACTGCTGTAGCTGGGAGAATCCTGAAATAATCCCCCCAAAAGCTGAATTTTTACAGCTTTGTGGGGATCAGGATTGCCGGCTACAGCTTAAACCACCATCCCCCCCGCACCCAGTTCTGCTTTACTAAATGCACGCCCCTGCACTGGATTGTAGGCATGATTCACAGGGGTTGAGCTCCATTCTCTTATCGTGTTCAGCTGAAGGTGCATTTGAGCATGAACGTGATGCCTTTCCCTGACCCCCTAACTAGCAACAACCAACTTCCATTCATTTGAAAGCTTTGAGGTAAAAGCTTCTGTGTCAGGGCAGACTTGTGCTCTGGTATCAGAGGCTTGGGGGGGGGGGTTGGAAATGGCCCCCGGGGGAACACCTGTTCCGGGCGCCTGCGCCCCCCGCAACCCCATTTACCTTAGCCGGTGGCAGCCCAGCCAGGCTGCTCCTTTTGCCGGTGGAGGCTCCTGGCGGGGTGGGGCTGGGGGGTGATTCTCTGCCGCCCCTAGTGACCGACTGACCTGCACCCTGAGACATGCGACCCCACATGTCCCCGTGAGCGCTCCGCCTCTGTCTGGCACGTATCACATGAACACATCAAGATGCTTCCTATGGAGTCCAACCCCTTGACCTGTCAAGTCTTGTCTACTGCGTCTGACCGCAGCTCCGTAGGGTCTTCGGTAGAGGCCTTTCATATTGCCTATTAGCTGGTTCTTTTTAAACTGGAAGTGCCGGGACCTTCTGCATGCAAAGCAGCCGTGGAATCATGATCCCTTTCCTCGTCAGCTCCTGAAAACCTTTTCCCAGTCTTCAAGGGAGACGAAGGATTCTGACTTATGTAGGAACGATCGACTGAAACCTCTGAATCTGGCCCACCAGAACCCATCCCTAAACTGAACGAACAGCAGCCTGATAACCCAACCTAGCCCAATCTCTTCAGAGTTTGGAAGCTAAGTAGGACTGGCTGTGGTCAGTTCTTGGATGGGACAACCCCCCCCCCCCCCAAGGCAGACAAAAGTTGCTATGCAGAGGAAAGCCATGGCAGACCACTTCTTGCCTTGAAAGAGATGAGATTACCATGAGTTATTTGACATGGGAATAGTGTGTGTGTGTGTGTGGGGGGGGCATTAATAGGGTCTGCCGCAGGGTCCCCAAACCCTGGTAATGTTACTATCTTACACCCAGGAGACTGGGGTTTCTATTCTCCTTGAGGCTAAGTGGATTAGTGTTAAGGTTGCCAAGCTCCGGGTGGGACCTGGAGAGCCCCTGGATTTCCCACTGATCTCTAGACTATAGTGGTCAGTTCCCCTGAAGAAAATAGATAGATCTGAGTCTAGGAGCACCTGACAGACCAACAAGAGTTACAGAGTGCAAGCTTTCGAGAGTCACCGCTCCCTTTGTCAGGCACAACTCTTGTTGGTCTCTAAGGGTGCGAATGGACTCGAATACAACTGTTCTACTGCAGGCCTACACGGCTACCCTCTGAAACTGTCTTGCTGGAGTTTATGGAATGACACCCTGGTGAGGTACCTCCCCTAACCCTGGACTTCCGGTGGGGAATGGGGGGTGGCAGGGTTGCCAAAACCCATTTGAGAAACCCCTGGGGATGAAGCTTGGGGCCTCAGTGGGGCACAGTGTCATAGGGCCCACCCTCCAAAGCAGCAGTTCTCAACCTGTGGGTCGCCTAAGACTCTCTGCATCAGTGTTCTCCATCTGTGAAATGGATAAATGTTAGGGTTGGGGGTCACCACAACATGAGGAACTGTATTAAAGGGGCATTAGGAAGGTTGAGAACCACTGCTCCAAAGCATCTGTTTTCCCCAGGGGAACCAACCTCTGCAATATGGAGATGAGCTGTAATTCTGGAGGATTGCCAAGTCCCTGGATTCTGTCCACAGTTCTGAGAGAAGAGTGGAGCCTAGTGTGGGGGGGACATTATCCGTCCCCATAAAGCTGGCTCCTCTGGGTGATGCAGAGGGCTGGCAGGGATGAGGTTTTTCCCCCAGCGCCTCCTGTGTTACTTGGCACCTACTGCTGCTATGCTGAGGCGAGGCTGTCGCTGCCAGAGCTCCACATTCATCTCTAAGAAAAATGACCCTCTGTGCCGCCTGGGGCAGGGGGACCTGAGATTAAACCCGCAGACGGCGCCTCGCACTCCATCACGGGGCGCTTATCTCCCAGACGCTCCTTCCTGTGTTGTCTTGTTGGTGGCATCTTGACTCCTTTCTCGAGAAACTTGCTGGCTTCCTAGTTCCTACAGACAGAACAATTTTTAATAAAAAGGCTGGGCGTGACTGGGGGAAAATGGGCACAGGATAGATTCCTGTCCCTTCCACCCAATGCCTGAAGGCTGCACCTTTCTCCTGCAAGCAATGCCTCTTAATCATCCCGAATATGCAGGGATAGGCTGTGATTATAGAAGGACACTCAGTATGTGTTCAGAGGCACTCTTGATTATTTCCCACATGTGTTCTGTTACTCAGTGTATTTTTAATATGTTTATTACAGTTTTATGTTATTATTTCTTTAAAGGTTATCTTTTTTAAAGTGCCAGGCAAAGTCTCTTTGCCCAGACTTTAGTGCCACTACCCCAGTTCCTTTTTTGCTGTTGCCTCCTCCATAGCAATCCAGTTGTTGTTCTTCTGGCCTGGTTTTAAACTATCCATTTTTACCGTGGCATTCTTTAAGGCTTTTTAATGGGTTTTAATGTACTGTGTTAAACACGTTTTGCCTTACTGATTATTTGTAGACTGGCTAGAATTCCATATTAGAAGCAAGGCAGCATGGAAATGTTTTCAATAAATAAAGAAAGGGTTGGCCATTTCTTCAAAGATGGGTCCCACTCTGACCGAAACATGGCCTCTTTCTCTCTCGCAAGTTTAAACCGAGTAAGGGCCATGAATGGTGCAAAGTAAAAACAGAGTGCCGCTGAACATGTGCAGAGCGCCCATAAGAACATAAGAAAGAGCCTGCTGGATCAGACCAGAGTCCATCTAGTTCAGCACTCTGCTACTCGCAGTGGCCCACCAGGTGTCTTTGGGAGCTCACATGCAGGATGTGAAAGTAATGGCCTTCTACTGCTGTTGCTCCTGAGCACCTGGTCTGTTAAGGCATTTGCAATCTCAGATCAAGGAGGATCAATATTGGTGGCCATAGATTGACTTCTCCTCCATAAATCTGTCCAAGCCCTTTTTAAAGCTATCCAGGTTAGTGGCCATCACCACCTCCTGTGGCAGCATATTCCAAACACCAATCACATGTTGCCTGAAGAAATGTTTCCTTTTATTAGTCCTAATTCTTCCCCCCAGCTTTTTCAGTGTATGCCCCCTGGTTCTAGCATTGTGAAAAAGAGAGAAAAATTTCTCTCTGCCCATCTCTCACCCATGGTATAGCCATACCCAGACCCCATCCCTCTTCCACATTCACATCTGGCACTAGCAAAGAGGGCTTTGCAGAGCGCCAGAGGCTTTGGCACCTCTGAGATTGTCCCTGAGTCCCCAAATATATTCTTAGAACTCCACGGCCATGTTGCTCTCTTGAGGCGTGTCCCAGTGTCCCCACCCCCACCCCCGTGGGTTTGCATTGTATGCTTTCTGATTTACTCTGTGCGCAGAAATGATGTGGGCTGCATGTTTTTTTGCATGCTATTACCAATTAGCGTTCCTGGTGGTGGGTGTTACCAGAGAAGTGTGTGTGTGTGTGCGTGTGTGCATCTCTTGCTGGCCCTGTGCCTTCCAGCACTCCTGCATTGCGAGGATGGGGGGGGCAGGCAGAGTCTGCGCCAGCGAGATAAGATGTGGTGCCTTGTGCTTTGACTTTGACTTGCTCTTGATGTCGCGTCTTCCTGGAAAGAAAAAAAAACAAAGAGGAGAAGTAAAAGGAGGGCCGAGGTGCGGATGGCGTCGGGGAGGGCGAGCCGGGAGGGGCTTGCCAACCCCCCCACCCCCGCCTCGCTCCCCACCTCCCAAATCGAAAGAGGGTCGTCTTGCTCCTTTGCCGCTCTGCCTGAGTAGACCAGCTGGACGGCAGTCTGCATCTTTGTTGGAAACAAAGGCGGCATTGCAAGCATTTTGTGTGTGTGTGTGTGTGTGTGTGTGTGTGGGCGCATGCGTGGATAGAGCAGTCCGCGCTGGAATGCTGATTCCGGCTTGTTGTGAGTAAAGGCAGTAAGAGTGGTGGATCAGGCATGTTGCGGTGTGCGTGTTTGTGTGCGCGCCCAGCAATCGCTGTGGGGTGAAGCTGCAGCTGCGAGGGAGCCACCCAATCATGGCTCCCAGTTATAACTTGCCAAGTGTCATTTGCATGCTCCCGGTTCTATCTAAATGTGGATCACCGCTGGAGGAACCAAGCAAGAATCCCTGCATAAGATCCTGGGCCTCCTCCTCCTCCTCCTCCTCCCCTTTACCTGATTTTCTTCTTCTTCTTACATGCGTGAAGGCTTGACACGCTTGTCCTGTAGAGCAAGATGGAGCGTTTTTTCCCTTCCACTTCTGCCTTTTCCTTGAGTGGTTGTGTGTAGTTGACAAAGCTTCATAGCTTTTTGCCTAATACGGAAAATGTTGGTCCGCGCTCCTCGTAAGCCCCTGGTTAGTACACCATGGGGAGCTGCCATTTGGTAGTCAAGAAATTCTCCCTCAGCCTTGTTTCCTAATGGTGAGGATTCTGGTCTTTGACCGCATTGTATTGTCAAAGGCTTTCATGGCCAGATTCAACTGGTTGTGGTGGGTTTTCCGGGCTGTGTGGCCATGGTCTGGTGGATCTCTTTCCTAACGTTTCACCTGCATCTGTGGCTGGCACCTTCAGAGGTGTATCACAGAGGGAAGCCTGTTACACGCTGTGTTGAGAATGAAGGGAATGTTTGGGGTATATATTGTCCATGTCCCAGGGTGGGGAACCAATCAGTAAGTGTTTGGGTGGAACTTGTCGTGCAAAGATGTGGTTGATAGTACTGGATTGCGGTTGGGGCTTATCAGTCCAGGAAGTGATTCACATTTTCATGCCCTGCAGCAGCAGTAGTATTGGTGAATGTAAATCCTGTGTTTGGGTGGAGTTCATGAACAATGGACATCAACTTTAGCCTGATCTCGTCAGATCTCAGAATCTAAGCAGGGTTGATCCTGGGTACGGAGACTTCCACAGAATACCAGAGTTGTGACCCAGAGGAAGGCAATGGCAAACCACCTCTGAACGTCTCTTGTCTTGAAAGCCCCACCAGGGGGTGCCATAAGCAGTGGTGGGATCAAAAATTTTTAGTAACAGGTTCCCATGGTGGTGGGATTCAAACAGTGGCGTAGCGCCAATGGGGCTGGGCGGGGCACGATGGGGGCGTGGCCGGGCATTCCGGGGTGGGGCATTCCTGGGCGGGGCTGTGGCAAGGATGCAACTGCTGCGCCAGTCCTTGGGCGGGAAATGAATGTACGCAGGCGCAGGCTGCCACGCACGGACGGTGCACCTCCTGCTAGACTGCTTCAAGTTCTGCGCGCTACTGCTGAGAGGAGGGGCGTAACTAAGGCAAAAATCACGTGGCAAAATCACCAATTAGTAACCCCCTCTCGGCACACACAAATAATTAGTAACCTACTCTCAGGGACCTGTGAGAACCTGCTGGATCCCACCTCTGGCCATAAGTGAGAGGTGACTTGACAGCAAATAAAAATTAACTTTTTTAAAAGGTCTAGCTAGCTGAAACCACTAGATATTAATGACCTTTTGAGTTCCCAGAACGCTTTGTCAGGATGGGTGTTAAGCAAAATAAAAAAAAATGGGGGTGGGGAGAAAAATGTATTGGTGGGTATAATGGAACAATCCTCTAGAATCCAAAATCTTTTTTTCTTTCTTTCCCTAATTTTTTTAATGTTTCACTTGAATTCACATCCACCTTGATTGTCTAAAATTGGACCATGCTCAGTGAGCTGGCTGACTTTGGGCTGGTGCCTATGGAATTGGTGCTCCTATTCTAATTCTTTCCCCGTACCCTGAAGAGTGTGCAGCAGATGTTGCTGTGGTTCCCCGGGGATGAACTGGCCTGTGCCTCAGTGCTGTGAGTGTCAGAGCCCTGATGCTCAGATGAGAGCGCTTGGAAACTTGCTTGCACTGATACAGGGAGCAGAGAAGCTTGCCTAATCTTTGTGTATCAAAGAGTCAGGTAGGTTAGAAGAAGAAGAGAAGAGGAGTTTGGATTTATACCCCACCTTTCTCTCCTGTAAGGAGACTCAAGGTGGCTTACAAGTTCCTTTCCTTTCCTCTCCCCACAACAGACACCTTGTGAGGTAGTTGGGGCTGAGAGAGTTCTGAAGAACTGTGACTAGCCCAAGGTCACCCAGCAGGAATGTAGGAGTGCGGAAACACATCTAGTTCACCAGATAAGCCTCTGCCACTCAGGTGGAGGAGTGGGGGAATCAAACCTGGTTCTCCAGATTAGAATCCACCTTCTCTTAACCACTACACCACACTGGCTCCACTACACCACGCTGGTTAGAAATGCTGCTCTCCTTTGGCATAGCTTTAAACTTACGGGAGTTTACGTGAGCTGGGATTTTAGCTCATCAGGAGCTGTTCCACGTGTTTGGAGTGCATGCCTTGCCTCAAATTAATCTCTGGCGTTTCCACTATAAGAAAAAAAAAAGTCAAAACTGTAGAAGCACCTTAAAAGACTAATTATATTTATTTCAATATGTGGTCACAGCCCATTTTATTAGGTAGATATCTTCTTGATGGAATGGGCTGTGACCTTACAAAAGCACATGTGGAAATAAATATCATTAGTCTTCAAAGTGTCACTAGATTGTTTGATTATTTCTTGTTACGAAAGACTAAAGCAGTTACCCCTTTGCCATTTTTCTAACGTGCGGGGTGGTTTTTGTTTTGTTTGTTTTTGCTGCTGCTGCTCTGTGTATTACAAAGGCCCAGCTAGTGATGAGGAGAGGTTAGGCTGGATCCAGTATAAATTTTCCAGTGGGAGAATGAAACATTTTTTTCCTTCCTTCTCCTGCTGAAGAAGAGTTGGTTCTTAAACCCCATTTTTCTCTACTGTAAGGACATTCAAAGCAGTTTGCAATCACCTTCCCTTCCCCCTGCCATGACAGGTGACCTGTACAGAGGGAGGGGCTGAGAGAATTCTGAGAGAACTGTGACTACCCCAAAGTCATCCAGCAGGCTTCGTGTGGTGGAGCGCGGAATCAAATCTGTTTCTCCAGATTAGAGTGCACTGCTCAGGTGGAGGAGTGGGGAATCAAACCTGGCTCTCCAGATTAAAGTGCGCCGGTCATTTGGAGAAATGGGGAATCAAACCTGGCACTCTGGATTAAAGTGCATCGCTCATTTGGAGGAACAGAGAATCAAACCCAATTCTCCAGATTAGAATTCACTGCTCATGTGGAGGAGTGGGGAATCAAACCTGGCTCTCCAGATTAAAGTGCACTGGTCATTTGGGAGAAATGGGGAATCAAACCTGGCTGTCCAGATAAAAGTGCATCGCTCATTTGGAGGAACAGAGAATCAAACCCAATTCTCCAGATTAGAATTCACTGCTCATGTTGAGGAGAGGGGAATCAAACCTGGTTTTCCACATTAGAGTCCCCTGTTTATATGGAGAAGAGGGGAATCAAATCCAGTTCTCTCGATTAGAGTCCCCCAGGGCTGGCTCAGAAGCCCTTGATCTACATGAAATGATGTTGCTGAGGTTCAGGGGAACGTGAAGGTTAACATGAGCGGGGCTGTACCAGGAAGTGCCAGTTTATTGTGGATCCAACCCATTGATTTGCTGCAGGGTTTATCACCATTTCCCCCTTTAAGCCTGCCGAACAGTCTTTTGTTATCACAAACTTATTCAGCGTAGAGGGGTAAAAAAATGTTCACGTCGACACGTTTGCAGATATGCACTGCAAACAAATCTTTCATTCGGTGCATAAGAGGGAACTGAATCTTCTAATTGTGTTTGTGAGCGTGAGGCTGTTAAGTGGCCATTATTTCCAAAGGAACGGAACAGCCAGAAGGAATGGAAAAGGTCTGACTTGATGGTGACCAGGTATATTGTGGGGCTAACAACTTTTTTACAGTTTGCATTCATGGGGTGCCTTGAGGACGTTATGCCAAGCTAGTGAGTTGCGAGCCGAGAAACAGAAGGTGTTTGTTTTCCTCCCTTACGTTAATTTAATCCAGAGCCCATAAGAGCACTCTGCTCCTCTCAGCAGAATTTATTTACCTGTCCATTCAGTGTGGGAGAGTGGATCTACAGCAGATCGAACAAGGGATTTCACTGAGGCAGCCCCATCCCTGTGGGATGGGCTGCCAAAGGATGTAAGGGCTGCTTTTCAGAAAGCAGAAAGCTTTTGGTTAAATGGCTGTGATAGGTTATTCCCTTGCCGGTGTTGTCGCTTTGGATTATGGTTTTAATACATGAACTGTCATGTGGGAAACCACTTTCAAGCCACACGGAAACATGGTCTACAGAACTTTTAATAGAATTGCAGCCCAGTCTTTACACCCTCCCCCGATGCTGGCGCATTGTCAACTGTGGTATCCTTTGCCCACTCTGCGGAGTAGAAATATGTGTCCAGAACATTCACACACAAATACCAAAGGTACAAAGCCCTGACCTGGGTGGCGCAGGCTAGCCTGATCTCATTAGATGTCAGAAGCTAAGCAGGGTCAGTTGTGGTTAGTATTTGGATGGGAGACAACCAAGAAAGCCCAAGGACATTGTATAAAGGTAGACATTGGCTATCTCTATTCATCTCTTGCCATGGAAACCCTATGGAGTCGCCAGAAATTGGGTGTGACTTGACATCGCTTTACACCACTGAGAGGTGCAGAGAGCATAGCAGTTGCTATGAAATCCATAGCAATGCTATTTCAGGCCTCTAGTCTCAGAGTAGTATTCTGCCAATGTGTGCGGTTGGCAAGCAGGGCTTGGTCAAGTCTGGCCTTGCAGGGCCAAACGGGCAACAGGCAAAAGCGCAGTCTGATAACAGTCCAGTGGGTCAAGTCAAAGTTAGTCAGATAACAGTCCACAGGTCGTGGTACAGGAGAACCAATAACCAGGTTAGGGATCAGTGATGAACCAGGCGCATGATGGCGACAGGTAACACACTGGTTGCACCCAGGCAGAAGCAAGCTCACAGCGAGGTTTATATAGAGAGCCTTGTCCAAGGGGTTGGGATTCTGCAAGGAGTTAATCATCAGATGCAGACACTTCTATCTTCCCATATCTTGCTGCAATACGAGCACTCCTCCTTTGCTTCTGCAGCAGCTACCTCTGCTTCTGCCTCCTGTGCACAGCTGACTCATTACTGGGTTCCCTAGGAGGATCTGCAAGCTCCTCCTCCTGCACGTCATCAGGCAGGGAAGGGCTGGGAGTTGGCTCTGCTGCCTGGTCTTCCTCAGGAGCAGCCAACTCTGGCTGCACCGTGTTGCCAGGTTCTGCCTCAGAGTCCTCTGTATCCTGGTAAGTACCCAGGGGCTGGCTCATTATACCATGCCCCTGCCCTATGGCAGCCAGACAACGACAGACAACCGATCTGTACTGATGGGGCATGGCCCCATCAGTGCAGATCGGTTGTCTGTCGTTGTCTGGCTATATGTGGGACACACCAAGAGAAGGAATCAAGAGAACACCGTGGGACACCGTGGGCTATATGTGGGACAGACCAAGAGAAGGAATCAAGAGAACACCGTGGGCTATATGTGGGACAGACCAAGAGAAGGAATCAAGAGAACACCGTGGGACACTGTGGGCTACATGTGGGACAGACCAAGAGAAGGAATCAAGAGAATACCGTGGGACACCGTGGGCTATATGTGGGACACAACAAGAGAAGGAATCAAGAGAACACCGTGGGCTATATGTGGGACACAACAAGAGAAGGAATCAAGAGAACACCGTGGGACACCGTGGGCTATATGTGGGACACAACATGAGAAGGAATCAAGAGAACACCGAATCTCCCACTGGAAGGAGCACCATGGCATGGCTGGAAAGAGTTTTGGAATGGGAAGCTCTGCAGACCTGGGCTTCAATCCATGCCTACAGCTATGTTCCCTTTTAGAATTTAATAACATAAGTCAAGCCTTCTGGATCAGACCAGTGGTCCATCTAGTTCAGCATCCTGTTTCATGTGGTGGCCACTCACTTGCCCTGGAGGGGCAAACAAACAGAGCATAGAGGGTGAGGCCTTTCCTTGCTGCTTACTTCCAGCCCTGGTATATACCAGCTCTTTTAAAGCCATGTATGCCCATAGCAATGACTCCTTATACTGGCAGTGAATTCCACAGTCCAATTGAGTAAAAGAAGCATTTCCTTTCATCAGTCCTGAGCCTATTTCCCAACAATTTAATTGGGTCCCTATTATAACGAACGAAGCGAGAAAAGCTCTCTCTGTGTCTCCATTTTCCCCACCCCATGCATCATTTTATAAATCTCTTTCATGTCACCCCTTAGCCATCTTTTTTTCTAGACTGTAATGTCCCAACCTGCCCTGACCTAGGCTAGGTTGATCTCATCAGATCCTGGAAGCTTAGGAGGGACAGCCTTGGTTAGTACTTGGGTGGGAGACCATGGAGGAAGTCCAAGGTTGTTTCACAGAGGCAGGCAAAGAAAAACCGCCTCTATTAACCAGGTATGATTCCTTTTTCCTCCACATGAGCGATGGACTCTTATCTGGTGAACTGGATTTGTTTCCTCGCTCCTCTACAAGAAACCTGCTGGGTGACCTTGGGCTGTTCTCACAGAACTATCTTAGCCCCACCTACCTCACACAATGTCTGTTGTAGGGAGGGGGAGGGAAGGAGTTTGTGAACCGCTTTGAGACACTGTATGGCTGAGAAAAGTGGGATATAAATCCAAAACGTCTCTCTCTTTTCTTCTCTTCTCTTGATAACCCCACAGAGTTCCGTATGTTGGCTGCAGCTTGGCAGCACTTTCCATCATGATCCAAGTCCTGGACACTCCTGCCTCCTAATCAGAAAAATGTCCCAGATGTTTTTGACAGATGCATGTGCAGGGAAGGCAACATGGCCACTCTAGCTGCAGCACTGACTTTGTCCCATAGCTCACATTGCCAAGACAACACTGATTAAATACCCAGGACCCTTTCTGCACAAGAGGGCAGATGTTGTAGGGAGGGGCTTGGGCAGAACACCCTTTTGCCAGTCCAGGGAAATCCAGCCACTGGGGCAGTAACCAGAGAACCCACAAGGCATATCTGTCAGCCTCCCACCCCACATAATTTCCTGGGGAAAGGCACCAGTGTGGCAAACAGGAGACATGGATTTGGATTGCTGCCTGCCAAAAGCAAGCGGGTCTCAATGGTCCACAGTCTGGAAAAATGCATGTTCAGGTCATAGTAAGGAGAGAGCATTCCTGGATATGCTAAATGACTGTGGCTTAGAGCAGATGGTTGTGGAACCAACCAGGGGAGAGGTGATCCTAGATCTAATTCTATGTGGGACCCAGGACCTGGTGCAGGAAGTCAGTGTTGTTGAGCCGATAGGGAACAGCGACCACAATGCTGTCAGATTCAGTATCTCAGCATGCGAACAAGTGGGCAACGCTACTAATGTAGTTACGATGCAGCCTTCAGAAAGGGAAATTTCTCAAAGATGAGGGGGGGATGAGTAAAGCGCAGGAAGCTGAAAGGGAAAAATCAAGAGAGTCGTAAAACTATCCAGGATGCTTGGAGGTTATTTTAAAAAGAAACACAGTAATAAAAAGCTCAGCTGGAATACCGTGGTTCCATAGGTTAGAAAAAAGGCAGCACCCAGTCCAAAAGAAAGCCACCATGGTTAACAAGAGAGGTTGAGGAAATTATCAGAAAAAAGAAAATGTCTTTTAGAAAATGGAAGTCCAGTTTGGCTGATGAAGAATATGAGAGGGAACACAAAATGGTGTAAAAAAGCAAAAAAGAGAAGCAAGTTAGCTGTAAGGGGAGGCAAAAAGGATTATGGAGAACGCATGGCTATGAACATCAAGACCAGCAAACAAACAGTTCTTCAAGTACATCAAAAGCTGCGGAAGCCAGCAAGAGAAGCCAGGTAGAGCCCGTTAGATGATGAAGGAAATCAACAAAAGGTGTAAAGCTAAAAGATGGCAGGGAGATTGCAGAGAAGCTTTGAATGAATTCTTTGCATCTGTCTTCAAATCCAAGAGGAGGTGAGGAACATTCCTGCACCTTGAACCAAGCTTCTTAGGGAGGCCGAATCCGAGGAACTAGCGAAGATAGTGGTGAGATTAAGGGAAAGAAGTTCACCAGCGGCAGCCATTGATAAACTAAATGTTACCAAATCCCCTGGCCCCAGGATTGCATTCACTCAAAAGAGTTCTTTAAGAAGAGCCTCAGAAGCATGAAATTGGCTGATCTTCTCACTTTAATATGCAACTTATCCATGAAATCAGGCTCCATCCCTCAGAAGACTGGAAGATGTTTGCCAATGTCACACCAATCTTTAAGAAAGGATCTAGGGGGGACCCGAGGAAATTACAGGCCAGTCGGATTTGACATCTGTTCCCTGTAAGTATTAAAATTAGTAGAATCTATCATTAAAGATAAAAATTATAAAACATGTAGAAAAGCAAGACCTGCTGAGAAAGAGTCAGCATGGCTTTTGCAGAGAGCACAACTCTGTCTTCTACAAACTTACTAGAGTTCTTTGAAGGTGTAAACAGGGCATGTGGACAGGGAGTGAACCGGTGGACATTGTCTACTTGATTTTCAAAAGGTTTTTTTGACGAGAAGTTCCTCACCAGAGACTGTTGAGGAAAACTGCGCAATGAAGGAATAAGAGGGGGAAGATCCTCCCATGGATTAAAAAACTGGTTGAGAAACAGGAAACAAAGAGTGGGTGTAAAATGGGGAAGTTCTCACAATGGAGAGATGTTGGGAGTGGTGTCCTTAAGAGGATGCGCTTTGGGACCAGTGCTCTTTAACCTATTCATATAATGACCTGGAAGTAGAAGTGCTGGCGTAGCGGTGGGCCAAGTTTGCAGATGATACCAAATTATGTAGGGATTGGTGGAGAACCACAAAGCGATTGCGAAGAGCTCCAAGCCGACCTTTGATAAGCAGAATTCAGATGATGGGCTCAGAAATGGCAAAAAAAAAAATGCAGCTTCAATGTAGCAAAATGCAAAGTATTGATGCACATAGGGGCAAAAAATCCAAACTTCACATACAGCGCCACGAGGGGTCAGTGCTACCAGTCCTACAGACCAGGGAGGAGGAGGAAGGTTTAGATGCGTCTTAGTTGATGGGCAGTTCCATGGGAAAGTTAACTCAATGCATAGCAGCTGTGTAAAAGGTATACTCCAAGCTGGGGATCATTAGAAAGAGGAATTGAGAATAAAACTGCAAAAGATTGTCATGCCCTTATATAGAAGCAGTGGTGCGACCGCACTTGGAGTACTGTGTCCAGTTCTGCCAGTTGCCGCATCTCAAAAAAAGCGATATTGAGGGGAAGATAGAAAAAAAGAGTGACACAGAAGAAGGAGGCAACAAGGATGATTGAGGGACTGGAGCACCTTCCCTAAGGAGGAGAGGCTGCAGCCGCTTTGGGGACGCGCACTCCTTTAGTTTGGAGAGGCTGAGGCGGCTGAGGGGGGGGCTATAAGGGATTGGGAAGTCTATAAAAATTATGCATGGGGTAGAAAATGTTGACAGAGAGACATTTTTCTCTCTTTCTCACAATACTAGAACCAGGGGGCATTCATTGAAAATGCTGGGGGGAAGAATTAGGACTAATAAAAGGAAACACTTCTTCACGCAACGTGTGATTGGTGTTTGGAATATGCTTCCACAGGAGGTGGTGATGGCCACAAACCTTTACAGCTTTAAAAGGGGCTTGGACAGATTTATGGAGGAGAAGTCCATTTATGGCTACCAATCTTGATCCTCTTTGATCTGAGATTGCAAATGCCTTAACAGACCAGGTGATCGGGAGCAACAGCCGCAGAAAGCCATTGCGTTCACATCCTACATGTGATCTCCCAAAGGCACCTGGTGGGCCACTGCGAGTAGCAGAGAGCTGGACTAGATGGACTTTGGTCTGATCCAGCTGGCTTGTTCTTATGTTCTTATGTACTTAGTCCACAGCTCTCCATTCCATCTTGGGAGGATCTCCCATCCTGAGGAATATAGTGTTACCACCGAACCAACCCTGACCAATCCCTTATAGGGAACAGCACTGGAACTGGGTCTGCATTGCCTAGAGGAGTGTCTCCGTGGGGCTGTGATCCTGCAACATAATGGGCATCATAAGCATTAGGGCAACAGTAACACAGATTAGAGCAGAGGTTGTAGATGTGCTTCCTGCATCCCCCTTCTTGCAGAAGCATGGTTGTACCTGCATGGGCATATGCTGTATACCTGGTTATACCTGCATGGAAATATGCAGTAATGCCAGCATCCCTCTCCCCCACCCATCCCCTGCAATATTTATATTTGCTGGTAGCACCTCTTGTGGGAGGCAGTAAGCAAAGTAGACATGTTGAGGCAGGGGGAAACAGTTCAGGAGTTGCAGTTCAGTGGTCAGATTCTCCCTCCCTTGGTTAGCTGTGTATGGTGAATTCTTTCACCACCCAGCTGGAGTGATAACATCTCTTTTTTGCTCTGTGTGTCCTGAGATGGCATGCCTGTAAAAGTTCTGAACAGAGCCTCATTACACCTAAGCAACAACAGTCTTGATCTTCTCCCTTGGCTGTTTGTGCTAACATTTCTCCCTTGGCTGTAGAGGTTCTTTTACCAGCAAATCCCCCCCCCCCCTCCAGGTGTGTGTTCTAAGTGTGCCGAACATGAAGCCGTAGAGATATAACCCCAAACCCTGTCATCTGAGCAATGGGTGCCCTGGCGGGGGTTTATGTTGTGCGTTGAAGGGCTGTGAATATTTTTCGGATTTAGTTGGTATCTTCAGCTATGTCGGTGCTTGTAGGTGGCGCTGGACATTCCCCCACCCCCTGCCTATGGTATCTTATTGAGAGATGCCAGGATTTTAAGGGCATACAATGGTGCCAGTCTCAGGGGCATGCTCAGGGCCAGAGACACCCCGGAAATCAATTAAATCTAACTTGGTCTGTAATACTACCATGAGAGCAATGGACTTTCATCAGCCCAGTTTGGCACTCATGTACCTCCAGATATGCTGGCATTTCAGGCTACACCAGCATATCTCCTGATTAAACCTGTGTAGAGCTTAGTAGCCATCCTAAGCTATTTGGAGATGAGATGTACGATTATTCCATAAATATGCTTGATACTGAGTCTGGAAATATAAATCCCCCTTCCTTCACAAGCTCTTCCTCTTCTGATAGTCACCCTCTTCGGTAATGAACTGTTGTATGCAAATGAAACATTGTGCATCGCAGCCAATGGGTCAGCGATATGCAGATAAGCAATCGCGCTGCAGCCAATGGGCAAGTGTTTTTGCAAATCTCCCTGGGACGTGATTTACATGTGTCCGGTGCCAGCTCCGTTATTAATCACCTGAGCAGCAGCTATGTCCTGATTAAGAGCCCTGTCATTAAGACGACATGCTCAGATAAGGCAGGGTGTGTTATTATGGCCACCCTGTGCCCGGCCAGCTGCTGATGGGCACATTCATTATTCACTTTGGCAATGCCAGCAAGTGGAGCCCTGGCTGGAGTGGTTTGCAGGGTTTTCTCATGGTAGAGTTTCTCAAAATTTTGTACTTGCATAACACCCCCTGCCCACTTTTCTACCTGTTTTTATGGTGATTGTGTTTTGAGGGTCACTCAACCCTGAAAAAGTGATCCACAGGTGAGTAGATAGAGGTTTGGATATGTAGTGTACAGCTCCCCAACCCTCACCACCACGGCTGTTGTGCTCAAGAGAGCTTAGATCTGTGTCAAAACTGGTGTTACCCGAGCAGTGGAACAGAGGCTCATTCCGCACATTCAGAATAATGCACTTTCAAACTGCTTTCAGTGCTCTTTGAAGCTGTGCGGAATGGCAAAATCCATTTGCAAACAGTTGTGAAAGTGGTTTGAAAACGCATTATTTTGCATGTGCGGAAGGGGCCTAAGAGTTGTTTTTATACCCCTTTTCTCTACCTTTAAGGACTCTCAAAGTGGCTTACAATCACCTTCCCTTCCCACAACGGACACCTTGTGAGGTAGGTGAGGCCGAGAGAGTTCTAAGAGAACTGTGACTGGCCCAAGGTCATCCAGTAGGCTTCTTGTGGAGGAGCGGGGAAAACAACCCAGTTCACCAGATTAGGATCCACCGCTCATGTGGAGGAGTAGGGAAACAAACCCGGTTCACTACATTAGAATCCGCCGCTCTTAACCACCATGCTATCCTGATCCCATCAAGAAATTATACTCTTTAGCTCAAAATCTCTACCTATGATTCCCAATCAGATTGCAGAATGGTGGGGGTACAGTCATCCTTACCAATGCAATATGAATCAGCGAGGCTCTGTTACCCGTGGGTATTCAGCCCACTCAAGATTTGGCTGCTGGTGGGAGAAGCTCCACCCCCTCAGGAGGAAGCTCTACCACCGTGCAACTCTGTACCAGCTCCCGGCTTCTGGTCTGTCCCACTCCAAAGTGAGAGTTCAGGACCTTGGATATGGAAGCACCTGTGTGTGAACGCACATTCTTGTAATGCACAGTTGTTGAGTGTGCAGCAAGAGGAGATGCGTGTTTGTCTCTAGCATGCACACATGTGGCTGTAGTGTTTGTGGCAGCCCAAAAGTGCGCCGATAATGTGCAGCTGTACAGAGATTTGGCAGGTGGGTGTGTTCAGCACTTGGAAACAGTGGGAAATGAACCGGTGGGCTTTGTTAATGCAGGAGTGTGTGGGTGTGTGTGCAGGGTGGGAGTTTGTGGTAGTCAAGGAATACATGTGCTTGAGAGCGATACAACAGTGTGTGAGGCAGGTCTTGACCCAGGATTGTGTGGTGGGTGTGTTGTGTTGTGCGCAGTTGTGAAGCACTTTGCTGAAATGGCGCAATGGGAACATATGTGTGTAATGCAGTGTTCTCGGGCCTCTCTGCTGAAAAATGGGCTTTAGCTGCCTGAGTCTTCTGCTTCGTCTCTGTTCCCTGCCTTGAGGAATGATAGACTTCTCAGCATCTCCTTTGGGATTTATTCTTTCCACTACACTATGCAGATTGGATTTTGGGGTTGGGGAGGGGGGGGCGGGAGAGAAAATGTGCGCTTTTGAGTATTGGTCAAAATTGTGCCTGTGAGAGACAGAGAAAAGGGGGGGGGGCTGAAACAGCGGAAGGTTGTGGGGGCTATGGGACAGGGTGTATCACATTAGCAGAGGGAGTACCATATATATGGGAGAGAGAGAAAACAAAAAAAGGATAGGGGTCTTTCCCTACCTCTCCCTCCCAGGCTAGTTGGCTCTGAGAGCATCCCCTTGAATTCCCCCCTGCTACATGACCACCCCTCCTATTCTACCCAGAAACAAATCTAGTTTGTTAATGGGAGGGGGAGGGCTGCAGCAGTCAGAACAATATGGCTGCCACCGTCATGCCTGAGGGATCATTGGAGTGGTCTCCATGGCAACGGGAGGAGAGAGCAGCATCCTAATGCGCCCAGCCTCCTTTTCCTCCTCCGTGCAGCTCTGGCGCCTGGCAAGATGGGTCAGGTCAGCATCCCCACAAGCTTCCAGACCCCTCCAGGCATGCTTGCTTTCCTTTTCCTCACAAAAGTTCTTCCAGCCATTCCGGTTGTGCCTCTAGTTTGGTGGTGGCAGCTGGGAAAGGCTGAGTATCTTAGCAGCGCTTGCTGTCTGTAGAAAAGGCCGGGCCTTTGGAACCTGAGGCATCAGTCTGGCTGCAATAATTGATGCCCTGCCCCCATGCCACCCTTTCACGTCGGCTATGAATGTGAGAGGGTGGATGAGAACTGCTGTGTGAGTTGGCTCACTTGCTGAAGTCATTCGAGGCTATTTGCCACACTGGTTCCCACCCTCCCACCCCACCCTGCCCCGCCTTCCTAGATTGTAAGGGCTGGTTGGCTGTTAAGGGAAGGATATTGAGCCATGTATTGTCACAGGCTTTCACGGCCGGAATCACTCGGGTGTTGTGTGGTTTCCAGGCTGTATGGCCTAGTTCCAGTAGCATTTTCTCCTGACGTTTTGCCTGCATCTGTGGCTGGCATCTTCAGAGGATCTGATGGTAGCAAAGCAAGATACCATTAGTGGTAGTAAATCAAGGCACAACCACTTTCTTTACTACCATCAGATCCTCTGAAGATGCCAGCCATAGATGCAGGCGAAACGTCAGGAGAAAATGCTACTGGAACACGGCCTTGCAGCCCGGAAACCCCACAGCACCCCAGCTATTGAGCCAGTTTCTGACTCCACAACTCTCTCTAAAAATCAACACCCTTAAAAAAATACTTACCATAGTTATCTTCCCATTACCACTTGTAGGCTTTGGGATTAGGGGCACTGAATTATAAGCCTCACTTTCATTCCTTTCTGATCTAGGGTGCTGACTTGGGATGAGCCTCTCATTAAGGGGAGGGAAGTGTTGGTGTGCGAACCCACCTGAACTCCTGAATCCTTTGGCTGGGGAGGGAATGTCAGGGCTCCTGTCACAGCTTTGAGGGGATTACCGTAATGGGTTGGAGAGGGTGGGAATCAGGACTCCCGGGCCCAGTTTTGGCTTTCGGAAGAGAAGGGGCGTTGTCCAGCTGAGCACAGATGATCCCGTCTGGGGTTCTGACCGCCCCATTGAGCGGACGCAGCGAACACACAAAGAAGGCACCTCGTGCTGAGCCCCGCCAGGGTCTCCTGTCAGGTGTGGCAGCTCCCTAGAGTCTCAGGCAAAGGTCTTTTGCAGCAACTGCTGCCGGATCCTTTTCATGGGAGGTTATGGGGGTTGAACCCGCGACCTCCTGCACGCTAAGCTGATGTTTTACTGCTGAGCCTTGGCCCAGAAAAGCTCTCCAGAATGTCAAGGCTTTTAAGATGTTTCGAAATAGTACTTCTTACCTTGTACTGAATGTTCTTATCACCCAAAAACCTCTGCCGGTCCCCAGACAACTGGCTGTAGAGCTACTTGCTTCCAAGCCAGGAAGCGGAGCCAGGACCTTAAAGAGAGGAGGGTAGGTTCCTAGCAAGCTACGGACGAAATATATGATTTCTTCTTCCTCCTGCAGTTGTAATTCTCGGCGTACTCCCTTTTATCAGATTCAGTCCCGATGGTATCTGACCCAACCTGTTGGTTTCCCATGTTCCCTTGTCCCATTTTTTCCCCAGAGTTGGTTTGTCGAGATTTATTTGCTGTCAAGTACAATTACGGGGCCATTGCAGCCAGTGTGAGCAGCTGGGGCGCTGGTTTGTCCTCCAATCAGAATAAAACGTTTCTTAGAAATGATCTTGCAAACCCCTCCATCCCTCCCAGCGTTAATGACACATCCCCCTGGACACACCTTCCCATCCCTGTCAGACCTTCCCTTGGCATCTCTTTCAGCAGTACCTGCGTGAACCTGGCCTCTTGCAAGACCTTTTTGCCCTCGGCTGACCTGTCCAACCTCTCTCAGTCTAGTAAAAACCAGGCCATTGTAATCCTTTTTTTTCTCTCTCCCTTTTTACTGACTTGGCAGCTTTTAATCTCTGCACTTAATACTTGGAAAATGGACTGTAGATGTTTCTGTTCACCAGGCAGGTTAGAGAAGGAACGAGTAAGGAGGGAGTGCATTACAGATGGGTGGCTTTTGACGCCTCCTGCGGGCACGATCAAGTAGCCCTCTTCCTAATTTTGTTCAAAGCACCGTCCGTAATGCACAATCCCCTTTGACAAATCCATGTGGACAGGAAACGCAGATTCTCAACAGACGATAAAATGCAATGTTGCCGGTGATGTGAAGCTTCCAGGGGTTTTTGATTGTGTGTTCCTGCATGGCAGGGGGTTGGACTTGATGGCCCTTGTGGTCTCTTCCAACTCTATGATTCTATGAGTCTATGATTCTAGGGTAAAACAGCGATCATGGAAGTAGAAAAGACTACCCCTCTCTTAGAGGACGGGCAGGGAATGAGCGGGGCCCTGAGCTAAAAATCCCAGCCCGTGTGTGATTCTGTTTCCTCACGGCAGTCTGTTCTGCGTTCCTGTTGTGTGTGCGTCAGACTCTTTGCAGCTCTGTATATATTGGCATAGGGAGAGTCTGAGAGTGGTAAAGGAACGCAGCCACTTTGGGGTGGAGGATGCTTGGCAGATTGATTGGCAGGGAGTTGGTTGGATGTGTGTGTGTGTGTGTGTGTGTTTTTAAGGGGAGGGGGTAGAGTGAGAACTCCTAATTTACATGAAATTGTGTGCTTGTCGGAAACAGCTGCCAGCGCAGGGTCTGTAGCTGATGTAGTGATGAATGGTGGCAGAGGAGTGGAACGGAAGGAATAGCAATGCCCCCTCACTCTACTCCTGTCCTCATACTGAAGCAGCAGAGAAAGGGGTGTGTGGCCAGCCCTCTGCCCTCTGCCCTGTTGGTTTGGCCTGTCCCAAGGATAAAGCCCCTGCCTCTTGGGCTGTGGGCCCCCCATTCTGCTTTGCAAGATTTGCACGCTGGTCAGCACAGATCCCTCACCTGAAAACATTCCCCAAAAGATCTCTCTCTCTCTCTCTCTCTCTCTTTCTCTGGGCATATACATAGAATCTAGCTCTTTTCCATGTGCCCAGTGGAATGAGTGTGTTCTTAGGAGGGCCCTCTTCACCTAAAACACATTGCAGGGTCAGTTGTATGTTTGGACCACAGCTAAAAATCCCACGACCAGAAAGTCTGGATTTTGCCCAGTGGTGGGATTCAGCCTATTTGCACCTGCTCAGTAGAACGGGTAGCTAGTTTTTTTTGTCTAGTTCAGAGAATGGTTGTAATCCCACCACTGAGTCCTTCTGGAACTGGTTGTTAAAATTATTTGAATCCTACCACTGATTTTGCCACTTTGCAGTGGAGAAATATGAATGGCACGCAGCTCTGTGGGTGAAACTCTGCTTAGTAACAAAAGCCCTAACAATTGAGGAGGTTTTTTCCCCCTTTTCCACAGACAAGGTAAATGCCTGCTGGCTTTGGTACTCTGCGGCTCACTGAATAGCATGCTTGTGGGTGGAAGAAAGGGTGGGTCCTTGCAGTCAGGGTATTATTATTAACAGTCTTTAACTCCACTCGTGCAAAGAAGTCCTCACAAGCGGCTAGGCCACCACTATGTTTAGTAACCTGCCTGAACACATATATATTTGTCTCTTCCCTTCTTGATTGCCCAAAGGCCGGGCTCAGGTGACCAGGTTTGGTGCTGTTGAGGAGAAACTCTCCGCCTGCGTTTCAGTTGGGGAAAACCTTCTTCGTGTTCCAGTTCATCCTTATGACAAAATGGAAGATGGATCTGTCTCAATTGTGACTCCTGGGCCATGGGTGGAGATGGAAGGTGGAACTGCAGATTGTAGCGTAGAATAGTGACTGAAGATTGTAGCGTAGAATACAACAATGTGATCCTGTGGTGTGTGCACATACAAGTCTGGTCTTTCCCTATCACAGCTGGAGGATAATCCTGCGGCTCTCCAGATGTTCATGGACTACAATTCCCATCAGCCCCTGCCAGCATGGCCAAGTGGCAGGGCTGATGGGAATTGTAATCCATGAATATCTGGAAAGCTGCAGGTTGCAGACCCTCTACATCTTCCCTCCCTGCAAAGAGTTTTGTCTCCTACAGATTTTTACTCCAGGGTGTCTTTGGCTTTTCAGAACCTGCTGCTGCCTAGATTGGGGGTTGGGGGACGGTGGTAGCAATGATACCGGGGCCATTTATATGAAGTTCCTCTTATCCATGGTGGGTGATATGCTTTGGTTTTGGGGGAAATTGCGTTTCAATTTCATTTACGCTGAGGGCGGGTCTCTCCCGCCACTGACCTCCACCCCCAGTAGAGTGACAGAGTTTTCCGGGGGTGGGTGGGTGGGGGTGAGTTGACCCTGGTCTTGTTGCCACTAACACTTTTTCTTCCTGGAGCAGCGTGCTCAATTCCGAGGCTCGCAGGCCGCAAACACAACACTCTCCCCTCAAGGCTGCTTGGTTTGTGTATTTGTTTCTTCCATTTTTGTTGTTTTTGCCTGGGAAAAAAAAGCATTTCCTCTCCCTGGGCGATGCAGCCATTTGCCCGAAATGCTTTTTTTTTTAAAAAACCCTAAAAGAAACCAAATTTTCTTTATTCCCTGTCCCCCTCTTATTATTGCTTTGGTTCTGTCCGGGTCTTTAAGTTTCTTCTCCTCTCCTTTCTGTTTGTTTCGGCATCCGACCCTCAACCCCCTCCCCTCTCTCTCTCTGCCGGGGGCCTGGATGTCTGTCACAAGTTAAAAAAAGCTTTTAAATTGTGGCAAAGAGGGTAAAAAACCCTCCTTTTTTCCGTGCGTTTATATGACTCGTCTTTTTTCTTTCTTTCTTTTTTTCCTTTCCTTCCCCCTCAAGGTCCAGCTCACCTGACGTTAAACAGCCAAGGTATGGTTTTAAGTTTCTTTTCAACAAACGAGTTTTTAATTTCTTCTGTCCTCCTCCTCCTCCTCCCCCCCAGTCTCTTCCCATCTCTCTCCTGCTCCATTTCTCTCCTCCTCACGCTCTTGATTTTTCTCCTCCCATTCGCTTCTGCCCGTCTCATCCCACATTGGTTTCCGACATTGACTAGATCTCTTGCTTATGCAGCTGAATCTCTTTTTTTAAATTTTGTTATTTTATACATCAATGTTTATTAGAAAGGGAAGAAGCATGTTTTGGAGAGAAAGGCAGAGGAAACTGTATTTCATCTCTGCGTCGCTGTGGAGCTTTGATGAACTGTGTGAGTTATGCTGATGATCTGATTATTAACAACCTTGTGCGGCTTGCTTCATTGATTGTATTCTTGGGGACTTGTGCTGGAGCTGACACAAACCGGCATCGCCCGCCAAGGACTTAACCGGCTGCCAGGCTGGCGTACGGCAGCCGGAAAGCAGGCCGGTTTGCTGGCCTGCTGAAACTGGGTAAATGTTTTCTGCAATGAATTGCCTGTCCTTCCCTAGGTGGCAAAGGTGTGACTTGCAGGGTTTGTCTCCTCTTTTATTTGTTTAAATACTTATATGCCACTTTTCTTCTGAGAACAAAGCATACTAGGGGTAGGAGGCACAAACAAAATTATACCTAAAACTAGCACGAGGAAATGAACCCTGTTCACTCCAGGTAAGGTGACCAGATGGTCACCTTTGGGATCCGGGACAGGGGAAGAGGCCGCGCGTGCGCAGCCGCACACGGGCTTCTGGGGCTTGCCGTTTGCCGTCCTGTCACAGGGTGGGAGACGGCAAGCCCCAGAAGGCCGTGCACGCGGCCGCAGGAGCACATGGGCTTCTGGGGCTTGCCGTTTGCCGCCCTGTCACAGGGCGGGAAACGGCAAGCCCCAGAAGGCTGCGCGCTCCTGCGGCCGGGCGCACGGGAGGCTGCCGCACTGCCTTGCACCCCAGAAGGCAGTGCAGCAGCCTCCCAAAAAATCGGGACAATTTGCAGAACCCGCGGGACGCGGGACAAATTGTTTAAAGGCGTGACGGTCCCGCCAAAAGCGGGACGGCTGGTCAGCCTAACTCCAGGGCTTGTCTGCAATCTGTTATGCAGGCTCACTCAAATCTGAAATACAAACTGCTAGTTTTACAATAGTTGTAACAATACAATAGACATAGTTGGTGTCGATATCAAATGACCAGTCTAAGAACATGCGTGTTTCAGCCTCAAGGGCCTTCCTCCCTGGTCAAAAAGACAGACTATTTTCTTACACATGCACACTCACGGAAAGTCATATATTTTAATCCTAGCCAGGTGTTGCTGTCTTGTATATTGTGTGGTATGATGTAGATATATAAACTAGGCCATGAATTCCTTCACATGGTTCTTCACTCACACAATAATCCTCTCAGATGTTATAATCTGTTATGAAGCTCCCAGAATTTCTAGGGTGTGTGTGTGTGTGATCAACTACCAATAAAGAGCAGAAAGAAAAATACACCAGCCACAGAGGCAGGCGAAACATTAGGAACAAGATCTACCAGGCCATGGCCACACAGCCTGGAAAGCCCACCACAACCAGCTGTGAAAGCCTTCGACAAAAAGATTTCAGTTCACTTCAGGGCTAGTTTGCGATTTGTTGAGCAGTTTCGCACAAAACGAGAGGCCAACGGTCAAGAACCAAAAGCGTCACGCTTCAGGCCTAATACCTAAACCAGGAAGAAAGACAAATGCTCGGCCTTGGTCTTCTGCAACAGGCAACCACATTCCCACAACTCCACCTCCCTGCTTCCTTCCGAGTGAGCAAAACAGGAGGTCTTCAAGGCTGGGCTCCTTGTTGGGCACATTCAATTTTGAGTAACTTTCCCGTTAAATATTTTTAAAATATTTCATTCCATCTGCAACAGTAGACCGCCGTGGCTTAAACCCATATAGACTGCAGCTCTGTGCGGTTTCCTCAGCTGCTACGGTACGAACTAAATGCTTCCACTTCTTCAAGAGGAAAGGGAGTGGTTGCTCCTGTTCAAAGTGTTTTGAGAAGATGGAAAACGGCTAGCTTGAATAAGTCCACTCCAGCTAACTCTTTTTCTGCCCATGAACAGAACGGCAGTAGGGACCTATTCAGTCACACAGTGCCTGTGTTTATGTTCCTGTTATTGGCTCAATAATTCCCAGGGGGTCTACTGATCCAAAATAGTCCCAACTGTTTCCCAAGGAGATAATTCCAATTAGATCCGTTCCCGTCACTAACCAATTGGCGACTGCACATTGCATTTCTACCCTGAGCCAGCATGGTGTAGTAATTAAGAGTGGTGGACTCTAATCTAGAGAACTGGGCTTGATTCCCTACTCCTACACATAAAGCCTGCTCGGTGACATTGAGCTGGTCGCAGTTCTCTGTGAACTCTCAGCTCCACCTGCGTCACAAGGTGTCTGTTGTGGGGAGAGGGAGAGAAGGCGTTTGTAAGCCGCTTTGAGACTCCTTACAGTTGAGAAAAGTGGGGTATAAAAACAAACTCTTCTTCTTCTAATAAAAAGTACATATCCTCCTTGCATCGAACGGAGTTAGGCTGCTGTCCAAGAAGTAGAAATTGGCAGTTATAGGACACCACCCTCTCTCTGTTGAGGGCCAAGTACACAATACACAATCCTCAAACACAGTTCAAGGCCTCCATGAACACTGTCAGAGAGATGTGTGTCTGCATGTTTACCACTGTACGCTCCATTCCCAGTTGCACGGGTCGTGATACAGATTGGAACTGTGACACACGGGGAGAAAATGATTATACCTTTGCCTGTTTGTTTACCATTCCCTGGATGAATGCCGTTTGCCCCCGTGTGCAAACCTCCTGAACCTCATCAGTACGCATGATGGAGCCTTTAGTGGGCAAGTAGTGACCCACCGGGCTACTTCTGGTTAGGACAACAGCAGCCTTTTGTGCCCTTGCAGTTTGGGTGCGGCTGTGTGCTCTGCAGTGGGGCCTCCCTGCATTTCCTCGTTTACATGCTAGGAGGTGTCCTGCTGCTTCCCCCAAGCCTAGCCGCCATTTTGGCTGCCACCTGAAGAGAATGCTTCCGAGTTCGGATGGTTGTCTGCCGCCTGCTTATGATTTTTTTTAAAAGGCCATTTCCCCAATTTATCACTGCTGGGGTAGATCAAAAGTGTTTAATTAATTTTTTAAAGAGCCTAATCGACTCCCTGGACATGCCACCACAGCTGCTCCTGCTTCGGCAGGGAAAAGCAGGAAGGAACAGAAAAGCTGAACAAAGGAAAACACATACTGTTCTGCTTTGCTTTCCCTGCACAGGTGGCTGGGGGTGGGGGGGAACTGCACTTTGCCCACTCTTGGAAACCACTGGGCTTCTCTGATCTGTGGCATGGTGTGTTCTGAAGAGGGAAAAACAGGTGCACAATTGAGAATCTGACCCTAAGGTGATGTATGTTTGACCCAAAGAGACCAAAAGACCAGCATTCGGGAGGCTGAAGCCCGTTTTTCTTGCACACCATGTACCCAATTTGGATTGAGCTCCATAGTACATAAAAAAAGCATGTGGATTTCAAAGACCTGGGTAAAAACATAATTGTAATCAGGCTCTGAGAGTGCTGTTGCGTGGGCCAAGGCTATAAATAAGTCCACAGACTGCCAAAAAAAAAACAACCCTCAACAACCCAACCCACCCACAAATATTTGTGTGACTGGGAGTTTCCTCTTTAAGATGTTTTAACCATAAGATTAAGCAATATATTTACATTGCAACCCCCCCTTTATCTATCTACTTATCTGTTCGGGTTTTTTTTTTTTGTTTATATGATTTTTACCCTACTCCCCCTCTCCCCCCATAGTGGGCAGCAAAGTCCTGCAAAATAGAACACTCATTGCAGCCACCGAGAGGGTATCAGGTGACACGGAGACTTTTCCACCCTACGTGAAGTTAGACCAAACGGAGAAGCCTTTGTCGGATTGGCTGTAGTTACTGGGAAGAGACAGGGAGCCCCAACATTATGAGACTAAATATCTCTGTGTGCTGTTGCCTTGTGGACTGGGCTCTAAAGAAGAAGGAGAGTTTGGATTTATACACACACACCCTCTCATATAAGGAGATTCAAATAGGCTTACAAACTCCTTTGCCTTCTTCTCCCCACAGCAGACATCTTGTGGAGTAGGTGGGGCTGAGAGAGTTCTGCAAGAACTGTGACTAGCCCAAGGTCACCCAGCAGGAATGGAGGAGTGGGGAAACAAATCGTATTCACCAGATAAATGCCTGCTGCCCAAGTGGAGGAGTGGGGAATCAAACCCGGTTCTCTAGGTTAGAGTCCACTGCTCTTAACCACTACACCACCCTGGGTTTCAGTAGGGAATCTACAATCTTTTTGAGCCTGCAGTCACCCTTGAAATTCTACCACAAAATGGCTGCCACAGGCTGTGGAGAACCAACTTCATGATGCCAGGAAGTGTAAATTTTCAAAATGAATTGCCCGGATTAGCTTCAGGTCATCAGATTTTAAACGGTAAGCAGGGTTGGCCTTTGTTGGTACTTGGATGGGAGACCTCCAAGGAAGTCTAGGATTGCTATGCGGGGGAATGGCAAACTACCACTGCTCATCTGGAGACTTCAAAACCCCATGGTTTCCATAACTTAGTTGTGACTTGATGACCCTTCCTTTTAACCAACTTTTCATGCAGAAGTTATGTTTAATAGAATCCCTTTAAAACTGAATATAAACTTTGACTTTGACATACACAGGTTTACCTTCAGTTATGCAGTAAAGATTCCTGTTTTTGTGGAGGCCACTGCTGCCAAATCAAAGTTGTTAAAAATATGCATAGCCCACCAGGTCTCCAACAGCCAATCAGAAGTCCTGGTGCACAAAAGCTCCATCTGGCCCGCCGGTGTTCTAAAAATGTGCCTCGGAGCCCACACGGGAGAGCCCTGCGCTGAAAAGTTGTATTTCTGTACATCAGCCAAAAAACTACACATGTTGGGATCACCGTAAATGTCATGAGAATTATCCTTGTTGGAGAGATCTTTTCCTTTTATAAATCCAGCTCTCCAAGTGCTCATTAGCTAGGGTGTATTTGTGGGGAAGTTGGGTTGAAATAAAAAGATTGAAAGAAGAAGAAGAAGAATTTGGATTTATAGCTCCCCCTTTCTCTCATGTAAGGAGACTCAAAGGGGGTGACAATCTCCTTGCCCTCCCCCCCCCCCCAACAACAAACACCCTGTGAGGTAGGTGGGGCTGAGTGAGCTCTAAAGAACTGTGGAGCAGGTGAGAAAAGGGAGAAAAGGGAGGAGCAGGTGAGAGGTGGTGGCAGCAACACCAAGTGCACCCCCCCCCCCACCCCCCCCCCCCCCCCCCCCGCAGCCCCCCCCCCCCCCCCCCCCCCCCCCCCCCCCCCCCCCCCCCCCCCTCCGCCCCCCCCCCCCCCCACACCCCCACCCCCCCAGCGCCCCCGCCCCCGCCCCGCCCCCCCACCCCCTCCCACCCCCCGCCGCCCCCACCCCCCCCACCCCCCCCCCCCCCCCCCCCCACCCCCCCCCCCCCCCACCCCCCCCCCCCCCCCCCCCCCCCCCCCCCCCCCCCCCCCCCCCCCCACCCCCCACCTCACCCCCCACCACCCCCCCCACACCCCCCCCTCCCACCCCACCCCCCCCCCCCCCCCCCCCCCCCCCCCCCCACCCCCCCCCCCCCCCACCCCCCCCCCCCCCCACCCCCCCCCCCCCCCACCCCCCCCCCCCCCCACCCCCCCCCCCCCCCACCCCCCCCCCCCCCCACCCCCCCCCCCCCCCACCCCCCCCCCCCCCCACCCCCCCCCCCCCCCACCCCCCCCCCCCCCCACCCCCCCCCCCCCCCACCCCCCCCCCCCCCCACCCCCCCCCCCCCCCACCCCCCCCCCCCCCCACCCCCCCCCCCCCCCACCCCCCCCCCCCCCCACCCCCCCCCCCCCCCACCCCCCCCCCCCCCCACCCCCCCCCCCCCCCACCCCCCCCCCCCCCCACCCCCCCCCCCCCCCACCCCCCCCCCCCCCCACCCCCCCCCCCCCCCACCCCCCCCCCCCCCCACCCCCCCCCCCCCCCACCCCCCCCCCCCCCCACCCCCCCCCCCCCCCACCCCCCCCCCCCCCCACCCCCCCCCCCCCCCACCCCCCCCCCCCCCCACCCCCCCCCCCCCCCACCCCCCCCCCCCCCCACCCCCCCCCCCCCCCACCCCCCCCCCCCCCCACCCCCCCCCCCCCCCACCCCCCCCCCCCCCCACCCCCCCCCCCCCCCACCCCCCCCCCCCCCCACCCCCCCCCCCCCCCACCCCCCCCCCCCCCCACCCCCCCCCCCCCCCACCCCCCCCCCCCCCCACCCCCCCCCCCCCCCACCCCCCCCCCCCCCCACCCCCCCCCCCCCCCACCCCCCCCCCCCCCCACCCCCCCCCCCCCCCACCCCCCCCCCCCCCCACCCCCCCCCCCCCCCACCCCCCCCCCCCCCCACCCCCCCCCCCCCCCACCCCCCCCCCCCCCCACCCCCCCCCCCCCCCACCCCCCCCCCCCCCCACCCCCCCCCCCCCCCACCCCCCCCCCCCCCCACCCCCCCCCCCCCCCACCCCCCCCCCCCCCCACCCCCCCCCCCCCCCACCCCCCCCCCCCCCCACCCCCCCCCCCCCCCACCCCCCCCCCCCCCCACCCCCCCCCCCCCCCACCCCCCCCCCCCCCCACCCCCCCCCCCCCCCACCCCCCCCCCCCCCCACCCCCCCCCCCCCCCACCCCCCCCCCCCCCCACCCCCCCCCCCCCCCACCCCCCCCCCCCCCCACCCCCCCCCCCCCCCACCCCCCCCCCCCCCCACCCCCCCCCCCCCCCACCCCCCCCCCCCCCCACCCCCCCCCCCCCC
Source organism: Sphaerodactylus townsendi (assembly GCF_021028975.2). Taxonomy (NCBI): domain Eukaryota; kingdom Metazoa; phylum Chordata; class Lepidosauria; order Squamata; family Sphaerodactylidae; genus Sphaerodactylus; species Sphaerodactylus townsendi. Next base: position 25,250,993 of record NC_059425.1, on the reverse strand, counting down.
CACCCCCCCCCCCCCCCACCCCCCCCCCCCCCCACCCCCCCCCCCCCCCACCCCCCCCCCCCCCCACCCCCCCCCCCCCCCACCCCCCCCCCCCCCCACCCCCCCCCCCCCCCACCCCCCCCCCCCCCCACCCCCCCCCCCCCCCACCCCCCCCCCCCCCCACCCCCCCCCCCCCCCACCCCCCCCCCCCCCCACCCCCCCCCCCCCCCACCCCCCCCCCCCCCCACCCCCCCCCCCCCCCACCCCCCCCCCCCCCCACCCCCCCCCCCCCCCACCCCCCCCCCCCCCCACCCCCCCCCCCCCCCACCCCCCCCCCCCCCCACCCCCCCCCCCCCCCACCCCCCCCCCCCCCCACCCCCCCCCCCCCCCACCCCCCCCCCCCCCCACCCCCCCCCCCCCCCACCCCCCCCCCCCCCCACCCCCCCCCCCCCCCACCCCCCCCCCCCCCCACCCCCCCCCCCCCCCACCCCCCCCCCCCCCCACCCCCCCCCCCCCCCACCCCCCCCCCCCCCCACCCCCCCCCCCCCCCACCCCCCCCCCCCCCCACCCCCCCCCCCCCCCACCCCCCCCCCCCCCCACCCCCCCCCCCCCCCACCCCCCCCCCCCCCCACCCCCCCCCCCCCCCACCCCCCCCCCCCCCCACCCCCCCCCCCCCCCACCCCCCCCCCCCCCCACCCCCCCCCCCCCCCACCCCCCCCCCCCCCCACCCCCCCCCCCCCCCACCCCCCCCCCCCCCCACCCCCCCCCCCCCCCACCCCCCCCCCCCCCCACCCCCCCCCCCCCCCACCCCCCCCCCCCCCCACCCCCCCCCCCCCCCACCCCCCCCCCCCCCCACCCCCCCCCCCCCCCACCCCCCCCCCCCCCCACCCCCCCCCCCCCCCACCCCCCCCCCCCCCCACCCCCCCCCCCCCCCACCCCCCCCCCCCCCCACCCCCCCCCCCCCCCACCCCCCCCCCCCCCCACCCCCCCCCCCCCCCACCCCCCCCCCCCCCCACCCCCCCCCCCCCCCACCCCCCCCCCCCCCCACCCCCCCCCCCCCCCACCCCCCCCCCCCCCCACCCCCCCCCCCCCCCACCCCCCCCCCCCCCCACCCCCCCCCCCCCCCACCCCCCCCCCCCCCCACCCCCCCCCCCCCCCACCCCCCCCCCCCCCCACCCCCCCCCCCCCCCACCCCCCCCCCCCCCCACCCCCCCCCCCCCCCACCCCCCCCCCCCCCCACCCCCCCCCCCCCCCACCCCCCCCCCCCCCCACCCCCCCCCCCCCCCACCCCCCCCCCCCCCCACCCCCCCCCCCCCCCACCCCCCCCCCCCCCCACCCCCCCCCCCCCCCACCCCCCCCCCCCCCCACCCCCCCCCCCCCCCACCCCCCCCCCCCCCCACCCCCCCCCCCCCCCACCCCCCCCCCCCCCCACCCCCCCCCCCCCCCACCCCCCCCCCCCCCCACCCCCCCCCCCCCCCACCCCCCCCCCCCCCCACCCCCCCCCCCCCCCACCCCCCCCCCCCCCCACCCCCCCCCCCCCCCACCCCCCCCCCCCCCCACCCCCCCCCCCCCCCACCCCCCCCCCCCCCCACCCCCCCCCCCCCCCACCCCCCCCCCCCCCCACCCCCCCCCCCCCCCACCCCCCCCCCCCCCCACCCCCCCCCCCCCCCACCCCCCCCCCCCCCCACCCCCCCCCCCCCCCACCCCCCCCCCCCCCCACCCCCCCCCCCCCCCACCCCCCCCCCCCCCCACCCCCCCCCCCCCCCACCCCCCCCCCCCCCCACCCCCCCCCCCCCCCACCCCCCCCCCCCCCCACCCCCCCCCCCCCCCACCCCCCCCCCCCCCCACCCCCCCCCCCCCCCACCCCCCCCCCCCCCCACCCCCCCCCCCCCCCACCCCCCCCCCCCCCCACCCCCCCCCCCCCCCACCCCCCCCCCCCCCCACCCCCCCCCCCCCCCACCCCCCCCCCCCCCCACCCCCCCCCCCCCCCACCCCCCCCCCCCCCCACCCCCCCCCCCCCCCACCCCCCCCCCCCCCCACCCCCCCCCCCCCCCACCCCCCCCCCCCCCCACCCCCCCCCCCCCCCACCCCCCCCCCCCCCCACCCCCCCCCCCCCCCACCCCCCCCCCCCCCCACCCCCCCCCCCCCCCACCCCCCCCCCCCCCCACCCCCCCCCCCCCCCACCCCCCCCCCCCCCCACCCCCCCCCCCCCCCACCCCCCCCCCCCCCCACCCCCCCCCCCCCCCACCCCCCCCCCCCCCCACCCCCCCCCCCCCCCACCCCCCCCCCCCCCCACCCCCCCCCCCCCCCACCCCCCCCCCCCCCCACCCCCCCCCCCCCCCACCCCCCCCCCCCCCCACCCCCCCCCCCCCCCACCCCCCCCCCCCCCCACCCCCCCCCCCCCCCACCCCCCCCCCCCCCCACCCCCCCCCCCCCCCACCCCCCCCCCCCCCCACCCCCCCCCCCCCCCACCCCCCCCCCCCCCCACCCCCCCCCCCCCCCACCCCCCCCCCCCCCCACCCCCCCCCCCCCCCACCCCCCCCCCCCCCCACCCCCCCCCCCCCCCACCCCCCCCCCCCCCCACCCCCCCCCCCCCCCACCCCCCCCCCCCCCCACCCCCCCCCCCCCCCACCCCCCCCCCCCCCCACCCCCCCCCCCCCCCACCCCCCCCCCCCCCCACCCCCCCCCCCCCCCACCCCCCCCCCCCCCCACCCCCCCCCCCCCCCACCCCCCCCCCCCCCCACCCCCCCCCCCCCCCACCCCCCCCCCCCCCCACCCCCCCCCCCCCCCACCCCCCCCCCCCCCCACCCCCCCCCCCCCCCACCCCCCCCCCCCCCCACCCCCCCCCCCCCCCACCCCCCCCCCCCCCCACCCCCCCCCCCCCCCACCCCCCCCCCCCCCCACCCCCCCCCCCCCCCACCCCCCCCCCCCCCCACCCCCCCCCCCCCCCACCCCCCCCCCCCCCCACCCCCCCCCCCCCCCACCCCCCCCCCCCCCCACCCCCCCCCCCCCCCACCCCCCCCCCCCCCCACCCCCCCCCCCCCCCACCCCCCCCCCCCCCCACCCCCCCCCCCCCCCACCCCCCCCCCCCCCCACCCCCCCCCCCCCCCACCCCCCCCCCCCCCCACCCCCCCCCCCCCCCACCCCCCCCCCCCCCCACCCCCCCCCCCCCCCACCCCCCCCCCCCCCCACCCCCCCCCCCCCCCACCCCCCCCCCCCCCCACCCCCCCCCCCCCCCACCCCCCCCCCCCCCCACCCCCCCCCCCCCCCACCCCCCCCCCCCCCCACCCCCCCCCCCCCCCACCCCCCCCCCCCCCCACCCCCCCCCCCCCCCACCCCCCCCCCCCCCCACCCCCCCCCCCCCCCACCCCCCCCCCCCCCCCCCCCCCCCCCCCCCCACCCCCCCCCCCCCCCACCCCCCCACCCCCCCACCCCCCCCCCCCCTCCCCCCCCCCCCCCCCCACCCCCCCCACCACCCCACCCCCCAGGGGTGTCCAACTCTGGGGCTTCAGATGTTCATGGACTACAATTCCCAATTGGCCATGCCAGCAGGGGCTGATGGGACTTGTAGTCCATGAACATCTGAAGCCCCAGAGTTGGACACCCCTGGTCTAGGTGGAGGTCTTTCCCATCACCTGCTACGTGATCCTTTTAACTGGAGGTGCTGGGGATCAAACCTGGGATTTTTCATACATCAGACAGATTCTCTATCACTGAGCTTCAGCCCCTCAACCAAGTGGCCACCCTGAGCATCTTGGAGGAAGGCAAGATTTAAAAATGTACTTAACAGAAAGACTGGAGGCTTTACCGGACCCCGACATCATGGCCCTCTCCTCTAATCACTTGAGCTGATTGCTTTGTGGATTGAGGAAATGCACTCTTCGCATTCTTAGAGGCATTCTTGGGCAATGCTGATGAAGCAGTTTTGAGGGAAGAGACTTCTGGGGCTAGGCCCCGGTGCAAATGAAGCCACCAGCAAAATTGCCCACCTCATGTGCTGGTTGTGAGTCCAAAGCCAATTACCCCATCGGGCAGCTGGAGTTCATTGGGGCAAGAAATCTTGTTCTGACACACTTCCTCTCTGGCGCCTGCCGGGAGCAGAAGCTGGGCAAAAACTCTTGTCCTGGCTTCAGAGGCGTAGCTGGGCCAAACTGCGCGCGGTGCGCATACTATATTCCCCCCCCCCCCGCAGTGCCCGCCCCCCTGGCGCCTTTCCTTCTCCCCTTCCCACACTTACTTTAGTTCCTTTCCTTTTGGAGAACCTTTTCAGGCTGCAAAAGGCCTTTTCTCAGTAAAAACGGCCTGATGGGAACTATACTTCCCAGGAGACCTTGAGAGCCCCAAGGTCTCCTGGGAACTGTAATTCCTCAGGCCATTTTTACTGAGAACAGGCCTTTTGCAGCCTGAAAAAGTTCTCCAAAAGGAAAGGAACTAAAGTAAGTGTGGGAAGGGGGAGTGCTGTGGGGAGGGTGCGGGGGGCACCGCGGAGGGGGCTGGGGAAAGGGGGAGGAGCCTGGGGGCTATTTTCTGCACCCCCAGACGTGCGCCCGGTTCACGGTGCACCCCCTTTCCCCTTGTAGTTTCGCCACTGCCCGGCTTCCTCTTGCCCCGCCTGTGCTTCTTGCTTCCCCTGCAGAAAGGGAGAGTGCTTCTGGAGCGACTTTTGAGCCAGGGTGGGGCAGAGCCAGCTGTGGCTAATCAGCCCAAGTCAGCCATTGTCAAAGGCTGGCTTGGATGCCTTCAGTTCTTATAAGATTAATGGAGCTGAACATAACTGTTGAGAGTTGACTGCTTTGTTTGTGCCCCCCCTGATATTTTCAAGGTACAACAGTCCACAGGCTAATGATAGGACAAGCAGTGGGGCTGGGGGCGGGGTGAATAAAAACACAGCCTTGCCTAAAATATTGGAACAATTGGGCGCCTCTTGTGTACAGCATCCTCTCCCCCGCTCCACTATCAAACCGGTTGTGGGGGACAGCCATTTGGCCATGCCTGCTTGTGTGGCCTGCGACTCTTCTGTATGGGGAAAGGACTGGCATTGGTGGAATTCCCATTTGCTTGATCCAATGGGAGGGAACTCAGAAGTTCCTGTGTAATAAGAAAGGAACATCCGAACCTGGTTTTTGTTCTCGGCACTTAATTTGTTATTTCTCCCGGATTTTGCAACATGAATGCAAAGTGAACATTTCTTTAATTGTATGGCTGGATTTGTCTTCTGCTGCCTAAGGCTTTTCTGGGCACAGTAGTGTTTTGGCCACTTTCTGTTAGTACCCTGAAAGGTAAAAGTGGTCCCCTTGTGCAAACGCCGGCTCACCACTGACCCATGGGGTGATGCTACATCATGACGTTTACCAGGCAGACTATGGGGTCGTTTGCCGTTGCCTTCCCCAGTCGCCTGTGCTTCACCCCCAGCTAACCAGGTACTCATGTTACCGAGCTCGTAAGGATGGAAGGTTGAGTCTACCTTCAGCCGTCTACTCGAAACCGACTTCCGTTGGGATCGAACTCAGGTTGTGAGCAGAGCTTTCGCTGCTGTACTGCAGCTTCCCACTCTACACCACCCTACATATCTCAAGTGTATGTAAATAGATTCTTGGAGCGTGTGAGCGAATCAGCCAAGCTACAAGAGAGTCTGCTGGCCATGCTGGCGTTCACCCCAGTTTCATGCCGGGAAGATTCGAGCCCTTTCGCCACGCAGGAAAGCATGAACCGTGGAGCATTTAGACTGGGGCAAAACAGCTGCTTCCCTAACAGAGGAGGAGATGCGGGGGTCCTTCAAAAAAAGGGAGACATTTTGAAAATAATAGCAGCACGTATATCTCTCTGAGTGACTGCACTTGCTGCTGGTTACACAAACAAAAGGGCGGGGAGAGGCCATTCTACAGGGGAGCTAAACACAGAAAAAACGTTGGTTTTATACCCCGTTTTCCTCTGCAATAAGGAGTCCCAAAGCAGCCTACAGTCACCCTTGATTCCCCCCTCACAACAAGCAGCTTGTGAGGTAGGTGGGGCTGAGAGAGTTCTGAGAGAACTGTGACTAGCCCAGGCGTCTTCAACCTGTGGCTCTCCAGATGTTCATGAACTACAATTCCCATCAGCCCCTGTCAGCATGGCTAGTTGGCCATAAACATCTGGAGAACTGCAGGTTGCAGACCCCTGGACTAGCCCAAGATCACCCAGCAGATTGTGTGTGGAGGAGAGGAGAAACAAATCCGGTCCTCTAGATTAGAGTCCGCCGCTCACGTGAAGGAATGGGCAATCAAACCTGGTTCTCCAGATTAGAGTCCCCGCTCTTTACCACTATTCCATACGGGTGATTTGTGCACCTCTACAGAATTAAAATAAACAAAACAAATACCAGGGTTCACAAAGTAGTGTGAATAACACTGGGACAGGGCAATGCCAAAAACGATACTCATGGAGTATCAACCAATGGAGTTGATAATTGGGGTAGCGGGTGGTTTTGTAGTGTTCAAAGAGCATAAAATGAGCCCTTCTAGGGGTCATGTAGTCCAACGGGCGTGGGGAGTGGGGACAGGAGAGGACATCTAGTCCAGGGGTCGGCAACTCGCGGCTCTGGAGCCACATGCGGCTCTTTCATCCTTATACTGCAGCTCCACAGCGGCAACGCCAATGACAGCAAGTTGCACTTGGGATGTGGCGAGCACGGCTCCTCCCTCCCTCCCTCCCTCCCTCCCTCCTTCCTTCCTTCCTTCCTTCCTTCCTTCCTTCCTTCCTTCCTTCCTTTGGTGTCCTTTCCCCTCCTTCCCATGTCTGGCACCTGGGAAGGAGCGGAAAGGACGCCGGAGGGAGGAAGGGAGGAGGGAGGGGGTGGGGAAGGAGGTGCGCTCGCCACGTCCCAAGTGCAACTTGCTGTCGTTGGTGTCACTGCCACTGTCTATCCCGCCTGGCTGAAGGCAGGGCTTGGGGAGGCCAGGGGGGGGGGGGGCTTGGGGAGGTGGGGCCAAATGGCTCTTTGGGTGCTAAAGGTTGCCGACCCCTGATCCAGTTCAACCTCTTGTTTGTAACGGTAACCAGCCAAAAGCTCCGAGGCTGGGAAGCCTTTGAGGGCCTCCTGGCTGTTTGCCTTCCACATGTTGCCTGGCAGAAGGTGTTGCTCCTTCACCACCTGGCAAATGCCTGCTGCAACTGAAGCACCAAACGGAGGGAAGGCCAACCAAGTGGGGGCAACCGTCGCATGTTTACAATTGAACATCTGCAGAGGTTTCCTGTGTGCTTCGGAGCGTACCTTCACGGCCACGAGAGCTAGAAACCTGCTTGCCTTTTTTAAAAAAAATGAAAAGCTCTGTGATGCTGTATTGAGTGAGGAGCGCTCCCACTGGTACGAGCTGTATGGCTGGCACCTATGAAAAAGCCGACCTTCCGTTTTTCTTTTCTCCTTCCTTGCAAATGATGTTTCCTGTTTTGTGTCTGGAGAACTCTTGACTAGCTGTGCTTTTGTGGTCGGTCCCACAATGGGAGTCTGCTCTGGTAGCCTTGGATTGCATCACCTGTAGCAAGGTCCAGAGCCCTGATTCTAGTTGAACCTCACGCTCTGCATGTGCTGATAGGAACTTTGCTTTTCATGGTCCAAGGGCTCCACTCAGGCATTACAGGAGATGGCCTGGGGCCGAGCTCAGCTGTAGAGCTGTTCTGCGTCCTGAGCTCCAACTACCTCTGCAAAGGGAAAACTGCTGGCCAGAATTTGTCCCGAGTGCGCAGCCTTTGACTGACAGCGTGTGGGGCATCCATCTTTGCCTGGTATGTGTGGGGGATGGTATACTGGGTCTCTTTCCTCCTCCCTAATGCTGTGGTTCTGCTTCTCCAGTAGGGTCCCTACTGTACTCGGAAGGGGGGGCAGGGAGAGGAGCCAGTGAGGTGCACCAGACATCAAAAGGTCAGTGTAACAACCCCCTCTAATCTGTCCCCCCCCCCAAATATGAGACACGGGTCCCAAAATCCAGAGGAAATTAGAAGGTGTAAATTAGGCCAAATGGTACCTTTTCTTAGATTAGCTAAAGTTGCTGTAGAGTGTGCCGACTTCTGGAATCAATAGTACTCTTTGTCAGGCAAAATGTATATTGCTCATAACTAGCTATTTATTCTGAGGGAAGGCAGTATGGTTTAGCCTGATCTCATCAAACCTCAGAAGCTGTGCAGAGTTGGTACTTGGAAGGGAGACCACCAAGGAAGACTCTGCAGAGGAAGGGGGTGATAAACCACCTCTGCTTCTCATTTGCCTTGAAAGCCCTTGCTGGGGTCGCTGTAAGTCAACTGTGCCTTAATGCTACTTACCACACACAGAGTTATTTATATGCGTTCATTCATTTGTAATCGATCTTGCTGAATGCATTCTTTACTCTTTTTCCATGCTGCCTGCTGATGAAGAGTTCTGTGAAACCAAAAAATTGCATATTTCTATATCAAACTGACTCTAAAGGCGCTGTTTGTAATGAATTTGAACTTCCTGCCCACTGGATTAGCACATCGACCTCCATCAACTGAATGTTACAGAATTGGCTGTTTTTGGTTGGTTGGTTGTTGGTACAGTTCGCTTGAGCTCCCTGTTTTGTACGACTAATCACCTAATAGCCAGATTTGAACAACTTTGGTTAGATCAGTCGGGCGGTGAACTCCAAATAGGGGAAAGTCCTGAATGTTCCCGCCCTTGAATTTCTGACGCTGGTTTTTTCTAAAGCATGAGGAAAATTCCAGGGGCCGGAAAATTTGCTTTGGGGTGTTTAAAAAGGTAAAGGTACATGCCCCTGTACATGTCCCGGATCCTTACTGATCCATGGACGTTACATCACAACGTTAACTTGGCAGACTATGTTTACGGGGTGGTTTGTCGTCGCCTTCCCCCGTCTGTTACACTTTATGCCCAACAAGCTGAGTATTAATTTTACCAACCTCAGAGGACTGGAAGGCTGAGTCAACTGAAGCCGGCTACCTGAAATTGACTTCCATCAGGATCAAACTCAGGTAGTGAGCAGAACTTTGACGGCAGCACTGCAGTTCACCACTTTGCGCTGCAGGACTACAGGGGTGCGTCAGCATTTCAAGTATTTTTGAGCCTTTCGTATGGCTGACTCTTTATCAATTTGATGTTCTGTTGAATATGAACTGTTTCCTAGCTCTGTTCCTACACTTGCAGCTAAGGTGAAATGCTGAAGAACTCAGTGTGAGTAGCCTTTTGTGCAACAGGGGTGGAATTGGTGCCGTCTCTGTCCTGGATCTGGATCTGTTTCCAATATAAATAATGGTGGAAGACCTGCACTGAGCGTCTTATTCATTTTTGGAGCTTTTCAGTTGGTGGATTGTGTGGTTTTTCAAACCTTGGCAGTGCTGTGAGGTTCTGGCTCCTGCATTTAGTGTAACATTTCTGAGGTGTGGGGAGGATTTTGAAAGGCTTAGTGTACCCCTCTGCCCCACCACTGAGTGAGACCCCTGCAGGGAATAGTATGTCCAGAGCAAGAGATGGGATTCTCTGCAAAGTCCAGCCTGGACATTTGTCATTCTCCCTCCCATCCCACAGAACAGCACCCATATAAGCTGAGGAGTTACTTTTCGATGTGGTTCTTGTAGTCAGGGTCAAGATGGGGCATTGTCTGGGTGCACCTCTGCACCTCTCTAGTAACAGTGATGGTAGGGTTGCCAAATCCAGATTGGAAATGTGGGGATGGACCAGAGGCGTACTGGGGGGAAATGCTACCTTAGGCAACACCTGCTCTGGGCGCCCCCCCCTGCACCCCACTTACCTTAACCAGCAGCAGCAGTCCTGGGCAGCTTGACAGCAGGGCTGGGAGCCTACAACGGGCCCACTGGGCACCCCCATGTGATCCAATGGGGGTGCCCGGGGCCAGTTGACCCCCCATGTTCCTCTGGCAGATACGCCACTGGGGTAGACCCTGGGGAGAACAGGGATCAAGAGGGGTAGAATGCCATAGAGTCCGTGCTCCAAAGCATCTATTTTCTCCAAGGGAACTGACCTCTGTAGTTTGGAGTTGAGCTGTAATTCCTGGGAGGGGGAGGGTCCCCCTGGAGGCTAGCATCCCTATGTGGAGCCAGGGTGTGTGTGTTTCTGTGTGTGCAAGAAGGAATCCACTTTTAGGTGTGGGAGCGAGTGATGGCGACCTGTGCTCTGATTTTGTTCAGGGGGAAATAATTTTTTTTCTGGATGGTCCCCAGGAAGGACAGAGACTCACTGTGGGTGTGTGAAATATATGGAGGGGCTGTGTTGCTAGTAGGACTGCTCATTTCTGGTGGTTCCCAGGGGGCAGCTCAGCAGCATCAGTGCAGAGGCAAGAAAAGGATTTGGGACTTCACGCCTTTCCACGAAAAACACTACATTGACGTTATTCCATGGATGTTTGTGGACCTTCTCAGTCCTCAGAGATGCCAGCTTTGGGTTGGGAAATACCTGGAGATTGGGGGTGAGTGTGTGTGTTTAATGCAAGGATTGTCATGCCCTTATATAAAGCAGTGGTGCGACCGCACTTGGAGTACTGTGCTCAGTTCTGGTCGCCACATCTCAAAAAGGATATCAAAGAGATAGAAAAAGTGCAGAGAAGGGCAACGAGGATGATTGAGGGACTGGAGCACCTTCCTTATGAGGAGAGGCTGCAGCGTTTGGGACTCTTTAGTTTGGAGAGGAGACGTCTGAGGGGGGATATGATTGAAGTCTGTAAAATTATGCATGGGGTAGAAAATGTGGACAGAGAGAAATTTTTCTCCTCACAATACTAGAACCAGGGGGCATTCATTGAAAATGCTGGGGGGAAGAACTAGGACTAATAAAAGGAAACACTTCTTCACACAACGTGTGATTGGTGTTTGGAATATGCTGCCACAGGAGGTGGTGATGGCCACTAACCTGGATAGCTTTAAAAAGGGCTTGGACAGATTTATGGAGGAGAAGTCGATCTATGGCTACCAATCTTGATCCTCCTTGATCTCAGACTGCAAATGCCTTAGCAGACCAGGTGCTCGGGAGCAGCAGCCGCAGAAGGCCATTGCTTTCACATCCTGCATGTGAGCTCCCAAAGGCACCTGGTGGGCCACTGCGAGTAGCAGAATGCTGGACTAGATGGACTCTGGTCTGATCCAGCAGGCTAGTTCTTATGTTCTTATGTTAGGTTTAATGCCACTCTCCAAAGCAGTCATTTTCTCAAATGGAACTAATTTTGTGTGTGTGTGTGTGTGTGTGTGCGCGCGCGCGCGCGTGTGTGTGTGTGGAAGCAGTGGAAGCAACACATGAATAGGCAGGGGGTGCTGAGCTCCTTTCCCACTTTCTGGTGCTCCCAGCAAATATGTCTCCTGAAGCCCAGCTGTTTCAATTATTTCTTTCCCCCCAGCTGGCCTGCAGAAATTGAAGAGAGCTCCGCCTAGGGAGAGAACATTTGGCAGGACCAATCCACGGTTGCAGGAGGGGAGTTCAGCATCCCTTCCTCCCCACCTTTTCTTCCTCTTGGTTTTACCCCGCAAGCCATCCTCATCTGCCACGTCTCGTTACCCTTTTAAACCTTCGGTTTGGGCCAAGACCACTTCTAATACTATCTTTAATTTTTTTTGCAAACAAACTTAGGTAAGGTGGTATCCAGTGAGAGTAGCTACATAGCTGTGTCTGCAATGGCTGTTAATCTACAACAAGGGTGTGTGTGTGAGTGTGTGTGTGTGTGTGTGAGAGAGAGAGAGATTTCCTTGTCTCTGCTCTTGAATTGAATTGCTGGGTGCCATTCTTTTCCACATTATGGTGCAATTGCATACCTCGTTGCTTACGAGCACCGATGCATGTACACATCTTTGGGAGACGCTTTGACGTTGTGCGAGCATGTCAGCTTGCCCACTTCGCAATACTGCCTCTCCCCAGCTGCCCCTGGCTTCTGAGCCACTCACACCAGTCCCTACGCCCTAGTCACACAGACACCCTCCCCACGCCAGCTGTGCAGAGCATGAAAAATCCCAGCCTTAATATTTAATTACAACGTGAGCAATTAATACGCTTCGTCCAGGGAGAGTGGGGGAAAACTCCCAGGAATCGTTAACATTAATGATGCATTCAATACAAATAAGATGCCATTAATATACAAAAGGCTGTGATTGATTTCTATTAGGATACTCCAGGAGAAACGCAGGAAATGGGCATCGTCCACTGGTCACGGCAGGGGCATCGCAGGGCAAGGTGGGTGGGTTCGGCACTGGAAGGAACAGCTTTGTCAAAGCCAGGCCAAAGAGCCCTTTGCGTGACACCGCCATCTGGACACAACTCCCGGACCCCACATCCCACCCACAGCACCTGCCTTATGTTGTGGGTTGTGTGTGCTGGTCCATGATTTCTGGAGGAATGGCAGCATTGGGAAAAAACCCAGATATCCAATCATGGCTTTCTACCCTGCTTACTTTCTCACTTCCTTTCTTTACATTTCAAAACAGGTGTGCAGATCCAGCAAGGCTGGAATAGGGAGGTTTTGCCTGGCAAATTCTTGTGTGGTGTCTTCTAATCAGGGTGTCTTCTAATCTGGGGAACCAGATTTGATACCCCACTCTGCCACTTGATCTGTGGAGGCTTATCTGGTGAACTAGATGAGCATGTGCACTCCAACACATGCTAGCTGGGTGACCTTGGGCTAGTCCAGGGCCACAGCGAGGGGGGAACTGTGCCTGGGGCACACGTGCCTGGGGAAGGGAAAGGAGATTGTAAGCCCCAGGAGAGAAAGGGGGGGATATAAATCCAAACTCCTCTTCCTCCTCTTCCTCCTCCTCTTCCTCCTCTTCCTCCTCCTCCTCCTCCTCCTCCTCCTCCTCCTCTTCTTCTTCTTCTTCTTCTTCTTCTTCTTCTTCTTCTTCTTCTTCTTCTTCTTCTTCTTCTTGTCTCTTGTGGGAGTGCCACTTCCTGTTCATTCGTTTCAGTGAGGCTGGTCTGTTCTCCTTCCGTCCTGCTGCTCCTGACTGCACCCAAAATCTTCCGTCGCAAACATCTGCCCCATTTGGCCCAATGGAGAAGCCAGGCTGCCTTTCATGGGCTGCAGGAAGAACCCAAAGGGAGGCTGGGAAGAGACCTCTGCTGCTCTGCAGATGGCACATATCTGTGTCTTTCGCTGTTGACTGGAAGAGACGGGTTGCTGCACCAAGACATTACAGGGGTCAATTATACCGTACAGGACACCCAATTCCCCTGTGTGTTTTGTGTGTCAAAGAAAAAACTCCTGGAGTCTGGCACATCTGAATTCAATTTGCTTAGGGGTGTGTGTGTGTGTATGTGTGTGTGTGTGTTTTGCTCCTGCTAGCTCGGGAAGAGGGCACAGGGATCACCAAGCCCCTCCCCAACTACTGTACGAATCCCGTCTCCTCCTTTGCCGGGCGCAGCCGATGTGTATTTTCCTTTGAAGCTTTCATTTGAAGCTTGCGGGGCTGAGAACCTTTGCCCTATTTTTCTTCTTCTTTAAAGGAGCGCTTTTGATTTTCAAGATGCCAGATCCTGTCCCAGATTCCGCTCTTGCTCGGAGTACTGGAGGAGTCTTGGGCTTCATTGGAGGGAATCCCAGGCTGTATGAGGCCCCTCCTCACTCCCCGCAGAAGGACAGGGCTTGTGATCTCTGTGGTGTAAACTCCATGATGATTTGTGATATTTATGGGCGAGGGAGAAAAGAGTGAGTGCGTTAGGCGGGGTGTGTTGGGAGAGCAGGTGTCGGGGATTCCCAGGGCACTGCCAGGCTTTTTGCAATGCCTCCGAGCCAAAGGCTTCCCCCCTTTCCAAAAAGCTTACCTGCGTCAGCCCTGTGATTTCGTGATCTCTCTCTATCCTTCATCCCTTCCCGGCCACCTCTCCTCCGCTCTCCCCCCTTCCTCAGTCCCCCTCCTCCTTGTCAGCAAGAGGACGTGAACATCCTTGGATCAGGCTGCTGGCTGGTTGCTATGCCGACCGTGCGCTGGGATGCTGGTGTGCTGAGTCCCAGGGGAGCGGGAATAGGATTAATTGTCCCAAAGTCTCGAGTTGATGAGCTAATGACTGAAGCTGGCAGTGCGCAGAAGGAGCAAGTTTGGGGCTCCAGCCTACTGCCAGCACAGAACTGATGCTGGCGTGGACACGGGCAAGAGTGGTGGGGAACCAGGGAAAGCGTTCTTGTGCATGGACAGGGTGCACCAGTGTGCTGCGTGTGGGTGGGAAGGGGTTTCCCGGTGAGGGGTGGGTGCAGGTGCTAAGAGTGGCACTTGTTGATCAGGCAGTGGATCTCTGTGGGGCCGGTTGCAAATGCAGCATCTGTGGTCTCTACGGATCTGCGAAGGGCACGTCTGTGGCGGTTGGCAGTTTCAGGTGTGCAGAGTGTGGAGCGAAGGGGAGGGCTGAAATGTAATGTGGGCTGGTGGTGCAAAAGTGTGAGAACAAGGATAAGAAATCTGTCTGCCAAGCGCATGTTTATCCCGGCATTCCCCCAAGGAGTTCAGGGCAGCGTGCGCAGTTCTCTCCTTCTCGCTTTTATCCCGTGAAAAATTTCCTCCTCCTCTCCCCTACTTTCTTTTTGTTTTTCTTAATGCCTGGGGTGATGAAGAATTCTGGTCCTCGGAAAAAAAAAAGTATTGCTTGGATTTGTTTTGGGATTTTGCTTTGGACCAATGTGGCTTTACGGTCTCTTTCTGTTGTAAGGTGGTGTAAGTGCTGGGTCCTTCTCAAAGCTCGCCTAGGGAGGATGAGGAAGGGTGGGAGAATGCTGGGAGGTGGCCTGCCTTCTGTGTGCCCCCAGGAACACAAGGACGCCAGAACTCAACTGGAGAACAAAAACAGGAAGCGCTCTCTCTCACAGAAGAGTTGCTCGACTTCCTGGCTGAACTGCCTGATTCCGTATCCTCACGCACACCCCATCCTCAGGTATTCTTGCCTCTCATGCTCTGCCAGCTCCTCTCCATGGCCACCTTTAAGTCTTGACTCAAAAAAAGCTCCTGACCTAGGAATGGGGGGGGGGGGGGGGGGGGGGTTTTTTTCTCCCCCCCCCCCCCCCCCCCCCCCCGCGCGCCCCCCCCGCCTGCGTGACGCCAAAAAAAAAAATTTGTTTTGGGGGGGGGGGGGGGGGGGGGGGGGCTCAGATTTCCTCTAACCCCAAGTCCCTTCCAGCCCAGTCTGGCATCCTCTCAGGGCACCTTCTGAGCCAAATATTTATTATTTATTTCATTTATTTTGACTTTTACCCAGTCCCTTTCCTGACTGGGCTGGGCTCAGGGTGGCCTCCCACAATAAACAACCTACAGGTATCATTTAAAACCATCATACCTGACCTAAATTTATAAGACGGCACCCTGTGCTGTGCATCTGACTCTCATAAGCACACTGTTTTCTCTCTATAGGTGAGGTTGGTCTAAAGATGTTAGGTGAGGAGACAACCAACAGGTGAGAGTTCACAGACCCAGAATGTAAACTGGGAACAGAAGGAAATTACCGAGCTGCATCCTAGACAATGGTCTTCAGGCCATTCCCTTGGCAACTTGTTTAATCCTATGTGGCCTGGTATGGCCATGTCCCTGGCTCTTCTACAGGTATCCCCGTCGCAGGTGGGTTAGGCTGAAGAAGAGTGACTTGTCCAAGGTCACCAATCAGGTCTCCTAGGTCCTATTTTGTCATGCTCACCATCTTGGGAACTGGAATTGTGAAAAGGAATTTCCCCAGTTCCTTTGTCCAAGGAATTGGGGAAATATATGCGATTTTGTCCTCCACCATCGGCATTTCCTTTTTTGCAATAACCCTGTTCTGTAGGGGAGGTGGAGAGGCAGTGAGCATCATGGCTGAATCAGATAAGGCAGAGGTGTCCAACTCTGGGGCTTCAGATGTTCATGGACTACAATTCCCATCAGCCCCTGCTGGCATGGCCAATTGGCCATGCCAGCCCCCACCCCCCCCCCCCCCCCCCCCCCCCCCCAAACCCCCCCCCCCCCCCCCCCCCCCCCCCCCCCCCCCCCCCCCCCCCCCCCCCCTCCCCCCCCCCCCCCCACCCTCCCCCCCCCCCCCCCCCCCCCCGCCACCACCCCCCCCCCCCCTCCACCCCCCCCCCACCCCCACACCCCCCCCCCCCCCAACCCCCCCCCCCCCCCCCCCCCCCCCCCCCCACCCCCCCCCCCCCCCACCCCCCCCCCCCCCCACCCCCCCCCCCCCCCACCCCCCCCCCCCCCCACCCCCCCCCCCCCCCACCCCCCCCCCCCCCCACCCCCCCCCCCCCCCACCCCCCCCCCCCCCCACCCCCCCCCCCCCCCACCCCCCCCCCCCCCCACCCCCCCCCCCCCCCACCCCCCCCCCAGCCTGGTGGAAACCACATTTCCCAGGAGACCTTGCAAGCCCCAAGGTCTCATGGGAAGTGTAGTTCCCATCAGGCCATTTTCAGCCTGAAGGGAACAGGCTGCTTTTCCAGGATGAAGTAAGGTAAAGGGGGGCAGGGCACCATGGAGGGGGGACGGTGGAAAACTTACAAGCAATTATACAACAGGAAGGATAGCTCCAAAGGAAATCCTAGTTTCTAGATGGCTCTGAAAAGCCTCAGTGCCCTTGTTCACCACCTTTGTCCACCTGCATCAGCAGTTCACAGATGGAAAAGAGGTGCCACGCAGAGCCCTCTGTCAAAGAACCCTGTAGAGTCGTTGTCCTGTATGCCCTCACCACAGGGACCCTGCTTCATGCCATTCAGGTTGAAAGATGGGCCATCCTCCCGCCTTGCTCCACCCCAAAGCAG
This sequence comes from Sphaerodactylus townsendi, assembly GCF_021028975.2. NCBI lineage: Eukaryota > Metazoa > Chordata > Lepidosauria > Squamata > Sphaerodactylidae > Sphaerodactylus > Sphaerodactylus townsendi. Next base: position 25,234,302 of record NC_059425.1, on the reverse strand, counting down.
TGATACGAAGGGATGGCTCCCTGTGGGTTTCCCACCAGCGGCAAACTATCAGCTGCAGCGGAAAGAAAGACTCTTCCGACCTCAGGTGCTGTTGCTGTTTGTGTCAGGAAGCAAGCTGCTTCCAAATGAAGGTGGACACATTCTCTTCACTGGGGCAGGTGTTTCCACACTGCCGCAGCAACAGATGATGCTTCAGGGGGAAAGCAGCGAGCTCTGCGCGAGCGCTTGTCTCGCCGTTGTGCAAGTTCCTGGCTGTTATTCCCCTGTCTCATCTGGTCTGAAATTGTGCTCATTAATGCCAGGTCAGTGCAAGAAAAATCTACTGTATTCTCAAATATTACTGCGGGTGAACAGTCCTGGTGTGTCTGGAAACTTGAAAAGGTGGTGAGTGGAGTGAATAGCCTGTTTCCCCAAAAAGAAGACAGGGTCTTATATTAATTTTTGCACCAAAAGATGCAATTAGGGCTTATTTTCAGGGTAGGAATTATATTCGGGGAAATACGGTACCTTCACAATTCATTATGGCGAGCTCTCGGCAACCTGTTGCTTCCCCTGTCACGTGTGACACAAACTGCATCCTCATTGGCAGGGAGCACAGGGCATTGTCCGTGATTGTGATCTGTAACTACCGATAGGGCTTATTTTTGGAGGAGGGCTTATATTTTTAGCATCCTCCAAAAATCCTGAAAAATCATGATAGGGCTTATTTTCAGGGTAGAACTTATTTTTGGGGAAACACAGTATATCCCACAGCTATCCAACTGGATTCTTAGTGCATCGGAATCAAAACTTGTTGGGGAGCTCTGTGTTTTGTCAGAATCTCTTCCTCCCTTGACAGATGCTGTACCCAATGGTCTCCAGATATTGCTAGTCAGGCAGAGACAGTCTAGGCATTTTCTTTGTGAACTACCCATGGATCTTCCCAGTATCCTCCCCGCTTCCTGACCTGGGGGAAGTGGTCTCAGAGATGGTGCTGAAGTCCCCTGTGTTCACGCTGCATTCACGCTGAGGCTCCCTTATCTGGCGTGATGGTGCATTTCATTGCCGCCATGACATCCAAAGGTCTGTCTCAGATTATATCTGGTCTGACACATTCAGCAAAACAACGCTCTCTAGATTAAGCATTCTGTTCAAGTCATGAGGATGGTGACCTGAGAGTGGAGGATCTTCCTCTAGTTCCATTATTGTCTTAGTCAGATCATAACCTGATTGGGTTTCAGTTTGTGCTGCGTTGGTGAGCTGAATGGGTGTAAATAGTAACTTCATCCAGACAAGCTGCAGTTGATGTCCACTGGGGGTTCATCTGATTTGGGATGTGGCATGCAACTAGTTTGGGGCAGGATTTCACTTCCCTACAGACTCACATCCACAGTTTAGAGATATTTCTTCATCCATCGGCATCCATCTTTGTCCTGGCTACTCAGATGTATCTAGAATGCTAACTGTTGACTTCAGCTGCTTTACAGTTTGCAGATTTCTTGGCAAAATTTGCCATCATCACCATTTTAATTTTGCTTGATATCCCAGCTGCCATCTCTTTAGCTGGTTGTTGGCATTTCATTACAATTCAGTTCTCACCTAGAGGCCTAGAATGTTGTAATACATCAGCGTAGTATTGATGTAGATCCCAGCAGGGCTGCCTTTGGAATCTGACAGATTTTTATTTTGGCGATTTGACAATGTTTGAAGTGCAGCCCTAGCGTTTTCGGAATGCCACCCAGGGTGCCGATTACTATTGGTTTGTGCCATTGTTGCTAAATCTCGATTTTCAAACCTTGATATTTAGTGATCATCTCATGTTCTTTTTCATCAACCCTGCTGTCCGAGGTATTACTATGTCGATTATGGTCACTCTCTTATCCTCGATCATTATGATATCCGGTGTATTATATGCCAACACTTTGATTCGAAAGTCTCACAAGATCTTAACCTTCTTGTTTTCCATGGCTTTGTCTGGGTGATGTTCCAACCAGTTTCTAGCCATCCTGATGTTGTAATTTTAGCCATCCTGATGTTGTAATGCATAAATTCCAGTGGATCATCTTGGCCACTGAGTTGTGCCAGTCTGGGCGATCTTTTTGTAGCAGCTGCGAACGTGATCTACAGTTTCTTGACTTCCTTGCACAATCTGCATTTTGCATGATCATCATCGCCATCATCATCATTATTATTTAATTTTGTTTAATATCATAGCTGCCAGTTCTTTAGCTGGTTGTTGGACTTTCATTGCAATTTGAGCCTCGCCCAGAGGCCTAGGATGTTGTAATGTGTCGACATAGTATTAGTGAGGATATTATTATTATTTAATTTTGTTTAATATCACAGATACCAGTTCTATAGCTGGTTGTTGGCCTTTCATTACAATTCAAGCCTCACCCAGAGGCCTAGGCCAAGGCCTCAGAGCAGTGAACATCAGTGTATATATAATTAAAATTATACAATTGAACTTATGTGCTTAAAACTACAATTCTCACAGTATGGTGACCTCCCCTTTGTATCCATGAGGGTAGGACTGATAACAAACATAAAAATATCAAAGAAGAACATAAAAGGACATAAAAGAGGAGAGGCTAGCTTCGATGGACTACCGTGGCTGTCCTCAGCCATGGCCCTGGTGGAACAATGCCATCTTGCAGGTCCTGCTGAACTGTGATAGGTCTCACTGCAGTCATACACGTTGCATTCCAAACTGGATTATCGCAACACAATCAGCCTTCCTTTGAAAAGTTCTCACAAACTTTAAAGAGTTACTATTCAGAATGTAGCTGGCCACACTGAGGATGTATGGGATAAGTTGCTTTGATCCATATTCCATCAATTTTGATCCATCTTTGTTGGTTCCCAGTTCATTCTCAGTTCAGATGTGAGAATTTTTATTTGTTTTACACATCTAAGTAGCATATACATAGAAAGATAAAGAAAAGGTCCCAGTTTAGTCCCCCCTCCCCCTACAATAATAATACTAAATTAAAAAACACACCCGCACAAACACCTACACATATATATGGTGACTTCCAGCTACTTCACTAAGAATCCAAGCATAAATCTAACTCCATGCTTATAATTAACTAGCGGGCCCGGCCACGTGTTGCTGTGGCTCAGTCTGGTGAAGTGGAAAAGAAAGAAAAGGGGAAACGAACGGTTTGAACATGTGTCATTGCACAATGCTTGCAAGGGAGGGGAGGGGCAAGGGACCCCTCACTCCCCTCCCTCTCTCCCGTTCCCTTGCATGGCACCTGCCCCGTCCCTCCCTAACGTTCCCCTTCCTCTGCTAGGGTGGGTGGGCCATGTCCAGGTGGCGGCCCCTGTCTCTTTCACTCCCTTCCCTTGCAGGCGAATTACTTAGCTTAAAACACGCTGGGAGGCATGAGCTACGTTGTGTTCAAATTTTAGAGCGTTTGGTCCAGAAAACCCCTGGACCCTCCCTCACCTTCCCCTTCCTCCGCTAGGGTGGATGGGCCATGTCCAGATGGCGGGCCCCATCTTTTTCACTCCAGATGGCAGTGGTTTTCAAGGAAGGCATGGTTGGTTCCCTTGTATCAGAGGGTGTTGCTTTGACGGCCAGCAGATGGCGCTGTTGTGGAACAGAACTGTAGTTCCAACTGTTACAGGTGTGGCATGTACACAATAACTGGCACAGTTGTGACATGTACACAACAGGAGGTGTGGAAACAGTATGGAAACCTGGCCGCATGCGAATGCAACGTTGTGTGAAAATTGCAAAGCAATCGGTCCAGTCGTTTGGGAGATTACCTGTCAGCAGAAAAACGCACTGATAGATTTTTATATATATAGATATCTACATTTTTTCACTTTTAGTCCTTTTTATAAAGGTGTCTTAATTCAGTACGCTGTTTTCATTTAAGTCTTGAATCCTGCCGTTGTTTCTCTGTTTGTATATGTTTTAAATAAGTAGTCCGCAAAGGATTTCCAGTCTTTCAGAAAATTGTCCGTATTCTTGTCTCTAATAACCACCATCAGCCTTGCCATCTCTGCATAATCTGTGACTTTCACGATCCAGTCTTGTTTTGTTGGAATTTTGTTGTCTCTCCATTTGTATGCATATGAAATCCTTGTTACAGTCTTATACGTAAAAAGTGTTCTACATTGACCAGGAATACTTTCCCATCAACAATTTATTATTAGTTAACTACACTCTCAAATATTTAACTTTTTTAACTACTGTGGATTCCAACAGCTGGGATAATTTGTTTTGTAATTCTTGGGACATATTTTTGGTTAAGATTTTTGTTTTATTCTTGTTGAACTTGAACCCTGCCAGATCACCAAATTCTTGTATTTTATTTAACAATCTTTCCACATTTTGCACTGGATCATCTAATATTATTACTAGGTCATCTGCAAAGGTTCTCAGTTTATAGGATTATTGCCTACATTCAAACCTTTTATTTGATCATCATTTCTAATACTTCTGTTTAAGATTTCTAATATAAGCATAAAAAGCAATGGTGAAAGTGGACATCCTTGTCTTGTTCCTTTAAAAATCTCGCATTTCAGAGACATTTCTCCATTTACAATTATTTTGGCATTTTATTTAGTATAAATAACCTCTATCCCTTTCAGGAAGTTGTTTCCAAAATCCATTTTTAAAATACCTTTAACATAAAATTCCAAGAAACATTATCAAATGCCTTCTCTGTGTCCAAAAAAATCAGTGCAACTTGTTTGTGTTTTTCTCATAATACTCCACTACATTTAAAATTGTTCTAATATTTTCTCTTAAGTGTCTTTTAGGCAGGAAACCATTTGGTCTTCATGTATGAATGTTCTTGGTGTTCTCTTTAATCTTAATGCTAAAATCGCTGCAAATATTTTATAGTCATTGTTTAGGAGTGAAATTGGTCTGTAGTTTGTAACGTCAGTTGTGTCCTGGTCTTCCTTTGGGAGTAATGTAATATTTGTCTCTCTTCAGGATTCTGGAAGTTGCCCAGATAGTAAAATCTCATTCATCATTGCTAGGAGTGGTTCTATTATTACATCTGCAAAAGCTTTATAGTAGATAGTTGGCAATCCAGCTGGTCCTGGAGATTTGTTTAATTTCACTTGTTTTATGGCTTCTACTAGCTTCATTGTTCAAATTGGGTTACCGTATATACTCGCGTATAAGCCGAGTTTTTCAGCCCTGTTTAAAGGCTGAGAAAAGCCCCCTCGGCTTCTACGGGAGTCACCATTTTCTATCAATCACAAGGAGGCTGGGGGTGGGCTGGGACAACCTCCCTGCTGGCGGGAAGCCGCTTGTTGCTGCCCTCCTGGAAAGGTGAAGGGGGAACCCCGAGGCACCCTGGCTGGCTGGGCTTCCTCAATCCCTGGGAGGCAGAGGGAGCTCCTTATTTGGGCAGTGACATCAGGGGGAGTCACTGCCCAAATAAGGAGCCCCCTCTGCCTTTCCTCTGGGTTTGACAAAGTCCACCCTCGGCTTATACCCCCAGTCAATAAGTTTTCCCAGGTTTGGGCAGTAAAATTAGGTTCCTCGGCTGAGACATGAGTATATACGGTATTCAATATTCCTTTGTGTTCTTTTGTCAATATTGGCAATTTTTGCTTTACTAAATATTCTTTAATCTCTTCTTCCTTTGATATATTGCTTTCAAATAGTTTTTTATAATATTTTAAAAATGCCTTTTTAATCTATTCATCATTGGTTAAACCACCTTTCTATTGTAGCTTGGTAATAAATCTGTTCTCTCTCATCTTCCTTAGATTTGCAGCCCACATTTCCCCTGGTTTGTTGCCCATTCAAGTTTTCTGTTTTGCAAAACTCAATTTTTTTCAGTTTCCTTTGTAGTGAGCATTGATAGTTGTTGCTGCAGAATCTTTTTCTTATTTCACTCTTATTCGGGATTTTTTAAAGTCTTTTTCTTTTATCAAGTCCAAAACATTCTGTATTTTCTGTTGTGTCAATTTCTTGTTTAAATTATTCTGCTGTATTAAAAAGCCCATCATAAACACTTTACTGGCATCCCAAACCACATTTAGATCTGTTCCCATATTCAAATTGATTTCAAAGAATTCATGTAGCTTTTGTTTTGCCTTTTCCACAATCTCTGATTTTTTCAATAGAGTTTAATTTAATCTCCTTCTGTAGACTGATATTTTTCTTTTCCATGTAAATACTAGTGCATTGTGGTCTGAAAATGTCTTAGGGCACATCACTGTCTTATAAGTGCTTGGTCCAAGTGGATTAGTTATCCCCACTATGTCAGTTCTGGAATGTGATTTATGTCATTCTGAATAGAAGGTGTATTCTCTTGCATTGCCATATTTGAATCTCCATATATCTTGTGACTTTAAATTCTTTATTAAATCAAAAAAGCATTTAGGTAGCTTACCTTCTGTTCTTTTTCTATTGCTGTCTGATTTTGTGTCCACCCATGTCGAGGTTACTCCATTAAAAACTCCCATCAGTATAATATTTTCACAGGAATATTCTAGTAAAATTTGTTCCACTTCTTTACAGAATTGAAATTTATTGTCACTTGGAGCATACACACCAACCAAAATTGTTTTAGTTCCTGCTATTGAGACCTGAATTGCCAGCAGTCTTCCTCTCTCATCCTTAAATAGCAGCTTTGGGTCAATTTGTACTTTAACATAAAATACCACCCTTCTTTTTTTTGTAGAGTCTGATGCACTAAATTCTTGCCCTGAAAATTTGTTTACTAAATGTTTTCTATCGCGTTTTGTGACATGGGTCTCTTGTAAGCAAATTATATGTAGATTTTGTTTTCTGAGAACATGAAAAACTTCCTTCTTTTCACTAATGAGTTAAGTCCATTCACATTCCAAGACAAAATTTTGTAATCCATTGTGATTAGTTTTCTTGTGTTTGTTCTATAATTGCACAAAAATTCCTCTGCTTTCAACATTTCCAGAATTCTAAACCTTTTGCCGTTAAAATTGAAGGAGACTCCTTCTGGTAATTCCCATTTAAATGGAATACTTGCCTTTTTCAGTAGTAGAGTCAAGTGCTTGTACTCTCTTCTCTTTCTCAGGAGTCTAGGTGGGACCTCTTTTAGAATTATGATCTTTGGGTCCCGTCTACGGTCAGGTTGTTTGCAAAGTGGGCCTATACCAGGGGTAGGGAACCTGCGGCTCGAGAGCCGCATGCGGCTCTTCTGCCCTTGCACTGCGGCTCCATGAGCAGAGCCGTCAGCCCCATCCTTGCACGCCCTGCAGGCAGCAGGGCGGGCGCACCAACTGCCCGCAGTCGGCTGGGCCACGCCACGGGCTTACCCTCTCACCCGCCCCGTTGGAGCGGGGTGGGCGCTTTCCCGGCGGCCGGCTTCATCCTGGCCTGCGGCTGGCTGGGCCACACCACGGGCCTCCCTTCTCGCCCGCCCCGTTCGAGCGGAGCGGGCGCTTTCCCGGCGACCGGCGAGGCTGAGCCGCTGGCCCCATCCTTGCCTGCCCTGCAGGCAGCAGGGTGGACGCATCCATGCGCTTCTCAGAATGAGTGGAGTAAAAGGTAGAAAAAACCTCTCTCTATATATATAGTGTTATCTTTATTTTAAATGTCAAAAATTATTTGCGGCTCCAAGTGTTTTCTTTTCTTGTGGAAAACGGGTCCAAATGGCTCTTTGAGTGTTAAAGGTTCCCTACCCCTGGCCTATACTATCTGATCTCTAATAGAGTTGGACTAGAACTGAACAATGCAATCTCTTGTTAACTTCCTTCGTTTGGCATAAGTTGAGTTTATGTGAAAGGCTTGTCTATTTCCTCTTCCATTGTCTCAGGCTTTACATCCACTAGCTGGGCCACTTTTATGGTTAGTAACTGTATAATATCCTGTCCATCAACTTCTGGGATTGATCTAAGACGTAAAGAATTTTCTCTTTGCCTATATTCCAGCATAGAAATATGGTCTTAGAGTCCTTCATTCTCCTTGTCCAAATGTAAAACCTTTTGGTCCAATCCATCTGATCTGTTCTTAATCCCTTTCACATCCTCTGTAAGGTCCTTGGTGGTGGTATCAATTACATTTTCTTTCTTGTTTACTTTTGTCAGGGTTGTTGTGTTTGCTTCTAACAAGTCATGCAGTTTATTAAACATCTTCATTAAATCTGCATTGCTTATTTTATCAGGATTTTGCCCCACCCTCACCCTCTGGTCCCACTACATGACTTATAGAGGCCCTCCTGTTTTTTCCTTTGGTGGAGTCATGCTTATTGGTTTAAAACTCACAAACAGCACTTTCTCAAAACTAAAATGTGTTTCTCCCACAGTCTTTTCCCTGGTCACAAACACTTCCATGTTTCGATCTTCTTATTGTCGTAGACATTTTATGTCTTAAGGTCAGAGAAGTACTCTTCCCCCTCCTTTCTTAAAGTGACTCAGATTTATGATGGGAGGAACACCAGATCCTGCATTCCTGTCTCTGCTCAGAATCTCACAGTTCTTATCTCTTACTTACATAAATGTGTTGATCTGCTGGCCAATCAAATCCTTCAATTCTCATAAGTTTCAGTAAGCATTTATCTTCTTATTTTAATCCATAGGTGTCAAACTCACGGCCCTCCAGATGTTATGGACTACAGTTCCCATCATCCCCTGCCAGCATGATGCTGGCAGGGGATGATGGGAACTGTAGTTCATAACATTTGGAGGGGTCGCAAGTTTGACACCTGAGTTTTAATCTATCTGCTTTAAGTTTAAGTCATAGTAAGTAAACCATTCAGAGTTCTTTTGCTTCCAGGATTTATATTAAGGTCCTTTGCTCGTTTTAAATTTGAAAAAGAGACTCACAGTTATTGCAGGTTCTTTAAGTTCATCAAACTGCCAATCTATACATTTTTTTGTTTTCTCCAATAGTGAGGTAACTTCTTCTTTTATAAATCTGCCTATGATGAATCTTAGTAGAAGAAATCAAGTTTGAAGCAGTTTGATTCCTTTCGGTTCCACAGCTGGGTTTAGCCGAGGTGGTGGTCCCACTACCAGGTTTCGTCCTAGGGCAGAAAGAAGCGTCCTCTGACACTCCCTTCTCTCAAGGAAACCTCTAGGAGATACGTGGTTGATCTCAAGTCTAATTCCTTGATCTGGAGATGACAATCAGGCGTGAGAAGCCTCTCAAACCCGATAAACCCCCAGCTGGGCCTCTCTGCTTTCACAGGCCCTTTCCGCACAGGCCAAAAGTGGCGGTGGCGGTCTGGTAAAACAGCGTTTTGACGGGGACTGCTCGCACAGGCGCCACTGCCCAATTGCTGCAGTGGTGCCCGGTGCCTGCCAAAACGGTGTTTTTGAATCTCGCTCAGGGAGCGAGGTATTTTGGACACGCCGGCTTCCATTCGGTGCCATTCGCATGGCACCAGGTGGAAGCCGGCGTTTCTCTCCCAGCCCTCCCAAAGGCTCCTTACCTCCAGTCGCCTTCTGTCGCGTTGTGCAGGCCAGGAGACACGCCCCCTAGCCTCATTCTCTAGCGTTGTCACTCTGGCCTCCACAACGCGACAGAAGGCGACCGGAGGTATGGAGTGTTTGGGAGGCTGCGCTGCCACTGCCGCTTCCAGCGGGACCGTCCATTCAAACGGTCCTGCGGGGGTGCGCCGGCATAAACTATGCCGACGTACCCCCCCTCAGTGCCCGTGCAGAAAGGGCCTCAGTGTGCTACAGTCACTTCAGTCCCACATCAGAAGTTTCCCAGTTCATTCTCAGTTCAAAATGCTGGATTGAGACCAGTATCTACCTGAGTGACCACCTCCTCTGACACAGGTGCTAAGGGATCATCTCATGGCTGTGCTATGTGTGCCTCCATCATTGGAGATTTGGCAGGTGGTCCCATCTGGTGATCTTTTTGGTGGCAGTAAGATCGTAAAATTCATTCCCCTGTGAGGTTTCGTCCCTCTTGACATGTTGGATAGTTAAAACCTGTACCTTTTAGTGGTCTTTGGGTGTCATTAACAACATTTATCTACCCATCTAATGGGTTTTCTATCCCACTCTTCTTCAAAGGCATTGAGGGCAGCATACAGAATTGTCCCTTTCCCCTTTTCTTCTCAGAACAACCCCGTGAGGTAGGCAAAAGTGAGAGAGTTAGTGTGAATGCGAGAGTCAGCGTGAGCGAGCGTGAGCTACTGGCCCAAGGTTATCCAGCAAGTTTCATGGCAGAAGGGGGATTTGAGTTTAAATTCCAAGCTTAGATTTCCATCTTAGATTGGAGAATTGGCATGGGGGATGTGAACAGTCTCTCTGGTATTATCGGTGTGTGATGTCACTTCTGGCACAAAACTGGAAGTGACATCATTGCATAGAAGTGGTGCTCTGGGATTCCTTCAAAACTCTATGGCTGAACCATAGGGTTTTAGGTGACTGCTAGAGCATTACACCAGTGTGATGATACTACTTCCAATTTTGCTCTGAAAGTGATGTTGGATATTGATGTGATGCCAGAGAGCCCCCCATTCCCTCTGGTGGCCTGTCAAGCAGTGGTGGGGAACAGGGGGGCCAGACTGGGAGATCTGCCCCCCCCCCCTTGCTTAGATAATTCTGTTCATTACCTACACTGCTCTCTGGATTTTTATTGGTTAATGTTGATTATTTTTATATTTATGGTGGCTGTTGTGATGTGTAGTATATAGTGTTTATGATATTATATAAACATAGCATATTTTTATTTATTATGCAAGCAGATTTGGGGGTGTTTGATGCCAAAATCTATATACTAATACCATGTTATCCGAAAATAAGACAGGGAGCACAGGGAATTGTTTGCGATTGTGATCTGTAACTACTGGTAGGGCTTATTTTTGGAGGAGGGCTTATATTTTTAACATCCTCCAAAAATCCTGAAAAATCATGATTAGGGCTTATTTTCGGGGGAACATGGTAGCTAAATTGGCCGAATCTGATGATACTTAAATCCAGTGACTGAAGCTATGAATGGGCAAGACAGATCTTTCTAAAAGAGCCCAGGTTTGCAGAAGTTGGGTGACGGGTACAAGTGGCAGTGATCTAAATCAATGTGTTAAGACATCACTTCTACTTCCTGAGGCAACCCCCGACTTGCCCAGGTGCTGGCTTCAAGCTGGGTCTGCTCTAGTGGTCACACTCCATGGGGCCCTCAGCACTGCTCCACTCATGCCCCATCCTTGCCCATCTCTGCCAGCCTGGCACGGTGCTGCCCACTGGGACCGTGCAGCAGCAGCAGCAGCAACAGCAGCAGCAGCAGCAGCAGCCGCCAAGGGAAAACTGGCGTGATTCCAGAGGATCTCCAGGCCCCACCTGGAGGTTGGCAATCCTAGAAAGAGAGAAGGAAGCCGGAAAGGGCAAGAGGCACTGGAATGCTTCCAGGAAAGGAAAAGAGGAACTTGTGGGGAGGGGGAAATGAGGTGCCTCCCACAAGTCCTTGCAGGTTCCCACTTGTCAGATATCTACATTTTAACAACAATAAATTAATTAACAACATGTTAAGGGAGAGGTGTGGTCGCTGCCCTGTGTCTTTTCTTTCCCTCTCCCCTGACAATGGGTCCTGGAAGAAAATACATGATGTCATCACACTCCGCAACGCTCTACTTCAGCCAGTGGAGAGAAAAGCACGGCGGTAGACTTTGTGCATTCCCTTTTACTAAACCTTTTACTAAACCTGAGAGGGAGGACGAGAAGCGGAGCCGCTGGTTTTTTCTTTTGTTTGGTTTTTTGCCATCAACCATGTTTTCTGACAAACATAGTGCTCTCCTATGGCAAGCCACGCTTTCCCAAGCGCATTTCCCCATCTGCAGTATGGGGGTAATAATGCTGACCTTTTATGGAGCTGTCGTGAAGACGGGTATAAAAAAAGGCTATATAGAGAGCAGTTTTGGACACATAAGTGCTGTGCGTTATTGTTATCACATTACTATAGTATTTCACAGTACTAAACGGCCACCAACTCCAGGGTGTGATGTTAGGCGGTCCTGAACACCTTTTCCCTCCCAGGCCCCTGTAGGACTTCAGAGACTTTTCACAGCTCAGCGGAGGGTAGAATTGAACCTCTTGAAGCCTCTTTCTGGGCAGGTGGGCTTCTTTTGGGGAGTAAAGTCGGGCAATCGGGAAAGAAGTTGGGAGAGGATGCTGCCCGACTCGTAGAACTGAAGGGGAAAATGCAGCGAGGTAGCTTTAAGATGCACAATGGGAAGTGTTTCTTTGATCAAAGTAAACTGCGATATTCTCTGTCAGCAGTCGTAATGGCCATGAGCATCGATGCCTTTAAAAAGAGGATCAGACAGATTTATGGAGATTAAGTCCATCAGTGGCTGCTGGCTATGATGACTACAGGGAACCTTTATCTTCGGAGTCAGTAAACCTCTGAACACCAGTGCTAAGAGGCAACATGAGGGGGAGGCCTTGCCTTCCACAGCCTTCTTGTTAGCCCTCCAGGGCAACTGTTGGCCAATGTGTGTGGTCTGGATGGACTGAGGATCTGATCCACAAGAGCAGCTCTTACATTCTAATCTGGCACGGGAGGAGCTGGGGTCTGGGAATCAGAGGCGTATCTAGGGAAAGTGTAGCCCGGTGCAAAATCTGAGTTTTCCACCCCCCAACATATAGGCAGCCGCCCTCCCCCACCATGACCAAACAACTTTTTTTGCACCAGGTCTTGAAGTCAGTGTATGGACCCGGGGGGGAGGAGAAAGGGTGTGTGGGGGCAATTTTTCACCCCCCTTGTGACTAAATGACCGCAGCTCAGGGACATTTGACCCCATATGTCCTCCTGAGTGATACGCCCCTGCTGGGAACAGAATTGACTCACCCGCATTCTGTGGTCTCATGTCATGAGATCGCGATCCCCCCCATCATGTGGTCTCTTCGGAGACCCAGCTGGGGGGTGCATCTGCATCTGCAGACAATGGGTGCCCTATTCCTGAGGACTTAACACACAGGTGTCAAACTCGTGGCCCTCCAGATGTTATGGACTACAGTTCCCATCATCCCCTGCCAGCATCTCCACTATTTCCTTTCATTAGTCCCCGTAGTGAGGGAGGGGAGGGAGTAAGGGGTGGCATGCAAGGGATGGCTCACCCACCCTAGCAGAGGGAGGGGGAGGGGAAGGGGTGGCAAGCAAGGGAGGGGAGGGAGGGGAGGCATACAAGGGAAGGGGAGGGAGGGGAGGGAGGGAGGAAGGGGTGGCATGCAAGGGAAGGGGCCCGGCATTTGGACATGGCCCACCCACCCTAGCAGAGGGAGGGGGAGGGGAAGGGGTGGCAAGCAAGGGAGGGGAGGGAGGGAGGAAGGGGTGGCATGCAAGGGAGGGGGGGGCCCTGCATTTGACATGGCTCCACCCACCCTGGGGCTGGAGGGAGGAGGAAGGGAAGCGAGGGTGGCATGCAAGGGAGGGGAGGGAGTGAGGGATGGCATGCAAGGGAGGGGAGGGGATGGGGACATGGCCATCTGGACATGGCCCACCCACCCTAGCAGAGAGAGGGGGAGGGGAAGGAGGGGTGGCATGCAAGGGAAGGGGAGGGAAGGAGGGGGAGGGAGTGTGGGGTGGCATGCAAGGAAGGGGAGGGGGCCCGGCATCTGGATCTGGCCCACCCACCCTAGCAGAGAGAGGGGGAAGGAAAGGAGGGGTGGCATGCAAGGGAAGGGGAGTGAGGGAGAGGAGGGGAAAGGGAAGGGAGGGGGTGAGGGGTGACATGCAAAGGAGGGGAGGGAGGGGGTCCGTCATCTGGACATGACCCACCCACCCTAGCAGCAGAGTGGGAGGTGTGGGGAGGGGGAAAGGGGAGGGGAGGGGGTGAGGGGTGGCGCATGCAAAAGGAGGGGAGGGTGCTGTGTGGTTTCCGGGCTGTATGGCCGTGTTCTAGCAGCATTCTCTCCTGACGTTTCGCCTGCATCTGTGGCTGGCATCTTCAGAGGATCTGATAGTAGGAGGGAGAGGAAGGGAAGGGGGGGGATGGCATGCAAGGGAGGGAAGGGAAGGGGATGGGGCCCGGCATCTGGACATGGCCCACCCACCTTAGCGGAGGGAGGGGAAGGGAAGGGAGGGGTGGCATGCAAGGGAAGGGAGGGAGTGAGGGATGGCATGCAAGGGAGGAAAGGGAAGGGGATGAGAATCGCTTTCACTTTTGCAGGTGCAGTATTATCACTTCTAGCTGTGGCCTTGGAGTTCTGCGGCTGGGAAGAGATTCCAGGCCAGACAGTGAGAACTGTCTGCTTCTCATGTGGGGGTGGGGATCTCGCACTCATATTATCAAGAGTTTGGCGTCCTTTTTGCCAGAACTCTCTTTCTGTGTTCCTGACATGTCTTCAATAAAAGCCTTGAACAAATCAAGTGATTTATTGTCTGAAGGGGGAATCTGACATCTCACTTGCTTGAGCTATTTGCTTTCGCCTTTTTGGCAGCAGACCTCGTATCTCTATTGCATAACCCAATGGCTGTGCCCGCCTAGTGTAGTGGTTAAGAGTGGTGGACTCTAATCAAGTGAACTGGATTTGTTTCCTTGCTCCTACACACAGAGCCTGATGGGTGACCTTGGGCTAGTCACAGTTTGTTCCGAATTCTCTCAGCACCACCCGCCTCACAAGGTGTCTGTTGTGGGGAGAGAAAGGGAAAGGAGTTGGTATGCCCCTTTGAGTCTCCTTAAAGTTGAGAAAAGCAAGGTATAAATCCAAATCCTCTTTGGTTTGGCCTAGGTGGCCTTTGGTCTTTTTCCAGCTCTACAAATGCTCTGCTTCATCAGCTGGTACAGCTGAGTTGGTGACATTGCCCAGGGCATTTGCTGTTTTTGAAGGAGCGTCACATCAGGGGCTTTTTAGTAGGCCCCTTGTGTGGGCTTTATTTTTGCAAGGTTGTTTGTGCTCCAGGTGGGTCTTCCTTGATCTCAGCTGCTTGCAGAAATGGTGGTGAGACACGGGGGGGAGGGGGGTACTGGAGTGAAAGCGGAGAAAGAGGAGGGTCTCAAAGATCTTGCTGCAACTTCATGGCTTGCCGACTAGGAGCACAGATCTAAGCTGCAACGCCCCCACCTGCCGTGCCCACGCAGTGACGGGACACAATGACAGAAGTAGGTGGCTTCGTGGATCCTGACAAGCCATGATTGACACCCTTGTAGTAGGCGGGGTGGGAATTACAGGTTTGTGAGGGAAGCGTGAACAATGTTGGGGGAAGGATTGGGGCTGGCAGGGAAACAGAATCCTCCTTCGCTTGCCTGAACACCCGTGTTTATTATACCCTACCCTGCCGCCCAAAAAACTTAATTTGGTGGGGGTGGGGAATAGGAACCTGAAGAAACCTGGGATGCAAACAGATGTCTCTGCATGTTAGGAAGCCTTTCTTCAGAATCCAGAATGGCTTGTTCTTTCATCAGCTTTTGCATTGGAGAAAGTGGAAAGCTTCTAGGCAACACAGGACACTTCTTCACATCAGCAAATAACTTTTTTTTATTTTTTTATTTTTTTATTTATTTATTAAACTTTTATACCGCCCCATCCTCTAGGGGCTCTGGGCGGTGTACAGCATAAAACATGGTAAAACAAGTCACTAAAATCTTTAAAACAGCGGTAACAAACATTAATAGTAATCCATAAAATAGCTTAAAACTCATAAAACAGCAAAAAACCATAATACATAATAACTTTGTGAGTTCTATGAAACTTAAAAGCAAGCTGACAGTGCCTTGGCCTTTTTCATGTGAGATATTTAAAACTTTCCCCCCCAGTTTCTGTGGTAGCCTCATGACATCATAGCAGATATTATTTCAATCTTAGAAGTTCCGGATCTACCTATTTATAGCAGGAGAAAGAGCCCTGTTCCCCTTCAGGAGAACAATGAGTCCCGTGTCTCCATTCAGCAAAGCCAGAAATGAAGCACAGCCATCTTGAGAGGTGTCTGAAAATGAGTGATCATCAAGCCATTCATACTGAGATACTGGAACGATTAAGCTGACACAGCAGGAACAAAGGAACACTTGGAAAGGCACTCTGTTTGGGTGCCTGAGGAGAGCCGAGTTCAAATCTTGACTGGGGGAGTTGTATTTTGCACTCCCGTTAATGGCAGCACCTTCCTCCTGCCAAAGAGTATTCCCGTGATGCAGGGATATGTGCTAGGGAAGTTACCGGTGGTGTATTTGCCTAGGGACAGGGGCACCCTCTGTCCCAGAGTGCCACTGATCTGGTCACATGGGGGGTGCAAAAGCGACCCCCCACATGACGAGGAAGACTGCAAGGCTTGTCGTCTTCTGGCGCCCTCGGCCCCACCCATGCCGTCATCGACATGGGCGGGACCAAGGAAACCAGAGGACCCCTCTAAGCCTCACCCCCCTCCTGGCTGCCAGCTCCCCCCCAAGCCCCATGTGTAGCTGGGGGGGGGGGCACCTGGAGAACGGATGTCTCCAGGTGCTGTTTCCCCCTGGTATGCCTCAGGAAGTCACCTCTGTCAGCAGGCACCAAGAAGATTAGTTCAGTGCTGAGGCACCCATCTTGCATGCAGGAAATTCCAGGTTCGATTCCTGGCATCTCCACTTAAAAGGGGTCTCAGGCAGGAGGCTCCGGGAAAGAAGATACTCTGCTTGAGTCCCTGGGGAGCTGCTGCCAGTCAGAGGAGGAGAGGATTCTGAGCATCAGGTACTCATGCTCTGACTCAGCACCAGTAGCTTCATACATTCAAGCTGAGGGTAGAGTTGGTGAGAATTTGCTTATGATTCAGAGTTTGCAAACAGATGAGAGGAGTTTTTGCTGGAATGTTACTGATCACCGCCACCTCCAACAACTTCAGAGAACCTAGATGGTATTTATTTATTTACATGTTGATATCTTGTCGTGTTCCAAGAAGGGACACCAAGCGCTCACAACAGCCAGGAAAAGAACATGATATCAATACACCAGCCAATAACCAAACATTAAACTGCTTCGAGGGCTGATCCAGAATACTATGACTGGTTCACCCACAGGCACCAGCTACAAGTCACAAGCATGCTGGGGTATATGCGTGTCACACAGAGGCGTAGCTCCAAGGGGACAGGTGGGGGGGTGATGCACCAAGTGCGTGCCCCTGTGGGGGTGTGGTGAGGGCATTTTGGGGCATGTTCTTGGATGGGGGTGTCGCGGGGGTGGAGGACGCACCGGGCGCTTTTCCCCCTTGCTATGCCTCTGGTGCCACACCTCTGATCACATCCAAGTTTGATTGCGGAACTGGAAACGGCAAGGGAAAAAGAAGCTGATTTGCCAAGTGTTGCAGCTGGCCAAGATGTCCTCCCCCTCCCTTACACTTCCTTCTGGGTAGCAAAAGGGAACTGGCCCCGTATCATCCAGTGAGGTTTATGGCCAAATTGGAATGTGGTGCCTGACACGAGCAACTGTACCAAACTGGCTCCTGTTGCTTGTGTGGGAGAATTTGAATCTGTTATGTTTCTCTCCTGCCCTTCCTCCAAAGAGTCCAGGGAGCTTTGCTGGATCTTAGTGCTTAATAGCAGGTGGATGCTAATCTGGAGAACCGGGTTTGATTCCTCACTCCTCCACCTGAGTGGCAGGGGCTTATCTGGTGAACCAGATGTGTTTTCGCACACCTACATTCCAGCTGGGTGGCCTTGGGCTAGTCACAATTCATTCAGAATTCTCTCAGCCCCACCTACCTCACCAGGTGTCTGTTGTGAAGAGAGGAAGGGAAAGGAGCTTGTGAGCCACCTTGAGTCTCCTTGCAGGAGAGAAAGGTGGGGTATGAATCCAAACTCTTCTTCTTACAACAGCAACACTGAGGAGAGTTAGTGAGCTGTATGGATGGATTGGGACCTCTCTAGGTCTTGTCTAACTCGATCTCTGAACCTGTGGGGAAGTTGTTGTAGAATAATGGCACCTTGTGTATGAGCAAACAAGGGCTCAGCACATTTCATTTGATGCCAAAACACAGCCCTACAGATTAAGTACAGGAATGTGGCTGAGCATGTGCAGAGAGCGTTTCCCTCACTACTGAATATATGTAACCTAAATAATACATCTCTTTATTAACAGGACTTGAGGATCACAGGCTTTGGGGCAAACTTGAGCCACAAGATCTCTTGGGGGTGGGTCTGTTTTTCCCTTTCTCCACAGCCCCCAGCAGTATTGCTTTCCCTGTGTACATAGGAGCAGCAGTGGCATAGTGGTTAAGAGCAGGTGTACTCTAATCAGGAGGAACTGGGTTTGATTCCCCACTCTGCTGCCTGAGCTACGGAGGCTTATCTGGGGAATTCAGATTAGCCTGTGCACTCCCACACACGCCAGCTGGGTGACCTTGGGCTGAGCCCTTCGGGGGAGGGCGGTTTATAAATATAATAAATAATAATAAAATAGTCACAGCTATTTGGAGCTCTCAGCCCCACCTACCCCACAGGGTGTTTGTTGTGAGGGGGGAAGGGCAAGGAGATTGTAAGCCCCTTTGAGTCTCCTAAAGGAGAGAAAGGGGGGATATAAAGCCAAACTCTTCTCTTCTTCTTCTTTTACTTTCCCCTAATACTCTGATTCAGTTAAAATGCCGGGATTCTGGCCTTCACTTAGCTGCCCTCACATTTCCCAAAGGCAGCAGTATTCATTCCCCCCCCCCTCCTGAAACGGAAAAAATTGGGATGCTGTTACAGTTGGGGGTGGGGCTTGCAGAGTGCCAGAGGGTGGGCAGTGTTTGTACATGGAGGTAGCAATGCCAGCTTGCAGCAGCCTTGGGCGTGATTGAGAGACAGAAGGCAAAGGGTACCCCCAGGCCTGGCACATTGTCAATGGCGCTTCCAGATGGGAGAAGGCCTGTTTATGCCCCCTTGAGCAGAACAGGAAAAGGAGTGCCACGCCACTCCTCCCTCCATTTTGCTTTGCATCCTTTTCTGAGGGTCTGGCGTTCGCTGGCTATTAGGATCATCGTTCTCGGGTCAGCCCTAGTGATTTCCCAAGGAAAAAGGCAGCTTTTCCCTTGGATTCTGAGCATTGGAGACAGCTGATCAATCTTCTGTTTCTCCCACCATACGACAGCCAGCGTAGAAGAGAGAACTGTCTGTGGTGGGGAAGGGAACAAATCTGGAAGACAACTTGCCGTGCTATACTAAGCACGTCTCTAATTAATTCCACTTAGGTCCTCTATCTTGGAAAAGTGTCTCTCTGTTTAAGATTGTGCAGTTGTTTTTAAAGGTGACATTCTGGGACTTGACTCTCCCTCCACCTTGGTCTGGTCCCAGTTGCTTTTCCATTGTGAGTTAGGAAATTCCTGGAGACCTGGAGGTGGATCTTGGAGAGGACAGGGTTTGGGGAGGTATAATGCTGTTACCGCTGCTGCCCAGGTAACATTACGTGATTTCAGCTCAGGCAACGTAGTGAGGCGCAGGAAGCCAGTGTTCTTCGAAAGCAAGTATGTTTATTCGAAAGTGGTGGCTACAGCTCAGGCAGGGGAATCGCACCGCCGTAGCCAAGCGCAGCAACTTTTATACACACAGATTAAAAGAGGGCAAGGGGGCAGGTAAGGGGGCAGGTCCCTTACTTTGCAACAATAAAGAAAAC
Organism: Sphaerodactylus townsendi; assembly: GCF_021028975.2. Lineage (NCBI taxonomy): Eukaryota > Metazoa > Chordata > Lepidosauria > Squamata > Sphaerodactylidae > Sphaerodactylus > Sphaerodactylus townsendi. The sequence goes on along the minus strand of NC_059425.1, from coordinate 25,214,859 downwards.
ATCAATACATAAAAAGAAAGGTACAATTGCAACTTTGTGAATGGGACCATGAGATCTCGCTGTCAGGTGTCCTCCCGCGAGACTTTATGACAGGTCCATAACAGGGAGCGAAGAGCATCCATTCATAAAACTGGGTGAGGCTGTTAATGCACTCAGGTATCTGGTTATCAGATGGGATGCTTCCTTGAATTATGTCCTGAGGCTCCCGCGCCTCAGTCTCGCAACAAAAGAAAATTCAAATGGTCCAATGGCGATCTTAGTTCGTCCCTCAACGGCTGGGACCTTTGGGGTGCCGTCATCAGAATCAATTTGTAATCCAAAAGGGTCTTTGCTCTTGCTAAAAAGATCTACCGGGTGTTGGCCCAAACTGAATTCCAAGGCTAACTTTCTTGGGTCTAAATATCAGCTGCTACAAGTTATTGCTTTTAAACATTAGATGCAATCCTTATATATATCCTACACTAACATATATCCTACACTAACATTAATCCTACATTAACATTAAGATGCAATCCTTATATATATATATATATCCTACACTAACATTAATAAACCTTAAATCAACTAGAAACCCTAGTTAGGACATAAACCTAAATATTGGGCAAACAATAAATCCAACACTGAGGGGCTTACATTAAATCTTAAAAGGGATAAAAGCAAGAAGAAAACCATGTGAAACATTAACACACTCATATATACACATTCTTTCCAGGCCTTATGGAGACTTTTGGATAACACTGGTCTCTTTGCTCTGGTCCTTAGCCAGTGTAGTTTAGTGATAGGCTTAGGAAAATATTTTTCATATTTCCCTGGCGGTAACAATGCCACAGAGTCCACCCTCCAGAGTAGCCATTTTCTCCAGGGTCATGTTCTGCGCAACCTGGAAATAAATTATAATTCCGGAAGATCTGTAGACTCCATCTGAAGGCTGCCAACCCTGACAAGAGGTAGGGATGTTTCTTGCCTAAAAATTCTGTCTGCACAAGGTTGTGTCCGTGATGTTCTTCCAGTTCCCCTGTATTGTACCACTGTGGACTGCTGCAGAATAGGGGTAGATGGGGAAATTGCCTTTCTGTGGAAGGAAGACCTCCTACCCATGGAAACTGTAGACAGGATCCAACCCATTATCCAAAAACGTCCAACTTGTGGACCAGTATAATACAGCATGCTATCCTCTGGGCAGCTGTGGTCACTTCGTATTGCGGCTCCAGCCTCCAGGCATGTGATGATACCAGAATGAAAGGCCTCAGCAGAGGCGGAGCTTCCACAGGGACAGATGGGATCAAATGTCCCAGGCAGCTGCCATTCATTCACATGCTGGAGCCAAAGGGAAACCCCTGGGGAGTAACTGGAGAGAGAAGGGGAAAAAACTCCCTCAAATGTTGGCCCCAAGTTGGAAGGGGGTCCCTGCCTGCCCACCCACGGATGGTTGAGGTGAGGGCAGGCAATGCTTCTGGCCTCTCTTCGTGACAGGCACTGCTTCTCCCCAGGCACCTTCCCCGTACGTTGATGCGGGGGCCCTGTCCGGCCAAAGAGCAGCCACTGCTGCCAGCCCAAATCTGGGGTATCTGCCTGCTGGGTGGTGCCAGTGTCCCGCCCCCACTGAGCTTGTTCCCCGGAGGGTGGACGGCGGAGCCCCCCTGCAGTCGAGCCAGATGAGCGACAGTGGGAGGCCTGTGCGGGGCCCATGGCGGGCACTGCCGGCGGGTGACTGAGGGCGAGGGTTGGGCGGGGGGTGTCTGTGGGTGTTATGGGGGTGGCGCGTGTGTCTGCTGGCCTCCCTCCCCATCCGTGCTTTGTGGGGGGAGACTTGGGGGATCATCTTCCATCTCCCTCCATTGGTTGGCCACAGAGAGGGTGGGCTGGTGGGTGGGTGGCAGCGGGGAGGGGTCGTGGCCATGGCCTGATCAGGGCTTGCCTTGCTTGCTGCAGAGGGGGCCGGGGGTGGCCTTCTCTCCCCCATTTTCGCCCATTTCCCCCCCACCTTGGGGCCAAAGAGGGTGCCCGCCTGCTGCAACTCCATGAGGGACGGGATCCAGGCGCGGCCTCCCAGCCCTCTGCTCAGTGGGGCAGGCTTGGCTGGTGGACTGGCGTGCCTCCTGGATAGCTCCCGAACTGCCACCCAGGGCGGCGCTGGCATGGGGGGTGCTCCCTGTAGGGGTCGGGTGTGGCTGTCGCAGGCCCTTGTGGTTCTGAGGCCCAGGGGATGGGGTGCAAAAATAAGGTCTTGCCCCGGGCGCAATTTTGTGCCCCTATGCCTCTGGGCCTCGGGCTCCGGCCTCTCAGCCGAGTAAACACGCTGGCCTTTCTCAGGAGAAAAGGTCCTTCTGAGCTAATTCTTCTTCGCTTTCAATTACAATAATGCTACAAGAGCTGAACAGCCTCTAAAAAGCAAACAAATGGGCCCTGAAGTCGTGGTCCGCTCCCCTTCAATTAATCAGATAAAGCTTTTAGTTCTTGCTCCTCATAGAGCTATATAATCATCCAACGCTTTTGCTGATTAACCTATCAATTAGAGCTCTCAGCCTGCATCTTTGCTCCCTGTATTGTTTGTTACACTCCCCTCCCCTTCTTCCATAGAGTTTAGGGCTGTGTACATGGATCTCTTTTAATCTCACAACAGTTCCACGAGGGATATTAGGTTGAGAAGGAAAAACGGCCGGAGATTGTCCTGTGAGTACCCCTGGGGCAGGGAGGATTTGCACTGACGTTTCTTGGGTGTTCATCCGTCACCTTTCCCACTGTTCTAATGCATGCTAGCTTTGGAACTCATTGTCACAGGATGTTGTGTTGAGCATCAGGAGCAATTGTTTGACAGTTAATGCATGAAGAATCAGTCTGTCATTTCAGTGTGGAAGATGGAATGCTGCTGTGTTTTTCTTATTTCTGGAGACAAGTAAAATGTAGTTCCTATTTATTTTGGAGGGAAATGTGGATAAGAGGCATGAATTCGTGCTGTACACAGTTTAAGATGACGTCTGGGGCTTCAGCCTGATTTGAAACCATAGCCTCTGATGGAGCTGTAATCACATAAATGTGTTGGGGAGGGGGGAATAGTTCTGGTTTGTATTGATCCTGCTCAAAGGCCCTCTTTATTACTTCACATGCTCATAGCATTAAGAACAGGTTGGAGGATAGGCTCTAAGGTGGCATACAGTCAGTGGCTGGGGTCCCCATACAAACCTGAAAAAAGAATCACAGAATCATAGAGTTGGAAGAGACCCCAAGGGCCATCAAGTCCAACCTCCTGCAATGCAGGGACACACAATCAAAGAACTCCTGTCAGATGGCCATCCAGCCTCTCTTTAAAAACCTCCAAAGGAGACTCCACCACACTCCAAAATAGCGCATTCCACTGTCGAACAGCCCTTGCTGTCAGGAAGTTTTTCCTGATGTTTAGGTAGAACCTCTTTTCCTTCACCTTGAACCCATTACTCCTGGTCCCAATCTCTGGAGCAGCAGAAAACAAGCTTGCTTCCTCCACAACATGGCATCCTTTCAAACATCTAAATGTGGCTATCATGTCACCTCTTAACCATCTCTTCACCAAACTAAACATCCCCAGCTCCCCAAATCTCTCCTTGTAGTGCATGGATTCCAGACCTTTTACCATTTTGGCTACTGAGGATGCCTGTAGTGATTCAGTGGACGGTGAATTTGAAGTACTGTTTGACTGCCTGAGTAGGAAACTGGCCAGTTTGACCTGTCGGGCAGAGTCCCACTGGGATAATCTTCAGTGTAACAATGATTTCAATAAGAGGGGAAAAGAGGAGGAGCTGGTGGGCAGCCCCATTCGGCAATGGGCATTGCCCCACCGCCTCCAAGAGGGCTTTCTGGTGGTATGGAGAGCAGGGGAAAGCTTTGAAACGCCCTCTGTCTCTGAAAAGTCCCATTGGGCATACAGGACTTGTGCCATCAAAAGGGCACAAGGGCCAGAAAGATGGCATAAGTCCTTTCTGGGTGGGAGCTGACTATTGTAATGACTTCTTCTGGGTCCTGCGGTGGTGGGGCTGCAGGACTGGGAGTTTGCAACCTAGGACAGGCGTATGAGTGGTACGTAAACACCTAGATCAGTTCTACACAGTCCGACTATCCCGAGTTGAGCAAGGGAAATATCCCGCTTTGGCCAAGAAGTTTGCACCATTCCCGATCCTTAAGCGGGTTTGTCCCACAATATTTTCCTCCTCCTGGGTTTTTCAAGAACTGCTAAAATGTTGATCTTTTTTCAAATTCCCGAATTGAATCGCTTCTGTGCGAACGCCACGGCAGCAAAACCGATTTATTTTCCCACCCAGCCACTTGATCTCCCTGCGTTACATCATATCAGTTTCATTTCTGCTGAGTTGCAGCCTGCCCTTTCTGAAACTTTCTCCAAACAAGTTTTCTGCCCTTTGAGGGCTCTTCCAGGAGCAAGGAAAGGGAGCCTATGCGGAAAAGCATGACCGCTCGCCCTGTTCCCGCTCGCTCTTGTCAAGCGCTGCTCACTAGCCAAGCTACAACCCGGCCAGCCCAGTCCTGCAACTCCAGGCTCACATTCCCAACTGGATCCTGGGAGGGTCCAGGAAGCTCTTCTGGGAGCCAGGCAGAAAAGCATGAGCGCTCACCCCATCCCCATTCCCACTCGCGCTTACCCTGGCCAAGTGCCGCTTGCTAGCCGAGTGTTAGGTCTTGGTCCCTTAAGCCAACAAACGGGCTCTGAAATATTGATCAGTAGTGTTTATTAAGCAGGCATCAAAGCACCACACTGGCAAATCCAATTCTGGCGAAGCTGGCATTCACAGTCCCCTTTATCCCCCAAGCGAGCACCCCTCCTGTTTTTCCCAAGAATTTGTGAAAAACAACCTTTGGAGCTAAGCCGCCCCAAGGTCGCTAGCAGATAACCAGAGAAAGCCACCTGGCTTGCTGCCTGACAAGATAGTGAAAGCAACATTGTTCCCATGGGACAGGAGGGCCAGGGGAAGCCTAGTTGCCTATGAGCGTGTGAAGCCATAAAACAAAGTTCAAAGAAAGAATGTGCAGGCGGCAGTGGTTACATATAGCAATCTGGTTACATATATCTTAGTAGCAGCAGCAATGTGTTATTTTTAACTGATATATGGTTCTGGGAATGCATCTCAATCAACAAGATAACATCCCCCTGACATAGATAACACCTCCCTGACACCAAGCCACAGCCCAGAGAGCTCAGCCCTGCAGCTCCAGGCTCATGTTTCCAACGGGGTCCTGTGCGGGAGGGGCATGGGAGACGCCTGTCTGGCAGGATGCTCTCACCCCATGACAGCCCCAAAGACCAGTCAAATGTTATTTGGTATATGGGGGGGGGGGGAGGGAGTGTCTCGTGCTGTTGTTTCTTGCACACCTTTAAATGTGGATGGGACATAGTGCTCTGCCCACTATTGCTCAAAACTTTTTACTTAGTATAGCACAACGTGCTTGCCGTGTTGTTCACTGCACCAGCTCCTTTCCAAAGCTAGAGAAAATGTGTATGTGTGTCCTGTTTGGTTTTCCTGTGGTTGCTGTGGATCCGCCAATCAGAAGTGTTGCCTTTGGTGGGGGGGAAGAGCCAATCAGAATGCAGCATACCGTGTGTGTGTGTGTGTGTGTGTGTGTGTGTGTGTGTGTGTGTGTGTGTGTGTGTGTGTGTGTGTGTGTGTGTGTGTTCGAGCATGCATGCTGCATCATGCAAAAGAAATGAGAATGCGGGCTCGTGTGAAAAAAATGGGAGTATTTCCTTCTGGTCTAAACGCAGTTCCTTCACAGAAATGGGCACCCATGCGAAGGGAGAAACTGGGATAAAATAGACCTGGATTTTAAAATACTGAATGTAACCTGGTACAATTATGCTGTGTGGAATTGACCCTAGTTTCTTTAAATGAATCTATATCCTGAGGACCAGATGAACTGCATCCAGGGGTACTAAAGGAACTTGCGAATGTAATTTCGGAGCCCCTGTCAAATATTTCTGAGAATTCTTGGAGAATAGGTGAGACGCTAGAATATTGGAGACAGGCAAATATTTGTCCCTGTTTTCAGGAAGGAGAAAAGGAAGGATCCAGATAACATCCAATTTTGTGCCCCCCACATGATCAAATGAGTGGCACCCGGGGACATCTGACCACACATGTTCTGATGACAGGTACGCCCCCGTTTTGATGTCTATACCTGGAAAAGTTTTAGAACAAATCATCGGTCAGTCCTTGATCATTTAAAAAGGATGGCTGTGATGATTAAGAGCTGGCAGAATTTCTCAAGAAAAAGTCATGTCAGGCTAACTTTGTCTCCCTTTTTGAAAGAGTTACTACCTTGTCGGATCATCCCCAATCGTCCGCTGTTGGGTTTTCTGATACTTTGCTGTGATCTTTTCCCAACCTGGTCTGATGCAGTCTTTTGTCAAAATACTTTTGTGTTATACATGGATGAGAAAGTTGCACATTTTTGTCCATCCTGCCAACATCAGTGTCATTTCTCAGTCACCTGCAGCCACCACATTTTCCCCACAAGCACCAGAGGAGTGTTTTTGGGGGGCCTTCAAAAATTGTGATTTCTATAGAGTTATAACATTACAATGATAAAGTGCTGTGATCTATTGATTCCTCCAAATTCCCGGTTATTATTTTGAAAGTCAGTCTCTATCCCTTTGCACTGCAGACATATAAGGTGAAAGGTGCACCAAGTACATTTCCTCAGTAAAAAGTGCTGGAGACAGGAAGATGATAACCATCCTTCCTTTTTTGCAGCCCTTTCCCCCCCCCCCCCCTCCTGCGGCTTATGGGTCTTTGCAATGAAAGACCCTGGCAAGGCTTGGAAAAAGTCGTCCTCCTGCTTCTTAGAAATCAGCCCTACACTCCTGAATTACCAGGTGCCAGTGTCTGATTGACAGGGACTGTTTTTCCCCCCAGTGACCCCTCCAATTCCCTCTTGGCTACTTTCCCCATCCTCACCAACTTCCCCTCCTTCTGCTAGCTATGGGACCCCCTGTGGTGCACTGTGTGGCCTTAGCAAGTCATGTGCAAACTGTTGTGAAATTAGTTTAGCAGCCGGTTTGTCCCTGGGCATGTTGATGTGTATTGTAGTGGATGCAACAGTCCTGATAGCGGGAGCAACTTTGGGGAAGGGAGATGAGGAAGGAAAGGCAGGCAGGCAGGCAAGCTGGGGGATTTGGTGAAAATTACTTTCATCTGGACTCGGTGTGCTGTGTTGTTAAATACGTCTCAATTTCCCTCCTCTTGTTCTGATGCTGGTGTTATCCCATAGAAGGCCATAATCACTGGCGGTTTTATTACTACTGAGAGTCAGGAGGCAGGGCAAGAGAAATGAGGGATTCCAGAAATGGGCCTTGTGATAGAGCTCTTGCCCAAATTGATTTATTAAAGGAAGGTGTGTTCCTTACTGTTCTGCAAACTCCAGGTAACTAATATAAGCAATAAAATTAGGCATCATAAACATGCAATAAAAAAAATCTGCATAATTTGCTGTCCTTATATTGGCCCAATATCACCTCTTCTCCAACATATATCTTTCTACCTCCCTGGGATCATAAAGACAATGGACACCTTAATAGCAGTTAGGTCCTAAAACAGTGGTGGCGAACCTATGGCACGGGTGCCAGAGGGGGCACTCAGAGCTCTCTCTGTGGGCACGCACAAACAAAGTCCCCCCCACCAACATCTAGGCTGGCCTGGGCCACTGGGCTCGATTATTAGCATTAAACCTAAGACCTAGTTTTGGGGAAGTAGTGTAGGTAACCGTGTTAAGTGCTGTTGAACCCCACTGATTTTCATGCAAAGAACTAAAGCGCGATCCTTTACCTGGGAGTAATCTCAGTTGCTGGCAAGGGGGCTTGCTTCTGAGTAAACCCTCCTAGGGTCATGATTCACCCGTTGGAAGAGTTGCACAGTTGCTTCAAAGCAAAGCCACTGACTACCACCAAGCTTACTCCGGAGTAACGCACGCCTCAGAGCCAACCGTTTTTCTTAACTAAAACCTCAGTATTCAGGTTAAATTGCTGTGTTGGCACTTTGCAATAAATAAGTGGGTTTTGGGTTGCAATTTGGGCACTCGGTCTCAAAAAGGTTCACCATCGCTGTCCTAAAAGGACAGGTACTTCTGGTTAAATTTTGAATCAAGCAGGTTTAGACTTTGCCTTGCCTGTTCTTTTGCCTAATAGACATAGGATCCACTGTCAGTCACGTGACTCATTGCAACCCACCCCGAATCCTTGAGATGTAGCAGGCTTCAAACTGGAAACATGGAAGCCAGTGTGACATAATGGTTATAGTGTTGGACTAGGATTTGGGACAGTTGGATGTGAATCCCTTCTTAGCTATGGAAGCCAAGCTGGTGTCTCCAGGTCTGCCACACAATCTCCTCCCATCTTACTTCACACAATTGTTATGGGGAGGATGTGGGAGACGAGGGGAAAATGACGTGACAAGTCATTTTGTGTCCCCATTTGGGAAGAAAAGCATGGAATAAATAATATCAGGGCAAAAAAAACCAGATTAGGTTTTAGGGCTGATCTCGGGGAATCATATAATCATAGAACTGGAAGAAGCCCCAAGGGCCATCCAGTCCAACCCCCTGCCATGCAGGAACACACAATCAAAGCACTCATGACAGATGGCCATCCAGCCTCTCTTTAAAAACCTCCAAAGAAGGAGGCTCCACCAGTGGTGGAGCTACAAGGGGATGGGGGTGCGCCGTGCACTGGGCGCCCACCTGGGGGGCAGAAAATCGCCCCAGGCCCCTCCCTCTTCCCCTTCCCTGCAGCGCCCCCCCATGACTCCCCCCTTCCCACACTTACCTTAGTTCCTTTCCTTTTCCTAGAATTTTTTCAGGATGAAAAAAGGCCTGTTCACAGTATAGGTTAAAAACGGCCTGAGGAACTACAGTTCCCAGGAGACCTTGGGGCTCACAAGGTCTCCTGGGAAGTATAGTTCCCATCAGGCCGTTTTTAAGCTGTGAACTGTGAATAGGCCTTTTTTTCAGCCTGAAAAAGTTCTAGGAAAAGGAAAGAAACTAAGGTAAGTGTGGGAAGGGGAGAAGGGGGGCGTCATGGGGGGGTGTGTGTGCCGTGGAAGGGCCATGGGGGATGCGGAAAATGTAGACTGCGCACTGGGCACAGTTTGGCCCAACTATGCCGCTCCACCATACTCTGAGGTAGTGCATTCCACTGTCAAAAAGCCCTCTGGAAGCTTTTCCTGATGTGTAGGTGGAATCTCTTTTCCTTCACCTTGAACCCATTACTCCTGGTCCTAGTCTCTGGAGCCGCAGAAAACAAGCTTGCTCCCTCACCAACATGACATCCCTTCAAATATCTACACATGCTATCTTGTCACCTCTTAACCTTCTCTTCACCAAACTAAAGCTCCTCAGCTCCCTAAGTCTCTTGACTCCAGCTGAGATCTTATTTAACAAGGCTTTATTTCTCAACAAAAGGTGCTGGGGATCAAACTTGCCTGCAAGACTTCAACCCAGTGCCCTAATGCGGAAAATAAGAAGACTGGATGTGTTGACTCAGGAGTGGAGGGGAAAAGTGTTCTGTGCATGTTCTTCATGACCATTTTAGATGCCAGGGTCAAAGCAGAGCCTCCTAATGTTTTAAAATGCTGATAAAAATGTTATGAGGACCTAATTTGGACTAGGGTAATATAGGGGGTTTTTTTTGGGGGGGGGGGAAGCATAATTCTCACTGTGCAATTTCATTGATTGGAAATCCCCCCCACCCATTATCCCTCAAACAGAAAAATATATAGGGTTAGAACCTTCACTTCTTTAGTGATATCCCACTTAAAATTAAAGTAGTAGACTGTCACGATCTTGCCCTTGGATCGGGGTGGGGGTGTGCGTGCAATCCGGCAATTGTTTGTGGATTCTTTTTCCATCCAGCACTCCAGCCTGCTTAGTTTCATAAGCTTTTATTTCAAGTGAAAATAACAAAATCTTAGTACAGTTCTCTTAGCAAAATAAGTTCCTTTTAAGTTTCATTGTCCTCTCTCCCAGGAGCCCTTGGTAGAGAGATGCTTCCTAGTCAAACCCCTGAGATGGAATTCCTGATCCTTTGTTTTCATCTTCCCAGGAAAACTCTGTTCTGGCCACAAGGTAATTTAGGCCTTTGAAGTGTACCCTGGTACCTTTGCACAGGCTTTCCTGTTTTCCATCCAGGAGATCAAAGATCCTTTTCATAGTCAGGTGTGACTTCCTTGTTTCAGCGATAGAATCTTTCCATCACATAGACTTGTACGACTGACTCCTGAGTGAACAGGACATCGGACTGAGGAGACAGTTGCTGCTGTGCCTTCCAACCCTCCTGACCTTAACTCAACAATACAAGCAACCCAGAATCTTAGAAAAATTCCTGGGGAGCAACTTCTGGGTTGTACATGGCCACATGTCTGCGAGAGGTACAAACAGCATCATTTCTGAGCAACCTTAGAAGGGACCCCAGAATGGATCTGCCTGTCCCCTGGAATAGGTCTCTTCCTTTTCTATCAGTTTGCTTATATATGTTTATTTTTATATCTTCCATCGTACCTTTTCTTTCCTCCTTGTTTTGGGTTTTGGTTTGGTGTTTCTCACCAACCGGTTTCCTTAAAAAATTTATCCAGGAAGGTCAGTGTTTGGGGGCTCAGATGGATGGAGAGGAATGGCTGCAACCCCAAGGTCACTGAGCCGAGGAAGAGAAAACTGCTTACGGTGGCGAGAGGCCTGTTGGTTGAGAGCCAGCCGGGGAGAGGGCCTCGGGTTAGCAGTGAATTAATAGCATTCCCAGCTCCAGCCGAGCTGGAACGGACAACCTAGGGACGATTTATCTCTCGCCGGGACAGACCCCTGACCCAGCAGTTTTGAAGCTTAGCTATTGGGTGGGAGGGACGGTAGCAGGAAAAAGGACAGAGAGGGAGTCGTGTGCTCTTTCTGCTGACTCCCCAGGATGGCCAGCAGCAAGACCCCTCCGCTGTTGATGCCTCGTAGGGGCTTTTAGAACAACTACCCCTGAAAGCAACTGCAGAGGACAGCTAAAGAGCCATGTGGCGTCACAGCTAGACTGCTCGATTAGGACAAAGGAGACTCAGCTTCAAATCTCTGCTTGCCATAAAACCTTCTGGATGTCCTTGTACTAGTCATCCCTTCTCACCCTGTAACAGCCTTACAGGGCTGTTGTGTTAATAGAATAGAAGAAAAGAAGAAGAGTTTAATTTATATCCCCCCTTCTCTCCTGTAGGAGACTCAAAGGGGCTTACAAAGGGGCTTACAATCCCCCCCCCCACAACAAACACCCTGTGAGGTGGGTGAGGCTGAGAGAGCTCCAAAGAACTGTGACCCGCCCAAGGTCATCCAGCTGGCTTGTGTTGGAGTGCACAGGCTAATCTAGTTCCCCAGGTAAGCCTCCACAGCTCAAGTGGCACAGCGGGGAATCAAACCCGGTTCCCCAGATTAGCGTGCACCTGCTCTTAACCACTACGCCACTGCTGCTGAGAAGGGGAAGATCATGTATATCGACCTGAGCAGATAAAAATCCAGTAAAATAGACAAAATTTCAGCTGTACCTTGGAATTTCTCATAAAGAAGAGAGTGTCTCTGAGGATATACAAGCTCTTTTCTTTCACCCTTGAATAACAACAACCTGCCAGTTTCTCACTGGGTATTGAGGTGGATCATACCACTAAAAGCAGTTCTAGCTAACCGGTATAATCAGCAATGCCATAATACTTGACAACCAAATTAGCCTAATGAACTAAACAATATTCACTGCGTAATAAAGCAGTATAATACATACAGTGAAACAAAACTGGACCATAACATTAGGGAAAAAAGCAACCATATCGTGTTCTCAGTGAACAAAGCAAGAAAAACTCTGTAAAATTTCACGGACGTTAATTATGACCCTGTCCTCTTTATAAAAAAAAAAAGCTCTCCTGAACAATTAGAGAAACCGCTTAATGTATGAAATGAACAGAGCAGAGAGAACGACCGCAAATTCTACACTGGGCGGATCCTACCAGTGCAATGAGCGAAGTTGGAAGCTTTCGTCAAGCCTAAGGAAGCCTCCACTAGTTTTAGCCGCTCTTCCATTGCAAGAAGAACCACTTAATTTGGCAGAAGGCTCCTTGGTGGATGCTTAAATCTGCCCCATTAACTATGACCCTGCTCCCTCTCGTGTTGAAGTGGGCAATGCATTAGAGCCACTGCAAAGGGAGATGTCAGGGAGACTAACATTCTGGAGGGCCCAATCACCGTGGCCTTCCAGGGAGCCATCCAAACTGTGCAGTTTGTTGTCATCTAGTGTTTGGGTTAGTTCTGGGTGGTGTGAGAGGGACCTTAGAAGGAATCGTTCCATGAAGGTTAGTGTTGGATTTTTGGAGCCCTGAGTGATTAGAGCTGGTGTGGCATTGTGGTTAAAACCAGTGGACTCTATTCTGGAGAACTGGGATTAATTCCCTGCTCTTTTTCATGAAGGCTGTTGGGTGACCTTGAGCTAGTCACAGTTCTCTCAGAACTCTCATCCTCATCTACCTCAAGAGGCATTTGTTGTGGGGAGCAGAGGCGTACCAGGGGGAAATGGCACCCGGAGACATCTGTTCTCCAGGCGCCCCCCGCTATGCCCTAACCCCGCCCCCACCTCTGAGCCCCACCCCCTCCTGGCTGCCAACTCCGAGCCGGCAGCCAGCAGTCCCTTCTGCCCTCCCCTCTGGGGAGGACAGAAGCAACTGGAAGGCTCCATGCTGGGGCCTTTGCTTTTATAAGCTTGGGGATGGGGCCGAGAGTGTCGATGATGACATGGATGGGGCCGAGGGTGCCAGAAGGACTTTCTGCTGCCTTGCCATCTTCCTGGTCACATAGGGGGAGGCAATTTTGTGCCCCCCACGTGACCAGATCAGTGGCGCCTGGGGACAGAGGGTATCCCCTGTCCCTGGGCAAATACGCCACTGGTGGGGAAGGGAAGGAGTTTGTAAGCTGCTTTGAGACTCTTTACAGTTGAGAAAAGCGGACTATAAGTCCAAACTTCTCTTCTTCCTCTTCCTTGTTTAGAAGGAACCACTTGCGGCTGACACTTGAGAATGAACCTGCTTCTCTTCACTCAGACCGACTAGATGGGAAGAACCGACTTCCCCCGCCTCCACCCAGCCAGAGCAAAAAAAGACCACCCACACCCCCAACCCAGATTCTTTCAAAGCTCTTAGATGTAGCCCCATCGCATCTCTGAGATGCGAGATACACATTCCGTCTACAGGACGTGGCCAAACACGTTCCTTCCTTATGCTGCTCTCCGTAGGCACAAAAGCAGATGCAGGCTCTCAGCATGTGCATTCACACTCATAAAAATATGCAAATACAAGCCCATTTCCCCTCAAAAGGAATTTTCTGTAGCTCCTGCCTTCCACTATCAGAGGACCTATCAAATCTAGGGGATGAAGGCCTAGCAGCGAAGTACAGAGAGAACACCCACAATCTGATGGCCTTTTGTAGTTCAGACTGCAAAATATGCCTCACTTAGAAGCTTTCACGGAAGCTGCGGGGCCTGTTCCCATGCCTAAGAATGGCCTGACGGGGTGCTCTTTGGTTTCTTCCCTTAGTCACAGCCGAGCTGCAGGCCTGTTGTAACAATAAAGTAATGACAGAGTATTTCAAGGGGGATAAGATGTACTTCTGTCCGCTGCTGTCAGGTTTCTCTGGTAATTGGGGGGCCTTGGGTTTCTATATGGTGTAGAAGTTCATGGACTATTTTAGGGTCCACACGTTGTCACCCTTTTGAAGGAGATACATAGAAATATCTCATTTTCAGACTCCTTTGGTGGCTATAGGCCTTTTATGCTGTGGTCTGCCCTACAGTGCATTCCTTTTGGGTCAGATTCTTGGTTGCGCACGTGTTTTCCCCCACCCAAACTCACCTCGCCACAGATCAGAGAAGCCCTGCAGTTTTTGAAACCTGGCAAAATGCAACTGCTCCCCTTTCACAGGGAAAGCGACAGGAATGAGCATGTGTTTTGCTTTCTTTGGATTTCTTCATCCTCTTGGCTTTCCCCGCCCACAAAACAGCAGTTCCTCCACATGTGGATAGAACAAGGAAGTGGATGGTGGGCAAAAAGGCAGATCGGATTGGCTGTGTTCATTTCATATCAGGAAAAACCCACTGTAACAGAAAACTATGGGAAAAAACAAGGTAAACACTGCATGCATAAATGGCCATAGTTTCAGAGGGTGGATATGTTGGTTTGCAGTAGAAAAGCTAGATTTGACTTGAGTAGCACTTTAGAGATCAACAGGTTTGAGGGTCAAACAGACAAAAAATCTTTGATTCTTCAAAGTTTATACCCTGCAAACATTGTTGGTCTCTAAGGTGCTACTGAACTCAAACTTGGTAAATCAGGAAGTCTTGAACTACTGTAGGCATCCCATTTCTGAGTCTGTTCCATGGCTGGCTGGCTGGCTGATGCTAGGAAAATTGCCACAGGATTAGATATGTGAAAGGGCACTGGAACTTCTATAGCCCAACCAATCTATGCTTTTGCTTATTCTGAGATAAATACCATGTGCTGAGACACTTTTGAAAACTTAATTCTCACACTTTTCAAGTAACTAGATTGTCTTGCCTTACCTGGATAGTGTAGGATAGCCCAGCCTTTTCAGATCTCAGAAGCTGTGTAGATCCATATCTGATTAGTACCAGGATAAGAAACCACCAAGGAAGTTCAGGGTCACTAAATATTGGCAGGCAATGGCAAATCATCTCTGAATGTCTCTTGGCTTGCAAATCCTACGGGGTCAACCACAAGTTGGTTGCAACTTGACAGCCAATAAAAAAGACTCTTGAGATGCTTGTGGATGATACTGAGCATGAGAGGAGTTTTGTTGGTTACTTTTTGCTATCAAGGCCCAGCGGACTTCTGATGACCCTCTGGAGTTTTCAAGGCAAGAGACCTTCAGAGGTGGTTTGCCATTGTCTTCCTTGTGGTCTCCCATCCAAATACTGACCAGGGCCAACCCTGCTTAGCTTCTGAGATCTGATGAAATCAGGTTAGCCTAGGCCCCTGATGGTGAACCTATGGCATACGTGCCAGAGGCGGCACTCAGAGCCCTCTCTGTGGGCACGCACGCACAGTTTGTCATGTGGGGAGGCGGAAAATCACACACACACACCCCCAAACACACATATATCTAGGCTGGGCTGGGCTGCTGGGCACCTGACTACCACCAAACTTACTCCCAAATAACGCGTGCCTCGGAGCCAACCGTTTTTTCTACACGAAAACCTCAGTATTCAGGTTAAATTGCCGTGTTGGCACTTTGCAATAAATAAGTGGGTTTTGGGTTGCAATTTGGGCACTCGGTCTCGAAAAGGTTCGCCGTCACTAGCTATGCAGGTGAGGTCAGAGTATGGATGTAGCATGGCTATTTAGGGACTACAGAAGAAGCAGGAAAGGGGTACAGGTATCCCCCTTTCAGACTTCTAGAGCAATAGGGGTGTCTTTATTTGCAGGCTTCTGCAAGATGTGGAGGTACTTGCACATCATTCAGACTTCAGTTATGTTGCCCCTTTCCTGAAATCTAGAAAAAAAATCCATTTCCCAACTTCTGTATAATTGTGTACATCCAATTTCAACTTTTGAGGGTGTGTAGAAGTTCCTCAAAGAACTAGGATACAATTCATGTATATATTTAGGAATGTCACGCCCTTGTGTTTGAGGGAAGGAGGTAGAAATGTCCAATTTTGGGGCTTCTGTAATGATCAGGGTGTTGTGGACAACATGTGCACCAAGTTTCAGCTAACTCAAACAGAAATACCTTAACAGTATTGATCTCCTGGTGAGTAAGGAGCGAGGTAATCCTGCAGTCCTGCTGCGCCAGCTGCCTGTGCCCCACAGTTATGCCAGCATGATATAAGCTTCATTTAGTTGCAGTGCCGTTCACTCTCAGGAGCACGTAGAGGAAAGCAAAGCAATACCTATAGAAATAAGGGCTAATATAATCATCCCAACAGCCACTCCTGCACCATTCAGGGTAACTCCACTGTCAGAATTATGCTTCGGGTCAATAAACTGGACAGAGAGAACTTTTTCTCCTTCTTCTGTAATGCGAGTACATCGGGACACCCAAAGAGGCTGATGGGTAATACATTCAGGACAAACCAAAGGAAGTACCTTTTTTTAATGAACTCACTGTCAGTGGAGCTGGTGATAGCCCTAAGAGCAGATGGCTTTATAAAGAGGTTAGACAGATAAAATAGAGCAGTGGTGGCGAACCTATGGCCCAGGTGCCAGAGGTGGCACTCAGAGCCCTCTCTGTGGGCACACACAAATAGAGTGTGTGTGTCCCCCCCCCCCCCCAAATCTAGGCTGGCCTGGGCCGGTGGGCTCGATTATTAGCATTAAACCTAAGACCTAGTTTCAGGGAAGCAGTGTAGGGAACCCTGTCAAGCGCTGTTAAACCCCACTGATTTTCATGTGAAGAACTAAAGCGTGATCCTTTACTTGGGAATAAGCTCAGTTGCTGGCAATGGGGCTTGCTTCTTTAGTAAACCCTCCTAGGATCATGATTTACCCGTTGGAAGAGTTGCATGGTTGCTTCAAAGCAAAGCCACCGACTACCACCAAGCTTACTCCCGAGTAACGCATACCTCGGAGCCAACCGTTTTTTTTCTAAACTAAAACCTCAGTATTCAGGTTAAATTGCCGTGTTGGCACTTTGCGATAAATAAGTGGGTTTTGGGTTGCAATTTGGGCACTTGGTCTCAAAAAGGTTCGCCATCACTGAAATAGAGGATGGGTCTACTAGTTGGTTCCAGCCATGATGGTTAAAGGGAACCTCCATCTTAGAGACAGTAGATTTCTGAATGCCAGTGCTAGGATTCAACATGGGGTCAGGTCTTGGCCTCTGTGTCCTGTTCGTTGGCCCTCAAGGACAGGTGGTTGTGGAACAGGATACTGGACTAGATGGACCACTGCTCTGACTCAGCAGGGTCCTTCTTCCATAAATCACATTATTTCATAGTAACGCCTCACATTAGCCATGAACTCCCCACGGAAACAACCTACCCACACAACCGTAAAGAGGCAAAAACCACACCATGGGGCTTTTGTAATATCCCAGGGGCAAGCTTGCTACATTCTCTTACTGTTCTAACCTTACCTCCTTCCAGCCCTATATGAACCCAATTTTATTGAACAAAACTTGAAGAAGGGTCTTAGAGACCCAAGGCCTGCAGGACAGTGCAGATATGGCAGAGGTGAGGTCCCATGTTCAACCCCTATGTGTGGTCTCTAAGCATAAGTGGTGGGAAAAGGCCCAATGTGTGTGACTCCCAGTGCCTTGCATGGGTCAACCACCCCATTCAGATTGCTTTTAACAGGCCTCAGGATGCAATGGCTGGTTTGGCCATCTTTATCATCTTATCTGGCCACACCTCCACCGTGTTTCTGTGGCTGGCTGCCAGAGCCTGCTTGTTGTGGTCTCAGCAGATTCTCCACGGCTGCCCCCCGCTTGGTTGATTATCACTCTAGCAATAGTGCGAGTCACACACTCTAGCAATCAGCAGGGAGCTGCTGAGTTTCACCTTCTCACTCTGCAGATTCTCTGATGGCTTAGCCTGGGCCTGTTGTAGACCTCCTCCTGGTGTCAGCAGCATGGGAGCCAAGAAGGTGGAAGGGGGGAGAAAGAGAGCAACTGCTAACTAGCATGATAGAAACGCAGCTGGAGGAATGACATCTTATTTTAGAACAGTAACTATGCTGTGGGGAGGGGAGAGCTCTAACTGCCGTATATGGAGATGTGGCTGCCCCATGTTCATGCATGACTCCCATGTGGCAGCAGGAGAGAGTGAAGAGCAAGAGGTATAGTTACACTCATTATTGTACCTTCATGCTTTCTATAGCGGCCTCTGTTGCTTTTCTGTCTGTCGTACAGTCTTGGGAGACACAGGAAGGGTAAGAGGGGAAGTCATGAAATTACCCACTCTAGGCATCGTTTGAATGGGGACCACCCTTGCCTCTGTACCTGCCCATAGACTCAAGGACAATGGCACAGTGGGTATTTTTTTCCTGTTTGATGAGCAGGTGTCAGTGAGTGAATGACTAAAAGCCAAACTTATTCTGGAGACTGTAGGTGGCGGCCCCCTTGGTGTCCAATTTTGGTGACTCACCTGTTGGCGGTCACTAAGACTCTCTCATCCCACGAATGGAGTTGCTCTACACAGAATGGGATGCTGTTGCTCACCCACAAACATATGGCGGATTATGACCAGTAGGAGCCTAGGGCATATGTATTGTGTGCCATTTGTGACCACATGGAGCTTTCCCATACTGTGGAGTAGGAATAGAGGGGGAGACAAGCATGGGAGTCCTGCTTTGAAGTATGGCCTCCTTGGTTTGGATGGTGAACCCTCCTCTTCCTCTGGTTAACTGGGTACAGATGAGTTTGTGGGAGCAACGTTCCATTTTTTGGTTTGATTTGATTTGCAGGCCCCTGTGTAGAGCCTGCTTCAGTTATGTGTTTGTACATTTCAGATTGGCTTGACAAAGGACTGCCGAAATAAAAACCCAATCTGGAGGTTTTATAGCCATACTTGACGGTGTACTTACCTGTAGAATTATTTTTGAACTTTTTGTAATTATCATTTGTGATAGAAAGATATTATTGAAATGATACTTAGTGAATTTGAGTACACATTGGTGTAATATTTGTGACTGTACCTGTTGTACACCTGCCTTGATTACTATGGTGGATTCACTAGAAGGGAAATCAGTTATGAGGCTGGCTGGTGGGGGGGGGGGGCTCTGAAAAGACTATTATTAGCAATGGCAACTGCCCCCCCCCCCAACTGTGGTTTTCCATTCTAGCATTGCCAACTAAGATTGGGAAATTCCTGGACATTTGGGGGTAGGCTCTGGGGAGGGTGGGGTTTGGGGAGGAAAGGAAGCTCTGCAAGATTATAATGTCATAGAGTCCACCTTCTGAGATAGCCATTTTCTCCAAGGGAGCTGCTCCCCGTCATCTGGACAGCAGTTGTAATTCCAGAAGATCTCCAGGCCCCAACTGGACGTTGGTAACCCCAGTCCACTCCCAGCTGGTCAGAACCCAAAGTGTTGTATCCATGGGAGTGAAAAAAACAGAGTTTGCCTAAGGTGACCAGGAAGAGGTAGACAAGGGGTGACCTGACGACAAGGGAGACATCTTACGTGAGGTGGCATGAAGTCTGCCCAGCCAAAATGGCAGCTTCCAGTAAGCAGGCAATGTGCAACATCTGGCTTCCGACCCAGACTGAACTCCTATTTATTTCCATAAAGATATATAATTTTTATGTCGCCTGTCAGCGTTCAGCTCTTGAGGCAGTGAACAAAGCAATAATTAATCTAATAGCAACACAATTGGTAAAACAACAATTAAATTTCCAATTAAAAAGTGTTTAAGAGCCGATCCAATTAGCAGCAGGTAATTAGAACTGACTAAAATATGTAGCAGAAGATTTTAAAAGCAGCAGGAAAAGAGCCTTGTAATTGAAAAGAGGTTTGTGGCGGAAAAGAGGGGCGTGAGGGCATTAAACCAGCTTTAGTTGGTTTGCCAGATGTGCCCCTCTTCCAGTTTTGGAAGGAATGGAGGGCAGCCCCACTTAATCTGGGAAAAGGATAAACTTTTTCACCTGGCTCCTAAAAGATAAGGTAGTAGGGAAATAGCCCCATGAATATGGGGCCAGCACTGAAAAGGCCCAGTCTGTCCCTTCTGGCCATCTGTCTCAGTTCTGTGTATGGGAGCATGGACAAGAAGAGGTCTAGGTGCCAATCTTGGAGGAGGAGGCCCTTAGCGTGCCCTGGCCCCAGACAGTGCAGAGCTTTAAAGACAAGCACAAGCACTTTGAATTGTGCTTGGAAACTAATCGCCAGTTAGCAAGATATGTTTTCTGCAGATGTAGCATTCAGCAACCTTAGGAGCAGCAGTGGCATAGTGGTTAAGAGCAGGTATACTCTAATCTGGAGAAACCGGGTTTGATTCCCCGCTCTGCTGCCGCCGCTGCCATCTCCTCCTCCTCCCTTCCTTCTTCCTTCTCCCTTCCTCCTCCTCCTCCCTCCCTCCCTTCCTCCTCCTCCTCCTCCTCTCTTCCTTCTTCTCCTCTTTCTTCTTTCTTCCTTCTTCTTTCTTCGTTCTTGTTCTTGTTGTTCTTGTTCTTGTTCTTCTTGTTCTTGTTCTTCTTGTTCTTGTTCTTCTTCTTGTTCTTCTTGTTGTTGTTGTTGTTGTTGTTGTTCTTCTTCTTCTTCTTCTTCTTCTTCTTCTTCTTGTCAGCTCCACTTACAGTATTCAAGCATGGATGAAATCTGTGCATGGCTAATTGGCCAAATGCTGCTTTTTCACAGAGGGACAGCGCTGGCAAACTACTTAAAATTGGTTTAATTTCATACCCACCATAAATTAGACGAATTACCATTGTCCAGTAGCAAGGTCCAAGGTCACCCACCAAAGCTGCAAATGTAATCCATGGGAGTGTCAACCCTTTCCAGCACAGTCTGACTCCCAATTCTTCAACTAGCACCAGTATTGATCAACAGCTCCTCAGTCTTCTCTGGATTGAGCTTCAGTTTATTGGACATCATCCAGCGCAATACCGACTCTACCAATTCAGAACGTCTGCTGCCTCATTTGAAAAGAAGTACAGTTATGTGGTGTCAGCATTGAACTCCAAATCTTCAGACAATTTTGCCCAAAGGATTTCATGTAAATGTTACACATCATAGGAACAAGATCAGACCTTTTAGGATCCTACAATCAAGAAGTGACATCCTAGTACCACCTTCAGGGTACTAGGGTACCACCAGAATGTGAGAACACCGAAACCCAGTACAAATAACTAAAGAAAAAAAAGGGTTGATTTTTATACCCCGCTTTTTTTCTACTTTTAAGGAGTCTCAAAGTGACTTACAATCACCTTCCCTTCCCCTCCACACAACAGACACCATGTGAAGTAGGTGGGGCTGAGAGGCTTCAGAGAGAATTGTGGCTGGCCCAAACTCACCCAGCAGGCTTCTTGTGGAGGAGTGGGGAAACAAAACGGGTTCACTGGATTACAATCCGCCGCTCTGAACCACTACACCATGCGGGCTCTCCAACAGAACCAGAAGGGCACCGTAGTAGATCAAAAGCCACAGATAGAACTATGCCAGTAGAATCAGCAAAGTCTCCTTCATCATGTCTTCCTCCTGGCAAAGTTCACCAGTCAGGGGGACAAAAGGAGTTTGCATCTTAAAACCTGATTGACGTGATCCATCTCCTCCAAGAAAGCATGGAAATGAGCAGCCACCACTCGTTCGAGCACTTTGATATTAAAAGAGAGAGAAAGATGTTTGCCGTCAATCAACATTATCTCGGTCTGCGGTGCACTTTTCATGCCAGCCTCCTTCAAGGCAGGTGGAATGACAACCTCCTTAAATTAAGCATTAAGCTCTTACTGGAGCCAGCTAGTCACGCATCCCTGGCAAATCAAACTAGGTCAACAAGGCCAAGGGTTGAGCATAGGTGAACATCCCCAAGCAAGTTGTCTGCCTACCTGGGCCGCAAGTGCTGAAAGTCTTGGATGCCATTCTGGCTGGACCCTGCTCTGATAACATTCTGTACTAACCCAGAAATTGCAGAATGTGTTGGATTAGATGTGAAAAATTTATATCTACCAACTTCCTCACAGTTATGGCACAGTGTGCCCTCAAGTATTCTGTCAGGTCTTCCATGGGCTCCCAGACCTGCCCCTCCCCATGACCTTGATCCAAATAATGTTTGTTTATAGTTGTACATACATACACATGTGTACTACTGTGTTTCCCTGAAAATAAGACAGTGTCTTATATTAATTTTTGCTCCCAAAGATGCACTATGTCTTATTTTCAGGAGATGTCTTATTTTTCTGCTCCACAGCTGCATGCTCTGGTCGACGGGCATGCTTCCAAACAAAAACTTTGCTACGTCTTACTTTCGGGGGATGCCTTATATTTAGCACTTCAGCAAAACCTCTACTATGTCTTATTTTCAGGGGATGTCTTATTTTCGGGGAAACAGGGTAGTATAAACACACTTGTTACACCTGGAAGTGACTGAAGTAGTTTAAGAACATAAGAAAGAGCCTGCTGGATCAGACCAGAGTCCATCTAGTCCAGCACTCTGCTACTCGCAGTGGCCCACCAGGTGCCTTTGGGAGCTCACATGCAGGAGGTGAAAGCAATGGCCTGCTGCTGCTGCTGCTGCTGCTGCTGCTGCTTCTGCTCCCGAGCACCTGGTCTGCTAAGGCATTTGCAATCTCAGATCAGGGATGATCAAGATTGGTAGCCATAGATTGACTTCTCCTCCATAAATCTGTCCAACCCCCTTTTAAAGCTATCTAAGTTAGTGGCCATTTTTAATTTAGTTACAAAGACTTCATATCACAACAAATCTTTAGGAAGTACTTAAGTATAAAATTTATTTAGGTTTACTCTTGTTCCTTTACGTAGCACACAAGCAAGGAGTTCTAACTTCTTTTCCAAATGAATAACTACTATGACAGATTAACATTCCACTACCATGCATGTAAAGAGGAAGGGGGAGCGTACTTTTATTACTTTGATAGATTAAATCCCCCTGTCACACACACAAGTCTGCTCATAATATTAAAAAAGATTTTGCTACATTCTGAATTGTCACCTAGGATGAGAAGGAGCTGAGACCCAAACTGACAAATAATGAGGACGGAGAAATGAAGGCAGATCATGAAAGGAAGGGGAAGATGTAGAAAAGAGGAAGATGCATTTTAAAAAGGAATGATTGTTTTATTTTCTGTAACAAAGGCTGCCCCTTTGGAAGATCTGGAGGAGCATACAAAACTATGGGACTGGGTAGGAGGAAAGGAAGAGGGAATCAAATTGCCTGGCAGTGACTGTAGATGTGTTGACTGGTCTTGCCTTGCTCCAGTGCTGGCTTGGTTGATGGGTTTAGCAGGATATACCAGAATTTGCCACCTTATAGTAAACTCTGAAGAAAGGCCTAGTAAGGAGAAAGCAGAGCGACTACTATTGACTGAGTTCTGCCTTTCCTTCATCCCTAGTGGCTTTTGTGCAGAACTGCATTAGAAATAAAATAAATGGAGATACATTCTAAACACCCCATGATGTTGGTTTCAGGGGCTCTCCAGCTGACTTGGGCCCTGGGAATTCCCCCCCCCCAAAAAAAATCTGCTGCTCTCAGTGGCCCTACCACTCAGGAAAGCTCTGTGGGACAATTATGAACAGACATAATGGAGGTGGAGAAGCAAGAATGCTACAGAGATGGTACAGAATTATGTCCTAGTCTAACTGTGTTTGGTTATGCTTGGTTTGAGTTTTCTTCCACATGCACACACCCTCTCCCAGCCTCTCTTGTTGTCCCCAATTCCTCTCTGAAACAAGGAGCCAAACAGGTTCTATCAGGAAGGAGAAGGTGGCTAGTGGCGATCATTTCAGTCACTGAAGTCATCTCTGATTCCAAGCACCAACCCTGCTGACAGGAAAACACCTCAGAAATCTTTCAAGATCTATCACCCTGTGGGAATGGGCCATCTTGATAGGCCCCTTCCCCCGTGGAGTGTACTTCTCAGTCCAGCATCATCAGGTAATAGTCTGCCTGTGATGAACTAGTTATGGTCACAGCCTGCATTAACAGTGCTTTGATCAGAGCAGAAACAAAATCTAACCTATGTTTAGGGTGAGTATCATGGTGGATCATGAAGTCCCCAGACAAGGTAATCTGTGTGTAGATCCCTGGAAACAACTAGTCATGACGATCTCAGTGCCAGGTTCGTGGGGGTTGTTAGGCATCTTTTCCTAAAAGTCAGAAGTGAAATTGTCTTCCTCACAACCCTTAAAGTAGTATCTCAGTGGGTGTAGCTGGAGGGTAGGTTTGTGCTGTGAGTCGATACGTGAGTAATGTCTAAGTAATTATATTTTGCATTTGTGTAACAATTTCTGTCTTCAGAGTGCCTCACATACCATCACATGCCGGGACTTATAGTTCCAGAATGGTAGACCTAAGTCCGTTTAAGCAAGAAAACATAGGAGCGGTTGTGGTGGGTTTTCCAGGCTGGGTGGCTGTGGTCTGGTGGATCTTGTTCCTAATGTTTTGCCTGCATCTGTGGCTGGCATCTTCAGAGGTGTATCACAGAGGGAAGTCTGTTACACACTGTGTCCAGAACATAGGAGCCTTGAAAATAAGGTTGCCAACTTCCAGGTACTGCCTGAACGTTCCCCCACTGTTACAACTATACTCCAGACTACGGCGATCAGTTCCCCTGGAGCAGGGATCTGCAACCTGCAGCTCTCCAGATATTTATGGACTACAATTCCCACTAGCCCCTGCCAGCATGGCCAATTTGCACTGGGCTTCATTGTCCCTAGCTATGCCTCTGCCCAGAGGGGAGGGCAGAAGGGGCTGCCAGCTGCCGGCTGGGAGCCCAGTTGGTGGGGGGGGCAGGGGGGGGCGGGGCAGGGGAGTCTGCCATCCCTGGCCTCAGGAGAGCTGCTTTTATAAACACTGAGGCTGGGGATGGGGCTTGGGGAGACTTGGCCCTGCGCCCGACCCCCCCCCCCTAAAAAAATCCATACCTACGTCCCTGGCCCTCACCCCCAAAATCTTCAGGTATTTCCCAAACAGGAGTCAGCAGCCCTATAGCACATTGTTCTAGCAAAAATTCAAAGTAGAACAAAAGACTCCCATTTGTCAAGTCCATGATGCTTTGGCTAAAACAGGGGTAGGGAACCTGCGGCTCTCCAGATGTTCAGGAACTACAATTCCCATCAGCCTCTGTCAGCATGGCCAATTGGCCATGCTGGTAGGGGCTGATGGGAATTGTAGTTCCTGAACATCTGGAGAGCCGCAGGTTCCCTACCCCTGGGCTAAAATGAAAATCTATATGAACATTAATGCTTTCCTTCATCTCTTGCTGTCCTTGCTGTGTTCTATTCCCCATCCTCTCTTGTAGATTGTACATTTCTTTAAGGGAAGGGATACCTTTCTTTGTCTGCTTCTATCTGCTTATGTAACTCTAGGAAGCGCCATGTAAAGGATGAATATTAGTAGTATATGGGGTAGTATATATTAGTAGTGTATAGAGATTAGTAGTCTATGGAGTATATGGAGTAGTATATGGAATATTAGTAGTGTATGGAGTAGTATGTGGAGTATATGGATAAATTATGAATATTAGTAGTATATGGAGTAGTATATATCAGTAGTGTATGGAGATTAGTAGTATATGGAATATATGGATAAATGATGAATATTAGTAGTATATGGAGTAGTTTATATTAGTAGTGTATGGGGATTACTAGTATATGGAGTATATGGAATAGTATACGGAGTACATGGATAAATGATGAATATTAGTAGTATATGTAGATGGAGTAGTATATGGAATATTAGTAGTATATGGAGTAGTATATGTATATGAATAAATGATGAATATTAGTAGTATATGGAGTATATGTAGTATATGGAATATTAGTAGTATATGGAGTAGTATATGGAGTATATGAATAAATGATGAATATTAGTAGTATATGGAGACTGGTTCAGTGTTCTAGGTCATCTGGGAGAACCCCAACATTCTGGCAACCCCCTGAGTTAGCTAATAAGGCCCTGAGGTGCATCTTCTGTCTGTTGATCTAAGTATTCTGCAGCTGTTCTTATAGATGCTTGTAGCCCCTGTTTTTCTTCGTCTCACAATTCAGTGTAGTGGGTCACTGTGACCCCCATTTTACAGATGGAAATGCCAGCACAGCGGCTTGCCCCGTGACAATATACCCAAATTCCCTTGATCCAGCTAGTGAAGGTCCAGGTTTAAATTTTCCATCAAGTTAAACAAGTAGGATTCAGCAGGGCTGGAGAGGGCCCACGCCGAAATCTGTCAAGCAGCCCTGCAGCACCTGTTATCCAAACTCCAAACATGCCCAATGCCAGTGAACTGAACTCTGATGTGAAGTGCATAACATGTTCACACATGTGTGTGTGCACAGACACATACCTTCTCTCTGCGTGGTCTCTTCATGCATGCACCCAACAGGGTCAGCTGTCCTTCCTGGTTCCAGTAACCATCTAACGCCCTGCCTGCAGTTTGGGCCATCTTTAATGCAGCAACAGTTTGAGGGACAAGATAAAAACCTGGCTCTTTTCTGAAATTGAATCGACTTGGTCTGCGAAACCCCCCTCCATTTTCTTCCTTCCTTCCTGAAGGGGCCTAGGCTGCAAATGGCTTTCAATGACACAATGATTGTGGGGGGTAAAGAAGAGGAAAAGACAGCAAAATTTGTTTCCCATGCACCAAAGGATGGCAAGTTAATTGGCAGGTGTCAGGGGGAGAGGGACATTTCACTGGTTAGAATCACATCAGCTGTGTGTGCATAGGGGTTGGGGGCTGGCAGAGGGAGCTTTGCAAACTCTGGGGGCAGTGAAATAGCCATTCAAAACACAACAAATGGAGCTCATGCCCGTCTCCTCCTCTGGCTTGTGCTTTAGGCTGTCTGAATTGCATAGGCATCTGGGGGGAGAGTGGACCAGAGGTTGGAACTCAGAGCCAGGATCCTTACGCGAGCTCCCAAAGGCCTCTGGTGGGCCACTGCGAGTAGCAGAGTGCTGGACTAGATGGACTCTGGTCTGATCCAGCAGATTTGTTCTTATGTTCTACACCTAGCAGCGGCACTGGGCACAACAGAGACTGGGAGTGACAAACAAACTTCTCCTAACTCAGGCCTCTTCCGCACATGCGGAATAATGCACATTCAATCCACTTACACAATTGTTTCCAAGAGGATTTTGCTATTCTGCGCTGTAAAATCCAGCTGCAAAGCAGATTGAAAGGGCATTATTTCTGCATGTGTGGAAGGGGCCCCAGTTTTGTGCCTGTGAAAATTCCAACATCTATGACAGATTTTTCACCACATTCCTTGTTACCAGTACAGCTGGATTTAGGAACGTTACAGTGCAAAAGTGTACATAAAGCACT
This sequence comes from Sphaerodactylus townsendi, assembly GCF_021028975.2. Lineage (NCBI taxonomy): Eukaryota > Metazoa > Chordata > Lepidosauria > Squamata > Sphaerodactylidae > Sphaerodactylus > Sphaerodactylus townsendi. The sequence continues at coordinate 25,187,879 of NC_059425.1, read as the reverse complement.
TACATTTTACAGATAGCATTGTTTTTAATTTGTGCTCAAAAGCGATTTTTAAAGTGTTTTTAATGACAAGCTTTTAAATGTCCACAAAATGACTTGTCGCTGCAAGGTGATTGTGAGCATGGTACACACAGATGTACCACACAACCCTGTGTGTCACAAGCAGATTGATCAATGCTGTTGCTTCTATCTTTTGTACAGCGCACAGCACTCTGTTAGCAAATAATCTTACACAGCCAGAGGCGGGTGGGAATCCTCATGTGTGAAATGAGTGATCAGACATGCACATGGAAGGTCTGTGGTCCTCACACGTCCCTTTGCCCTCTCCCCTCTTGTCTACAGGGAAAGAGGAGTTTGTGGCCACGTTCAAGGGTAATGAATTCTTCTGCTACGACTTGTCGCACAACCCCATCCAGAGCAGCACCGACGAGATCACCCTGTCCTTCCGCACCCTGCAACGCAACGGCCTGATGCTCCACACTGGAAAGTCGGCGGACTATGTCAACCTGTCGCTCAAGAGTGGTGCCGTCTGGCTGGTCATCAACTTGGGCTCAGGGGCTTTCGAGGCGCTGGTGGAGCCCGTCAACGGCAAGTTCAACGACAACAACTGGCATGACATCCGTGTGACCAGAAACCTGCGCCAGGTGAGTGGCCGTCACCTGCGGAGCTCCGCGCTGAAGGCAGCAGTGGTGGAGATGATAGGGGGAGACAAAAGTCTGGGCTTCGGGGTGGAGCCCTTCCTGGGGCAAGAATGATGAACTGGGTTGTTTGGGTTGTTGACTGTGAAGTTATCTTGCTCTCCAGACACCACCCAGAGTGTATCTCTTTCCTACCACCTCAAAAAATGCCAAAATCTTCCTTCTTCTCCCCACAAAGCATTGCATTATCCCTACTTTGGAGAAAGGAATGGGAGAAGGTTTAGAACTCAGCTGGGTGTCCAATTTGAATCTCGGTTATAGGGTTAAATGGAGCCAGAATGTTTAGTGTCCCAGCTAGATCCAGAAGATGTGGGATCTGCAGGGCAAGGGAGATGGGGTGGGGCCCTAGGCCTGACACTTCATTTCTTAAAGGAAAGCTGTGGGGAATTAAGGTTGAGTCATTAAGCCCTCTCCGTGTGTGAAGACAGGCTCCAGTTCCTCCAAGACATGCTGCGTATGTTCAGAGGCCGTCTGAGCTGAGATCTGACCTGAAACCACACAGGAGGCTTAGCCGAGTCTCTGCTCCAGCCTTCTTCAGACCTTTCTTCCCCTATCAGGTCGAGCAAATTAGAGTCTGGGCTCTGTACCGCTTCTCCCAGCTTTCGTTCTGCTGTCAATCCAGCAATGTCTGCATCAGTATCCCTTTTCTTTTCCTGTCTTCTCCTGCACTGCCCAGTTGCTCTCAAACTATGAGCTCCTCCTCTCTGGACTACCCTGCCTTGCAGCAAGTGTCTATTTATGCTGAGGAAAGAGGGGTGTACCCACACGCTCCTTCCACTGCCGCAGTCTCTACTTTTACCCAGTCTGGCAGCTTTCAGCTAAGCATCTTTTTATATCCACGGCCATGTGGTGGCTTTGTATTGTGGTTGGAGCCAAGGTGACATGGAAAAGATCCTTCCCCTCCCAGCCATTGCTCTTTGCCTCCATCGTGAGTGGCTTCTGGCAGGTCCAACCACACATACACACACCGGGCCTTTCTATTTTTAACCCCAGAAACATAAAGCTGGAAGGTACCGCAAGGGTCATCTAGTCCAACCCCCTACACAATGCAGGAAATTCACAACTACCTTCCCCCCACTTTCTCTCAGTGACCTAAAAGAAGGCAGGAAACTTTTAGGATCCCTGGGTCAGTCTGGCCTGGAGGAAAATTCCTTTCTGACCCCAAAGTGGCATTACCCTGGGCCAGGGGTCGGCAACCTTTACCACCTAAAGAGCCATTTGGACCCATTTTTCACGGCCCCGAAGATCTATTGAGCCAAAGAGGCATCTCCACATGCAGCCGCCTCCAGTTCGGCCCCTCCACTCACCTTTCCTTCCAGCACTGGGGGGCAGAGCCATCGGGCAGGGAAACCCCCTCTGCCTGACAGATCAGGTAACTGCCTGGTCCGTGGGGCAGAGGAGGGATGGCGGCTGCAGCCTACCTGGTGCCGCTGCCTCGTACTGTGGGAGGCAGTGGCGCCGGGCAGGAAAGCCCCCTCTGCCCGATGGAGCAGGCAACTGCCTGCTCGATGGGGCAGAGGGGGGATGGTGGCTGCTCTGGATGGACACGCCCACACTACCCTCTGACCTCCAGGGGTTGGAGGGCAGCGTGGGCATGTCCCTCCAGAGAAGCGCTGCAAGGAGAGGTGAGTGGAGGAAACGCAAAAAGCAGCGCCCTCACGCATGGAGCTGCTTCTGGTTCGGCCCCTCCACTCACCTTTCCTTCCAGCGCTGCTCTGGAGGGACACGCCCACGCTGCCCTCCAACCTCCAGGCCATGCGGAGCTGCAGTATGAGGCTGAAAGAGCCGTATGCGGCTCCAGAGCCTCGGGTTGCAGACCCAGAAAAGGCCAAAAGAGCCAAGTGCTGACTCATCCCTTCCTGCCCTCCCTTCCTCTCATGATCTGCCCAAGTTCACAGAACCAGCCTTGCTGTCAGATGTCCATCTTGCCTCTGCCTAAAACCCTCCAAACAAGGAGAGCTCATCACCTCCCAAGGAAGCCTGTTCCACTGAAGGACTGCTCTGTCAGCAAGTTCTTCCGAACGTTGAGCCTCCTTCATTACATCACAGCAGTGAGTTTTTGATTTTTGTTTTTGCACGGTGCCAACTTCCAGTGTGTTCTAGAAGCCAATTTGTTTTTACAAAGCTGCGAAGTGCTTGGGACTTGGCATGTCCAGCAAACTTTTTGCAAGTGGTAACAACACAGCATTTTAGCCTGTGACGCCCTTGTATTATTTATTTAATGTATACTTCTCCTGCCCTTTTTGCAAGGTGCTTAGAGCACACTTCTGTGATTTCCCCTGTCCTCCATTTTATCCTCACAGCAGTCTTGCGAGGTAGGGAGAGTGATTGGTGCAAGGTCTTTCCAGGCCCTAGTCTAGGATTCTGACCACCACAGCATACTTCCTGTATCTGCAATTATTGCCATCCCTGCTTAGAAAAGGAAGGAGAGCCATTTTGAAATCAAATGTGTTTAGTTTTCCATTTGCTTTATGGGCAATGGAAATATATCTTATTTAAATATCTTCCATGCAAATGGTTTGGCAGGATTCTGCTTCCTGGAGCATTTCATGAGGTCCCAAGAGTTTGATTACACTTAATATTCCCTCAGCATTTTATTGAAATAGCCCCCACAGCCCTGTCCTAAATAGGTTTACTGGTCCACAGACATGTTTGCTCTGAAATAAAGTCGCACTGCATTCAGTGGCGCTTGAGTAAATGTGCACAGGACTGTGGTCTTAAATTACACTAAGCAGGCATTTAACAAGACAATTGTGTGTTCAAATATTTTTAAAAGTTGTAATTACTGTTAGATAATTGGCAGTAAATGGCTGGAGCTGCTTTTGCTTTGCCTTCTAATTAATAAAATATCAGTTGTTTTAGGATAAAATGCAGCCATTTTATCTCTCATGGCTTCCCTTCTAAGAATGCTGGGAATTGTAGTTCTTTGAAGAGGCGAGAGGATTAGTCCTCTGCGCATGCAGCTACACTTCCCTAGATTCCTCAGAAGGGAAATTTGACAAACTAGTGTAAAACTGTTTTAGGTTGCATGCACCCTCTGAGAGAATGAAACCACTGTCTGTCTTGACAACATTTTCGATGCCCCCAGATGTGCTTATCAGTGTGGTGTCAAGAAGCATTCCAGAAAATTCCTTCACATTTACGTTTGGGTTTGATTCCTGAGGCAGAATATGCAAATGGGGCTTGATTAGTTGGTCCTTTTTGTTAAATAGGTTTTAGGGGGAGAACGGAAGGAAGAAAGTGTTTCCTGAAGGTGGCTTGTTGAAGAGCAGCAAAGAAGAAGGTGGGGGTGGGGGGGACTCATCTAACATGGGAACTTCTCTGTTACACTAGGGGAGAGTGCGGCTCTATCCTGAACCCCATTAAGAGAGGTAGTTGTGTACCTCACCCCTCTTCCTCTGCATGGTGTCTGGACTACAGGGGACTCCACAGTCTTATTGTTCCCTTCACAGAATACGGCTCGCTGTGCACTTCCCTCAATACTTCCAGCGACTATAAATACAAAAGTAATATTGTGAATATAGAGGGTTATGTTGGGATGGAAGATTGGGAGGGTTTTGGGGTGGGTGTAGGGAAGAAGCGGGGAGGGTCTTTGTTCTGTGAATCCTAAGGGCAGCGCTAAGTCTTGTTCTGTGAATTTCATGAGGGGGGTCTGTCCCCACAGACCTCCCCCCAGCAGTGCATTGAATGGGGTGAGAAGGAGAAGAAGTGAGACAGGTTGTCAGTTAAAAATGAAGCAGTGCCCATTTGGACAGATCTCAGGAGGGAGGTTAATGGTGAAGGACACAGGGTGTGGGGTGTGTGTGTGTGTTTAAGCGCAGTGTTTAATTTCTGAAACAAGCAGCACCCAAGACTCAAGTCTGTGTGAACACTCAAGCCCTGCCCTCCAATTGCAGTGGCTGCTTCTGGTGAAAGACGCTCTGCACAGCGTTCAGAGACATTCTTCTTTCTTCATTCATTCTAGAGGTATGGGGTCACGGTGTCAAATGGACCAATAGAAGGATGCAGATCAAAGGTGCAAGAAAAACACAGGTGTTCTGTGAGAGGCATCCAGTGGAATCACAGGGGGTATAAAGAGTGCTTCTGAACACGTGCAGAGTTCTTTTCTCTCACTCTTGAGTTCACATATGAATGTGTGTGTATGTAAGTTTTCTAGATTGCCAAAAGTGGCGGTTCCTATGGAGGTGGTGGACAGAAACTCTGTGGGGTGATAAGCTAGTACCTTAGGGACAAGGAGGGCTAACAGCCTGCCCCACACTGCTGTTGGGGTTCACAGAACTGGACTCCCCACCCCGCCTTTGGCATCGCCTGCTCTCTGCTAACCCCTTGACTATTTCCTTCTCTTTGTACAAAGAACAGCGAGTGCTCAACAGGGCTTTTATGCCCCCAGGGCTGGACAGGGAAACCAGCCTCCATACCCCAAAATAACTCTGGCTGTTCTCTCTCTCTCTCTCTCTCTCCCCAAAGCCACTTGGATATCATTTCTCACCTGCCAGCAGCAGCCTCCAACAAGCCCAAAGGCCATGCTGCCAACCCCCAGACACACACCTCGGCTGGAAACACCCAGCGGGGCCCATTGCCCCCCCAACCCACCCCTTCCCCTCCTTCCTCTCTGAACTGGCTGCCTAGGAATTACTAATACTGCTAACATGGGCCTTGCTTTTTTTCCTCCATCCTCCCACCCCTCACCCCCCCACCCTCCCACCCCCCCAAACCACCTTGTTAGAGATTGCGTTGGCAACTTTTGTCGTTGTGTGTTACTAACACGCTTCTCAAAAAAAGACTCGACTTCTCGGCTGGAGAAACCAGAACTAACCTTTGTGCCATCCACGGAATGTTGGTTGTTTCTTTCTTTTTTTATTTTCCAGTCTTTTCATTTTGTTCTGTTCTTTCCTTACTAACCAAGGTCTACAAAGTTCCATGGGTTGGGCGGGTGGGGGTGGGAAGGCTGGTGCTCTTGGGGCGGGGTGTGTGATTCAATCTCTTTTTTTTTTTTTTGCTGGTCACAACAATTGGGGAAATTTATTTCTCCTTTTTTATCTCCCTTGAATTTCATGGTTGGTCGTTTTTTTCCCTCCCCCTTTTTTATTCCCCCTTCCCTCTTGTTTTTGTTTTATTTTTCATTTTTTTTACGCATACAGCACGCAGGAATTGGACACGCTATGGTAAACAAACTGCATTACCTGGTAGATATCAGTCTAATTGTCTACTCATTTGGTTTGCCGTGGGTTTTACCTTTCCCCCTCCCTTCCTTGTTTTATTTTTAATTAGCTAATTGGATTTTCAAAAATTATTTTTAAAATCTCTTATTTTAAAAGCATACCATCTCTGTCTCTCTGTCTCTGTCTCTCTCTCACGCACACACCCACCCACACCCATCCATGCATACAAACACGTGATAGACTTTATTTGACAAAGTAAAAAAAAAATAGCTTTCCAAATGTGATTCTTATCTAACACAGATTGGTAAGAATTTAAGACACAACTGATAACCACTGGCATTTATTTTACTTACCCCCCCCCCCCCAGCTTACATCATTCTCCTCTCTCTCACTTTATCTTCCCAACAACCCAGTGAGGTAGGTTAGGCTGAGAGGATGTGACTGGCTCAAGGTCACCCAGCAAGCTTTCATGGCAGAGTGGGGATTTGAACTCTGGCCTCTTAGATCCTAGCCTGTTGTTTTCAACACTGTACTACACAACTATACAATGTCCCACAGAAAGATGTTAGTAAGGTCAGTTGAGGTGCAGCGGTTGAGAAAACTGTATTCTTCCACATTAGAATATAGTCCTGAATGAATATGAAAGCTATCGTTAATTTTTGCGAAACCTTCGTCTTTTGTCGAAACCATTATTTTGTGCATTATTGAACATGGTACTTTGATACAAGAGCATTTATAGTTCATTGAAGGACTTTCAACAGATGAGGTGGGGGGAGCAGGGCTAGGTAGGCACTAGGACCCAGGCAGAGCATTCTACAACAACAAAAAAACCTCTGCATGCTTTGTTCTATGCAGAGGAATATACAGCCCTACTATTATCTTTCTGTGGAACAGAATATGGAAATTCTCTGTACAATATCCAAACATTGTATGTAATTTACAGGGCAGTTTTAAGCAAAGTGAATCACTTGTTAGCCCATTGACTTTACTGAGTATAATTCTGTTTAGTATCACACTGTTAAGTGTGAGTGGCCAGTTCAAGCTGTGTGTTGCCACCAATCACAAACCAGTGCATGAAGAAAGCCCTCCATGACGTGTCTTCCATTCTGATGGTGGAAACAATATCACTGTACGAGGGGCAGTTTCAAAAGTACATGACAGTAATGGATGGTACAGTCAGTTATCGACAGCAATATCCCCATTCTCTGATGGGCCTTTGGTAGAAATTCGAAGCCAGTGAGACGGCTCTTGAGAAACTGAAAGATACACCAACCTTGTCAAGGAAATCTTTGCTATTTGATAGAAGCATCAAGCGATCACAGCAAGGCTGACCTTCAAGCCGGTGCAGCTGACAACTGACCCAAGAACCAAATGATGGATGATTGGTATAAATAAAACCACAGAAATCACCAAGAGTCCATTCCCCCCCAGATCTGCATATTTAACTGTCTGCAGTCTGAATCCTTTTCCCGCCCTTTCCTCCAGACTCACAGACATACGCAGAAATTGTTTTCATTTGAATTTTGGTCATTTTCTTTATTTTCTTTTGTAAAATCAAACCGAAAGCAAAAACTTTTTTGAAGACTTGCTCTTATTTTATGGTTTCAATTTTTTTTTGCTCCCCTCCCCACTCCCACCCCCCCAAAAAAATCCATGGAAAACACCATCCCATGAGGCAACTTCTGTGCGCTATCACACCTGCGCTATAACCCTAGCTGCCCCCCAGGGAAGGACAGCACCTGGCAGCCAGCGGGCGACCCTTGGTGACCTCATCTTGGGGTTGGAGGGCGTGCGGCAGCTCCTCCAGAAGAGCAAAAAGCCCTTCCTGAGAAACTGTGGTATGACATTCTGAAGTTTGGGGGGGGGGGGTGTTTTCCCTCTCCTCTCCTGATTGTCTTCTGCAGAGCTGCTCCACTTATCAAAATGTGTGGATCTTGGGTTGTAATGGCTGCACTCTGCTTTTGGAGGGAGAGGCTCTTTTCTGTCCTTTGGGAGCTTCAGAAGGGTTTGCTTAGCCCTGTCAAAGATACAACCCCCACCCCGGAAAGACACACTGGCTGCCCTGTTCCCCTCCCCTGGGGTCCTGCTGCCAGCCCTCTACACCATTTGGCATGCTGGGAATTGCTTTGGGCATGTGGCTTCTGTGTCCGGTTTTTATTTTCAGAGCATCACTCTGGGGCTGAACTAACACTGTGTGTTGTACACTTGTTGCGTTCCCTGCCCCCATTCCTTCCTCTTCCTCTCTCCCTTCTCCCACACTCTTCCAGGCCTTCTGCCCCACTCTGCATGGCCCATTGACTTCACAACTTCGCCATTTCAAAAGGGAGCACCAGTGCAGGCCGGATGCCCAGGAGTGCTGATTGGGGTGGCGGCGAGAGACTGTTGTTGAGGGTTGCGTGAGTGTGCGCAAGTGTGCCTGTGCAGGAGTATGGACGAGCTGGTGTCAAAGCAGGCCTCTTCTTGCTTTCCTTTTTGTCAAGTGTGCACAAATTTCCTCACTGCGTTCCTTCCAGGATCAGTGTTTTTTTCACGTGCCTGGACACCTGTCTTGTTTGCATAATGAAGAAAGAATCATGATCATGAATGAAGAAGGGGTCCTTGGGGCTGTGCTACCCACCTTGCTCATGGCTAGAGTTGCCAAATTCCAGGTGGCATCTGGAAATCTGCTGTCACAGTTGATCTCCAGACAACCAGGCTCAGTTCCCCTGGAGAAAATGGGTGCTTTGAAGGGTGAACTCTAAAATATTATTCCCAGAGACGTATCTAGGGAAAATGTAGCCCGGTAAAATCTGAGCCCCCCCCCCCCCCGCCCCGTATAGGCAGCCGCCCTTCCCCCCATGACCAAACAACTTTTTTTGCACCATGTCTTGAAGTCAGTGTATGGACCTGGGGGGAAGGAGGAGGGGTATGGGGGACAATTTTCCACTTCCCCACGTTATTAAATGGCCACAGCCCGGGGACATTTGATCCCATATGTCCCCCTGGGCAGTACGCCCCTAATTACCCTGCTGATGTCTTTCCCCTCCCCAAACCCCACCCTTCTCAGGCTCCACCCCAAAATCTTCGGGTATTTCCCAAGCCAGAGTCGGCAAACCTAGACATGACCATTATGTTCTCCTATCCAACATCCTAGTTGTTGCTGCAGGTGATTTTCACCTGGTCTTCTGAAGCCCTGAGCCAGAAGCAGAAGAAGAAGAGTTTGGATTTATATCCCCCCTTTCTCTCCTGCAGGAGACTCAAAGGGGCTTACAATCTCCTTGCCCTTCCCCCCAGAAGAAAAAGTTGCCTAGATGTGGGCATCTTTCCTGAGGCTTAATGGTGTATTTTGATGGCAAAGGATCTGTAGAGTTCTGATCCAGCCAGCTAATTTTTTTTTACTGCCACTGACGTTTCAGATATTTATCTGAAGCTCTGAGTGTGGCTCTTGATAAGGCAGCATTAGATGTCTGCACATAGGTTCGTTTGTGTGCATCCAAGTACTGCAATTGTAAACTGGATCCAAATCTGTTGAACGGCTTCAGTTGTCATCTGGGAAAGAAGCAACTGATCCATCAGCGGATCATTCACGGCAGGCTTGTTGAAGGGACAATCCCGAGGAACCCATAGTGGAAGCCTGGCCAATTAAAATCATAGGAATCTGGTTTATATATTTGCAGTGTAAATTAACAGTAGGTAAAAGGTAAAGGTAGTCCCCTGTGCAAACACTGGGTCATTACCAACTCATGGGGTGGCATCAAATTCCAATGTTTACTAGGCAAACTAGTAAGGGTGGTTTGCCACTCCCTTCCCCAGCCATCTATATGTTACCCCCATCAAGCTGGGTAGTCATTTCACCAACTTTGAAAGGAAGGAAGGCTGAGCCAACCTTGAGCCGGCTACCTGAAAGTGACTTCTGGTGAGATCGAACTCAGGTTGTGAGCAGAGCTTGGACTGCAGTACTGCAGCTTACCTCTCTGCCCCATGGGGCTCTTAAATTAAAAGCACAATCCTAGGAAAGAATTAACATTCTTTCAAGTTCATTGAAGCTCGGAAGGGTGTAACTTCTCATTGGACTTCACTGTTTGTGTGTGTGGAGACAACACAACTTCTTCTGTCAGCTGAGCAGAGAGCATGATGACCCTGAGTGTCTATGTGTTTGAGCTGAACACATGTGTGAGAGTGCTCAGTGGATGATGAGCAATCCTTGGGATGAGTGTCCAGGCATGCACGTTGAAGAATGAGGTGTGTGCTATAGAGATAAGTTATGTGCTACTCTTGTGTGTGTGTGTGTGTGTGTGTGTGTGTGTGTGGAATTGTACCATTCATGCATACAAAGAAGAGGAATAAAGTGACCCTAGATCAGGGATGTCCCTGGCGCTTCAGATGTTGATGGACTACAATTCCCATCAGCCCCTGCTGGCAACATCTGAAGCGCCAGAGTTGGACACCTCTGCCCTAGATGCTATCATGCCTGCTCAGGTGTTCTAAGATCTGAATTCTGGGACCTTACCCATGGATGGAACTCTGGAGCAGCAAATTTCATGGCTGACCGAGTGATACTTGAACACCCAAACCGGAGCAATTGACCTGAACGTTATTAAACACAGTCATAGACCAGGAGAAAACACTTAAATACAAGCTCGGTAGTACTGCTAACGAGCAGTGAACAGGCAATTTCACATGACACCAAAGATCTCCATGTTCTGTCAGCGGTGCAACAAAAACTTTGGCTCTGCATCTGAAATGGTGGAGTGCTCGACGTTGAGTGAAAACCTAACGAGTGAGTCACAAGGGTGACTAGAATAACTAGAATATCCAAAAGGCCCAGTCAGCAGGGGTGAAATGAAATGGTTTCTAAAGTCCTTGTAGAATGCACAATATAGCGGAGTATGGGCGATCGTCTCAATCGCATTTGCATTACAAGGACATATGCGGGCCTCCATAGGCCACGGCAGGACTCTGCTTCTAAGCAAGCCCAATGGAAAGGCATTAAAGCGAGCTTTTGAAAAAAGCCCATCGAGATTTATTAAGAGTACAGAGTGATTGACAGAGAGACCTTCCGCAGGGGATTTTCTTAACAGTTTGGCACTTTTGGTGCACAGTGGAAAGTCGTGTCCAGAAAACCAAAGAGGATCTTTCTTGGAATGAGGGATTTTGAATCTCCCCTTTGTGGCTGGACATTCATCCTTCTTGGCCAAAAGAGTCTGCTTTTGTGCTCTGATGCCAGTTCTTTCCAGTGCCACCTCTAGAAAACTGAGTGGACGTGACGGAGTGCCGGCTCTGTAAGTGCGTGTGTATGTGTGCGTACATGCGCGTTTCTTCCGTGTAGGTTGATGTGGTATGGAACTTGATGTGTGTGTTTGTTTATATGTTGCCCTGCTGGGATGCTGCTTTGCACATGTTGATTTTCAGGTTTTTGCAGTCTCTCTTACACATCTGCCCCCCCGCCCCCCACCGATCCCATTTCAAGCCTCCTCTGTTATTTAGGAAGAAGAACAGAAGATTTTGGATATATACCGCACCTTTCTCTCCTGTAAGGAGACTCAAGGTGGCTTACAAGCTCCTTTCCCTTCCTCTCCCCACAATAGACATCTTGTGAGGCAGGTGGATCTGAGAGAGTTCTGCAAGAACTGTGACTAACCCAAGGTCACCCAGCAAGAGTGAAGGAGTGTGGAAGCACATCTGGTTCACCAGATAAGCCTCCACCACTCAGGTGGAGGAGTGGGGAATCAAACCCGGTTCTCCAGATTAGAATCCACCTGCTTCTAACCAGCTCCATCTAAGAATCTGGCCATCTTCAAATTCCCCCCCACCCCTTCCTTCCAGGAGTGTCAGAGAGTAACTCTCTGCTAATTCTCCCTACGTATCCTAATAGCACTTCCTTCTCCCTCACCCAGCTTGTGTAGAGCAATTCTGCAATATGTGTTTGCGCAAAGCCCAGAATGTAGCAGCTGGTGGACTGCAGGAGTGTGAATGACAGAAGGCTCCAGGGCCAGGTGTATGTCTGCGTGTGTGAGCCAGGGAAGGAGAGAAGGGGGTCCACTGAGCTAATACACAGACCAGCTGTGCACATGAAGCTGTGCCGAAGTCCCACTTGGGAGCAGGAATCTTCACTCTTGTTGACTCTATCAGTGCAACCCATCAAAGTGGAACTATATTAAAAACTGGTCTCTCGCATGTATGCGCAACAGAAACCTTCTGATGGGGCACATGATTGCACAGTTGCTCACTGAGAACTCTCTTCTCCTCTTGAAACAAAGTATGCATGCGTGGAAGCCCTCTTGGGCTCCAAACATGTGGTTATGTTTGGAGCAAGAGCGTGTGCGCCTGAGTTCAGCTGGGCAGCTTCCCTGCGTGATCCTGCAGTGTGAAAATGTGCGAGCTTCCGATAGACATGCATTTTCTGCACGAGTGGTTATGCAGCACCTTCCTCTGTGTGCAGGCACCTCGCCCAGCCAGGCAGCGTGCGTGTTGTTCTACAGCCTGCTTCTCTGAGTATCCCATGGGATCCGTGGCCCCTGTATGTCTCTGTGTGTGCACGGGCGTGGGCTTGTCTATTTGTGTGCATAAGGAGTGAATGTCCTCTATTTGGAATGCCTGAACTGGGACTGCAGACGGATGCAACATGAGGGTTCCACATCAGTGTGTGTGAGGGGTCGGGCACCTCCTTCTGTTCACCACAGACGCACTCCTGATGGCAATTTTGGGTGCTTCCAGGTGCTCCCCTTAGAAGTGGCCGAGTAGCTCTCTTTCTGCTGCCTCTCTTGCTCTGATTCTTCCACTTGGGCTTCCTCCATTTTCTCTCTCACACCTCTTGCATGCCTTTGCCTGCCTCTCCTCTCTATCTCTGTCCACCCCACCCAGCACCATTTCTCAGCGCCTCCCCGCCCCATCTAACACGCATGGAGGTCGCTTTGGGCCTACGTCCTTGCTTTGCACGGCTGCTCTGTCTCCATCTGAGTCTCTTCTCAGCTGATCTCTCTTTCTCTCTCTCTCTCTCTTCTTTCTAATGATTAATTAATTAATTAATTGAGAGTCATGATTAATGCTAGCTGATAATTAACTCCTGTTGTACTAATAGTATACTAATTAAAGACTGTTGATTGTTCCTACTAACTGCCATTTTTGTGTCTGAACTTTTAAGTTTGTCCAAGGAGATTGCCCTTCCTCTCCAAATTCTTTTGCTCAAGCATCCCCCCTCCTCTCCCCTTTCTGCCCCTTCCTGATCCCTTTGTCCTCTGTGACTCTTCCTCCAGGGGCCACTCCGATTAAGGCTCTGTCCTGGTGTTGAGGGGCGGGGGAATCGATGTGCAAAATTTCCAACTTCTAACTAGTTTTCTAGAGCTGACGGGGAGAAGGCTTTTGACCAACTCCTGGCAAATCATCACTACTTTTTCTCCCTGTGTTTTCCTATCCAAAGGTAGCATGATGTCAAGTGTCTTTACTAGGCAATGGTAGGATGGACGGGGAGGAGGGGGGAGTCAGAGCAGATGCCTGGTGGGCGGGACACAGTTCCAGCCTTGTAGAGCAGTCCTAGATTGGAGATCAGGATGGGAATATGCAGCAAACTTTTGGTGTTCCTGTATTCAATGCTCTTTTTGGCCCCTTCCGCACATGCAGAATAATCCACTTTCAGTGCACTTTGAAGCTGAATTTTGCTGTGTCGAGTAGCAAAATCTACTTTCAAACAATTTTGAAAGAGGAGTGAATGTGCATTATTCTGCACGTGCGGAAGGGGCCTTTGAGAAAAGGAGCCGTTGGCTCTGCCTGCAGCCGAGCAAAGCGGTTTGGGGGCTGGTGGCATGGAAGAACACCTCCCACCTGCCCGGAAATTCAGCCTGAGAGTGAAATAGTTGTCCCTGGGGTCACTGAATCTATGAGATAGGCTTAAGACAGATTCTGGGCAAATGCCTGCACAGGTGGAAGCCCTTCGTACATCACACAAAGACACCCTCCCCCTATAAAAGTTCTTATTTATTGACTCCAGGGTTTCGGTGGTCATTATTTCCCCCAAGTCCTGCTTTTGCGGCACTTGCAGGGATGCAGCGGTATTTTGGCCATAAAAATTCTTGGGTGTGGATGGGGGTGAAAAATAACAATCGGTCTCCAGCTTTGTACCTCTTTCCTCACCCAGGAGTTTCTTGAGGCACCCAAAGGGGGAGGTCCTTGCCTGGTTGGTACAGCCAATGTTGGTGCCCCGCTTGGTATCACCCAGCTGTGCCCCGCTGCCAGTTCTTTCTGCCCTCCCAGGCTGTCCTCAGGCATTGCCAGCGAACAGCCCTGGTTTAGCGAAACAATGCATGGTTGGATTTGAACCCAGCCCTGGTGCAGGTAAATTGCTGTGATCAAGGCCTGAAGTGCAAAAGGCAGAAGGTAGACTAGGCAAGCACAGAGGTCCAAGCTTCCGTAAGATCCATACTGCCTGCCAGCCGTAGGGGGCAGTGTTTTCGAAATCTCTGCCTCCTGCTGCTCCCAAACAGCCACAGAAAGCACTTTGAGAGGTTAAATCCCATCCTCCGCTTGTGAGGCTCCTTATTCAAGCCACAGGCTGCTTTGGGTGGTGCCCCCGCCTCGTTTGCATGGAGGCAGGAGACTGGGTTTACCCTTACTGAAAACAGTCAGAGATGCTTGCCTTGGTAACATCACAGGGATCTGTATTTATGTCTTTATTTTATTAAATTCAGTTCCCTTTGCATTCCTGCCTCCAAAGAGCAGCTTCACCTGCTGCGTTTCTTATACAACGATGGGGAGAGGAAAAGTTTACTTCAGTAGATAATGATTGCACAGACGTGCATGTGTATTTTTACCACTTGTGCAGACTTTGGGGACACACTTCTCTCAGTGCTCGTGCGCCTGAGTAAAAAGGAAGTATTTACTCATTACAGCATAAATGGGACGCTCTCTGTCCCATTTGGCCTCATGCAGGTTGAAAACAGGCCCTGTGTGAAGCAGACTTCTGGCTTCCCAGTGGTTTTAGAATGAAAGTAGGGAAGGTGGAGCTCAAAGGAGTTGCCTTCATTGCAATATCTGTCCTGGTGAGCAGCTGGCCCAGTCACAGCCCTCCACATGTCCAAGGGAGTTGTTGTGGGGGCTTCCTGCTCCTTCCTTGCAAAACCTGGGGAATGTGAAAGGATGTGTTGCGGGCGGGGGGGGGGTGTCACTGTCTGCTGGAAAGGGGGAGAGGGCTCGTGGCAGATTCCGCCCCCCACCCAGTTGCTCCTCCCACGTCTGCATTCTAACTTTGTTTGCATGCTGTTGTACTGACTAATTACTAATGAGATTCTTCTCCCCCCACCCTCCTTGCTCCCCTCCCTCTCCCCTTTCCTTTCTCCTGGTTGCCTCACTGTGGAGGCAAAACTGAGTGTGCAGAAGAGGATTTCCAAAATGAGACATCCCCCTGCTTAGCTTCCCCGCCCCACACACGAATGCCCTCCTCCACCCCAGTCGCACAGCAGGATAAAATGTTCTACCCTTCGCTAGGACAGAGCCCCCGTTTCCCCACCCTCTGTACACAAGCCTTGATGGTTCGAGCCAAATTGTGGGTGATAAAAAGGAGGAGCGCCATCGCCAACACACAGCATCGTGTGTCTTTATTAGCTGTGTGTCTCGCAACCAGCCACAGGCGAGCTATGTTTGGGTTGCACGTGCACTTTGTACCACTGAGATCAATACAGCCCCAGACCCCGAGGAGCCATCTTCTTTGCTGGGGTTCTTCTGGCCATGGGTTGGATGCAGTTTGGGTGCCGGTCTGCCTGGACCTGAAAGACTGGTAGAGAGGCTGGTACCTCTCCCAGCTGCGCCGTTTCTGCCTGATGCAACTCTGTCCAGGTACTCAATTTCAATCATGTCTCTTGTCGCCTAGCCTGAGTTTTTGGCAGGGGAAGGAATATGCTGCTTGGCAGTGCCCCCTGCAGGATACTGTTGTCATTGCAGGAGAACCCACTGTTCCAAGCAGTGGGTGTGTTAGTCTGTGGTAGCAAAACTTAACCAGACTTCAGTAGCACTTCATAGACTAACAAAATTTATTCCAGTATCGACTTTCGCAAGTCAAAGCTCACATCTTCAAATGCTCATCACAACTATCACACTTTTTGTGCAGATGTGTCTTCTTCAAGCTGAAGATGCCGTGTTTGGTATTTTAAAACCTGTATTCAATGCAGAGAGAAACAACAGGGCAACAGATATTTGGCCGTTATTCCTCTCCCCGTATTGCATATAGGGAAACTGGGGGTTGAGAGAGCATGGCTTGCCTAGACCCAGAGGCGTACCCAGGGGAAATGGTGCCTGGGGTAACACCTGCTCCGGGCGCCCCCCCCCCTCGCCCCACTTACCTTAGCCAGCAGTGGCAGTCCTGGGCAGCCTGGTGGAACTGGGCCAACGGACCGGGCCAAGGGGCACCTGGTGGGCCTGCAGTAGGCTCCTGGCCGGGAGTAGGCTCCCTGCAGTAGGCTCCTGGCCGGGAGTACTGCAGACCTGGTGGGCCTGCAGTAGGCTCCACCGGACACCCACCATGTTATCTAATGAAGGTACCCGGGGTCAACTGCCCCCCATATCCCTCTGGCAGATACGCCATTGCCTGGAGCCAGCTAGTGAGTTTGCGGCAGAGCTGAGTTTTGAACTTGCAGCCTCCCCGACGGGGTTTCCAACCTCCAGGGGGTAGCTGAAGATCTCTCGCTGTTTCAACTGATCTCCAGGCAACAGAGATCAGTTCCCTTGGGGAAAAATGGTTGATTTGGAAGATGGACTCAGTGGCGTTATACTCCATGGAAGTTCCTTCTCTCCCCAAACCCTGTCTTGCTCAGGCTCCACCCCCACAAAATCCCCAGGTGTTTCCCGACCCACATCTGGCAACAGCCCAGATGACGTTCACTTTTTAGATGCTGTCCCGTAGCTGTTTGCAGGAAATCTGTCACGCTGAGCAATTAAGAAAAGTCTTCCAAGAGAAACGGGCTGCCAGACAGGCGTCTTGTAAAACTCCAAGCGGTCCAAAGGTTGATGGTTCCTTTGACCCCCCCTCCAGATTAAATGCAACAGATTTCATGTCAACCACCACACCTGCACAGACACCATCGATTAGATTCTTTTGCAACATGAAATTCTCCTTCTGAAAACGGATGCTCCCTTTTGTGGTTTTTCTGGAACGAAAAGTTTGTGAAATTCTGTAACAAAACTTGGCAGGGCCTGCCTACTGATGAGAGCCAGCAAGTATTCCTTGTTGCTGTTGCCTGCAGTGAGGGCTGTATAGCTCCAGCCGGGCTATTAGCCAAGCTATTACTGTGCTGGGTTATATGGGAGAGGGGAGGAGAGGAGTTAATGGGTTATAAGTTGAATAAAGTTGCCAGGGACACGGAGTGCCGAGCCTGCCGCTGGAGCCAATGGCCCAGGAAATGGAGAGTGGGGCAAACCCAAAAGGCTTAAAATTTTCCTGGCCTGGCGTTTTATTTATCTGGTGTTAGTACGCTGGAAGGAAAAGAATCTGATCGTCTCAAACATTTCTCATGTCTGTCAGTGTTGATGTAACCTGCCGCAGCTGTATATAAAGCCTGTGACAATTGTCCCTGCCTAAGCAAATAAATAGCCTGCTTCAAGAGTGCCCCCAAAAAGACATTTTCATTAAGATTCCACAATATGTAAATTGATTTACATTTAACCCATTAGTTCCTTTGTTCAGATAGAGCGAATTAGCACAAAAATGCCTACATGGTTTGTGTAAACAAACGGGCTCCAGTTATCTGCTCGGCTGGTGGCCAATATTTTGGATGGTTTTTCTTACAGTTGGGTGTTCTGGCATGTAGAATGAGAGAGGCCGCATTGAAAGGGAGGAGGGTAGCGGAGAGACGAGGACACGAAAGGGAACTGTAATTAACGAAAGAGATTTATTTCCAACCTTGCAGCCATCTTGTGCGTACCTTGAACAATCGGGCGACCTGGAAACTCTCGTTTTCTGGAGCAGCTGAATTTTTTTGAGGAGTTCGAGCTGTATTCTGCACAAGATTCCTTGTGCCCAGAGCCATGTGAGATAAAATGGCTTTCTTGGAATCCTCATACATAGCAGAAGCGGCAGCGCAGCCCATTTCACTTGGAAGCCCCGGTATGTTTAAAATGCGGCGCCTCCTGAAGGACAGCTCTAGGGCATTTCTGTGACATTTGAGCTGTAAATTCAAGAGGCCTCCCTCCTCCAGTTATTTATCTTGGGGCAGAATCTGCCCACCAGAAAATCTCCAACATAAGCCCCTCTTGAAAGAAAGGGGAACTGACCAAGAGCTGGATAGTGTCCTGGTGGGGCAGATCTGTCTGCTCACCCGTAATGGTGCCAAAATCTTCCTCTGTCTCTATGAGCAGTGCCAGGTGCATTTCAACTTTTACTGTCCTGGTCAGGGTTATGGCCTTCTAAGTTCATTGAAGTCAAGGGTCTTAGAAGTTGTTACTTCCTAGGACCATGGGGGCGAACCTATGGCACTCCAGATGTTCATGGACTACAATTCCCATCAGCCAATTGGCCATGCTGGCAGGGGCTGATGGGAATTGTAGTCCATGAACATCTGGAGTGCCATAGGTTCACCACCACTGGCCTAGGAAGTATCCCTAACTCTACAGACAATAAATCCAGCCTTGGAACTGATGGGCTGGTTGTTGTGGGTTTTTCTGGGGGTCTGTGTGACAGTAGTCTGGCAGTTTTTGCTCCTGAAATTTTGCCTGCACCTATAGCTGGCATCTTCAGAGGCATGTCACAATAAGATGTGTTTCTCTCCGTGGTTTCCCTCTCTGTGCCATGAAGAGAAACACATCTTACTGTGACGAGCCTCTGAAGATGCCAGCCCTAGACATGGGCAAAACGTTAGAAGCAGAAACTGCCAGATCACAGCCACAGAGCCCAGAAAACCCCTAACGCCCAGTTGATTTTGGCTGTGAAAGCTTTCAACAATACTCCCTTTACTACTAGGGAGTAAAGTACTACTGATAACACTTAGCATTTGCATAGCTCTTCAGATAGTATCACATGCATTATTTTGCCTTGGTACCCTGATCAGGATAGAAAGGTGGTGTATACATTTTGTAAACAAAGAAATCAAGAATCCTTACAACAGTCCTGTAGAGTAGGACAACATTCTTATCCACATATTGTAGATTGGAGGATTGCGAGAGGGTAGCTTGCCTAGGGAACTACGCATTATGGTTTTCACCATGCAGTATCTGGGTTCCTCTAACCTGACTTTGACTCATTCACATTTTTTATTGGATTTGACTTTTAATTTATATACCGTCCTCCCCCGGAGGGCTCAGGGCGGTGTACAACATAATAGATAAACAACAGCATGTCAATACAGTAGGCATAATAACAACATCATTTACAACAATCCTAACAGTAGTCCAACATCAGCTTAATAAATACCTAACATTGGGTATGTTTCCCAATTACTCAGGGCTCTGTTTCAGGTCAGGACCCTGGAGAGGAAGGGGAAAGGGCTTCAGTCTTAATCCCGCCCATGCCATTTTCCTGACCTCAAGCAAACCCCGGGGTGCTGTTTGTCCAGTTGGTCTGGGGGTGATGTTTGTACCCCCAGTGTTTGTACCCAGCACCTGGTAAATGGGGATTTTCACTTCCAACTTTGAAGCGTCTGCAAACCCCAAACCACAGAGCCTGTGGTGTTACACTTTAACTGGAAGAGTCAGCAGTCATTGCAAAGTGACCCAGGTTAATTTAAAAGGTTGCAATGGCTGTGCAAAAGAGGGATACTCAAGTGACACCCTCGTCTGGCCTTTCTGCACTGCAGGGCCCCTTTTGCAGCCATTTATACCTCCTCCAAAGTCATTAACGCCTCATTAACGCCACCCTGGGCTGCCTCTTTGGTTTCCTTTAGAGCCTGGCTTTGTTAAATGAGCGAGCCATAAATGCCTGGCCACGGAGAGTTATGGTTTCAAGTAGTTAAAAGTGTTAACTCTCTTTTATTCCCCACCCCCCAGCTACTCGGTGGCCTGCTCACGGAGCTCTTTCTGCCACCTTCCAGTTTGGGTTTCTTCTGTATCTGTGAATCAGCCTCCATCTTTTCTACTTGTTCTTTCCTCTTCCGCCGGCTCCTTGCAGGCTGATCCCTTTTTGAATGGATCCGCGTTGGCAGCTCTCAGAAGGGCGCCTCTCTTTTGTCATGTGAAAACACGAACGAACAATGAAGAGACTTCTTTAAAAGTGCTCAGTTTTGTTGCTGCCTTAACTGCCACACTTTAGACACTGCTCCGTCAGATGGGTGAAGCAGAGAAGGAAGTTGGCAGACATGCATCCGCGCGTACGGATTGCGTTGGGGAGAGTCTCAGCTCCGTGCAGTGGGGCCCCACGGCAACAGAAATGCAGCAGCGGCGGGTCTGCCGCAGATCTTTGCACAGCTGCAGGGTGCAAGAAATGGTGAGGCAGTTGGTCCTTCAGACTCTGCAGTCATTTCTTCCAGAGAGGCAGCTAGCCTTTTTTCGTGCCAGGTGGGGCTGCCTCATTTCCGATTGGGCTCCAAGTGAGGAAAGAATTCCTTGTAGCCACCTCAGTAATCCTGTTGCCAAACCTAAGAGTTTCAGTGTTGGTGAATTCTTAGTATCAGGAGTATCTAGGAAAGTCATTTTATGTTCAGAAGCTTTTACCTCCTTATAATGAATGCTCTGATAAATAAATAATAATGTCCTTAAGTGATTCCCTCCTTTTCCCCACATCCAGCTGTAACCAAATTATGGTGAGCCCACAGGGATTTTAAGGCAAGACACGGTTCAGAGGTGGCTTGCCATTGCTCGGTTCTGTGCTTGCCTCTGTGTAGTGACCCTGGTGTTCCTTGGTGGTCTCTCATCCAAATTCTAACCAGGTTCAGCCCTGCTTAGCTTCCAAGATCGGAGGAGATCAGAATAAGTTGGATTATCTGTGTCACAGCCAGTGATCCCTTGCCTGCCTTTCAGTATTCTGCTGTTGTCGCAGCCATGCTATTTTCCTATCTGAAGCCCTTCAGCTGAGGATAACAGGGATTCCAGTAACTGACCCACAACCCCACCCCTTAAGAAGAACTACCCACCAGCCTAGTGTGAAAGGGCCAGCATGCTCATGAAACACTTTGAACCTCTAGCACAGGGGTGTCCAACTCTGGCGCTTCAGATGTTCATGGACTACACTTCCCATCAGCCCCTGCTGGCATGGCTGGGAATTGTAGTCCATGAACATCTGAAGCACCAGAGTTGGACACTCCTGCTCTGGCGGAATGTCCTATCTACCAGGCACAGGAGATGCCACGACGAAAATGAGCGACAGTCCCTACTTTGAATAAACGCTCCTTTGATTTGCTGTAATTGGCTTGAAGTGTCGGAGAGTTGAAGAGCTGAAGAATTGCAATGAGCTGGTCGCATCCCACATGAAGACGACATTCATGTGCCGATTCTTCTCTGGTCCTCGGAAAGGCTCCAGGGTCCAGGGCAGGCACGTTTTCTATTGTCGAAGGTTTTCACGGCCAGAATCAATTGGCTGTCGTGGGTTTTCCAGGCTGTATGGCCATGGTCTGGCGGTTTTTGCTCCTACTGTTTCACCCTCGTCTGTGGCTGACTGAGACATGCCTCTGAAAATGCCAGCCATAGATACGGAGGAAATGTTAGGCGCAAAAGCTGCCAGACCATGGCCACACAGCCTGGAAAACCCACGACAGCCAACTGTTAAATTTTCCTGGACAGTGAGGGCCAGGTATGAACTGACCCAGAAGCATCTCACTTGCAGAAGAAGAAGAGTTTGGATTTATATCCCCCCTTCCTCTCCTGCAAGGAGACTCAAAGGGGCTTACAATCTCCTTCCCTTTCCACCCCCACAACAAACACTGGGTGGGTGGGGCTGAGAGAGCTCCGAAGAACTGTGACTAGCTCAAGGTCACCCAGCTGGCATGTGTTGGCGCACACAAGCTAATCTAGTTCCCCAGATAAGCCTCCGCAGCTCAAGTGGCAGAGTGGGGAATCAAACCCGGTTCTCCAGATTAGAGTGCACCTGCTCTTAACCACTACACCACGCTGGCTCTATAAGGGCATAAGAAGGACTCCTCTGGCTTAGGTCAATGGCCCAGTTAGCCATTCATACTGTTTTATACAGTGCCCAACCAGTTATTCTGGAGGGCCAACAAAAATGGTACAAAGGCAAGGCCTTCCCTTGATATTGCCTCCTAGCACTGATGGTTTTTTGCCTCTGAATATGGAGATTCCCTTTAGTCACTGTGGCTGGTAGCCACTGATGGACCTCTTCCATGAACCTCCTTTTAAAGCAGGGGTGTCCAACTCTGGCGCTTCAGATGTTCGTGGACTACAATTCCCATCAGCCCTTGCTGGCATGGCCAATTGGCCATGCCAGCAGGGGGTTATGGAAATTGTAGTCCATGAACATCTGAAGCGACAGAGTTGGACACCCCTGTTTTAAAACCACCCATGCCTGTGGCCATCACTACATCCTCCCATCGATGAATTTCATAAGTGCCACCTTTCGTTCACCCTGAATCTACTGCCCATCAGCTTTGCTGGGTGCCCCTGAATGGCTTCATTATTAAAGAGTGAGAACAAGTTCTCTCTATCCATTTTTTCCCACCCCAGGCACCCTGGATCGGGATGCTGGTAAAGCAGCGGGGCTTCTCTGGACACAAGAGCTGGAAAGTAATGAGAATGTCCGGGGTTTTTTATGTGTAGCAGAATCCTTAACAAGAGGAAACGCTCACACACACGCATGCACCATCTCTACCTACATTCTGAAGTGGTCGAATCCTGGGAGAGTTGTACCATGTGACGCTTCCTTATATATGGAAGGGCTCTTAATCAATTTGTGCCACCCCGGTCCTGTTCATGGTAGATTTAGTCTGCCTGCTGCAATGTTTAGAGGCTTTATTAGGGTCAACAGGCCTCCCTTCCTTCTAATGTGCCTCTCTGCTTTCAGTGAGTAGTTCATATATTTTGTTTATTTGTTCCTAAGCTATCATTACTTTGCCTTAATTCTTCAGAGACCGGTTAGTCTAGCCTCCACCGCAGCACAAATTCTGGAGGGCTGAGTGGGTGGCCTGACGGGCTTTATTCTGCACGGCGGAGCTGTTGTAATCACTGACTGTGCGGGATAAACCTCTGACTCCGCTCCCTCCCTCCAACTGACTTCCATTCCAGCCAATCCCGTCTGCCTTCCTCTGCGCATCTCGGGCTGTTCAGCCTCTGGCTGTGTTGCAACTGAGACGTGCTGCTACAGATCCCGTTTTCCTGACTTGGGGCTCTGGAGTTAGGTGAACAGAAGTAGAACCCTGCTGGATCAGATCAGAACCTGGTCTGGTCCAGCATCCTTTTCCATACAGTAACCAAACAACTTCTCTGGAGGGCCAGCAAGCAGGGTACAGAAGCCAAGGCCGCCCTCTGACAGTGCCTCCTGTCCAGGGGTGTACCAGCCAGGGGGACATATGGGGTCAAATGTCCCCAGGCTGCAGCCATTTAGCCACATGGGGGGGGGGGAAAATCACCCCCACACCCCTCCTCCTCCCCCACCCAGGTCCATACACTGACTTCAAGACCGGGTGCAAAAATACATTGCTGGGTCATCGTGAGGGAGGGCAGCAACCCATTGATACGCCTCTGCTCCTATCATCAGTCGAGGTGTACTGCCACTGGATGTGGAGGAGCTTCCCTTTGTTCACCATGTTAAGTAGCCACTGATAGATCTAAATGATTTTTCTGTTATTTATTTATTTGTTTGTTTGATTTTAGTATACCGCCCCATCCCCAAGGGGCTCTGGGCAGTGTACAACATAGTCATCATACAGTACAATAACAAAAGGGGCAATTAAACAACAACCAATGAATACCTAACATTAACTAAAACAGTATGAGCTAATAGATTAAGCTAATAGATGAAGCCCTGTTACATAGTGGTCATGTGGTATAAGCATGATCACTTGGGTTTTTAGGTGGGAGGACCACCTGCAAAGGTATCTGTGTCAGCTTCCCTATTTCTGTTGTACGACCCAACTATTTGACCCAATTTCCAGCGCTGTCTTCATCAGAGCAAGTTTGCATCCAGACAGTTGCTCCTTTAAGACCAGCAATATTTCTGGTGTGTAAGCTTTCAATAGTCACATCGTGTTGGTCTTTGGGGCACTACTGGCCTCGAATCTGGCTCTTCTACTGCAGACCAACATGGCTGCCCGCTTCAAACAGTCTTCAGCAGAGTTAAACTCTTCTAACTCCATTGAAGTCAATGGGTTTAGAATGGGTGGGTGGAAGAACTCTGTTCAACTCTGTCAGTATAGCAATCGTGAATGAAGGAACGTTGCCAATGAATCAGCGCCACAGTTCTGCAAGCAAGGAAAATTGGGAAATATCTTACCTTTGTAGCCCATCAAGGGAATTAAATGGAGACAATTGGGATCCTTTGTGAGTGTTTTAAGTCAGACAGTATTTGAAGAAGTTTCTTTCTTCTCCTTCCATGAGCAATGGAAAGTAGAAGGCAGCCTTTCATTTTCAGGAGTGGAGAGAGCGTGCTGGAAGCTTTATGAGATGTTTATTTACAAATAAGAGGAACTGTGGAAGTGCAGAAGCAAGCCCAAAGGTGGGAAGTGGTAGCCACAGAGCAACATGAGTTCTGTTATATGCCTGGACTTCTTTACTCAAAGCATAATTGGTTTCTGGAATTCACTGTCATGGGAGATGCTGATGGCCACTGATTTAGTTGACTTTAAAAAGGGAGGAGACAGAGTAAGGGAGGACAGGTCTTTCAAGAAGAAGAAGAGTTTGGATTTATACCCTGCCTTTCTGTCCTGTAAGGAGACTCAAGGAGCCTTCAAGCTCTTTCCCCTTCCTTTCCCCACAACAGACACCTTGTGAGGCAGGTGGGACTGAGAGAGCCCTGAGAGAATCGTGACTAGCCCAAGGTCACCCAGCAGGAATGTAGGAGTTTGGAAACACATCTGGTTCACCAGATAAGCCTCTGCCACTCAGGTGGAGGAGTGGGGAATTAAACCCAGTTTTCCAGATTAGAATCCACCTGCTCCTAACCACTATACCAGTGGTGGCGAACCTTTGGCACTCCAGATTTTATGGACTATGATTCCCATCAGCCCCTGCCAATTGGCCATGCTGGCAGGGGCTGATGGGAATTGTAGTCCATAACATCTGGAGTGCCAAAGGTTCGCCACCACGGCACTATACGGCTATTAACCACGGCTCTTAATGCTATTAACCACAGAGGTGGAATTGAACCTTAATGTTCAGAGGCAGTTGCCCTCAGAATTAGCGATGCCAGCCTGCTGGTGGGACCAGAGGATCCCCTGGAATTACTGCTCATGTCCAGACTACAGAGATCAGTTCTCCTGGAGAAAATGGCTGTTCTGGAGGGTGGACTTTGTGGCCTGAAGTCCCTGACCTCTGCAGGTCCTCCATCCCTAATCCCCAGAAGTTTCTTAACCTGGATGTGACAACCCTAAAGGACACCCATTCCCCGCTGGAGTGAGACTCAACAACCCTGCTCTGAATACTTCCACTAGGGAGCAACAGCGGGTCTCTGTTCTGCTTGTCAGTTTCCTAGATCAAGGGTGGCCAACCTGTGGCACTCCAGATGTTCATGGACTACAATTCCCACCAGCCTTGTCCTAGAGGCATCTCATTGGTCACTATGTGAAGCAGGATGCTGGAGTAGGAGAACCATTGCTCCGGTCCAGCATGGTCACTCTTACGTTCTCCAACTTACCCAAAGGTCCTGCTTTCTGCCCTTCGTGGATGAAGTGGGTGAGATGGATTTGACCCAGCAAGACAAGGCAAAGCTCCTTTCCTTGGAATTGCCAGCCTGCCCATTCCCCCCTGCGGAACTGCTTTCAGAGGCTCTTCTGGGCCTTCATTCTTAGAGGGCCCTGAAGGCCAACGTGTGGGGTGAAGGTGGGGGGGGGGGAGGGAGAATCACTTGAGAATCTTCCCAATAATGTTTTCAATTCTCCGAAAACCAAGCAGAAATTACAAGGTGCAGGAAAGCGGCCGGACGCAGAACAAGATGAAACCCAAACCTCAGAAGCTACACAGCCCACAAAACCATTAAGGCTGCAGCGCATTTCCGTGGAATTTCAGGAAAGCTCTTTCCTCCTAAATGGCTTGTGGTTTGCAGCCAAACGAAGAGAGCCAGGCGTGTTGCTATAAATAAAAAGGCACCGATTGCCGCATAACAAACAGCGGGGTGAATTATTTCACTGCCGCTGAGTGCTTTTCGGGTGACCTGTGGAAGAAGGAAGGGCCCTGCGAGCAAGCCCAGCTGGGGTTTAGGCGCCGCAGACTGGCTGGGGTTACGTAATTCATTACATTTATACGCCGCTCTTCCTGCGAAGGGCTCCGTGCGGTTTTCTTCTGGCTCTCTGGCAGTCTGTTCCCCGTTTAGGCAGTTTGCTTCAAAACCTGCTTCGGGGCTAGCAGAAATAGATCGGCCCTTTCACACAGCAGGGGAACTTCCCTCTAAACCAGTGTTTCCCAACCTTTTCGAGGTCAGGGTACCCTTGACCTCACTCTTCATATCTCACGGTACCCCTGCCGCCACCCTCCACCTTCCCCTCCCATTGCCCCTGCTTGCCACACCCCCCACCTTCCCCTCCCAGGGTGAAGGGAAGCACTGGGGGTGGGGTGGCTGCTGACCTTGTGGCAGGTCCTGCCCCATGGGCCAGCTCTATGTCCTTGTTGGCGCTGGTGGGAGACACCACAAAAATTAGGGGGGGGGGGCAGTAGTGTTGCCGCGGTACCCCTAGGACATGCTCACGGCACCCCAGGGTACCAAGAATGGCTGCTCTAAACCATGGTCTTGGAGAACCACTGGCTGGCATGAGCGAGCCGTGTGCTAAGCCCCAGTGATGCTGATAACACCTCCAGGAGCCATTGGGATAAGCCCCAGGGGCTGGCCGTGGCATTGGGCATACGCTTGCTTGTCACCTTCTCCCATGCAACTGCTGTGTCTTAGTGAAACAGCCCCTGCTTCTCAGCTCATACCCAGCCAACGGCACTGTGGAAGAGGGGTAATGGGTGACTCTACACCTGACATCGTCACCCCTGGCTGAAATGACTGGGCTTGGCTTGCTCCTGGTGGTTTAAAAATCCCAGCCTGCCCCCAAAGTACCAGAAATATATTGTTTCGCTTCCCACAGGTGTCAAACTTGTGGCCCTCCGGATGCTATGGACTACAGTCCCCATCATCCCCTGCCAGCATCATGCTGGCAGGGGATGATGGGAAGTGTAGTCCATAACATCTGGAGGGCCGCGAGTTTGACACCTGTGCTTCAGACCATTCCCTGGGCCTTTTTCCAGGCGGTGTGTTTGCACGAACCTCCAAAGTAATGCTATTTTCGACCCATCGAGGTATGCAGCAAAAAAAAAAATCTTGTTCTTGACGCAATCTGCTCGATAGTTTGCAGAACCCGAGACCTGCCTGCCGTTTGTGCTTCCGTATCTGCCCAGCCGGTAAGCGTGTTGTGATAAGCAGTTGGATCTTGCTGGAGATTTGGGCATATGTTATAAATTAAGCCTGAACAGATTAAACCATATGGAGGGTTGCCTTGGATTCCCCTTCTGAATTCTGCCAGTGAGTCCCAGATTGCAACTTTTTTTGCAAGTCTGTCACTCATCTACAGATTCCCTCATTGGAGCTAACCCCCCCTCCCCCCCGTGAAGAGGAACTAGCACAGGCAGTTTGTGAAATCCCTTCTCAAAATAAAAGATTAGCAACTTCCTCTGGGGAGCCTTTTGAATAGGGGTGCCAGGCAGAGACGTACGGCCTATAGGGATATAGGGTCACTATAGGGATATAGGGTCACCCATGACCCCGGGCGTGCAACTTTTGGTCATGTGGGGGGTGCCAGATGCCCCCTCACATGACCAAACAGCGTGCGCCCTCACTGCATGCCACCAAGCCCCGCCCCCAGCCTCTGTGAAGGCTGCCTTTTGGGCAAAAGCCGACTTGCAGGAAGGCCGGGAGGGCCTCGAGCCCCGCCCCCAGCCTGCAGGGAGGCGGGGGCATGCCCCAAGTCCCGCCCCCGAGCACTGGGGGGGCACTTGGAGAAGGGGTTATCTCTGGGCGCCATTTCCCCCAATACGCTTCTGGTGCCAGGAGCCATCCTACATTCCCAGGCTAAGTTTCCTTTCAGACGATCCTGACTTAGCCCAACCATCACAAAAAATCTCTTTACTTATCTGATGCCATAGGCCCAGGGTGATCAGGACCTTGGTGATTTTGTCTCCCTAGACTCCCCAGGTCTCAAGATTCCCAGAGCTGTGGTGGGTGCAGCCACAAAAAGGTTCCCATAAATGGCTGCTGTAAGAGGTGGAGCTAGCTACAAAATGGCTGCCCCAGCTAATCAGTCACACAGTGAAGATACTTGCAACCAATTAAATCTCCATGGCCAATCAAAAGCCTTTCTGTGTTTGAAAGCCAACCTGAATTAGATCAAGTTCCTTTCCTCTTGCAACATGGCCCTCTGGACGCCTGTGGAATGGCCCCATGGCCAGTAAACACAGGTGTAGCATGGTAAAAACACCATGGGGGGGGGGGGGACTTCGGACAGATCCCACCCCGAAAACAAGTCTCCCCTATGTTATTTACCCCAAATCAGGTTTTTTGAGAATCACGCTATTTGTGAGTCTTTTAAATAATCCCAGGTTGCAGACGCTTTCAAGCAAACAGCCGGGCAGGAGGCGCTTTATTCGCTTCCGTTTTCCTTTTTTAAAATGCACGTGAACGCGAAAACAGGGAAACGGGTTACTTTATCCTGACTGCACCCCGTTATATACTTGCTGTGCAGAAAGGCCTTACAGTGATGGACTATCCAGTGGTGGCGAACCTTTGGCACTCCAGATGTTATGGACTACAATTCCCATCAGCCCCCGCCAGCATGGCCAATTGGCCATGCTGGCCATGCTGGCAGGGGCTGATGGGAATCATAGTCCATAACATCTGGAGTGCCAAAGGTTCGCCACCACGGGACTATCCCTTTTCTTTATCCCCAGCCCTTGTTATTCCGAGATAACTTGTCTCTGTCTGTAGAGGTTCCATCTAGCTATTGTCCAGCCTCCATGAATTTGTCTAATCCCTTTTTAAAGCATATGAACCCACCTCGTACTGAGCTCATCTAGAAGAATATAATGTCTACTCTAATTGGCAGTGGCTGTTCAAGGTGACAGGCAGAGAGAGCGGATATTTTTCCTCAGACCTGAAGAAAAGGAAGAGTTGGTTTTTATGCCCCACTTCTCTCAACCGTAAAGAATCTCAAAATGGCTTACAAGCTCCTTTCCCTTCCTCTCCCCACAACAGACACCTTGTGAGGTAGGTGGGGCTGAGAGAGTGCTGAGAGAACTGTGACTAGGCCAAGGTCACCCAGCAGACTTCATGTGTAGGAAATCAAACCTGGTTCACCAGCAACCTTCCTGTAGGCTGTGCATGTGCGCAGCCACGCAGCCACCATATTGGTGCCGTTCAGGTAAGAGGCCGCTGGGAATGGGGAGCTCTCCCAGGCAACTCAGTTCTGCTCAGCATTTTTAGACCACCACGCAGCTCTGGGGAACACATTCTTCACTAGATTAGAATCCACTGCTCATGTGGAGGAGTGGGAAATCAAACCCAGTTCTCCAGTTTCGAGTCTACCGCAATTAACCATACCTGGCCGTCTACCTGCTACCTGTGCGAATGAGAAGTTGCAGGGACTGGACATGGGGCCGTCTGCATGCAAAGTAGGCATTCCAGCACTAATGAACAGTCCTTCCTTGCTAGTGCCACATTTTGTGGCTGTGATTTCTAAAATTATGCATTATGTATGACCTCGCTCCCTGATACTTTGTGACTGGTTCCACCTGCTGGGGCAGCTGTTTTTTGCTCGTACCCGTCACCCTGGTCCATTATTCCAAAGGTGCCTACAGGCTCAGAAAGCTTGGGGACTCCAATACAGAAATCCATGACAATTTTTAGCAGACACCCCCACACACACACACCCACACCCCCCCACACACACAAAAATCTGGATCCCTTTTTTTTCTCTCTTAGCAAAGAGTCTGAAGTCTTGCTAAAGAGGACTTTGTTTCATTTGGGCAGGCCTCCATCACATACTGTGACAATTCGGGGGCAAATTACTGAGGCCGACTGGAATGGGAGGCTGGTTGGGTGGGCTAAAAGCCAGCCTAAAAAGAGGCAGCATTTAAGCCGGGGGGGGGGGGGATGAACCCCAAGACTGCCTCTCAACGGACCATCAAATCTTGTGCGGAGCCTCTCTCTCTTCCCCCCTCCCCCACCTTCCATCTACTATTCTGCTTCCATTCCTCTTCCCTCTTCCTGTATAAATCTGGCATTTCTCCAAAAAGACAACCAGACATAAAAATGGGTCAGCAGCCCTCCCTACATCTCCCCTCTTCCCCCTGCCAGTTCCCCAGTTGGTTAACACTTTGTTGTCTCCTTGTCCCCTCCCCCAACCCCTTCTCCCCACCCCTGCCCTCATGATGGACAGGTGACCATCTCCGTAGACGGGATCCTTACCACAACCGGCTACACCCAAGAGGACTATACCATGCTGGGCTCTGATGACTTCTTCTACATTGGAGGGAGCCCCAACACAGCTGACCTGCCGGGCTCTCCTGTCAGCAACAACTTCATGGGATGCCTTAAAGATGTGAGCAGTCGGGTGGCTTGTGGGTGGGATCGGGGCCAGCTTCGTACTGGGTTTCCGTGCTGTTGCAGGGGAGAAATCATACACTGTGTGAAAGATCCGCAATCAGACCTTCGAATATATTTGGTAATGCTGAAAAGTAGCCGTGGGGATCCTGATGTGGATCAGGGTAGTAGAGTAGGGTTTCCAACCTTTAGGTGATCTTCTGGAGATCTCCTGAGATTACAACTGATCTCCCGGTGACAGAGATCGGTTCACCTGATGAAAATGGCCACTTTGGAAGGTTGATTCTATGGCGGGTGTTCAACTCTGGTGCTTCAGATGTTCATGGATTACAATTCCCATCAGCCTCTGCTGGCATGGCCAATTCTAACTCTGGTGCTTCAGATGCTCATGGACTACAATTCCCATCAGCCCCTGGGGCTGTTCATGGACTACAATTCCCATCAGCCCCCTAGGGCTGGAGAAGTGAGTAGTGGAGTGCCACAGGGTTCTGTCCTGGGCCCAGTGCTATTCCTTATTTTTATCAATGACTTGGATAATGAAATAGAGGGCACGTTTATCAAATTTGCAATTGATACCAAATTAGGAGGGGTAACTAATACCCTGGAGGCCAGGGGCAGGATTCAAAATGATCTGGACAGATTAGAGAGCTGGCCAAAACAAACAACATGAATTTCGGCAGAGATAAATGTAAGATTCTACACTTAGGCAGAAAAAACGACATGCACAGATATAGAATGGATGATACATGGCATGACAACACTACACATGAAAGGGATCTGGGAGTCTTAGTAGACCACAAGCTGAACATGAGTCAGCAGTGTGATATGGCAGCTAAGAAAGCCAATGCAATTCTGGGTTGCATCAATAAGAGTATAGTGTCTAGATCAAGGGAAGTAATTATACCTCTCTACTCTTCATTGGTCAGACTTCACCTAGAGTACTGTATTCAGTTCTGGGCATTGCAATTTAAGAAGGATATTGACAAGTTGGAACATGTCCAGAGGAGGGCAACCAAAATGGTAAAAGGTCTGGAATCCATGCCCTATGAAGAGAGACTTAGGGAGCTGGGGAAGTTTAGTCTGAAGAAGCGAAGGTTAAGGGGGGACATGATAGCTATGTTTAAATATTTGAAGAGATGTCATGTTGGAGAGGGAGCAAGCTTGTTTTCTTCTGCCTCAGAGACTAGGACACGGAGTAATGGATTCAAGGTGCAGGAAAAGAGATTCCACCTAAACATTAGGAAAAACTTTCTGACTGTCAGGACTGTTCAACAGTGGAATATACTTCCTCGGAGAGTGGTGGAGTCTCCTTCTTTGGAGGTTTTTAAAGAGAGGCTGGATGGTCATCTGCCAGGAGTACTTTGTGTATTCCTGCATGGCAGGGGGTGCCCTGGGGTCTCTCCCAACTCTATGATTCTATGTAGAGGAGCAGGGAAACAAACCTGGTTCTCCAGATTAAAGTCCACAGCTCTCGTGGAGAAGTGGGGAATCAAACCTGGTTCTCTAGATTAGAGTCCACCTCTCTTGACCACTTCAGCATGCTGGCTCTTTGTGATTTCACCCACTTTTCACTGTAGCCTTCCAAAATGCATGGCTATTTGATCACACTGGTTCTACAACCATGAAAATAAATATTCCCAGGTCTGGAAAGAATTTTTGCAGGAAGGGAATGTGGATCCAATGCTATATTTACTCCATATTCACGGGGAACAATACTGACATGTCCGGGGGGGGGGGGGGGGGTCAGTCTCCTAGATGAAGAGAGTCCCCACCTTAGGTTATGACAAGGCACTTCCTTGAACTGTTCCGTTACCCCTCTTGCCTGTTCCGTTATTTTGTAGGTAGTCTACAAGAACAATGACTTCAAGCTGGAGTTGTCCCGACTGGCCAAAGAAGGCGACCCCAAGATGAAGATCAACGGAGACCTGGTCTTCCGCTGCGAGAGCGTCGCGGCCCTCGACCCTGTCACCTTTGAGTCGCCAGAGGCCTACATCTCTCTGCCCAAATGGAACACCAAAAAGACCGGCTCCATCTCCTTTGACTTCCGCACCACAGAGCCCAACGGGCTGCTTCTGTTCAGCCACGGCCGACTGCAGCCGCCCAAGGAAGCCCGATCCGAGCGCTTGCACAAGGCAGATTACTTTGCGATGGAGCTCCTGGACGGCTACCTCTACCTGCTGCTGGACATGGGCTCTGGGGGCATCAAGATGCGAGCCAGCAGCAAGAAGGTGAACGACGGCGAGTGGTGCCACGTGGACTTCCAGCGCGACGGGCGCAAAGGTGAACAAGCTGTGCCACCATGTGGCATGATTCGTGCATACCTCTGGCCATTACGCCTTCATTCATTCATTCATTTGTTTACGTTTCTTGTTAGCCACACTGAAACCAGCCTGAAGTGACAGGATCGATAAAAGCATAAAAACCTATTGTAAAAAATATTGAAACCAATAATATCGATGAAGCCAGTCAAGAAAGCGGCAGAATGAAATCAATGGGACAGCAAAATAAAAGGGAGGCATGCAAAGGGAGGTAAATAATTTTGGCAGGGCAGTTAAAAAGGCGTCATAAAACTATTTCATGAAACATGAACAGGAGGGAAATAAGAGTTAACAGAAAGCCTGAGCAGATTTTTTTTAACAAATTCCACTGGGTGCCTAAAAAGTAACCAGTGAGGCAACAGGTGAATTGGCCAAGTGTCAAACTAGGATTTGAGAGACCCAGTTGCAGCCCCACTCCGCCACGGAAGCTCTTGGGTGACCCTGGGGCAGTTGCTTCCTCTCAACCTATCTCCTTGGATTACTAAGATAACATCCAGGCACGGGGAATGACATTGTAAACTCCTTTGGGTCCCTATAGGGTCCTTTGAGAGCTAGCGTGGCGCACTGGTTCAGAGCAGGGGGATCCTAATCTGGAAAACTGGGTTTGATTCCCCACTCCTCCACCTGAGTGGCAGACTCTGATCTGGATTTGTTTCCCTGCTCCTACACACAAAGCCTGCTGGGTGACCTTGGGGTAGTCACAGTTCTTCGGAACTCTCTCAGCCCCACCTACCTCACAAGGCATCTGTTGTAGGAAAAGGAAGGGAAAGGAGTTTGTAAGTCGCCTTGAGCCCCCTTACAGGAGAGATAGGCGGTATAAAACCGAACTCCTCTTCCTCCTCCTTATTTTTCTTCTTCATATCCTTGGGTAAATCATAAATAAACATTGTTTTGTGGTAAGTTTTCCGCACAACCACATTTATTTATGATTTAGCGAAGGAGGAGGAGGAGGAGTTGGATTTATATCCCCCCTTTCTCTCCTATAAGAAGACTCAAAGGGGCTTACAAACTCCTTTCCCTTCCCCCCTCACAACAATCACCCTGTGAGGTGGGTGGGGCTGCAAGAAGAAGAAGAAGAAGAAGAAGAAGAAGAAGAAGAAGAAGAAGAAGAGTTGCATATGAAGGGGGAGGGAACATGTTTGTTCCCTTTTAAGTATTTGAAAGGCTGTCCGTTAAAAGAGGGCAGGGAGCTGTTTTCTGTTGGCAGCAGAGGACACAACATGCAATAATGAGTATAAATTACAGGCGGAAAGTCACTGGCTAGATATTAGGAAAATAATTATTTACAGTGAGATTAGTTCAGCAGTGGAATTGGCCGCGTAGGGAGCTGATGAGCTCCCCCTCATGGTTGGATGAACACTTGTCAGGGATGTTTTAGGCTGATCCTGCACTGAGCAGTGGGTTGGACTAGATGGCCTGTTTGGCCCTTTCCAGCTCTATGATTTTATGCTACAGAGATGGTCATCTCTCTGATTACTACCCACTCTATGCCCAGAAAGTTAGGACACTCTAAGCAAAAATGTTTACGCAGGTGGGCAGGTTATACGAACTGTTTAGCAACATAATCCCAAAAGATGCAGATGCAGAATCCCAAAAGATAATCCCAAAAAATGCATAATCCCAAAAGATGCGTGCTTCACAGGATGACTGTAAATTAAGCCCTGCGTGGCATTCTCCCACTGTGGCTTCTTCTAGGCTCCATCTCGGTGAACAGCCGCAGCACGCCCTTCCTGGCCAGCGGGGAAAGTGAGATCTTAGACCTGGACAGTGAGATGTACCTGGGGGGCCTCCCGGAGAACCGTCTGGACCTCATCTTGCCCCCAGAGGTGTGGACGGCCTTCCTCAACTACGGCTACGTGGGCTGCGTGCGTGACCTCTTCATTGACGGCAAGAGCCGTGACGTGCGGCGGCTGGCTGAAGTGCAGAGCGTCTCCGGCGTCTCCAGCTTCTGCTCCCGGGAGACCCTCAAGCAGTGCAGCAGTTCCCCCTGCCGCAACGGAGGTCTCTGCCGCGAGGGCTGGAACCGTTTCATCTGTGATTGTGTGGGCACTGGCTACCTGGGCCGGTTGTGTGAGCGAGGTGAGTGGCCGGGGGCGGGAGCAGACAGGTTGGGAGAGGGGACCAGAGTTTGAGCTGGTTTGAGGCTAAACCAGCGTGGTGTAGTGGTTAAGAGCAAGTGCACTCTAATCTGGAGAACTGGGTTTGATTCCCTCTCTGCCACTTGAGCTGTGGAGGCTTATCTGGTGAACCAGATTAGCTTGTGCACTTCAACACACGCCAGCTGGGTGACCTTGGGCTAGTCACAGTTCTTCAGAGCTCTCTCAGCCTCACCCATCTCACAGGGTGTTTGTTGTTGGGGGGGGGGGAGGTAAAGGAGATTGTAAGCCCCTTTGAGTCTCCTTACAGGAAAGAAAGGGGGGGTATAAATCCAAATCTTCTTCTTCTAAACCTGATTTGTAATCTAGAACATGCCCGCTTGGCAGCATGCAATATAGGCTCAGTTTTCCCTCTGAACAAAAGAGAAAAGTCAGAAGGGTTGTTCTACTTTTTCACAAGTGACAGAAGAAATTCACCTTGTGTCAAAAAATGCCACGCGGTACCTCAGTCCGAAGGCTTTTTTTGAGCTGATGCCCTCTTCAGCAGGGGAACCTAAACAAAGACCGCCTCCACTTGTCCCTCAAAATTTTCACTTGAGCCCAGTGGTGGTATCCAAAAGTGTTAATAGCAGGTTCCGATGGTGGTGGGATTCAAACAGTGGCGCCGCCGCACACACGCACCTCCAGTCCCTATTGGGCAGGGAGGTTGCTTTAGTAACCCCTTCTTGGCACTCAGAAAAAATGAGTAACCACTTCTAGAGAAGTGGGGAGAACTGGTTGGATCCCACCTCTGCTTGAGCCCCTTGTCCCATGCTGTGTTCGCGCCTCCTTCCGACATGTTCCACATGCACAGTGCAGGAATCATCCCTGTCCCTCTTTTCAGCCTCCTTCCCCTGACTTGTCATGCTCCGCCCCCCACCGGTGAGGTCAGTTCCTGGCAGGAGAAGAGCCATATGTCGATCTGTTAAAAGCCATTGATTGGCCATTCCTTGGTGCCTCTTAAAGCCTGTGGCCCAAGATGACGACTGTATTGTTGGGCTGTCCCTGTGACTCTTCCTGAAGACACAGGTTTGCCCTTTTAGGAAGTCTCTGCAAGACCAGGACGTGCTGATCCAGCAGGGTTGCCACTGGGGCTCAGCTAGAAGAGTGGATTCCATTCCCTTGGGACAATTCCAAGAAAATAATCCTCCCCTTTCTCGGCTTCTCTCTCCTGTCT
Organism: Sphaerodactylus townsendi; assembly: GCF_021028975.2. Taxonomy (NCBI): domain Eukaryota; kingdom Metazoa; phylum Chordata; class Lepidosauria; order Squamata; family Sphaerodactylidae; genus Sphaerodactylus; species Sphaerodactylus townsendi. The sequence continues at coordinate 25,151,764 of NC_059425.1, read as the reverse complement.
GCTGTTGGGCAGAGGCCACGGTGCTGAGCTATGATGGGAGCATGTACATGAAGATCATGCTGCCGACGGTCATGCACACGGAGGCCGAAGACGTGTCCCTCCGCTTCATGTCGCAGCGGGCCTACGGTTTCATGATGGCCACCACCTCCAAGGAGTCAGCCGACACCCTCCGCCTGGAGCTCGATGGGGGGCAGATGAAGCTCACTGTCAACCTAGGTAACCCACCGGCCAGAGCTCCGCAGGGGCGGCCCTCCCCCAACTCCCGTGCGGTCTGCAAAAAGGAGCGCCCCCCAATGAGACGTGGCGTGGGCTCCGCTTTCCTCAGCTGTGTGAGCCAAACCTGGCAGAGGCTCCTGGCAGCCACGTTCTGTGTGGTTCTGATGGGGGAATCTGCACGAAGGAGGCTGTGGCTTGGATCCTTCAGAGTGTTTCTGGGGAGGCAATGGTTTCCACCCACGGAGCGCACCTTTTCTCGCCTCCTTCCCTTGAAGGCCAGCATGGTGTAGTGGTTAAGAGCAGGTGGACTCCAATCTGGAGAACTGGGCTTGATTCCCCGCTCTTCCACACGAGTGGCGGAGTCTTATCTGGTGAACCGGATTTGTTTTCCCACTCCTACGTTCTTGCTGGGTGACTTTGGGCTAGTTGAGTACGGACCGAAAAATCACGTGACGCACGTGTGCTGCGCAGTGGCTTATGTGTATTACAATTATAAATTCCAATATCTAGACATACATAAAATGCAATTGCCATACCTTGGAGATATCTGTATGAAAAAGAATATTGATTATAGCAATTGCATTTTATGTATGTCTAGATATTGGAATTTATAATTGTAATACACATAAGCCGCTGCGCAGCACACGTGCGTCACGTGATTTTTCGGTCCGTACTCAGATAGCTTCCTTGGGCGCACTCATTGCATCCATTGATAATATTGACTTTGGGCTAGTCACAGTTCTTTGGAACTCTCTCTCAGCCCCACCTACCTCACAAGGGGTCTGTTGTGGGGAGAGGAAGGGAAAGGTGCTTGTAAGCCCTTTTGAGAAAGCAGGGTATAAATCCAAACTGCTCCTCTTCTTCTTCCCAAAAGACCACCCCCAAATATTGCTGCTGGGTGCATCTTGGGCTGCCAGGGAAGAGGGGAGGTTGAGAAAGTCACAGGCGGAAACTGCTCCATCTCTGCAAATGCTCCTCTCGCTCCAAGCCTATGACTGGAATGCAAAATGCAGAGGGCTTTTAAAGGAAAGGTCTGTCGAAAAGAGACTAGGGCCCCTTCCGCACGTGCAGGATAATTCACTTTCGATCCGCTTTCACCATTGTTTGCAAGTGGATTTTGCTGTTCCACACAGTAAAATCCAGCTGCAAAGTGCATTGAAGGTGGATTGAAAGTGGATTATTCTGCATGTGCGGAAGGGGCCTAGATCTCTCCCGCTTTCTGCTCACAGATCCTGTGGGTTTTGCTTTTCAAAACATTGCCATTTTTTCACAGCAGAACAAAACGTTGCATTGCGGTCAGTCCTGGGTGATATGGCTGGTGCTTCTCACATTCACTTGGGTCTCTGGGAAGATCCATACCCAGCTTTGGGAAAAACTGACTCCTTTCCCCTGGGGAAAGAGAGGGCTTGATCCCTTTGTCGAAATTGGGAGCTGCCCTCTCGGCTGAGCCTGACCAGCTCTGGAGCTTTGAAAAGGCTGCGTGTTTTTCTCTCAGCACTTTTCTAGGCCCCACTGGGTGGCCAAGCAGAGAAAGTGGTCTTTTGTTTCCTCGTGCTGAAGCAGGGGTGTCCAACTCTGGTGCTTCAGATGTTCATAAACTACAACTCCCATCAGCCCGTTGGCCATGCCAGCAGGGGCTGATGGGAATTGTAGTCCATGAACATCTGAAGCGCCAGAGTTGGACACCCCCGTTCTAAAGACACCGATGTGGCTCTTTCCTCAACCCACCTTGGTTTTTAACCCTTCATTGGCACAGTCGATGGCCAGCCCAGAGCAAACAGCCCCTGTGACCAAATGCCCCGACCCATGGCTGCCTGCTCCGTCCCTGGCATGACTCTCCTCCTCCTCCCCATATTGTCCCCCTTCCCACCACAGTTCCCGGGGGTTCTTCTCCCCATCTCCTCTCTGCCCCAGGGGTGTTCCTTTATCCCATGTGGGAGGGGATTTCGGTCCTGCGGCTGTTTGCATCCACTGTTCTGTTGCGGTTGACGATGCGCACCAAGCCCAGCTGTGTATCCCTGTGGAAGGGAGGACTTTGCCACCCTTTTCCGGGAGGGAATCAATCCCTGGTGGAAACTCCCTGTGCCAGCAGAGACTGAGGAACAGGAAAAAAAAAGACACACACGCACACACTCCGGCAACATTTTCCCTACAGGGTCCTTCCCTACAGGAGCAGCAGTGGCGTAGTGGCTAAGAGTAGGTGCACTCTGATCTGGAGGAACTGGGTTTGATTCCCCGCTCTGCCGCTTGAGCTGTGGAGGCTTATCTGGGGAATTCAGATTAGCCTGTGCACTCCCACACACGCCAGCTGGGTGACTTTGGGCTAGTCACAGCTTTTCGGAACTCTCTCAGCCCCACCCACCTCACAAGGTGTTTGTTGGGCGGGGGGGAGAGAAGGGCAAGGAGATTGTAAGACCCTTTGAGTCTCCTATAGGAGAGAAAGGGGGGATATAAATCCAAACTCTTCTTCTTCTTCTTCCAGCCTCCCAGTCTCCACCAGTTGCCTCCCCCCGTGCCCATCTTAAACTCTGCCCACAGTGCAAGGCAGCTTTTAAGGCACCCTCTTCTCATTGGTGTGGCCACACTGTTTGGGAGCGCTCCCCAGTCTCTGCAGGTTCCAAGGGAGTCGTTTGACCTCCAGCTGGTGCAGAGACAAGACTGTTTCTCGGGTTGTCTCCGTACTGGAAAGCACATCTGGGTGGCATCTGGGTGGCTAAGCCCTTTCCTTGCCCTTTATTTACAGCTTTGGGGTGGGGGAAAGGAAAGGGCTTCCCTGTCCCCCTTCTCCTGCACAGCTGGTCTTTGCAAGGTGGATGCTTGTCCACACTGAGGAATCTCAGGCCAAGAAGACAAGGGTTGGAGAGGGGTGGGGCGCTGCAGAAGGAATGCCAAGGATAGTCACACACCCCCTTCCCCCGTGGAAGCACTAGGTCTATGCACAAACCAGCAGTTCTAGACTTGGACCATGAAAGGGATCGGCCGGAGGAAACTGAATCCCAGCTGTCCCCAATTGTCTCTAAGGTCTTGCGTATGCGGCAGCAACAGTTCGACCTTTGGTATCATTTGGTAAATATGAACACCGGGGTTGACCGCTCCAGATCAAAACAGTGCCAAAAAGAAACCTCACATCCAGAGCTGTGAATGTTGTTGGAACCTGAGCGAGACTGTCAGAATTTGCCAGTGCCTATGGGGAACTATGTTGGGAATTCGCACACACTGTCAGAACGTGGCTGAGAATTGGCAGTGTTCACTGCGAATGTCGGCATTCCCCAGATTAGAGAAATCCAAGATGGCTTCCATGGTTGTAACATGACCTGCAGAGGAGGTAGATGCTCTAAGGTCCTTTCCGCACAGCAAATTCTGAACAAGTTGCAGCTGGGATAAATGAACCCGGCCTAACCCCAGGTGGACAGCCAGTGCATCGGTCGGGGCACGCGCCTTTGCACAGAGGTGCTTTTTGGGGGAGGGTAACTTTTGAAAAACTTACCTCCTTGATGCGCAGCTACGCAGGCAGGCACACAGGCTCCCCTAGAGCCCTGCTGGAGTCAGCACTGCCTGCGTGGCTCCGCAGATGAGAACCGGGGGGAGTGCAGCCACATAATGTGCCTCACAGCCACGGCTGTTCGCTTGGCCATAACTGCGAGGTGCGTTACAGCACAAGAATCGCAGGAGTTGCAATTCCTGAATAACCCAGGTTGGGGGCGGTGGAACACAGAACGGATCCACATTAGGAGTGGGATCTGTGCGAAGTTCCCCCCCAACCCATTTTTTTTAACCAGTGTTATCCTGCTTTAATTGGCCCATGCGGAAAGGGCCTAACAGGGAGCCACTGCCCCACACCAAACAGGGAGGGATAAAGAACTAAATAAGGCCCTGAAGCTACCCAGACATCCCTATAGCTCAGGGGTAGGGAACCTGCGGCTCTCCAGATGTTCAGGAACTACAATTCCCATCAGCCCCTACCAGCATGGCCAATTGGCCATGCTGACAGGCTGATGGGAATTGTAGTTCCTGAGCATCTGGAGAGCCGCAGGTTCCCTACCCCTGCTATAGCTGGCTCCACATTTCCCACGTTTTTGCCCGTTTTCTTTCTTACACGCCAATCGCAAGGGCTAGAAAACTAGTCTTCTAAGTGAGTCAGCTGTGGTCTGAGTTCATATGTTTTGAATGTCCCTGCAGCTGTGGCAGATGAAAAGTGGAGATATAAGCTATCCATCCAACCCCTCCCCACACCGTTAGCTGACCTGAAAGTACTTTCTTCCAAGAGCTTGTATTTGCCCTCTGGGGGAAACTTACGTGCAGCCATCAGTACACATTTAGTTTCCCCAGTGGGGCAAAGAGTAGCTCCATGGAGCCATTTTATGTAGGGAGTGTAGTATGGTGGGAGAAGGCTTAAGCTCCCTCTCCCTGGCCCATTATGCATGGAATGCTTACCTTGGGTGTCTTAGCTGCACAGTGGGGCTGTAGTGTGGTCTCCTCGTGTTTTTCTGTTCATGTGTGAGGAGCCATTCTCTGCCATATAAGGCTGTTTTAAAATAGAAGCGTGTTTGAAATAAAGTTTGAAATAGCCCTCTTGATCTTTGGGGAGGGCAGAAGCAGAGCGGGGAAGGTGGGGTGGAGCCAAAAAGAGGCCTTGCTTGTACTGTTCCTCGCAAAAGCCAGCTCTCTATTGTTGTTATTATATCGAGATATTGATATCTCGATATGAGCATTTAGAGAAGCAGAAAGGGCTGGCAACATGGAAGGGGGGGCAAGGGGGAAGGCATGGATGGCAGTGCGAGGGAGTGGGAAGGGTGGAGCTAGGTAGGCTCGTCATGGGCGGAGGAAAGAGGTCCCGAGCAAAGCTGTGCTCGCTGGCAAATCTCCCCTCTCAGGCGGCAAAGCAAATTAAAAGTTGCTCTGGAAGTGGTGTTGCTTGCCACGGAGAGAATGGAAAATGAAAGTGGGGCTCAAGGAAATTCAAGAAATCTTGCTGCGACAGACAATTGCCCCCATCGCGCGCCACCATAATTGGCTCCTTTGAAATATGGCCCTGAACATAATCAAGCTTTCATATGCCTATGCAGTAAGTTCCCAGTGCAAAATGCCCAAGTGCACAGCCGGTAGAAGGTCCTTACGGCAGCCCTGATGAATTTCTCGGACATGTGAATCCGCCCTGAGAGTCTTGGGGCTGGTTTTTGTCCCAGAAACTTGTGCCTGGGTGCCCCCCGCTAGTCTGCTCTCATTGGATGTTGGAAGCCAAGCAGGGTCAGCCTCGGTTAGTACTTAGATGGAGACCACCAAGGAAGTCTTGAGTTGCTATGCAGAGGCAGGTCGTGGCAAACCACCTCAGTTTTGTTAATTGCCCTGAAAAACCAATGGAGTTGTCATTTTCCACCTTGTGACCTGACTCCAGGTTGTAAGCTCAGTTTATGCCAGGGGTCTGCAACCTGCGGCTCTCCAGATTTTCATGGACTACAATTCCCATCAGCCCCTGCCAGCATGGCCAATTGACCGTGCTGGCAAGGGCTGATGGGATTTGTAGTCCATGAACATCTGAAGAGCCGCAGGTTGCAGACCCCTGGCTTATGCATTTGGTTTTAAGTTCTTTGCTATTTGTGGAACATGCTCTCCTTGCTCCTGATAAAACGGGCTGCTTTGTGCATAGACAGATAGACCTCTGCAGCTCCATTGCAGAGGTTATCGGTGTTGGCCGGGAGAAGGCGACTCTGAAAGCTCTGCGGAGGGCAGGGACATGAAAGGATATACCACGGTCCTTTCCCACTCTTGCTCCTCCACAGCAGGGGGCAGAACTGCATCCTCCACCTCAGTGCAAGGGCAAGTGTCCACCTTGTTGCGCGTCTGTCCCCGGATGGTGGGCTGCATCTTTTTTGGGTGTTTGGTGGCAGAAGTTACCTTGAAGGATATAAAACTCTCTCGTTCTCTTCTCTCTCCCTTCCCCACCCTCGTCCCCCCGTCTCAGACTGTGTCAGGATAGGCTGTAACCCCAGTAAGTTGACGTTTTTTTTCTTTCTTTCTCGTTTCTTCTTTTCTTCTACTTGCTCTTTGAATCCTGTGGTTGTCGCCTTGAATTTCTGAAGACAAAGGGGCGTGTGTGTGTGTACGTGTGTGTTGGGTGTCCGAAAGAGGATTGAACTGGCCGCCGGGAGGGAAAGGGCTAAAGTTATCATGTGTTGGGAGGGGGGTGCGGAGGAGGGCTACTGGGCCAGTAGTGAAATGGGTTCTGTCCCCAGCTCCTGGAACAGAACAGGGCCGTAGTTCATCCTTAGGGTGCACATTACTCTTTGCACATGGTGGCTTCACACAGATGAGGGCGTAGCCCTGACACACCTTCCCTGCTGCCTTAAAAATGTAGCATCAGCTTCAACCAGCTGGAAGCCAGGATTCCTGGATTCTCTTTGTAACACCCTTTCAGATGAGTTGCACCACATTTCTTTTGCATGCCTCAGTTTCCTCTTTTGGAAGAACTTGTGGGAAGTTAGGAGGTCAAGACAGTCCCTAGGGCAGTGGTGGCGAACCTATGGCACGGGTGCCAGAGGTGGCACTCAGAGCCCTTTCTGTGGGCACGGGCGCACAGAGCGCATCATGTGGGGGGAAAGCACTGTTAAACCCCACTGATTTTCATGGGAAGAACTAAAGCGTGATCCCTTACCTGAGAGTAAGCTCAGTTGCTTGCAATGGGGGTTGCTTCTGAGTAAACCCTCCTAGGCTCATGATTCACCCGTTCGAAGAGTTGCACGGTTGCTTCAAAGCAAAGCCACCGACTGCCACCAAGCTTACTCCCGAGTAACACACGCCTCGGAGCCAACTGCTTTTTTCTAAACTAAAACCTCAGTATTCAGGTTAAATTGCCGCATTGGCCCTTTGCGATAAATAAGTGGGTTTTGGGTTGCAATTCGGGCACTCGGTCTCCAAAAGGTTTGCCATCACTGCCCTAGGGCTTTGAGACCAGGGTTCTCAGGGAAGAAAAGCCTCCATGCCCTTTATGTTGGGGAAGAGGGAACGTTTGAGGAAAACGCTCCAGTTTTTGTGGGGCAAAGAAGATTTCTGGAGAAAGACCGCTGGAGAAGACAGCCCAGCCCACCGCTGAACACCTGCATGAAACATCACCGATAGCTTCAGAAACGGAGCCCCGACTGACAGCTCAGAGGAGCAGGAGTCTCCTTTGACCAGAGGTGGGACCCACCCAGACTGAGCCTGGTTCATGATGGGATGCTGGGGTTGGGGTGGCGGGGATACAGCAGTAATGCTGGGGGGACATGGTGGAGCCATAGCATGGACATTCCTACCCCCATGGGCCACTGAGTTAGCAGTAGCCTTGCCATGATACACCACCTTCATACCAGTTTCACTCCCTTGGTTCACAGCTAAGTGAAGAGAGGGTTTTGTAGCTTCACACACACACACACAGATGACTGCACCCAGTTTGGGGGTGGTGTGTTTGTGAACGGGCGTTAGTGTGAAGGAGGACCCAGCCCCTTTCAAGGACTCTTGGGATGAGAATTCCTAAAGGAGGGTTCTTGGAAGCACATCTCTCCGCACCTGCCCCAACACAGCCTAGTTTGTTCAAGGATCGAACGTTTTTATCTCCCCTGCTGCTTTGCACAGCTGAATGTGGGGGAGCGATTGAAGATCAATAGCTTCCAAGGGCAGTGCTGTCAATAGAAAATGTGCAAATGTATCCCTTTCCACATTGGCAGGAGGGTCCGGGGGCATCCATCACTGGGGTGCTTTCCTTGGAGGAAATGTGGCTGACTTCTGAAATGTCTGCCTACTTACATGTGTGCCAGCTGGACAAGGTGGAGCAGGCATCTATCAACCGCCCCTTCCACAAAAACAGCCACATCTCTCCCCCCTCCCCTTCCCTACAAGATTGTCTCTTGTCAATCATGGCCAGAAACTCTTGTGAGATCCAAAAGCCGATTCCTTGGCCCTCTTTGAAATCTCTCAGTCCCCCAGGAAGGCATGGTGGTCCCACCAGGCCCCAACAGGTAGGTGTGATTTGCATTCCAGGTGGACCTTCATGACAAAAGGTGATTTCATATCTCACTAATATCACCCTTGATTTTATCAAGCCCTGCAAACACCTGGCCCGTTCTTGTCTTGGCACGACATTGCAGCGTAGTTCTGAAGCTTCACTTTCACAAACCAGGGTTGTGCTGCCCTTGTTTGTAATCGCAAGACTTCTCAAGTGAAAAATCGGCCTCGTGTGACTTTTCTTCAACAAGTGACACATTTCACCGGGTCTCCAGCATACACAGTGTCTCAGGCTCTATTTGTCCCCTCCCTTCTCCACGGATGCGCAAGGATGTTCTGAGCTCATTATTTTTCCCCCGTCCCAAATTTAGTATTGTTTTCTCTCTGACAAGCACCAAGTTGGCAGCTCCGCAAACCCAGTGGCAACCTTCCCCACACCAAATGAGCTATCAAGGACACCCCAACTGGGCTTTCATGAGTATCCAGCCCCACTCCCAGGCAGACTTTCCCTCCTCGTCAGCGAGCAGGCAGGCATGAATGGGGCTGTCAGGATTCAGTGCCACACTCCAGAGATCTGGCAGGGGAACCTGGACCACGGAAAACTGGAGAAGCGCCTTTGGCAGCCACCAGGTAAGTTCCTGGGCCAATAGCTAAGACTCCAGTCTGTGTGAAGGAGAGCTGGGCCCCTTCCGCACTGGCAGAATAATGCACTTTCAATCCACTTTCAATGCACTTTGCAGCTAGATTTTACTGTGCGGAATAGCAAAATCCACTTTCAAGCAATTGTGAAAGTGGATTGAAAGTGCATTATTCTGCATGTGCGGAAGGGGCCCTGGTCTGGAATGGGGGAGAGGAAACTGAGGCCTACTCGAGGGGGTGGGGTCCCCAAGGCTCATTCATGGGAGAGCGGTTGGGGATTAGAAGGCCGGATACCCATGCTGTGATTTTTTCAAGAACTTCATATGGATAAAAACCAGTCTGTAAATCACCTTCCGGAATCGCGCAGGTTACTGCAAGCAGAATTCCAAAACAGGATTTTAAAGAGGAGGAAATATGGAGAAGAGAGGAGGACCCAGACATCCCGGACCTCAGGCGGTTCCCCTTCCTTTGTAATTCTGAGGCTCCAGCACCTTTCCACATGGAGATCTAAACGTACATATGCTGAAATGTGCTATCAGTGATGTGCTGATAATGACGAAAGGCACTCTGAGCATGTTTAGTGGCAATCTTGAGTTGCTGCTCTAAACTGTGCCATTGGTCTGGCTCAGATTAAGCCCGTTTCCTGTACTTTCTAGTTTGGCTAGCCTTGGCTCTGTTTCCTTCTGGGAGCTGGGGAGCGAATCTGGGGGGTGGGGGGTGGGGGTGGTTCCTGGTTCAGGGACCCGCTTCATCTTGGCTCAAAGGTTTGGGTAATTATGAATGCTAGTCTAATGTCTGGGAAGAGGTGGCAGGATTAAACTATCATATTAGCAAATTGGTGGTAGAGGAAAGATTGGAGTAGAACAGTGGTGGCAAACCTTTGGCACTCCAGATGTTATGGACTACAATTCCCATCAGCCCTGATGGGAATTGTAGGCTGATGGGAATTGTAGGCTGATGGGAATTGTAGTCCATAACATCTGGAGTGCCAAAGGTTCGCCACCACGGGAGTAGAAGGTAGCTGTCATCACCTGCTTCCTTGGGATGGGGCTGGAGAGAAATGTGTGTTGCATAAAGGGGCTGGGTGGGAGTCCCCTTAGGGGTGTTAATCTCCGCGTGAAGCCTTGAGATCTGGCATTTTAACTGGTCTGCCAGTGACAAAGATTATTTCAGCCAGAGGACATGGCTGCTCTGGAGGGTGGACTCTATGGTATTTACCCTGCCCCTTCAACCCTATAAGTTTCGCGTCCATAAGCTCCACCCTCAGATCTCCAGGAATTTCCCAACCCAGAGTTGGCAAACCTAGGTCCCCTTGAAGAAGTGGGGCCCAGCACCTTATTCAAAACCAAGGCCTCTAAGGAAACCCAGTCTGGGGACCAGCAAAAGAGTATTGTTCTGAGGGGTTGTTCCCTCACTGCAGAGGATATTTTCTAGCACCAGGTGGCGCATGTGCCTTTTGAGTGTCTGTAGTACCCAGTTTTCTCCACCGGATGGCAGCAGGTGGTTTTGGAAGATGCTGCGGCACCCTGGAAATCCCTGCAAGGGATCACCCTCTCCTTGCAATTCCCACTTTGGCCAGCAGATAGCACACTATGCCTTTGTTCTTCAACATAGTGGGAGACGGGGTTGCAAATGGTGGGTCGCAACATAACGTTTATAAACGTTTTAGCCAAGCTTTGCACTGCTACACATTGCCAATACAGATTTCAGGGTGGGGTGAGGGAATGTATGCTTTTATGCACGTTCCCTCTATATTCATCGCCCCTTCTTCCAAAACACACAGGTGTTCATTCAGACTGGGGCTGCTTGTAAACACCTCTTTTATATAATTCCCCAGTTGAGCTTGGCATCCAGACAGAGCAGGTTATCACCCTTAAAGGTTCTGTTGCTATTTTCATACCCCTTTCCGCTTCCCTCCCACTCCACTTGCAGAATCTTGGCAAACTGGCCATTTAATTTAGGGGGGGAATTCAGGGGGCATATCTACAGAAAACAGAGCCTAGGGCTGTGATGGCGAACCTTTGGCACTCCAGATGTTATGGACTACAATTCCCATCAGCCCAATTGGCCATGCTGGCAGGGGCTTTTGGGAATTGTAGTCCATAACACCTGGAGTGCCAAAGGTTCGCCACCACTGGCCTAGGGCAAGCACTAACCCCCCACTCTCCTTCCCCTGCAGGTAGGCTGAGCCCAGCATTGAACCGCAGGTGCCACCTCTGAAGTCCATATGGACTTTGAACATTAAAGCGGGACCTGTCCTGGACAGAGTTATTTGGTGGGGGTGTGGCCAATGGTTCCTCCTTCAAATGGTGTCCAGGGCATGTGCCCTGGCTGCCACACCGCAAATACGCCTCTGATAAAATTCTTGGTGGGCTGCCATCATGGAGGGGCTCCTGTGGCCAGGAATGAGCAAAGTCAGCTGAGCAGCACTCAGGGAGTCACGACTGAGTGTTGGGTTCTCCCAAGTGGGGTTGCCAGTGTCCAGGTGGTAGCTGGAGATCTCCTGGAATTTACAACTGATCTCCAGACTACATCTTATTTACTGAAAGCATCTATTCCTCTTTTCCTGGAGAAAATGGCTGCTTTGGACAGTGGACTGAATGGGTTCATCCCCTGCTGAGGTCCCTCCCTTCTCCGAACCCCACTCTCCCAGGCTCCACCCACAAGTCTCCAGGCCTTTTGAACCTGGAGTTGGCATCCCTACTTCCATAGCACCCTGGAGGCAGTGGGTGAGCTGAGGCCCTCATCTGTGGCGCTGAAGTACTGAGTCGGCCACTGTGGCCCTGACTCAGCACTTCAGCGTGGCTTGACTCATTCCTGGGCCATTTAAACATCCCAGTTGCCCCCTGCACAGAACGGCCATTTGCATTTGAAAGCAGCGAGGGCCCACATTGATCTTCGCCACTGATGCCCCGGGGCGCTCCAGAAATCCCACACTTTGGCACGATAATCAGAGGTTGCACTTCTCTGGGGTGTTCCCTGTGGACCTGCCCAAGCGCTGTTCTCGTGTTGTCTAGGAGTTAAGGGAGATTAGCTCAGTTCTATGGGGCAGTTTGCTTCCCAGCCCCTTCCCTGGGAGAGGTAAAAGTCCTTAGAGGAGATTGCTTGCAGCAGCGGGATTAGGATGCCGCGTGGAGGGGTGACAAAGGACCTTGTGAGATGGGGTCTCTGATGCCGCGTCCGTGCGGATTCGTTCTGTGAGATGCTCTTCAGTTCTTCGCACCCTGGGCAGCAGCCCCACTCTTGACATCCCCATCCTGCACACCCTGTTGCAGGTAAAGGCCCCGAGACCCTTTTTGCCGGCCAGAAACTCAACGATAACGAGTGGCACACGGTCCGCGTGGTCAGGCGGGGAAAGAACTTGCAGCTCTCGGTGGACAATGTAACCGTGGAAGGTAGGTGCATCAGGGCTACTGGCCGGGTCTGAGGGGCTTCAGAGCTTTTATGAGGAAGAAGGGGACACTTTGTGGGATGGATTGTCTTATTTTGTTAGTGGAATCCAATGTCCCTGGACTCCTGGAAGGTCTTTTATCCCTGGTTCACCAGAAGATGATTGCAATGCCCAGATCTTTGCACGCCCCCGATAGGAGAGCCAGCATAGTGTGGTGGTTGAGCAGGTGGATTCTATTCTGGAGAACCGGGTTTGATTCCCCACTCCTCCACCTGAGTGGCAGAGGCTTATCTGATAAATCAGATGGGTTTCCACACTCCTACATTCCTGCTGGGTGACCTTGGGCTAGTCACAATTCTTCACAGCTCTCTCAGCCCCACCTACCTCACAAGGTGTCTGTTGTGGGGAGAGGAAGGGAAAGGAGCTTGTAAATTACCTTGAGTCTCTATACAGGAGAGAAAGGTGGGGTATAAATCCAAACTCTTTTTCTGGGATAGCACATCATATTCTCTCATCCACCACTAGGTGATGATGTACACTTGCAATGCACTGATCCCACACTAGGTGGCAGTCTGCCCCCACAATTCTATAACTCCCTTGTTTGGCTGCTGAGGGAGGGAGAGGCTTTTGGCAAATAAATCAGATCCTGGGCTGCAGAAATGCTGCTCAGAGGTGATAGGTGGGGTGGGGAAATAATGAGGAGTAAGGGTCCTGAATTAGAGTTTTAGGAGGGATTGGCAGTGGATTTGGGGAAGGTTTACTCAGCTTCAGGTAGCCTTCCCATCCTCCAGGTAGTACCTGGAGATCAGGAATATAAAATGAGACGCTATGCCCACTGGCAACAATGGTATTACAAAGGAGATAAAGTCCAGTGCAATTTTAATAGTGACAGGTGCTCTAATATAAACTTGCGTTACTTATCAACATGCAGTACATATGTTTTTGATATGTAACGCACGTTTATATTAGAGCACCTGTCACTATTAAAATTGCACTGCACTATCTTCTTTGTAATACCAGTGTTGCCGGTGGGCATAGCGTCTCATTTTATATTCCTGGTATACACATTGCCCACATTTGTTACATTTTGTAATTAGTACCTGGAAATCTCCTGCTATTACAGTTGATCTCCTGACAATCAGGTTCACGTTCTCTGGAGAAAATGTCTGCTTTGGAGAGAGAAATCTATGGTATTATACCCTGCTGAGGTCTGTCCCCTCCCAAAACCCCAATCCAGTGTGGTGTAGTGGTTTAGAGCAGGTGGATTCTAATCTGGAGAACCGGGTTTGACTCCCCACTCCACCTGAGTGGTGGAGGCTTATCCAGTGAACCAGGTGTGTTTCCACACTCCTAAATTCCTGCTGGGTGACCTCGGGCTAGTCACAGTTCTTCAGAACTCTCTCAGCCCCACCTAACTTCACAAGGTGTCTGCTGTGGTGAGAGGAAGGGAAAGGAGCTTGTAAGCCACCTTGAGTCTCCTTACAGGAGAGAAAGGTGGGGCATAAATGCAAATTCTTCTTCCCAGACTCCACCCCCAGAATCCCTAGGTATCTCCCAATCCAGAACTGGCAACCCTACTGCAGGGCCACTGAATGCTGGGTTTGAAGGAGTCATCCCACCCATCCACCCACTCACTCTCGCCAGAGATATAGTCAGATTGCTATCCCCACCCCACCCTTGGTGCCCTGCCTGGCTCTATTTTAACAGTGTCCACCGTCCCTCCTGTGCTTGGTCCAAGCAGGGCAGATGGCCGGTGCCCACACCCGCTTGGAGTTTCACAACATCGAGACGGGCATCATGACGGAGCGGCGCTTCATCTCGGTGGTGCCCTCCAACTTCATCGGCCACCTGAGCAGCCTGGTCTTCAACGGGCTGCCCTACATGGACTTGTGCAAGAATGGAGACATCAGCTACTGTGAGCTCAACGCCCGCTTCGGCCTCCGCAGCATCATCGCCGACCCGGTCACCTTCAAGAGCAAAGCCAGCTACCTAGCGCTAGCCACGCTCCAAGCCTACGCCTCCATGCACCTCTTCTTCCAGTTCAAGACCACGGCCACCGACGGGCTCATTCTTTTCAACAGTGGCAACGGCAATGACTTCATTGTGGTGGAGCTCGTCAAGGGGTGAGGCTTCCTTGGGCCTTTATGCCTCCTGCTGTAGCCCAGCCCATAGCTCCACCTGCTGGTGTGGATGACCCTGTCCACCTCTCACGGTGGTCTGAAATTCCCTGCCCACTTCCCAGCTAGAAGCAACCCCCAGAAGACCCTCCTTGTGGCTTAACTGGCCCACCCTGATGCCTCGTGTGTTTGTCTCCCCCACCCCAACCATCCTGTTTACCTTTTCTGTCCCTCACCACTTAAGCTGCCGCTTGTCTTGCAAAGTTCCAGTATTACCCCACCACACTCCAGTCCATCTACTGAGCAATGTGTTCCTTTGTTGCTTCTGTTTTATCTTTTCTTTTTCAACCGCCTGCCCGCTGATCAAAGAAACTTGGTGCCATAGTGGTGTGAAGGAGGTCTCTGGGATCTTTGAACACAGAACTCTCTAGAGGTGTTTTCTTTGGGGTGGGGCCGTGGCCCTTAAACTGCTTTGAAAACATTTCAGAGGATATACGTTTCTTGCAACTGATGTGCTGATCTCGGCAGAGATCCAGAATCTCACTTAGTCAGATGCACGAACTAGAGAGTTGGTAGGTCTCCCATCATCCCTGTCACAAAAGTGATGGATTTCTGTTTCATGCAGCCACCTGCACAGGAGCAGGTGGGTAGATAAAGGAAGGGAGGTCTCCCGTTTCCATCCATCTCATGGGATAGAGCAAGTGAATAAGACTCGTGGCCCACCAAGCTGAAAGTAGCCTTCCAGGCACGGATAGTAGATTTCCTTCCTGCCTGGGACGGCAGAAGTATTGTGTATTACTTGACACATGGCTGAATAGGGGCACTTGGGCAGCCCGAGTTGGGGGCTGTGCCTTTGGCACGTGTGCCTACTATTGCTTGGAGCAAGAGGCCAGAGCTTATCCACCCTCCTTGGGACAGACTGCCTGTCTTCTAGCCCACCAGGATGACTTCCAACCTTCTCCCCTTGTCTTCAGTGGCATATCTGCCAGAGGGACATGGGGGGTCAATTGACCCTCTGCAACCCTCCATTAGATCATGTGGGGGGTGCCCAGCGGGGCTACAGCAGACTGCCATCCTGGCTGCTCCTTCAGCCAGCGGGGCTGGGCTGAGGGGTAGCCTGCAGGAGCAGCTGGGTCGGGACCCCGCAGCAGGCCTGCTGGACGCCCCTGGGCCCAGCCCCACCAGTGGCAGGGCTGGGCTGAGGGGTGACCTGCGGCAGGCTCTGCCAAGCCTGGCCCCACCAGGCTGCCTGGGACCGCTGCAGCCGGCTGTAAGTGAGGCACCGGGGGGGATTGGGGGGTGCCCAGAGCAGGTCCCCGGGCACCATCCTGCCCCCGGTACGCCTCTGCTTGTCTGCTCTGTATTGTTGCAGTGGGGGACAAGCAGCAGGAAAACCCTTACTTATTTGAAACATTTATTAGCCGCCTTTCTTCCTTTTATTGTAAGAAGGCAACTTTACAATAAAAAATAAAATACATAAAACAGAGTGCATAATAAATATATAAAACTGACATTTAAAAACACCCCTTCCCCAGTCTCTTAGCAGCAGCTGTAAATTTCTCCAGCCATCAGGATCATCATAGAATCATAGAGCTGGAAGGCCCCAGACAAGCCGTCTGATCCAACCCCTGCTCAGTGCAGGGTCAGCATAGAGCTTCTCTGACAAGTGTCTGTGCAGTTGCTGCTTGAAGATTGCCCGTGAGAGGAGGAGGGCAGTCACCCTAAGCAGCTGATTGCAGCTGAATTACTCTTAACTGTAAATAACTTTTTGCTAATGTCCAGCCAGTATCTTTCCGCCAGTAATTTAAACCCATTATTTCAAACTCGTTATTTCAAGTCCTGCCCTCTGCTGCCGACAGGAACAGTTCCCTGCCCTTCTCTCAGGGGCAGTCTTTTAAATACTCAAAGAGAACAATCGTGTCTCCCTTCAACCTTCTCTTGTCCAGACTGAATGTTCCCAGGTCCCCCAGCCTTTCATTAAAGGAATTGGTCTTCAGGCCCCAATCACCTTTGTCACTCTCCTCTGTACCTTCTTTCTGTCCACATCCTTTTGGAAGTGAGGCCTCTAGAATGGCACACAGCACTCCAGATTCGTCCTGACCAATGGGGTGTACAGCATGACTATGACATCTTGCAATCTGGATGTAATGCTTATACGCCCTGAGATCACATTAGCCTTTTTGGTTGCTGCTTCACAGTGGCTGCTCATATTTAACTTACTGTCCACCTGTACCCCAAGATCTTGCTCGCACACATTGCTACCCAGAAGCATATCCCCCAAGCAGTATGTGTGTTTCTCATCAGGGATGTCTCAGTCACAAGGCAAGCAAGGCAGCTACCCTGGAGCTCACACTGCAGGGGGCATGCTGGGAGCTCCACCATCCTGCAACCAACTGCCCCAGCTTCTGTCTTGAAGCCCCCACTACTGTGGCATTGCAGCTGATCCCCCCCACAGTCTGATACTCAGTACGGTGGGGGCCTCCGTGCTTTTGACAGATGCGGATGTTTCCAGTGCTGGCCATTCTCACAGTTCACATTCCCCCCACCCTTGCTGTACCCACCAATGACAATTCTTAACTCAGGAAAAGTTTCCTACCCTCTGTAAGGCTCTGGCCTACTCCCATATTTGGTCATTCTCACCCTCTTCTTCCCTGTCAGATTTCCTTTCTCCAAAGTTGGTGGCTTGGCTGGCTTGCTCGAGTCACCTACTTTCCCTGTGCCTGTAATCAAGCCCCTCTGGTTGTGCTTTGCAATCTGCAGTTGGTGCAGGGATGGCAGTGCCTTGGGGACGGCCGGGGAGGGGACAGGCTGGATGCCCATTGTACCCTTCCATCCACCTGCAGGTACATCCACTACGTCTTCGACCTGGGCAATGGGCCCTCGCTGATGAAGGGCAACTCAGAGAAGCCAGTCAATGACAACCAGTGGCACAACGTCATAGTTTCTCGTGACACCAACAACGTGCACACGCTCAAGATCGACTCCCGCACCGTCACACAGCACTCCAACGGCGCCCGCAACCTGGACCTCAAGGGTGAGCTGCAGTCACTTTCCTTGTCTTCCCCTCCCTTCCTGGGGTCACCTTGGGTCACAGCTCCCTATCCCGGGGTGCACAATGGGGTGAACTGTGCTTCCAAACCAAAGGCCGCACTGGTCGCAATACCCAAGAGTTAACACTAGGGGGCAGATTGCTGCCAAGAATCTCCTGGGCTGGCTGGGCCCCGCTTCGATTGACCTTTGTTTACAACCTGACCCCATCTTTTTAGCTGGATGTTTTGTTTTTGATGTGCGCGGTGTGCGGCTCCCCAGTCTGAGCTCTCTGGTCGAGGATGCTGAGACATGGAAGAGAACAGCCTCTGGCTAACAACATCCACTCTGACCTGCCCTGGGACGGCCATGCCTCTCTTCCTTGATCTGTGCAAATAAAGCGCCGGCCTCACCCCCAGGGCTGCAGCGCTGGCGCGAGGCTCAGCCTCACCTGTCACTTCTCATTGCTGTGGCTTCTGCTGCCCTTCACCTTTCCCTCTCGCTTGCTGACACGGGAGGCGTGTGGAGTGGTGATTTTGCCCTGTCCCAAAAAGGCCAGGTGGCTACAGGCCCGTCCTTGGCTATGCTTGGAACCCAGCACATGCATGCTCACTGTCCACCACACTGGACCCTACGAGCAGATCTATTTTTTTTCCATCCATGGGTGGGAGCGGGGGACAAATCTCAGGTTTCTTTTAGAAGCGCTGCAACATCTTTGTGCTCGCACAAAATAAACGCCGGTAGTGCCTTGAAAACCCTGCGGGGTTGCCATCAGTCCGCTGTGACTAGAAGCCACTTTCCACCACCAAACTTGGTAGAAATGGAAATACTGATATGCTGTTTTATCTGAGGTGGGATTGGATTCCTAAAAGCCAGTTTAAAAGACTTGCGTTCGCCCTGGAGTTGCTTTGATCTATCCCAGGAGCAGAATGCGGAGTAGGAAGAACTCTAGAAGAGAAGAGCTCTTTTGGATCTCCTCCGTTTTCCTGGGGGATGAATAAGTTGCTGAAGCTCCTGAGCTACCTGTTGGAGATTCTTGCTTTGGAGCACTTAAAAGAGAAGCACACACAGAGAGTGCCTCTGAGCATATTTTCTTCATCGCTGATTATATCACTACTCTGGCATTTATGTTTGCCTGTAAGGTGCCTTCAGAGTACTTCACAAAAGCCTTCAGTGCAAATCCCAAGATGAAGAATGAATCAAAGAGGAGCCCGTGGGAGCAATATCTCCTCGAATAAGATGTTATTTATTTAAAACATTTATTAGCTACTTTTCTCAAGGAGGCTCACAAAGTAAATAAAACAGCAACCATAAAAATGCAGAAAAGACCGCAATTTAAAAAATAGGCATAAGAAGCAGACCAACTGAGAACCAGAGAGCTCTTCTGTCTCTCTGAGAGCCAGTGTAATGTATTTATTTATTTATTTTATTTATATTTCAAACTTATAGGCCGCCTCTTCCCCAAGGGGCTCGAGGCGGCTTCCAACATGGCTGTTCTACGACAGCAACTCCAACAACATGAATCAACACATTTAAAATCCAGCAGCAATCATATACAATTTAAACAATAACAGTAAACCAATAAAACGGTAAAAACGGGCGCCCGATCCCAAGACTAAAAGGGAGAAATAAGTAATAGAAAAAGGAAAGGGGGGGGGAACGGCGGGCCCCAGGTGGAATCAACAGTGGGCCCGACCGAAATAACAAGGGATGGAGAATGGCAGCCTCAGTTTTAATTCCGATGTTTCAGTGGGGGGCAGTAAAACCGCGGCCAGCCTCTCCAAAGGCCCGGTGGAATAGCTCTGTTTTGCAGGCCCTGCGGAACTCACCAAGGTCCCGCAGGGCCCGAACTGATGGAGGTAGAGCATTCCACCAGGCAGGGGCCAGAGCCGTAAAGGCCCTGGCCCGGGTCGAGGCCAGCCGCATCGTCGCGGGGCTGGGGGTCACCAGCAGTTCTGCCACCGCTGAACGTAGTGGCCTACGTGGGACATAAGGGGTGATGCGGTCCCGTAGGTATGAGGGCCCCATGCCGCGTAAGGCCTTAAAGGTTATTACCAACACCTTGAAGACGATCCGGAACTCCACTGGGAGCCAGTGCAGACGGCATAGCACAGGGGTGATATGATCTAAATAATCACCACCTGCCAGAAGCCGTGCTGCTGCATTCTGGACCAGCTTCAGCTTCCGGATCAATCGCAAGGGAAGGCCCGCGTAAAGCGAGTTACAGTAATCTAGCCTCGAGGTGACCGTCGCATGGATCACCCAATGTAGTGGTTAAGAGCAGGTGCACTCTAATCTGGAGAACTGGGTTTGATTCCCCGCTCTGCCACTTGAGCTGTGGAGGCTGATCTGGGGAACCAGGTTAGCTTGTGCACTCCAACACATGCCAGCTGGGTGACCTTGGGCTAGTCACAGCTCTCTCAGCCCCACCCACCTCACAGGGTGTTTGTTGTGGTGGGGAAGGGAAAGGAGATTGTAAACCGCTTTGAGACTCCTTACAGGAAATGAAGAGGGGATATAAATCCAAACTCTTCTTCTTCTTCAAGAAATTCCTCATCTTTTCTGAGACTGGGTGGGTTTTGCCCAGCTTTTCTGACAGGTAGAATTGACTTTCCAGTGCTTATGCTGGTGAGAGCTGATTCACGTTTCCCTCTTCCTTTTGCCAGTGCCCAGGGCTCTTGGCGGGAGCGTTAGGCAGGCTCCGCTGCCCAGGCCCTGATGCCTCTCTTCTTTCCTTCAGGGGAGCTGTACATCGGAGGCCTAAGCAAAAACATGTTCAACAACCTGCCCAAGCTGGTGGCCTCGCGGGATGGCTTCCAGGGCTGCCTGGCCTCCGTGGACCTCAATGGCCGACTCCCAGACCTCATCGCTGACGCCCTGCACCGGATCGGGCAGGTTGAGAGGGGCTGTGATGGTAAGAAGGGGTGGGGGGTGGGTGGGTTGCTGTCCTAGATTGATCAGGTATACAGAACAATTGGAGGAGAAACTACTGAGAGCCAACATGGCATAGTGCTAAAGTGCAGGTGGACTCTAATCTGGAGAACTGGCTTTGATTCCCCACATGGTTGGCGGACTATTATCCAGTGAACTGGATTTGTTTCCCCTCTCCTCCACATGAAGCCTGCTGGGTGGTTTTGGGCTAGTCACAATTCTTCAGAACTCTTTAACAACCCCACCTACGTCACAGGGAGCTTGTTGAGGGGAAAGGAAGGGAAGGAGTCTGTCAGTCACTTTGAAACTCCTTACAGGTGAGAAAAGTGGGGTATAAATCCAAACTCTTCTGCTTGGGTGGGAAAAGACTGAATCGTGTCCTTCATTCTCATGTACCTCTACCATTTCTCTTTTCCAAATTCCCTTTCTTGAACTAGCGTTGGGGATCTCCCAGGTGTGGTTATGTGAATCTTATAGCACTAAGATCTTTTACTGACTATGCCCAATTAGATTCAGAATATTTATTTTGGATGCAGACTTGTTTTGTTTTTAGTGTGGTGGCTCTTGGGGTATGTCCATGCAACTTTCGTGCCTACTGGACTACTAGTGATTCAACCACTTTATTTTAAACAGAGCTGGAAATTATCTTTTGGGCAACATATTTCACTAATTATCAATATGAGACAGTTTAATGACCTAGTCTATGAATTATACAATGGAAATAGTATATCTTGGTTTTCCAGAAAGAACACCTGTGAAGAATTATTGAAGGGGCTTAATGCAACTGTATGTTGTGTTTATACTATTATTATTTTATTTATAGTTTATGCGTATGTGTATGTACTTTTAGGAATCAATACCATCTCTAGAGACCGCTGAAGAAGACTATTTAGTTGCTAACCATTTGGTCTACATGATTTTTATCTTTATATTTTCTTACTTTGTTTTTATATTATGTTTTACTTTGTATATATTTTGTGTCCTTATAAAAACAGAATTGTTCTTCTATGATCATGTATATTTTTATAATAGATTTTATTTGTTACTCAGTCTTTTTTGATTTATCATTTGGCGCATTGGTTGCAGATTTATTTCCCTCTATTTTGAGTCAGCTTTCGCGAAGGCCCCTGAGCCCAGATCTGGTCTGATCCAGCTGGTTTGTTCTTATGTTCTTATGTTAACTGTGCTAAATCTGGGCAAAACATTCTTTGCAACCTCCCCTAGTTAGTTACTCAACAGACTTTGTAGCGGCAAAATCTTTTGACATAGTCTTCAAGGGTAGCCCCAGACAGAGTTCTTTGTAGCAGTCCATGCAAGAAGTTACCAGCCTCTGAAAGTTCCTGTGGACACATCTCAGTCATCAGAGATGGGGAAATATTGACTTTTCTCTTGAAGTGGATGTTGTATTACTTGCATTCTACAAAGTAGTTTCGCTGGCAAACTGGCTGTGCTCCTTCCTTAAATTATTATCATTGTTATTATCAGGAGAGGAATCAGTAAAGGAAACATCTAGCTCAAGCTGGCTAAAACCTCTGTCTCTTTTTGACTGTTCCTTCCCCCCTCCCCCCCTGCCCCCAGGTCCCAGCACCACCTGCACGGAGGATTCCTGCGCCAACCAGGGCGTCTGCCTTCAGCAATGGGACGGCTACACATGTGATTGCACTATGACCTCGTACGGTGGCCCAGTGTGCAATGACCGTGAGTAGTGGGAAGACTGAGTGTTGGGGGGTTGGGGGGCACAGAAAAAGGCATGTGCGGGTTAACCCAGCTTAAATTCTTGTCCTAGGCAAGGCAGTGAGAGCAATACTACCACATTATTGAGGGCACTTCTGCACATGCAGAGAAATGCAGTTTCAATGCACTTTGCAGCTGGATTTTACTGTGCGGAATTGCAAAATCCACTTGCAGATACTTGTGAAAGTGGATTGAAAGTGCATTATTCTGCATGTGCTGAAGTGCCCATACATTTGGGATCAAGGAGGGAAGCTCAAGGCTTGGGAGCTCTCTCGGCTGCCTGATTCCAGAAGGACAGTCTTTCGGTTCAGCCAGTGATCTTGCTGCTCCTAAAAGATCCTCAGAACCAAAGAGAGGTGGCTTGCTTGGCATTCGTTGCAGCAAGGAAAATGTGGCTTCCGCTCTGTAAGTGTGCCCACCTTGACCTTCCCGAGGGGCCACTGTCCCTGTGGACAGCTCAAACTGGACGGGAGGAAAACAGAAGAAAACCAAAAGCCTAGAATACGCTGACCGAACCAACCCAGGTTCGGTATTAACAGTGACGTTGATAAACTAGTATTTTGTAAAATGTTCTGCCTTCATATGTTCCATACATAGATGCTACTGCAGAAACTATTTTCACATCTATCCGCCTTTTTTCAAAATCAGAGTCCTTGTGCAGACTCTGAGAGTGACACACTGGTGGAGAGGGAGAGCAAAGGACCTGTGTCAGAGACCCCCGCTTCCTCTGGACCCACTACTGTCCCCCATACAGATCTGTGCTGTGGCCCCATTTTGAATACTGTATACCAGGGGTAGGGAACCTGCGGCTCTCCAGATGTTCAGGAACTACAATTCCCATCAGCCCCTACCAGCATGGCCAATTGGTTCCCTACCCCTGCTGTATACGCTTCTGATTGACATCTCAGAAAGAATATTGCCCAGCTGGAAAAAAGTACAGAAGAGGGCACCCAAGATAGTTAAAGGATTTGAGCACCTTTTTGTACAAAGAAAGCCAAAGAGTCCAGGGCCTTTCAATTGGGGGGGCGGGGAGGGAACGACTAAGGGGTCCATGATAGAGGTTTATTTTTAAAAATTAATGGGGTAGAGAAAGTAGACAGAGAAAGTGTGTTGTGGGTTTTCCAGGTTGTATTCCAGTAGCACTTCCACCTTCATCTGTGACTGGCATCTTCAGAGGATGTGATGGAAGTAAAGCAAGTGGAATATATATGCCTGTGGAATGTCCAGGGTTCACATCAGGAGAAGATACAACCTGGAAAACCCACAACACGCTAGTGATTCCGGCCGTGAAAGCCTTCGACAAGACAGAGAAAGCTTTTTCTTCCTCTACTGAGGCAGAACTTGCAAGTAGTACAGAACCTTTGTTAGGACTAAAATACCAAAAAACAAAAATCACCGCTGAAAAACGCAAGCAAATCAAGACAAAATAGGTTAGGTATCTCTTACTGTCAAAACCTGCAATGGAAACTGGGCTGTGGGCACCAGAACTTGAGGCAGCCAACCAAGTTGATGGGCAGTCGATTCGAGATGGATGAAAGGAAATACTTGTTTACTTTTCAAGCAGTTAAATCAGGGATCCCCAACCTTTTTGAGATTGTGGGCGCATTTGGAATTTTGACATGGCGGGACGGCGGCTGAAATGAAATGGCTGCCACAAAATGGCCGCTGCCAGAGGTAGAGTCAGCCATGAAATGATTTCCACAGCTGAACTTCAGTCATGCAGTGTAGGGCCATTACGCATGAAGTGTTTTCTGTGGCCCTCCTAGCCCTGTGGTCCCTTCGCAGTGGGGTCTCTTCGTGTTCCCGTGTAAAGGCAAGGAGGATCCTCACAGCTGCACTTGTGGTTGCCTGCCCTCATTCAAAAGCCTTTAAAGGTACTTTCAATATTGCTCATATCTTTATTGTTGAGGCAGCTTTTCGTTCCTTTTGCATTTTTAGGGAAAAGCCAGCCATGGATTCCTGAGGGGGCGCACGGTCTGCCCTCCCCCCACTCCTCTCAGGGATCCACGGTCAGCTTTTCCCTAAAAATGCAAAAGGAACTAAACGCTGCCTCAACAATATTGATATAAGCAATACCAATGTTAACTTAAAAGGGGCTTTAAAGAAACAGAACAGGCAACCTTCATCTTGCCTTTTGACTGCAGCAACCCAGAAGGAGGGAAACCCCGCAGCGAGAAGGAGACCTCTCAGTTTCTTCTCTCGCAAATTGCAGGGGGTGCGGGATCTCTGGTGGCACAACTTTAATGGCGCCAGTACAAGAATCTCTGCCCTGCAGGAGCCATATGTGTGCTGCAGGGCAGAACACCAGTGTATGATCAGCCATGATCTGGCTGTTGTGGGTTTTGGGGTTTTTGGGTGGCCATGGTCTGATCGTTTTTGCTCCTACAGTTTCTTTCTGTGGCTCATCTCACCATGACATGCCTCTGAAGATGCCAGCCATGGATGCAGGCAAAACATTAGGAACAAAAACAACCAGCCTGTGGCCATACAGTCCAGAAAACCCACAACCGCCAGTTGACTTCAGCCGTGAAATCCTTCCACAATACTGTGTAGATCCTTGTGGTGTGGTGAGAGCTGCTGCCAAAGCAATATTTACAAAAATCTGTACAGCCAATCAAATCTCTAATAGTCAAACAGAAGCCTTGTTGGGCAAAAATTATGCCTGGCCCCACCCACTTCCTGAAAACACTTGGAGGGTACCAAAAAAGTTGTTGGCAGGCTCCATGGTGCCCACAGTGTTGGTGTCCCCTGAATTAGATTATGGAATTAACTATAGTGACAGATATGAGCGTAGACAAATACTTGGAAGAGAAGTCCCACAGTGGCCAGGCTACCAGCTGTGGTGACTAAAGGAACCCTCCACATCTCAGAGCAGCAAACCACTGAATACCAGTGCTAGGAGGCAGCATCAGAAAGGTCTTGGCCCCCATGCCCTGTTTGTTGCCCTTCCAGGCCACTTGCTGGCCATTGTGTGAAAGAGGAGGCTGGACGAGATGGGCCACAGCTCTGATCCAGACTCTCCTTCTGTCTCTGCAAGCTCCCAGGCTTTAGGGGGCCAAGGGGTGTGCATTCTCCTTGTTTCTGATGCCACTGAGAAATATTCTAGGTAGCTGGTAAATAGATGTGGGACGGGGAAGCAATTGTGAAGGGGATCAGGGAGGGGGGAATTGGCCTTTGAGGATGCACAGCAAATGGCACTGTGGCATTCATCGTTTCTAGCTGACTCTGCACAGAAAGAAGCCCGAGCAGAGAGGAAACCAGACTGCAAGGACACTGGCAGCCTCTGTTTTCTGCTGCTCCAGAGACCAGGACCAGGACTAACAGGTTCAAGGTGAAGGAAAAGAGATTCCACCTAAACATCAGGAAAAACTTCCTGACAGCAAGGGCTGGTGGATAGTGAAATGTCCTACCTCGGAGGGTGGTGGAGTCTTTGGGGTTTTTTAAAGAGAGGCTGGCTGGCCATCTGTCAGGAGTGCTTTGATTGTGTGTCCCTGCATTGCAGGGGGTTGGACTTGCTGCCCCTTGGGGGTCTCTTCCAACTCTATGATTCTGTGGCCCTTTCCCTAGAAGGAAACACACTGAATGCAAGGTAAGGGGAGAGCAGATTGGACTTCCCTGTGAATTTTCATGGCTCCTGCTTGTTATACAGTTCATAATCTCTGTGGGTCATTAATTTGGGAAGGGGTCATAGCTCGACAGCAGAGCACTTGTTTTGCATTCAGAAGCTCCCAGTTTCCTTCCTTTCTCTTCTTAGAAGGGTCCCAGGTAGCAGGTCCTAGGAAAACCCTTTTGCTACCTGAGACCTTGGAGAGCTGCTGCCAGTCAGAGCCCGGGAGCTAATAGCTTGACTCAGTAGACGGCAGCTTCAGATGTTTGCTAAGAACATGATGTTTGAGCCTTGAATCCACATATTCTTGACCAGAGTTTTCATCCAATGCTTGATTGTGTCATCTCCTGCGCCTCTGGGGATAGAAATTATTCCTGTCCATGGGACTGAATTTCCAGCTTGTTGCTTTGGGCCCTTCCCTGGTTCCATTGGGATGGGAGTGGAAATGCAGGAGCCAAGGGAAGAGATGGTGGAAGGTCCTGTATTCTGTTCTAGTCCCCAGTATTCTACACCAGAGTGTCCACAGCGGGAAGACTTTGGGGGTAAACTGCAAGGATGAGGAATCGGGGGTGGGTGGGATTCAAAGTTGATGGGGAAGGAAACCAGCATCACTAAAAGAAGGAGAAGGTGACTCTTCTGAAACCCTGGACACTCTGCCAGAAGGAAGAGGGAGAGCAAACTACTCATCCCTTTGTGTTGAGGGCACAGCAAGAGCTATGGGTAAAATGTTGGGGTAGGGGAACGCTGTCGGTTCTCTGGAGAGCAACTTGGCATGGGAGTTGTCTGGTCACGACTACTTCGAGTTCTCCCTGTGTCTTTGGTTTTTTTCCAGATAGTCCAGGTAAGCACTCCACAAGGATGCTTCGGGGATAGATTTGGCAGCTCCAGGTTGGGAAATATCTGGAGATTTGGGGGAGGAGGTTTGAGGAGGGACTCAGAGAGCCAGTGTGGTGTAGTGGTTAAGAGCAGGTGCAGTCTAATCTGGAGGAACCGGGTTTGATTCCCAGATCTGCCAGTTGAGCTGTGGAAGCTTGTCTGGTGAACTAAATTAGCTTGTACACTCCAACACCTGCCAGCTGGGTGACCTTGTGCTAGTCATACTTCTTCATAGCTCTTTCAGCCCCACCCTCCTCACAGGGTGTTTGTTGTGAGGGGGGAGAGGGAAAGGAGATTGTTAACCCCTTTGAGTCTCCTTGCAGGAGTGAAAGGGGGGATATAAATCCAACTCTTCTTCTTCTTCTTCTTCTTCTTCTTCTTCTTCTTCTTCTTCTTCTTCTTCTTCTTCTTCTTCTTCTTCTTCTTCTTCTTCTTCTTCTTCTTCTTCTTCTTCTTCTTCTTCTTCTTCTTCTTCTTCTTCTTCTTCTTCAGTGGGGTGTAATACCATAGAGTCCACCTTTCAAAGAAGCCATTTTCTCCAGGGGAACCCAACCTTGGTAGCCTGAGATCAGTTGCAATCCTGGGTGATCTCCAGCTACCACCTGGAGGTTGGCAACCCTATGTGGGGGGGCATGCCACCCTCTCCAGGCAGGCAAGAGGCTGGTTTCGTTCTGTGGTCCTGTCTGTCCCCTTGAAGGGGCCTGGGCAACCTGGGAGGAAGGCCCAGAAGGCGCTCGCAGGACCGGTTGGGAAGGACGAAAGGAGGGGAGGCAGCTCCCTCTTTCGCAGGAAGGGAGCCATATTTCTTCAATATAGTTTTTATCTTGACAGTCTCCTTTGCTCTGTTTTTAACAAACAATTGCTTCCATACCGTGTCAGAAGAGAAGTGAAGGATGGGGAAAGAGCTGTGTGTTAACAGGAGCCTTTCCTAGCACTCCCCAGGGAAAGAGGTAACAGCTTCCCATTAGCGTTTTTGAGGACGGGAGGGGTCTCCTAAGCAAGGACTGCTCTCTGGGATTCTGAAGAGGGTTTGCTGGTCTATAGCTTGTCAGGCCTCGCCCTCACCCAGAGTGGGGTCACGTGTCCCCGGGAGCATGCCAGCTGGTCATGTGGGGGGGGCGGAGAATCGCCCCCCCACACCCCTCCCCATGGCCTCACCCTGTCAGGCTCCTCTTTCAGTCAGCAAAGCCTCCGCCTGGTGAAAGAGCAGTCTTGCTGGGGCGCTGCCCCTCAGCCCCTTCCCACCCCGCCAGGATCCTCCACCGGCTGACAGAGCAGCCTGATGGGGCAGGGCCAAGGGGCTCCCGGCAGCGGCCCAGCCAGGTAAGTGGGACACAGGGGTGAAAGGGGCACCTGGGGAAGGTTTTGCCCCAGGTGCCATCCCCCCCCCCCCCACATGCCTCTGCCCTCACCCGCAACCTTTCAAGTTCTCAGCTTTGGAAACAAGAACGGGAGTACCTCAGAGCTTGTGCAGAGGGCCTTTCCTTCTCTACTGAGGAGTGATCACAATCTGCTCCCCACACTGCGATCAGGGAAAGGGCTTTCGGATCAAAAAGGCATCGTGGGCCAGAAGGAGGAAGCCCCCTGCCGCCCCCCCCCCCCGCCCCCTGGCATCTCCCAGCCCCTGCCCCTCAGGGCATGCTGGTAACTTGTTTCCTTTGCCTTCCTTCTCTGACGGTGAAACGTGCCGCCAAATCATATCCTACTTACAGTAACCCCATAGGGCAGGGATGTCCAACTCTGGTGCTTCAGATGTTCATGGACTACAATTCCCATTAGCCCCTGCTGGCATGTAGTCCATGAACATCTGAAGCACCACAGTCGGACACCTCTGCCGTAGGGTTTCCAAGGCAAGAGATGCTCAGAGGCAGTTTGCCATCACCTGACTCTGCATAGCGACCCTGAATTTCCTTGGTGGTCTCCCATCCAAGTACTAACCAGGGCTGACCCTGCTTAGCCTCCAAGATCTGATGAGATCAGGCTAGCCTGGGCTGTCTAGGACAAGCCCGAGGAGAGGGAATGTGTTAGGAATGAATCTTCAATGACCACCTGAGCCGACCTGGCAGGTGAGCCTGGACAGGCTTGCCTTGGTAGAACAGCATAAGCATCCATCATCTCCTGCTTCCTCCTTCCAGTGGGGTGCAGTGGTTAAGAGCTTGTGGACTCTAATCTAGAGACCCAGGTTTGATTCCCCACTCCTCTACACGCGTGGTGGACTTTTATCTGGTCAACCAGATGTGTTTCCGCCCTCCTACATTCCTGCTGGGTGGCCTTGGGCTAGTCACAGTTCTTCAGAACTGTCTCAGTTCCACCTACCTCACAAGAAGTCTGTTGTGGAGAGAGGAAGGGAAAGGAGCTTGTAAGCCACCTTGAGTCTCCTTGCAGGAGAGAAAGGTGGGGACTTAAATCCAAACTCTTCCTCCTCATTTCTTCTCCTTCTCCTTCTCCTTCTCCTTCTCCTTCTCCTTCTCCTTCTTCTCCTCCTCCTCCTCCTCCTCCTCCTCCTCCTCCTTCTTCTTCTTCACCAATGACCTTTTAAATTCTTGTATTTAGAAGAATGCTGCGGTCCCACAAGGAGGTTCTGTGTCAACTAGATCATGGCTAATCGCCGTTGGCTGATTTACATGGGACTGTTTAGAACAAGCAGGCATTTCTGTTCCACTTGCTTTCATTTAGACATGGAAGGTTATCTGGGGATCCAAAGCAGGAGCAAATGCCCAGGGCAGTTGCTGCCTGAACAGCACGAAGAAGAGGGGCCAGCCCCTGCTCACCCGCAGCCCCACCCAGGGAAGTCTGGGACGCTCAGCTAGAGTTCGCTTTCTGAAAAAAAAAGATGAGTGTCTTAGAGACAAGGCTGGTGGGGGCGGGGGGGGGCAGGCCTTCCTCTATCAACAAACAACAGAGGTGCAGAACTAGTCAAAGCTGTTCAGTAAAGCCCACCCCCCAATCGTTTCACCTCCATGTTGCTGGGAAAGCTGTTTACGGTGGATCATCTTCCTGCTGGGTAGCTGTCACCATCTGGGGACAAGGTAGGCCTCACACGTAAGAGCAAGTGGCACACTACACTCCTGCACACCTGGAGACAGGCGTTCCCCTGCGTGGCGAAGGGTGCTGCTACCCAAAAGCTGTCACTCCTCAGTTCTAGGGAAGGAACGTTCTGTATCCACCGGCCTTGGCTGTGCCCCAAGAAAGGCTGCAGTGCAGTCGCAGGCTGAGGTCTGTTGGGGTAGAGGACTCTCCTCAGTTCCCGTGGTGTGTGGGGGGGGGGTTTCACCCTCTGGGGTCTCTGATGCACCCTCCCCCAGCACACACACTCC
This sequence comes from Sphaerodactylus townsendi, assembly GCF_021028975.2. NCBI lineage: Eukaryota > Metazoa > Chordata > Lepidosauria > Squamata > Sphaerodactylidae > Sphaerodactylus > Sphaerodactylus townsendi. Next base: position 25,121,932 of record NC_059425.1, on the reverse strand, counting down.
CCTCCATTCACCTTTCCTTCTGCTCAACCGTCCCAGCCCCCCCCCCCTTGTCCTCCCCTTCTCCTTATTGCTGCGCCCCGCAACTGATGAAGCCGTTTACATATTGGGGCTGACAGGCCGATCCATTTTAATGAGGCAAGGGGCTGGCTAACGAGGTCCAGGGATTCTTTTAACGAAGCTGTACCATGCTCGGTCCCCTGAAGCACACTGGGAGTGGGGGAAAGGTCAGTCCTTGCCCTCCCACACTTTTGCCTTCCTTAGATGGAACGTGAGCGAAGCTGCCATGGAGTCATTGCACCCCACGTCCTGGAGAGAGTGGGGGGACAATATCTTAGTTGGGCTGGTTGCAGCTGCGGAGGAGGCCTCTGAGCACGCGCTGGGTGGCAATTGCGCTCTGACAGGGCACAGAAGAAGAAGGATTTCGATTTACGCCCTGCCTTTCTCAGCCATAAGGAGTCTCAAAGCAGCTTACAAGCTCCTTCCTTTCCTATCCTCCCTAGATTGGGCCGAGAGAGTTAGGAGAGAATGGTGACTAGCCCAAGGTGACCCAGGAGGCTTCATGTGCACAGGAGCAGCAGCAGCAGCAGGCCATTGCTTTCACATCCTGCATGTGAGCTCCCAAAGGCACCTGGTTGGCCATTGCGAGTAGCAGAGTGCTGGACTAGATGGACTCTGGTCTGATCCAGCAGGCTAGTCCTTATGTTCTTATAAGCAGCAGTGGCGTAGGAGGTTAAGAGCTCGTGTATCTAATCTGGAGGAACCGGGTTTGATTCCCAGCTCTGCCGCCTGAGCTGTGGAGGCTTATCTGGGGAATTCAGATTAGCCTGTGCACTCCCACACACGCCAGCTGGGTGACCTTGGGCTAGTCACAGCTTCTCGGAGCTCTCTCAGCCCCACCCACCTCACAGGGTGTTTGTTGTGAGGGGGGAAGGGCAAGGAGATTGTCAGCCTCTTTGAGTCTCCTGCAGGAGAGAAAGGGGGGATATAAATCTAAACTCTTCTTCTTCTTCTTCTTCTTCTTCTTCTTATGTGGAGGAGCAGGGAAACAAATCCAGTTCACCAGATGAGTGTCTGCCACACATGTGGAGAAGTGGGGAATCAAACCCAGTTCTCCAGAGTAGCGGCCACCTGTTCTCAACCACTACACTACACTGAGTAGGGCTGCCAGTTCTGGGTTGGGAAATACTTTGACATTTTCAAGGTAAAGGAAAAGAGATTCCACCTAAACATCAGGAAAAACTTCCTGACAGTAAGGGCTGCTTGACAGTGGAATGCACGACCTCGGAGTGTGATGGAGTCTCCTTCTGTGGAGGTTTTCAAACAGAGGCTGGATGGCCGCCTGTCAGGAGTGCTTTAATTGTGTGTTCCTGCAAGGCAAGGGGTTGGACTGGATGGCCCTTGGGGTCTCTTCCAACCCTATGATTCTATGATTTTGGGGGTGGAGCCTGAGGGAGGTGAGGTTTTGGGAGAGGAGGAACTTCAATAGGGCATAATGCCATAGAGTCCACCTTCCAAAGCAGCCTTTTCCTCCAAGGGAATTGATCTCTGTCACCTGGAGATGTCCAGCCACCACCTGGAGACTGGCAACCCTACCATGGAAGGAAGTAGCCTCAAGAGGAAGGATCTGACTGGATCAGGCATCTGGCCGGGACAGCACATAGAGAGGTAGCACCCACCCTCCTTATGAATCAAGGCCCTTGGTAGAAGGAATGGGCCAGTCTTGGAAATTTGGGGCCCCCTCCCGGCCTTTCCTGTATTCCCTCCCTATCTGGGACAGGACTTCAGCACCTCAGGGAGTTGCCAGGTCTCCCTCCCTCTTCCTCCCATTCAATTCCAAGTGTCCAGCTACCAGCTGCCAGCAACTGAAAGCCTGTCGGATTGTAAATCACAGGGGAGGCCATTAATAGCTGGGCTTAGTAAATTTACACAGCAGGCTGAAAAATATGGCCTGAGGTGGTGAAAACTCCCCTGTTTGCAGCTGATGGGACATCGCTCACAGGAGGCCTGACCATGCCAGCTCCCAGAATTCCCTTCCGCTCTCCCTGCCAATAGAAGAAGAAGAAGAAGAAGAAGAAGAAGAAGAAGAAGAAGAAGAAGAAGAAGAAGAAGAAGAAGAAGAAGAAGAAGAAGAAGAAGAAGAAGAAGAAGAAGAAGAGTTGGATTTATATCCCCCCTTTCTCTCCTGCAAGGAGACTCAAAGGGGCTTACAATCTCCTTGCCCTTCCCCCCTCACAACAAACACCCTGTGAGGTAGGTGGGGCTGAGAGAGCTCCGAAGAACAGTGTCCAGCCCAAGGTCACCCAGCTGGCGTGTGTGGGAGTGCACAGGCTAATCTGAATTCCCCAGATAAGCCTCCACCGCTCAGGCGGCAGAGCGGGGAATCAAACCCGGTTCTCCAGATTAGAGTACACCTGCTCTTAACCACTACGCCACTGCTGCTCCTCTGTTAAGCGACTCCGTCTTCCAGATGCACCCCAAAGGCAGTTGCGTCTCACGAGCACAGTTGAGCTGTAAGCAGCTTTTAGCTCTAGAACCCGTATCCAAGAAACAGAGTGCACGTGGCCGTGTGCAGAGCGTATTTCTCTCATTGGATAACAGCCAGTCTCAGCATACCTGGGACTACAGAAAGTCATCTGGGTCAGATGGCTTCAGACCCCAGAATCTCGCTCTGTGTCTTTCTTTTTAAAGAAAGCAACCCCCCTCCCCCAGCTCTCCATTTAAACAGCACCGCCCCAGGAAACCTCGTGTGGCTTCCCCTGCCCTCACGTGGGCAACTCCCTTTCAAAGCAGCCCCGATCCCTTGCGTCTTGCCCAGCCCCACCGAAAGCTCAGTCACAACAACTTCGTGCAAAATGAGTTCATTGCCATCAATATTAAGATACACTATTTAGTTCTGAGCATCGGATTTGATTTCCTCCCCGCCCCGTGCTGTTCCACACCTTTTTGAATAGTCCTCCCTAAAATGACCAGTGGGGAGCTGCAGAAGGGGGGTGGGGAGGTTGTGTGGTTATGTATTTTGACAAATGCCTCTTGGCGGAGGGGCTGGGCTGGAGCTGGAGGACACGAGGGCTTCGCAGTCCCATTAGTCGGGCTGCTAATGGTCTCCTGATTAGAGAGGCTGCAAGGAGATCTGGCCCTCGGTAAAGAAAGGTCGCCTGGGATGCAGCAGGCCGCAGTTCCGGACGTGCCTTCTTTGTCCCTTAAAGCCATTAGCTGGGGCTGGGGCAGGAGTGGGTACAGCCAGGGCAATGAAGTGGGTGGCCATGGAACGTGGCAGAGGGTGCGGGTGGGTGGGCTCGCAACCCCCATTGCTGGAACGCATTGCCAGCCTCTCTTCCTCCAAATTGGTCCAGCATCAGAGTTGTGTGTGTCTCACCATAAGAATTCTTAGCCCTTCCATGTAAATAGAAGGAGGAGGAGGAAGAGGAGGAGGCGGAGGATGGATTTATACCCCACCTTTCTCTCCTGTAAGGAGACTCAAGGTGGCTTACAAGCTCCTTTCCCTTCCTCTCCCCCCAGCAGATACCTTGTGAGGTCGGTGGGGCTGAGAGAGTTCTGAGAGAACTGTGACTAGCCCAGGGTCAACCCACCTACTCTTAACCACTATACCATTTTTGCATGGCCTACCCTTCTCTCTGATCCTCTTTAGCAACTAACCTCTCAGAGGTTTGCCAGCTCCAAGCTAGAAAATTACTAGAGATTTGGGAGGGGGGATCCTGGAGAGAGCAGGATTTAGGGAGGGGGGACCTTAGAGGGGTACATAATGCCACCCTTTGAAGCAGTCATTTTCTCCAGGGGTTCCCTATCATCTGGAGATCACTAGTCATATGAGAAATCTCCAGGCCCCACCTGGAGGTTGGCAAACCTACTAACACACCTTACAAGGTGTGTGCTGAGGAAGGAAGGAAATGCAGAGGAGAAGTCTGGATTCTAGGGGACGGCACTTCTCCCTCCTTGCACATGTGCAGTGTCCCCATCAAGGTGGTTCTCCATGCATCTGACTCGCTGTCACTGAGCGCCGAAGAGCTCCAGGGTGGCTCTTTCTTTTGCAGCAGTGGACATTCCTAATGTTCTTATAATCCTATATTTATGAGTGTTCAGGTGGAGAAAGACTGCCCAGGGTGCAGTGGCCGACCTCACTTCTAGATCTGAGGCAGAATCATTGTCTCAAATCTCCTGTCAACTCCTGAATATTTTGCGTGGCTTCTGTGTCCAAAGTAAATCTAGCTTTTCTTTTGAGAGCCAGCGTGGTGTAGCGGTTAAGAGCAGGTGGATTCTAATCTGGAGAACCGGGTTTGATTCCCCACTCCTCCACCTGAGTGGCAGAGGCTTATCTGGTGAACCAGATGGGTTTCCGCATTCCTACATTGCTGCTGAGTGACCTTGGCCTAGTCAGAGTTCTCTCAGAACTCTCTCAGCCCCACCTACCTCACAAGTGGTCTGTTGTGGGGAGAGGAAGGGAAAGGAGCTTGTAAGCCCCTTTGAGTCTCCTTACAGGAGAGAAAGGGGGGATATAAATCCAATTCTTCTTCTTCTTCTTCTTCTTCTTCTTCTTCTTCTTCTTCTTCTTCTTCTTCTTCTTCTTCTTCTTCTTCTTCTTCTTCTTCTTCTTCTTCTTCTTCTTCTTCTTCTTCGTCCAATAACACCCACACAATGGCATGCTGGGTGTTACTCCCAGGAGAAGCCTTTCTGACATTCCTTCATCTTAAAGAGCCAGAACAATTGGAAGGCTTTTGAGATTGGGGGCAGAGGGGGGGATGGCCCCATCTACTTTCAAGAGTGGATTCCACACAGCACAAATCAGGACGTTATAAGTAGCATTTGGGGAGAGAACTTTGCACAGGTTTCTTCCCCAAAACGACTTAAGCCTGTTATATTCCTCTCAACCCAGGTTTTTTAAAAATCGCGAAACTAGAGATCTTTTTGCAAAATCCCGGTTTGAAAGTGGTCTCATGTGAACGCAACAGGAAGGACACACTTCGTTCTTCCTGGCTGCCAGTCGATTCCCTTCCACCCCTTTGCTGCCACGTCTGCTGCCGTTTGCCAAGTCGGGAAGATTCTGCCTGTCATTGTACAAGTCCCACAATTACGTTTTCTCCCCATGGCTGCAAGTATGGCCGCCACTGCGTTCCTATCTCCACAGTAGCCCACATTCCTTATTGCCTGGTCCTTGCAAGACGGTCCCTTTTTCTCTTTTTTCTTTTGTGTGTTGAACTTGCGAAGCGACACACAGGTGCAGCCAATCGGATGGCAGGACAACCGGCACGGTTCGTTTCTGTTATGCCTTCACAGCTACGTGCGCGTTGCCAGAAAAATTTGAAAAGAGAGAAGTGTTTCCGTGTGAAGGTGTGAAAGCCACCCGAATTGTTTCCATGGGCTCAGATTGTTTCCTGAATGCGTAAATGGCACACATGCGAACGGAAAAAAGGAAAAGGGGTTCATTTAGAACGACAGCAGCTCAATACAAATATGTTGTGCGGAATCCACCACGATCTGTCACTGTTCTAGGGAGAAGTGGTTCTTGTGCTCTATTCCTGGTGTGCAACACATGAAAAGATGTGGCTGATTTCTCAAAAGAGAAAGCATCCCCAAGCAGAGGGCAGGCGGCAGCAGGGTTGCCATCCTCCTGGTGGGGCCTGGAGATCTCCTGGGATTACAATTGGTTTCCAAGTGACAGAGATCAGAAGCGTGTCTAGGGAAAATGGAGCCTGGGGCAAAATCTGAATTTTCTGTCCTCCCCCCACCCCCAGTGCCCAGGTCTACTGCTGGAAGCCAGCGAGCCGGGCAGGTCTACTGCCTGGAGCCAGCAAGGTGGCCAGGTCTACCACCCAGACCTGGCAAGGCACCCAGGTCTACCACCCAAAGCCGGCGACGACACCCAGGTCTACCACCTGGAGCCAGTAAGCATGGCTCGGGCCCGGTGCCTCACCCCCACGTGATTAGATACCACGCGACTGGGGACATGTGATATCCCATGTCCCTCAGGTAGATACGCCCCTGAATCAGTTCACCTGAAGTAAGTGGCTACTTTGGATGTTGGCCTCTGTGGCATTATACCTGTTGAAGTCCCTCTATTCCCCCTTCCAAAAGCCTCTTCAGGCTCCATCCCAAAATCTCCAGGTATTTCCCAGCCCAGATCTGGAAGCCCAATGTGGCAGGCACTCCCCTCTTGAGCGGAGTTACTTCAGTGTAAGCCCAATGGGTTTACAATGGAGCAACTCCACATAGATGACGATGTTAACCCCTCAGGCTGAAACACATTGAGTGCAATGTATGGTCAAAGGCTTTCACGGCTGGAATTGACTGGCTCTTGGGGGTTTTCAGGGCTGTGTGGCCGCGATCTGGTTGTTTTTGGTCCTAATGTTCTGCCCGACCACAGCCACACAGCCTTCAAAACCCCCTAAGAGCCAAATTGGGAGTGAGTTGCAGTTATTCAGTAGGGAGTGAAAGGCTCTCTGTGCATGCCCAGAGGCGCTCTTTTTCTTTATCATGTTCAGAGGCAAGCCCTGTTGATAATAGGTTGAATAGGCCGAATTGTAACCTTAATTGGAGGAGACAATAAGGCAGTGATGGCGAACCTTTTTGAGACCGAGTGTCCAAATTGCAACCCAAACCCCACTTATTTATTGCAAAGGGCCAAACCGGCAATTTCACCTGAATGCAGAGGTTTTAGTTTAGAAAAAAAAACGGTTGGCTCCCTCTTCCTCCGCCCCACCTGCTCGAGCAGGGGCCAGCCTGCTCTAGCCTCCAGCAAGTCCTCTGTGCACCACTGTGTGCCTCTCTAGCATCTCTGCCTCCTCTGCGCAACCCCCCCCTTGGGCAGCAGTTACCCAGAGCACAGGCACCAGGCCCGCCAGCCAAGTCCTCCCTGCTCACCACAGTGCGCACACGTCATGCTCAGTGGCCCAGGCCAGCCTAGATGTGTGTTGTGTGTGTGTGGGGGGGTGATTTTCCGCCCCCCACATGATGAACTCTGTGTGCGCATGCCCATAGAGAGGACTCCCGAGTGCCACCTCTGGCACCCGTGCCATAGGTTCGCCATCACTGCAATAAGGCCTCCCAGCTTTCAATGTAGATTTCTTTAGTACAGAGCTGCGGTTTGTAAAATGGGAAGTTCTTCTGACTGGAAGACTGAGTTTGCTCTTTAAGTGGCACAGGGGGTCAGGAGTGTGTGTTTATGGGGGGGGGGTGAGCCCGTGGGTGGGAATCAGGCAGCTCAGGGTAGTTCATTTGCAACCCCTATTGCTAAAATTAAAGGAGAAATGACATGGCTTTTAAAAGCTGCAAATTAAAATGTCTTCAGGTTGTTATTAAGGCCTCTCTGCCTGGCCTGGCAGCCTCTGGCAGCAAGCGGGAGGGTGGATGGGGCGGAGTGGGGGGGAAGGTGGAAAGAGGCAACGAAGCAGCAGAAAAGCAGAGGAAACCTGGGACGGGGAGGGGGGGATTGTTCTGTGGGCCATATTAAAAACCTGACATAAAATTAAAATTACGTTGGCATAATGAAATTGTGTACTGGCGCCGGGAGATGGGAAAGAAAGTGAAATAGTAAAGGTGTCACACTTAATTCTGCTCATTCTTCCCCCATGCGTTGTGTTGTGAGTGGGGGGTTTGGCATGGGCAAGAGACGGCTCAGTTTGCCCCGACACTGTGCTATTCACCCTGATCTCACAGCATGTGATAAAAAAAACCCCCGAGATTGCAAAAGACACCTTTTGGAGTTCGGAGTGCCAGGCTGACCCTGTTGAGTTGTGTGAACATCCATGCAAAGATTTAAGGACCGGGGGGGGGGGTGCTGGAACAAGTTGTACCTCTGTCTTTGAGACGGAGAACTGGCCATTTAACTTAACTTTCAAGTTTCTAGTTTGGCTGCTGTCCTGAACGGCCTCCCCTAGCCAGGGCCACGCAGTTCCACCAGCCCTGCGGGAATCACTTGGCTGGGGACCCTTCAGCACCCACAAGTCCTGGCGTCAGCTCACCCACCAATCACATTCTCCCGTGCTGCCCCCAGAGGCAGTGGGCGAGCTGAGACCCAGGTGGGTGGCACTGACATGAAGCGAATCTGACTTGCCCCCACAGCCCTGACTCACAGCACGGAAAGGGCTGTTCAGCTCGGCTTGTTCCTGGGCTGTTTCCAGTCGGCCCCTGCTTGGGGACATGTGGCAGAAGCATGTCATGAACTCGCTCATGCCCCACCTGGGTGTTTTTCCTGGGCTTCTTAGAGCTGATCTGTGGGAAATCTATTGAGTAGAGCAGTGGTGGTGAACCTTTGGCACTCCAGATGTTATGGACTACAATTCCCATCAGCCCCTGCCAGCATGGCCAATTGGCCATGCTGGCAGGGGTTAATGGGAATTGTAGTCCATAACATCTGGAGTGCCAAAGGTTCGCCACCACTGGAGTAGAGTGTTGCTGGATCTGATTGAAAGGTCATCAAATCCAGTGCGCTGTCACTGTGGCAGAGGGAGGTCAAATGTCCCATGAAGGATGGAGACAGCTAAGATCTGTACTTTGTCCCTAACGTCTGGAAATAGACTGCCTGTGAACATAGAGCAGGTCTGTCCAACTCTGGCACTCCAGATGTTCATGGACCACAATTCCCATCAGCCATGCCACAATTGGCAATGCCACCAGGGGCTGATGGGAACCGTAGTCCATGAACATCTGAAGCACCAGAGTTGGACACCCCTGATATAGAGCAGTGGTTCTCAACCTTCCTAATGCTGCGACCCTTTAATACAGTTCCTCATGTTGTGGTGACCCCCAACCCTAACATTTATCCATTTTACAGATGGAGAACACTGATGCAAGAAGTCTTAGGCGACCCCTGTGAAAGGGTCGTTCAACCCCCAAAGGGGTCTCAACCCCCAGGTTGAGAACCACTGATATAGAGACTCCATTTGGATGCAAAGGGTGACCAGATGCTTTGAATTTGTTTCATTCACAGGTATCAAACTCGCACCCCTCCAGATGTTATGGACTACAGTTCCCATCATCCCCTGCCAGCATGATGCTGTTGGAGGATGATGGGAACTGTAGTCCATAACATCTGGAGGGCTGCAAGTTTGACACCTATGGCTTAGTTCATTAAAATAGGAATATAAGACTTTGCTGGCCTGACATCTCTGGGACGCTCCTGAACAGGACTTAAATGGGGATAGATAGGCCATTCCCTGTTAGGTTCCTCCAGCACCTGCCAGTTGAAGGTAGACTGCCTTTGAACATGGAAGTTCCAATTAACTATCATGGCTGATAACCATTGGCAGACCCATCTTCCATGAATATGCCTAATCAAAACAGGGAGAAAAAACTCTCCATAAACCCCCCCGATGAAGACTACATATACTCCAGTCGGCAAAGAATGAGGGGGTCAGTGAGAGTCAGGTACGAGGAAAACAGGGGGGCGGAGAAATCAGCTTACACAAGCCCTTGAGAGCTTACAGAGTCCTGAAGGGGAAGATTTGTGGAGCTGGGATTTTCAAATCCTTCCCACCTCATTCCGCCAAGATTCCCAGTTTGTCTCTCTTTATTCCCATTCTCTCTAGTCGTACTCTGCTGCTGCTCAGAGGAAAGTTCTCTCCCTCGCCCATCTGAGTTGCCCTTGTGCTTTTTTGAGAGGAGATGACCACAACCTTGGCTGTGGTCTCAGTGCTCACAACTGGGCTAGACAACAGGCCTGGGTTATTTGCATCAGTCTTTCTGAGCACTGTGTGTCTGTGTGTGTTTAAAAAAATACCTCTCAATGTTTCCAGAGAGTATTTTTAACTGACCCAAAGAGGGCCCAAATCTCCCACTCTTGCTGGTGGCCAGGGTGCCTTTGTTTCTAGTCCTTGGCTCATTACCGGTAATATCCGGTGCCATCAAGTCACAGCCAGGTTATGGCAACCCCACTGGGTTTTCAAGGCAAGAGAGAAACAGAAGTGGTTTGCCATTCCCTCTGTCAGGAGTGCTTTGATTGTGTGCTGGACTTGATGGGCCTTGTGGTCTCTTCCAACTCTATGACTCTATGATTCCCTGCTTCTGTGTATCAACCCAGGACTTCTGTGGTGGTCTCCCATCTCAGTACTAACCAGGGCCGACCCTGCTTAGCAGCCAAGATCTGACGAGATTGGGCCAGCCTGGGGCATCCGGGTCAGTGCATGAATACCAATAGTAATTTATGTTGCTTTTTTTTAATTTAAAAAATACATTTTAATGGTGCTCACTGTCAGAACCTCCTTCCAAGAGAGGCCACTGTTCTCATTTCTCAGAGGAGCAGCTGAGGCTTGTGACGGGACCTGAACTTTGATACAAGCCCAGTTCTCTATTTATTCTCTGTGGGTGTATGTATAAACATGCACTCATTTTCGCTTCGTCTGCACAACCGAAAGACATGCCTCAGATGGGCGCAGGCAGAGGCTATGGCAACATCTGGCAGGAAGCAGATGTTACCCGCTGAATTGTTTGGACTGCTTGCGTTCTATGCTGGCTGCATGAAGAGAGAGGCGTGGGGGGGGGGCTTTGCGGCTTGTGTGGGTGGGGAGGGTGCATCGTTGCCCTTCACGCAGATGCAGCTCGTTCGGGCAATGGCAGATCTAAAGTCTCCTAACCGCTCAGTGCTCCACCCACCAGGCGCATGCTGCCACAATAGACCCCCACATTTCTCTTCTCCCGAGAGGGGTCCCCCTCCCCTGGACCCTTCTGGTGACACACCCACGCAGGCCGATGCGCCCGTCGCTGCCCGTCGCTCCACGCAGTCTGTGGGTGAGGTGTTGCTCTCACCCTCCGTCTCCGTGGCGCGGAAGCGTGGCTGACAGAGTGAGTCTTCCTGCGGGGGAGTTGGTGTGAAAGCTGCTTAGCAGGTCTCTGCTGACAAGTTGCAGGTGCCACCTCTGGAGGAGTCAGCGGTGGGTGCGGGGAGGAGGCGGGTGGCCGTCTGGGCGCAATTTTCTAACTTGGGTGCATCAGAGAGCGAAAACTGGGGAGGGGATCGAAGGAAGGCCCCCTGCTCTGCTCGCCCCAAGTATCAGCGGGTTCAAGGCAGCTCAGCTGGGGTTCTAGTTCTGCAGTCCTCCTTGGAGGCCAGAGTCACATTGCTTGCATGCTTGCCTGTCTGGTGAAAGATTCGGGTAGCCACTCGCACGGTGCCGTCAGGGGCGCAAAAGAGGTCCCTGGCCATGCACAGAATGAGGTGACACAGCTGAGCCCTGTCAGCTCCACATTTGGTTACCCTGGAGACGGAGACCCATAGCATGTTGGCAACAAGACAGTCCCCATGCCAACCTTGGCACAGGCCAGTTTGGAGCCCGAAGCTCCACGGGAACAGTTTGGTGCCCTGCTTGGGTGCTCTCCTCCCCCCCCCCCCCCGTTCTCCGCCACCCGCCTGCCAGTCCTCGTCAAGGTTCCGTCTCTCTATTATCTCCCCGCGCCAGACCAGAGAAGTGTCAGGGGCGGGAGGGGGGGATTAGGAACCTATTAGGGGATATTAGAATTTCATTTAGCACTGGGGTTTCTCAGCTGATATGGGCATCTGGGGGAGGGGGGGTGCTGGCTGGAGGGTTCCTCGTTCTGTTTTGTATTCTAATGATCTGTCGCTTCGTGTAGCTGTTCTCCCCTTCTCTTCCCCCCCCCCCCGTGTAAATGGAGGGGGATGGAGCCGCTTCGACAGGAAGCTTTCACGAGCCTAATAAACTGGAAAGATTTGTCTGAGTGGCAAAGGAACCGGAGGCAGTAAGAGACGGCTCTGCCACTGCCAGGGAAAGTACCCATCCCTGGGCCCCTTTCCTCCAGCAGCGGCACTCAAACTGCCCCCCCCCCCCCGAACAAGGCAAGATATGCCCAAAGCCAGATGGGGAGGAGCTGCTTGTGGCTCCTCGGTGGCAAAGGAAAGGCGCTCTGCACATTCTCAGAGGCACTATTGCATGAACTGGGTCTGCTTAAGCTGGCATGCATCTCCCTGCGCCTAGTTCCAGCGCTTGACCCCCGTTCCGTGCTCCTCTGGTTCCACTTCACTGCCAGTCCTAGCAACTGAAGCTGGGTCTTTGGGGGTCTTCCTTTCATCTCCCTCTTTAAAGATTCTCAGCTACCCCTCGGCACCTTTCTCCTACCACACTTGATCTCCTGTGTGAATTCAGCCTGGCCTTTTATTCTTTCAAGCTCTTCGGCCAGAGTGGTACTGCTGGTTCGTCTCTGCTTATGCCAGAACTCTGGAAACTGGAGCTGTCCTCTTGCCTTTGAGGGATCTGGGGCTTCCTTTCCCTTTGTTGTTCCACAATAGGCACAGACTGTGAGACATGCAGGTTTCCTGCAAAATGGAACTGCTTCAGTACTTAAGAACATAAGAACTAGCCTGCTGGATCAGACCAGAGTCCATCTACCCCAGCACTCTGCTACTCGCAGTGGCCCACCAGGTGCCTTTGGGAGCTCACATGCAGAAGGTGAAAGCAATGGCCTTCTGCTGCTGCTGCTGCTCCTGAGCACCTACTTGGGCCTCATTTCAGTCTGGGACTTACAATTAATAGATACATTAATTCCTCTACCTTTTCAGTGGTGCCTTTCCTTCATTTTTTAGTTTTATGTCAGCATGCATTTGGGTGTTGGAAGTGCGAAGGAGCACATTCTCTCTCATCCATCTCCATACCTGTGTATTCATCTATCTATGAAGAAGAAGAAGAGGAGTTGGATTTATATCCCCCCTTTCTCTCTTATAGGAGACTCAAAGGGGCTTACAAACTCCTTTCCCTTCCCTGCTCACAACAAACACCCTGTGAGGTAGGTGGGGCTAAGAGAGCTCCGAAGAACAGTGTCTAGCCCAAGGTCACCCAGCTGGCTTATGGGGGAGTATACAGGCTAATCTGAATTCCCCAGATAAGCCTCCACAGCTCAGACGGCAGAGCGGGGAATCAAACCTGGTTCCTCCAGATTAGAGTACACCTGCTCTTAACCACTACACCACTGCTGCTCCTATGCTGATAAGAACATAAGAACTAGCCTGCTGGATCAGACCAGAGTCCATCTAGTCCAGCACTCTGCTATTCGCAGTGGCCCACCAGGTGCCTTTGGGAGCTCACATGCAGGATGAGAAAGCAATGGCCTTCTGCTGCTGCTGCTCCTGATATTATAATAGCGGGAGTGTTCTTGTGGGCTCAGAATAGCAGAGTGGTGCCGGGGCTCAAAAAATTCTCTAGAGGTGGCCTTTTCTCCCTTCCTAAAGCCAGAGGAGGGTAACTTTAACAGTGGCTACCGGTATTGTCGAAGACTTTCAAGGCCAGAATCACTGGGGTGTTGTGGGGTTTCCGGGCTGTATGGCTGTGTTCCAGTAGCATTTTCTCCTGACGTTTTGCCTGCATCTGTGGCTGGAATCTGAAGATCAGTGTGAAGAAACATCAGGAGAGAATGCTACCGGAACACAGCCATACAGCCCAGAAACCCCACAAGACCCCAGTGACGACTAGCTTTGGGGACTAAAAGGAACCTCCACGTTTAGAGGCAGTCAGCCTTTGAATCCCAGTGCCGGGAGGCAACATTAGGGGGAGGCTTTGGCCTGTATTCCCTGTTGTTGATCCTGCAGAGTCAACCCAATGGTTGGCCATTGTGTGAGATGGGCTACTGAACTAGATGGACCACTGGTCTGATCCAGCAGGATTCCTAGGAGATGGAACAGCCATCAATAAGTGACCAGGGGTATGTAGTCAGGCCTTCTACTACTACTACTACTACTACTACTACTACTACTACTAATAATAATAATAATAATAATAATAATTATTATTATTATTATTATTTATTAATTTTATATACCGCCCACCCCCGGAGGGCTGTGGGCGGTGTTCAACATAAAATGACATAACATAACAGGGAGAGCACAATCGTAATCGGACAATTGTAATCTCAAATATAAATGTAAATATGGCTCTATAACATTAAAATATCTAACCCATTTAAAATACAGCGTACAATATACAGCGTCCAACAGTTTTAAAAACCCCTCCTGATTATGTTATACAGCATTTGGCTGGAACACTGGGATCATCTGTTTCAGGTGGGCAGCCATATTAATCTGCTGTAGCAGAGTATAGTAGCGCCTTGGAGCCAAACAAAACTTTCCAGGGTTGATGTTTTCGATATTAACTTTTTAATCCGTGAACTTGTTTCCTACCTATTCCTGAAGTCCCTGGGCAGGATGCAGTTATAAAACAATCTTAAAACTGTCACAAAATCTACTTTAAAACCCATTCCCCCACCACCACCCTAACCCTCCTAAAAATACACAATCATCCATCCCCCTTAAGGCCCCTCCCAACACACATAAAAAATTGGGCTGGGCTGCACCAATAGAGTGCCGGTACAGCAATAGCAGATACCAAGTAAAAAGAAAAGTATGGGGGGGCGGCATCGCCCAGGGGAACCACCCATATGCCCAGGTACAGAGGGTGGTCTTAGCCAGGCACCTAACATCTTGCAGAGTCGGTGCCTCTGGTGGGGTGGGGATGTTTCAAAGCGCCAGGACTATTGCAGAGAAGGTCCTCCAGCTGCCCCCCACCCCCAAATCTTGGTAGGGAGCTTCCATGAAGCCCCCACCCCCACCTCAGTGCCCAGACAGGTCTATATGGGAGGAGGCATTCCTTCTTCACATGCTCAGATATGCAGTTTGCTATTTGCTTTCCTTGCTATAGGACCCAGCCTTTGTGCTTAAAGCCATTTCTTGATTGCTGCTAAGCCTGGAAGCAAAAGGGGGTAGATTTCACCAGGAGGCTGCTGCTGTATCCAGCCCCTGGCGGGATGTCTGCCTGTCTCATTGATCTGATGTAATCTGCACCTTCCTTCTGTTCCCTCGACTGTGGAAGAGGTCTAGGAGGGGCCGCGGGTCAGCCCCAGAACATCTGCTTTGCATGCAGAAGGCCCCAAGTTCAGCCCCTGAAAGCCTCCCCAGTGAAAAGGATCAGGGCATAAGTGATGAGACAGACCTCATCCTGCAACCCAGGGGAGCTGCTGCCAGTCAGAGGGGACAATTCTGACCTCGTCAGACCAAAGGTCCGACTCAGTACAAGGCACCTTCATGGGTGCCTTATACTGAGTCTGGGAGCCAAACTACCACGGATCTTGTCCCGACTCTCATAAAAGGTGAGATGGAACCGAGGCTGCTGAGCCCCCTGGGCTCCAATTTTGCTCTGTTCGCTTTTAGATCAGTGACTTTACGCTGTGCCTTTCATGTCAACTTTGACGTGTGGACATTAGTAGGTAATAATGCTCAGCTTCGGTTCGTCACCTGCTGATTTCTGCATATCCAGTTGCAGTTAAAGGCATTAGAGCAGCCAGGGTGGTTCCCCCTTCCCCAGTCAGTTGGCAACCCCATTGTAACAGGCAGCACAGTTCAGGTCTTGAAAATGTGGTTCAACGTGGTGTAGTGGTTAAAAGCAGGTGGATTCTAATCTGGAGAACCAAGTTTGATCCCCCACTCCTCCACCTGAGTGGCAGAGGCTTATCTGGTGAACCAGATGTGTTTCCACACTCCTACATTCCTGCTAGTCACAGTTCTTCGGAACTCTCTCAGCCCCACCTACCTCACAAGGTGTCTGTTGTGGGCAGAGGAAGGGAAAAGAGCTTGTAAGCACCTTTGAGTCTCCTTACAGGAGAGAAAGGTGGGGACATAAATCCAAGCTGCTGCTGCTGCTGCTTCTCCTCCTCCCCCCTCTTCTTCTTCTTCTTCTTCTTCTTCTTCTTCTTCTTCTTCTTCTTCTTCTTCTTCTTCTTCTTCTTCTTCTTCTTCTTCTTCTTCTTCTTCTTCTTCTTCTTCTTCTTCTTCTTCTTCTTCTTCTTCTTCTTCTTCTTCTTCTTCTTCTTCTTCTTCTTCTTCTTCTTCTTCTTCTTCTTCTTCTTCTTCTTCTTCTTCTTCTTCTTCTTCTTGTGGCTTGATTGTTTCTCCCAAAGGCCTTCAATCTCCTGAAAGGTACGAGCCTCGAGCTTCCAGCCACCTCTGCTCCACTCGCCTACTCAGAGCCCTTCCCACAGCTGCTGAGCAATTTTTGGATAAAATCTGCATGAGCAGCAGGGAGTCACTGTAGAGACAACCCCAACCCAGAGGTAGGGGGGACAGATTGGCCGTTTCTGTCTGAGGGTGAATCACACTTCTGTGTGACAATTCTAGATGGGTAGCTGTGTGAGTGTGTAGCCCAGGGGTAGGGAACCTGCGGCTCTCCAGATGTTCAGGAACTACAATTCCCATCAGCCCCTACCAGCATGGCCAATTGGCCATGCTGACAGAGGCTGATGGGAATTGTAGTGCCTGAACATCTGGAGAGCCGCAGGTTCCCTACCCCTGGTGTAGCCGTAGAACAGTAGGAGGCCAGTACCATTTTAAAGATTACCGAGATTTATCCATTCCTGTGTGTGCCTTCCTCTCACAATATCATGCCAATAGGCACGTCTTTACTGAACAAACCACCATACTGTTTCATCCTTTTTCATTGTCTTTGGAGATCGGGGGCTGTGCAGTTGATCCCTCACTGTCTGGATGTTCAGAACTTGGATTTGTATCAGCTTAGCCACAATGTGTGTTGGGCAGGGCCGGAGCAAGGGGGAACGGTGCCCAGGGCACAAGTATGCCCTGCACCCCCGCCACGCCTCTGCACCGGCACACGCCCAGTGCGTCGCATCCCTGCCCCGTCCTCTTGGCGTTACGCCACTGGTATTAGGTTGACTTTTCAATTTGCAAAGCACTTGCAGGATAGGTGTCATGTTTTGCCCTGTACGACTGCCCTGTCTAGTAGGCCTTCGTGTGGTCATGAGTGGCCAGGGGATGGTGATGTGGTTGTGAAGGTCACCCAGTGAGTCCACTGTGAAGGTCACCCAGTGAGTTCACCAGGAAACACCCCCCCCACACACACACACACCAAATATACACTATGACAGTGATGGCGAACCTTTTTAAGACCGAGTGCCCAAACTGCAACCCAAAACTCACTTATTTATTGCAAAGTGCCGACACAGCAATTTAACCTGAATACTGAAGTTTTAGTTTAGAAAAACGATTGGCTCCGAGGTGTGTGTTACTCAGGAGTAAGCTTGGTGGTAGTCGGTGGCTTTGCTTTGAAGCAACCGTGCAACTCTTCCAACAGGTGAATCACGACCCTAGCAGAGTTTACTCAGGATCATGCTTTAGTTCTTCACATGAAAATCAGTGGGGTTTAAGAGTGCTTAACAGGGTTACCTGCACTGCTTCCCCAAAACTACGTCTTAGGTTTAATGCTAATAATCGAGCCCAGTGGCCCAGGCCAGCCTAGATGTGGGGGGGGGGGGGGGCGCATGACTCTGTTTGCACGTGCCCACAGAGAGGGCTCTGAGTGCCACCTCTGGCACCCGTGCCATAGGTTCGCCACCACTGCACTATGATGTGGCAGGAGAAGGCAGTCGAAAGTCCAGGGAGGTGGCTGCAGCCATGTACCTCAAATGCACACCCTTGGCCATTCATCTGGAGTTATGTCGTTCACTTCCCACTTTATCCTCCTAGCAATCCTGCGATGTAGGTCAGTTTGCGGGAGAGTGCCTGGCACAAGATTGAGGATTCGAACCTGGATCTCCTGAGACCTGTCCCACTACGCAACACTGATTCCCATCTAAACCATTATCCGTACATCTGTGTTCTCCCACTGGAGAAAAACATGGTCCCCCTAGCAGGGAGGAGGCTTCACCCCCTCATAATATGGTCCAACATTCTTTGTGACTTGAAACAACGAACAAATGCTGGCAGCTCCCCACATGGAATTCCCCACACACATATGGCCAAGTGAAATGGAAAGGGTGCAGTAAGATGCTGCCTTTTAGCTAATTCTGGGCAGGTTACTTGGGGGTCACACTGGGGCATCCTGCTTTAATTCATTTGCAATGACTCTCTGTGCACAGCCTCATATTTACCAGTGCCTGCTCTACATGTGAGTGAGAAAGGCTAAGAAAAGGGCCCTTGGTCCCTGGAAAAGGAACGCAAGCCTATAGCAACCCTTTCCCTGTCAACCATCAGTCCTGGGCACCCCTGCCTGACTCACAAGGGTTTCTGTAGCTGGCAGAAGGCAGAGCGGGGCAAAACCTAAGCCAAAATTAGCCCCGTTCTCTCTGCCCGCTTGAGCTTTGGCTGCTGCCGGGAGGTGGTTTTCTTCTTTTAGCCGGTTTCCACTTTAGCTCCTTCCTCGCCCCCACACAGACACCCACCCAGTCTGTCATTCCATCCGTCTCCCACCCGCTTGTATTTATAGCTCGCAAACAGGTTGCAATCCAGGCCTCAGTTCTGCATCTTCCAAATATTGCATGAGGAATGGCCGGGGCAGGGGGGGGGGGATAGGGTGCGCACATGCCTTCTCCCTTCCAGTTCCTGACTCACCCCCCAAGCTGGCAAAGCTCTGCTTCAAAAATGGAAGAAGAGTCGGAGGGCAGCCCTGCTGTACACAGCTGGTTGCAAAAACCATGTGCTTTCCGAGCACATTGTGGCTACTGGATTCAGGGGTGGGCAAGAGCGTGCTCAGGAGCACGCTTGTCGTCGGTCCTGCACACTCCTGCACTCACAGAGTATTCTGGTCTGGCAGAAGGGCAGAGAAATAACACTTTAATGCAAGGGCGTCCAACTCTGGCCCTCCAGATGTTCCTGAACTACGATTCCCGGGAATCGTAGCCTACAAGATCTGGAGGGCCAGAGTTGGACACTCCTGCTTTATAGAGATATCACGCCTGATCCGTGCCCCCTTCTCCTTGACTGAGACCCACTTCTCTTTGGCTCCCCCCCTCCCCCCGCCGCTTCCATGCGTGCCTGTGTCAATGACATCATATGGCATGAGCTCATTGAAGGAGATTTACAACCTCCCGGGAAGGTGAGCAGAGAGCCTTATCCCATTAGGGTTCCTGGATTGTGGGCAATCCCCACCAACTGGATAGGAGTCACACACACAGCCGCCTCCAAAGGCCAACACTTTGTCTTGTCCGCTTGTCCGCTGGAATCCTGCTGGAGGGGCAAAAGTCAGAAGCTGGAGCACCCTCCCCCCCTCCAGTAAAGGCAGGAGAGTGCAGATAAATGGGGGCACACAGAGATGATTGTAGGAAGGGGAATCCCTGCAGAAATTCTTCCTGTCTCACCTCTCTGCCGCCTATGTGCCCTGAGAAGTCCAAGTTGGCTTTTCTGTGGGCCAGTCTTCCTCACTGGTGCTGGCAAGCCCCAGAGACTCAGCAGCCTCTTTTATGTAAAGCTGTTTATTTACAGGTTTCAGAGGAATGAGTCAGACGCAGCAGCTGGCCAAGAGAACCGCTGCTTCCATAATCGGGTGGTGCCCCAGAAGTCCAGTGAGCTCTGACCACCCAAGATGGCTTCTCCGAGACTCTTGCTTTTCGCACGCAACCTCGCCCAGCGGGAATTCCCACTCGAACCCCCACCCTCACTCCCACCCCACAGATGACATCTTGGTCCTGTGACAGCCGATGTAGCCCAGAAACATATCTAGGGGAAATGTAGCCTGGTGCAAAATCTGAGTTTTCTGCCCCTCCCCACCGGTATGGGCGGCCGCCTTCCCCCACCTGACCAAACAACATTTTTTTGCACCAGATCTTGAAGTCAGTGTATGGCCCCAGGGGGAAGGAGGAGGGGTGTGGGGGAGGGGCAATTTCCTGCCCCCCACGTGATTAAATGGCTGCAGCCTGGGGACATTTGACCCCATATGTCCTCCTAGGTGTTATGCCCCTGATGTAGCCACAGAAGCTTTGAATCTGGAGGGGGTGAGGCAGACTGTCCATTCTTCCGTAGACCCAGCGGTGGAGACAAACCTGCAAGAGGCGGGTCCTCGCCCTGAGCTACGTAAGGGGAAAGCGGCGTTTCTTGTACAGGATGGAAAGTGCTGTCAAGTTGCAACTGAATTGGGACAGCCGTGTAGGTTTTTCAAGGCAACAGACTTAATTGAGGTGGTTTGCCGACGCCTGCCTCTACACAGCAAACCTGGACGTCTTTGGTGGTCTCCCATCCAAGTACCAACCAGGGCTGACCCAGCTTAGTTTCTAAATCTGATGAAATCAAGATAGTCTGGGGCTAGGCCAGGGGTAGGGAACCTGCGGCTCGAGAGCCACATGCGGCTCTTCTGCCCTTGCACTGCGGCTCCACGAGCCGAGCCGCTGGCCCCATCCTTGCCCACCCTGCAGGCAGCAGGGTGGGCGCACCAACTGCCTGCGGCCGGCTGGGCTGTGCCGCGGGCTTCCCCTCTTGCCTTCCCCGTTGGAGCGGGGTGGGCGCTTTCCCAGCGGCTGGCAAGGCCGAGCCGCTGGCCCCATCCTTGCCCGCCCTGCAGGCAGCAGGGTGGACGCATCCATGCGCTTCTCAGAATGAGCGGAGTAAAAGGTAAAAAAACCCAATATATACAGCGTTATCTTTATTTTAAATGTCAAAAATTATTTGCGGCTCCAAGTGTTTTCTTTTCCCACGGAAAACGGGTCCAAATGGCTCTTTGAGTGTTAAAGGTTCCCTACCCCTGGGCTAGGCAATGCAGGTGAGAATGTGGAGGAAAGCAGAGCTGCGTGAATAGGATGGCCGTGTCCCCACCCACTGAAGGACTCTGCTATTCCAAACTACCCAACTCCACATGGCTCTACTTTTTGCCCTCACCCGGGATTAGCCCGGTGTCTTTTCCTCCTCCAGTTTTTCCCCTACGAGAGGCTGTTCCTTCTTCTCCAGTGAGAAGCTGAACCTGAGCCAGAATTTGGCTATGCAATACCCTGAAGCATGTTCTTCTTTCCTTTTTCAAAAGGGCTGCTCTGAACATGTGCAAAGCCCCCTTCACCAGTGGAGAACCTGTGCATTCAGAGTAGCAGTTAAGGTTAGGTCAGGTCATTGCAGGAAGGACAGTCTGTCCCCGCAGGAGAGATTGAATTCTCAATCCCTCTTCAGATTTCTAGGCCCCCAGAGGTTCTCGGCCCCAAAGATCACCCCATAGAGCAGGCCTGTACAACTTGTGACCCTGCCAGCTGCCCCACCAGCCATCTATGGATGCTTGGCAGGTTCTTGAGAACTGCCTTCAGGTGTTAGATAGGAAGCAAATTCTCCAGAGCAGGGGTGACCGACTCTGGCCCTTCAGATGTTCATGGACTACAATTCCCATCACCCCCTGCCAGCATGCTGACCAGGGCTGACCCTGCTTAGCCTCTGAGGTCAGATGAGATGAAGAAAGTCTGGGCAATCCGGATGAGAACATGTAAGATAGCAGTGCAACATGAACAGGATGCCACATGATGAGTGTGCTGGCAGGGGCTGATGGGAATCGTAGTCCAAGAACATCTTGAGGGTCGGAATTGGACACCCCTGTTCTTGTGGGTATTGTGGGCTGTGTGGCCATGGGCTGTTGGTTTTAGCTGCTTCTATTTCAGTGGTATCTGTGGCTGACACCTTCAGAGGCATGTCACAGTAAGATGTGTTTCCTTGACACAGTGTGGAGTGATTGTGTGGTGGAGTATATGTTTTGTCCAACTTAAAAGTGAGGGGTAAGGTGCATTTGCATGTGTCTGGGTGGAGTTCTCAGACACATGCAGATGTTCTCCTTCGCACACACCTGCGAGGTGGACAAAACATACACCTCACCTCACAATCGCGCCAAACAATGCCATGGAGAGAAACACATCTTCCTGTGACGTGCCTCTGAAGATGCCAGCCAGCCATAGCATAGTCTATGCCAACCACTTTAGGAGTGAAAACGACCAGACCACGGCCACACACCTTGGAAAATCCACAGCGCCCAGTTGATTCTGGCTGTGAAAGCCCTCGACAATACAAACCCGCTAGCTTTCTCCAGCTCCACAGCTTGGGCACCAGAAATGGCTGGTGGGTCTCAAGTTGGAAGACCAGCCCCAGAGAGCTTGGAGGGAACCCAGCTGCGCTGAGGTTTACCTGCAATCCCAAAAAGGATTTTTGGTGGCTCAAATCTGCACTGCAATAAAAAGTAGTCTGTCCTTGAGCATGTGCAGAGTGACTTTCTCCGCCACTTGTGCAACTGGATAGGCAGGTCCTGTGCAGCCATGTTTGCAGGGCAGGCTTCAGCTCTGGCACCTCTTTCTAGAACGCGCCCGTCTGTTCACTGACCTGTTCCCATGTTGGGAGGTTATTTCCGCATCTCAGCCTACTCGGTTGGCCTGTTGCTCTTGACCCAGCCTGGCTCCCACCCGCTTGTCGGACTTTGAAACTGCGATTCCGGGACAGTTGGCAGCAGTGCTGTGACCTTAGAAAGCCCCCCTGTGCTTGGTGGGAGAGTTTGGAGCTTGGACAGGGAAGGCAAGGGGGAAGCTTGCAGATGGGGCAGGAGCCAGACCCAGGCGACAGTCTAACAGAGACCTCTCCTAATGGGCAGAGGGGGTCTCTGAGTGTAGGCCACTCTATGGGTTGTATAGGGCAGGGTTAGAGCATTATTTGTGTGCGAGTGGTTATTCTCCTGCCTCCCAGGAAGGGGTGTGCTGGCTGTGTGCATGGGAGGTGGGGCTGGACCCGTCTCCCCCAGCCTGCAGTCCTTCTGCCTCCAACCCCTTCGCCCCCCCCTTTCCACCAGCCTCATCTAACATTCTGCCCACCCCGACCGGAAGGGCAGAGGTTAACTCTCTCCCTCTCGTGTGAACGTCTAATCTTTCGCGCCAGCCCGTCCTTCGCAAGACACGTGCCCGGGGTTCTCCGCCGAAGTGTGCGTCTGAAAGCCACGCTGGGCTGGCTCGCAACGGGGTAGGGCGGGTGGGGGTCAGAGTCTTGAAGAAGTCAACTGTTGTGAGGGGGGGAATAAGCAGGACAGCCGCCCTACATTCCCCCCCGCCCTCCAGCGCGGGAGGATCCCAGCGCCCCGATTCTCGGCTGGGGGTGACGCTGAATCCGGTTCTTCCCCAATATTGCGCGGGGCGGGGGGGAACACCGCCGATGCCGGAATGTGCTTGCCGGGGGGGGGGGGGGGCTCGCATTTGTTTCTCTTTCGGGGCGGGGGCTCCCTTGCCGGCGATTGGGCGCTTCGTCCCGCCCCTCCCCTCTTCCTCCTCCCTCCCTCCCTCCCTCCGCCGACCCCCCCCCCCTCCGTCCCAGCCTTCCCTCCGCTCTGCAGCAGAGACGCGCCGCGGAGCCGAGCGAGGCTTTTTGCCCAGGAAGGGACGGATCGCGCCGCTTTGGACGGGGTGGGGGCCGCTCGGGGCGCCTCTGGGAGACCCCCGGCGCCCACGGATTACAGCCCCCCGCCCTCGGATTGTCTCTTTTCCGCGCGTTCTCCGCCTCCCCCCTCTCTCTTTCTCCTTCCCGTCCATTTTATCCTTCTCTCTCCCCCCCCCCACTCCCGCCGGTCCATTTCCCTCCTTTCTCCCTCCCTCCCCACCCACGATGCCGGCCCCCGATCCGTGACCCCTTCCCTCCCCCGCCCCCCGTTTACCTGCCCTCTCCCCCCCTCCCGTAAATCTCTCCTGCCTCCCCCGAGCCCCACGGAGTCGTCCTGAATGGTTGCTCTGCCCCCGGCGTTGCCTCCTCCCGGGGGGGCCGGCCCTTCCCTGCCGCCGGGATGCTCCTGATGGCCGCCGGGCCGGGGGGGCGGCCGTGAGCCAGGAAGGAGGCAGGGGGCGTCCCACCCTCCCCATCGAGGGAGCCCAGCCCGGCCTGCCCCCCTCCCCCGCTGGATTCTGACCGTCGAAGCCTGGTGGAAACGCCTTTTTTCGTGTGCTTTCTTTTTTGGAGACGAGTTCCTCTCTCCCCCCCCCCCCCACCTCGGGGTCTTTTGGGGGTGGCCGCCTGGATCTTTTTTCCCCTGTGTTTTTCACTCCCCCCGCGGCGCCCGCCCGCCCGCCTCCCGGTCTCTGCGCCCCTCCCTGCTTCCCGCTCCGGCGCGGGGCGTTGGGGGCCGTCGGTGGCATGGACGGCGTGGCCGCCGCGCCGCGGGTCTGAGGGGCGGCGGCAGCAGCGGCGGCGGCGGCGGCGGCGGCGACCGCAGCCCCGGCCATGGCGCCCCCCGGGCCCCCCGGCGTGGTGGCGGTGCTGCTGCTGGCGGCCGTGGCCGGGCCCGCGGGGGCGGCGCGCGTCTCGTCGAGCCTGAGCACCACGCACCACGTGCACCACTTCCACAACAAGCACGGCACCGTGCCCATCGCCATCAACCGCACGCCCTTCCTCACCCGCGGCGGCCACGGTAAGTCGGGCCTTCGCTCGGGCTGGGGGCGGCCTTCGGCGGGGGCAGGCCGGCCCGGGACTCCCGTCGGCGCAGGTGCTCGTGTGAACGAAGGCGGCGGGGCGAACTCGCGTGTCGCGAAGCCTGGCGGCCAGTAGGGCGCTCCAAGTGCTGGAGAAACTGGGCGGGGGGGGGGGGGGCGCGGGGGTGTCTGCCGAAATGCCGGCGGGGGTGGGCAGGTGGGGTCCGGCCCGGCTCCTTCCTGGGATCTCTTGGGGTTTATTTTGGGGAGCGGAGGCGGCCGAGCTGGACGGGAGGGGGCACCGGGGGGGAGGGGGCAGCGCGCCTTTTGGCTTTCAGCCCTCCTGGCCAGCAGGCCGCGCTTGACGCGCAGCGCTGGGAAGGGGATCCAGGAGCCCCGGTGGCGCCTCCTATCTCCCCCCCCCCCACCTTAAGGGACGGGTTCACACGTGTGCCGCTAGACGCGGTTCCCCCCCCCCCCCCCATAGTCCTTGTTGCGCTTTTGGTGTCCACATTTGGAAAAGGGGGGCGGTTTGCACTGTGCTTCCAGCGGGTTGCCCAGTTGATTGATAGGCACGGAGGAAGGTTGCCTTTCCAAGTGCATTTTTCAGCCTGCTCTGGGTGTCTGCGATTTCTGTCACATTGAAAGCTTGACATTTTTCCTCCCTCAGATTTTGAGGCCCGGTTGAGGCGGGAGACAGGGTGGCACCGAACAGGACAGAGAGCAGTAGAGCGGCTGTTGTGTGGGGCATGGCTTTGTCTAGCTATTGCCAGGCATTGTGTGGTTAATGACTGTCTGGTCCGGGTGTTTCACAAGCAAAGGGGGTTGCACAGAGGTTGACGCTGCTGTGGAATTGTGCTGCTGTGGAATTGTCGCCCGGAGCAGGCGGAGGAGCCGAATTTCTCTGTTTTCTTTTGATCCTTCTATCTGGCAAAGGGGCGGGGAAGGCCTGGCTGCAGAACTTAATTTGAATCCAGGCTGAGTCCCAGAACCCATCTTCAAAGCAAAGCCCTGGGTGATACGAGGTGGAACATCAGCGCATTTGGATGGAGGATTGCAGGCTGGCGAAAGAGAAGACAGCCCCGAGGCACGTGCAGAATCCCTTTTCTTTATAGCCCCCTGCTGTGTTGTCTAACTCCCAGGGGTGAGATTGTCAGACAGACTTGAACTCCATCACCCCTGTTGATTAAGGGAAGGAAACTAGGGCTGGCTTGGCTTCCCTCCCCATACCTGAGCTAAAGTAAGTAGCTCTCTCCTCCCTCCCGTCCTCTTTTCCCTGCCTTATGTAATACCTGGGCCTTCTCAGCAACCTGATTGGTGCTCAGTTACTCCCCTCACAACATAAGGTTTGGGCTTGTGGTGGGGCGGTCAGCTGGCTCCCAGCTCCCCCTCTAAACACCCCCAGCTTCCTTGTGTTGACATATTTCTGCCATCCTGTCTCAGTTCCATTGGAGTTCTGCCTCCCTCATTCCTCCTTACCCCAACTTGGGTTTGGCTGTAAAGACTTGGGGAGGGGGGAGGCATTTTGGGGCGAAGGTGCTCGGAAGCCTGGGGCCGCCTTGTGTTCCCACTGGAGCAAGCAAGCCTTGAACTCGGGGGGCCACGTCTGTACGCCATGTGTGTTTGGCTTGATAGCTCCGTGTGCATGAGTGCTCAGTCACTGACTGCACCTGAACGGTTTGTGGGTCAGTGCGCATTCCATCACTGAGCATGTTCTGTACCCTGGCGTGTTGGCAGTCTGAGCGAATCTGCAAGAGGCACCGAGAGGCGCTTCCCATGTTTACAGCAAGAGACCAGGAGATGCATCCGTCGGGGCGGGCTCACATACAGCCAGAGGGTGATTGTGCGGCCACCTGTGTGTTTTCAGGTGATGTCCCTTGTGAGGCTTCCTTGTCCCAGGCTGCTGCTGGTGTTGTGATGTTTGCACCGCGCAGGCGGGAGCAACAAAGAGTTTTGCCCTCTATCTTGGGGCATTCATAAGGAGCTGGAAATGGTTGGTGGTTCCTGTGTTTGTGTCTTCTGTTAAGAGCACAAGCAAGAGTGGAGCAGGCAGCTGAGGATGCAGAAGCGCTACAGGGAAACTTCTTGGTGTGGACAACTGCTCTGACATGTTGCAGGCAAGAGATGAGGTGGGGCTGCCCTCTCCCCGGCTCAGCCCGCCCATGCCAAAGAGTTCCTTGCTCTGTGACCAGATAACATCCAGAGAGGTTTGGGCTGAGGTCGCCCTGCACTCCTCCAGTGTTCGACTTGCTTCTGTCAATCTCATCCACTGGCCCAGCTCCGATTTTGCTCTCACATTGGCAGGAATCCGGAAGTGAGGTTCAAATAGGCTTGCATCTGGGTATATGACAACAGAGAGAGATTGCATGTGGTGGCTGTGGGTTTTCCCAGCTGTGTGGCTGTGGTCTGGTAGTTTTTGCTCCTAACGTGTCGCCCGCATCTATGGCAGCATCTTCAGAGGCATGGCTCAGTGAGATGTGTTTCCCTTTGTGGCACAGTGTGGAGGGATTGCATGCCACACATCTTATCATGACCTGCCTCTGAAGAGGCCAGCCACAGATGCGAACAAAGCGTTAGGGGCAAAAACCACCAAACCACGGCCACACAGCCAGGAAAACCCACTACAGCCAGTTGATTCCTCTTTGAAAGCCTTCGACAATAGATTGCATGTAGTTGATGTGTGTGTGTTTCTTGCGGCATAATGTAGTTTGCCCTGCACGACAACACTCAAGTATTGTGTGCTTCTGTGCTCCCTGGGAAGATCTGAAAGCATGTTCCACTGAGAACTCTTTGGAAGTGTCTGAAACTTGACTCTCATGTAAATGCTTAGGTTTTGTTGGGGGGAAACACCTTTGCGGGTAGCTAATGTTGGCATCCAAACACTAACATTTGTTAGAGGTCTGAAACCCTGTTTTCAGGACCAGAATTCGCTGTCTTGCATTTTCATTTGATTTTGGAGAATCTGACCAAATTGAGTTTAGTTCCAGTTGTCTTTCACACGGCTTCCATAATGGTATGTGGGGGATGTGCCCGCTTGAGTTGTGTCTCTGTGTGTGAGGTCAGATGTCGGTCTCTCCTCTTCATAGAACTACGGCCCCTTTTACCCATCATCTCAGGACCAAGCAGCCTGATTCCTTTCTCCTGGCTATGTCCCCAGGGCAGGACAGCTGACAAGGAAGTTTGTGCCTCCCAGAGAAATGGAGACCCAGTTTGGGTTGAGATTTTGACATGTGTGGAGAAGAGAATTAAGGCTCTGCCCTCACCCCACCCCCGCTGTTTTTCCTGGTCAGAAATGGCCTAGGGGCCTCTGTTTCTCCTGTTGGGGGAAATCTGTGTACCCAATGGAGACCCCAGCTGAGCAAATAAGCATTACCTGTAGCTGCTTCAGATCAGAAAAAAAATGGCTTGGGGTGGAGGGGAAAGCTTACGCCCCCTCTCACCTTGCACCTGGAAGGCATTAGCTTTTCCTCCTGGGAGGCTAAACCAGAGGCGTATCTAGGGAAAATGTAGCCCGGTGCAAAATCTGAGTCCCTCCCCCCCATATGGGGAGCCGCCCTCCCCCCCCCCACCATGGCCAAACAATGCCAGGTCTTGAAGTCAGTGTGTGGATCTCGGGGGGGGGGGGAGATATGGGGCACGAATTTCCACCCCCACGTGACTAAATGCCTGCAACCCGGGGACATTTGACCCCATATGTCCCCCTGGGTGGTACACCCTTGGGCTAAACCAGTATAGGATTAAGTCCTAGGGGTGTGTGTGTGTGTGTGTGTGTGTGTGTGTGTGTGTGTGTGTGAAACATGCTAAGTGTAGTTCTTTGGGGAGGTCCCCCTAGGCCTGTTGTTCTGCTCTCTCCTAGGGAAAGCATCCCTCTGCCTCTGCTGTCATTAGCAAATGTTACTGGCCAGGGCCCAGAGTGCTCTGTGTTGAGCTATTAGATCCAGGATCCCTTGCAGAAGCCAAGGAAGGGCATTGAAGCTTTGGCTCGTGGTCCCCATCTGGGCCGACAGCCAGGACATCTGGGTTCTTGGGGAGAGGAGGGGATATTCGCAACAGAACGGCTGGGCTTTCATGGAAGGTAGTTAAGCCTGTTGTGTAAGAAGGACTGTGGGGAGCCAGCCAGGTCTTGTGGGTCCTCACCCAACGTGGGGAGGGGATGAAGTGTTGCACAAGAGAGACTGGGAGAAAGAGGGGCTTGTGGTTAGCTCAGGGGGTTGATTTCAATGGAAAGGGAGAAGGCTGTTCTGTGCTTGCAGGACTGTTTTTCCTGATCTTTTTGTAACCAGACTCTTCCTTCTTCCAAGCACAAGGGGTTAGGGCAAGGGTGTCCAACTCTGGTGCTTCAGATGTTCATGGACTACAGTTCCCATCAGCCCCTGCTGGCATGGCCAATTGGGAATTGTAGTCCTTGAACATCTGAAGTGCCAGAGTTGGACACCTCTGGGTTAGGGCTGTGGTTAGGGCTTTTAAAAGCATTGAGTGAGTTCATTGGGGGCTGTTAGCTGTTGTAGGAAATGAACATAACCTCTCTGTTCAGGAGCAGTCTATCTTTGGTTACAAGGTGGTCTACCCTGGTAGGCATAAGTGTGCTTCTTTACCGCTCTCTTTATTTTAACATTTGGACCAGATTTTTGAAATTTCGAAACCGACGAAGCTAGGGTAACATTTCTTTTGGCAAATCAGGATCCAGTCCTAACAGAATTGGTTGCAAAGTCCTTGCGACATGCCACGAGACTTCGTCAGTCTAGCCTACTCATGTTCTGAGGGTTTTTTTAGACTGTGGTAAATATATTATGTTCTGTGCCTTATTTAATTTTGTATTTTTATTACGTGCCAATAAAAGGCCTTTGTTGTTGCCGTTGCTGTTATACAAGGTGGCGTGTGTAAACTGCAGTTTCTTTGAGGGCTGGAATTGCTTCTGGTCTTGGCTTTTGATTTCCAAAGGTTTGGAGAAGAAACAGAGGGCTGAAGGTGGTCATCTGCTCTTGAAAAAGTTCAGCTCTCTCTCCTTTGCCACACACTCTCTGTGTGGACTTAGGGCAGGCCAACCACTGCTTGAGGGAGCCAAAGAACTAGCCTCAGATGACCCAGAGGGGCTGATTCACCCTTGTGTCCCCTCATGATCATTTGGATTGCTGGAGACCAACCCTGTGATGATCTCATCTGAGTGCCAAGTCTGGGCAGCAAGGGAGGTATACTTGGCTCTCCTGTCCCCTTGAGTACTTGCCAGACTGGGCCAGTTTGGACTTGATCAGTTGTCTATTGGTACGATCCAGCCAAGTTGAGCATTCCTAGCCCCCGTTTATTTCAGCAGGGAGGTTAGCCTGTGCGGTGTTAAGTGCTTGCTGGGTTTTTAAGGTTTCACCAATTGAGATTTTTGCCTGCTCTTCCCTCTCCCCCAACTGGGGCTGCTTAAATCCTCTGTTCTGAAAATTCTATTCTGAGCGCGCCCCGATCGTTCGGGCTGGAGGTAGGATTAAGGATCTACTGAGAAAATCTTTCAAATCAAGTTTCCCTGTCCATGAAATGTGAGTCATGCATGGGTGCTGTGGAACGGGCAAGGCAAAGATTGTAATGCGCATAAAAATGCCGCACAAATGAAGGCACTCAAAATAGCCCCAGGATCCTTTGTCAGGTTCAGACAGGTGCAAGTTCCCTGCTTGACCATGAGCAAAAGAGCATGTTCAGGTAATCTCTCTGGAGAGGTGGGTCTTCACTCACCTGGGGTCCATACAGTTCTATCCCCTACCTTCTTTGTGTACACTGGATTTCTGACCACTGCTAACCTAACCTTGGATACCATAAACTGTGGGATCAGTCCTGGTTAGATCTCGGATGGGAAACCATCAAGCAAGCCCAGGGTTGCTATGCAAAGTCAGGTGAACGCCCCTGGGCATCTCTTGCCTTGAAAACCCTACAGGATTGCCATTAGTCAGCTGCAACTTGACAGCAGGAAAAATACAGGAAAGGAGGTTGCTTCTCACAGCAAAGTACTGCAGCTGCTAACTTTGCCTGTGGTTCTTCCTTGGGCAAGGAAGCCATGCTGGACCAGGCAGATCCCACACCTTCCCAGCTAAAAAGCTGGTGTGCTGTCCGTAGTGCTGAAGTCGCTGTCCACGGTCCTGAACTATGGTGTGTAACCTCCTGCGTAGCAGTTTATCTGGTCTTTCCTTTCTGCTGTCAAAGCTGGAAACAACACACCCGTATGTTTTTCATCTCCACAACAACCCTGCAGAGCAGGTCACTTGGGCTTGTTTTTTGCACATGCGGAAATGGAGGAAGCAACCATGGCAGAGCTAGGACCCTCCTGACCCAGCAGTTTCCAGGGAACCAAATTTGCAAGGAACAGACAGAAATCCTCTGAGAGTCTGTAGACTGTTTCTTTCAGAGGGAAGAGGGCTAAGAGAGGTATTTCCCCATCCCTACAGTCAGGTGGATGTTTGGCTAATTCAAGTTTGGGGAAAGGAGACTGTGCCAAGTCTTTCTACCCCCCTCAGATATCCAGGGTGGGATGTCCATACACACACATTCCTGCCTGCGTGGCCCTGTGTGCCGATGATTCATCCCAAGCTGCTGATTATTCATGAGGCAGGAGGCACCAAATGCCCCTGAATGGGGAAGAACTAGAAATTAGACCGGACTGCCAGTCTTTCCGCTGCCCTGTTTTTATCCGTCGGTCTATGTCCACATGTTTCCCCCCTCCCCTGTTAATTTTTGCATCTTGGCTCCCTTCTGTCCCTATCCTTCTATTACACCCCATTCCTATTTGTGCTTCCCAACCTCCCCGTGGATAAGAATGCCCATTTCCTCCCCTTCGTTCCATGTCCGTCCGCCCACCTTTGGCAGCAGTGGCCCCATCAATCCTGCGCTGGGCAGGTACGTACTGAAGCTGCAGGATCCGCCTCCCTGTCAGGCATAGGTGCGTTGCGGACGTTGTTGATGTCAAGGGCAGGTTCTGAGCGTAGCTTGCGCATGCCTGTGCAACAAAAGTTTCGATCCCTCCATCTTTAATCTTGCCTGTTGGGTTAAACGGCTTTAAGTGCTTTAAAGAAGAGTTGCGTATGTTGGGGGCAGGGGTGGGATGGGTTTAAGGGAAAGCCCCTGTCATCGAGTGGCTGATCCTGGATTCCTGCTCTGAGATCCGCAGCTATTGGCTGTCAACTTGATCGCCTTCGTTCCCTCGGATGCGTGGTGTCTTCTCGTCATTTGTTAACTCCCGCTCGCCTTCAATTTATGGCATTAGCCTGGTCATTAATTATTACTCCAGCGTGCAGTTTAATATGCTAATCGAGGCAGCCTCAGCCCGGGTCCCACGGTTATCACGCCACAATGCTGTTTATGGCATGTCCCGCTCCAGGTTATGGCAGACCTGGAATTACAAGCTCACGTGCAGATGGTTTTATTAATTAATTAAGGCTCCTCACAGCTGCGGCTTTAGCCCCATGGGCAGAGAAGGGTTAAATAGGAGTACACAGCAACGAACATGGGACATTGTTGAAAGCTTTGGGGACATGTAAGATCTTTTAAGTGGCATTGGTATACCAGATAGGATTTGGGATGCCATAGATGGGGAAGCCTGGGTGGGTGGGTGGGTGGGTGGATTTGGATCTCAGTTAGGGTTAGCTTCACTGACCACAAGGTTTGTGGTCACACACACACACACCCCGCTTCGACTGGTTTCATGACCAGGCGTGGGGACTTGTCTGCCTCCTCAACAGCATGCAGCGTGGCTCAGTTGTGTGAGTCACCAGGGTCTGTGTGCTCTGCAGGTGCGTTGGCCCAGCTCAGCAGATTTATTTCTGCTCCCAACTTGTGGGAAGTTGCAATCTGGATTAGACTTGACCAATGCCATCCTGAGAAGAGTTACACTCTTCTAAGCCTGTTGGCTCCAATGGGTTTAAAAGGGTGTAACTCTGTTTAGGGACGCCAATGTTAATTCGCTGGCTGAGCGTGCAGAGGAATTGGCCTCCTCCAGCCATGTGGTACTGTTAGATGAGCGGGGTGGGTGGGGTGGGGGGGCAGGAGTGTCACACACTCCAGACCTTTAAGCCAGTGTGTGTGTGTGTGTGTGTGTGTGTGTGTGTGTGTGTGTGTGTGTGTGTGTGTGTGTCAGTCAGAGGCTAAAAACCTTTGCTTGTTCTTAGGAGAGGCAAAGGAGAAGTGATTGGATTTGCCTGTGGCAGCGCAGATTTGCACATTTTGGGTGAAATTCTAAACACAACATGGGTGGTGGGAGCGGAGAGGTGGGGCTGTAGGCTCTCTAGCAAGAATGTGCAGCACTTTGTAATTCATGGGCTATGACACAGGGTGCGTGTGTGCTTTTGATAGGCATAAGCACAGCCGAATTCCAGGCTAGCGTTGAGGTAGAGGGCGAGAGATATGCAAAAACCTCTTTTGATCGGAAGAGGGAACGGGGGTAACCAACTCAAAGAGGCCCGCTTGGCTGGAATGCACGAAATAGAAATTTATTAGGTACTGTTTCTGGCCTTATGAAGCGGAAATATGGTTTCGTGTAAAGAGCCGTTTGCTCGAGAGCTGAGTTTTCTCAGGCGAAGGCATTCCTACAGGAGCAAAATGTGTGTGCGTGAACTAAGATCCACCCACAAAAGGGATTCTGAGGGGAAATCAGCAGTAGCTAATTTCTTAAATGGGAAAAAAAGAGCAATATGTCTCAGTTCAATCCTCAGTGGAAACAGGCACGTTGTGTCGGGAAACAGGATGTGGGCAGGTGGGGTTAAGGATTCTGGAAGGGGGTACCCAGGTTACACTGGGGCGGGGGTCTGCAACCTGCGGCTCTCCAGATGTTCATGGACTACAATTCCCATCAGCCCCTGCCAGCATGGCCAATTGGAGCTGATGGGAATTGTAGTCCAGGGGCTGATGGGAATTGTAGTCCATGAACATCTAGAGAGCCGCAGGTTGCAGACCCCTGCCCTGTGGCATCAGAAACAGGTTTGGGGGTTGTCTTCTCCTGCATTTCATTTTTAGAGAGGTGTTTTGTGGTGTCTGAAACATGCTCTGAAATCTCTGCTCTGTGTGCTGATCGTCTTTCTGGCCATTCATCCCAGAGGCATGTGGGCTAGAGTCAGGGGCATCCCAGATGTGTACTGGGCTCGGGGCACTCTTGAGTTTAGTGCGGATCATTTGAGGAATGAGTAGCGATCCAGGAAACAGGCAGTGGTCTCAGACCGGATCCTGGATGTTGGCAGGGGCTGGTGCCTCGTGTGCCCGGGTTGTTGCTCCTCAGCTTAGCCTTGCAGGAACAGGTGGGTCTTCTCTCTGGGCTTGGCTCTGACCTAATCCTGCCCAAGCAGAGGTGGACGGAAGAGAGCTTGCCTGACCAACTGCGCCGTGTATGAATGGGTGCAGAGCTGCCCAGCTCGTAACAATGGCCAACACAACCCAACAGTGGCCTAGCGCACACACACTTCCTTTGCAGATGTGCCTGGAACTGGAGGAGTTAATAGCCTCCCCCTCCCTCCCATTGGGTATGCTGGTGGTTTAGCGAGGGAGGGAGGGAGGGCTTCAGGTCTACGTTGCCGTGGAAACAGCCGAGATTCAGGAGAGCTGCAGAGATGGGAGCTCAGGGGCTCATTAACGCCTACCGTGCCTGCCCTCCCCCCTTCTGTCTCTATCCATCACCTCGGTTTGGAGGTGGGGAGAGGCAGTTCCCTGCAGGGTATGGCCATAGTAGCTTGGTTGCTCTGGGAAGGGGGGGGGCTGCTTCTCCAGGTGTAGCTGCTCTGGACTCTGTGTGTGTGCGTGTGTGGGTCTGTGTGACTGCTAAGTCCCAAGGTCTGGACTGTGCATCTTTCTGCCCAGCCATTTTGCATCATAGTGTGAGTTGCTTTGAGCAGGTACGGAGTCAGTCCTGTGGCAGATTTACATTCCATCTGCTATCACTTTTTAAAATGGTGGGGCAGAGCAGGTTTCTAGATCTCATGGTTTGTAGAGGGCGAGGGAATCTAGAACAGGGCCCCCCAATGTGGCACCATAGTGCCCAATGATACCGGATCTAGTGGCGCCTCCCCAGTGTATTCAGGTTGCGGGTGGAGCTAGATGGGGCTCTCACCCCGATTGGCCACTGAAGATCTGACTGGCTGTGCAGATAAAAATAATGTTGCTTTGGGCGGCCTCTGCCTTCACAATGTTGGCTTTATTGTGTCTTTCACTCTTCTTTTCCAGTATATTGTTTAACCCTAACCCTACTTCTTAATTGCACTTGGATTTTCTCTGGGCGTGAGTTCGGTTCTGCCTCCTGCGGCCGCCATTTTGTGATTGCGCCCACGATCCTGGGTCAGAATTCCAAAGGGGCCCACAGGCTGGTAAAAGGCCGAGGACCCCGATCTAGGAAACGCTGGCGAGAAGCTTCTTAAAGGTTGCCTCTCTTTGTAGGTGGTGGAAGTGAGAAGAAAAGATTCCAGTTGCTGCTGGGAATCATGGGAGCCAAGCGAAACGAGGTGTCTTGCCAGAGAAATGGCTGGAGGGGCAGCCAGCCATGGCGGGGAGGGGGAGGCACGGAGCTCATTCCAACCTTTCAGGCCGTGTGCATCAGGCACCTTCCACTCCAGCAGTCATTAATGAGGCTGTCAGTGCCCTTCCTTTGCCTTGGCTGCCCAAGACTCATTCTGGCCAGGCAATTAGGCGCTGCGGAGCAGCCACTGCACCCAGTACTGACGGACCCCCCCTTGCACAGGCTTCATGATTAGAGCTGACCCCTTCCCCCAGGATTCCAAAATGGTGCCTTATGTCGTCATCCAGACAGCCCTACCCATCCCCCCTCCCAGGTCAGAAAACATTGGGTGAGATTTTACTTAAGTGTTGAGCCCTGACTATTTAATTTTTTGGGTGTCTGGTTTGGCTTGCGCCCCCCCCCTCCAGTCACCAGGCAGCCTTCTGTCGTTGCTCCTCATCTGCCAACCTTCCTGGATATGCTGCTTACCTAGCTTGTGTTACTTAGGTTCTCTCTCTGTTCCCTGACGTGTGCACACCTGCTTGGGCTCCCTTTTGCACACCTCTGAACACCTGCTGTGCTTAGCAGGTGTATCTGGAAAGGGAGTCAGATTCTCTCCCTCCCTCCTCCCCACTTGGGAATTTCCTCTGAGATTGTCTAGGCATAGGTGTCAAACTCGTGGCCCTCCAGATGTTATGGACTACAGTTTCCATCATCCCCTGCCAGCATCATGCTGGCAGGGGATGATGGGAACTGTAGTCCATAACATCTGGAGGGGCGCGAGTTTGACACTTGTGGTCTAGGGCTGCCCATTGGGGAGGAGGCAGCCCTTGCATATCTGCTAGGCCTCCAAGTTGGATAGTGGAGGACTCTGAGGAAACCCCCAAGATGCCACTGGGGAGTTGACTAGCCCATCTATCTGGGGCTCAGGGATAAAGCCTTTGCTTTATCCCAAATTCAATCCACAGCATCTGTCTAGGGCAGTATCCCATGTTCTAAAAGGGTGCGGTGTCTGTGGTGTTCCTCTTTCCCCGCAACAACAACCCTGTGAGATGGGTGCAGCTGAGACAGCAAGTAGCCTACAGTTGCCCCAATAAGTTTCATAGCAGAATGAGGGTTTGAACCTAAGTCTTTCAGGTCCTAGTTGCACACTCTAACCAGTATACAAGATTGACTTCATTTAGAAGGGAAGAGATTACTGCACCCTCTTAGGCTGTAAAAAGGGACTGTCTGTCAGGTGTCAGTGACATTGTTGGGTTAGGTGGGCCAGTCTGGGTCACACCTGCAGTCCGTTAGTGACTGCAGCTGGAAAGATGGAAGACCGCGGAAGAAGGGCAGAGATGAATATACCTGTGGAGAGAGTTCAATGTTATACCATGTGCAAATGCCTTTGTCCCCTGACACAAGCAACGGGCTGTGGCATTTCTGGGGTTAAATTCAGGATGTTCCAGCCAAACTGTGGAAGCCACATTTGCGAGGGTTTAACACAGGGCTGGCCCTTATGATCCATGTTCTGTCAATCCACAACTGACATGATGACCCCAGTGAGGGGTAAGTGAAAAGTCGAGGTGGTTTGCTGTCGCCTGCCTCTGCCGAGCCTTCCTTAATGGTCCCCCATCCACGTTTCGACCCTGCTTAGCTTCTGAGTTCTGATGAGGCTGGACCGTGCCACATCCTGGGCCAATCCTCACCTCCACCTTTTGGCCCCGCAGCCCCATTCAGGTGACAACCCCAGCCCTGCTGTTCAGCAATGAAAGATGAGCATCACCATCTCCGGCCTTCTGAGCTCTTGCCCATTTTCAGTCTTCCCTAGGAAGCCTCCCGTCTCACGGTCTGGTGGCGCCCGGGCTCTGCAGGCTGGACGGCTGCTGTTTCAGGGCCTCCTGGGTTTCTGCTTCTTGCAGTCGCTTCCTGAGGTTGTCAGACAGGATGAGTAAAATGCCCAAGAGCCCAACAGGGTTCCCAGAGCGTTGGGTGATCTTCAACTGTTGCAGTGAGGGGGTGAGAAATTGGGGGTGCTTCTGGGGAGATGTTCCTGCCTCGTTTGCCCTTCCTCCCAAATCGAAAGAGTTCCACCTCAGCTAAGGTGACAAGGTGAAGGACTGGGCGGGGGGGTGGGGGTGGATGTGCTAAACAACAACTAATCTTTCCTGTGGGCCCATTTGAGCAAGCTGACTGCTTATCCAGGGTGGAAGGTAACATTATTATCTGTCTGAGATCTCTGTTTGGCCTGCCGGAAGCAGACCTGGGTTAAACTAGCTTGGGAAAGCGTCTGTCTGATCCCAGACAGACAGGACCCCCCTGGGGAAGGCTGGTGAACTGTGGGGTCAAGGGCAGTAAAAAAAGCTTGCAGTAGCACGGGTGGCAATTGGGATAGGTTCCTGTGCCCTGGCAAATACACGCCCCTGCCGCTGAAAAGAGGGAGCTCCGGCTAAACAGCTCATCTCTTATGTATTGACTTGGTAGAAGGGCCGTGGTGATCCTACAAGGCAGGCCAGGGTACTGGAGGAACTTGGCAGCGACTCAGAGTCGGAGGATGCTCAGCTGAGCTCAAGTCAGAGACCCCCTTTGAGCTGGGTTTTGGGGCAGATAGATTGTCTGAATGAGGGGTGCTTCCGGGGGTCTTGGTAGAGAGAGAAGTTAGTTAGTTAGTTAGTTAGTTAGTTAGTTAGTTAGTTAGTTAGTTAGTTAGTTAGTTAGTTAGTTAGTTAGTTAGTTAGTTAGTTAGTTGTGGGCTTTCCGGGCTGTATGGTTGTGGTCTGGTAGATCTTATTCCTAACGTTTCACCTCCATCTGTGGCTGGTATCTTCAGAGGTGTATCACAGAGAGTAGTGTGTTACACACTGTGTCCTACACTTCTCTCTGTGATACACCTCTCTCTGACATACACCTCTGAAGATGCCAGCCACAGATGCAGGCGAAACGTTAGGAACAAGACCTACCAGACCATGGCCACACAGCCTGGAAAACCCACAACAACCCGTTGAGTCCGGCCGTGAAAGTCTTCGACAATACGAAGGAAGGAAAATTTCTCAAGTCTCCCCTCCGATGGAAAGGGAATAGAGTCCAGCCAGTTTTTATTACAAGTGTCAATGTTATGTTGTAAAATATTGCCTCTGAATGCATGCAGAGTGCAGTTCTTTGACCACGCTTCCTGAAATTAAGGCTTCCGAGGCTGAAGTGAGGGACTTTCAGATGCGTGTGAGCTCTGCCACCTGTCCTTTCGGGAACAAAACTGCTTTTCATTTGGGAACTGTGTTCTTTTTGCGACATCTGCCATTTCACACCGGCCTCTTTTGGATCTTCTAGACAGCTACTGTTTTAAAATAAAACTGACTCTTGCACCAAACCCTCCCCTAAAACAAAACACACACAACCCCCACCCCCACCCAGAGTTGACCACATGGCATTGTGGCAATTATTTGATATTCCCCCAGTTTATGTTTGGGAGGGGTACAAGGTTTTCATGCCTGTTGGAACTGGAGACCCAACTGAGCTGGGATGTCTTCCTGCTCAACCAAGAATCCTTTAAGAGACTTGCCTGGCTGCTGCCTGTCTCTGGGATGCACTGTCGCTTGCCCTCAAGGCAGAGAGGTGGTACTGGTTTATCCCCAGGGCATCTTTTTTAATCAAAGGTTCTGTGCAGGAACACAGGAGTTAATAGGAAGGATAGTTCTTCTGCGCCTGTGGAGTTTCTGTCTTCCTCATTACTGCACACTCTTAATCAGTCTGCCCATTTGGGTTTGATGGGGAGAGGGTTTCCTGCCATCCTGCTTTCCCTGATGAGCTGTACCGGTGGGCTTGATTCCTTTGGAAAAAAATAACAAGGGTCTGATGCAGGCAGTGACACGGGGGCTGCAAAGTCAAGAATCAGCTCTTGCAAACTGTGGGCTCGCTAAAAACCTGGAAGCAGAGAGCAGGAATAAGAACATAAGAAAGAGCCTGCCAGATCAGACCAGAGTCCATCTAGTCCAGCACTCTGCTACTCACAGTGGCCCACCAGATGCCTTTGGGAGCTCACATGCAGGATGTGACAGCAATGGCCTTCTGCTGCTGCTGCTTCTGAGCACCTGGTCTGCTAAGGCATTTGCAATCTCGGATCAAAGAGGGTCAAGATTGGTAGCCATAGATCGACTTCTCCATAAATCTGTCCAAGCCCCTTTTAAAGCTATCCAGGTTAGTGGCCATCACCACCTCCTGTGGCAGCATATTCCAAACACCAATCACACATTGCGTAAAAAAATGTTTCCTTTTATTAGTCCTAATTCTTCCCCCCAGCATTTTCAATGGATGCCCCCTGGTTTTAGTATTTTGAGAAAGAGAGAAACATTTCTCTTTGTCAACATTTTCTACCCCATGTATAATTTTATAGACTTCAATTATATCCCCCCTCAGACGTCTCCTCTCCAAACTGAAGACTCCCAAACGCTGTAGCCTCTCCTCATAAGGAAGGTGCTCCAGTCCCTAAATCATCCTCGTTGCCCTTCTCTGCACTTTTTCTATCCTTCGAAATCCTTTTTGAGATGTGGTGACCAGAATAAATGTCCAGTTCTCTTCATGGAAGGATGTAAACAGCAGGGTCCATTAGGGATCTGTGTCAGGACTGGTGCTCTTCCACCTGTTCGCCAGTGACCTGGAGCTGGGGGTGAACAGCAAGGTGAGCAAGTTTGCAGATGACACCAAATTACTTCGGGTAATTGAAACAAAAACAGATTGTGAAGAGCTCCCAAAGGCTCTGTTCAAACTGGAGTAATGGACATTAAAAGGGCGAATGAGGTTCAAGGTGAGCAGGTGTGAAGGTGATGCATGTTGGGGTGAAAAATCCCAGCTTCGCATCACCACTGAGTCGGCGTGGTGTAGTGGTTAACTGCAGTAGTTCAGAGTGGTGGCCTCAAGACATGGTTCAACTCCCCATTCTTCCACGTGAGTGTTGTACTCTAATCTGGTGAACCGTTTTCCCCTCCCCCTGCTCCTCCACATGAAGCCTGGTAGGTGATCTTCATCTAGCCACAGTTCTGTCTGAACTCTCTGACACCTATGTGGGGAAGGAAAGGCTGTCGTAAGCCGCTTCGAAACTCCTTTGAGGTAGAGAAAGGTGGGATATAAAAACCAGGTCTTCTTCTTCTTCTTGATGGAATCTGTGTTGGCGGCAACAGATCAAGAAAGGGATCTCGGAGTGGCAGTGGATATCTCACTAAAAATGTCCACCCTGTGCTGCTGTGAAAAAGGATCATTCCATGCTGGCCGTCATTAGACAATGAATCGAGAATAAAACTGCTGCTATTGTGCTGCCCTTTTGCAAATGTATGGTGAGACAACAATTGGAATATCACAGAGGGGTAGCAAGAGGGAAAAGCGGCCGGTGAACTGGTGCATCCTCCACCCTGGAATGCCTCAGCCATGCCCCTGGAACACCACACACTCGCCACACCCCCACAGGGGCACGCGCCCGGTGCATTGTTCACCTCGCCCCCTTGGCGCTACACCTCTGGACTATCATGTACAGTTCTGGTC
Source organism: Sphaerodactylus townsendi (assembly GCF_021028975.2). Classification (NCBI taxonomy): domain Eukaryota; kingdom Metazoa; phylum Chordata; class Lepidosauria; order Squamata; family Sphaerodactylidae; genus Sphaerodactylus; species Sphaerodactylus townsendi. Next base: position 25,081,836 of record NC_059425.1, on the reverse strand, counting down.
ACCACACCTAAAAAAGGCTATTGCAGAGATTGAGAAGGTGCAGAAAAGAGCAACCGAAGTGATCCTTGGGCCGGGGCAGCTGCCCTATGAGGAGCGGTTAAAATGCTTAGGGATGTTTAGCTCAGAAAGAGGCAGATAAGGGGAGGCGTGATCGAGGTCTGCAGAATTATGCATGTTGTGAAGAGAATGGACAGGAAGAAGCTTTTCTCCGCCTTTCACAATACTAGAATACGAGGTCATCTGCTGAAGCTGAAGGGTGAGAGAGACAGAACAGGCAAAAGGAATTATTTCTTCACACAAAGCACGGTCAAATTGTGGCACTCCCTGCCCCAGAAAGTGGTGAAGACCGCCGACTTGGAGGTCTTTAAGAGGGGAGGGGATATGTGCATAGAGGATAGGTCTATCCAGGACTCCTGATCAAAATAGATAGTAGTCATGATGCATACCTCTGCTGTCCAAAATCAGAGGAGATGCCGGTCATCTTAGGTGCTGCGAAACAGAGGCAGGGTAACGCTGCTGCTGTCGTCTTGTTTGGGGGCTTCCTAGAGGCGCCTGGTTGGCCACTGTGTGATCAGACTGCTGGATTTGACAGGCCTGGGTCTGATCCGGCAGGGCTTCTCTTACATTCTTACGAAACCTAGAAATTAAAATAGCAGGCTCCTCGTGTTACAGAGCCCCTTGAATCTCAAAGCTGGGTCATTCCGCGTGTTAAAATCCATCCCAAATGACAAGACGTGCATCGCTTCTGTAGGAATGCTCAGACTTGGATTTTTGGGAACCTCCTGGTCGAAAAAGAGAAGAAAGTTCCACAACCTTCCTAAGAGCCTCTTGGTGCCTTTAAGAGTCACCCTTGAGAGCCTGGCCCACATTTGCAGCGGGTCTTGAAGATTGTGATGGAACCTGAGGGAGAAGTGGAAGGTAATATAAGAGAGAGGGGAGCACTAGAACTCAAGCCTGCCTGGAAGACTCTCCTTCCCTTCCCAGTGTGTTAGTAATCATTCATAGGTAAGTGAGCCATTCTGCACATGCCCAGGGACAGTCTTTATGGCTGCTTTATGTTCTGCAAAGGCTAAGTGATTGAATCTGGACCTGGACAAAACTCTATAAAAAAAGGCATCCTCAAAGTCATTTACTTTTATGGGGAAAGCTTCAGGGGAGCACTAATGTTTTCTTATGCTCCGGGGCCCCCCTCCTGGCGTCTGATGGAGAAAGGAGGAGGTTCTTATACGTGTGCTTGTAGCCAACTTTCTGGCTTGCCATTCATTCTTATCCTGCAGTGCCAAAGACAGGCCTCTGTGCGCACGAGTCCCCCTGGCGTAGTCCTTGGAGATGGATGATATACAGGGTTAGGCACCTCTCTGAAGCAAATGAAAGCTCCTCTGCGGAATGCAGATGAAAAGAGATGGAGGACCTTCTTGGCGAATTCTCCACGCCTTGCATTAAAAGTCAGGGATTTCGATTCGAAGAGACAGCCCAGGTATGTGTGAGAAGCTGCGCGGCTCAAGTGCGTGTTCCCAGCACTGGAAGTGGAGCAGCAGTGGCGTGGAAGTGCGGCTAAGAGCAGAAGCTTGATTCCCAGCTAAATGCCGGCTTTGAGCTGTGGAGGCTTCTGGGGAATTCAGATTAGCCTGTGCACTCCCACACATGCCAGGTGGGTGACCTTGGGCTAGTCACAGCTTCCAGAGCTCTCTCAGCCCCACCCCCCCCCCACCTCACAGGGTGTTTGTTGTGAGCGGGGAGATTGTAAGCCCCTTTGAGTCTCCTACAGGAGAGAAAGGGGGGATATAAATCCAAACTCCTCCTCCTCCTCTTTCTTCTTCTTCTTCTTCTTCTTCTTCTTCTCTTCCTCTTCTTCTTTGTCTTCTTCCTCCTCCTCCTCCTCCTCCTCCTCCTCCTTCCTTCTCCTCCTCCTCTTCTGTGTCTTCCTCCTCCTCCTCCTCCTCCTCCTCTTCTTCTTTCTTTTTTTCTTCCTTCTTCTTCTTCTTCTTCTTTCTTTCTTTCTTTCATTCTTTCTTTCTTTCTTTCTTCTTCTTCTTCTTCTTCTTCCTCCTGAATTCACAGGGAAGGAACGCTAAGTGTGCCTGTGTAGCCTGTCAAAAAATCCACTCCAGACCTGTTGTGTGGCGCTTGGCATTAGAAAGTGCCGTCAAGTCACAGCTGGCTTATGGCAACCCCGTAGGGGTCTTAGAGCAAGAGGCTAGCTGAGGCGGTTTGCCCTTGCCTGTCTTGTGCAGTGACTCTGGACTTCCTCAGCAGTCTGCCATCCAGCACATGTTCCTCTTAGCCTTTCCTGTCTGATATTTCTTTCTGTTTTGGAGGGTCTCTGGTTCCAACCGGATCCTTCTCTCTCAACTCTGACAACTGGGTAGCTTCTGGGACTAGGGGAGGGCTGTGAGGGCACCTCGTCTCCACTCGTGCAAGGCGGCTATCTTTAAATGCCTTTTCTGCCCACACATGCAAATGACTTTCAACCACAATAATAAAGAACGACCCGCTTCTCTTGCCTTTGCTTGCTCCAAGCCAAGAATGTCTCGCTCTTCACAGTTGCCTCCAAATGTTCTTATTCAGACACAGTCGAACCATGGCTTGGTGGCTGCGATCCCCTTAGGAACCGGCACTTCATTGTCTGTCCTTGAATACCTGCTTCCTTCTTTCTTCCCTGGTTTTTGAGTTGGGCAAACTGTGGCTACTGCCAGCTAATAGAAGCCTCCGCACCCATGTCTCCAAACCTGCTTCGAACGGTAGTTTCATATTTTTGTGCTGTTTCTGAATTGCTTCCATGTGGCTGTTTTGCTCTGCTTTAGCATCCAAACCAGAGGAGGTTTTGATGGAGCATCCAGATGATGTTGTTTCCTGATCACGCGCTTTCTGAGCCCCCGCCCCCAGCCCCGCTTTAATATGATCTTTCCCAAATCTGGTTTGATGCGATCTTTTTGGAAGGGTCACAGTCAAAGTGTATTTGTATGACCTACGTATGGTTAGCTGCATGTCTCCAATGATGTTTTCTTAGCTTCAGCCTTCTGCTGCCACCATTTCGTATAAGCAACAGACATTTTTTTGGAAAGGAATGTTGGATATATACCCTGCTTTTTTGAACAGTAAGGAGTTCCAAAGCAGCTTACAAACTCCTTCCCTTCCTTTCCCCACAGTACACACTTTTTGTGAGGTACGTGGAGCTGAGGGAGTTCTGAGAGAACTGTAACTGGGCCAAGGTCACCCAGCAGGCTTCATGTGTAAGAGTGGGGGAAACAAATTCAGTTCACCAGATAAGAGTCTGCTGCTCATGTGGAGGAGTGGGGAATCAAACCGGGTTTTTCAGATTAGAGTCCCCCTGCTCTTAACCACTGCACCACACTGGCAGTTACTTGATCGCTATAGCAAAGTAGCATTATAATGATCTTTGAATCCGCTAGTGCAGCAGTTCTTAACCTGTGGGTCGTGACCCCTCTGGGGGTTGAATGACCCTTTCACAGGGTTGCCTTAAGACTCTCTGCATCAGTGTTCTCCATCTGTAAAATGGATAAATGTTAGGGTTGGGGGTCAACACAACATGAGGAACTGTATTAAAGGGTCGCGGCATTAGGAAGGTTGAGAACCTCTGTGCTAGTACCTCTGATTTTGAAGCTTTCAGGTTCATATCTTTAGTCCTTTTCATGCGGAAATATGAGGGGTGTGCTTTCCCCCTTACAAAAAGAGCTACTTTTAAAAAGCTGAAAGCTGGAAATTCAGATGACCTAGGCGAGCATGGAAATAGACCATTATGTCATTGCTCTGTAGTGGGCTATTAATTGCCAATTTTAACCCCCTCTCTGGTGGGCCTGGGGAAATGGCGGCTGCAGCAAGTGAAGGAGGCAAGGAAAGCTCAGTGGAAATGGCCGTATGAATGCTCCACTGCCACTGCAAATGCCTCATTATACCCATCGGTAGCCAGAGCTCCATAGAAAACCCGACACCACATGGATGCAGTTCTAGTCAGTGGTAGCCATAAGTTGCCCAGCGGGAGGTCACAGCAAATACTTTTAGCCAAACCAGGAATTGGAGGGGGACTAGTCCATGAGAGGATATAGCGAACCTACCTGCTCAGGGCCTAAGATCTTAATTTGACAGGCCCACTTTTCAAGTTTGGCATATAGAAATGTATCATTTACCTTGCCAATTATTGAGAGCAAGCTAATGGGGCGGAAGTTGGCTGGGTCATTGTGGGTCCCTTTTTTATATATAGGGACCACAGTGGCTTTCTGCCACATTTCTGGAATAATGCCTGTACTATTTATTTGGGTGAACAGAGTGGCAAGGAGTTGAGCCCACCAATCTGGGTTTACCTTGAGAATTTCTGTGGTAATACTATCTGGGCCTGGGGTCTTTCTAGGCTTTTGGCACCCAATCAAACCAGCAATTTCCTGATGCGTGACTGGTGGCCAAGATGACCATTTGGATATGTTCCTGGGGGGGGGGGGGGGGGGTTAGTTAAGCACATGTGCCTGCAGCCTGTGGCCAATTATTTTTTATTGATTTGATTTGATTTATGTCCCACCCGTTCCCAGCAAGCTGGGGGCAGGCTCACAATTACCACTGGAACTGTACAATATTACAGGTGTACAAGTACTATCGTACGACTTGGCTGTGATGCCTAACTCTCCAGTTAAGGTTTCTGCCTTCCTTGTTATGACTCTAATGTTGACTCTCTCGCAAGGCGACAGGGACTCTGGGCATGTCTGCCCTGTACATCTGAACCAGTGCCCAGTCCCCCTGTGCCTCAAACGGGGGTCCGCTTTCTCCCAAGAACAGACGTGAGCGGTGCCAAGTCTTTAGCACACGGCAGGAAGCCGCGGGGTAGCTGGTTAGGGTTTGATCCAGCTGAGTTCCCATCTGTCCATGTTTGCTGTAGGCGGGCAAAGAGAAGGATTCTTCCCTGCGTTTGGGTTTGGGTTGGTTGCCTGGAATGGCTCTCATAATGGATCCTGATGCCGGTGTCTACAGTTAAAGGACTATATTAAGAAGAGCCTTTTGAAGAGAAAATTGGGCAATATTCACTTTCAGAAAATTGGTTTACTCCTAGAGGAGAAAGAAAAAACCTTAAATGAATTATAACAGCTTGAAAAACAATCATCGAAATAAAAACCAAATCCGGAGTTTTTATAGCCAAACAGCCTACATGCTTACCTGTTGAGCTACATTAGTATTATTTTGAGTTGTTACCGAGAGAACAAAGATAGAATTGTACTCCCAATTTATTATTGGTTGAAATAGTTCTCATTTTGTGAGTATAAGTATGCATTGGCGTGATTACTTTGGTCTTTACCTGTTGTACACCTGCCTTGATTACTATGGTAAAGTCTTTAGCGCATGGCAAGCCACGGGGTAGCTGGTTAGGGTTTGATCCAGCTGAGTTCCATCTGTCCATGTTTGTTGTAGGCAGGCAAAGAGAAGGATTCTTCCCTGTGTTTGGGTAATCCTGGATTGGTTGCTTAGAATGGAGACTCTAATTCCTGAAAGGGAAGGAGGGTGTGAAAGTGTCTTTGTTGTGTGATGCTGTATCTGGGCAGTGCTTTGAAGGGGCTTCTTTTGGCGGGCCCATTTTCATTGCAGGGTGTTGCTCTTGTCAATAACATCCAGCTCTTTGTATGCACTTCTGTTCCTGTAAATAGCCAGCCGCTCCAGCACAGTTAACTAAACTTACAGGAAACAGCTCCGGGGGCAGGGGCAGGGATTTCTGGCCGCAGCGCCGGGCCCACCTTTGACACTGTGGGCCAAAACCGTCTTTCTGTGGAGTGCCACGTCCCACAAATGGGTTTAATGAAAGCACTTTGGGGGACCTGCTTCCTTTCTGGAGAGAGCGGAGGCTGTCTTCCTGCCCTCTGATTAACCGCTCTGGGCCAGCCAAAGCTTTAATGCAGGAAGTTGCGTGGACTTGCAGCTCCCTTGGCACACCCGACTGCAAAGCGCACTCCCAGGCTGTGTGAGCCTTTCCTGGCCAGGCAACCTGCCTTCCGGTCTGGGAGAAGCGACAGCAATTTAGCACCAGCAGTGGTCTGGAAAGGGCCACGGTACCAGGGTTATTTGCCCCCTCCCCATTGGTTAGGCTTTTTGCCTTCCGGGGAAGGTGATTGGCCAGGAATACATAGTGCAGACAAGGAGAACTGCTCCCTGCTGATGCCTGCCCTGCGCCTCTCCCTCATCTTTCCCTACCAATTTGGAGGGTGCTGTCGGCATCGCAGCGGAAAACAGTGATTCTGCATGTCTGCTGCTTGTTTCTAACAGCAAAAATCATAATGCGTGGCAAGGAGATGCGTCAGAAATCAAAGGCAAGCATACACCTGGGAGTCTTTAACCAATCATGGCTCCTGGGCCTGTTTACTGTGTATTCTCAGATTTGCCTCTCTCATTTTGTTGTGGCAGCCAGTGTTGAAACGAGTGGCTGGCATGTGAAATCCATGCCCCGAGAAGCAGCCCTCTGTGCTCACGGAGGGAAAAGAGGATGGTTGGTGTGGATGATTCAGCTTCACGGCTGGACTTGGTCGCCAGCTTGGCCTCCCCACTTAACGACTGTCTGGCAAAACTATTGTCTCAGCATCGCTTTAGATGAGCTTCTCTTCCTTCCGGCCCTGTTTGCTTCTAAATTCTCCACGTGCCCCATCTGGGGTCTGGGGCAACTGTCAGACCCTCTCCTGTACAGGCTCCATGGTACAGCCTCTCCATTAATTATTCCTCTGTTTGTTATTCTCTCATCTTCATCATTTGTACAATTCTAATAACATCATATAGAGTGAGAAAGTACACCAGGGGGTTGTCTAGAGCAGGGGTGTCAAACTCGCGGCCCTCCAGATGTTCATGAACTACAATTCCCATTAGTCCCTCCCAACACAAGCATTGGCTATACTGGCAAGGGCTGATGGGAATTGTAGTTCACGAACATCTGGAGGGCCGTGAGTTTGACTCCTGTGGTCTAGAGGGAGTTGTTTGTCCCTGATGTGCAAAGATGTTGATAGATGTTGTCCAGTTCTTATTCAAAGCCCTCCTTCCAAGAATGGACATCCTACAGCCTCCCTAATAGGTTTGCCCTTCCTTCCTTCCTTCCTTCCTTCCTTCCTTCCTTCCTTCCTTCCTTCCTTCCTTCCTTCCTTCCTTCCTTCCTTCCTTCCTTCCTTCCTTCCTTCTTTCTTTCTCTCTTTCCTTCCTTCCTTCCTTCCTTCCTTCCTTCCTTCCTTCCTTCCTTCCTTCCTTCCTTCCTTCCTTCCTTCCTTCCTTCCTTCCTTCCTTCCTTCCTTCCTTCCTTCCTTCCTGTCGAATCATTGCTAATTCTTGGAGGTGGTTTGCCATTGCCTTTCTCCACAATTCAACCCTTCTATTCCTTTGATTGCCTCAGTCATCTTTCCCTTCCCTTCCTTGTAATTTCTGCCAACTGAGGATCATCTGAGGTTCACAGACATAAATCCCAGCTCTGAATGGCTCCCATTTGTGGATTTTTAAATTGGCCCTGTTTTCTGATTGAGAACAGTTAATTCTTTGGGGGATATGCGCGTTTTGTTACGTGACGTTAACCAAGCAGATTGTATTCAGGGGAGCATCTGATTGCCAGCCATGGCCTTTGGGTTTTTATCTTGTGAGGCAATTCTGCCTTTATCTTCAAGAGCGCAACCTGGCTTTCTCTCACTTGAGCTAGCTGTGTGTTCTTCCCCAAAACAGCCCTTTGAGTTGTGTTTGTAATTGGAGATAATCTCTGGCTATGTGTAAGCCTGGCTGGGGGTGGGGGTGCCCAGGACCACATGATCATGAGGTGCCGTGGGCATATGTAGCTGCCTTACGCTGAGTCACGAAACAGTGTGAGATCTCCACTGACTATCTGCCTATACCAGACTATCTGCCTATACCAGGGATCTGCAACCTGCGGCTCTCCAGATGTTCATGAACTACAATTCCCATCAGCCCCTCCCAGCATGGCCAATTGAATTACAAAGTGTGGCACACTCTTGCTAGAGAGCCCACAGCCCCACCTCTCCACTCCCACCACCCATGTTGTGTTTAGAACAGGAGTCTGCAACCTGCGGCTCTCCAGATGTTCATAGACTACAAATCCCATCAGCCCCTGCCAGCATGGGCAATTGGCTGTGCTGGCAGGGGCTGATGGGAATTGTAGTCCATGAACATCTGAAGAGCCGTAGGTTGCAGACCCCTGGCCTATACCAATATCAGATGATCAGACTAGCTACCTGAGTTGCTTTAAATTGGAGGTGCCGGGGATTTGAACCCGGGACCTTCTGAATGGAAAGCAGATGCTCTGCCACTGAACCACAGCCTTTCTCCTTCAGGCCTAATTATTCCCAGGTTAAAAACTCAGGCTCCGACTGCAGGTGCTGAACCGGGGACCTTCCGTATGCAAAGCAAATGCTCTATCACTGAGCCATGTGCTCTTGCAAGGACTTCCAGCTCTGTGGTTCTATAATCCCAAAGTAAAAGAGAGGAAGAAAACTCTTGAGCCTGAGTCTGCTGAGAGATGCAACTGTCTTTTAGCAAGGGAGGGATAACGTCTTTCATGGCATCCATTGTTCACTGCTGGTCAGGGCAGAAACCGGAAGAAGTGGTTGTGTTGGGTTTTCCGGGCTGTGTGGCCATGGTCTGGTGGATCTTGTTCCTAACATTTCACCTGTGTCTGTGGCCGGCATCTTCAGAGGTGTATCACAGAGGGAAGTCTGTTACACCCTGTGTCTAGTGAGAAGGTAAGCTGGACAATGGCCTCCACCCAGACAGAGGATTTGCATTCACCAATACTGTTGCTGCTGCAGGGAATACTAATGTCAATGGACTGATAACCCCACCCGCAATACAATTCACTCAATCACACCTTTGCATGGCAAGTTCCACCCAAACACTTACTGATTGGTTCCCCACCCTGGGTAGTGGACAATGTATACCCCACTAAACCTTCCCTTCTCACTGGACACAGTGTGAAACAGACTTCTCTCTGTGATACACCTCTGAAGATGCCGGCCACAGATGCAGGCAAAACGTTAGGAACAAGATCTACCAGACCACGGCCACACAGCCCGGAAAACCCAGCAGAACCAGTTGAATCCGACCGTGAAAGCCTTCGACAATACGTGGAAGAAGGGCTGGATAGCCTGATCCAGGGAGTCATCTCTCGGAGGCAGGCTATGGCGTTCCACCCCTTCGTGGTGTTCTGCTCCCAACTGCGGGTTCAGCTAGAGCCCTGCCCTGCCTTGCCTGATGAAGGTGAGCGCGAGGTCGGCCAGGTTCTTGCCTTTCCCATCTGGGCTTTGAACTGGGAGGCATCGGCAGGGAAGGTGCGAGAGAGCTAAATAATAGATAATGCGATATAAAAAGATATTATTGCTGTTGCCGTTGGGTTAAATTGGGCTGGTGTGGGAGTCTGTAAGGTTTGGAGCTTTATGGGGCTCTTTGTCAGCGCAGAAAGAGAACACAATTTGAAGCATGCAGAGAGCAGGCGAGGTTAGGAGCGGCTCATTTGTGTGCTCAGTGCTGGGGCCGCCGGCAGAACTGCAACGTGAACCCTGCTTAAGGGTGGAAATCTGAGGTCCTTTCCACAATAGGTAGGATGGTGGTGGTCTGTTGCCCTCGCTGCCCCCCCCCCCCGAATCAGGTATATACGAAATACAAATTTAGTTGTAACAAAGGAGCACGCAGTCACTCGTGAAATGCTAGATTGTGGGCACGCGTGGGGCTTCCTTAGCACATCCTCTGACCCACTTGGCCATGCTGGCAGGGGCTGATGGGAATTGTAGTCCACGAACATCTGGAGAGCCGCAGGTTGCAGACCCCTGCTGCCACCATGTCACAAAGGCCAGGAATGTGGGGGTCCACTCCTGCCTTTTAAATCCTGGGTTCTTTTCTTCCAGATACTCAAAAGCCGCTGATTTTTCCAAAGATTTTATTTTTTAAAAACCCCAGAAAATCAGAAATGTTTCTGATACATACATTTCTCAGCTTATCTCTAGCATCGTTCCATACTGGCTATGTCAGACCTGGACTCGGGAGGTCCTTTCTCCAGCCCAGTCAGAATTAGAATTCCCTTTCCTTTGTCTCCCAGGTTCCCAGGTAAATTTCGTTTCCTGGCCGTGCTGTAAGCCAGTCCTTTGTTCTGTCCGCTGTTTGGGATAATTTATTGAAAGCCTTTTGGCCTCCAATCCAGAGATCAAAGTCAGGCTAGTGTGACTTGCTTGATTCTGTAACCCGAGCAACTTCTTCACAGACAGCATAATATAACCCGGGGTTTAATTGATCCACGTCTTTCTTCAAGGATTTGGGACCCTACCTGGGTCTCTCTTCATCCATTTTATCCTTAAAACAACCCTGTAAAGTAGGTTAGGTTAATAGACTGGGAATTTGAACTCAGATGTCCACAGTACTAGTCTGGTCACTGTTCCTCATTGGTTTGACTCCAGAACCATTTTTTTTAAAACACCAGGGTTTATCCCTGGAACATGTGAAGCAATGAGAAATACAAGAGTGCCACTGAGCATGTGCAGAATGCCCTGGCACATATTGTTAGATGCAGAGCTCCTTGGAAAAGATGCACAAATAATGGAAAGCCCTGAGCCTCAAATACTCATTTTGTGTGAGGAATGAAACACTTCCTATATGTCGAAAGAAAAGACTGAATCTTTAATCTGTAGCTGGATTGGAGAGGAGTCAATTGGCATGGAATTAAATACATATTTATAAGGAAGTATTGCTTTCAGGAACAGGGAGGAACTCACTAGGGATTTGTTGGGGGGTGGCCTGGGCGGGGGGGGGGAGTGCAACAAGAGTCAGCGTGGCATAATGATCAAGAGCAGATGGATTCTTTTCTGGTGAACTGGATTTGTTTCCCCACTCCTCCATGTGAAGCCTGCTGCGTGACCTTGGTGCAATCACAGTACTCTCAGAACTCTCTCAGCCCCACCTCCCTCACAAGGTGTCTGTTGTGGGGAGGGGAAGGGAAGGAGTTGGTAAGCCACTTTGGGAGTCCTTACAGGAGAGAAAGGCAGAGTATTAAAAACCAACTCTTCTCTACATTTGTGTTGCTTCAAAAATCCTTTATTTTTGGGAAGGAGAGGCACCGAGGCCAATGCCTGCATGAACTTGTAGCATTCTTCTCAAGCTTTTACCTGTAGTTGTGGATGGATGACAGCCTGTTGGTTTTGGTGCCGGAAGAACTCCACACAGGCTCAGAGACACTCTTCTTAACCATGCATTATCTCCAGGGCTGAGTAAAGGCTTTGGGAAGAGATTCTATGCCGCGGCCCCATCCTTGGTGACGTTAAATTTCCCGGAAAAAAGATTCATTAGTGACGACAGGAGCCGTAGCTATTACCTGCTAATTATTTAATTAAAGCTTTCTAATATGCCATAACGCTGCTGTAATTGGCTGGGGTCCATCTGCAGAAGGCTGGAATGAACATTAGAAAGTAAGAAATAAAGAGGAGTCCTGCTGGCTCAGACCCAACGGGCCGTCTAGTCCCACATCCTGCTTCCCGTCGTGGCAGATCAGATTCCCTGGGAGGACAAGAAGCCACACACCCCCCCCCCCCCCCCCCCCCCCCGTGCCCCATTGCCTGTCTCCCAGCAACTGGCATTAAAAGGTATACGGAGATCCCGTTCTCCCATCATGGCTAAGTCCATAAAAGGCTATCTTCCATGAGTCTGTCTAATCTTCTTTTAAATCCATTTAAACAGCGGCTGTGCCACATCCAATGGGAGCTATTCTAGGAGGTCCAGAGGAGTTTCACCAAGAATATTGGAGGTGTTGGGAAGGAGCAGTGGTCATCAAGAGCATGTCCATCCCAAATTATCCCCCCCCCCACTTTCCCCTTCCCCAGGATCAATGCAGCAATGAATCTAGCTCAGCGGTTCTCAACCTGTGGGTCGCGACCCCTTTGGGGGTAGAACAACCCTTTCACAGGGGTCACCTAAGACTCTCTGCATCAGTGTTCTCCATCTGTAAAATGGATAAATGTTAGGGTTGGGGGTCATCACAACATGAGGAACTGTATTAAAGGGTCACAACATTAGGAAGGTTGAGAACCACTGATCTATCTCCAACACTGTGGTGTATTCCCTGCTTTGAGGGACGGAGTTTTGAGAAAGATTGAAGCAAGCCAAGCTGGTTGCAGTGTGGATTTCCCTGGTCCAAAACCCCACAGCAGTGATTATCTCGTCCCCTGTCCCATAGCAGCCACCGTAGACAGAGACACCAGACCACTTGTGCTTCTTTGAGTTCTTTTAAACAGTGATTGACATGTAGCAGCATTCCAATATAATCGTATATTGTTGTATCAATTGCAAAACAAAATCACTGAAAAGCCTGCTCGTGTTGGGAGGGTTGCTGGGGTGGGGTGGGGTGGGGGCTGACACAAGAGAAAAGATCGGGACAGCCAACCTCTGGAAGTGTCCGAGCCTCAAGCATTTAGGGTGCGAAATGAGGAGAGGGCGGAGCCCCCATGGATAGAGTTGATGGACTACTAAAATAACCTGTATTATCAAGTCCCCTTTGTTTGAGGGTGTGGATGCTTTAGTCACATGGAACTATCGCAAGGCCCCTAATACGTCTGCCTGTGCGAGCTGCTGTGCTTTTAATACACCTGGATTGTCACTCCCTATCATTACTACCCTGCGGGGGCATTCTGTAACACAGAAGTTTGCGTACCAAATGGAGGTAATGTAAGAGAATAACCCTCCACTCTTCTGTGTCTCATAGTTCAGCTAGTGAGAACACCCAGTGTTGCCAAAAGGGATGGTTGGAACTAGAATCCAGGTGAACCTGTCCACACTGAAGCTCTTTTAAGAGCCAGTGTGGTGTAGTGGTTAAAAGCAGATGGATTCTAATCTGGAGAACCGGGTTTGATTCCCCTCTCCTCCACCTGAGTGGCAGAGGCTTATCTGGTGAACCAGATGTGTTTCTGCACTCCTACACTCCTGCTGGGTGACCTTGGGCCAATCACAGTTCTTCGGAACTCTCTCAGCCCTGCCTACCTCACAAGGTGTCTGTTGTGGGGAGAGGAAGGGAAAGAAGCTTGTAAGCCACCTTGAGTCTCCTTACAGGAGAGAAAGGTGGGGTGTAAATCCAAACTCTTCTTCTTCTGTTGCTCTGACTACACAGAATGTTTCTTTCCAGATAAAATCTCAAAGGTTTCTTTTTGTGTTTCCAGATCCTATCACTGGAGCTGCTTTTTCAAGGGGGAGAGTTGCGAAGGGAGGGGAGGTCTTGAACCTTTCCTCTCCCTGCTGGAAAAAAAGCTAAACCCCAGCTGCTTTTACTTCCAGCAAGGAAAAATGAACGGCTACCTGTTCAAAGGTACTTGTCCAGCACTGCTGTTCTCCCCCTTGACAAAACATCCCCAATGGCTTCGCTTGGCGAAGGGGAAAGCTGTTTTTAGAATGTTTACAGAAGAAAAGGTAACATGTACTTGGAGTCTGAAGGGATCAGGGACCTAAAAGCCAGAACAGTGTGGTGTCTGCTGACCGACGTAGAAGGCAGAGTGGGTAGTCAGGGGCAGTGTCCCCGTGAGGCCCCTGCGTTATACACGGACACATTCCACGCTCAGTCTCCTCTTCAGTGGGTCAGGTTTTCCATGCATCAGTTTAACATGAAAGTCTCAGTTCAGCGCCTTGCCTGGATGAACACGATGGTTGCTTTCAGATGGAGGTTTTGCTTCCGTTTGTCATCCAGGGTGGTGCAAATTTCCTTTTAACTCGTCATCCCCTAATGGTTTACTTCCTGAGTTTACCCGTGTTTTGCTTCTGTACTGCCCAAACTGAGACGGATAAATGTTTTTGGAGCGCTTGTCGTCAAAAGGCCTTTGACTGCTATGCGGATGGGAAGATGCACGTTTTGATGACCTATTTATTGTCACAATCTACTAGTTCCTCTGAATTTCCAGGTTTCATTTTTTAATATGCCTCTAGCCCTTTCCACTGCAAAGATAAAAGGTGTCCAGGTTGGCACCATTTCCCTTGCCTTTGTACTTGTAGCCAGCATTTCCCATTGGTACTGGAGAGCTTTCTTGGCTTTTTCTTTTAAGAACCAATTGTTAGATCGCTGCAGCACAATAATATTATAACCACCTGTTATCATAGGCTACCTGTTCTTTTGAATTCCCAGCTGGCTTTTGAAACATAGCCATTTTTATTATAGAACTATGAGGGGAAAGGCACACACCTTGTACCTTTGCAGTGGAAAGGGCTAGAGGCTTATTAAAAAATGAAACCTGGAAATTCAGAGGAGCTAGTAGTTTGTGACAACAGATCGTTAGCACGTCTTTGTACTAAAACTATGTTGCAGTTGCCAGTCTTTCTAAGCCCTCCTATGCCGACAGTGGTAGTGTTAGCTAGGAATCATAGAATCATAGAGTTGGAAGAGACCCCAAGCGCCATCAAGTCCAACCCCCTGCCATGCAGGAACACACAATCAAAGCACTCCTGACAGATGGCCATCCAGCCTCTGTTTAAAAACCTCCACAGAAGGAGACTCCACCACACTCCGAGTTCGTGCATTCCACTGTTGAACAGCCCTTCCTGGAAGTTTGTCCTGATGTTTAGGTGGAATCTCTTTTCCTTCACCTTGAACCCATTCCTCCTGGTCCTAGTCTCCGCAGCAGCAGAAAACAAGCTTGCTCCCTCCCCAACATGGCATCCCTTCAGATATCTAAACATGGCTATCATGTCACCTCTTAACCTTCTCTTCACCAAACTAAACATACCCAGTCTCTCCTCGTAGGGCATGGACTCCAGACCTTTTACCGTTTTGGTCACTCTCCTCTGGACCCGTTCCAGCTTGTCAGTATCCTTCTTGAATGAGTGACTGAGTCAAGAAGAAGGCACAGAAAACTTGCTGTGTGGCTTCTCCGTTGCCTTTGCAAATGCGTTCACGTTAGCGGTGAGATCTAGACACGAAATGGTTGTTGTGTGGAAGCAGCCTTTGTTCAAGGAAGCCACTTCCAGGGCTCATGGGCGTGCCTCATCCGAGAGAGTCGTCCTGCATCCCTTGGATTCCCTCGCAGACAGCTGCCAGTTTCTGAAGCAGCGGCTGGATTGAGCCAGAGTTTCCTGCAGAAATGACTCTTGTCTTCCTTCCCTAGCCCAGGGGTTCACCAGTCCTGCTGAAGCCTTGCCCACCTGACTGAAAAGTCTAAAAAGCTGTCAGATTTGGCATCCCCAGATGGCTTCCCTTATTTTGTACGCATTTTGCTTTCCTTGAAGACTTCCTATTGGTGGCTTAGGATAGAACATAGAGCAGGGGTGTCCAACTCTATGGTGCTTCAGCTGTTCGTGGACTACAATTCCCATCAGCCCCTGCTGGCATGGCCAATTGGCTGATGGGAATTGTAGTCCATGAACATCCGAAGCACCAGAGTTGGGCACCCCTGACGGAGAGGAACAATACATTGAGGACTTAAAGAGAGTCCTGCTCCAACGGTGTTGCACTCACTGCAAGAGATAGCTGAGTCAGGGGAAGTGACACTTAGACGTTTTTCATGTTCCAAAGCTCAGATCCATCCCTAAAGAAGGGACCTTCCTCAACTGTAGAAGGGACCAACTGTAAGCACAACAGAAAACACCCTTCTCCTGCTCCCAGTCTCAGCCAGCATGAGATCCAGTGTGGTGTACTGGTTAGGAGTGACGGACCCTAATCAGGAAAACCGGGTTTGATTCCCCACTTCTCCACATGAAGCCTGGTGGTTGACCTTGGGCTGATCCCAATTTCCTCTGAACTCTCTCAGCCCCAGGCGACAGGTGTCTGTTGTGGGGAGAGGAAAGGAAGGAGTTTTTAAGCCAGCTGGAGACCCCTTATGTCTGAGAAAAGAGGTGCATAAATCCACACTCCTCCTCTTCATTTCATTTCTCTGAGTCGCTTCTCACGCTCACCGATATCCTTCCCGCTCTTTTCACCGTGTCTGCACATTTCATTTAAAATTGTTCTTCCCTGCCTTGTCTCCCCGGTGGTAAACAGAGCGGCAAAGAAGTTGGTTGGCTATGAAAAAAACGGTCCAATTGAACAAATCAAAATAGATTAAAATACCTAACTTAACCAGCTTTGAGAAACATTTAGCTATAAAGCACACGAGGATTAAAGCACAGAGGATCGGGAAGCTGCCAGCCAAAGCCGCTGGAATACGATTCACCTGCCACCGAATTCTGTCTGGAATAGGATGGCCTCATAGGCCTCTCTGAACGTAGCAAGCAAAAGCGTCCCTCCCACTCAGCCACCCCCACCCTGGCACTTGGTCTTGTCCATACCAGTTCAGTTATCTTCCCCACGCCTCTGTGCAAAAAGCTACTCTAAGGTGTCCGCAGGATTCATCACTTTTTCACACATGAAGTTGACCCTTGATCTATCCATGCTGGCGTTGTCTCCCCGACTGGCAGGGTTCTCAGCTGACAACTTTCATATCACTGCCCAATCATTTTAATATATTTGGAGATGGTGGGAATTGAACCTGGGACCTTCTGCACATAAAGTGTCGTCTGTACAACTGAACCAAAGGCCCCCTTCTTGCGAAGCGCTTCAGCACAGCACTGTCCCGTCTTCTTCCTTTGTTGACTGTAAATCTACACTGTCTGGATTTGGGTGTTGTCAGCAAAGTGGGGGTACAGTGCAGGTGACTGGCGGAGGGCCACGGCAAACCAGCCTGTGAGCACAATCTTCCTAATAAATGGCTTGCTGTGACGTCACCCAGGTGATGACCCAATGCTTGCCTAGTAAAGAAGAGAAGAGAGTTTGGATTTATACCCCACCTTTCTCTCCTGTAAGGAGACTCAAGGTGGCTTACAAGCTCCTTCCCCTTCCTCTCCCCACAACAGACACCTTGTGAGGTAGGTGGGGCTGAGAGAGTTCAGAGAGAACTGTGACTATCACAAGATTACCCAGCAGGAATGTAGGAGTGCAGAAACTACATCTGGTTCACCAGATAAGCCTCTGCCACTCAGGGGGAGGAGTAGGGAATCAAACCTGGTTCTCCACATTAGAATCCACCGGCTCTTAACCACTATGCCACGCTGGTAGTGGACTGACTACCTTTTCTTTTACCTATTTTGCAATCCACTCACAAAAGCAGAGTGTCAAGGAGAAGGGCATTGGAAATGGGAGCAGGTAGGGAGAGGGGGTCCACGAAGAGACCTGCTCCTTATGGGAAGGGTTCTTCTGGGCCACAGGTGTCAAACTCTCAGCCCTCCAGATGTTATGGATTACAGTTCCCATCATCCCCTGCCAGCACCATGCTGGCAGGGATGATGGGAACTGTAGTTTATAACATCTGAAGGGCCGTGAGTTTGACACCTGTGTTCTGGACAGTCATTTATATCCTTCAGTGGAAACTTTCAACAAAAAAGACTGAAAACCATTAAGTACTGGGTGCTTCACAGTGGCACAAACCATTCTGTGATGTGATTTAATATAACCAGTGGGAATGTGGTGGTCACAGGGGCTGGCTGCCTCAGCTGGACTCTGTGGAAGAAATGCCATCCCTTGCCGCTGAATATTTCCCAAATGGCCTCACAACCGGTGTTAGAGAGGAAACAGGTAAGCCAGACTCAGCCCTAGACACGTGGTATAAAGAAGAAGTGATATAAAGAAGAAATATATACATATAGTATAAAGAAGAGGAGTTTAGATTTATATCCTGCTTTTCTCAACCATAAGGAGTCTCAAAGCAACTTACAGTTGCCCTCCCCTCCCCACAACAAATCTCTTGTGGGGCAGGGGGGGCCAAGGGAGTTCTGTGACTAGGCCCAACCCACCCAGCAGGCTTTATGTGGAGGATTGGGGAAACAAACCTGGTTCACCAAATTAGAGTCCACCTGCTCGTAACCACTACATCACGCTGGCTCTCCGAAAACCAAAACAAGGCGAGTTCCTCTGAGTATGCGCAGAATGCCCCCCCCCCCATTTAGAGTTGGTGTTTCTAGGACTATGTGTGTGAGAGAGATGAATGAATGAATGAATCTGGGGGTGGTGATGGAAGCACCAAAGGGGCTGCAAAAAGGGAAGTCTGGGAGGAGAGCGTGATTAGCAATGAATGTCTGGGACTCAGTTTCAGCTTAACTCCTGAATCTGTTCACTGCCAGGGAGGAATCTTTCTTTCACTCCTGGGGAATTTTGACCGAGCCCCACATGCATGGAGGGAGGACTGCGGCTTCCCAGCATCCTGACATCCCAGCGCCTCTTGTCTTCAGAGTGGAACTGCCACTTATGTGTCACACCCAGCGGTGGGATTCAGCTGGTTCGCGCCACTTCAGCAGAACCGGTTATGAAAATGGTGCTTGTAAACAACCAGTTGTTAAATTATTTGGATCCCACCACTGGAACCGGTTGTTAAATTGTTTGAATCCCACCACTGGTCACACCCCATCCTACCTAGCAGCAGTGGCCAGTGCACAAGCCCCGCCCCCATTCAGTCACTGTCATGCTCTGCCTGACATGGTCATATCTTGATCCATCCATCCATCCATCCATCCATCCATCCATCCATCCATCCATCCATCCATCCATCCATCCATCCATCCATCCATCCATCCATCCATCCATCCATCCATCTGGTCACATTTTTATCCCACCCTTCCCTTCAGGGCGGGTCGCAACAGCTTAAAACACATTAAAATATTAGATAAAACAGAACATTAAAAGTTATAAACGCCTTCCCATATTCTAAAATCCCAATACAATTAAATAGTAAATAATGTGTAAAATAGATGGCAACTTAGATGCCTCCATTCCAGCTCATTCCCTCACCTCCCCCTGCCCCTGCCCTGTAGGCCAAGAGGAGATGAGGATGCAATTTGATCTAGCTGGCTAGTTGGAAAAGGTCTGGTGGAACAACCAGGTTTTCCAAGCCCTGCGGAACAGAGATGGTTCCTGCAGGGCTCTGACCTCAGCTGGTAATTTGTTCCACCAGGCCAGAGCCAGGGCCGAACAAGGCCTGGCTCCTGTCGAAGCTAGCCAGTCAGTTGGATATTCCTCCAGCCAGGGACTGACAAAAGGGGCCTTGACGGACAATATGGGTCGCATTAATTGGCAGGTGTGCTGGCTTGGCCTGCCACACAGCTGACTTGACGCAATCAAGAGGGCACGTGGGCAGAGGTGGACTGCAGCGGCTACTGTTATGGTGAGGCAGCAAGAGACAGGAAGTGAGCTGAGCATGTAATGAGGAAGAGTTTGGATTTATACCCCGCTTTTCTCAATTGTAAGGAGTCTCAAAGTGGCTTCCAAACTCCTTCCCTTCCTCTCCCTGCAATAGATGTCTTGTGAGGTAGGTGGGACTGAGAGCGTTCAGAGAGAACTGTGACTGGGCCAAGGTCTCTTCATATGGAAGAGTGGGGAAACATAGCCGGTTCACCTGATGAGAGTCTGCCACTCATGTGGAGGAGTTTGGAATCAAACCCGGTTTCCCAGATTAGAGTCCACTGCTCCTAACCACTACATCATGCTTTCTGTCTTAACCATGACTCCATGGTGACTCTACAGCCCAAAATGCTGGTAGGGAGAGACGTGACCCAGATCCATGGGTTTGAGGACAGCAGAATAGATTTGCCTTTCTGAGGAACCCTTTTTTGGGCAGTTTGCTCTACTCAGTGTGCTGGGTTATGTTTTGTCGCCTTATATAGAGTCTTTGCCTCGCAATGGAGCAGCCAGCGAGATCTTGGGAGACCCAAATCCAAGTCCCCTCCCTGTCCTAGATTCACTGGGTGGCCTCGACTGTATTTATGTTTCTTCCCAGCTCTCTCTTTCTGTCTTCCAAATGACCTGCTTCACATGGGCTGCTGTGAGGTCAGACGCAATAAAGATTGTTGAAAGCTCTGCAAATTAAAAGTGCCATAAAAATGACAAACAGTTCTTTGCAGATCCCAGCCTTGCACTTGGAATTAACCAGCATCTGAGCTGTTGGTGGCCAGCTGGAGCCCTTTGCTCAGCCTCAGGCGGTACTCTTCTGGAGAATGGGCCCTTTGACAAATGGGACAAGAGAAGAAGGAGTAGTAGTAGTAGTAGTAGTAGTAGTAGTAGTAGTAGTAGTAGTAGTAGTAGTAGTAGTTTGGATTTATATCCCCCTTTCTCTCCTGTAGGAGATTCAAAGGGGCTTACAATCTCCTTGCCCTTCCCCCCTCACAACAAACACCCTATGAGGTAGGTGGGGCTGAGAGAGCTCCGAGAAGCTGTGAATAGCCCAAGATCACCCAATTGGTGTGTGTGTGAGCGTACAGGCTAATCTGAATTCCCCAGATAAGCCTCCACAGCTCAGGCGGCAGAGCGGAGAATCAAACCCAGCTCCTCCAGATTAGATACACGAGCTTTTAACCACTACGCCACTGCTGCTCCAAAAGAAGAAGAGTTTGGATTTATACCCCCCTTTCTGTCCTGTAAGGAGACTCAAAGGGGCTTACAATCTCCTTTCCCTTCCCCACCCCACCCCCCACAACAAACACCCTGGGAGATAGGTGGGGCTGTGACTAGCCCAAGGTCACTCAGCTAGCATGTGATGGAGTGTACGAGCTAATCTGGTTCCCCAGATAAGCTTCCACAGCTCAAGTGGCAGAGCAGGGAATCAAACCTGGTTCTCCAGATTAGAATGCACCTGATGTTAACCACTACACCACACTGTTCTTATCCACTCTCACCACACTAGAGCCGCACGCCCTTTGGCCAGTATGTTTTGAAGGCACTTTGTCAGTATCAGCTCTTGTGGAGGACTTGAGGGCAACATTCCAGCTTTTGGAATCTGTGGAGAGAGGCTTCAGGGGTCAGAGAAGTTAAATTTATGGAAATGTTGAAGCCATAGCTTGAAAACTATTTTGGGGGTGTTTTGGAAGGGGGTTTGAAGAAGGGAAAACATTTTGGGAAATTGATACATAAGCAATGCTTTCCTGTCAAGCCTCTGTTTATGTTACTGCTTTGAAAACAGAGAATGCATCATGTATAAATCAGTCTATAAAATTGAAGTATTTGGCATATTTATGGAATTTTAAAGCAAAATTGCTGACATATCCAGCACTTGAAAGAGAGAGCGACCAATTGCTGCCCTCTTCGCTACCAGTCTTTTAGTGTTCACCATATGAGAGATAGGACAAAT
Source organism: Sphaerodactylus townsendi (assembly GCF_021028975.2). NCBI lineage: Eukaryota > Metazoa > Chordata > Lepidosauria > Squamata > Sphaerodactylidae > Sphaerodactylus > Sphaerodactylus townsendi. The sequence goes on along the minus strand of NC_059425.1, from coordinate 25,060,759 downwards.
AAAAGTCGAAATTGACAGGTTTTATAATAAAGAGGAGAAAGTTCCTACAGTCAAAACAGGCCTAGAGGCATATTTGGATACTGAGCTAAACTTTACAACCGTTGAAAACATGGGGCTCTTTAATTGCGTATTATACACATTGTACTATATTAATTGCAGACCAAGTTAGTCAAATTTGAGCAATGAATGTATCTTTGAAATTGGGTTGCACATGTCTACAGTATACACATAATTATCATTATCTAGTGCTATAGATTTCCTTACATAAAATTTTTCGTATTATACATTTTGAGTGTGCAGAGCTTCGACGTGAAAAGCATTCCACTCGTTCCAAAAGAGAAAATATTTATTGAGAGGTTTTTTTTTCCCCAGCGCTCCACCAAATTTCCATTTTTTTCCATGGGGAAAAAATATCTCTGCAGATTTCCCCCCTCCCCCCTGGATTTCACATTTCCATTTGCTCCTTAATGATACCCCCCCCCCCCATCTGTTAACGGATTCTCAGACGGGCGAAAACCACTTCCGATGACTGAGCTTCCGGCATGATCTGCAACAGGCCCAGTTTGGCCCCTTTGGGAATTTGTTCCAGGTTTGTGCGGAGCCCATTCGCTGGGGAAGCTGAGACTGTCTGGAGCAGAATCCTAGAAGAGTCAGATATCTGGGCTGCTTTTCTTGACCTTCTCTTTGTGCAGCTGATGCAAGATCTAGTGTTCTGAGGCAGAGTCAATGCAAATTGAGAAGGATACTATTGAGGAGGGGGAACAAATCTTTGAAACAGAAAGGAAATCCTTACATCGCAACACAACGCGGCTGACAAAGTGGGCTCGAGGCCCCTGAACCGTAAATGTGTTAGTCTTTCAAGGCTCTTCTCTTGTTATTGCAAGAGCTGGGAAACGATCTGTTACTGCAAGTCAATTTTATAAAGGCTTGAGACAACTCTGGTTTAAGAAACCGCACAAAGGGATTTTTACATTTCTGAATGGTCCTGAGATGGGGTGGGGCAGCCCAGTGATTTGAGCCTATCGCAGAGAGGCAAATGCATTTGTAGGATTAGGGTGTTGTGAGGTTTCCAGGTTGTGTGGCCGTGTTCCAGTAGCATTTTCTCCTGATGTTTTGCCTGCATCTGTGGCTGGCATTATAATCCTCTGAAGATGCCAGGCACAGATGCAGGTGAAACATCAGGAGAAAATTATACTGGAACACGGCTATACAACCCGGGAAACCCGCAACATCCTAGTGATTTAGGCCATTACATTTGTAGGATTTCTCCCTAGACTGCTTCTCAATCCACAGGTACACTTCTCTGGGCTCTATTCCTATAGTACGCCAAGGGCTGGTACTTAAGCTGAACTGTAAACGCTAGAATGGAATGGGCGTACAGATGGGGAAATGAAGGAAGGCTGGTGGGAATGTGAATAGAACACCCTCGACTGGGACCAAACACACAGGAAGGAAGGGGCAGGGCTGTGAATGGTTTAATTAGTTAATAGCTACTTATTTGTCTGGGGCTGGAATGTTGCATTTAATCAGAACAAGCAATGTTTTATACCTCTCCCCCCTTTTCAGAGCAAATGTTGGCGTAATAAAAACAGTTGGGGTACTCTTATGTTGTTGATTGTGTTTGATTAGGGCTTCATGGGAGGTATTCTTACATTGGGCTGTACCTGACCACTTCACTTAGCTGTTGGCGACATGTCCCCGTAGTACGAGGAGACACAAGAGGCTTACCGTGGTGGAAGTCTCACTGCGCTGGATGAACAAATTATCTTAGCCAGCAGTAGTGGTGCTATGCGAGCCGTTAAGTACAATGAATACTGTGTTGTTATAAAGCTGGGGGCATACCTTAAAATGAACATTTTAAAAAATGTTGATGCTGATGCTCAGGCTAGGGCACCAGCAGTGACGGGATTTAAATAATTTAACAACCGGTTCCGGTGGTGGGATTCAAATAATTTAACAATTGGTTGTTTACAAACACCATTTTAACAACTGGTTCTGCCGAAGTGGTGCGAAACGGCTGAATCCCACCACTGGGCACCAGTCTCCATGATCTGAAAGCGTTCCTGCTAATCCTAGATGCTGTAATCAAAGGAAGGTCTCTTTCTTCTGTTAACTCCCCCCCCCCCCCCAAGCATGAATGTAAATCTTTCTGGGAGAGGCATTAAAGTAGCCAGGAAGTGGTGACTTGCTGCTGGAAAACGATGATTCAGGAGTTTTAGAAGCCTTCTTATCTTTAAACCAATTGCGGGGGTGGGGTGGGGGACCATCTAGCCTTCTTGTGGTCGAACCAGATGGCCCATAGGATATTAACAAACCCTGAATGGGGAAAGACAATCTTCCCCTTTATTTGTGCAGGGAGGGATTGGAGGTGTTTTCTGCTGCCTGGAGAATTCATTCTGCCTTGACTAAGGGCCACTCAGAAGACCTGCCCTCTGTGTCCTAAATGAAAAGGAGATTCAAAGTGAGTGCCCCCCCAAATAACATGCAGCTCCTTTTCTCCTCTTTTGTTCCCAGTTTTGGCAGAAGGTTAGTTAGGCAAAGAAGCGGCAGACTTGCTGATCATAGGTAAAGTTAAATGTTTACAAGGGAACTACATTTCAGATAGGAAAGCCTGAGACACAGAAGGCCCCTTCCGCACATGCAGAATAAAGCACTTTCAATCCACTTTCACAATTGTTTGCTTGCAAGTGGATTTTGCTATTCCGCACAGCTGCAAAGCGCATTGAAAGTGGATTGAAAGTGTATTATTCTGCATGTGCGGAAGGGGCCAGAGATAGCCTGCTGCTACCTTGCAAGCTAGGGGGAGGTGGGGGGAGAGAGACTTCTGAGAAGGAAGTGGAAATTTGGACCTGAGATTATCAGTCTAAGGACAGACAAGAGGTGACCCGAAAGGATGGAAAAGTTTTTAACCATACAACCCTGTCTCACTGACCTCCTGCCTGCCGCCTGCTGGGTCTTCTCCTCAGTTCCTTTGCTTGATAGGTGTTGCTGCTTCCAACACCTGGAACCCATCAAAGTTGCTGCATCTCAATCCACAGTTCCTTTCCCTGAAAAACCGGCAATTAACTGATGGCCAGTGAGTCCCCCCACTGAACCTGCAGGGCAAAATAACAGGTGTTGCGAATGTGCTGGTGAGACAAATGGCGAGCGGAGCTGGTTTGCTGCCTCCCCTCTTCTTGCTGAGGCTGTCAGAAGGAGTGGGGAAAAAAAGGCTTGCAGGGAAAATAGAGAAATCTCTGCCTTTAATCTCTGATACTTATGCTAATGATGGAATTTCTATTAAGTTTCTAATGATCTTTGTCAGTTTCCTTGGTTTAAAAATAAACCCTCATTAGATCCCATTATTCATACCATAACAGTGCCATTCATGGTGCACCGGTGCTGGTATCAATATTTAGTGTATAGAAGCAGGGAATTAGTGGGATAAGAATGGCATTTCGGCATTCGTTCTTACAAACTTGCACACCTGCGTGCAGGGGGCTGAGAACTGACAGCCCCCCCCCTTTCAAAGAAGCCAGGCTTCTCCCGCAGATCTCACCAGGGAGAGTCGCCAACTGCAGTCAGTGGAAACGCTAGCGTTGTGGGGTGCCAGGGTGCCGTGGGCTGCATCGTCTGGTTCTGTGGACAGGTTCCTGCATAGGAGACATTAGGTCTGGCCTGCCACCTCTCCCTGGCAGTGGACAGTGGCAAGCCATAGGAGATATTTCCCAGCAGGCAGGCCCTGTCGCTAGTCCCCAGCATGTGGTTGTTGGAGGGATCTGGTCTCTGCACCGGAAGGATCTGCTTTTACCAATGGTGGCCAGGATCGAAAAACCAATACATTTGACCATGCTTCTAAACACAGAAGCAACCTGCCCAACAGAATAACTCTGTCCCTAAAGGGCATATGGCATTTTGTAGGGGCTGCTGTCCGGAAGAAAAGGAAGTCAGTCTTGCTACATACATCTCTAGTTCTTGGAGGTGTTAAAATAGCGCTCCAGATTCCAGCTCATGTGTTTGGTTTTTCCCCTGTGCTAGTAGCTATTGCCTTGTCCTGCGGCAGTGAATTTGGCCCGTTCCGCACATGCAGAATAACACACTTTCAATCCACTTTCAGTGCACTTTGAAGCTGGATTTCACTGTGCAGAACAGCAAAATCCACTTTCAAACAATTGTGAAAGTGGATTGAAAGTGCATTTTTCTGCATGTGCGGAAGGGGCCGAAGGAAGATCATGTGGTGTAGGAGACAATTTCCCTCTAAAAGCTGCCAGTCGGTTTCAGTGGGCGACCCCTGTGCTTTGCATGTTGAGGGATCATGAATAGTTTTTTCCTGTGTCAGTGTTTCCCCGCCACTTACAATATGGCAGATTTCATATGACTTCTTCTGTGGGTTGACATTTCCTAAGCTAAAAGCCCCGGCTTCTTTCAGTCTTTCTCTGCAAGGAAGACCATCTAGCCAGTCCAGCTCTGTGATGACATTGCGACCCTGTTCTCAGTAACTTCCTGCCTCCTGCCTGAAACGGCATCATCCAAATTGTGCCTGACATTCTGTAATCCAGAAACTTTTAGGTGCAAGGGACTACTTGATGTTGCTTAATATGGGATGGGGGAACCAGAGGCCTACTGGTTCTCTGTCTTGACTTCGTTGAGGGTGGCCTTGTGCGCATGTTCAGATAGTGGAGTAGTAGTAGTAGTAGTAGTAGTAGTAGTAGTAGTAGTAGTAGTAGTAGTAGTAGTAGTAGTAGTAGTTTGGATTTATACCCCGCCTTTCTCTCCTGTAAGGAGACTCAAGGCCGCTTACAAATTCCTTCCCTTCTTTCCCCTCCTCTCCCCACAACAGACACCTTGTGAGGTGGGTGGGGCTGAGAGAGTTCTGAGGGAACTGTGACTAGCCCAAGGTCACCCAACAGAAACACATCTGGTTCACCTCTGCCACTCAGGTGGAGGAGCGGGGATTCAAACCCGGTTCTCCAGATTAGAATCCCCCTGCTCTTAACCACTGCACCATGGGCATAGAAGAAGGCTGGGGGACTAAGTGGCACTGAACGCAGAGCTGTGTTTTTGACACAAGGACAGGGAGGGGTTCATGCCTGCCCAATAGGAGATGCAAACAGGGTTGTAAAAGAGATTTCACTTGGCAGGGATTGGACAGTGGGACTAGGAATGGGGACTTGAATCCCTCTGTCGCCTCAAACTCACAGGGTGACCTTGGGCTCTCTCAGCCTGTCCACCCAAACATGTTTGTTGTGAAGATAGAACACAGGAGGGAAAGCCGAGTGGGCTGTGCTGAGTTTTTTGGGGAGGAAGAACGAGATAAAAATGCGGTGGATAAATAGCAATGTATGTTCCTGTAACTTGTGGAAATAAACGGGGGCAGGAAGGCCATTATCAAGTAAATTCTCCAAAACTGTAATTTTCCGGTCAGAATCCAACTGTATAATCCGCTCTCTTCCTTTTTCCATATTCCAGCCTCCTAGATGAGGTTGGATGTTTTACTTGAAGTCTGTGAAACATTGGATTCGGCATGGCAACCCGTCACGTGACTGCCGTAAAATGTTAAACAAGACGGGTACCTGATTCAAACGCGGCGTGCGTGATTTAAAGCAGCTTACCGGTGTGGTTTTTCTTTCTTTGTTGAAGCATGGGCCCAGCCGCCTGCTTCAACTTGGGCTGCCTCCCGGGCCAAACCCAGCGAGGCACGCCTAGTGAGAATGCCAGCAGAACAGTTACCTGGGCTGTGACTCCCCACCGGGCGTACTGAGCACACGGAGCTGCTTTGCTTGGGTCGTCAGCTGGTTCAAACGAGACTCTGGGCTTGGGCTCAGAAAGCTTTTCTTGCCTCGCCGGCATCCCTTTTAGATCCAGTCTTTAGGTGGTGTGCGTGTGTGCTTTAATGTTCCTCCAGAGCAAAGCTGGAAACTGTCTACTTGACCTTTTCAGACTCCAATTTCTCAAATCTAATGTTTTGGCTCTGCTTGGCTGATTTCCCTGAAACATCTGGAGCCATTCTGAAAGGAGTGCATCTTGGGAGATTCCGGTTTGCGGTACAACATGGTGAGGCTAGAGGGGGCCTGTCTTGAGAGCCTGGGCTGCCCTTGATTGCCTATGGATACCCCTCTAGCTGGATGACTCTATGGTTTCAAGCATGAGTACACTGAGAGCTACCTCAACCCCTCTGGTTTAAAAGCTCAGATGTAATGTAATAAAATTTTTCCCTTGAAATCTGCCTGGTTGCTCTTTTGCCTTGGTTATTTGCTACAGAAGGTCTGGAAAGGCATTTGGAGTCCTAGTAGTTGTAAAAACGCATCCATCACCATCGGTGTGTCCCATGCTATGGGAGGTCTGTGGACCTTTGAAACATAAGGTTGCCATAAAGAGTCTGCCAGAGATGCCTTCAGGGCTGCCCCACTAGTGCAAGAAAGGCACGGGCATTGGGAGGCTTGCACATGGGGGGCAAGATCACCCCTCCCCCAATTTACTGATGTGCATTAGGTGATCCGCGATTATAAATAGTTCGGTACACCAGAACTATTTCTGCAGACACCGTTGCTTCCAGGCATCTGGATTCTTCTGGCCTCTTTGCTTCTGATGTGTGCGCTTTCCAGCAAGTAGAAGTTTAGCTAGTTTATTCGACTTGATATCTCACCCTCCCTGGCCAAAGCCAGGCTCCAAGTGGCTAGCGTACATACTAAATCACAAAAGATATATGAGTAGCAAAACAGCTGTAAAACATTCAATAAACAGGCGGTTGTGGGTTTTCTGGACTGTGTGGTCATGGTCTGGGAGGTCTTGTTCCTAACGTTTTGCCTGCATCTATGGCTGGCATCTTCAGAGGTGTATCACACATGGAAGTCCGTTCCACACACTCTGTTCCACACACAAGTGTGTAACAGACTTCTCTGTTACACCTCTGAAGATGCCAGCCGCAGATGCAGGCGAAATGTTAGGGACAAGACCTACCAGACCACGGCCACACAGCCCGGAAAACCCACATCAACCAGTTGAATCTGGCCATGAAAGCCTTTGACAATACATTCAATAAACACTTTCTTCAGGTGACGATGGATCCATATAACCCATAAACACACAGAGCCATAGCGAGGGGGAACTGCGCCCAGGGCACGTGTGTACCCTGCGCCCCTGCCACGCCCCCACCCCGGCGTGTGCCTGGTGCAAGACACCCCCCCCCCCCCGGGGTGCTGTGCCACTGTAAACACATACTAAGCATCTAGAGGAAATTTCCCCTTCTAGGTTGCTTAACTGCAGGACGCCCTTAAGGCCCAACTTCTGCATTGTCTTCCTGAGAGCCCTCCCTCCCAGTTCATTCTGGTGAGCCTGAGCTGATGAAGACATCGTCCAAATCTCTTTTCAGCAAAGGCTTTGTGCCACGGTATCAGAGTGCTTGATGTGCAGACGAGAGAGGTACTGGTTTCGAGGCTGTCTGGGAGCTTTGCTGTCCAGGAGTGTGGACAGGCGTTTTGTTTCAACTGCATTTCAAAGGGGAGGGCACCTTGCAGGTGACCAGCGAAGCACTTGGTCGTTTTGCGTAAAATATATAAACACCATGTAGTGTTGTGTGGTTTCTGGGCTGCATGGCCGTGTTCTAACAGCAATCTCTCCTGATGTTTCGCCTGCATCTGTGGTTGGCATCTTCAGAGGATCTGATAGTAGGAAAGGAAAGCAAGTGGAGTATATATACCTGGGAGTAACAATGAAGATCGCAAGGTATATATACTCCACTTGCTTTCCTTTCTTACTATCTGATCCTCTGAAGATGCCAGCCACAGATGCAGGCGAAATGTCAGGAGAGAATGCTACTGGAACACAGCCATACAGCCTGGAAACCACACAACACCCCAACAGTGACGAAGGGTGGGGAAACTGCACCCGGGGCCTGAACTGCCCGCGTGCTCCTGACACGCCCACGCCCCCCAACAGTGATTGCATCAGCAGCGCCTGGAGCGAGCCGCCCCAGATGTCTCCATTGCAGCTACATCTCTGCACCCCAGTGATTCCGGCTGTGAAAGCCTTCGACAATACATAAATAACATGTATGAGGGAGAGGTGTCCTGAGCTAGATGGCTGAGGTTCCCCCAATCTCATCAGATCTCTGAAGCTAAGGAGAGCTGGCCCTGGTTGGTGCTTGGATGGCAAACCACAGGGGAAGTTCAGAATCGCTACCCAAAGACAGGCAGTGACAAACCACCCCTGTTCATCTCTTGTCTCGAAACCCCAACAGGGTCGCCCTAGGTGGGTTGTAACTTGACAGCCCTTTCTACTGCCAGACAGGGGTCCTGGGGAGTTTCTGGTCTTAGTACATAGGTGTCAAACTCGCGGCCCTCCATATGTTATGGACTACAGTTCCCATCATCCCCTGCCAGTATTATGCTGGCAGGGGATGGTGGGAACTGTAGTCTATAACATCTGGAGGGCCGTGAGTTTGACACCTGTGTCTTAGTTGATGGCCTCACAAAGGACCAAAAACAGCAGTGTGAAAACGGTGTAAAGTGGTTTAAAACAGTGTAAAAGGATTTACACCATTTTCACACCGCTGTTTTTGGCCCCTGCGGAATCCCCCAAAGAGTTAGGGTTGGAAGCCTTCAAGGGGTAGTAGTGGGATATCTCCCTCTCTTTCAACTAGTCTCCAGGCAATGGAGAAAATGGCAGCTTTGGAAGGTGGACTTTAAGTCCCTCCCCAAACCCTGCCTTCCTCAGGCCCCACCCCCAAATCTCCAGGTATTTCCCAACTCAGAGCTGGCAACCCTACGCTCTCAGGATAATTGGGCTCCTCTTCCTCTTTTCTACCTGCTGTGCCAAAACCGTTTGTGGCTCCCTCTTCGCTCTCTTCCATCCCCTCCTCCCTTCCAGTTCTCCCCCTTTTTTCCAGGTTGTAATAGGGTGATGAATTATTTATTGGCGCCCCTTCTTGTGCATACTCTCTGGAGAGGGGAAAGGAGGGAGGGAGGGGGAGAAGGAGGTGCTGCGTCTCTCGCTGCTGACCTACATTTGGTTCCTTTCCCCACTGTTCTCTCCCCCTTTTGCAGAGTCGCCCTGCAATATTGGAGTGGGGACTGGGAGACGCTGGGGCATGTCACACCCTTGAGCTCCCTGCAGACTCACCCTGGGCCCCCTATGCCCGCACTAGACCGCCACTGTCTCTGCTAAGGAAGTGTGCCGATGAGCCTGCCACAACACCTTGGGAGACAGACTGGGCTAAAATTGGCTCCTGCTTCCCAGTTCTTTGTTCAGTACAGAAGCCGGCAGAAGAGTGAACCACGTCCTTTTGCCTGCGACGCCTCATGATTGGGAATCTGGCCCCTCTCGGTGTGCCTCACCCAACACTTTGGGGCTCAGGGCCTGTGAAAGGCTACAGCTTGCGAGTGAAAAAGGAGGGCTCTGAGCCAGGCATCAGGCAGCCTCTCTTTTGCTGATCCCAATACTTTTTGCGGGGTGGTGTGTGTGTATGCAGGGAGTTCCTGGTCATCAGTTGCATGCATTGGTTCAGGCACAGCAGGCTTGTACCAAAATCAAGCAGTGGGCAAGAGGTGGTCCTGGGGGGCTTCAGAGGGGGCAGTCTCAGGGATGGGGGCCGGGGTGGTGTTTAATGTTGCTGGAATCAAGGTGTGCAAACGTAAGTAATCCTGGCTGCTTCTGTATTGACTAAAAGAGCTGGGAGGCAGGACCAGCGTCCATCCCCTGGCACCATGACAAGACTGACAGCTGGGAATGAAGGATGTTGGGAAGGAACAAAAAGGAACCTGAGATACCGCAGGAATGGCTGGGCGGGTCTGCTGCATTAGTTGCACGAGGTGCCGTGCAGAACACCGGGGGAAGGGGGAGGGGGGGGCTCTTCTTCAGGAGGGTTTACAATCTACATAAAAGTGGGGAGGGGGGAAGCAATCCTTGCCTGCCCTGGTTTAGGCATCAGAATCTGGGGACCAAATGGCTCACCCCATTTTGGACTGCCTGTGGAGGGGCAGTAAAATTGGGTTTATGAATGGTCCTTGTACCTCAGAAAGCAGCTGTGCATGGAAAATAGGGCTTGGAGCCAAAGCCATTGCTTATATGAGTGACCCATCTGTTCCCTCTGCCCCCTCCCCTGCTACAAAGTGGTGCGTCCCATTCTCACAGGACACTCCAGAGGTAGACCCCAGACCGAAGGTAGACCCCAGACCATGGGTCTTGGTGGCTGTGTGGAGAATGGACTCTGGGCTGGGAGTGAGAGAGTGGTGTCAGATCGAGGCAGGGCTGAAAATATACTTCCCTCCAGCGGTCGTTTCAGCCTGCTCAGATTCAGGCCCTGGTGCCAGTGCAAATGGTATGTTTCCCATTTGATGCCAAGGAACTGGCAGTCCTTTCTCAGCCACTGAAGAAGGGCTGAGCAGAGAGACACCCGCACTGAGACTTCCTTCCTCGTGGTTTGGGAAGAACAGAGGAGGCACGTTCTGCCCCCCTCCCCATCTGCCCCTTCCTCCTCCGCCCTGACATCTCTTTCCCGGCCTATTCTGTCACTGTGCATCTCTTCCTTCTGTGCATCTTCCCTTGATGGACTTCCTTGCTGACAATTTCCAAGCTAATCAAGAGGGCTGACAGAGATAGATGGGTGGCAAAGCATTGGGGGGGAGAGAGAGCGGGAGGGGAGGATGCCTTGCAGGCTGCCCCACGTTCCGCCCCTTCACAGCTTGCTGAATGGATTTGCCGGGATACTAGAGGGAGCTGTGTTGGGTGTCTTTAGCGCAGGAACTGGTGCAAACCCCAAACCCCATTGCAGCCAATCCAAGTGCTGGAAAACGCCCCCCACCCCATCCTTCAACCCTTTCCTGACCTATCTAGGAAGAAAAAGAATTGGTTTTTATACCCTGCTTTTTCTCTACCTTTACTGAGTCTCAGAGCAGCTTACAATAGCTTCCCCTTCCTCTCCCCACAAAGGACCCCTTGTGAGGTAGATGGGGGTGAGAGAGTTCTGAGAGAACTGTGACTGGCCCAAGGTCACCCAGCAGGCTCCATGTGGAGGAGTGGGGAATCCAACTCCATTCACCAGATGAGAGAGTCTGCCCCTCATGTGGAGGAGTGGGGAATCAAACCCGGTTCTACAGATTAGAGTTCACCGCTCTTAACCACTGTACCACACTGGAGGGGTAAGAGACTTCCCTCCCCCCTTTCCTGTTTGGTATCTGAGCTGAAATGTCAAGATTGAAATTCAGCTCTGAATGCAACACCTTTTCAAAATTCAGAGATCTGATTCAGAGGGGTACTCTGGGGGCGGGGAAAAGAGGCATGCCCTTGCCGAACTGTCCCCTTTTGAATCGTCTTTTGTAGCACAGGTAAGGAGAATGTTGAGCAGGTTTAGAGCATGTGTCTGAACGGCTTCAAATGGGGACGAAGGGGGAGATGTGTAAATTTCCCCTCTTAGTGCTCCTCCACGAGATTATCTTAGCTTTAGAGGATTCGTAAGTAGAGCTCCAGATTTTCATCGCATGTAAAGTAACTGCAGGAATTGTGGGCCTGTGTCAGAGGCAGGGAAACTTGTTCCCACACCTCTATCTGCTTGATTTCACTGATTTTCCATCTCATTCAACGCTGCAGAAATACCGCAAATTTTCACTTTGGTAAATGATACGGCATCAGTTTGCAGCTAAAACAATTCATTTCGAATGTTGAGACTCTGTTAACTTAGGGGCTTCGTTCTGCATTCAGAATCCTTGTGGGTTCTGTAAGATTGCATGTTAGTCATCCACAGAGGCACATCTAGGGAAAATGTAGCCCGGTACAAAATCTGAGTTTTCTGTGCCTCCCCCCTATGGTCCGTTGCCCTCCCTCACCATGACCAAACAACTGTTTTTGCATCAGGTCAGTGAATGGACCTGGGAAGTCAGTGAATGGACCTGGGAGGAAGGAGGAGGGATGTGTGGGGCAATTTCCTGCCCCCCCTAATTAAATGGCTGCAGCCAGTGCTTTCGGACATTTTGATTCCGAGAGCAAAATCTCTTCGAAGGACAATCTCGGCGCTTCGAGATAGCCATATCAGTTTCTACCAGCATGGCCACCAATTGGCCATGCCTGACAGAGGCTGATGGAATTGTAGTTCTGAAACATCTGGAGATTTGTGGTTCTCTGCAATTCCCTGCTCCTAGGAAGCGGTACAACTCTGGTCTGCCATCCAGGAAGGGACTGCGTTTTGGTTTTAAAGTACAGGTTCCAGGGCACCAGGTGTGCTGTGTCCTGTGCATCAAGCTGAGCAAGAGCAGCTGCGTGCATTCTCGAGGGTACAAAAGCCATGATGCAAATGCAATTGTGGGCAGAGAGTACATGAGTTCATAAATATTAGGTCCGTCGTGAACTGCTGAAGGTAGGAATTACATCATCCCCTGCCACCGCTAGTAGGGATGAGATGGGAACTGTAGTCCAGCAACATCCTGAGCACTCGCTGTAGCTCTTGACATCTATGGTCTGCGTGGGTCAGGGCCTTGAAATCAGGGGAGAAACCACTAATAGAAGAAGCGTTGGCATGCTAAATTGGCGGAAGAAAGAAAAAGCCGAAGTAAGGCGGAAATGAATTCTCCCGGACCCTTCAGTCATCCGGCTGTGGCAAGAGAGCTGGGGACCTTAGGGAGCTTTGTGCGTTACCGGTCACGTAATAATAATATTTCGCATGGCTTTGTTCTGCTGTGTGTGTGCTGCTGCTTGCCTCCTCATGCAGGGGCAGGGAAGTGGGAACAATCCTTCAGCTTGTTCGGGGCCACGCCGCTAATTCCCCCCCCCAGTTGGGGCTTTGGGTTTCAGTCCCAAGCTTGACTCTGGTATTTCTGGGATCCCCTCAGTGGCTTAGCAACAACGCTTTCAAGCACCCCTGGCTTCCAATAACAACAGCAGTGCTTTCCAACAGTGTAATGCTTCAGCAAGGGTTCGGGAATCCGGCTAACACGGCTCTCTCTTTGTGCACCCTTTACAACATCCCTGTTGGATTGGTCAGGCTAATTGCCTCTATTGGAACAGTGAGCTCGAAAGAGGCCTCGAGGGCTGCAAGGTTTCACAGGGCAATATATACAGGTCCCATTCCCAAAACGCACTCTGCCCCTCTCATTTTACTCTCAACCCAGGATCTTCGAAAATCGCTAAAACACGCAATCCTTTGCAAAACTTCCGGGATTGGAGCCGTCTCAATGCGAATGGGCTTGTGGCAGGAGATGCTTTCACTTCCTCCCTTCCACCTCGTGCCATCCACAGTCAGGGAGAATCCGCCATTGCTGGGAGGCCCCTTCATTTCTCTTAATGCGGTGCATTACGCGCAGCTTGCTGCAGCTGATCTATGCGTGGGGACGCATCGCATGGTACGTCGCCTGGGTTCTAGTTCCTGAATGCCCATGCCACGCATGTGTTGCAGGCGGTGAAATTAAAATAAGAGAAGAGTCTCCGCGGCGGAGGTGTGGAAAAGCAACCTGTGTTGGTTTCTGTGGTTACCTAAACGCGTCTGCTGCGGCATGCGGTGGTGAACTGGGGCAAAGCATGGCCCTTTATTATAATGACTTCAACCCTGTATCCATTTGCTGTGTGGAACTGACCAACGTGAGACTTGCTGAAGGCCATTTGGTAGATTTGTGAAAGTAACAGGATCTTCCTGGTTTGTCGTTGTTTTTTGTTTGTTTGTTTGCCACTGGGTGTACCTTACGCACCAGCTTTCAGTGTGGTTGCTTATCAGTGGAAGGGAACCTCTTTGACTTCTACAATCTTTAGACTAGTTTTTTATCAAAGAGGAGATTTTTCCCCCCTGATGTTTCGTAAGCAGGGTCCCCCCTCCTATTGACTGCTGGACATGTTTGTTGCATTGATAACGTTCATTTTACCAATTATTGTAATCGCATCCTCAATCTTGTTGTCAAGATGATATGCTAATGGGAGTAATGTGCAAAGACAAAGCCCTGATGCGCAAGGAAGCTCTAATCCACCACCACTGAGACCAGTGCCGAAAGTGGATTTCGGAAACCTAGTAAAAGCCAAACTAGTAAGGATGAAGTCTTCAGTTGGCTCAAGGTTTTCAAATCACTGGATTCAACTGAGTAGATGGGTTTTCCGGTTGTGTTAGTTGTGGGTTCAGGATCTTTTTCCTAACGTTTTGCCTGTGTGTAACAGACTGCCCTCTGTGATACACCTCTGAAGATGCCAGCCACAGATGCAGGCGAAACATTAGGAACAAGATCCACCAGACCATGTAATAATGCAAGTCCGGAAAACCCGCCGCTTTACAAAAAATATGCCTTTGATTGTCCCAAAGATCCGGGACTCTCCTTTATCAGTTGGAAGGCATTCCACCACAGCTTTGTTCCCTGCCCACATAAAGCCATTTTTGAGGGGGGGGGGGGGTTCCAACAAGACTGTAATTAAAGCTAGAGAGGAACAGTTAAAAACTCCAAAGGAGAGAATGGTGCAGGCTTCCAGACTACACTGGCTTGCTCAGTCAGTAGTGCCTCTCAGTATGGCCATTCACAGGGGTCTGGAGCTACCAAGGCCTCACTCTGAAAGGTCTGGTGCTGGCTCTGCGCTGATGATTGTTAGTTGCTGTGAGAGTCCAATAAGATTACTATACGCCAGTGGTTCTCAACCTTCCCAATGCCGCAACCCTTTAATACAGTTCCTCATGCTGTGGGTGACCCCAACCATGGGGCTCATTCAAGAACTACTGTAGGCCATGTGGCTTCTTCATCGGTCAGGAAGTTTGCCCCCTGTGAAAGGGTCGCTCATCCCTCTATAGGGGTGTTGTGGGACCCACAGGTTGGAGAACCGCTGCTATGACGCGGGAACAGGAAATATGTTGCTTCTATATTGGGGTCAAGCTTTAATCCAGCCCTTCCCCTACATGTTAATGGCACACGCGAATTTTGCTCTTCTGTTTCGGGAACACCTCCCTCCTGGGTTGCCAGTTGTGGGTTGGGAAATACCTGGACATTTTGGGGGTGGAGACTGGCAGAGTTTGGAGGGGCGGGGGAGAGATGCCATAGACTCCACCTTCCAAAGCAGCCATTTTCTCCAGGTGAACTGATCTCTGTCTTGTGGAGATCAGTGAGGTTCCTAGATCAGAGAGGGGAGTGAGCTCTGAGCATCTCCAGATGTTAAGTGGACTATACTCCCATCAGCCCCTGCCAGCATGGCCAGTTGGCCATGCTGGCAGGGGCTGATGGGAATTGTAGTCCATAACATCTGGAGTGCCAAAGGTTCACCACCACTGTCCTAGGAGACCTCCAGCCACCCCCTGAAGGTTGGCAACCCTTCCCTGCACCAACCCTTTTGGCCAATCAAATACACCGAATGGTTCTGTTGAGAGTTTTCAGAGCTGGCTGGCCAAATCGCAGTGGGCGGGGCCAAACTCCTGGGCAGTTAGTTCTGCATACAGAGAGGCATGCCTGGATCATGTTCCGGGGCTTACCCCTCCCCCCCTCCCAAATTGTAAGAGGTGGGGGTGCAGGAATAACTCCAGACCAGGCAAAGACATCAGCATGTCTTGGCAGGGTTGGGTGGGCCATTGCTGGGAGGGCAGATGAGACGGCAGAGCTCAACGGTATGCAGGGAGGCAGGCGTGCCAGCCTCAAAATACAGATGAGGGGTGATAGATAGCCCTGCTGGAGCCCCCCACCTGGAGGAGGGGGGGAAGGGAGGACTGGAGGGCCGGGAGATGGATGGGCCTGTCTCAGCTGTTGTCCTTCTTTGTCCATCACCCTGGACAATCTGCTTTGCAGCAGAGAAGGAAGGGGCCACGAAGCAGTGGGCCGGGTGGGGCAGGCATCGATTTGTTGTCCTGGTGAGATGAGGGCATATAGGTCTGCGACCTAGGAGAAGGGTGGGGAAGCCCCCAAGTTGTGCTTAATGGCATCCTTCCTCCCTTCTTTAGGCCAGAAGTCTTTATTTTCATTTCTCTGAAAAACAGGTTTCTTTTTTAAAAAATGTATGGGATACTTAAGTGAGAGGGTAGGAGATTTCCTGCCACGAACGCTCATTGTGTTCTCTCAGTTTAGCGTTGAGGCTAGAAAGCATTCCACATGTGGACACACACACTTCTTGCTTATTGTGTCACATCATCTGGTCTCACTGATTTGCACTTCTGTGACCTCTCAGCTAGACTGCTGCAATGTGATCTGTATAGGGCTGCCCTTGAAGATCATCCAGAAGCTACAGTTGGTGCCCAGTAGGACAGCTTGCCTATTTTTTTTAGAACGTACAGGTGAAACCGTGTTGCTCTCATTTGGAATAGCTGCAGCAGCTACCACTGTGTTTCTGCGTCCCATTGAAAGCGAGGTTTGGCCATGAAAGCCATATCCTGCCTGGGCCCCCCTCAGTTGACGGCTCAGTTGAAGGTTCTTCTCTTACATGCCTCTGCACCACCACCACCCCTGATTCTCCCGGGATACCTCCTGGTTAATCCCTCCCTTTTTGGTATCTGATCAGCCACAGTACTACCCAGCCTGCACTTTTGTGATGGCAGTTTCAGTGTTATGGAGCACCAGAGGTGTGGGGGAAGGTTTGGCACCTCGGGCAACACCTGCTCCAGGCGCCCCACTTACCTTATCTGGCAGGAGCCTGCTGCAGGCTGCCCCTTGACCCCGCCCCTCCAGGCTGCTCCTTCAGCCAGCGAAGGCAGCCTGGCAGGGTTGAGAGGAGGGGTGTGGGGTGTGCGCCTAGGGACGTTTGTTTGTTTGTTTGTTTGTTTGTTTGTTTGTTTATAATTAGTCTTGTATCCCGCCCTTCCCCCGAAGGGCTCTGTGACCCAACATGTCCCCGTGAGCACTCTGCCTTTGGGGAGCACCCTATCCGAAGACTTACCTTTGCGTTGTCTGCTTTCTATGTGAAACGTTAAGGCTGTTCTGTTCCAGCAGCTAACTTACAAGGAGGGTATTATTTTCAGGGAAGGATGTGTAGCCGTTAGTTCTCACATTTCTGGTCTGGGGCAAGCTTAATGGCTCGCTGCTTCTGGTTCAGAATTGTTGTAAACCACTGTGGTGGGTGGGAAAAGTGGCTTATAAATGTTTGAATCATTAAGTGGCAGGAAACGATACCCAGAGTCGCCAAGTCTCCACTGGCAGAGAAATTAATGAAGAATCGATGCTCCCAAGGATTTTGTTTCTGACTATTCTGTTTTCCTCTCTCTTTTTTCCCCATGTTTCCAGCTGGCACGACGTACATTTTTGGGAAGGGCGGGGCGCTGATCACGTATACGTGGCCTCCGAATGACCGCCCCAGCACGCGGGCCGACCGGCTGGCCGTGGGCTTCAGCACGCATCAGAAGAACGCCATTCTGGTGCGGGTGGACAGCGCCTCTGGGCTCGGCGACTACTTACAGCTGCACATAGTAAGGAGAGAGTCTGGATCATGGTGGGGTCTTGGGTTGGGAAGGCAAGGAGGGCGGAGGGAGCACAGTGGATTGAGCTTCCAAGCCGAATCTGGGTCTAAGGCCAGCCGTCAGTGTTGAGAGGGGGCAGCCTCAATCAGTCAGGCCCGGACTCCTGATTTGGCCCAGGAGAGGGAACAGAGAACAGAGTGTGCTTCGGAAGTACTTTTTCCCAAGGCAGGATGTCAAACTGAACATGCGTCCCCCTGTTCTGGGCGCTTCGTGTTTCCCTCTCTCTTTCCTATTCCTCCCTGTTCGTGTTCGCCTGTCCTCCCTGACCTGTTTTGTTTGGAAACACTTCCCTGGCTCATGCCTTCTTAGGCACAAGGATAGGGAGTGCGGTTTTGAGAGGGCTGTTTTCATACTTCGAGGGCCTGAAAATCTCACTGTCGTTGCCGTCTGTTCCCAGAAGAAAAGACTCAGTAGAGAGTCCTGGGTTGCTTCTGCTGAACCAGACTGGTTTGCCCCTCCCCATTGCTGGAGGCTTGAGCAGAGGATGCCCCGAAGCATCTCTCTTATGGGTCTGGAGGGCAAGTTTTTTGAAACTTGGAGTTTCACCTGTCCAGTTGGGCTCGCTCATTTGGAAAGTCTAGGGAGCCAGCTTGGCATGGCATGTTTAGCTGGCATTTCCTCTGCACACTACTGGTGCCTTCCGTGTTGCAAACTGATGCAACAAGCACATGCATTCACATGCCCACGCAGATTCACACACCCATACACACACGCAGACTCAACACTGTCCTCTCATTGGCTGCCTTTTTGGCTAGCCTTAGCATCCTCCCAGCATGGCATAGCGGTTAAGAGCAGGTGGACTCCTATCTAGAGAACTGGGTTTGATTCCCCTCTTCTCCACATGAGTGGCAGAGGCTTATCTGGTGAATCAGATGTGTTTCCCCACTCCTACATTCCTGCTGGGTGACCTTGGGCTAGTCACAGTTCTTTGGAACTCTCTCAGCCCCACCTACCTCACAAGGTGTGGAGAGCAGAAGGGAAAGGAGCTTTTAAGCCACCTTGAGTCTCCTTACAGGAGAGAAAAGCGGGGTATAAATCCAAAACAGTTCTGTTCTTCTTCTCTTTCTGAGGGAGTGGGATGAACCACACTGCCCAAGGACCACACTGTTTACTGTATTGGGTAATGGTAGGGAAATATCCCTTGGAGCTTAATGTTTTTGTCAGAGGCATTGAAGCTGAAATGCAACCCAGTGCTTTTCAGGCGCAGGGCTTGCTGTACTTCTCCTGGTACAGGGGAAGGCACTCTGCACATGTTCGGAGGTGTGTTGCACTTATGTCTCAATTCACATGTCCCAGGGAGGAACACTGACATTCAAAATCAGAAGAGCGCTTGCAACAGACCCCGTAAAAAAAAAATCATCCCATTTTGCACATGCTCAGAATCCTTTGGGATTCTGATGCTGAACATTTGGACATAGTCAACTTGTGATGCAGGATTTCCATTATCGGAGTTCCAGATATATAATTCGGCCTTAGAAAGCAGCAGTGACTAGAGGGAGAGCCCTGGGACCATGACACAGTAGCTTGATTCTTTTATTGCCTGTTCCCCAGTCCACATGACACGATCCCCTCGGCAGCCGTTTTCAAAGGCCTGGGTCTGGCGTTCCCATCGCAGAAACGGGGCTTAGTCATAGGACTTCCCTTTGTGGCCAGGATGAGTTTTCATGCTGTTGAGTAATCTCAGGCTGTCCTCACACGGCCGGGATCTCTGGGCATGGTTGAGCATTCACAGCTTAGCTGCTGCTGGTCTCGGAGGGGTGTGTTGCTTGGACAACCCAGCCGCCTGTATGAGGCTTTCGGCAGATATTAGGCCGGATCCTGCCCTTCCTCCACCTCCCTCAGTTTCAAAGTTTGGCGAACTGGTTTATTCTTCGTCCTGTGCAAACCCAGCATTGTGCCTGGGCCGCAGGCGCCTAATCCATCTCTGTGTCGTTCCTATTAATATTTATGCATTAATGGCTGTGCATGATATTGGGAGAGGAGGAGGGGGAGGGCTTGTCGCTTAATGAAATACTCCTTGCCCAGAGAGGGGGGAGTGGGAGGCCGAGGGCTACTATCACTCTCACTCTGGTCAGACCCCCTGAATGGCTGGGCGTGGAGTCTTCTCTCTGTCTCTTCTGGGCTGTTGTAGCCTGTCAAGAGGTTCCATTCAGAGCCTCGATTGTGTTTTTCTGTCTTTTGATGCATCTGTCAGCATGTCTTTGCCCATATGGGGGGGTGAGTTAAATTCTTCCTGTTCAGGAGTTGTGCCCAGAAATCTAGAGTCTGAAACCTGTGGCTCTCCAGATGTTCATGGACTGCAGTTCCCATCAGCCCCTGCCAGCATGGCCAATCTGGAGAGCCGCAGGTGGCAGACCCCTAAAATCTCTCTGGGGCCCAAATCTTGCACAGGTTGTGTATTTGGTAGATGCCCAACTGGGGTGCCAAGAGGAAGCCGTTGGAACTGGGCAAAGATCTCCCTGGCTCCCAGACCTCTGTGCACACCCTCCATATCCTTTAAGTCTTTGGAAGGGGAGAAGAAGTTGACATCAGTTTTGAGCAGGAAGGTATATTTTGGAAGGATCAGACCCCTCTTCCAAGGTGCCTTTTTGTCCAAGGAAAGGAACATTGCTTCGCTTGTAGTTCTGTACTTGCATTGCTAAAATCAAATAGTTTTGCACCAAGAAAAGCAAGTGCTTTCCTATAACCTGCAGAAATTATAGCTAAGAAGCAATTTTACATAATTAATGCATCCTCTATTCACCATGTGGGGGGCTGAGGTAGTGAAGCCCCTCCCCCAAATCTGTGTAGTACTGGAAGTTGTACTGGTTTCTGAGTTGTCACTCGGTCATTGTCCAATCACTTTCTTGCCTGTCATTGCTGCCATAAGGACTAGGAACTTGTGGTTTTCTTAAGCTGGTTCTTTTTCTCAAACACTTAATCCGTCCCAGATCATATTGTTGATTTTCCAAGATTCTTTTCTTGTGCAGAATCATCCTGGTTCTTTCGCTACTCATTTTATGAACAATCTCACAAGGAACGGAACAGTTTCCCACCAAGTCTTCCTGGTTGGCTTCACATTTGAACAGAGGCACCAGCTTGGGGGCCCAGTTTCTTCCCATGTTGCCGGTGGTGGAAACCGAGGCTGGCCCCTGGATCTCCATGACCAAGAAGGGGTTCGAAGCCCAGGTCTCTTGCGTGCTGTCCTGTATCAGCTTCTGTGTTGCAGACACGCCACCTACAAAAAGGAACTGCCTTAAAGCCAGTCTGGATTGGGTGGGAGTGGGGACTAGAAAGTGGTGAATCTCCTGGGTTCCCCCGCTGACTTCTGGGGGCTGCTATTTTTGCATGCTAGACAGCTTCCAAGTTCCCTTACTGTTTCTCACCAGAGGCCACCGCAGCTATGAATCCAGCTGCCTATAAGTCTCCCTGTTTCGCAGATGAACGGAGGACTTGCCAAAGCAGCCACCCAAGTCATGGGTTGACTGTGGCTGTTGAGCTGCATCACGAAAGGAGAAGGTGCCTTCCAGGACTCCTTGGTTCTCCTTGCTGCGCTCTCAGGGTGAGCGTTGCTGCCCTTCTGGCCGAACGAAGGACAGTGATGCCGCACAGAAGCAGACTTGGTCCCGGCACTCTTCACAAGGACGCCCTCGTCTCTCTGCCTGCCCTGTGGCATGTGCCAGGCGAAGGTGCCGCTGCTAATGCTGCATGGCAGGAGAGCAGGCAGGCTGGCTGGGGAGTGCCCGGCGTGTCAGGCAGGGCCCTGGGGCGCCCGTGCTCTACTCCAGCGCCTTCGCCTCCCATCCTCTTCTTCGTCACGGCCCCACCAGTCTAATGCTGACCGACAGCGTAACCTGCTGGTGCAAATGCAGCGGTATCTTTTCCTTGGGCCAGGGTTCCCGGAGCATGCCCTCTGAAAACCCTGGAGACCAAAAGGATAGGTAGTGACTTGGTAGCTGGTTTGTGTGTGAAAGCAAGCGGGAGGGGGATTTTGGAGGCAAGACACCTTCCTAGGGCCTCTGGCAAGGGAGTTGCGCCCTGTGGACTCTGGGAACCAGGATCTCTTCCTGCAGCCTTGGACAGACAATTTGGAGTGAGCAAAGGTCCCAGTACTTGCCTTCTAGCTATGTGTTAATGAAGAAGAAGAAGAGTTTGGATTTATATCCCCCCTTTCTCTCCTTTAAGGAGTCTCAAAGAGGGTCACAATCTCTTTTCCCTCCCCCCCCCACAACAAACACCCTGTGAGGTGGGGAGGCCTGAGAGAGCTCTGAAGAACTGTGTCTAGCCCAAGATCACCCAGCTGGCATGTGTTGGAGTGCACAAGCTAATCTGGTTCACCAGATAAGCCTCTACAGCTCAAGTGGCAGAGTGGGGAATCAAACCTGGTTCTACAGATTAGAGTGCACCTGCTCTTAACCACTACCCCACACTGGCTCTCTAATGGTGCCAGTTCCCCATACAAAAGCAGGGCCTGTAGAGGCACTAACATGTCCCTGCAGAAGGAAGAGCACCCTTCCCAGGCTGGGGGTTGGGCTCCTTTTACCTGTTGTGCACCTGTGACCTTGGGAGAGGAGCAAAAGTGAGCAAACTGAGTCTTCTCAGGGCATGCAATTTCTCGGACACTCATCCTCTCTTCTTCCCCTTCCACCCCCCACCCCCACCCCCCACCCCCGCTGTTCTCATGTCCTGCCCCCTTGCTCTCTAACCCTTCATGACAGGCAGGGAAGAGTCAACCTGCGTTAGACAGCCCAAGTCAGGGTCTGCTGGCTAGATGGAAGACAGGGCAGACAGCTGACTGTGGAAGGGAAGCTGTGGGTGAGAAAGAGATGGAATCTGGTTCCCCTGCGAATCTCTGCCAGTATGTCTCTCACACAACCTTCCTTGTGAGGACTGGTCTGTGTTGCTGCTGCAGCATATTCAAGGAGGCAGCCATTATTATGTCCAATCTCTATCTCCAGCTGTGGCCAGCCAGAGGCCTCGGGGCAACCCCTGTGAAGCAGCTGTTCAGCCCCTAGCATGTGTCCGGGAAGTTGCTGTTTACATCTATATACCTTCTGCCCGCAAAGATGCCATTTCACTACCACGGGTTTGAAAAACTGCGAGGCCCCTCCTCCTTTCAAGGCTCTGTCTAACCCCTTTTCATTTTGGAGACACCAGCCGTACTCCAGTATGGTTCCGGATCGTTCCAGTGGGACTTGAGCAAGAGGACTTCTGGATGGATTCAGTCAAATTCTGCTTCTTTTAAGACTCTTGGGCACATTCTCACCCATGACTGTGAGAATGGCAGAACCATTCCCTGACTATCATCCCCTGGGTTCTTGGGGAGAGGTCTCCCATCGCTGGGTCTTCGGCACGAGTGTCAGGTCCCGTCCTGGGCGCAGGCAGCATTTAGCTTGTCTCAGGCAGGCGAGGAGGAGGAGAAGGGAAGGATTCACTCTCCTGCGTTCTCTTCCTCTCCTCCCTCCCAGTGTCTGCTCACAGCTGCCACTGCAGACAAAGCCCCTCTCTGCTGGAGCCCTCGCAGTCTGGGAGATGCGCTTTAGCCGTGACACTTCCACAATGGCGCCTGCCAGCGCACCCTTGTGCAGCTTTGCTTAAGAGACAGCAAGCACGGCTGATTGGCAGGGGAAACCGGGCCTCCTGTGTGTGCGCGTGTGTGTTTTGTGCTTTCTCTGGGTATGTGTGCTCACGTGCCTGTCTGTCTGCGCGATCCGCTGGCATTTCTCCCTGCCCAGCACATGACCTGTGTGATGCGCAGCGTTTGGCAAGCTCCCTCTTTGTTCGGCGCACAAAGAGCACTGATGTGCAGCCCTTCTTTTACATAGAGCGCAGTGCCTCAGAGGCACCTTCTCAGGGGCATTTAGCGGGGATTAGTTACTGGTGAACACCCTGTGGCCATCCTGGCATTCTTGCAGGGCACCTGCTTTCTTTCAGACCCTCTCAATGCCCGGGGTGGGGGGGTCCTAATCCTGGCTTCCGGCGACCCATATGTAAGCAGGAGGACAAAGGACCGGTCTTGTGTACGCAGTGTGTCAGTGTCCCAGCTGGGCAAGCGGCACTGTGTGTGCTGGCTGTGGCGATGAATGGGACTGATCGTTCTCCCCAGAGTGTGTGCGCACATGCGTGGTTTTTTTCCCTGCTCAATTTAAAAAAAAATCACATTGAAGAACCGCAGGGCTGGGTGTGACTTCTGAAGTCGCTAGACGGAACCCCCCACAAAGTGGAACCTCCCTCTCCAGCACAGACATGCAGCTGGGATTCAGCATTTAGGAATTGTGGGTGCCAATCAGGTGGGGGCTCTATAACCCTCCTGGAGCAAATCCACCCCTTTGTGAGGGGGGTGCAAAAAGCACCATCTTGGCTTGCGTGTCCTAAGGGGAGCTGGGGGCCATTTTTTCCAGGCAACTTTTGGCAGAAGAAACACCTTCCCCCCCCCCCACCCCTCCAGACATGCATGTGCCCAGCAAGAGTCCCTGCAGGTGGCAGGGAGCCCTGCTGACAGGGGTCATGAACCAGCCTTTGGGCGGCTGTGATCATTGTTATTATGGCTGTCATTTCCTTAGGCCAAGCACCAGAGGAGATTCCTCAGCAATTGCTCCAGCCTCCCTCAGCCCAACTGCAGGCGAAAGTGAAACCACTACACATTCTCTGGCAGAGTGATGCAGAGAGGGTAGATAGAGCACATGAAGAGTTAAAATCATTGTGCAAGAGAGACTCAGAACATGCACAGAGTGATTGCTTTGGATGACTGCAGGCCTTGAAAGATTTTAAGAACATAAGAACATAAGAACTACCCTGCTAGATCAGACTAGAGTCCATCTAGTCCAGCTCTCTGCTACTCGCAGTGGCCCACCAGGTGCCTATGGGAGCTCACATGCAGGATGTTAAAGCAATGGCCTTCTGCTGCTCCTGAGCACCTGGTCTGCTAAGGCATTTGCAATCTGAGATCAAGGAGGATCAACATTGGTAGCCATAGATCGACTTCTCCTCCATAAATCTGTTCAAGCCCTTTTTAAAGCTATCCAGGTTAGTGGCCATCACCACCTCCTGTGGCAGCACATTCCAAACACCAATCACACGTTGCGTGAAGAAGTGTTTCCTTTTATTAGTCCTAATTCTTCCCCCCAGCATTTTCAATGTATGCCCCCTGGTTCTAGTATTGTGAGAAAGAGAGAAAAATGTTTCTCTGTCAACATTTTCTACCCCATGCATAATTTTATAGACTTCAATCATATCCCCCCTCAGACATCTCCTCTCCAAACTAAAGAGTCCCAAACGCTGCAGCCTCTCCTCATAAGGAAGGTGCTTCATTCCTTCAATCATCCTCGTTGCCCTTCTCCGCACTTTTTCTATCTCTTTGATATCCTTTTTGAGATGCGGCAACCAGAACTGAACACAGTACTCCCAAGTGCGGTCGCACCACTGCTTTATATAAGGGCATGACAATCCTTGTAGTTTTATTATCAACTCCTTTCCTAATGATCCCCAGCATAGAGTTTGCCCTTTTCACAGCTGCCATGCATTGAGTTGACATTCCCATGGAACTATCAACATTTTCTTCAGCTCCAGCAGCCAGCCCCAAAATTAAAAAGCTGGATTCATTTCTCCAGCCTTCAGGGTTTGCTATGTTAATAACCTAGGGTGCCACAACATTTAATCCTAAGGTCTTCACAATTTCTTGGTCATTGTAACAAAACTATAGCAAAACTGTTCTAGTGTATGAATAAATACAGGGGTAACCTGGGTAGTCATTGCCACAACAGAAAGCTAACCGGGAACCCTAGCTTGACTTCTCTCCATTAAAAAGCTCCATTTGAGTGAATGTAGAAAGCAACTAATTGAGAAATGAATTTGTCAGCCATTATTGAGTGGTGTAAGGTTAAGTTTACATAGAAACTAGCAACGACAAAAACTGCACCCTCTTTTGTGGCATACCACAAAACATTCTGTTGTAAAATGGCAAATAAGCACTGAATTCAGTCCAGCCTGTACTGTTTTGCTCCATCGCAGTTAATTCTCCTCTTTATTGCAACTACCACCCCACGTGGTTTCTTTTGTCTCATGCCCCTAAACATGATCCTCAACATGACCTTTTTGATAGTCAAAGAAGACCTCTTACTTCCTTTTTCACCAGTGGGAAAAACTGGTGTGATCCCTTTTCACTTCTCTGCAGAACTTCTATAATAAAAACACAATAGTAAAATCATTGCTGAACTCCGTAAGTGCCACAGTGAAATTTCTAGGCACCCTGGTGCCTTGGTATCCGGAGTTTATCAAATCCTGAATGACTGTATTTATAGCCCCTTTTCTTCCATCTCAGAGCTGGAGGCGTGGGCTCCCTAAGAGGTCTCCTAGCCAAGTTCCAAACCAACTTAGCTTCAGTCAAGGTAGCTGCATCAAGAGCCCTTTGACCTTTCCCTGGGATCAAAGGGCACAGCTGTCCAGGGGAGAGAGGCTCCTGAACCTTTCAATGTTAAGCATTAGGAAGTGAATATGGGAAAGGTACCATGTACTGGCTGAAGCTGGAGGGAGGGGGCGCTTCTTGGACCACCAACCAACTCTGATGCGTGTCACTCAGAACCCAAAGATGCCTAGATTGTGAAAATTCCCCTTCCCAACTCTGGGCTCATATTGATTTATTTAAACTTGCTTAGCCCTCTTTTCTCCCAGATAAAATTGGGCTAGTGGGAAGAATACTCGTGGGGTGAAAGGATGGGCTTGAAGGGTGCTCAGAAGTGTGGTAAATACGTATGTAGCTGTTTTGCCCAATCAGGCCCTGGAGAACCTGCCCTCTCCACGCTATGCTGTGGAGTGTTGTTTGCCGCTGCTGTTACACTCTTCCAAGTGCCAATCTGGACATTTGCCAGAGTTTCTTTCTGAGAAGTCCTTCTTGTCAGGATTTCAAATGCGCTGAGCCCAGCTGGTCTGGGGTACATTTGATAGACACAAAATGGCCATTTAAATGTGGGATGTCTTCATCATTCAGATATTCATGCCCCACGTTTCGCTCCCAAAATGGCCCGCAATATCATTCTCCTCTGCTCCATTTTATCCTCGCAACAGCAATAACCCTGTGAGGTATTTTAGTCCGAGGAAGAATCACCTGCCCAGTGAGCTTCCTCGACAGTGTGGAGATTTGAATTTGGAACGCCCAGATCTTAGTCAGACACCCTAACCACCACACCACCAGCTCTTGGCATTTAGGTATAGTGGTTAAGAGCAGGTGAATTCTAATCTGGAGAACCGGGTTTGATCCTCCACCTGAGTGGCAAAGGCTTATCTGGTGAACCAGATGTGTTTCTGCTCTCCTACATTCCTGCTAAGTGACCTTGGGCTAGTCACAGGTCTCTCAGTACTCTCTCAGCCCCACCTACCTCACAAGGTGATGGTTGTTGTGCGGAGAGGAAGGGAAAGGAACTTGTAAGTCACCTTGAGCCTCCTTACAGGAGAGAAAGGTGGGGTCTAAATCCAAACTCTTCTTCTTCTGTAGTCCACCTTTCTCACAGGGACTCAAGGAGGATTACACAGTACAAGTCAGTGCAGTCAATAGGAAGGGGCGTCCAAAAAAGCAAGGATTTGGATTATTGGAGTTGGTCCAGCTTCTTAAGGGGTTTCGGCCACCTTGAGTCACTCTGCTCTGCTGCTCGTGTGAAGTCATTTTCTCAGTGTGGGAGCGTCTCTCCTCCACTGAGCCTTCCTATAGGACACTGAAGTTAGGTTGGAAAATCCCTGAGTTGCCCTGGCCTTCGCCTTCCACCTGGCCGGTGTGTTTGTTGTGTCAGTTTTGCTTTGGATGGAGCTTGATAGGGGAATTCACCCTCCCAAGACAACTAGGTGGTGTTGATGGCTATGCATGGCCCCTCTATCCTCCACTGGCTGCCTTTCCCTGCAAAGAACGGCCTGAGGCAGGATCGATGCTTCTCGCAGTCACAGGAGAGCTGTTTTGGCTCCAGATGGGAGGGGGAGGAGGCTCATACATCACACCCACGCAATAAGCCACCTTCCTTCCTAACGAGAGAAAGGCCCGATCGAACGCCTCCCTGTTGCCTTGGGGGCTTCTCGTCTTCCAAGACGGAGACCTGGATTGGAACACCAGACCTGGACCCCCGGGGATCTGTCACTCCTGGGGAGCCCACCTCTCTTTCCACCAGACCAACAGCAGAAAAGAAAAGGAAAAAGGATGCGCTTTGGAAGAGGCTCCGTGTGTCTTCCCGAGTCCCTTCTTTGCATGCCGGGGATCGGCAGGGCACGTCTGTGCTCAGCTGCAAAAGAGCTGCCTCCATCTTAACATCTCCACCCCCCGTTCCTCCAAACACTTTCCTTTGCCGACTGCCTCTCCTGTAGCTGGGCAGGTTCCTCGCTAGTGGGGAGCTCAGGCGTGTCCAGCGCTTCTCAGGCTGGCCTTGCATGTCAGGGAGATGAATGGGGGTCAGCCGGAGGAAGGAGAACACTCCATCGCCAGAGCGGAGTGGCGGCAACATCCACAGGCCCTTGTTGCGGGCAGAGCCGGGCTGTTTATCACACCCCGCCGACAGACCACCGGTGGCAGCGGCTCCGCTTCCCTGCTTTGCACGGTGCCATTTTGCAGCAGCTGCGGGGGGATGCCAGCAGCACAGAGTTTTGCCAGGCCGCATCTAGTGTGCGGACGTGGGTGCGTATCCCCTGCGAGGTTTCCATACCAGCTTTTGCTAGAAAGGATCACCTTCAGAGGCTGATATTCCCCACTTGCCACATCTGTGTCCGAGTTGGCGCAAGGCAGCGGCTGACAGGGACAGAGCGTGTGCTTTCCGTGCAGAGGGTCGCAGGTTCGGTTCCTGGCACCTCCAAATGTACAACCTTGGGAAACAGGTGTTGGGAAAGACCTTCCTTTGCCTGTGACCCTCGTAACACAGTCATAGAATCGTGGAGTTGGAAAGAGCCACGCCAGGCGTCTAATCCAACCAGCTGCTGGATCAGCCTAGAAAAAAACTGGACTCCTCTGAGATTTGAACCCAGGACCTCTGGCACAGTAAGTGAGGATCATACCCCTACACCAACAAGCCAGTGTGTCGACAACATTGAGCTGGAGGGACCAGAGACTCAGTTGATGACTGCTTTGTGCTAGACAGCAACTTTTAGCCAAAAGCTTGAGAGGGTTATTCCCCAGTGCAGTCCCATGCAGAATTTTTTTTAAAAATTTTTTATTGTATCATTTGACTATTCCATTTTATATTAATATTCTTCATTCATTTTCAAACGATACATTTTCCCCATGCAGAATTAGGTTCTGCCAAATCCACTGAAGTCAGTGGGTTTAGACAGTGGTGGCGAACCTATGGCACGGGTGCCAGAGGTGGCACTCAGAGCTCTCTCTGTGGGCACCTGCAAACAGAGTCGTTCCCCCCTCACATCTATGCTGGCCTGGGCTGCTGGGCTTGATTATTAGCATTAAACCTAAGACGTAGTTTTGGGGAAGCAGTGTAGGTAACCCTGTTAAGCGCGGTTAAACCCCACTGATTTTCATGCGAAGAACTAAAGCGCGATCTTTTACCTGGGAGTAAGCTCGGTTGCTGGCAATGGGGCTTGCTTCTGAGTAAACCCTCCTAAGGTCGTGATTCACCCGTTGGAAGAGTTGCACTGTTGCTTCAAAGCAAAGCCACCGGCTACCACCAAGCTTACCCCCGAGTAACGCACGCCTCGGAGCCAACCGTTTTTTCTAAACCAAAAACTCAGTATTCAGGTTAAATTGCCACGTTGGCACTTTGCAATAAATAAGTGGGTTTTGGGTTGCAATTTGAGCACTCGGTCTCGAAAAGGTTCGCCACCACTGGTTTAGGACAATGTCTCTCTGTTTAGGCTTTTGCTTCGGGTCCAGTGGCTTACTGATCAGAGGTGGACAATGGAAGGGCTCCAGGTGGCCTTTCCTGGTGGGAAAGAGCTTTTCCATGGCTCCTGAACCCTGGTCACCAGGAGGAGGAGACACGGGCCAAGCTCATCTTGCTCCGCTGCTGGCTTATATATTATAATTCCTTGAGCCGTTTCGGGATGTACTGAGGAAGGATTGGCAACCAAAGCATTCTGCAGTATTCCTCTGTGCTTTAGGCAGCGGCCCAAGACATATTGGCTGGGGTGTGTCACCATTGTGCTTTCCAGGTGTTAAATCTACACATAACAGGAGCCCAGCAACCATGTGTTTTCAGGAGCACTACTCAGGACGCTCTCAATAGGTGTGGTCACCATGTTTCCTAAGCAGGGGCAATGCATGCATTTTGCACGTACACGCAGACTCAATGCACACCAACCGGAATCCCTGAAAAATTCAGGAGTCAGGTTGTGTGTAAGGAGGCGTCTGTGTGCACGCAAAGTGCATGCATTGCTCCTGCCCAGAAAACACAGTGACCCACCGTGCAGGCTCCTGATTTGATGATCGTTTATTTCTTTGCTTGATTGAGTGCCCCGCTCTCTCCCGCTGGAGGAGGCTCAGACCGGCTCGCAAAATGCATATACAGTAAAATTATATATATAATAAAATTACATATAAATGTCATATAAAATAAATAGCATAAAATATGCAATCTGAATAAAACTGTGTACAAATGGTGCTGGCACATAACTAAGGGTAGAACAATTTATCCCCCACCCCCCAATTTGAAAAAAGGAGGCAGAAAAGAGCGGGGAGGGAGGGAGGGCCATGCAGTTGCTGGGAGCATCAGTGGCGTAGGAGGTTAAGAGCTCATGTATCTAATCTGGATGAATTGGGTTTGATTCCCCGCTCTGCTGCCTGAGCTGTGGAGGCTTATCTGGGGAATTCAGATTAGCCTGTACACTCCCACACACGCCAGCTGGGTGACCTTGGGCTAGTCACAGTTCTTTGGAGCTCTCTCAGCCCCACCAACCTCACAGGGTGTTTGTTGTGAGGGGGGAAGGGCAAGGAGATTGTAAGCCCCTTTGAGTCTCCTGCAGGAGAGAAGGGGGGATATAAATCCAAACTCTTCTTCTTCCCTGTCCGTGGAGTTGTGACATCCGGAAAGCTTCTTTTCTCTGACTTATGGGGTGACGGTTTGCAGTCCCCCTAGACTTTAAGAAAGATGTGAACTTGATAGAATGGGGTTGGAGGAGGAGGGTGAAGACAATGCTATGGGGGAAAGGTGCAAGAAATGTGTAGGTTTGGCACAAAGAAGAGCTCTCTGGGGTTTTGGAATGAGGGTATATTCCCGGATAGCTTCCATACGGAATAGGGTAAAATGCACCATTTTTGCTACTTGGGTATGGCTATTCTATGGGGGAAAGGTGCAAGAAATGTGTAGGTTTGGCACAAAGAAGAGCTCTCTGGGGCTTTGGAATGAGGGTGTATTCCCGGATAGCTTCCATACGGAATAGGGTAAAATGCACCATTTTTGCTACTTGGGTATGGCTATTCTATGGGGGAAAGGTGCAAGAAATGTGTAGGTTTGGCACAAAGAAGAGCTCTCTGGGGCTTTGGAATGAGGGTGTATTCCCAGATAGCTACCGTACGGAATAGGGTAAAATGCACCATTTTTGCTACTTGGGAACGGGCTTTAGATTTCGGTGAAACATTAGGAAGAGGTTTGCAATAGTGAGACCAACTCCCTGGGGGCTGTTGAGTGGGCGGACCCTCCTTCACCAAAGGTGATCTGTAGGAGGTGTTGCAGATTCAAATTATACTGCATTTAGCAAGGGGTTGTACTGGAAAGCCCATACAGGCCCTTCTAGCTCTGAAAAAGGGAGCTTTGAATCTCGAAAGCTTATACCCCTAAAAACGTATAGGTCTCGTAAGCCCCTAAAAACCCTAACCCTAAAAACGTATAGGTCTCGTAAGGTGCTGCTGTTCTACTGCAGACCAACATGGCTACCCTTTGAAATTACCTTCCCGCCCTCATGTGTCCTCACTGAAGCCTGTGTCTCATTCTTCTGTAGCTTCAGTCATGATAGCTTTCACCCAGGGCTGAGAGAGCACTTCGCCATGTTTAGCAGTTCAGCTCCCCTGTGGGACTGGGGCCAAGATCTGCTGATGAAAATCGTTGGAGAGAACCTGCAGAGGTCTCCTTGCGAACAGAAAGATTGGAGGGTGAGGAAAACAGCTCTGAGCACCACCTTCTCCGTTCAGGCCTTAAAAAGTTCAGAGAGGATTCTGTGAAAACTGGCCTGCAAGCTTTTTTCAGACCTTACGTTCACATTCCTGGTTGTGAGTAGTCCTCAACCTATCAGTGGTGATGTTCATGGACTACAAATCCCACCAGTCCCTGCCAGCATGGCCAATTGGCTGTGCTGGCCGGGGCTGATGGGAATTGTAGTCCATAACATCTGGAGTGCCAAAGGTTCGCCACCACGGACCTATATTTATCTGTATCTTGTTATTCCATTTGTATTGCGCCCAGCGTGCCTCAGCATGACCTAAGATAGGACCCAGCATAAGAATTAGGGTCACATCAAATACTGGGATTGTTACAACATTCCCTGTATTTGGTGTGAGCCTAATTCTTATGCTGGGTCATGAATGTTACAACATCTATTACAAAAATAGATTCTATGAAATGTTACAACATTCCCAGCAGTGGTGCAGTGGCTAAGAGCAGGTGCACTCTGATCTGGAGGAACCGGGTTTGATTCCCAGCTCTGCCGCTTGAGTTGTGGAGGCTTATCTGAGGAATTCAGATTATCCTGTACACTCCCACACACGCCAGCTGGGTGACCTTGGGCTAGTCACAGTTCTTCTGAGCTCTCTCAGCCCCACCTACCTCACAGGGTGTTTGTTGTGAGGGGGAAGGGAAAGGAGTCTGTAAGCCCCATTTTGTCTACTGTAGGAGAGAAAGGGGATATAAATCCAAATCTTCTTCTTTGTTTGTTGTGACCCTAATTCTATGACCCTAAGAATTAGGGTCACACAAGTACTGGGAATGTTGTAATTGCAGCCCCAGCGTTCCGATTTGTTTTTGAATTCAGCTATTGAGCATACGGTGGCATGGCTTGGAACTTTTCCCAACCTGAAATAGTCCAGGACAGTGGCTGTTTGTCCTCGTGGGGCGAACATGGGGATCTGTATATGCTGCCACAATGGGACAAATTTTATTTGTGTATTTATGTACTTCATTTATATTTTGTCTCCTCTTGTCCATTTTATCCTCACAACAACCCCATAAGTTAGGCTTGAGAATGTCAACGAATGAGTGATCCCAGTGTTCTTCCGTGGCACTGTGCATTTTTGAATGTGGGGCTCCCAGAGCCCAGTTTGACATTCCAATCACTATGCCCTGCGACGCTAGGTTATTTCAGGTGGGGAAGATGGGATGTGGAGAGTTCTCATGCTTCGGACAGTGATCCACATCGTCTCTGCATGTCCATTCCTAGGAGCTCCAGTCCTGGGCTTCCTGAATTGTTTCTGCAAGAGGGAGATTTCCTGGTTGGCTCTCGTATCCAAGACATTTGCAATAAGAGGCTTTTCAGAAAGCAACTTGCCCTTCCTTCCCCTTGTGTCTACCATTTCCCCTTCCCCATTTCCCCTTCCCCTTAAGAGATTCCACCTAAATGTTAAGAAGAATTTCCTGACCGTCAGGGCTGTTCAACAGTGGAATTCACTGCCTCTGAGAGTTGCGGGAGGAGGTTTTTAAAGAGAGGCTGGATGGCCACCTGTCAGGAGTGCTTTGATTGTGTGTTCCTGCATTGCAGGGGGTTGGACTGGATGGCCCTTGGGGTCTCTTCCAACTCTACCATTCTAAGATTTTTACCTCAAGCAGGTTCTTTGTTGGATTTTTAGTCAGTCCTTTGTCTACCATTGTAGAGTTTCAACACAGTAGCAATATGCCTGCTAGCGATAATTTGAAAATAAACCAGGCCAAAAGTCTTCCAGCACTTGAGGAGCGGGCGGGGGAGGAAAGGACATGGCGCCTTGTGGGTAAGGAAATATGGAAGTTTGTACCTTCCGGCCCAAAGTTTCCGCAAAGCCATTTTGACTGTGTTCTTTTAGGAAAGACCCTTCCAAAGCACCGTTGGGAAAATGCAGACCGAAGCCAGGGAAAATCTCCTTCCCAAAGAAAATCCCTGCTGGTAGCGACTGGGAGGCGCCCTTGTAAGATGCCAACGCCTGGGTATCTTCCTCCCTTGCTGCCGCCGCACGCAACAGCTGCACGTAGAGATTAATCCACACTCCACTCTTCTTCCCACAGCAACTGTGTTGCAGGGAGCTTCAGAAGTTTAAAAAAGTGCAAATTGATGCTTCCACTCGGGAAAAAAAATTGCTCCGCTTGGTAAATTAATTTTGACTCCGCTGACTGTTTGCCTTTGCAAACCTCCAGCTATTCATTGCTTCGCCTGCCACGTAATGAAGTAATTGTGGCATTAGGAATTAATAACTGGCAACTGAGTGACATCCTCCTTTTGTTGCTGGTACGGGGGTGTCGGGAAGGGGGGAGTGTCGAGCGTTTGGGCGGAATACGTCCCCCTCTTTGTTTTTAGAATGAGTCTACTCCATGCCTCATCCCAGTACTTTTTGAATCATCCCTTCTAGTACAGTTGCTGAGAACATTTCTCACCTGGATGTGGGAGGCCTAGATCCCAAGCACTTGCTTGTCCGCCCGCCCCCCAGATTTGGGTAAGAGAACCCAGGAATCCTGGTTCCTGTGTTCTTCTCCCCTCGCCCAACCAGGCTTCCTTCACAGAACTGAGCTTGACTCCACCCCCACCCCCCCGGGGGATGTTGTGGCGGGGTGTCTTTTAAACTAGGTCACCACCTAGCCCTGGACAAGTTTTCAGAGCTTGAACTCAGCCGTGATAAGGACGAGAGTGCCTTTGAGCATTTGCCAGGAGCCTGGGATTAAGAGAAGGCTTTGGCTTGTGGGGGGCACCTCTTAAGCTCCTCTGCTCCTCGTTTCTGATGTTAAGTGCTGAGGTCTCCTGCCGTCCCCTCCTCCTCTCCTGAATCTGCAAGGCCCAGTTCGGGGCTCAGTTCGTCTCCCCTCCTGGAACTCCAGACAGAGCCCAAATGTTCACCTTCCCCATCCCTCCTTCCTTTTCTCTCCGTCAGAGTTTAGGCCTTGCTTTGGAGTGATTCTCTGTACCGGAACCAGAAGGGGTCCTTTGCCAGTTCATCAGAAGGGGGAGAAGCTGCACCTGCCAAAATCTCCTCTGCCTTGAAAAGTTTTCGTCCCTTTGCTGTCTTTCTTGCTTGGTTTAGCGGCAGTCTTGTTGTGAGTCTTGTTGCGAGTGTGGGAGAAGGAATGGGACTTCATGCACTTGGGCCCTTCCCCCATCTGATCCTCTTTCAGGTAGCTGGAAAATATAGCACTTGTGTTATCTACTTCGTATAGGCCTCGCCTTTCTCCCTGGTAAAGGCCCAAAGCAGCTTACACGGTTCTCTTCTCCTCCATTTTATCCTCACCATAACTGTCCCTGGAATCGAAAATGGCTGAACAGAGGCTGGTGTGCTTTGATCACATTATGCCAGTGGTGGCGAACCTATGGCACGTGTGCCAGAGGTGGCACTCAGAGCCCTCTCTGTGGGCACGCGTGCACAGAGTTCGTCATCCAGGGGGAGCGGAAAATCACCCCCACCCCCACACACACATATATCTAGGCTGGCCTTGCTTCTGAGTAAACCCTCCTAGGGTCATGATTCACCTATTCAAAGCATTGCACAGTGGCTTCACCAAGCTTACTGTGGAGTAACGTGCACCTTGGAGCAAACCGGTTTTTCTAAACTAAAACCTCAGTATTCCGGGTAAATTGCCATGTTGGCACTTTGCGATAAATAAGTGGGTTTTGGGTTGCAATTTGGGCACTCGGTCTCGAAAAGGTTCGCCATCACTGCATTATGCAAAGACAAGACTTACTGGAAAAGACAATAATGCTAGGAAAAGTTGAAGGCCGCAGGAAAAGAGGAAGACCCAGCATGAGGTGGGTTGACTCGGTCAAGTAAAGCCTCAGCCCTCAGTTTGCAAGTCTTGAGCAAGGCTTTTAACAGCAGGTCATTTGGGAGGTCGTGGGGTCAATCGTGAGATGGAAGCGATTTGGCGGCACTTCACACACATAGCCCTGTTATATGGGTTAAGCAGATTGTATGACTGGCCCAAAAGTCACCAAGTGAACTTCCGTGGCGGAGCAGGATTTTTAACTCGGGTCTCGGATCTACTCTAACCACTACGCAACACTGCCTCTACTTGATCTTCCAAAGAATCTTATGGAAGATGAAAGGTGCCAGGGCTGCAGCCTGCTTGAATGTTGTCTTTCCCTTGGCACTGGAACTCCCAGGGTCTGAGAGTGGTTGTAGAGTAGGGAATGCACTTTGCACGTGCTTATAGGCACTCTCATTTCTGTGTATTGCAGGCCTTACAATTATGATCCTCTTTACTTCGAGAGATTCTCCCAGTTTCGCGCTTCGTATGAGAGCGCTCATAATGGTGTCCAGAGCTTCAAAACTCGGCTTCTTTCGTTGCCGCCCTCCTTCTGTCTTAGAAGTGGGTCTTGGTCTGTCTGCTTGTTTGAGCCTCTGGCCTGCTTTTCTTTCTCCTCATTCCTCCTTTTTCTTCTCCTTTGTTTCCTTCTCTTCTAATCTCTTCTCTTGCCCCCACTGATGCCAGACTGGCCGCTTCTGAGAGTCTGGATTATAGCATTTTGTAATCTCTGAAGTGTCCAGAGCCAAATTACTTCCGCTGCAAGAGCGGGACGGGTAGGGAGAAGATAAGGCACCAATGGTCCAAGTCCCAGAATGCTGAGGGGATGTGTGTGTAAGTTTAAGGGTGCCAGTGAATAACTTTAAGGGTGCCAGTGCAGCAGTGGCGCAGTGGCTAAGAGCAGGTGCACTCTGATCTGGAGGAACCGGGTTTGATTCCCCGCTCTGCCGCTTGAGTTGTGGAGGCTTATCTGAGGAATTCAGTTTATCCTGTACACTCCAACACACACCAGCTGGGTGACCTTGGGCTAGTCACAGTTCTTCTGAGCTCTCTCAGCCCCACCTACCTCACAGGGTGTTTGTTGTGAGGGGGGAAGGGCAAGGAGATTGTAAGCCCCTTCGAGTCTCCTACAGGAGAGAAAGGGGGGATATAAATCCAAACTCTTCAGTGAATAACTTTAAGGGTGCCAGTGAGGCAGCATGTGCCCAAGAGAGTTTTATCTTTTAATAGCCTCTCCAGAGGAACCCAGGGTCTTGGATCACCTTGGATCTCCAGTTGCTTGGAACTTTCCAAGATTCCTGCTTTATGCTTAACCTTCGGATCCACCTTAATGTATGGTCTCCTGCTTCTGCCACTGTCATAATTCTAGACTGGGTCAGCCATCTTACTCAGTTGCAGCAAAAAGAAACGGGTATCCAGCAGCACCAGTGTGGTGTAGTGGTTAAGAGCAGGTGGATTCTAATCTGGAGAACCGGGTTTGTTTCCCCCCTCCTCCACCTGAGGGGCAGAGGCTTAGCTGGTGAACCAGATGTGTTTCCGCACTCCTAAATTCCTGCTGGGTGACCTTGGGCTAGTCACAGTTCTTCGGAACTCTCTCAGCCTCACCTACCTCACCAGGTGCCTGTTGTGGGGAGAGGCAGAGAAAGGAGCTTGTAAGCCACCTTGAGTCTCCTTATAGGAGAAAAAGGTGGGATATAAATCCAAACTCTCTTCTCTTCTTATAGACAAATGTGGCTTTATTTCAGCTCCTCAGAGCTTCTGAGGGAATAAAACCTCTTTAGTCTTTCAATTGCCCCTAGGCTCCTGATTATTTTTGCACTGATGTGGTTTCTTTTGCAAAAACCACACAAAAAGTGGAAAGCACGGAAGGAAAATGCTGTCCTGATATTGGGGAGAGTGTACAAATGAGCCTCAACACTGCTTATTTTTCTGCCTCTGGGCAGAAGCTATTCACAAGCACCTTTCCAAAGTTTTTTTTTGTCTTTCTTTTACAAAGGCTGTAACTTGCCCAAGTGAGCCCACAAAGGTAGGATTTGAACCCGAATCCCTGAGATTGAAACCCAACTATATCCACTGAAGCAGTCAAGTCAGGAGAGGCGAACCCTCAAGGCTCCCTGATACTCAGAGCCAAACTAGTCGTTCATTTTGGACACCGTGGGAGCTGGGTTCCTCACATCAACAGCAGCTGGAGGGACTGACCATTTTTTTAAACAACAACAAAACGTTGGGGCTCAGAATGCCACCATTGGGGGAGGAATGGCCTCCTACCTTCCACCCTGAGCCATTGTCCTGAACAGAAACAGCGCTGGGGGGAAATTACTTCTCACTTTTTGCTGCTGCATGTGCAGAGAGCCAGTGTGGTGTGGTGGTTAAGAGCAGGTGGATTCTAATTTGGAGAACTGGGTTTGATTCCCCACTCCTCCTACTGAGTGGCAGAGGCTTATTTGGTGAACCAGATGTGTTTCCGTACTCCTACATTTCTGCTGGGTGACCTTGGGCTAGTCTGAGTTCTCTCAGAACTGTCTCAGCCCCACCTACCTCATGAGGTGTCTGTTGTGGGGAGAGGAAGGGAAAGGAGCTTGTAAGCCCCCTTGAGTCTCCTTATAGGAGAGAAAGGTGGGGACATAAATCCAAACTCTTCTTCTTTTTCTTCTACTTTGGAATCCAGACGGAACTCTTTTTAAAAGGGAACGGCTAGTTTGTTCATGAGTCTCACCCCTGGTCTGTTGTCCAGCGTGACTGGCTGCAGCCCTCCAGGCACTCAGGCAAAAGTCTTCTCTGTCACCCACTTCCTGGTACTTTTAGTTGAAAATGTCAATGATTGGACTTCAAGGATGTTGGTGCCTTCAAAGCAGGAGATCTCCCACTGATCCGAGGCTCCTTCAAGCAGGACTGGGGAGCTGGGACTCCTGCTGTTGTTTAAAAGAGCAGGCACTAAAGAATTGGAAGGGGACTTCTGATCTCCTCCCCTTCCTGGTCTCTGTGTCTCAGTTTCTTCTCGCTAAGTGCCACCAATTCCCCCCCCCCCCCCCCCCATTGGTTACTCATAATATTTCAGATTCATTTTTCAGCTGTGAAAGGACCAGGAAAGAGGGCTGAAAAGGTCCAGACGGAGCGGAGATAATATGGGGATCTCCAGCTATCCCAATTCTGATATCTCTTCCAGCAAGGCTTGCTGTGCCTCGAGAAGTGACGGCATTCCCCTGCTTTCCTCCTGGCGGGGAGTAGCCGATCCGTGGCCAATCCCTGCACTTTCTATGCCCGCTAAGCCGCTTAGCTCTGTCTCTGTGCTTCTCTTGGCCCCCCGGAGCAAGGAAAGGCGGCAAGCGGCTGAGCAGAGGAGAGACGCTGCCTGCCACGCTGCCTTTTCCCCGCCGTAGGAGTGAGCGTGGGCCACTGAACAGGGGTGGCTGGCGGTCCCTCGCTTGCTAAACCATCCATGCCACTGACACTTCTGTTTGCCTTGCTACGCTGTGGTGGATGAGTGGCTTAAAGCTGCCTCTGCTTGGCGGCGTTTAATCTCTTGAAAATGAGAGTTTGTGGCCACTGTTCAATGTTGCTTTTTGCCAAGGGAGCGTTTTCTTGTAATCTCACAGAGGAAAGGCACTCTGTGCAGGCTCAGAGATTTTTAGAATTCCTTTATTCTGAGATGGCCTACTTTTCTGGGGTCGAATCTAGCCTTAATTGGTAATTTCCAATAATTCCCTTTTCCTCCTGCAGACAATATTCCTGCCATTCCCAGGGTCCCCTGTTTCTCAGAAGTAAAATTTTATGGAGATCAGGGCGGGTCCCACCAGGAGCAGGGTGAAGACGGGAAAGTCATGTCACCTTGACAGAAAATGGCGTCTGTATTCAGACCCTCGTTTTCAGTGAATTCTCTCTTGTCAATCACAGGGAGCGGGTAGGATTAGTAAATTTAAAAAAAACTATTGGTTTGACTGGAGGGGTTTTATGAAGGACCTCTCCCCTATATCTCTTTCCCTTTCCCTCAAAATGGTGGACTGATTAAGAGGTGGTTTCAGCCACGATCTCATGCTGTCAGTCCAGAAAGCTGAGATTGTTGTAGGGCAGGGATGTCCAACTCTGGTGCTTCAGATGTTCATGGACTTCAATTCCCATCGGCCCCTGCTGACGTACCAGAGTTGGGCACTCTTGTTGTAGGGGAAAGAAGCGCAAGAGTTGTAGGGGAAAGAAGTAATTTAACCAGTCCTTGTAATGGACTGAATTGTAAGGCCTGCTGTTGAATATCAAAAGTAGAATGACACCAGAAATAATATTCTGATTATCTGAAAACAGTCTCAAAATGCCCCCGGCATAGTAGAATTTGTGACAAGGGACATATATATATATATATGTAAATGCCCAGGGTTGAGTATTTGGGGGTGGGGCGACAGATTGCTGACAAGCTATTTCTTCAGGTCATCTTTTCCCCGCGGAGAAGATCTTGTGACCTCCCCAAGGATCTTCTTCCATTTTGTGAGGCAGGCCATACTTTCCCCCCAAGGCTGGGCTTAGTAGATCTTTTCTTGAATTCCTCCCACTCAGTCCCTTTCACTTTGCAAAGAAAAGGGAGCCACTGAAGTCTAGCAGGCCTTTGCCTCAACCCTTGCAAAGTAACCTTTCATACAGCTGCTCTCTGGTTTTGTGTGACCCAATAACCCTTGGGTTATCAGCAGGGTATCCTTTGCCTCAGGGTGCAACATTTGGATTGACTTTTTAGGAACAACGCGGGGGGGGGGGGGGGTGTCCATTGGTGCATCACCACCTACTGCCTAAGAGGCTTCCTGGCTGAGCTTCTAGAAGTGATCTCGGGCTTGGTTCCCTAGACTTGTATTCCAGGAATTGGGTGATCAATCAATAGCGGCTGTCTCATAAGCAGATCATGTTCTGGAAGAGGTCTGAGCGGTAGAAGGTTTTAAGCTGACCAGTCCCCAAGGACGACGGATCCAATTGCAGGTTCCAAAACCAAACTTGAACCCAAGCCCAAAAACCAGATCAGAGAGTTCTTTCAGTGAACTGGAACTGAACTTGACTTTGGAGCATCACAGAATTTTAAAAACAAACAGTAAGAAGGTGGTATCAGCAGGCTTGTTTCAGGGTTATGGGAAAGAGATTCTCTTTGCCCCAGTCCTAGAGAGGACAACAAAAGAGATTTATTTCCCACAAAGCCGTATGAGAAGGGGTGGGGTAGAAGGATCCTGGGATTAGAAGTTCTCCTTTCTGCTTATTATTCCTGGTTACAAACTGCTAATCTCAAATTGATCTAGAACTGTATTCGGCGTTCCAAATGTGGCTGCAACAGAAATTCACATTGTGGCGTTCTGGTAATTGCTGTTATGTGATCGAGGGAGGAAATAAATAAATAACAACTGTACCTAAAATAATTATGCTCACTGGCGCTTGTATGCAATTCAGATCAGAGGCAGATGGTAGATGGAAATCACTTGGAAAGAAGGGCTTTCACTGGTACCATGTACGCTCACCCAAGTAACTGGTATTCTGAGATAGACTGCCTCAGAACATGGAAGTTTTGTAATGAACTTGTGACCTTCTCAGAGGCTGGAACAAATGGACCTTGGTCTGACCAAAGAGGGCAAGTCTTATGCAGGGCTGAACTTAATTGCTAAAAAAAATGGTGCTCAAATCTGCTTTGAATATACTCCGAACGCAGAGGCGTAGCAAGAGGGGAAAGCGCCCAGTGCACTGCTGCGTCCTCTGTCCCCGCCCCGGAACACCCTCATCACGCCCCCACAGGGGCGTGCCCGATGCGTTGCGTGCACCCTGGCCCCCTTGGAGCTACACCAGCTATGTGCAACTAGCTGCAGTCTCTTGGTGGCACAAAAGCTACCTTCTTGCAGATGTTTAGTGTCCCTCTTATCTTAGCATTCCTTCCTGTGTTCCAGGGGCTGAATTCCATCATTCAAAAAGCGCTTCCTTGTCTCTCCCTGTCCCCTGCCTTTGGAGGAAGAACAAAGCTGCCTTCTCTGCTTTGCTTCTGGCTCCGCAACTGCCCCCGAAGGGTCGATGCATCTCCAGCAGGAATGGGCTCGGTGTCCCTTGCCGGTACTTAAGCCCACCTTGGCAGCCTGCCACGAGCCCCAACAAAGGCAGAGGGAGGGGAAAGTTTCATTAGGCGGTCGTGAGCAGCATGCCAACACCCCCTGTGGAGGCAGGGGGCTATGCTAGCCAGAGACGCACCCCCCCCCCCCCCCCGGGGCTCTTTTTAAGCTACAGCTCAGCCTTAGAATATGTTTACCAGTGCTGGAACACAGAACCAAGAATATGAAGTGTATTCCATTGAACATACTATGAATGCATGTTCCTTCTTCCCTACAGCTTGAGTTACTACTTGGTATCTCCTTAACTCCAGTAGTTGTTGTCAGTGTCTGGCCTTAATCAAGCAGCGTGTACTTCAGAGCATGTGCAGAATGTCTCTCCCACATTTCTGATAACTCTGGACAAGCGCCAAGGTACAATTCTGGAGTGCAGAAAGGCCTCTGGGTTAGCTGGGGCATGCTCTCTGATGCTATAAATAGACAGGGGCATTTCTGTAGAAAATGGCACTCAGGACAAGCATTACTGACTTGCTCTGCACGCACATGCGCGTACGCGCACACACACACACCCCGTCTCCTAATGGCATTTGGGGGCCAGCACGCCATTCACTGCTGGGCTCAGTTTGATCATGTCCAGCTTTAAACTGCAAACTTGGAGCCAGCAGTTTATAGCTTGACCCAGTCAGGTTGAGCTCATTGTTGAACAGGAGCACCCAGCCCCTGAACTTCATGTGGAGTTCGGGTGCGGGGCGATCCTAGTTGAACTCTGAGCTTGATCTAGTTGGTTCAGAGTTCAACATTGCACCCTACTCTGAACACCATGTGGAGTTGGGGGAGGGGTGCAGTTCAATGGTGGCCACTCAGGCTGCAGGGCGTGGTCTGGCGCCCCCTTCAAGGGGTAGCGCTCAGGAAATGTGTCCTGCATTGCCCCACCCAACACACGCCTCTGTGACTAGGGCTTAATTTGGGCTAGAGCTGTTGTCTTGGAAGCGAGTGCCTCTAAGCATGGGCAGTTTTAATGTCTTGCCAGC
Source organism: Sphaerodactylus townsendi (assembly GCF_021028975.2). Lineage (NCBI taxonomy): Eukaryota > Metazoa > Chordata > Lepidosauria > Squamata > Sphaerodactylidae > Sphaerodactylus > Sphaerodactylus townsendi. Next base: position 25,018,440 of record NC_059425.1, on the reverse strand, counting down.
GAGGAAGCTCAGCCACTTTTGGGGAGGAGGCACTGCCTTCCAAGCACAGAGGATGCTGCTTTGAAGTAGGCATGAGCCCACAGCTATTGTGGCACACCCTGGCATTCAAGTTCAGGTTGTACGATTTCTTCCTCCTTCCCACAGATTCATGCACTGCTATGGAGCACACCTGCGGCACCAGTCTCTGTGAAAGCCTTGCAGAGCTACTGGCCAGCGGAAGCCTGGACCCCTCCCGCCGCACCTCCCTCCTGGCTTTCAACCCCTTTCTCCCTGACCCTGGCCCGTCTGCCATTTTTATTTATCCTTCTCCTTCTGCTGTGTCTTCCTATCGCTTTCTGATCGTTCTTCATCTGTCTAATCTCTGTCCACTCTAGGCCTGGCTTATCTGGCCTCCATCTGTTTTACATCGATCTTTTTATCTTTTCCATCTAAAACCTCCCTGCCGATCTGCTTTTCATCCATCCGTCCACCCACCGTTTTCTTCTATTTATCTTGCTTAATTCAAGCTGTATGTCTCTCTCATTGGCTTGCATGTCTTTAGGATCAGGCGCAGGTCATTGGAAGTGTGAGTGGGGGAAGTGTGTGGGGGGGGGGGGAGAATTATTTTTCTTTTTGCTTTGTGGCATGTTGCTCCGCTCCGCTCCACCCCCATATTAATCATTAGTGTCCCCCCCCCAGGTCCCTTTCCCCATAAACGAATTAAGCGCTGCAAAAAGACAAAACCACCTTGCATAGTCAAGTGCCAAATGTAATTCAATTGTTACCCAGAACAGGCAGCAACGAAGATGACATTGACAGGCATAATTATGTTCCACTTTAAGAGCGAACCCGCGGCTCTCCCGGCATTCGAGAGGCCCGGCGCCTGAAAGGCAGATAAAGGCTGTGCAAAGCGCGTAATTGGTTTCTCTTCCAGCACTGACCCGTTCGTAGCCACCAGGCTGATATTTTTAGATGTGGCACGGAAGGGGGGCCGCTGAAGGAAATGCCCCCCCCTTTATTTTAATGGGTCTGTTGGCACCACTTCTGCCATCACTACTGCCATTTCATCTCCCTAGCAGAGCATTCTATAAAGCTGGGGAGGCAATTAAGCGAGGGGGGGCGGGGGGCGGAGAAACCCGCCTGCCTGCCTGCCTTACTTCCTGGGCAGCACAGATGTTGCGGCTGGGTAGAAAATGCTGCTTCAGGGGTTTTTTTCCCACCCTTATCTTTTCTTCCTTTGAAGCAAAAGAAGAAGAAGAAGAAATCACCGACCCTAACACCTACCCACCCCTCAAGGAAATAGAATGACTCAGCCCTCATTTGCAGGGGGAAAGGGAGGGTTGGCACTTCAGGCATATGAGGGAATCAAGGTGTGCTGGTGACTTCACTGGGGGAGGGGGGGAGTGTAATGGAAAGGCGGGGGTGGGGTGGGGTAACGGATGACAGGGCCAAGGCTTAACTCCCGAACCTGTTTTCTATCAATAAAGCTCAGACCCAGAAGCAAGGGCACGGCTGCAGGGAATGGCACCTGGGGCAAGCACCGAAATTGCACACACACCCTCCCACTCCGCTGCCCCAGCATGGCCTCAACAGTGAGGTAGTGGAGTCGGGCGGGGGGGGGGTGGGGGGGTTGCCAACCCAAGAAAGAGGGAGAGAAAGTCAGAAGGAAAGTCAGAAAGAGAGGCAGAGAGACAGGAAATCAGAAAGACAGGAAAAAGAAAAAAAGACTGGACATTTATGCACAACTACTCTTGTGCCCCCACCTCACCCTCTACCTGCAATTCACCTGACTTACCTCGTTACGAAGGGCATGGTGGTCAGAGATGGCCGTATCCATGATAGGATCCCAGGCTTATCTCCCTCGCTGCTGCCCTCCCCCCACAGACTTCATGGGCATACTAGAGTTCCAAAACATGGAAGAGCTAGGCTGTGCAGTGCCTCTGAGCAAATGCAGAAAGCAAGAGGGGGCTATTTAAAATAGGAGGAGGCGCGGTGGTTCGTGGAGATGGAGTGCAGCCTGAATGTCCCGGCAGAACCTCTGAGGCCAGACTAGCGGCGTCTCCCCCTTCAAGAATCCGGGACTGGACCTCCAGGGGGGAATCAGGCAGCAACCCTTTGCGTCCTTCCAGGCGAGGCCCGATGGGGCAGGCAAGGAGGGCCGCCCTCTTTGCCACAGAGGCCACGAGGTGGTGGGGGAGGGCTGTGGCTTGTCCTTTGAGGGATGCTCACTAGAGGGCCTGTGACTGGCCTTATGTGCAGCATCCAGTAGTGTTCTCAGCCATCAGGCATCCCGATCCCGTCGCCACACACACACACACCCCACCCACCCACCCTGCTCTTGTCCATCTGCTGCCAGATGGGAGCCCCTCACACCTGGGGGAGAGGTGCACTATGCTACAGGGGCAGCAACTTACTTGGGGTGCAAAGGGTGCCCTTTCTTGGGCCTTGTCCCCATCCCCTGGCTTCCTCCAGCCACCACTTCTCTCCTAGAAGTAAGGAAACCTATTTTTAAAGCCAGCAGAGCTGGCAGCGGCAGAGGGGAGAATTTGCCATTCTCTGCACAAGGGCCACTCCTGCTGCCTTCTTGGTCAGGGAGGAGGAAGAAGGGGGTGAGCAGCCAATCACACACACACACACACCCCACATGACCCAGGCAAGTGGCACCTGGGGAAAGACCCCCTCCTCTTTCTCCCCCAGGATACAACTCTGCCTGGAAATGAGCAGCAAAGAGGAAAGTTGCTGTGAGCATGAGCAGAGTGTCTTTCTGTCCTCAATGAGAAGCTGCAGGGGAGGGGTTTGAGAGGCTTGAACTCCAGCACTGCTCATTTTAGGGTGAGGAGGAGGCCGAGTGCCTGGATTTCGGGCCTTGAAAAGGCTGGGGGAGACCAGGGTGCCAGGCCTCTTCACTGCAGCCTCAGTGCCGTGCTCCTCAACGGTCTGGGACAGTGGTGGTGAACCTATGGCACGGGTGCCAGAGGTGGCACTCAGAGCCCTCTCTGTGGGCATGTGCAGAGTTTGTCATGTGGGGGGGAATTGCCCACCCCCATCTATGCTGGCCTGGACTGCTGGGCTCGATTATTAGCATTAAACCTAAGATCTAGTTTTGGGAAGCAGTGTAGGTAACCCTATTAAGTGCTGTTCAACCCCACTGATTTTCATGCAAAGAACTTTACCTGGGAGTAAGCTCGGTTGCTAGCAATGGGACTTGCTTCTGAGAAAGCCCTCCTAGGGTCTTGATTCATCTGTCCAAAGAGTTGCATGGTTGCTTCAAAGCAAAACCACCGACTCCCACCAAGCTTACTCCAGAGTAACACACGCCTCAGAGCCAACCATTTTTTCTAAATTAAAACCTCAGTATTCAGGTTAAATTGCTGTGTTGGCACTTTGTGATAAATAAGTGGGTTTTGGTTTGCAATTTGGGCACTCGGTCTCGAAAAGGTTCGCCATCACTGGTCTGGGACCACTGCACCTCCAGGTCCGCCTCTCCAAGTCAACCCCTCAGAGAGCACCCCTCTCAGCTCCTTCCAGGCTTCTAGTAGTTCCTGGCCCGAGAACTATCTGGCTGTCCTCAGCTGGACCCAGGGCCTTTTCAGTACTGGCTCCCATCTGATGGAACTCCCTAGTCGAGTGAAACCCAAGCCTTGTGGGATTTAGGACAATCCTGCAGGATCTGCAAGACAGAGATGCTCCGCTGGGCATATGGTTGAGGACAGAGAGGTGGAAAGTAAAGCATGTCCTCCCCCTCTCCCCCTTCCTTCTCTATTTCTGGTGGCCTGTCCCTCCAGTTTACTGTGGGGCTGCCAGACAAGACCATCCTCCCAAGAAGATATCTCAGACTGAGCATCAATCTAGGAATGAGTTACACTATTGGTATTTTAATGTTAAATTGTGGCCTGAAATACAATTGTTATCTTATGCACATATTGTCACATTGTAAGCCACCCATCTTTGCTGGGGGAGGGCAGAATATAAGTAAACATCATTATTATTATTATTATTATTATTATTATTATTATTATTATTATTATTATTATTATTATTATTATTATTATTTCTAATAAAATCACAGCCTACAGATCTTCAGCATCTGTTGACCTTCGTGTGCATCAGATTCTTCCCAGGAACCTAGGATGCTGTAACGTATCAGAGTAGGATATGTGCGGATTCAAGTCATGTGGGCTTTTGTAATTGATAGATGGAGATTTTATCAGAACGTAGGTGGTTCAAGTGCCATCCGAGGTTATTGTTACGGCATCCAGTGTGCCGATAATCACCGGGACACCAACTGCTGCCTCGTGCCATAATCTCTCAGCTTCCATTCTCAGATCTTGTTATCTTGTCTTTTCCCCGTTCTTTTCTTCAACCCTGCTGTCACCAGGTGTTGCTGCGTCAATTATCCACACTTTTTTACCCTTCAACCACTGTTATATCCGGCGCATTATGCGCCAATACCTTGTCTGTTTGTTTTCGGAAGTCCCCATATATTTTGACCTGCTCATTTTCGACTACTTTGTCAACAGTGTATTCCCACCAATTTTTTTCTATTGGCAGATGATAATGTTTACAGATGTTCCAGTGAATCATTTTCGCCATTATGTTATGACGTTGTTTATAATCAAGTTGTGCGATCTTCTTGCACGGGCTCAGTTTGTGATCTGCCACTTCTTCTGGGGGCTTTGCATCCCCAGGTAGGTGAGGGTCCAGTGCACAGGTGTCAACCTTGCAGCCCTCCAGATGTTATGGACTACAGTTCCCAGAATCCCCTGCCAGCATAATGCTGGCAGGGGATAATGGGAACTGTAGTCCATAACATCTGGAGGGCTGCAAGGTTGAAACCTATAGTCCAGTGCATGAAAAGGGGACAAAATGGCAGCAATCTAGAGTTTGAGAAAGAGCAGGGAGTGGCGGCCAGCCCGGCAGGGTAGGTCCCTGCTGAGTTCTGATCATTGCAGCAACTGGGCAGGGGGGATGAGGAACCAGCTTGGGGCCGAGAGGGCAGCCTTTCAGATCAGTGGCCGTTGTCTGCAGGCCTGCACTCAATCTTCCCTTGCATTTTCTCCCTGGCAAAAGTATAATTAAGGCCCCGCTAATAAGCTGTCTGATTCACGTGCAGATTTAGACTCATTAGCTTCTAATTAACTGTTTCTCTTTTGTTTCTCGGGGTGGGGGGGGGGTCCATAGCGACCACGGTCAGAGGCAGCAGCCCCCCTTTCCCAACCCTCAACAACTGTTATCTTCCTTTTGTTTTTCCTCTTTGCCTCTTCCCAGCTATTATTGGGGTCTGAAAATTTGTTCTGCATCTTAAGCATCCCTCTGCTGTCTCTGGAGAGGTGAAGTGGAGGGCAGGTTGTGGGACGAAGAAGCCAGGCCGGCTCAGATGGAGCCCCAGGAGATTCCCCATTCCCCATTCTTTTCTCCACTGAGCACAGTTGGGCAGGTCTTTCCCTGTTGTCCTTCCCAGACATCTTCATCTTTGCCCTGCTGTTCTCTTAGAAGACGTTCTTCCAGCATCTGCTCAGTATTCCTCTAACCCTGTACCTCCTGATGCTGTCCGATTTGCATACTCCGAGGAAGGTTGTGGACATGATCTGCAAAACCCTGCTTGCGGGGGTGGGGGGGACGTCTTCACCAGTGCAGCCTCCTCCCCTTGCAGGGCCACCTCATGCCGTCTTGGCCCTCACATACATCTCCATTATCAGCGCATCCTCGGCAGCCCTGGGGTGAGCGATGAGGTGTTGATGCAGGCTGACAGGTGGATAGAGCAACTCTGCGGAGAGATTGATCCCTCCCCGTTGCCAGGTAACCGGGAGTGGCGGGCAAAGCTGTCAGAACGAATGGCGCAAGCTGCAACGGTTAGCACCAGCTCGCAACCCTGGATGGTGGACCTCCCACCTTACATCCATCTGCTCCACAGGGGGTGGGGAAGGAAAGGATTCCCCCCCATGGTTGGTGTGTGGGGGGGGGGAGGGGAATGGCAAGCCTGCAATGCAACTGCATTGGTCTATGTACTGATCAGTGCCGTGTAACATCTCAGGAGCTGTAGTGTCTCAGGCCCATGGAAGAGAACGGAAAGGGAATGAGGTGTTGAAACGCTGAGGTGGTAGAATTGGCTGCTCCACTTCACTCGGTAGGTGGACGGTCACATTCTGGAATGTTTTTAGAAGAATTCCTGCAAGTGGAAAATAGGCATAGCAGTCAAAGCAGGTGAGACTCTCTAGTCTGCTTAGCCTGGAATTTTATTTATATAGAGCAGGGGTGTCCAACTTTGGTGCTTCAGAAGTTCATGACTACAATTCCCATCAGCCCCTGTTCATAACTGGAATCCATCACCAGCTGTGGCATAGTGTGTTCTACAATGTTCAATCACCTCATTCTCCTGCATGTGGTAAGCCAGACGCCAGTTTGGAGGAAGGGCTGACATTTAACCCATCTTCGCCAGTTTTGCTAAGCTGAATGCCACTTGGCGGTGTGTTTTTTTCCCCTCATTTGGATTTGTTTTTGAAAAGTATGCAGGGGATTGAGCTGATGGAGACCTGCCTGGTTTTCCACGCGAACACTTATGAGGCCCAGAACTCTGAAGGATTTTTCCCTTCAGCTTCTTCTCAAGGCCAGGACTCAGATGTGGAAGGTGTGAGGAGGTGGGGTGAGGAGGGTAGATCTGAGCAGGTACAGAGAGCATTTGTTTTGCTAAAATGTCATTCATTAGTGTTCATGACAGGGTTCCAAAGTTCTGGCTTCCAGCTTTGGATCAAAGCTTTGTTTTGTTTTTTTTGTTTGATCGTTTTTAGACAATAACCAGTGGGTGTCATGGAGTCTGCCCAAGAAAACACAACATCTTCAGCCTACATTCCAAGGCTCTGTGGCCCTTAAAGTCCTTCCCTTCATGTCCCCCTCAGTGCAGTTCCATGTATTAGAAATTGGGCTGGTGTCCCCTGAAGCTAAATGCCTTTTCAGCAAGCGTGTGTGTGTGTGTGGGGGGGGGGGGGATCGTCCCAGCTGCCCCCAAGATGGCCATAAATAGCCACTTGGACACCAGGAAATGAAGCAGAAAACCCATTAAGATTGACTTTGCTGCTGAAGAGGCTGTTGTCTGCCATGGTGCCTCAGAAAGGTGCAACCTGAACAGGGAATCCCAAGGGATGGGCCATGTTGAACTAAATAATGCAAGGAGAACTATGTGGAAAATCACACTCACATAGTACATACCGTGAGACAACATGTCTAAGAAGGCCTACACAAGCATCACTTCAGTGTTTCTTCAGTGAACAACAGCAGGTCTTGAGGTGGGGAGTTCTGGGTTCAAGTCTCACCCCAGTGGTCTTATTGTGTGCTCTCTGTTTCTTCATCCACTTTAAGAGCAACCTGCCCCATAGAGTTGCATAGGCAAGCACCAACAGAAAGCAGTCCTGTTCATTAAGTTACAATGAATGCATGTGCAATCTGTAGAGTGTACACTTGATTATTGTTCATAGATCTATTGAGCAGTTCTCAGGTTACACTCAGGGCATGCACAGCTGGACCTGTGACTGAAACCCCACATTGTTCCAGATGCTGCTCCCCAGTTTCATTTTTGAAGTGAATGTATGTTGGCTGTTCCTTGTAAATGGGCACTCGCATACATGCAAGTTTCCTGTGCGAGGGTTCCCTGTAGCATCTGGACAGGGCTGATAGAACGCTGGAAAATCGGATATGGCATGGATATGACATGATGTAGCAGCCTCGCTAAAGCAAACAAGTCAGACTATGGTCAGTGCCCGGATGGAAGACGCTTTGGAAAAATACACACGCCTCATGTACGCTGTGGGATATCAATATAATAAGAAAAATCCCTGGGAAACAGAAGAGTTTTAAGAAGAGGTTGGAAAGGCAGCTGTGAGAGGGAAGGAAAAATCCCTCAGGAGGGAGCTCCAAAGCCTTAGTGCTGCTGTGAAGACGGCTCTTTTCTTATGTGCCACACTCTGTACTTCAGATGAATTCGTAAAGGTGACCTAAGTGTCTGGATAGGTTGATAAAGGAGAACGTATCTGTAAGGTTTCCTCGTTCCTGACCACTTGTGGCTTTAAAAGGGTCAAAAACAGCAATTTTAATTGTTCCTAGACACCAACTGGGGGAGGGGGGGCAGTCACAGACAATTTGGGCAGTCCCATCCAAAGGGATGGGTGCCCTGATGCAGCGCTGCAGCTGCCCTGCCCCGCCATTTCCAAGGGGGTCTTCCGGTGGCATGGGAGTCAGAGAACACAAACCCCCCCTGCAGCCAGAAAGCCCCCATTGGGCTTCTGTTGTAATGGAGGCATCCACTTCTCCCCGACCATGCCTCTGGACCGCCCCAACGCTGGCTCAGTGCTGCGTTCCACCATTGTGGAGGGCCGCAGCAGCAGCCTGCTGGCAGATCTAACCCTCTGCCAGGGCAAGTGCCCTAGGGAGGGCAAATCTGCTGGCATGAGATTCCGCCCCCCCTCTTTGGGTGGGGCTGTAAATCTGAGTGTTAGTCTCTGAGTGGTCATAGTGACCTGACACATCTGGATGTACTTATGTCTATAAATGCTTAAGGGAAATAATAAATTATTAGTGACATTGGAACGCTGACGGGCAAGAGAGGGAGAAGATGGCTAGCAGAGGAAGCAGAGTTCTTGGGAAGCCTCAAGGAATAAAACTCCCCTCTTAAATACTGCTTAAGAAATTGTTGCCAGCCATACTGGAAGTGTTGGCGCCTGAGGAGATTTCTGGACACAAAGAACAAGAAATCTAGCCGCAGGCTGCCAAGCAGCAAATTCTGCTTTTAGTTTGGGAGGGGATGTTGCCTGCAGTCTTGAGGGCGATAAACTAGAGATAAATAAATTGCAGCCATTTTGTGTCATCGAAGTCAAAGCAACCAGATTGGCCCTGCAATTTTTTTCCTTTAGAAGGTGAAAGAGCGTTGAGAATGTCATATTTCTGACACGGGGATTGCGTAGCAAAGCAGGAAATGAAACTTGCTAAGTTTGCTGAAGGGCAGCCATTTTGTTCCTCTAACTGGCAGTGACATTGAGTGATAAAGGACATTTGGACATAATACAGTTGTTCGCATAAGATTGTTATATTATTGGTGGCCTTTTCAGATGTTGTGTTGACACGAGATGTCAAGCAGTGCCCATTTTTCGCTTTGCTGGCCATAGGTATCCACAAAGAAATGTGAAAATTGTACTACATGACACACGTTCACACACAGAAAACATCTATAGGTGCCACAGCAAAATAATTTATTCTCTACCATCAACCTAATATACTGTCAGCACATTTCTGTTTATCAGAGGTACTGGATGTTTTTCTCATTTTTTAAAAGGTTACTGCAGACATAAGAGGTGGTTTTTTTCTGCCATCTTTTGGATTGTCCATTAGCTACAAAAATATAAACTGCCTGACCCATTCCTGTGCTTTGGGCAGAAACCTTTGATAAACAGGAATCTGCAGATGAGACTTTTCACACCAGACAGTTAAATATTATCACCTACTAATTGATGCAAATTAAACCGCTGTCAAAGCCACAGCTACTGGAAGCCAGTTTGAAAGCTGGCATCTGTAGTTATGTTCTCTGAGCCAGGATACAAACAGCAGGACAAACGGTCCGCGTGCCATCGGAAGCAGCAGCCATTTTGGTGCCTTGGCGGCCATCTTGGATTAGAAAGAAAGGCTGTGTCTCTGGCCTTGGATGGTCCATTGAGCACTGTGGGGGACGGGGAGTGGCTCAGGCCGGCTGGCCGGCCAGCCATGGTTGCTTGCTCATGCACAGGAGTTATTGTGCCAGCGAGCCATCAAGAAGGCTGCGGGCCAGCTGCCTCTATCCTGAGCCCTGGGTTTGCTCTGAGTCTCATAAATCTATTTCTTCTTCTTCTCCTCCTCCTTCTCCTTTTTTAATTTCCCACCTCTGTGACTGACATAAATCTCCCTCTAAGTAACTCAGTGTGCCAGCTGCAGCCTGGCGGGCCTTGACAGGGCTTAGCGAAAGCTTCAACGGTGTCTCCTCGTTGCCAGAGGTGGCGTCAAGCGATAAGGGAGACTCTCCCTCATCTCCTCTGCTTTGCCCTTCATTAATGCTCGCCCCCCCCCCCTCGGAGCACGTTTTTCTCCCCCAGCACCTTCTGCCCCCCCCACGCCCTAGAGCGTTCAAATTGTAGAAACCAGCCTCTTTGGGGGGGGGGGCTAACCCCTGAAATGCTCCTACTCCCCTTCCCTTCACATGAGCGTCTCGCTTAATCAGCCTGTTCTTGCTTGGATGCTCTGTCAAAACCGCAAAAGGAGAAATATGTACTAATTTGCTGCCCCTCTGGGGATGTGCCTGCCCCCCTTCAAATCTATGAAGCTGCAAGAATCGCTTCCTTTCCTCCCTCCCCTGGGTTACTTATCTACCCTGGGAGGGGCGGTTTGGGACCAAGGAGGAGGCGTCTGGGCAAAGCAGAAAGCAAAGGGAGGGGGAGCAGAAATCAGACAAGACCTGGTAGTGCACAATGCAACGCACAACTTCACTGGGTATTAATTTCTGGCAAAAACAGAAGGATCTTGTAGGATTAGTCGGCCTGGGTTGAGGGAGGATCTGGAAGGAAGGAATTTTTAGAGGGCTCAGAGCCACGGATGTTCTTCATCCAAGGTGGCTGTGAGATCTCAGCCTTCAACACCTCTGAACCAAGCAGGCGACCCGAGAAAAGGACTGCTAGTAATGACTGCCAAGTAGCATCAGAAGACTCTGGTGTGCAGACTACTGTTCCAGCCCCAAAGTTAAAGGAGCGCAGGGATGGGGGTGGGGATTTAGGGCCTCACTGTGGCCCTGTGTGTTCTTCAGAGAACCCTTTGGTAGCAGCCCAGCACTATTAGAAAATTGGTCCATCCAAGAAGCCAGTGTAGAGTGTGAGCTGTCTGGCACAGCTGGATTTAAAGGTGGTGGCTGGACAGATTTATGGAGGACAGATCTATCGCTGGCTGTTAGCGATGATAGTGGAACGGGGCCTCCAGATTCACAAGCAGAGCGCCTCCAAGTGTAAAATGCTTCGGGTGCAATCAACTGGTGAGGAATGTTGTCTGCAGGCTGTGATTATGGGCTTTCCAGAGGCATCTGAGTGGCTGCTGACAGAAACAGGATGCTGGGCTAGATTGATCTAACCCGATGCGACTACTCTTTGGCTGAACCACGCATTATGCTGTTTGATGTGTTGGATCAGGGGCCCCAGTTTGGAAGCAGGGTTGTGCAGCCCCCAGGGGGCTGATAGCACCATCTTGACTGTTGTAGGTTAGAAAAACGATCCCACCCTGTGTGGGTGGGAAACTAGGAAATACTTATTAGCATGGCGTGTAACTTGCTGACTGTTTACTAGCCAAGGTGGGGCTTTTCTTCCTCTTATGAGAAAACTGGGAGCCTTAGCTCAGGGCCACTTTTAAACGCCACATGAGCCATGTGGCCACCTGTGGGTCTTCTGACATTTTCTCCTTGCTGTAGGGGCCGGTCTTTTGTGAGACAGTGTTGCCAGCAGCCTCGCCTTTCTGTGGCAACTTGCTGCCTGTCCCAGGTGTGGTGCTGATTCTCTTCCTAGAACTGTGGGGGGTGAGGGTGGGCATTGATAAAGCAAACACGCACCAGTACTCTAATAATCTGGGGTTTAATGCAATAATTACATGCATGGCTCTAATAAGCAGCGTGAGCACACACAGCCAGCCAGCAGCCGCTCCCACCATGCGATATTAATCACTGCTTAGCATAATAAGCCCTTAATAATGCCCCCCCCTTTCCCTACCTCCCAGCAGTGACTCCACATAAACGCTTTTTGCCTAGGATTTTCAATGGCTGCTGTGTTGGTGACAAACAGTAGGAGACCCAAAATATCATCTCTTATTGAGCCAGCTAGCACATCATTAGGTACGCTTTCAGGATGCACAAAACTGTGTTCTGTCTGACAAAGAATTCTGTGAAGCACAAAAGCTTACATATTCCCACACTGAAAAATATTTTTAAAAATAAAAGAAGAAGAGTTTGGATTTATATCTTGCTTTCCTCTCCTGTAAGCAGTCTCGAAACAGCTTACAAACTCCTTCCTTTCCCCACAACAGACACCTTGTGAGGCAGGTGGCGCTGAGCGAGTCTGAAGAGAACCATGACTGGGCCAAAGTCACCCAGCAGGCTTCACGTGGAGGAGTGGGGAAACAAATCCAGTTCACTGGATGAGAGTCCACCACTCATATGTAGGAGTGGGGAATCAAACCCAGTTCTCCAGATTAGAGTCCACTGCTCTTAACCACTACACCACCCTGATGTTCTGACTGCTAGAAAAAGGTCTGTCTGATTAAATGGGACAGTTGGTTTTAAATAAAAATGCCAATACTTCCGCCTAAAAGCCTGCTGCCTCTTTTAAGAAGATGCCTGATTTATCACAAGCATGCATCATCTATTTTTTTCCAAAGTTATTGTGTTCATATATAAATATGCCCTATTAATTGATTCCTCATGTGATTAATTGACTAATATTAGGCAACTGTCTTAGTAAAAAAAGAGAGAGGTGCTACCACTTGAGTCTCCCTGGGAACTGTGCATTCGAAACCCAGCCCCTGTTGCTAGAGACATAACCACATTTTAGCCATTGTGCAAAAAACACGGTCTGCAAATGCTCAGTTCTTCTTATAGTCAACCTTCCAAGGCTAAGCCTTGGTTTTTGAAGATAGGTCGCATTTGCCAGTGGTTTGTTTTCAGAGATTAAGGGCGACACTTGGACAGCAGCTGGAAACCAGACCTTCCTAAAAATGACACATGTGGGCGGAGATCAGGAGTCCGCTGCAGGTGAAGAGGGGGAAGGTCTTTATGGAGGGCTGGGCAGCCTTCCCCCTGGAGCCTCTTTCTCCAGGCCCAGCTGGGAGCCGTGGTGTTCTTTGCCAGCCCATTGTGACTTAAGGCTGCAGAGCCTGCTTGAATTGTGACCACGGAGGCTCGTGTGCTTCCATAATTCATCTCGAGCTCTTTATAACCACATAAGCACCCTTGCTCAGAAGGAACAGCCCACAGTGAATTATGGACTGGTAAAAAAGCTCACTCCCAAGGAGGGGGATTCATATATATTGCACGCACACATATACATACAGGGAGAGAGAGAGAGGAAGGCGGAAAACCCAGTTGGGCAGAACGGATCCAAATTCTGTGTCAGGGAAACCTCAAGCTTTGGGCTGAATGTAATTTATGCAAACATGCAAAAAAAATCTTGTTTTCCACAGCGTGTGCATGATTCCAGACTCCATTTTTGGAGTTTTGGGATCTGATTTTTTAAGGAGATGCCTAGATATGTGGAAGGCTTCACATACACCGGGGTGGTTGTGATTGTGTGCTCTTGACCTTGAGAGGGGCCACTACTAGGACGTGTCTCCTTGGCATGCTAGCAGACGGCTCACATTTGTAAGTGGAACCCTCCCCTCCCCAAAAGCTCCTCGCACACGCTGCCAGAAATGCGCACGAACATGCTGACATGCGCGCACCTTGGCGCGCCACCACCCAAGCCCCTGAGCCAGTCGTGCCCAGCTTTGCGGGCTCTCGCCTTCCTTCCTTGTAAGGAGCCTGCAGAACTGGATTAATTACGGCCTTGCTGCAAATGAAATTAAGAAGCCCTGATCGTTAGCTTATTGATGAGGCAAACGAGATTAGGCAGCGCAATGTCAATCGGAGCCTGCACCAGGAACTGGATTAAGGGAGCAACGATTACTCAGAGCCACCGCGAGTGAGCCAGGGGGTGCGGCGTGTGGGGCGGCTGTGATGCGTCCCCAGGGAAGCAGACAAATCAAAGACAGAACCTTGGGATCTCCAGCTTTGAGCATGGAATGCGGACAGTGCCAAAACCGGGGGGTGGGGGTGGTGGTGTTGCGTTGCTACAATCCAGACCTGCAAACTTGTTATCATGGTATGGCCCATTTATGTAATTTCAGAAACAAAACAGTATCCGGTTGTGGTGGTTTTTCCAGGCTGTGTGGCTGTGGTCTGGTAGCAGACCACGGCCACACAACCTGGAAAAACCACCACAACCAGTTGAAAGCTGTAAAAGCCTTCAACAATACATAAAACAATATCCCCTTCTCCTCACACACACATATGAGGTTACTAGGACTGGAGGGGGTTCATGTTGGGGTTTTGGTTTGCTCCTCATAATCACTGTGGCTGGGTTGTGGCTTCTGCCGGCGAGCTCCCTCTGGAGAGCATAGACGTTTCGGTTCTCTCCCCACCCCAGGCACCAAAGCCCTGAAGCAGACCTCTGCTGTGAGCCGGGTCAGAACCAGACAATGGCAGGCGAAGGCAGGCAAGGGGAGTCTTGGGGAGAAGGGAGAGGCGAGCTCATTTGACAAATTGGCATCGCCCGCCCCAGCAGTCGAACTGTGTTGTTTTGCCCCCCGCGTGGCTCTTAGAGCTGAACAAAGCCTGCAAGTCAAGTCGCGTCTCCCAGGAGGCCTCGCCCAGGACTGTTGTGCCCTCGGTTCTTTGGATTTCTCTGGGTTTGCCCCCAAACCTACTTGGAAACAGAGTCCCACCATCTCATGTGTGAAGCGCAGTCTTTGGAAGAGGATTTCACAGTTTCCAAGGTTGGGCGGGGGGTGGCAGCGGATTGTGTTATTGTGTCACCTTCCTCCCAAGAAGCCATTTCTATAGTAAGCTCCCAGTCCAAGCGTAACGCTCTTAAACGCTCAGTTTCCCTGCCTTGTTTCTGCAAAAGGAGGCTTTCAAGAAAACATGAGGCCATTAATGTTTACCCAAAGTGTGAAACACCCTGAACTGAGGAAAGTATTTAATAAGTAAATAAACTGCATCAAAGTCATACCCTCGGAAAAATGGCGGGGGGGGGGGGGGAGGAAGTATGACTTAAAGTGTCTTATGACTTGTCTGCCACACGGGATTAATAAGCAAGACCGTGTCCTTTGTTCCAGCTATTTTGCAACCAATCCCAGGGCTGCTGTGACTCAGAGCATCTGCTTGGCATGCAGAAAGCCCCTGGTTCAGTCCTCTGCTTCTACGGCTAAGAGGATCAGGTAGGAGGTGATGCAAGAGACCTCTGCCTGAGGCACGGGAGAGCTGTTGCCAGCCAGAGTAGGCAAAAATGGCCTTGGCCAGTCTGATGCAGTTGGGCAGTCCCATCCAATGGCGTGGCCACCCCCAAGGAGGCGACCAGCAGCGTGGAAAGGGTTAAAATGCAAAAAAGCCTCCCTGCCGACAGGAAGCCCCTGTTGGGCTTAATTGCTGTGCCAGAGGCCCTGCACCCAACTGGTGCCGCCACCATAGCAGGTGGCGTAGAATCAGAGGTTCAGGGGAGGGGCTGACGTTAGCTGGCTTCCTCTCAGCCATTGGCTCTTCCCCTGGAGCTCTTCTTCTACGCTACCTGCTATGGTGGCAGCAACAGTGGGGGTGCAGGGATGCCGGCACAGTATCTTGCAGTGTCCCCCACTGCTGGGGAGGGTCTCAGCGGCTGCCCACTGGCAATTTTCCCCTCTGCCGGGATAGTTGCCCCAGGGAGGGCAGATCTGCTGGTGTGGCCTCCCACCGACATATCTGCCCCCACCCCCGGATGGGGTGCTAAGGCATCTTCATGAGTTCATGGCATCCATAGTTTTGCTTTCTGGGCTTTCTGAGGCACCTAAGCTCCAGTCTATCAAAATTGCTGTTAGCAGACTCCCAGTGGAGTGTCTATTCCACCTCCCATTTAAATTTCAAACCTCCCACCTGGGCGACTAGATCACACTAACCGTGGTGCAGGGAGCCAGCGAGAGTCCTTAGAGCGACATCCCATCAGTAGGCGATGGGGTAACTGTGTCTCTCTTCAAGCAGCAATTATTTTTTAACTAGACAGAAAGTAAGCTCTTTCTTGGCAGGAGTGTTTTCCTCCTGTGACCGGTGCAACCCAGTCACTGGTAGAAGCCAAATAAAAACACAGGCAGCAAGGCTGGGACACGCATAACTGTAACATATCGTGTCTCTCAGAAGGAGTTCTGTGCTTCTTAAATGGGCATCAATCAGATCTAACGCTAATCATCTTTGGCTCAGGTCTATCAGGGGACTCTGGCATTAAACGCAGAGATCAGAATGGAAGCCCGGCCGAAATGGAGCTTGCTGTCTGTCCACACCTTACCCACGTCCTCTGACCGATCTCCTTGCTCTTAACACCCTTCTCTCTCCCACTTTCCTCTCCCCCCCTGCTTTCCCCAGGACCAGGGCACAGTCGGGGTCATTTTCAACGTGGGCACAGACGACATCACCATCGAGGAGAGCAACGCCATGGTGAACGATGGCAAGTACCACGTGGTGCGCTTCACCCGGAGCGGTGGCAACGCAACGCTGCAGGTGGACAACTGGCCCGTGAATGAGCGATACCCCGCAGGTAGGGGCTGGGGGGGCGGCGATATTTGCCATGCACCATCCTCCCCCCAACAACCACTCTCTCCCACAACACAGAGGTTGGAACCATCCTTGTTCTCTAATCATTTGGGGGCCCAGGAGGAATGTCCATGCCTGCTTCCTTTCAGCTTCCTGCCTGGAAGAGGCTTGTAGAATTTATTTCAGGGTAGACTGCACTGGGGTTCCCATAGTGCTTCCTACCACACGAGGGGAGGACAGAGGAGGGAAGCCTGTCATCCTAGGAAGAAGGATCCAGATGGGGTTTATAAACCCAGCCAGGAAGAAGGTTTAGAGATACAGAAAGTCAGAACAACTGCCCACTGGCCTGCTGGTAGAGCCTGATGGCCTGGATAGTCTGACACCCGTGCCAGCATGCACAGTGGAATCCTAGCTCTGCCAGGGCAAGAAATCTTGCCCCAACGCGCTTCCTCTTTGAGGGCGCCCTGAGAGAAGAAGCAAGTCGGGGCAAGATTTCTTGTCCTGATGTGCTTTCTCTTGCCCCACACGTGGTGGTGAAGAGCAGGTGTACTCTAATCTGAAGGAACCAGGTTTGATTCCCCGCTCTGCCACTTGAGCTGTGGAGGCTTATCTGGGGAATTCAGCTTAGCCTGTACATTCCAACACACGCCAGCTGGGTGACCTTGGGCTAGTCACAGTTCTTCTGAGCTCTCTCAGCCCCACCTACCTCACAGGGTGTTAGTCATGAGGGGGGAAGGGTAAGGAGTTTGTAAGCCCCTTTGAGTCTCCGACAGGAGAAATAGGAAGGATATAAATCCAACTCTCCTCCTCCTCCTCCTCCTCCCTTTCTGCAGGGAAAGCAAGAACACTTCTGGCGCAACTTTTTGCACCAGAGCGGGGTGAGGGCAGGGAACAGTGGGTAATCAGCCAGAGAGAACCATTGGTAGGGAGATAATGGATGGAGAAGAAAAGAAGAGCCATGGAAATGGGTGAATCTCAGCGGGAAGAAGAGTTTGGATTTCTACCCTGCCTTTCTTGTCAGACGCTCAAAAAGGCTGACAAATTCACTCCCCCCCCCCAACAACAGGCCCCTTGTGAAGTAGATGGGGCTGAAAGAGTTCTGGATGAACTGTGACCCACCCAAGGTCACCCAGCTGAAATGGAGGAGCGGGGAAACAAATCCAGCCCACCAGATAAAACCTCATTACTCATGTGGAGGAGTGGGGAATCAAACCTGATTCTCCAGATTAGAGTCCACCTGATCTTCATCACTGCACCGTGAGTAGCTGTAGGCCAAGAAGTATAAAGATCAGACCCCTCAGGTAATTTCTAGAGGAAATTCAAAAGGAAAAATGGTAAACTAAAAAACCAAAACCTTGCTTGCTTGCTGGGAATTTTGGCCGTTCCATCGTCAGCTCCTGTTGTAATGGAAGCAAGCGTGAACTCAAGAGAAAAAGGAAGGCTCTAAAGTCTTGCTCAGGGTCCTGTGGTATGGCTGTTTTTGTTTGTCAGCTGCAAATTTTGATTGAAACACGGCACCGCTGAGGCAAAAGCACATTCCCCTGGGATGTTGCTTTGTGCAGCATCTCATTCAAACTGGGCAAAACCAACATACAAGCCACCTGCAAGGTTAGAAGCATCCCAGTTTGAACAAGATGCTGTGAGACTCGGAATCCCCTCGTAAAGCACGTTCCCTTTGCCTGAGCCTTGAGCAAACCAGGTGCACAAATGACCATTTTGCATGGGAGCGAAGCCTCATTGGTCAACATCCTTTATGTCTGCATCCCAGAGGCAGAGGAATCCTGAACCCTGCCTTTCTCAGCCCTGTTTTTTGGGTCCTCGCAGTAAAGCTTGCGAAGTGTCCATTTTCTAGGTGGAGCAATGAGCAGTGAGACCCACAAGGCCTGGGGCTCTTGAGTCCATGTTAATTTGGAGTGGGGGGGGGGGGAAGCTCTCCCCTCACCAACCTTCACAATGTGAATCCTTGACATTTTGTCAGCTGTCAGGCTTTTGCTGCAAGTATCAAATAATTTTCGCAGCCCTTTTTCAGCGGCAGCAACCGTTTCCCGTATCTCAGTTTAATCTCGTTCGTTCTTAGAAAACATTGTCAATTGCAAAGAAGCCTTTGCATAATGGAGAAGTCAGGAAATTGAGATCGTGGGCAGAGAGAGAGAGGGAGGGGGATGCCTGAGGAGGCAGTAGTAGGGAAGCCGAGAAAATGGGCCATTGAGAAAAGACCCCTCTGCATTGCCATGAGCTTTGTGTCTTCGCCAGCCAGCTTTGCTCCAGTGCTCCCAGACTGTGTGGCACACAAGCACAGACACCCCAGTAGCATCCTTTGGCAGTCAAACTCTTCTGAAGAAACTTGCCTCCAGGGATGGGATGGGATGTGTAGCTTTGCCTGCTCTGGATTGGGGAAAAACCTGGAGATTGGGGGGGCGGGGGTGGAGCCTGTGGAGGGCGGGATTTGGGAAGGACCTCAACAGCTGCAAAATTCCATAGAGTCCACCCTACAAAACAGCCGTTTTCTCTACAGGAACTCCTCTCGATCTTACACGTCAATAACAGTGGGAGAACCTGGGATGGGCCGTGGGAACAGACTGGGATCTGATCTGATCAGAGATAAGGGCTGTTTCCAACCTCTGCTGAGCCAGGACGGGTGTCTGTGGGCTGGGAGACCAGGGCAGGATTGGGGGACGGGTGGCTGCATTTGTGCCTGGAAATGCACCCGGCCTGGAAGTGCCTTCTTGCAAGACTCGTCGTTTTCTCTCGCATCGGGGCTGAACCACACACAGGCGTGCTGGCTTTCCCCACCTCCTCTTACTCCTGCCAGGAGCCAGCAGGGGGATTGGGAGGGGAGGGCAAAACCCAAGCAAGGTCATTAGTGCCGCAGGCTAGCAAAGCAGGGGGAGCTCCTTGCCCGCTTGGGATTCGCTGGCTGCTTTGATCTAGCTCCTCTCTGTTCCCCCAGAGTGCTCCCCCAGCCAGTCAGCCTGTTGTCTTTATTGTGCAGTCTCTTTGATGCCCCCCCGCCCCCGACCGCCGCAGCAGAGTCTGCTAACCAACCGTTTCCATTGCTATTTAAGCATAAATTTGCCTGCACTGGTTCTGGCACATGGCATTATGCCCGAGTATGTGCATCTCTGCCCCCGCTCTGCGACACCCACAGGTGCATTCACTCACTGAGCCATTCAGGAATTCCAGAGCCTGGAAGTCCATCAGGGGCATACGCAGATGCTTTGCCCTTGCACAGCTGGTTCTCAGATAGCCAGCTGTCAAGAGCTGCAGCATCTCCAAAGGCTCAGAGGTACCAGGATGAACTGCAATCAAGGTATCTGTAGCAGCCTTAGATCACAGCACCTGATGCTGGATTTGTTTCCTACATGGACATTATTCCTTTGTGAAGCCACTTGGGGTACTCATGGCCAACAGTACTGTTCAGCCTTGCTTTCTAAGTGCCCACACCTACATTTTCCCAACACAGAGAGTCAAGGGCTGAAGCAGCCAGAAAGCTCGCTTGATCCATGCTGTTTCTACCATGCAGGTGGTTGCTTGGAGGGCTGTCAGTGCTAGGGCCCTGACAAGCAGCACTTGGATTGTGTGACGTGGGTTCATTTACGGCTCTCGCAGTCCTCCTTGTGCACCTAAAGAGCTTCCTTTCTTTGTTAGTTTGCAAGAGCTTGGTGAAAATCAACACAACACAACAAAGATCCAGAGCAGATTCCCCCGGAGGTCACTGTACATTTGCAAAACAGCTTTCTCTTCAGAGGAAAGAACATCCAGTTTCTTGCGCTGCACAAGACATGTGTTCGTGAACTTAACCCAAAACATCCTGCAAATTGGCCATTGGAATTGGTGAAAGGGAGTCTTTGGTTGCACCAACAAGACCTTGCAGAGGGTTTTTCCCCCCCTCTTGTCAGAGAACTGTAGCTTCCCTGGATGGGTTGGTTATTTTATAACCCAGCATTGCTGCCCCTGAAGGTGCTGAAGATCCCATACAAATGCACAGAGAGCTCCTAAAGCGAAAACACTAGTACGGTAAATTTAAAAAAAGATATTGTAATAGCTAGTTTAGTTTCCCCAGCCCTCTTCCCAGATTTGTCCCAAAAATTTCCACCTGTCTTGGAAAGGAGGAGAAAGAAAGGGCCAAGAGGGCATATCGTAGAAGACTTCCCTCCCCTGGAGGAGACCACTGCAAAGGCATCGTTTCTGATGACTACACAGTCTCTGATGGATGCAGCGTGTGAGGACCTGAGAATGCAGCTCATGTGGTTCCACAACTGCCACATATTCACACACCCGCACGAGCCATCACAAGTGTGGGTTTCAGCTGCCCACACATAAAACGCTGGCTGAGAAATGCCGATTCAGAGGCAGTCCCGTGGGGAGGCCAAGCGCTGTTCGTGGTTGCTTGCGATCTGAAGAGGCAAACCAGCGTGGAAATGCTGCCCAATCAGAGTGGCAACTGCAGTTTCATCCTCAGAGGTGCTTTGCGAGGGAGGAGGGAATTCCTCATGGTGGTCAGCAGGAGAAAGGAGGCCCCCATAGCGAGGAGATCATGCCAGCTGCCTGCTAGGAGTGGGGTTGAAAAAACCGCTTCAGACTTGAGCTCCAAATACTTCTGAGCAGCACAGGGACCCCTTGGGCACATGTGAAAGCTCTGGAGATGGACAAGTTCTCTCCCCCTTCCTTCCCTTGAGAAGAAAGAACTGCAGGCATTGATTATTCCTGCCATTTCCCCAAAAAATGCCGCGAAGGACTGGTGCCGGGCATCAAAGGGCTTCGGACAGGTGGGCTGTGCTATTTTATTTTTAATTAAAAACAGAGCATAAGTTATTCTTTCCTTTCTATGGCACATCCTTTTTCCTCTCAGCATCCCAGGTGCTTTTCAATTCTCATCTCATGTTGGCTTTACAATTAACTGATAGCAGGTTTTGCATTAAGGAGGCATCCTGGTTGTTGTTGTTTTTTTAATACAAACAGAATTTCAGCTAAAGATAATTTATTTAAGTGCTTTTAAAAATAAATAGGTCCTCGTGTGGAGCGCAAAACCTTTGCATTGATGCCCTCGTGGTTATCTAAAGAAGGGGGAGGTAGCTGCAATGCCAGTTCTTTGCAGTTGAGGTTATAAATAGGGCACAGTTGGATGAGAACATTAATAGGGGTGGGACTGGGTCAAAGAAACTAGCCAAGAAGTGCCAGGTATTAAGGTAGGGCAGTTGGATAGAAGAATTCCCCCTTCAGGATCCAATCAGACCTCGAGACTTCCAGAGGGAATCTTATTAATTATTTCACAAACAATCAAGGAGCACTCAAAGGGAAGAAGGAAGGAAGGAATTAAGTGTACCCTCCTAAGGGAAAAAAATTGCTAGATCTACCATGAAGGGACTATTTTGTTGTAAAGAATGTGTTTTAACGGTTATTAAGCAACACGAAAAATAAGTGTGGTTTAAAAAAAATTTCTATTCAAGTTTACATCTTTATTTTTCTCTTTTAAAAAAATTACTGAAATTAACCCTGGCAATAATAATAATAATAATAATAATAATAATAATAATAATAATAATAATAATAATAATAATAATAATAATAATAAGCCTTTATTTGGCATAACAATAATCATAACACAATAAAAAACCTGAGATAAAAGGTATACAAATACAAAGGTTTAAGATAAAAGGTATACAAATACAAAGGTTTAAGATAAAATATAAATTATTGATTGTGCATCACCTCCAGTAAAAATTGTGCAACCAATTCACAAGTTTCATTGTCAGAATTGTCCAGAAGAAAAGGAAGTCTACTTGATTCTTCCATTTCACTAGGTATCCTAGAAAGAATGTTGGAATATTTTGATCTGATATTAGCAGATTTAGGGCAGCAAAGCAGTTGATGTGCCAAATGTTTCTAATTCTTGTTGTTCACCACCAAAGAGCATATTACCCTTTAGCTGGCTCATTTCCAGAGTTGTTAAATCCTACCATGCAATAAAAGCCCGGAGGGGAAAACATTGAAATGCGAAGCAAGTGTGAGGGCTCTTCTCTGCATTGGATTAGTCAAAAAAATACAAATAGGGAGCCATCCCTGTTTCTTTTGATATAGGGTATGTGAAAGATGTAAGGGCAGTGAACAAGTTTTCATAGCAGCCCTAAATAAATTAATCCATTCTTGCATTTCCAACAATTCCTTTGTTTCTAAACAAGTTGTTTAGGATTCACTAGACTAGATAGCGGGAAAAGCGAGTCGAGAGATAATAATAATAATAATAATAATAATAATAATAATAATAATAATAATAATAATAATAATAATAATAATAATAATAATAATAAAGACTCTGTAGACTGC
This sequence comes from Sphaerodactylus townsendi, assembly GCF_021028975.2. Taxonomy (NCBI): domain Eukaryota; kingdom Metazoa; phylum Chordata; class Lepidosauria; order Squamata; family Sphaerodactylidae; genus Sphaerodactylus; species Sphaerodactylus townsendi. The sequence continues at coordinate 24,995,774 of NC_059425.1, read as the reverse complement.
TTATGTATCAAATTTTATTCATCTGTATGTCCTGAACGTGCCCATCAGTTTTGATGCCCCAGCAGACTGGCAGTAATGATTTTTATATGTCTAGTGCCCTTAAATGCATATAAATGTCTGCATAAATACGTATAAAAAAGCACACTTTGTGCAGAAGGATCATTCTTTTTAAAAGGACACAATGTTCAGACAGTCTTGTATTCTTAACATTTGCAAGAGATCCATTGGACACTATGCCTGTTTCTTTCCCCCCACTAATTAGTACCCAGTGGGAGACAAAATGGGCCCATTTTACAGCTGGACAAAAGTAAGGTCCAGCAGAGCAGGGCCTTGATCCAGGGAAATGCCTCAGGGTGCCACAAGTGCGACCTTCTCTAAAAAGCAACCTAGTGTGCCTCTGCGGAAAATGTAAATATGCTGCAATTAGGGATGATCAGGAATCAAGAACATAGGTCTGAGTGGCCTCCGCTTGTGAACAGAACGTGTTCCCAACCCCCAAATTGGAAGAGCATCAGCTAAATATCTCAGACAGATCTGTTGAACAGCTGCAGAAACAACAGGCCCTAAACATGCTGTATCCAGCCACCCGAAGTCAGCCCGTATTTAAAAGGGTTACGATGTTTGCACAAGATGCACAGCTGTGGCTTCGGGAAGTCTCCAAGGGAAACCAGTTTCACAGCTATGGGTTAGCTAGCTACCCAAGGCTGAATCGTGGCAGTCTGGAAACCTTGGGACATGGACCTTAACGGCAGCCCAGCTGATCCTGGTGATCGCAGTGGGACAAAAGGAGAGGAAACGTCTGAGGTGGTCTGCAGGGTTTCAGCTGCTGTATGTACTCAGATCACGTCCTGTGGGAAGCACCTGCGCTCCCAGTGACCAGCCCTCATCAAGATGCTGTTGTTTGCACCAGAGTTCACCCACAGGTGCCTCTTCCCTCTCCCTTTTATCCTATATCACACCTGTGCTCCTGCCCTCTGGCTTCCATCCCATCCAAGCTGCCTGTGGAAGAGGGGGCACTTGATAGCCTAGGGCAGGGGTCTGCAACCTGCGGCTCTCCAGATGTTCATGGACTACAAATCCCATCAGCCCCTGCCATGCTGGCAGGGGCTGATGGGAATTGTAGTCCATGAACATCTGGAGAGCCGCAGGTTGCAGACCCCTGCCCTAGGGGTATCAACCATGTAGCCCAGGGGGCAGATTCAGCCCCTTTAGGCACCCCCTTGTCTAGCCCAGACCCTCGCCAAGCAGAAGTCACAACCACAGTCCGGTTCTGCACTGTTTATTGGAGTCACTGTACATTCTCTCATGAAGCAGCAGCAGTGAATGCAGGGATAATTTCAGTCCAAGGCAAGGATCAATACGAACAGTCCAAGGGAAGGCTCAATCCCAAGACAACATCACTGCCCCACTGCACCCTTATTCCTACAGCCTTATATACAGAATGGCCTTCCCACTAATTTCCAACCTCCCCCAGCTGTGCCCCCTTAGCCTGGCTCCTGTTTCTCCTTGCTTGCTCTAAGGTTGCCAACCTGCTGCTGCACCTCTGCTCCTGTAGGTGGCTCCACAGCTGCCTGTATTGTCGTTCCCGGGATTCAGGTGGCCCTGAGGGTGCAGAAACTGACAGGCTGTCCCCTGACTGAACCATCGGGTACTGGGGAAAGACAGAGCTGGGATCTGGCAGTAGCTTTGGGGCTGCTTCCTCATGTGTTGCCTAAGCCCCTGGCCCTGATCCTGTGCCCACACTGACAGCTCAGACTCTAAGTCTGCCTGAGTTGGCTGCACCTCTCATGGCCCAGCCATAGCCTCCTCTACTCCAGACTCCCTATCTGAGGCTTCTGCCATGGCGCGCAGGGACCTGACACCCCTCCCCTCCCAATCTGGCTTGGCGAGCCCAAATTAGGAGTGAGGGCAAGCTAGCTGGCCTGATACGTCGTCTCAAGGCAGCCACCCCCGCTGCGGTTGCCAGTCCAGGCACACATACACACACCCCGTGTCATTCTGAGGCCAGCCAAGGCAGTCACCACCCACCCACCCTGTGTGCGGCCTGACCAAGTCATATCCGGCTGTCATAACAAATGATTTTGATGCCCCTAGTCTAGGGTAATTCAGAAGGACGTCTGTCAGGCATTTCGGTCCCTGCAGGACAGCAAACACAATGGGGGGGGGGGCATTTGTGCAAGCTGGAAAAGCCCCCTCCTGGCTGAACCAATTCAGCAGAATCCAGTAGACGCCAAGCCTTGTTTGGGGTTTTTCGGTAGGCTTTGATCTTACTAACAGCCGGAGTCTCCAGTGTCTGAAGAACCAGTTGGGTACCTACGGTCCCCTGTTCCCTGGGGCAGAATTAAGCTGTAACTGCAGAGCTGCTGAGGAGGGGGCAAAGGGTGAACTGGCAAGAACAGAGCCATGATGGCCACTTGCCAGGAACCCCTGCAGGGGGCACCTCATTTGCATGCCGATTGCATGCATTAAGTTTTTTCCCCCCACAAAAGAAAAATTCTCTGCAAGAGGATGCAGCGTCTCCGTCTCCTTTGCTTAGTGCTATGAGATCTCTCTCTCCTCGGCCATTTTCCTGCCTCCGTGTTTTGAAGCCTTGTTTCTGCTTCCTGCATTTTCTCCTCAGCCATCTTCCCTCCTTCCTTTTTCTTTCTCTCCTCTCCCTCGCTCTCAGACACAGAAGAAATTCATATCTGCTCTGTGGTCTCGACAGAGACACAAGGCCAGTGATGGATTTTTAAGGTTTCTCAGTCGATTAACTGCCTTGCCCTTAAACGATTGATTGGCTAATTAACCAATTAAAATAAATATTACCGTTATCAAAACCCAGGTGGTGTTTTGAGACTCTTTTAAACGAAGCTAATATTCCCTCTTGACTAAATATCACAGGCTTATCATTTAAACATTTCAGGGAAACCTTGTTAAATTCATCTCTCTGAAGTCAAAACAGCTTTATCAGAATGCTGCGCTTCTTCCCTGATGAGGACGGGGTCAAATCCAGTAAAAAAAATCTGAATATTTTGAATTGCACTTGAGAAGCCAGATTGGTGACCTGCTTGTATTATTGGGAAAGTCATTCATCCCTACCCAGGAGTGGCATCAACTTAAACATCGTACGCAGCAGAGTCTTCATGGGTCTCTTAGAACAAAAGATGGGGCGTATCTTTTTAGCTGCTTTCCTAGCATTATTCTGTTCTGTCTCATACCAGCTTGCTTTCGCTCCCGCCCCTGCGGGAGTAGAATGACTGACCAGGCCTCCAATGAATTCTCAGCAAAAGACTATGCAGAACGTAGGGCTGGAGTGTTTTCAGGTCCAGACTTGTGAGCATAAGCAGAGTGCATTTTCCTTAATCAATAGCCACAACAAAACCTCACACATTTAGCATCAGAGCCCTTCCAGGTCAAAAGGCCATGACTATTTAATTAGTTTCCAAGTAATTTCAACCCAGTTTTCTTCTGTGGTTTATTTATTTTTATTTACTATATAATAATCTACCTTTCTTGCTGAAACTCAAAGTAGATTGCACAGTTGCCCTGTTCACACATTACGGGCCACATACACAATTTTGTGTATAGTGTGGATTTGATTTTTCCTTACAGTTGCATTGAATAATTCTCATGTTACATTCAGGGCATTTACAACTCAATGTGTGGTTGAAATCACATCTTTATCGCTGGTTTCATTTGTAAAGTGAATTCATGCTAGCATTTTCTTACAGACATGCCAGGTATATATTCACTGCAATGTGTGAACAGGACTAGTGAAAGTCAATAACATTTCATGCGAAGAGACAACTAATAAGCACAGTGTTGGTCCAAACAATCAATATGAGGAGGCATCTATCTAATGAGAAATGTAGCTGGACAAAGATTACAGAATTCTCAGTGAGCGCAGCATATTAGACGTGATAAATAAGAAAAAAAATGATGTAACCTCGGTATAAAACAATGAAATGACGTTTCAGTCTAAGGCTTTCATGGCCGGAATTAACTGACTATTGTGGATTTTCCCAGGCTGTGTGGCCGGGTTCTGGTAGTTTTAGCTCCTGCCAGCGAAACGTTAGGAGCAAAAGCTACCAGACCACGGCCACACAACCTGGGACAATCCACCACAGCCAAACGACTTTTCTGTTTAGGCAGAGAAATGCAACTCCAATTACTCCAGCGCCCCCAGCCCAGTGCCTTCTGCCCAGGAAGTATCCAGAACAGCTGGGGATTTCTACAACCCTCCCCCCCCCCAATTTCAAACCTTCATTGTTCAGATGAACTTCAGCTCCTCAAAAATATTCAAAAGATGTTGAGACAGCGTTCCGTGGAGTGCTTTAATGCCATCCAGGGTACCCTGCTGCCCTTCCTGAGCCTCTGAGCAAGTTGGCATCTGGTTCCTTTATGTGCCATCTTGAAAATATGCTTAATTATTTCACTATAAAAAGAAAGATCACATCGTTTAGTCTTCTTTTATATATCCAAGATCTTATAGGCTAGCTTTTCAACACATTGCTCCACCTTCCTTTCGATGCTGCTTATACCTAGGAGAAAATGGCATCCGGAAGGAAGGCTACAGAACCGCCCCGCCCCCAAATCAGCTCTCTTTTTTTTTGCTGTCCTTCCCAAGAGAAGCATGAGATTTTGAACAGAAAGACCAGGCGTGTCTCTGGCACACAGTCAAGCCAGAAATGCAAACACCGTTCGCCAGACCTCCCTCCCAAAGCTGGATCCTGATTAGAGACTCAGGTCACTTTCTGAGGATGGCTTATTTTTAATTAAAGATGTTAATCGCCTTGTTAATACGGAAGCTAATGAGAGCCTGCAGAGTCCCTGGCCACCTCTAATTAGGGTCTGAATCTCAGCATGGAGCAAGAAGCAGAAATGGGGAGCGGGGAAGGGCAGAGCTATTGGGATAACCCCTGAGCTCCCGCCCTCTCCCTCCTGGAGAACCTGAACCGCAGGATTCCCTGTGTGGAGCAGGATGCAGGTGACTGGGAAGTGACTGCATTTTTAATAGCAACATTTAAAATTAGTAGGTCATTTGGAGTGGGGCAGGAAGAAGGAGGAAAGCCTGACCTCCAACTATGGTACAACATGGACCCCCTCCCCCCCACACACACACGGTCCTGCTGCTTGCCTCCAAATTATGTCGTTTCATATCTGTGGATGCACCTTCTAATTGGGTAACCTCATGATACTACTGACCAGGCACCCCCCAGTTGTAGTTAGTGTGGGCATCAGAGAGCCAAGGCCCTTTGGGTGAGCACTTAAACTCAAACACACTTTGCCCATCCTCCAGGCTCCGTGGAGCAAGAGGGCATCAGCTGCTGCCCACCTTGACTCAGTTGCTCTGATCCCGCTGCCTCAGCCACGCTCACTGGTGACTGATTAATTTCCCGCCTGGCGCTGGCCAAAGCCAACTTTCCTTCTCCAGGCCCCTGTTCTCTTGAGCACGCAAAGATAATCAGAAGGCTGAACTTGGCACCTCTTGTCATGCAGGAAGAGTCCAGCTCACCCGTGCACCGTCGTCCTTAATGAGTGGGGAGTGCTTGTCGTTCCACAGAAGCGAGAGAAAGGCCACCTGCCCCCACTGTGGCTCAGATGCTTAAGCATTGGCCTGCCATAAGAACATAAGAACAAGCCAGCTGGATCAGACCAGAGTCCATCTAGTCCAGCTCTCTGCTACTCGCTGTGGCCCACCAGGTGCCTTTGGGAGCTCACATGCAGGATGTGAGAGCAATGGCCTTCTGCGGCTGTTGCTCCCGAGCACCTAGACTGTTAAGGCATTTGCAATCTCAGATCAAAGAGGATCGGTAGCCATAGATCGACTTCTCCATAAATCTATCCAAGCCCCTTTTAAAGCTATCCAGGTTAGTGGCCATCACCACCTCCTGTGGCAGCATATTCCAAACACCAATCACACGTTGCGTGAAGAAGTGTTTCCTTTTATTAGTCCTACTTCCCCCCAGCATTTTCAATGTATGACCCCTGGTTCTATCTTCCAGTCTTCAGGGATGGAGCCTGATTTCAGGGATGCCATGTAAGAGGTTGCTGGTTCTAGTCCACCCAGGGACAAATAATTTAGGAGCAGCAGTGGCGTAGGAGGTTAAGAGCTCGTGTATCTAATCTGGAGGAACCGGGTTTGATTCCCAGCTCTGCCGCCTGAGCTGTGGAGGCTTATCTGGGGAATTCAGATTAGCCTGTACACTCCCACACATGCCAGCTGGGTGGACCTTGGAGCTAGTCCTGCAGTTCTTCTGAGCTCTCTCAGCCCCACCCACCTCACAGGGTGTTTGTTGTGAGGGGGGAAGGGCAAGGAGATTGTAAGCCCCTTTGAGTCTCCTGCAGGAGAGAAAGGGGGGATATAAATCCAAACTACTACTACTCCTCTTCCTCTTCTTCCTCCTCCTCCTCCTCCCTGCTTGGCGATTGCATCAGGTGTTCCAGAAGCTGGTCAATGGATTTCCAAGCCCTGCTAGCAGGCCTGTGGTTCTGTGTTTGGGGGCTATGGGAAACGGAAGCCGAGATCTCCAGGTCCTCTCTCAGCCCTGTCAAAAGGCTCGGATACCATAGGCAAGGAAGCCTCCACTTTCCCCCACCAGTTCCTTTTCAGGATTACAGGCTCGGCAGCAACTGGGTCTCCTAGCTGCTGGACGCTTCTAATTTAAGACAGCGAAACTGAAGAATCAAACCAGCCCTGTCCAGATCCTTCAATAAGCCCTCTTAACTCCTCTGAACAAAAGGGAGCCCTACATTTTTTATCTCGGGATGTCTCAATTGTTTTGTATCAAGACAGCTTCTCCAGCGTGCTTTAAGGCGGGGGTGTCAAACACACAGCCTGGGGGCCAGATCCAGCCCCTTGAGGTGATTTATTAGGCCTGCAAACCAGCTGAGGCAAAGAAAACCCTTGCTCTCCTTGCCTTGCTGGCAAGCCCAGTGGGGTGCGGGGAGGGTTACCTCAGCAGGTTTGTGGGCCTAATAAGTCCTCTTAAAGCAACCATCCCACCTCACTGCAAGCTTGCCAGTCCAGCAACCCCCATTGCCACCCCCACCCCCACCCCCGGGGGCCAGCTCAACAAGTCACATTTATGTCCTAGGCAGCTCTCATAACAAATGACTTCGACAACCCCTGCTTTACATGGTATATTTGAATTGGTTTGTAAACCAGTTTTATATATGCATTTCCTGCTTCTTCCCCCAATGGGCACCCAAAGTGGCTCACAGTTCATTATTCCTCTGTCCGTTTTATCCCTCTGCAACAGCTCTGTGAGTGAGGGTTAGGCTGAGGATCTAGGATTGGGCCAGGGTCGCCCAGCATGCTTCTGTGGCAGAGTTGGGAGCTCAGACCTCGGTCTCCCGGACCCCCGTCTAACATTCTTCACTCCTCCTCACACTGGCTGTTCCGCAGCTTCCTTCAAAGACCTCTAGCGATTGTTACTTGAGCATCAACACTGACAGTTTTCTATTGGAAACCCTTTGTGGTTCTCAGACTTCCTCAGAGGAGAGCTTTGACAGGTAGGTAAGCGAGGTTTGACTCGTTTAAATTTCTAATGTGGAATTATTCAAGATCGTTGTTAGGGAAGACATTGGGAGACGTTGTTTGAAGGGACGTTTTCATCCTGGCCTCAGATTTTTTCAGGTGAATTACAGATGCGGGGAATGCCAGCGCGCCGTGTGTGGTTCCAACTCTGCCTGTCAAATGCCAGATTGAAAAGTGGGCAAAGTAAAGACAAGGTTCCAAGCCCCTGCAGGAACCCGGAGTCCCACCAGTGTGTGGCCTCCAAAGTCCATGCCGTGTGGCCAACCAGGCCAGCATCCGCAACAGCAACTTGCCAGCTGGTGGCCACCCAACTTTCTGCTGTTCGTTGTTTGACAGATAATTTGAGTGTTTGTTCCCATTTTCAGATACAAATGCCGGGGGAATGTGTGGGCTGTTTCTTTTGATCGGGGTGGGGCTTCGAGGGAATGGAGGGGGCTGGGGAACCAGGGTCAGGGCATGAGAAGACCTCCGGAGAGGTTTGCAAAGGGAGTTTTTGCAAAGTTTGTGACTGCCTGATGTTGCTCCCCCCCCCTTTTGTGAGTAGCGATTAAAGTCAGCTAATAAAGTGAATTTAATAAAAAATGCATTGGGGCAGGGGCTTTTCTACCTCCCCAATGCAACATAAACCTTTCTAACCTCCATCTGCTCATTTTAACACTTAAACCTGACTAAACCGTGTAACTAGAACTTTGACCGTTGCTGGCTAAAACCACTAAACCCCAAACCAAACCCCAAACCGTCCCCTCCTCCTCCTCCTCCCCCCTCAAAAATCAACTAACGGAGACCTAACAGCTAATTTTCGACCAGGGCTTAAGCTACTATTTGCCTGAGCTTAGACTGACCTCTCTAAACATGCTAACCTCTGACCTTTGACCTTCCAGATGGCGTATATGTCTCTCTCTCTCTTATTTTCTTTTTTCGTTTTCTTTTAACCATGTACAAATCTCTCTCTAAACTCTTTGAAGGGAACAGTGATAATGAACGCCTGGCGATTGCTAGACAGAGAATTCCGTATCGGCTCGGTCGAGTAGTAGATGAGTGGCTACTCGACAAAGGTAATTAACAATAATTAATTCCGGTTAATTAACGAGCAAGCAAAAAAAAGGTTTAAAGGTGCAGTGCTCTCCCCTTTGAGCCCCCTTGGCCCCTCCCCTCTCTCTTTATTTCCTGGTGGAACATTTCATGTAGGGCCACGGTTCAAGGCTGGTGAAAGAAGACGGTGAGAACCTGTTGGAAATAAGAGGCTCGGCTGTGGCTAAGTTGCGAAGGAGACGTTCATCCGTCCCTCACCCCACCCTGAACAGATGCTTCTGCTTTCTGCTGCCTCCCATCATGCCCAAAAAGGGAACTGGCAGGGCTGTGTACAAACTTCAGATGTGAGCGGAATGCAGCACCATTGCATATCTTCTTTGTGGCACTTGGGGCCACGTCAAAGAGAACAAAGCAGTTGCAGGCGACCAGGGGTGCAGCAAGGGGGAGGGATCTGAGCTGTAGGGAGCCACTGAGATAGACACTCCTGGGATTTGTCTCCTGCTCATTGCGCTCGCTCTGGGACGCATGCTTTGCTGTGTAGAGCGCATGCCTTCTGCTTGGAAGACCTTCCCTTGAATTTCTCAGATGGACCATCATTGGTTAGGGGTTACTGTGCACATGCCCAGAGTTACTCTGTCCAGCATGGTGTAGGGGTTAAAAGCAGTGGACTTTACTCTGGAGAACCGGGTTTGATTCCCCACGCCTCTACATGAGTGACAGACTTATCTGGTGAGCTGGGTTTTTTCCCCTGCTCCTGCACATGAAGCCTGCTGGATGACCTTGGGCTGGTCACCATTCTCTCAGAAATCTCTCAACCCCTATCTACCTCACAAGGTGCCTGTAGTAGAGGAAGGAAGGGAAGAAGTTTGTAAGCTGCTTTGATACTCCTTACAGGAGAGAAAGGTGGGGTATAAATCTAGGGCATACACCCAAACTCTTCTTCCAAAATCATTTTCCCCTCGTCAAAGTCAGAGCCGCCACAGGCCCTCAAACAGGTTGCTCAGTTGAGTGCAACTAGATAGCTCACCTTGTTGTCCTGTCTCTGATCAGCATGGAATGTTAACACTGTGTGCAACGTGACACAATTGTGCTGTGTGTTTTCCCATCTCCTGTCTTTAGCTTTTGGCAGGGGTGGGGGCAGGGAAATGCACGGCATGAGGGTACTGGGGCGTGTGTCATGTTCTCCTAAATGCTTCCAGAAAAAGAGGGAAAGGCATGGCCCAGTGGCAACTCTGTGACAACTATGTGTGCCTTTAGCACCAAGCTAAGGTGTTCTGTTCCTTCCCTTTCCTCCCCTTCCACACCTTCCCAAAACAGAGCTTTCTCATGGGCTCAGAGAAGTCCCAGAGCAGGAGCCCAAAACATACACCTGGTTAATCCGCAGCAGACCTTGCCTGCTTTCCCCTTAGTCAGAGTCACGAGACCTTCCTGTGCTGGGTAAAGGGAGCTGCCCACCCCAAAGGACACTTCCGGGAGGTGGGGGGGGATGTAGGGGCTCTTCTCTCTGGGTCTTTCAGTCTCCCTATTGCCACTATTGCGCTTTCCCTCCTTTGGGGGCATTAACACTAGTAGATACCAAGTGATGCCTGGTGGGTAGTTTTTTAAGTGTGCATAGGGTTTGAATGAATTAGCATATGTAAATAAACAGAGGGCAGCTTCCTGAGAGAGTTGGGAGGTCTTGCTTTTGCCCACGCTGTCAACCTGTCTTTCTACACAGGATATCGACTCCAGTGAGGGAGGCGACAGGCTTTTTGCTAACTCTGGCATAGCACCCTGCGCTGGCCACCTCAATTTGTTGAGCCACTAGTCCGCCCTGCCAGCCACTGCTTGTGGAACACCCCAGCCGTGGCTCCTGCTTGTGGGTCCACTTATTTATTTCCTCTCTCCCTACATACATCCAGTTGGGATAACATGTGCCGATTTGGGCGGTGCCTCTTTTCACCAGCTTTGCAAACTATCCCTGGTTTTTTTGTGTCTTTTGAGGACTTGTTCCTTACATTTTTGGGGGGTGAGCGCTGCACCTTTAACGCTGTAAACTCAGTGGGGAAAGAACAACCGTAACCAACAGAAAAGGGAAAAAAATTGTTTTAAATCTTAATTTAACTAGTTAATAACTTTTTTTTAACTCAAACCAAGTGCTAAACAGTTTTTTTAACCTTATAAATTCCAAATGTCTTAATAACCGCTAGTTGGCTTTGCTTTTCTAAAGGGGATAAGCATCTAAATGTATCTTTTAATGTCTATAACTTGATGGTTTAAACAACAACAAAAATGAAAACAAAAAAAAACACAGTTAAAGGGGCTTTTAATGAGTTTTCTAAACAAAAGAAAAAAAGAAGGGAAGAAAAACCGTCAGAAAGGAGGGCGATGAAGGTAACAGGAAACCTGGGCGAGAAATGATCCTATGTGAATACTGTGGAGCTTGCTGGGGAAGCACATCATTTGATACATTTATGTACATTATAGATGCATGTTGGTGAAGCCACGCCTTCTTCTTCCACACAGTCTCTCACACATGGCACGTACACACATGTACAAATAGGCACCAGAACACATGTTTTTGCAAAGAGGCACAAACAGGACTAGGACGAATGCCGTAAGGGACCAGTGGGATTTTTGTAGCCAGGCGGCCTTCTAAGGCAAATTCTCAGGCTTCACACAGCTCTTGTAAACAGAGCAGGAGCTTCTTATCATGTTACTTCACAAAAGAAGAATTCTGTATAGCTCGAGAGATCTCATTCTTATCTACAGCCCTGCCTCCCACACACACACACACATCTGAGCGAACCATTATTGTCTCTGCTTCTCGGTTTGTTTGAGAGCAATGTTTTCAAACACCCAGTTGCTTTTACAGTCTCCAAAATTCATGTGTGCGACAAGCAAGGCTCAGAACAAATATCTTTCCAAATATCAGCCAATTTAACAACCGTGTTTTCCCCCTTCCCTAAGAAATTTTGGGAATTGTAGCACAGAATTGTTTGGGGGGGGGGGGGGCAGGCATCAGATGGAATCCGTAGTGCCCACTGACTCTTCCCAGGTGTCCCTTAGAAGGAAACTGTGACATCAGACAACTCTGATGTGCTCTGGTTGCTACAAAGCAAAGCTGCAGAAGAATTCTACCTGTCCTGCTGCAGGTGAGATGAAGGTCTAACCAAGTAGCTAGAAAGGACAGGCATCTCTTTTTCCCAGTGGAAAACCTGCAATGATTTTGCAGTGGCCTTTCTCCCTAGACCAGGGGTAGGGAACCTGCGGCTCTCCAGATGTTCAGGAACTACAATTCCCATCAGCCCCTACCAGCATGGCCAATTGGCCATGCTGACAGAAAACTGATGGGGTGGATTCGAACATCGGAAACAGGTCTACCAATAAAAGCCCATTAGAAAATACTGGATCCAAGAGGCCTTCCTCCGTCCCCCAACTCTTAATATTGGTTTGAGCCAGGAGCTTACTTTAACTGATTTTCCTGTTCCCGGCGCCAAATTGTGGCGATGCTGTGTAGGGTTTCCAACACAAGGGTGGGTTGCCATTGCCTGCCTCTGCATAGCAACCCCAGGCCTTCTTGGTAATCTCCCATCCAAGTACTGATCAGGCTCAGCTTCCAAGATCAAGCTAGCCTGAGCCACTCCAGTTGGGTTTTTTCTGTTCCTGTAGTCATTGGAACATTCCATTGGGGAGGGGGGAATAAAAGACTCCTTGTGTATTTTCTTTGCTCAAACTGTGATTTTCCCCCCCAAATGGCATGGGTCCTGTCAGCTGTGCTTTGCAGATATCACCAGAAAGGGCAAACCCTTCTCCTCTGTCCAACCAAGAGTAGATGATGATCGAGAAATATTTCGTAAGAGTCAGTGTTGAGCGAGGAGGCTTTGCGAGGACAATGGCTGCCAATGTAACCGCAGTTGGCGCCCAGTTTGCGCAAGTGCGCTTTGAAGCACGAACCCTCCGAAGGGCAGTGTGACAAGCAGATTTGGATCCTGGCAACCGAACCCCAACTTCCACATATTTGCAGCAACGGAGAGAAGGCAGAATTGGGCTAGAGTTACACCTGTCTGATTTCAAAGCAAAATACTTCATTAGAGCATTGGAAGATCCACCCGACCCGGGTGATTTTAGCATGCAAAGGTTGCTCTTCTCTTGCTGCAACGCTTTTGGCTCCCGCAGTTCCTTCGCTGCCAGCTTTTTGGGGGGCTGGAGAGGGAAAGGCAGCCTCAGTAAGCCAAAAGCTGCCTCGGACTTAACACACTTGCAAGAATTGGATGAAGAGGGCAGAGAGAGAAGGCTGCTGCTGAGATCGGCTTGCTCATGACCGCCTGCGTAGACTGTTGCATTAAGGGCTGGGTGGTGGTTGTTTTTTAATGCCCAGCACTAAAAAATACACTAACAAAGACAGAACCTTTCCATCGATAAAGGCAAGGTCTTTCCAGCTGTACAGCGGGAGCGAGAGAGATAGAGCTATTACCAGATACAGTAAATTTGCCTCTCTAGAACAGATAATGGATCAATCTTCATTGAGCTCGGCTTAAGGAAACAAAGCCACATTTGAACCTGTGTTATTATTCATGCTGTTGATTGCTTCACTTTACAGCTGCTGCGTCTACCAGTGGGCCTCAACAGTTGTTCCTGATTTTAAGGGCTTTTGAGCACAGAAGCGTGCCAGGTTTTAGACTCTGAGGCTGCAAAGTGAGCATGCTGGTGCCCTAAACCCACTGGTAGGCACAGACCCAGCTAGCCCAGCAAGAGTCAATCTCCTTTCCCCCGCTCTCCCTTTGATTCAGGACTCGGGTGCCCTGTTCTGGGGAAAGTCGCTTTTGCCAAATCCTGCCCCATCGAAGTAACCCAGTCTCTGCCGGAAGCATTTACAGTATATACCAGTGATTCTCAACCTGGGGGTCGGGACCCCTTTGGGGGTCGAACGACCCTTTCACAGGGGTCGCCTAAGACTCTCTGCATCCGTGTTCTCCATCTGTAAAATGGATAAATGTTAGGGTTGGGGGTCACCACAACATGAGGAACTGTATTAAAGGGTCACGGCATTAGGAAGGTTAAGAACCACTGGTATGTACTGTGCTGGAACAAGATGTTAGGAGTCTGGCTGCTGGCGTATGGAGGAGCTGATATGTCTCAGAAAAGAGAAGGCCAAACCACACTTGCCTGAAATCCCTTATGAGTGCTAGTTGTTTCCAGCAATGAGATACAAAAAACTCTGTTCATGTTCAGAGGCACCCTCTTTTAACTAAACTCCAGACCGAGGCTGGGCTGAGACCAAACCCAAGCCTGTCTCACATCTGCACATTTCTCCCTGCCTCTTCTTACCTCCAGTGAGCCCCGCACTTATGCTGCTTTCTTGCAGCTCTGCTACCTCATAGGTTTCTTCTGGGCTGCTCTGCCCAGCCTCGCAGGGCTGGCTGTTCTGAAAGCAAGAATTGGGGGGGGGGGATTGTGCCCGGTCCAACCTGCCTGAATGATAAGAGTAACAGGGGAAGGGAAGCACACATACACAGCGAGAATATCAGCTACTCAGGCGGATTTGCTTCTGAATTATGCCTCCCAGGAGGTTGCTAAGCCGTCTTGGCCGCCACAGATGTTTCATTTGGCACAAGTCCTGTTTTCTCTCTCTCCTCTCTCTCTCACACACGCACACAGACACTGTCTCTCATGCACCATGCGCACTCACCTTTTGTTTGCTGTTGAATTGCAGGATTTTAGCAACACGAATGATAGACTCTGGTAGTTTCCTGCTTCGAGGCATGTTATGCTTTTATAGAATCCGTTTGCAGGCTTCCATGCAGGAGGAGCAACAGCATTCACACATGCCCATGGTTGAGGGCAGGCATGCTCGTGCATTTTCACACCCTGCCAAACATCCAGGTGGGGAATAAATGTGACAACAGGAAAAAAAATATGACATTAAATCAGAGGAGGAGACAGTGGCTACTGAGAACGAAAACTAATTAAAGCTCTAAACCAAAAGGGAAGAGAGGAAATTCCACGGTTGGGTTGGGAATGATAGGGAATTTGGGAAAAGGCCAGCAAGCATCTGTTTATTTTGGGCCTAGTTAACCCTCAACCAACAGCAAAATTAAACAGAAATAATCTTGTTTTCTAAATGAAGGGCGGAGGGACCAAAAAAAATTAATGAGGGACTCAGAGGGTTAAAAATATCCGTTTTCAAACTTCTCCACGCACGCACACAAAAATAGAGCTGTTTATTTTTAAGCCAGGGTTCTGTTTTTGGTTGGTGGGTTTTTTTCTTTTTTTTAAAAAAAACCAGATTAGGAAGGTTCAGTCGGCTCCATCTGGAGACGCTTTTTTTTGGTTGCAACAGACGTTCCCTTTAACATTTCTCCATCTCTTTTTCTGTTTCTTAAAAAAAAAACCTCACCATGAAACCGTTTGAACGAAGAGTGAGCGAGGCAGGAGGGGGCCTCTCCCTGTCAGATACTGGCAGAGTTTGAAGCTATGCAGCTGGCTGGGGAAGCCACTAATAAGCAGTCCCTGGTGGGGGGGTGGCAGGGGGGGGAAAGAGAATTGGGCCTAGTGCTTCTCCCTTGACTCCCTCATCCACCTCCCATGTAGGAAAGGGCCCCCAATCCTGCCTTCAGCAGCCCATTTAGCCCCCCTTTGAGGTGACATGCCACACGACCCAATCATGAAGTGCCCCTTCCCCCTAATTTTGCCCCGATACCTTCCAAAAACCCATTTGCCCCATCCCTTACTCTGCGTCCTCCTATGGACCCACATAGCACCGTAGACAAAACAAGAGAGAGAATTCGTGCCCAACATCTTTTTTCAGGAGGGGAAATGGCTTTGCAGATAAGTAAAGCCATACCAGGCGAGCCTCTGCGAGATTCGTTCTCAAATTTTCTGCATGTTTTTCCTTCAGCACTTGCAATTACTGGAGTTCACAGTTCAGATGGGGGGATAGCCCTTTCCTTTACACCAGGGGTGTCCAACTCTGGTGCCTCAGATGTTCATGGACTACGATTCTCAACAGGCCATGTTTGCAGGGGCTGATGGGAATTGTAGTCCATGAACATCTGGGGCGCCAGAGTTGGACACCCCTGCTCTACACATACCATATTCCTGGTGTGAAATGGCTTAGAGTTAACATGTGCTCCATGGGGCTAAACCTGCCGGTTGCTTGGATGATACCCTGTATTTTTGTCCCAGCTATGTAAAGGGCATCTCCTTGAATACACGGAGCTGCCTTATATTTAGACCTTTGATCTGTCTCCTCTGACTAGCCGTGGCTCTCCAGGATCTCAGCCGGGCCTTTCACATAACCTGCAACCTGGAGATTTAACCTGGGACCACCGGCGTGCTCTGCCACTGAGCCACAGCCCCGTCCTTCTGCACCACCGATCCAAGCGACATAGAGGTTTCTTGGGGCTGCTAACCATGCTAGAGAGCAGATCACCACTCAGAGCCGCTTGTGACTGGATCTCACAACATATTTTTATTAGCATTAAAAAGCAGCAGGGGAGGCATCTGAAGAAGTAAGCTCTGACTCACGAAAGCTCACGCTGGAATAAAAAGCTGTTAGTCTTCAAAGGGGCCCCTGGATTTCTGTTTTGTTTTGCTACAATCGACTAATGTGGCTACTCCCCTGGTTTTCTCAGGACTACCATGCTGGGGAAGGGAACCTTTCCCCTGTTGGGCCTAGTAGCAGCATGGGGAGAGGGAACTGATTTCTCTCACAAAAAGACCCTGGGGGTGGAAGTTAACCTGACCTTCCCTCTATACCAGAGGTGTCCAACTCTGGCGCTTCAGATGTTCATGGACTACAATTCCCATCAGCCCCTGCTGACATGGCCTATTGGCAGGGGCTGATGGGAATTGTAGTCCATGAACATCTGAAGCGCCAGAGTTGGACACCCCTGCTCTATCCCCATTCCAGATGGCACAGGCACAAACAACCCAGGATGCTTTAAAAATCCATTGTGAAGGCCTATCCACGGGACTCCCAATATGTAATGGACACTTCCAGCCCTTTTGTCAGGAGGATTAGCTGTGTGCCATTCTAGGACCCTCCCCGGATGTTAGAAAATTCCCCCCTGAATACTCACTGAGTGGGATTCTGTATGAACCTTTTCTCAAGACGCAGGCAGTAACTCCTGCCTGTGATTCCCATTGAGCATTTGGGCACCACTTAACCTGGCAGGCTGCCTGGAGGCATAAGACATAGAAGTCTCCATGACAACGTTTTTACGTTTTTGCCGTGTTTTCTCTTCCCCTCCTCCTGCTGTAGTGTATGCATGCCTCTCTCTCCTCTCACACACACACACTTTGCACACACCCTTACACATTACAACAGTGGTTGGGCTTTCACCTGGGAGCTTTCCACTACCGGGCTTCGCACCTAACTGCCACTCTTTCCCTTCAAAGTGACGTGTCCTTCCCTCCTTTTCCACCTCAATACATATACCCCCACTGTATCTCCTCTATTCACACATTTCTTCCCTCTCTTTACCCCCTTTCCTCCCCTCCAAAGGCCATATCTGATGTGGCATACCTCTGCTGTGTAGGCCTAACTCCTGGCTTCAGCTGCTAAGCTCTTCACACACACTCACTCACACATACACACACACGCTGATGGGACCAAGCGCTTCTTTACAAAACTCCCTTCACCAGCACCCCAGATGGTCCCATATCTGTCCTCAGTGTAGGTTTCTTGGCCTTTCTTGAATAGCTCTTATCTGACTTGCCATCCAAGCATCCTTGGAGTTGTCCTGCCGTGGACAATGGGACATCCAGAGCAGCCTAGGTGGATTGGGGAGAGAGAACAGGGCAAAGCACAAAACTGCAGCTCACGTATAGAACAGGCCTGCTTTGGGGAAGACAGTCCCGCTACTACGATCTCCCACAGTTTTAAGAACCGGCCTGAGGAGGGCACAGGGAGAGAGGATATCTGGCATAACAAAGGACCTCCTCGACTATTTCTCTGTCAGCCACCGACCTTTGGCCCTCTTCGTTCTCGCTCACTCTTCGTCCTGCGCAGGGTGCATGAAGATGAATCCCAAAAATGGGCCAACTGGTTGGAAAGCACAAAGTGGCGATGGGGCTGTTACGCTGGGCACTTTGACGAGAGAGCAGGGAGAAGAATTGCAAAATGAACTGGTGGCCGTGATGGATGGATAGAAAGACACACAAAGAAATATAAGTTGAAAAGACGGATGGGCTAAGAATGTTCTGTCTTTCAGATCCGTCTTCCTCTTTTCTCCCTTTATAAAATAGATTAGATAAGAATGTAGAAAGTCTAGATTGCATTCGATTGATTCCAGCCTCCTGAATTGTTGCAAGGCCACCGCCTCCCCCCAACCCAGTTCCAATGAGCGGGTGAATATCGGCCCCACTGGCATATAGGGCATGGCCCTGACCTGGGCTGATGGCTCCTTTCATCCCAAGGGCATCCGCCCTCCTGCCCCAAGTACCCCTTTTTCTACTGGACTGCTTTTGTGAGTGAGTAGAAGCCATTACGCTGTTTTTAGGGTGATCAAATGCAGCCAAGAAGGGAGCTAAAAAAAGGTGAACCAGGAGAGAAAGTGTGGCGAGATTGCTCTCTTGGGAAGAGGGGACGAGAAGGTGTGGAACTAGAAGGGAAACGCAGGGACAAAAAAATGGGCCAAGTGCAGTTAGGTTATAGGCCCGGTAGGTGCGGTCGTTGGACCCCATCTGCCTTCCTGAACCCTGAATCCCTGCCAGTTGGACTTTGCACCTCTTGTCTTCTCGATGCTGAGCTTCCCACCCCAACGAGCCCTCAATTCACCTTTGCCACCTTCTTCTGTTGCCCTTCTGGCTCCTTCTCTTCCTCCTCACAGGTTTCCCTCCTCTCCCCAACAGGTCGCCAGCTGACCATATTCAACAGCCAGGCCGCCATCAAGATTGGAGGCCGGGACCAAGGTCGGCCCTTCCAGGGCCAGATCTCAGGCCTCTACTACAATGGGCTCAAAGTGCTATCCCTGGCTGCCGAGAGTGACCCAAAAAATTGATAGCGAAGAGATTGGGAGGGGAACTCCGCGGTACTGGTGGGAAGCGCAGGAGTGCCGCCTGTCATGACCACGGAGACCACGGCCCACTTCACCCTGCTGGGCGGATATGTCCACTACCATCATGGAGACTACTACCATCGAATTACGGCCACGACTCACAACGCGGGCGGCTGGCGTTCTCCCCCCCACCATGCGCGACAGCATCACACAGGTTAGTGGGAAAGAGCTCTTGGAAGGGGACCCGGGCTGGTGCCAAGCAGGTGGTGCCAAGGGGAAGCTGGCAAAGGGAGGCTTCAGGTAGGAGAAACCCAGAACATTGAAAGCTTCAGAGTTCTGTTCCACTAGACCCTAAATTGTGCCTGCAGACAAGCTGCGCTCTTTTTCAAGTCTGAATTACCAATGAGCAAAATTGTGCTTCATTTGTTGAATGTGTTTATTTTCGCTAGGCATGGTAAATGGAGAGCCAAGGACTCCACAGGGCACTCAACCCCCCCCCCCCCCACACACACACACACCTTTGAAATTTCAGCACATTTTGCCTCTGTAGCCTCAGAAGGACTAGAAACTTGGATTCCTTTCTTTTTCAAAACACGTTTCTCAAAACCCTGGATTAGATGCCTCAAAATCACACTCTTGGGCCTTTGCTGTATTTCCATGGATGGCAGGAAGTGCTCTTCTGTGTCTGTTCTAACCAAAAGCGGACATGTATGAAAATTGGTTAGTGGGGTCCCAAATAATTAGGATTCCAGGACTAGATCCAGCATTAGAGCACCCCCCCCCCCAAGCCTTCATGCACAGAAATAGGACATGGGGAAGGGGGGGGGGCGTGTGCATTGTCCTGGGTGCCTTGGAGGAGAGGCAGAAGACAAATGGATGGATGAGAGCCTCGCTCCTTTCTCTGCAGGCCCGCTGTGCGTTTCCTGGGTCTTTCACTCCCCAATCGGAACCCTTCGAGACTTGCCATTGTGTTCATTGGACGTCACACCTTGTTGCCCTCTCCAGATTCTCCATGCATTTTTCATCCAGTGTTCATAGTTTTTCACTGGCCATAAGGGCCAGTCAAAGTGGGCTGGGCTTTGGCAGGAGCAAGCTAGAGCCCCAGTACAACATCCTCCGCGGGCCCGTTGTTGCCTGCCTGAGGGAGCCCTTCGCATTTCGGCTTGTCTCAAACTCTGCTGCTTTCAATTGATAACCAAGTGGGTAGTTTTTAGGGTCTGTAGGGTTTGGATATAAATTAGCAAATGTAAATGAGCAGCGGGCATCTCCCTGGGGGCGCTTCAGGTTGTTTTCGACTGCTTTGCTATCCCATCCTTCCAGTGAAGTTACTGCCAAGGAGACAAGACTGGTTTTCTGGGCTGTCACTCTCTAACCCTGGCGTAGCTCACTGTGCCTCCAACCCCAGTTTATCAAGCTGTATCGTTTTCCCCCTGCCAGCTGCTGCTCAGACAGAAGAGAAGGATCAATCCAAGCAAATATGGAACGGAGCTTAATGTTAAAGAATCGGTGCTGTGGTGTAATGGCTAAGTTTGTTGGCTCAGGATTTGGGAGTCTTTGCTTCAAATCCCAACTCTAATTCAAAGCCAGCTGGGCAGCCTTGGGTTAGGCATTTTCTCTCAGACTAACCTTCCTCACAGGGTCGTTGTAAGGATAAACCCCTCCTGAGGACCGCCCTGAGCCCTCCGGGGGAGGGCGATATATAAATTAAACATCTAATCTAATCTAAACATAGGCAATGAACATCTGTGTTTCTCTGTTATCCTGGAAATGCTTTTGAATAGTTCTAACGCAAAGCAGATTTCCTGGCCACTGTCAAATTCAGCAGAGATGGGCCTCAAACTGCTTCTGCAAAGATTTTAGTCATGGAACTTGGTGGGTGTGTGTGTGTGTGGGTGGGTGGGTGCGTGCGTGCGTGCGTGCGTGCGCGCACATATGTGATTGTTACGCTTTTGCCAAGGAATCCTGCAAGACTTGCCTTGCTCTACGACATCAGTTCCTTTGAGCAGATCTCAGAGATGCCGGGGCGAGAGAGCTAAGCTTGGCTTCAACTGTTTGCCTGAAGTTTTATTTATATAAGCCCCAATTCACGCACATCAATTGGCACTGAGGGCACTTTACAAAATACTGTAAAATGCAATTACCACACCAGCTGCAGACATATTATAATGTAATGAAATCACATAAAAATATTAATTCCTTTTTTAAAAGCAGAAAGGGACACCAAGAGGGAGCCAATGGCAGGTCCCCTAACATTTCTTTGCTTATTTGTTTATTTGTTTATTTAAGGTATTTGCATCTCACTTCCAGAAAGGAATATACTTGGTCAAAAAAAAACCCACTGCTTTTCTGGGGCTTGTTCAATGAAGAAAAGTTTAACAATGAACTTCATAGAACTCTTCGTCAGGCACTTGTCATGCCCATCCGGTGAAGGGTTTTGTGAGGCTCAAAAACTAGCATTATCAGATTGGTTCCACATGGTGCGTCCATGATACAGGTCGATTCTTACCTGTTACGGGGAGGCTCTACACGACATTGTGAAAAACCCAGTATTTTCTTCTTGAGTTAGATTCCCACCCCCCACCCCCCTTTCTTTTTCTAAATATATATCTAGTTTGCAGAAGCACAACTTTGTCACTGATGGGCAGTCCTTGGCTATTATTCCACAACACCCTGAGATGGCCGCTCTGGCGTGACTGCAGGGGAGTGCCCAGAGGCAGCCCCCTCACTTGCATCCCGGCTAATGGTCAGTTCCTTCCCATTCATTGGGTCTTCCTCCACCAGCTCCCAAGCTAGGCACCGACTGCTGCCACCCTTGCATTTGTTTGTTTGCATTGGCACCATAACGTCGTAATGAGTTGGCGCCTTAATGACATAGAATTGGTGCTGGTTGAGATATTATTTTATAATGTCTCAGAAAAAAGGCCATTATGGGACAGCGCTGGCTGGGGGGGATCCTGTCGGCACAAGAGAAGGGCCAGAGGTAGACATTCGCTGGGATCTCAAGAGAGAAGGGATAGAATTTGATACCCCTCCCCCCAACCACATTTTAATAGGCAGACCTAAAACGCTGTGAAAATGGATCAGTACCCAAAGTGGCGTGGATCCCCTGTTGTCATTCCAGATGCAACTAATGTCGCAACAGGGCTGCAGAGAACAGCCAGAGTGCGGAGTGGGCCTCGTACATCACTTTGAGCTGGTCCAGTGACCATTATCAATCTAATTCGCATCTCCTGCGCCTAATAATACGGCAGTCATCTGTCCCAGCTCTCCATCCCCGTGTGCGATCAGCGGTGAAGTAGGCACGATTCATAATTAGCCGCATGCTCATTTCGTTTCTAAACTGCCCTCCCAATTCAGCGAGAGTTTGGCAGGTTATAAAATAAATGAAACCGCCATTCATTAAATGAAATCACCCCGCAAATGCAGAAGCAAAGAGCGACAGCGACCAGCTGGTCCCGAAATGTTGCAGAGCTGACCTTAGGCGAATCTCGTTGGGTGGCTGGTTTCGTCGGGCCAGAGCCGTCACCTAGAAAACATTGCTGTGCTTTTCAAGTCTTACCAGCTTGTTCCCTGCAGAAAATTATGAGCAGGGCCTCTCGAACGAGCTGTCACAGAGAGCCTTCTGGCTAGACCAGGGGTCTGCAACCTGCGGCTCTCCAGATGTTCATGGACTACAAATCCCATCAGCCCTTCTGCAGGGACTGATGGGATTTGTAGTCCGTGAACATCTGGAGAGCCGCAGGTTGCAGACCCCTGGTTAGACCGTGCCAGCATCTTTGAGTCTTGGTCAGAGGGAACCCCCTGAAAGAAACAGAGAAGCCCACTACAGACCCTAATACTCTCCGGGCTATGGAGGACCCCTCGCTTCTTGAAAGGATTCTAGAACTACAGCTACGGAGGATGTTCTGCTCTGGACCCAGAGGCTTCAAGGTGCACCCTTTGCCCCGTGCTTGGGCTGTGCTCACGTGACAAAGACTTCCCACCCTCGACCACCCCTTGACCACAGTAACAAGCTGGAGTCTTTCTTTAGCCGCAGAGTGTTTGTTGAACAGCACCGTGGTTGATTCCACGCAGGGCCATGAATACGCTCCCCTGCCATGGCAACAACAGCCAGTGGGGCAGGAACGACATCCATGCGATCTGCTCCCACTCGGCTCACTGCTGCCACCCCCACCCCCACGGCTGCTCCTCCTTTCTCTCCCTTTGTGCCTGCACAAAAGCAGAGGCATCAGGGTGACTGCATCTGGTCTTCCCACCGCCAGAGCCCCAGAAAGCTCTCCTTCCCTCTCGCTTTCCCAGCCGAGCCAGACTGTGGTGGTACGGCACAGCTTGGCAGGGAATGCAGAAAAGCCCTTCAGAGGGCTTAGCGGATGGGAATGGTGCGTAGCAGCAAGCTGCCCTGCACCATTTGGAAAGCAGAGGTCAGGTCTACCCCCGCCCCCTGGATGACGGCAACAGGCAAAGGATCCACACAGGCACGCCACTGCAGCTACGGTGAAGAACCCTTTGTGACCCCGATCAGAGTAGGTTTATTTTTTATGTGGTTTGAAAGCCTCAGGAATGCCACAAGTCATACTTAGAAGGGACACATCATTGCATGGACATTCTCTTTGAATGCAGGAGTTTTCAGCTTTCCTTTTAGAGATAAATCTGCCTATGGAAGCAGCCGGAGTCTTCCTTCCCTGCTGTATAAGATACGCTTCTGGCTTAAGTGCTTCTTGAATTGGGGCCACTGTTAACGTGCCAGAAAGGGTGGAGTTGCCAGCTTTCCTACCCAAAATCCTCTTTGTTGCAGTCTGGACGTGAGTGATCCCTGGCTGTTGGGTCAAACCAGTGTGGTGTAGTGATTGAGGTGTCAATTAGGACCAGGGAAATCCAGGTCCAGCTCCCCACTCATGCCGGGAAGGATTGCTGGGTGACCCTGGGCCAGTCACACACTCTCAGCCCTGACCCTGTTTACTACTTGGATGGGAGTCCTCCAAGGAATGCCGGGGTCATAGTCAGGGACGGAGTGAGGGGGAAGTGCGCTCACTGTGTGTGCGCACACTGTGCGCCCCTCCAAGCCCCCGAAACACCCCATCCTGACCCTGGAACACCTCGCTCCCAGAACGCTCCCAGAACGCCTCCGCAAGGAAGGCGCCCGGTGCGTCCGTCCCTGTTCCCCCCCCCCCCCCCGCTCCCTTGGCGCTACGCTTCTGGTCATGGTGCAGAGGCAGGGAGTGGCAAACCATCTCCCAATACCCTACAGCATTGGCCATGCCAGCAGGGGCTGATGGGAATTGTAGTCCATGAACATCTGAAGTTCCAGAGTTGGACATCCCTGCCCTACAGGGTCACCATAAGTCAGCTGTGACTTGACAGCAAACGCAAATTCTGGTGGGCCTTAGTCATCGCAATGGCGATTCTGCTGCTGGGACGATGCTAGATTGCCTCGTCCGGCCAGCATTTCCCCTGTCTTGCTTGCTCAGCTCTGGACTCCCGTGTTTTTATTCTGCCTTGCCTCCAACGGGTCTTAAAGAAGATGCCCATCAGTCCCGGCAAGTTAAAACAATTCAACAGTAGAATTTTTAATTACCATTAACTAAGCACCCCGTTTGCCATTTAACTGGACCAGAAGGCCACCAATGCAGCTGCAAGAGTTTTAGGCCTTGCAAACATCTGTTCATTGGACTGCTCTGTCAGAGACACCAACTTTGTGTTTCCTCTGTCCAACGACGGTGCCCTCCTTCACTCTTCAAGAAGACCTTTCCTTAGTGATGGGGCCACAGCTGTGAAAAGCTGACATCTCATGTATCTGTAAGGCAGGACAGCAGTTTGGTTCAAGGGGAGCCATTGGCGCACAGGGTCAGCTGCCCTAAACCAGCCATGCTCACTTCGCGTCTTGATAGTGGAAGTTGTTTGTTTTGAATTGTCGAAGGCTTTCATGCCTGGAATCAACTGGTTGTTGTGGGTTTTAGGGGCTGTGTGGCTGTGGTCTAGTGGTTTTTGCTCCTAATGTTTCACCCGCATTCATGCCTGGCATCTTCAGAGACATGTCTGTGACAGACCCCTGCCCAGAAAACCCACAAAACCCGGTTGTTTGTTTTAATTTATTTTATTTAAAGTCTGCCTTTCTCGCTGCGACTGAAGGCAGATTGCAAAATTGGAAAAACCATGCAACAGTGTAAACAGTGCAGCAATTGGATGGCAAAATGTAGAAATCAATGCAGTACAAACAACATAACCCACACAGTCAACGGTGCAATAAACTACAACTCTTATTCCCTTTATGAAAGTGTTTATTTAAAGTTTTCATTTAAAACTTTTTTTAAAACTCTTTCCCTCCGTTGCAGCCACAGGGCATCTTTATTAAGCCCTTTGAAAATATTTGGTGTGGTTTTCCGCCCAATATCTCTGTGAGGAGACTGCAGGTTCCCTAGTGACTCCACATTGGAGGAGGGATTTGAACCCAGCGCTTTCAGAACTTGCAGCCATTGGACCACACCATATTTCAGGGTTTCTTCTCACACTGGAAAGACACAAGCCAGAAACAAAAATGTATGTTTGGCGTCCCTGAATCCTAGAAGGGAATGTGGCATGCTCTTCTTTCTCCCCACACTGGATTCTTGATTTGTACATGCCACAGATTCCAAGGTGGCTGTAGGAGTCTTCTGTGCTCCAGCCATGGTCTTTCTCTCCGGGCCTGGTTGCTGCAGTTTATGCCTTCTGTAGGGACCCACAAAAGTCAGGGAGGGGGCTGGTTACGGATGCTTCCCCACAACCACAGAATCCATAGGGGAGGGGAAAAAATAACAACCCCCCCCCCCTTTAAAAAGTCAGGTTTTCCTTCTTCTGATGGTGCAGATGATGTTGCTTGGAAGGAAAAAAACGCTGACAAAGTCCTCTTCGGGTTGCCACGGCAACTGTGGCAGTAATTAGGCCGGCCTGGTTTCGCATCCCTGGAAAGGGGAGGGGAAAACAGGGAAGAGACAGGTGGTGTGAAGATATGAGAGGAATTGGAGGGGGGGGGGGAGATTTGACTGATGCCACACATAATTGAAATCATCCCCTTGTATTTTGCATTAATTCATCTGGAATAACCACCCCTGCCTGGTTCAGTTCTCCTGAGCACTAATTTGGATTTGCGCTCAGAAGCACGGTTTTCCCTATAAGCTTTCGTTGGAGTAGCCGGGGAAGAAGACGAGTCGGATTTATACCCCCCCCCCCTTTTCTTTCCTGTAAGGAGACTCAAAGGGACTGACAAACTCCTTTCTCTTCCCCCCCTCACAACAAACACCCTATGAGGTGGGTGGGGCTGAGAGAGCTCAGAAGAACTGACTAACCCAAGGTCACCCAGCTGGTGTGTGTTGAAGTGCACAGGCTAATCTGAATTCCCCAGATAAGCCTCCACAGCTCAGGCAGCAGAGCAGGGAATCAAACCCGGTTCCTTTAAAGTACACCTGCTCTTAACCACCAACGTCACTGCTGCTCCTTGAGCTGGGGAAGGGGGTGGGCGGGATCCACCGTGTTCTCACATTCCAAATGTGCTTAAACAGCGTGTTAAATGGTAGTGAGTCGCATAGCTGGAGTATTTGGAGGCAGTATGGCCACTGTATGCGTGCAGGATAGTAGTGTGATTCCCAGCAGGCTAGTTTGCCAGGGCGCGGCTCCAAAGGCAGCCGTGGAAGAGGCTCACCCAATTATTGGGGGACCTGACCTTGCAGCTCGTCAACCATCCCTCTCTCCTCAAGGGCCTTTGCAGCAAAAGCACTTGGCTTCCCAAGGGCCCTTTGCAACACTCCAGTCCGTTCCTGCCATTCCCCTTGGCCACTCGACCCCTCCGTTGGGGGGGGCGGGCGGTACAGCCTGGCTTCCCGTGGACATCCTTCGCAGCAGCACACAGCTCATTGCAAATCATTGCCTGCCAAGCCTGAGCACAGGAGGGAATCTGGGCAACCAGCCACGTTTCGTGGGACGGGCTGTTATGGTGCGGAGCCATTCGAGAATGCCTGGGGTGTGACATTTATTGCGGCAGCAATGATTTGAACTCCCGATTGCCGGATTTTGTCGTTTTCAAGGGGACTGTTTCGGTACCTTTTCAGTGCGAGGGATTCAGGCTGGGAAAGGGAAACTCCTGCGGGGACAAGATGGAAGCAGAATGTATTTCTAGTATCTTTCAGCATTGGAAAGGGGGAAGGATCAAGTACGTCTGTGAGCATGTGCAGAGTGAAGGATCAAGTACGTCTGTGAGCATGTGCAGAGTGCATTTTCATCAGTGACACCACAGTTATACTTGGAATCGTGGGCGGCCTCTGGGAAAGCTTCAGCCCCTATCTTAAGAGAAGACGACACAGACTGACAGGCTGGAAACCTGGGCCTGAATCTCTAGAAGAGAGACTCTCTAAAAAAGAGATGAGCTATAAATGACCTTTAGCCCTTAAAGCCGAGATCCAGCAGCCATAAGGTTGCCAACTTTGGGTTGGGGAATTCCTGGAGATTTGGGGTAGACCCTGTGTAAGGTGGGGTTTTGAAGAGAGCAGAGTATAATACCACAGAGTCCACCCTGCAAACGTGGCCATTTTCTCCAGAAGAACTGATGTCTGTCATCTGGAGGTCAGCTGGAATTTCTAGGGATGATCAGGCTCCACCGGGAGGTTGGCAGCATTAGGCAGGCACCTCTACTGGGAAGGCACTGCGCCCGTGCTCATAGGTATCGCCTTCCTTGCACCTTCCAGAGCTAAGCCCTGACATTGGCAGAATAGGACCAGAGCGGAATTTCAGGTGAGCTGTGGCTCGGCTGAAGCCCAGGGCAAGAGAACACCAATGTGTGCGTAGGAAGGCGAAGGGCGGTGATGCGCATCGAGAGGCTGCTAAAACGAGTCATGCCGGAGAGGGGGTTGAAGAAGGCAAAGAGCTGCTTGCCATGCCTGCCCAGGAGGAGAGCCTGCGAAGGTGTTCAGCGCTAAGCGGGGTGGATCTTGGCTGCTTTCCTGCGTCTGTGCTAGAGCAGAAGCGGCGAGGCAGGGGGCTGCCTCCTGCCTCGTCAGCCTTGTCTCCCAGAACTCTGCTCGTTTCAGGGCTCCTGCCCAGAGCCCCTGCTGTACTGCCGGGTCTCCCGTGGATTGATTCCGCGCCCTGGCTGTTGCCGGGTCCAGGCCTTTGTTATGCTAATTCCAACACGCTGGGGTTGATATGTGCCGTGCAGGTTCCAGAATACTGATGACGCAGGGAGGGGAGGGACTTCTCCCTGGGCCCCCTCCTCACCTTTTGCTGGCAGCTCTCTGGCTTTAGGGTTGCCCGGGGATTGGAGCTCTCCTAGAGTGACAGGTGATCTCCAGACAGCAGAGATCTCTTCCCCTGGAGAAAATGGCAGCTTTAGAGAATGGACTGTATGGTGTACCATAGATTGTGGGTGAGATCTCTTCCTAGAGTTCCCCCTCTACAAGTCTCCAGAAGTTTCCCAGGCTGGAGTTGACAACATTATTATTCTCGATGCTTCATGATCGGATTTGCCTTAAGGATGGTAGGCATTGGGTCAGGCCATTTTAAAATTGCAACAACCCTGTGAGGTGGATTAGGCTTCGGGAGAGCTGTTAGGCTAGAGGTGGCTAACCTATGGTGCCCCAGATGTTCATGGACTACAATTCCCATCAGCCCCTGCAGCAGGGGGTAATGGGAATTGTAGTCCATGAACATCTGGAGCACCATAGGTTGGCCACCCCTCTGTTAAGCCATTGTTGTTTGCTGAACCTCATAAGTGGAGATGGAATCTGAACGTGTTCCAAGTTTATCTCACTGTTGAGGGCCTCACCCCAACTTCTTTGCTGTCTTGTAAATCTAGAAGAATATTTCATATTCCAAATATTCTGCATCAGGAAATGTCCGGGAGACAGCTTAAAAAGCCATAGAGTTTGAAGAGGCCGCAAGGGCCATTGAGTCCAACCCCCTGCCATGCAGGAACACACAATCAAAGCACTCCCGACAGATGGCCACCCAGCCTCTGTTTAAAAACCTTTTCTGAGGTATTCCACTATTGAACAGCCCTGACCATTACCATACCATCACAGAGTATTACTCTATGAATCCTGCACTGCCCTTAATACAGCTCCCAAGTGAGAGAAAAGGTGTGTTTCTTTACTACCAGACTGTCTTGTGGCCTTCGATTACCCAGACTGGTCTGGCTTCTGAGTGGAGAGAGGGGTAATCACAGCATGTGGCATACTTCAGTATCCAGAGCATACATTAAAACATAGGTCTCCTAGCAGCAGCCCTGTAAGATAGGTCAGCATTAGCCTCTCCCTCTCCATTGCAACTGGGAGATGAGACTTGAGCCAGTGCCTTAAGGTTCATTCTGTTTATCCAGTATGTTTTGGTTGGACTAGGAGTGGAGGGCGTAGATACAGGTCTGTCTGGCGTGCAACTGGCTTGCGGTGGGAGGCAGTCACATTCTCCTAGCCTGAGCTATGTTGCTTTAAGGGTTCTTGTGAGGATACAAATGGGGGAAAGGAGAACGATAGGTGCTCTTCTTAGCTATAACTTACACTTCAAGAGCCCAGATCACTCATTTTACCTGTAGCTGATACCCAACAGGGCTGGCACTTCCTTGAAAAGCCAAAACAGATAGTACTGCAGGATTCATGTGAATACCTGCAGGCCGCCACCATGACATTGGGGGAGAGCTGCAAGGTCCTTTCCCTTCTCCCCATTTGCTCCCCTAACTCTCATATCCCAGTTGCTTTTCCCCATGCCAAAAGCAAAGATGCATGGCTCTTCCCCAGTTTGGACTTGGAAAAAAATCACACCGAGGGAAGGGATTGAGCAGCACTTTCCCCTTCCCTGGCTCTTACGCAGTCTCCAGTTCTGCTTTTCAGCAGAAAGGAAAAGAAAATTAATTTGGAAAGACTGGTTAAGCCTGCCTTCTGTCTCCTAGCTCGGCCCTCCAGGAGGCAGGACTGAGAAAGATCTTTATGTGCCTGAGAGACCAGCAGCTGGAATGCATCATCCTTGTCTAATACTATAAGGCCATTTTGTAGGTTCATATGGCCATTATCTGTTCTTGAGTGGAATGCTAAAAGAGAGGGGGCTGTAGGGATCTGTTCTCCTTGCATCAATAAACCTCCCTTTATTAGACTTGTACCCCACCCTTCCCCGTGGGGCTGAGAGGAGCAACAACAGTTAAAACCACAATAAAATAATAAACAATGTTAAAACAGCTTTAAAACCCCCGATCAGATGGCGACTAACAATTTCAGACATTGTAAGTCGCTCCCTCTCCCCCTCCCAGGAGGCCAGAAAAGATGTAAGGAGATGTTAACTGCCCGGCCATCGGGGAAAGCCTGGCGGAATAGCTCCGTTTTACAGGCCTTGTGGAAACTACTCAGGTCCCGCAGGACCCTGATCTCAGACGGAAGCATATTCCACCAGGTAGGGGCCAGGACCAAAAAGGCAGTTGGCTCTGTAACTCTCCCGTTCTGACCTGGCTGCGGTGATCCATGCAACGGCCACCTCCAGGTTAGATTACTGTAACTCTCTCTACGCTGGCCTGCCCTCGACTCTAATCCGGAAATTGGAACTCGTCCAACATGCAGCTGCGAGGCTTCTAGTAGGGGCCTCGAGTAGGGACCATATAAGACCTGTCCTTTTCCACCTTCACTGGCTGCCCATCGAGTCAAAAAGGTCCTGGCCCTAGTCGATGCCAGCCAGATGGTTGTGGGGCAAGGGATTACCAGAAAACTCCCCTCCAAAGAGCGGAGGGGCTTACTAGGGCAGTATGGGGAAAGGCGGTCCCTAAGGTATGTGGGTTCAAGATGGCTCAAAGCCTTAAAGGTTGAAACCTTGAAAGTAACCCAGTACTCGATGGGCAGCCAGGGGGTCCAAAGTTATGGACTCCCAAAGTGGGTGCTTCCATTTCCCATTGTTTCCAGTGGGAGCTAATAGAAGATGGGGGCTACACCTTTGAGGTTCCATAACTTTGGACCCCCTGAACCAAACTTCACCAAACCTTGGAGGTATCATCAGGATAGTCTCTTACTGATACCACCCATGTTTTGTGAAGTTTGGTCCAGGGGGTCCAAAGCTATGGACTCCCAAAAGGGTGCCCCATCCCCCATTGTTTTCAATGGGAGCTAATAGAAGATGGGGCTACACCTTTGAGGGTCCATAACTTTGGACCCCCTGAACCAAACCTCACCAAACCTGGGTGGTATCATTAGGAGAGTCTCCTAAAGATACTCTGAAAGTTTGGTGCTGCTAGGCTAACAATTGCACAGTAGGCACCCCCCCAATTTCCCCCAGATTCTCATTTTAAATCCACCCCCTTTGGCATGGATTAAAGGGAGAATCTGAGGTCCCCAGTTTAAACATTGCAAGTGATGTTGTTTCAGGGTGGGGGAGAATCCATCCCAAAACAGCATCACTTTCAATGTTGTTTTAACTGGGAACCCCAGATTCTCCCTTTAGGGTGGATTTAAAAGGAGAATTTGGGCTCTCTAGTTAAAACATTATTGAAAGTGATGCTGTTTGGGGGTGGATTCCAGCATCACAGTGGCTGCCGGGGGGGTGGGGGGTTGTCAGATTTTGCACCGGGCTCCATTTTCCCTAGCTATGCCTCTGCCCAGAGGGGAGGGCAGAAGGGGCTGCCGGCTGGGAACCCAGCTGGTGGGAGGGCAGGGGAGGGTGGGGCAGGGGAGTCTGCCATCCCTGGCCTCAGAGAGCTGCCTTTATAAGCAGTGAGGCCAGGGGCGGGGCTAGGGAGGCATGGCCACACCCTCAGGGGTGGGTGGGGGCCTGGCCACACCCCCTGAAACCCCCCCCCCCATAAAAATCTATATCTACGTCCCTGCCAGGAGATATTATTTATTTTCATGCTGTGAAAAGCAGTATCTGTTCATTTCTTTGGCGGCGGAAAGTGTTGTCAGCTGACTCACGGCAATCCTGAAGGGTTTTGAAGATGAGAGAGGCACAGTGATGGTTTGCAATTGCCTGCCTCTGCACAGCAACCCTGAACTCCCTCAGTGGTCTCCCATTCAAGTATCAACCAGGGCTGACCCTGCTCGGCTGTGCGAGAGGGGAGGAGATCAGGCTAGCCTGCGCTATCCAGATCAGGTTGTTCATTTAATTAAGCCTCTGTTATAGGGACATTTTTCACTGGCTCTGTTGACAACCCTATTTGCGGGGCCTCCCCCTCTCTGTCTGTGGCATACTGGCCTGACTTGCATAGGAACCAGGGGATGAGTCCTGCCTTGGGAAAGAGGACTTGGAGAGATGGATTCTGATGCTGTGGTTAACGAGAAACTCCAAACCCAACAGTACAGAACTTCTTTTTCTCTTTTGTCTGACCAACAAATCATCAAACGGTGAGCAAGCCTTGGAATTCCAGAGAAGTTTTCATCAGGCTGGATGTTGGAAGGAAGGAAGGAAGGAAGGAAGGAAGGAAGGAAGGAAGGAAGGAAGGAAGGAAGGAAGGAAGGAAGGAAGGAAGGAAGGAAGGAAGGAAGGAAGGAAGGAAGGAGTTTGTTTGTTTGTTTGTTTGTTTGTTTGTTTGTTTGTTTGTTTGTTTGTTTGTTTGTTTGTTTGTTTGTTTTGGGGCACGATAAAGTCCCTAGTGTCTAGTTTGAGTTGTCCACCATGACCCAAACAAAAAATGGTCTGCCCACCACTTGAGGGTTGGGGAGGAGAGCAGTATAGACTTTACAGCCTGATTAAGTCAAAAGCTTTACAGCCTGATGAAGGATTCTGTGTAACTCAAAAGCTTGCTTATTGTTTTATACTGTGTTGGCTAAAAAGGTGTTTAAAAAAGAAAACTGTGGCCCAACACAGTCATCTGCAGCCTTAACTATTATGAGATGAACAGGGAGCTTGTAGGGGGAAACTAATGGCCAGAATCCTTAGATGTGTATTTTGTCTCTACATATCTGAGAGAGGAAAGAATATGTTCATTGCCACGCTGCTGATGGGACTAGGCTGTTGTGGTGGAAGCAGCTGAGATACCAGTGGCCGGATGATCTTTTCCCTTCTGCTAACTAGATCTCTGTTTCTGCCCTCCTAGAACACGGATGACCTCTTGGTGGCTTCGGCCGAGTGCCCCAGTGACGACGAAGACCTGGAGGAGTGTGAACCGAGCACGGGTGGGTCTTTTTCCGTCCTCCCGCCCCCTGGGGCACACCTACAGTCAGGTGGGGAGGGGAGGGCATTTTCCCTAGCACGCAAATGCATACTCTCATATTTCCCTCACAACATGGGGATTGATACTGAGAGCCCTATACACCTGGCAGCAGCATAACTGGGTGGCATGCAACACCCCCCCCCCCCAATTAACAAGGGCTCCCATAGGTGCTCGCAAACCTATTTTCAGAGGTGGGTGTATTTTTCATGCACTTCTGTGTTTGCCTTGGGCAAACGCTCACATTCCAGTGCGGAGTCAGCCCCTTGAGAATTTTGCTGCTTTCAGGCGAGCAAGTTTCTAGACCTCATAGAGGCAAAGATAACCTTGAAAGCAACGTACACCCAGGGAAGGGGAAAGGGCACTGGCTGCTGGGGGAGAGGAGATTCTCAAGACTCTTCACTACAGAACGAGAATGTGACTTTATTTAAAAACGTTTCTCTGCCGTCTCTCCTGTGCTCGAGGCAACTTACAGCAACATATAAAACAATAAAAAGGAACACTAAAACATGCAAAACCTCACGGCATAAAAATAGAGCAGAAGCCACTTCCAGCCCAACCCCAACAGATTCCTGAAAGTATTTGTACACGTGCAGGTTTTATAGCTTCCCCTCCTGCCAGCCACCAGATTAGTTCCCTTGTACACTTCTTCCTATGGAAGGCATTTCTACCCTTGGGGAAAATATAGAAAAGAAATCCCTAAGCACAGTTGCAGAGTTTGCCTTTATTTGGTGCAAAGTCAGAGGTGCCATCATCTTGCCTCCGCAAATGCGGAAGGGTTTCAATGTACTTCTGATACGCACACAGACCTAGACAGTTTGGCAGGCACGTGAACCCCAGACAGGTATGTCCTTGGCATGCCTCCCACCCAGATCCAGAATTACGCCAGCAAAGAGACAAGGCCAGTGTATTGTCAAAGACTATCATGGCCTTAGCAGACCACGTGCTCAGGAGCAGCAGCAGCAGCAGAAGGCCATTGCTTTCACATCCTGCATGTGAGCTCCCAAAGGCACCTGGTGGGCCACTGCGAGTAGCAGAGTGCTGGAGTAGATGGACTCTGGTCTGATCCAGCAGGCTCGTTCTTATGTTCATGACCGGAATCAACTGGCTGTTGAGGATTTCTTGGGCTGTGTGGCTGTGATCTGGTAGTTTTTGCATCTAATATTTCACCCATGTTTATGGCTGGCATAAATGCCACTAGCACAAAAAAAAGGGTGGTTACATCGTGGGCCTGCCTTCCAGCTTTCCTGGCCACTGCAAAGCTTGGCATGGCAAGCAGCAATTGGCTTGTGTTGTTGGAGCAAGCACTTAGCGGCAGATTCCACCCTTTCCACTTGTCCCAAAGCCTCAATTAACCACTAGCCTGAAGCAGCTTTCTTCCAGGCTTCTGTTTCAGCAGGCCCACCTGTCACCAGGATCTGGACACCTAGATGTTCCAAATACCTGCACCAAGGGACCACTGATAAACCCACCTTGTGGCCTCTGCAATTGTGTGGGGAGCTGATTGCCTGCAGCAACAAGCTCCGCAGCCCAGTCCTGTAGGAGAAGGGAATGTTGGTGTGCTCCCCAGAAATGAATGGCAGGGGCAGTTTTAACTTAGGAGGGTGTGAATGCCCCAATTCTGTGAGATTCCAGGGAAAGAACCATTGATGCCCTCGGAATGTAACCTGCTGAGAATTTCTGCTTTCAGTTGATAAAGTATGTTTCTAGTCATTGTGTGTGTGTGTATGCGCGCGTGCGTTGGTATGTGTGCGTGTGTGTGACTTATGGCAACCTCCGCAAGAGGCTTTCAAGGCAAGCGAGAAAAATAAGTGGTTTGCTATTGCCTTCCTCTATAGAGCCTTCCTTGGTGGTCTCTCTTCCCGGCACTGATCCTGCTTAGCTTCCAAGATCTGATGAGGTGGGGCTGTGCCTTGCCTTTTTGCCTCCCTCTAGTCCAGGGGTAGGGAACCTGCGGCTCTCCAGATGTTCAGGAACTACAATTCCCATCAGCCCCTGTCAGCATGGCCAATTGGCCATGCTGGCAGGGGCTGATGGGAATTGTAGTTCCTGAACATCTGGAGAGCCGCAGGTTCCCTACCCCTGCTCTAGTCCTTATGGTTGCAAAGATTTACAGCTTGCTGAGGTTTGATAAGCCAGAGAAGAACTAAAATAAAGGTTGGGCGTTAGGCGTCTGTGCTTTGCAGGGCTTCCTGTCCCTTGCTGTGTCTAGTACAACCAAAATGCGGGGGGGGGGGGGGGGTAATGCAGAATAAGGTATTCAGACAATTCAGATTTTCTGGCTGGAAATGGACTGAACGCAGACCTGTATGGGCCTCACTGCATGTTATTGGTGACCGTATAGTGATTAAAGTTCCCACCTAGTAGACAAACAGCTCATGCGTACCTACCACCCCGTGAGTACAGACTCCTGGCCCACGTTTGCACATGAGTGTGAGGCTTTAGCCAAGCATTAGTCCTTGCAGATTTCCTGGGTGCATCCCCACAGTCCCTGAAGACGCAGAGGTTCTGCCTTAAGCTCACTCCAGCATGAATCTATGAAGCTGCCTTATGAAGCTGAGTCAGACTATTGGTCTGTCAAAGTCAACCGTGCCTCCTCGCATTGGCAGTGGCTCTCTCAAGGTCTTTCATGTCGGCTGCTACCTGAACCCTTTAACGGAAGATGCACAGGACTGAACCTGGGGCCTTCTGTGTGCTAAGCAGGTGATTTACCCCGGATCCTCTGGAAGAAAGGAAACTTCCCTCTGTTTTAGGTCATCCCAGGGCTGGCATCCTACCAGTTCACCAAAAGGGCTTACTGTTAGGAGTGCCTTGTGAGGTCTGTGCTCAGGATTCTGTTCCCAGATGTATAGGGGCACAGTTCAGAGTGGGGCAGGGGTGTGTGGGGAGAAGATTAAATCTCTCTCTCACACACACACAAACACACGTATGTACTAGTTGGGGAAACATGTATGTACTGATGGTCGCACTTAGACTTTTCCAGTGCGGCAAATGGTGGCTAACCAGCGCCATTTTAGGTCAGGAGAACAGCCCCAAGAGGTGGTGGCAGCAGTCGCTAGATCATCTTCTCCCCACATCTGTGTCTAAATCCAGGTCCTCACCTGTCTGGCCACTGAGTTGCCAGGATGGAACTCACAGGGAGCATCTGGTCAAAAGTCCTCCTGGCAGAACAGGGAAGGATGTGAGAAACAGGCTGTTAGCATTCCCTCCCCCACCCCCCTCCAGTTTACACTTTTGCCATGTAGGGGCTGTTTCCTAAGATCCCTTGCCACTTGCTGTGGGCTTGAGCTGAGCAGTGCTCAGCCCCGGAACCCGTTCACCCATCCAGTGTTCATCCCTGGCACATGGAGGCCATAACAAATGACTGAGCACCTTTCCCTCTCCCCTGAAGTGACCATGATCCACTCCCATATTTCTTGGACTCCAGGAAATGGCTTCCATGCATGCTGGAGCCTGAGCACTTCAAGGCAAATTCCATCCCACAAGTGCCTTTGCGTGAATCGTGAGCCTACTTTATCTGGGTCATGTCAACCCACTGAATGTGGACCTGGATCTTTCTTTTCCAAATGCATGTTCCCAAATTTATAAGGGAAGTAGGGCTCGGAAGCAGGGAGATACAGAGCAGGGAGGATCCAGGTCTGAGGACGAAATAGAACCATCTCTTTGCATAAAAGCCGGCGTTTGAAATTCCATCTGTGGTGTGACCGAGAAACGGAGCGCGTGATGGGCTGTGCAGATCAGAGGCAGCCTGAGTCACCATCGGCAAGAAACACACTCCTGTGGTGAAGAGGAAAGGAGGCGCTGCTGCTGTGAAAGCTAAACCTGGCTTTCGCTCCTGACGGCAGGCGGCCCAAGTCCTCGATGGCAGGGAAACTGCAGGGTAGCTTAAGGCCCACCCACTGCCACAATCCCAAGCACATGCACACAATCCCTTCCTCTGCACATATCTCACCTGCCCAAGAGGCAGCCATTTTGCTGGCTGATAACATGCAAGGATTCCACTTAAACCACATGTTTGGTTGCCACTGTGTGCTTAAACCACGTGGAATGCTGTCAGCCTGCAGAAGAAGAGTTTGGATTCATACCACGCCTTTCTCTTCCGTAAGGAGACTCAAAGGGGCTTACAAACTCCTTCCCCTTCCTCTCCCACAACAGACACCTTGTGAGGTAGGTGAGGTTGAGACAGTACTGAGAGATCTTATGTTCTTAACTGTGACTGGCCCAAGGTCACCCTGCAGGCTTCATGTGGAGGAGCAGGGAAACAAATCCAGTTCACCAGATTCGAGTCCACTTCTCATTTGGAGAAGTGGGGAATCAAACCTGGTTCTCCAGATTAGAGTCTACCGCTCTTAACCACTGTACTCTCATGAGGAGCTAACTTCTCATGAGGAAGAGTCCAGACATCTCTGTTACATGAACAGGAAGGGATTTTTTTTTTGTCTAACTCAAACACATTGTTCCCTGTATGGGGGAGTGATACAGTCTAGAAAGCTTGTTTTGAGACCAAGATGGCAAAGCGATTAGCATGTTGGACTAGGATATGAGAGACCCCAGTTCTAATTCCCACTCTGCCAGGAAAGATTGCTGAGAGACCTTGGCCAGTCATTCCAAACTTACCGTACAGGTTGTTATGAGAGTAATATGGAGAAGAGGGGAATGATGTAAATTGCTTTTTTGGTCCCCATTGGAGAGATCGGTGGATTATACATTTTTTAAATATTTAAAGACCATGCAGATGATATAGCTCAACTCTCCAGTTGTACGCGGCCGTTTTCTGCATTGTGGTCCTCATCTGCACAGTGTTCAGAGATCAGGGCGGGGGGCTGGACCCCATATGGCCTTTTGCCCCTCTTGACTTCTTGGATCCTTGCTGTTTTTTGCAGCCCACCCCGCTGGCCCCAGCTCTCGTTCCTTTCCTGCATTCTCCTCCTGCAACCCTCGCCAAAATATTCCACATGCATTGAAAACCCAGAAATAGTCAAGATAATTAGAATGCAGCCAGCAGTTAAACAAATGGGCATAATCTGTATAATGAGCCCTGAACACAGGATTCAAGCGTCTTCATGGAGAGGGGTTGTAGCTCAGCGGTTGGGAACATATTTTGATTGCTACTTCAACCATCCCTTCCCACACACAAGACTCCCAAGGTTGAGAGAAGGCACTCTTTTACCTGAATTCAAACCTTTCTGCCCACCTGATAGGGCAGACTTTACCTAACGCCTGGCATAGAGTGTGCCTACACACCGTGGAAGAGTTTCGCAGCATGGCGTTTGAAGTGCCTGCCCTCGATTCTTTTTCTAGCCATCTTGTCCCAGGTGCGCTCAGCCTAGGCAGCTGGTTCAGACAGCTGTACAAGCACACCTGTCGTTCCCCTTCCACCTCCTCTGGATCATGTCAGGTCGTCTCCTCCATAACTTTGGAAGGCCTGTTCTGCCATCCATCCCTGCAGTGTCCTCTCTCAGTTGAGCAGCTATGGCACAGGTGGCACACACTCTTGCTGGTGCCAGCTCCAAAGAACAGGTGGCAGAAACACATGCCAAGTCTGACTTCCTCCCGCACTCTTCATCCATAGAAGAAGAAGAAGAGTTTGGATTTATACCCCACCTTTCTCTCCCGTAAGGAGACTCAAGGTGGCTTACAAGCTCCTTTCCCTTCCCCTCCCCACAACAGACACCTTGTGAGGCAGGTGGGGCTGAGAGAGTTCTGAGAGAACTGTGACTAGCCCAAGTTCACCCAGCAGGAATGTAGGAGTGCAGAAACATATCTGGTTCACCAGGTAAGCCTCTGCCACTCAGGTGGAGGAGTGAGGAATCAAACCCCATACTCCAGATTAGAATCCGCCTGCTCTTAACCACTATACCACGCTGTCTGTCATAACCGTGGCTAGTAACATTTAGTCCAGGCTTGGTCTCTGAGGCAATTTTCATGGTCAAAACTCAGGACCCGACAAAATCATGCGTAGAATATGTTTACCACCTCTGTAATCAACCACAGATGCCTAGAAGTGGAGCAAAGAACAGAAAGAGGGCTTTCAAGCTGGCTAGTGTCCTGGTTCAGAGGGTCCATTCTCTGCTCTTAAGTCCATCCCAAGCTAGAAGAGAAAGGAGGGCTGGTTGCGAACACTGAATGTTGTGGGATGGGGTTCCTTCTTGCACACTCAGAGGTAGCTGTGTATTCCAGGTTCTGGGGCTGAGCCCTGGTCAGAAGAAGGTTAGCTTTGCAGTCTCTCAAGATTTGATCCATAGTTCTTCTA
Source organism: Sphaerodactylus townsendi (assembly GCF_021028975.2). Taxonomy (NCBI): domain Eukaryota; kingdom Metazoa; phylum Chordata; class Lepidosauria; order Squamata; family Sphaerodactylidae; genus Sphaerodactylus; species Sphaerodactylus townsendi. The sequence goes on along the minus strand of NC_059425.1, from coordinate 24,956,844 downwards.
TGCACACATGTGCAGGAGACACGCACATGTGTGCACATGTGTGCAGGAGACACTCCACCTGTGTGCACATGTGCGTGCACACAGGTGGAGCAGGGTCTGTCTTTAAAATGGGTTGTTTCTGGCCAGTTTTTGCAATGTCCTGGTATGGATCAGCTTAAAATAGCCACAGTGCTCCCCCCCCCACACACACACACTCACACACACACAGACATGCAGCTGTGTGCTCTGGCTCTCCAAAGGTGCCTTCCTTGTCTTTGTCCAGCCTGCCTTTCAGTGCCTGCATCTGAGAAGCCCGCTTTGTTCGGGAACTTGACACAGCCTTGCCTGACTCCCTCTGCTCTTCTGCTCCTTCCGTCGCCTTGCCTGCTATCTGTTTTATGCCTGCAGCCATATCAGTTCTGGCTGTGATCTCGTCAGATCTTAGCACTTTGTGGCTACGGAGATTAGCAAGAGGGAGGGAGGGGGGGGAAATGCCTCCAATCGGAAGCTGCCATTGCCACCAGCTAAGTAGGGGCTGCCCAAGTCACAGATCAAGACAGGAGATAGATGGAGAGAATAAACAACCCAGCAGCAGCAGGGAACTGGGAGAGTGAGGGGGTGAGATTCTTCCCCACCCCAAACCCAAGACCAACTGGTGCTGTGTGCTGGGGCAAGAGGACAGCAGGAAAAGGATGGCTCATCTCCTCGGCAACCACAAGGAACACCTGTGGCCAGTTTGGGAAGAGCTTCAGAATAAGCACTAGGCAGGATGCATAGCCAGGGCAACCTTGCTAGGTAGATTAAGTAGAGAGATTGTGAGCAAGGATTTGAACCCAGCTCTCTCCAGCCAAAGGTGGGAGTACCAACCAGTACTATCACAGTGGGTCTCCACTCTGGTTCCCAACAGCCCTCACCAGTGTTGGCACCCAGCAGGAAGCAATGGCCGATTATTCACAAGGTGTCTGGTGCGCGATGGAGGCGAATGTTCATTGCGGCAAGATTTCCTGAAGCCCCACTTTCACTTTCCATTCTCTCTGCAGCAAGCGAGACCACTTCTAGCGCAACCTTTCATTTGCTTCGGGGCCAGAGCGGACAGATTTGCCAGTGAGCATGGCTTTGCCCTGGACCTCTTCCCTCCACCCACAGCCAGAACAACCTAGCTCCACCCTTCCCACTCCTTCCCACTGCTGTCTATGCCTTCCCCCTCACTCACCCTTCCATGTTGCCAGCTCCTTCCTGCTTCTCGAAATGCTTATATCGAGATATCAAGATATAAAGAGAGTTTTCCCCAGGAACAGTACAAGCAGGTTCTCTCTCTCTCTCTTTTATTTATTTATTTATCAAATTTTTAAACCGTCCACCCCCGAAGGGCTCTGGGCAGTGTACATCAAGCCAGAAACAGTATTACATACAATAGGCCAAAACAACAATACACAGAATAAAATAAAACAATTTGCAAAATTCATAAAACTAGCAGCATCAATACATTATAACAAGATTATAAAAGTGTGTGGCGCCCAAACCCAAGGCTGGGCAGGGGTAGCAGTGTAGATTAGATGTTATATTGGACGTGCCGATGATGGAATGGCACGCAACACAGGGGCATTCCAGAGGGGGAATCCGCGGCCGGCCTCACCAAAAGCCCGGTGGAACAAAACCGTTTTACAGGCCCTGTGGAATTCACCAAGGTCCCGCAGGGCCCGCACATCTGATGGAAGGGTGTTCCACCAGGCAGGGGCCAGGGCTGTAAAAGCCCTGGCCCAGGTAGAGGCCAGTCGCATCATGGAGGGCCCAGGGACCACCAGTAAATTGGCCTCTGCCGACTGCAGAGGCCTACCTGGGACATATGGGATGAGACGGTCACGAAGGTATGAGGGTCCCAAGCCATTAGGACCCTCTTTTTGGCTCCATCCCACATCCACCGCTCTACTTCCGCCCTCCCCAATGACTGGGAGGGTCTTAAAAAACTTTATTTCAAACACACCTTTATTTTAAAAGAAGCGTCTCCCTTCTGCGATAGCAGTGGCAGGAAGTGTATGTTTTTGTGTGTATGGGGAGGGGAGGGGGTGGGGGAGAGAATATCAGCTCTGCACATGGTCCCCTTCTTCATCAGTGTGCAGTCCAGGGAATTGCTTTGCCTCTTTCGTTTAGAGGGGAGATTAGTTTTGGAAAGAGCTACAATATCGATAATAACAGTAATTAAAAGGCTTTTAGAAAGCCGGCAGTCTTGAGACTAGTGGGTATGATGAGATCTGTGCCTTTAAGAACAACTTGATGGGCAGAGTTAAGATAACCAGGAAAAACAGGCTGGGAGACTTCACTGCAGAAAAACTAAGTGGCAGAAGCGAGTTGCTCCTCGCGTGTAAACAGAGAAATGCGAGGAGACCCCACTGTAAACACAGTGGGAAGCCCCAAAGTAAGCATTCCATGTATGGGCCAGTCTCTGCTTTCTAAATTGCTTCTCAAAGCAAAGCCACTTGGGGGGAAAACCCCAACAAAACATTTCGTTTTTTCAGCAACTTCCAGGGTTTGTCACAAGAAAGCCACGACAGATTGGGAAGGCTGCTGAGAGGACTCTTCATTAGACATCCCAATCCACTTCTTGGGATTTCTGATTTCTTGCATGGAGCCAGGACTATGCAAGTGGACCATTTTAAGCTAGTTGCTGGGCACCCTATAGACACATGTTCAAACCAGGCCAGCTGCACAATTCCAAACCCCATGCTTATCTGTGCAACTCTTCTTGCTTCTTGCAGCTCATAAGATTCCAACCCAGAATGTTTAATGCAACACATGCTTAGGGCTCTTTTCTGCATATTTAAAGCTAATGCACAATCCCACAATGCACAGGCAAAAGCAAAGATTATCTTAACACACACACCGTTACTTCCTTCTATCACCTGGAATGTGCAGGAATCTTACTCCTATCTACAGAATAAGCCTACTGAGAATGGAAAGGGAAAGGCTGTCCCTGGTCTGGTCTGATACCCAACAGCACCCACAGTTGCCCAGAGGCCCCTTCCGCATATGGAGAATAATGCACTTTCAATCCACTTTCACAATTGCTTCCAAGGGTTGTTTTTTCTATTCCACACAGTGAAATCCAGCTGCAAAGTGGATTGAAAGTGCATTATTCTGCATGTGCAGAAGGGTCCAGACAGTGTCCAAGAAAGCTGCGCTCAAAGGAGCAAACCTGAGCTTCTTCCCCTTTCTGTGTTCCCTCCGGAATGGGGGACACCAGGTGCTTTCGGGTTGCCTCAGTTGCTTACAAGAACCCACAGTCTTTTCCTGCATCTCCCATCCGCTCCTATCAACATCTCTTCTGTGGTCTCCTCTGTTCAGCTGGGGTCACTTTCCATTTCCGTCACATCTCCTTTTATTCAAACTATCTCTGAGCTGTGACTCTTCTGTCAGGAAAACCCCCACGATTAAGGTGCAAAGGCCATCTGGGTGGATTCTCATGCTCAGAGGAAGTTCTTCTGCCACTTGTGTACATCTGAAGTGGTGGTGTGCACACCTGGAAGTCCCCCATGTCTGCAAAAAGCACTACCTCATCCATATCTGTGCCCAGAAAACAGTGTTTGTTGGCTTCTCTTTTAAACCTTCCCTGATATCAGGGGCCTGCCATGCTAGCTCATTTTGCCTGAGAATCAATGTGGCTGTAAAGCTTCATCCTACCCAGAGCTTTGTGATCTGAGCTACAAGTGAAGGCCCGAACAAACCCCCTGCAATTGATTGCTCTTCCCTGCTTGGTTCCAGCCACCCGTGGTGCTCCGGTCTGGCTTGTTGGTTGGTCTCCCTGGCAGATTCTTTGGTCTTTGTGCAGCAGCAGTTCTCCTCCCGCTCAGCTGCAAGAGCCCCCTCTGCCTGCCACGGCCTGTGTGCATCGCATCTGCAGCTCCGCTCTGCTGTTCCACGCCGTCCTCTGCAGCAGCCAAGCACGCCTCTGCAGGGCCTTCTGCGTGTGCCTGCCTGGAGAGGCTTGGTGTGTCTGCAATAGAGGTTCCTAAAACCATGAAGAGAGTCAAGAGGAATGATTGCCTCCCTCTTCAAACAGGGGAGATGTTGGGGTCATCCTATGCATTAGGGTTTGGGCAGTCTTCCTGCACTGCATGATTAATGGGAGCACATGCTTTGCATGCAGACGGCCTCAGGTTCAGTCCTGCTCTGGAAAGACCTTGGGCTGTGGAGCACTTCCGCTCCCCAGCACGCTTTCCCCGTTTCTCAGTGCCAGAGACCTTGAGACGCTGCTTCCAGGGCTGCGGGAGTCAGGCCAGGCCCATCTGCAAGCCTCCCTTAAGGATCCTTAAGGGGAAGAAACGCAGCTATTCCTTTTGTGCTGTCCCCCTCTCATGATCTAGGATTATCAGGGAATGCTTGCGTTCAGGTCATGAGAGCGCAGTGGGATGGAGGGAGTCAGGACAGGAGCAAATGGAGAGGGTGGTCTGCAAGCGCCAGTGAAAAGCTACTGCGGGTAAAAAGACAAGGTCATTTCCAGGATGTTGGCTGCCTGTCCCCTGGCTTCTGCAATCCCACGTGTTTTCAAGCTTCTCTTTGAACTCGGAAGGACTGAGTGCTGTTTGTTTTGCTATGAAAAGTGCAAGCCCTGATTCTTTGTGTGCTGGATTCTCCCCCAGGAACTGCATTCTGCCTTTGTCCTTTCGGCAAGGCCCTGCCTGTAATGCACCCAGTTTCCGAATCGGGTAACCTCATCAGCATAAAAACACATTCGCCCCTTTCACACGTTTTGATCGGAAAAGCCCCGCTCTGTTTTAAATTGCCCAATTCCTGTTCTGTGAAGAGCTTATCCGTAGTTAGATAGCTCAGGTAGATGGCATGTTCCTGTCCAAGCATGAGGCTGACCGTGCCGAGTCTGAGCGTGAGCAGGCAAACTCTGCCCGTCCTCCAGCTGAGCCCCCAGAGCTCCCCCCAGATCATCACACTGCCACCCACAGGACGATTCCTTTGCCCAAATCTCCAGCTCTCTTGTCAGCTTTTGAGAACGTGGTCCTGCCCCGCTTGTCTCCCACAAACAACTTGTGTGGGTTGTGACTGCAGAAGCCATTGCAAATAATTCCCCTGCATTCCCTCCCCAGCGGGCCACTGCATATGGGCGTCCCACCCACCTTTGCATATCAAAGATAATATTTGTGTCCCCTTTTACTGGCTCTAGAGACCAGATTCTCTCTCTCTCTTTCAGAGGGCTTGCTCCTGTTCACCGCTCACAGAGGCAGAGTGCTTATGGGGCCGTGTCCCCAGGCACATGCCAGCTGGTCACATGGGGGCAGAGAGTTGCCCCCCACACCTCTCCCCTAGGCCCTGCCCCACCAGGCTGCTCCTTCGGCCGACAGAGCCCCATCCGACTTACTTGGCTGGGCCACCACTGGGTGCCTGCTCCCTGGCGGTGGCCCAGCCAGGTAAATGGGGCGGGGGGATGCCTGGAGCAGGTTTTGCCCCGGGCGCTATTCCCCACCCCACCCCCACTTCCACACCTCTGAGCTCTCAAATAGGTAAAGAAGTTGAAGGATGCTGTGAGATGAGTGATCATACAAGCAATCTCACAAATAGACATCCCAAAGTGGGAGAAGGGAATGGGGCTTCAGGGCAGGAAGAAGAAGAGGTGACTACAGGCCAATGCCTCCTCTGGGAGCAGCAGGCCAGTCACTCTGAAATTACCACGGCTTGTTTCAAATGTCTGACAGACTAGACAAAAATATAACGGTAAGCTCTTGCTGCCTTGGTTTGCATCTCTGGCATGCGGGGAAGGGAAAGGAAGTGTAACTCTTCGAACTCCACTCAGTTTTGTTATTTCAAGTTGGACAGCCTGCTTTATTATAAGCACACTAAAGGAAAAAAATTGTGTGTTTTCAAGTGACGTGACTTTTGTCCCAAAAATGTTAATAAAGCAGGGAGCCCAGGTTCAAATGCAATGAAGTGGAAGTTGAAGGGTTAAACACCCTTCCCCTTCCCTGCATGGCCCTGTGGCAAAATGAGGCTGCACAAGTCAGCAGTTGGAATTTTATGGATAGAACCTGTGCAGTTAATCTCTGTCAGAGCCTGTAAAGTACTATATCTCTCTAGAGTTCTTTGGCACAAGATGGCAGGGAGCACCAGGAACGAAGCAGAATTCCAGCTGAGGTCTGCTTTCTGTGATCTTGCAAACTCATTTGAAGATAAAATACCTTCCTACATGTCACCAGTTCTGTAGATCTTTTCAGGCCAAGATGGAAAAATGGGAGTCTTGGTTAATTGGTCAACCCACTCCAAGAATCAAAGTGCAACCTTTTGCAACCACTTGACTGGGGGACAGAGTACTGAATATATAATCTAAAGGACCTTAATACTGAATTGCTGCCAGTACCAACCACCTGGCAGGGGTAATTTTTAGGTTATTCAACCTTAAATGTAGCCCTTTTAAGCGAAACCCAGTTCTCCGTATCATCTGTGGGTCTTTCTATGTAGTTTCACACTTTCTGAGCAAACATTGAGACGTGGCTGGAAGGGACCGTCTTTAATTACTTATTTACTTATTTCACTTGGAGTCTGTCTTCCTTGCTGAGACTCAGGGCAGATCACACAGTAAAAAATAATCAGTCAGAACACTATAAGGTGCTTAACCAACAATGCAATAAAATGGGATTGCAAAATTAGAGACCGACACCAACAATCACAGCTCTGTAAAGCCGCAGCTAAACTGGGTCACAAAATTAGAGTACAACAAAAACAGGGTCCAGTTGACATCTTGGGGGGCTCCCACCCCCCTTCATACATATATACACCGGTGACACCACTTGTGCAGCTGCATCCGAGGAGAGGAGCAAATCAGCCCAGCTCTGCATCCAGGAGGTGCAGCAGAGGCAGCAGCTGTTTCTCTTGCCCCCCCCCCCGATTCAATTACCCCATGATGAGCACTTCCCTTCCCACCCCTAAACAGACCTAGGGCCACTTCTGTGGCGTTGCAGGTGAGTCCGATTTCAGTGGGAGAGTCTTAGCAGGTTCATGACCCTCCCAGACCCAAGAGAGCGATATTTGAATTTGCAGAGACAAATTGTGCTGAGCTGGACGGCAAACTTAGGTTTTAAAAATTAGAAGCCCTTGTCTAATTCTGACTGTGGAGGGGGCGTCCTTTCTAACTAGGCATGGTGCTTTTTGTTTAATTAATTGTAAGTTACCTCATAATATTCTGGTAAATAAAACCTAGAATCATGGACCCCAAGGGCCATCAAGTCCAACCCCCTGCCATGCAGGAACACACAATCAAAGCACTCCTGACCGATGGCCATCCAGCCTCTCTTTAAAAACCTCCAAAGAAGGAGACTCCACCACACTCCGAGGTTGTGCATTGCACTGTCGAACAGCCCTTACTGACAGAAAGTTTTTCCTGATGTTTAGGTGGAATCGCTTTTCCTTCACCTTGAACCCATTACTCCTGGTCCTAGTCTCTGGAGCAGCAGAAAACAAGCTTGCTCCCCCGCCAACATGACATCCCTTCAAATACCTAAACCTGCCTGTTCGAGAGTTAGGGGAGATAAGGCAACATGGTATAGCCCATTCTCATCAGGCCTCAGAATCTGAGCAGTGTCTGAACTTGGATTAAAGACCACTCTGCAGAGGAAAGCAATGGCAAACCACCTCTGCTTCTCATGTAGGGTCTTCATACGAGGCTTGCAACTTGATGGCACTTACATGCATGTTTGAGATTTGGGCAACATGCAAATGCATTTCAGTTTAATCTGCGAAAAGGCAGGGATGAGTGGACCGTGCTAAGTTTTAAGAAAGGTCACTCTGCCTTTTGGGTGTTCCTCGCTTTGGGGTCTCTGGGTAGCTTTACTCCAGCCAAACCCTGAGCTTCGTTATGAGCCAAGATTCATACCTGCGCCCTGTTGCTAGCATATGAAGTTATCCAATGGGCACCAAAAAGCCAAGAGTGCCTTTGTGTGTGTGCAGAGTGCCTTTTCTTCACCATATCAGTTTCCCTGCATCTGGAATTTTGGAGGCACAAATTTTCCAGGCTGGGTTGGACCATCTTGGCAGGTCTGTCACACAGTTCTTCCTTCCTTTAATAAACTCAGGGCAATATACTTAGCTGTCCCATACTTTAACTGTAAAACAACACTTGATTAAGTTAGGCTGAGTAAGAGCGAGTGAATGGCCAACCCAAGGTCAGCCAGCGAGCTTCCTGGTGCAGGGCCATGGCTCAGTGGTAGAGTATCTGTTTTGCGTGCACCAGAGGCGTACCTAGAGAAAATGGAACCGGGGGGAATCTGATCCCTCCCCCCGGCGCCCAGGTCTTCTGACCCCGAAGCTGGCGCCAGCACCCAGGTCTACTGCCCAGCACCGGCATCCAGATCTACCACTCAGAGCGGACAAGGCGCCCAGGTCTACCACCCAGAGCCAGCGAGGTGCCCAAGTCTACCGCCTGGAGCCAGCAAGCATGACCCGGGCCCGGCGTGCCTCCCCCCCCGCCCCCCCCCCCCGGGATTAGATGGTGTGCACCCAGGGACATGTGATACGCCATGTCCCTCTGGTAGATATGCCCCTGGCATGCCCAAGGTCCCAGGTTCAGCCCCAAACGTTTCCCTTTACAAGTATCAGATAAAAGGATAAAAAAGGGATCAGGTAATGTGGAAGACCTGAGACCATGAATAACTGTGGCCAGTCGAGTCGACAGAACGGCCAAGGCTCCGATTCAGTATTGGGCAGCCCCATGCGCTCAGATAACCCAGTGAGGTTTTGGTCCTAACACTCCCCTGTCTGAATATAACCCTCCTGACTATGCAAGCTTCCAGTCTGCTTGCCAGAGCCAGCAAGAAAGCACACCCCGCTGTGCTGGAATAGAAAGTTCTTGTTTTCGCTCTGAATGTCCCCAAGCCAGCTGCCACACATCTGGGAGCAGGAGCAGCTGGGCTTTGGGGGCCATGAAGGCCTGACTTCTCTGACCCCGCTCTCTCCTGCAGCATCTCCTGCCACCTGTCCAGATCCGTTACCCCTCTGCCACCTCCTTTCTTCCCCCTCCTCTTTGATGGCTCCTCGCTTATTCTTCCGTCCCTCCCCCTCTTCCTTCCCCATGATCAAAAGCAGCGACAGCTCCTTTGTAAACCGGTGCCAAATGTTTCTAAAGGCTCACAACAATGCTCAGGGAGGGAGAGGCCTGCCAGAGGAGCCTGGAAGCCGAGATAGAATCCACTCATTAAAAAAAAGCAAATTTGGACAGGGTTTTAATTAATGGAGAGGGAAGAGGGGGGGAGCAGAATGAAAGGAAGAGAAATGGAGGAAGAGTTTTTCATACCCTGCTTTTCCTCTACTTTTAAGGAGTCTCAATGTGGTTTCCAAATTCCTTTCCTTCCTCTCCCCACAAAGGACACCTTGTGAGGCAGGTGGGACTGAGAGTTTGGGAGCAGCAGTGGCATAGTGGTGAAGAGCAGGTGTACTCTAGTCTGGAGGAACTGGGTTTGATTCCCCGCTCTGCCGCTTGAGCTGCGGAGGCTTATCTGGGGAATTCAGATTAGCCTGTTCACTGCCACACACGCCATCTGGGTGACCTTGCGCTAGTCACAGTTCTTCGGAGCTCTCTCAGCCCCACCCACCTCACAGGGTGTTTATTGTGTGGGGGGAAGGGAAAGGAGATTGTAAGCTCCTTTGAGTTTCCTACAGGAGAGAAAGGGGGGATATAAATCCAAACTCCTCCTCTTCTTTAAAGAGAACTGTCCAAGGTCACCCAGCAGGCTTCATGTGAAGGAGCAGGGAAACAAATCCAGTTCACCGGATAAGAGTCCCCAGCTCTTAACCAGCACGCCCCAAATTGGGGGCGAGAGGAGACTTGTTGAAGCAGGACCTGAATGCTGCTTCTCCTGTAGAGGCAAGAAACGTAATGCCAGGGCCTGTGATTTCCCAGGGAGGCCATTCACCTCATGTGCACCAGGAGCCACATTCAATTCCAAGCTTCAGTAAAGTGATGGGAAGCGACAGATAAAGAACTGGCAGGTCAGCTCTGATCAATAGGTGAGATTGAGCACATCATCCCAACCCGGCTTTTGAGGTCTCTGTGGCTCATCAGGGTTGCCAGGTTATGGAGCTGTGACAATGGAAGGGACCCAGAATTTCCTCACCAGGGTCTACACCCAGCAGTCTTCTGCCCCCTTTCCCTCCTTATAGCTCATGTGTAGTTTTGCTCCAGTCCTGCTTTTTCACTCTTTTCTAGAAGAAGAAGAGTTTGCATTTATATCCCTCCTTTCTTTCCTGTAAGGAGACTCAAAAGGGCTTACAATCTCCTTTCCCTTCCCCCCTCACAACAAACACCCTGTGAGGTGGGTGAGGCTGAGAGAGCTCCGAAGAACTGTGACTAGCCCAAGGTCAGCCAGCCGGCATGTGTTGGAGTACACAAGCTAATCTGGTTCACCAGACAAGCCTCCACAGCTCAAGTGGCAGAGCAGGGAATCAAACCCGGTTCTCCAGATTAGAGTGCACCTGCTTTTACCTACTACACCACGCTGGCTCTGTAGTCTTCATTGTCTCTCTGGCCCTCCGATTCCTGCTCTTCAGGCCAATGTTTCTTTGGTCCTTTAGCCACCCTATCTCTTAACCTACCTTCTGGGGTTCTTCTTACCATATTTCTTCCACCTTTTCCCCTCAATCATCCACCTTTCAGTCTCCCAACTTCTGGGCTCCCTCATCTCTTCAATTTCCTTCTCCTCAAGACTTCTCCCAGACTTCTGTCTGCCCAAACTGACCACTTTCCTTTCCCTCCCAGAAGCTGGACTGCAAATTGAGCAGCTAAACAACCTCAGTCCACGTCAGAGGCCTCTTCTCCACAAGTGCAAAAAAGGAAGACATTGCCTCTGCGCAGGAACAGAGCAATTCATAGCCTCAGCCAACCCCCAGCTGTCTGCTGTTATAGCAACAAGCTGTAAAGCAAGAAGAAATAACATTTTTGCTTGCTGGCTCAGACTGGCCTCCTCCGTAGCCAGCACTCTTGCTTTGGCAGTGACCAGCAAGATGCCCCTGAAGAGTTCACCTCGTGAGTCTTGTCCCCAGACATCTGTTAGGGTGGCAGACTTGCCTGTGGACATGGAAGCTCCATTCTGCTATCATGGCAAATCACCGATCATCCTGTCCTCACGAGATTTATGTAAGCCTGGTTGAAAGCCATTCTCTGCTAGCGGCCATTTCGACGTCTTGTAAATTCTGTAAATTAGTTATAGATTGTGTGAAAAAGTCCTTTTGTCAGCATTGACCTTATCAATTATCCGTTCGGCTGGATGACCCTGAGTTCCAATCCTTTAAGGGAGCAACAATCTCCTTATAAAAGTCGATCGTTTCACCCCATTTCCTAGCCCGAGAAGCCTCTGCCCCTTTCCTGGTTTGCCTTTTGCCTGCTGATGCCTGCTGGTTCCCTCCAACTCCAAGATCTCTTTCTCTCTCAGACCCCCCTCAACACATTTGTGCAGTTAGGACTCTTGTCCCCCAGGTACATCATAGAGAGGCAGCATGTATAATGGTTAGAGTCTTAGATGGGGAACTAGGAGGCCTGGATTGACATCCTTGTGCTGCCATGAATCTCAGTGGGTGAATTTGGGCCTGTCACTCACTCACCCTAATCCACCTTAGACAGCCAACGCTGTGATAAAATGTGTACAAGTTACATGAACCCCCTGCGTTAAGGCACCAAGCAAGATTAACCAACCATTGAGGGCCAGCATGGTGTAGTGGTTAAGAGCAGGTGGATTCTAATCTGGACAACCGGGTTTGATCCCCCCCTTCTGAGTGGCAGACGCTTATCTGGTGAACCAGATGTGTTTCCACATTCCTGCTGGGTGACCTTGGGCTAGTCGCAGTTCTTTCAGAACTCTCAGCTCCAACTACCTCACAAGGTGTCTGTTGTGGGGAGAGGAAGGGAAAGGAGCTTGTAAGCCGCCTTGAGTCTCCTTAACAGGAGAGAAAAATGGGGTATAAATCCAAACTCATCATCTTTTTCATCCACTTGTAAGCACCTGAATAGATACTCACGTGCCAGGACAGAGCCAAATACTTTGCCTATGAGCATCTGGGGATACATGTTTTGCATCTTACACAGAAGCACAATCCCAGCTCTGCTCCTCAGGGACAATTAATGACCTTTGCCTGTTACATCCATTGCACATCTTCCTTCCATCATGGAACTCAAGTGAGAGGATACCTGGGTGGCTTTGAAGAGGTTCCTTCCAGGCCCCGACTAGATCCAGCACTGTTTCACTTCGGCAAGATGGCTGCCTCAGTGGTTTTCCCGCCACATCCACTCAACCCTCTGACACTGGCATCCTTCCTCCAGCCCCTTTGCAAAGCCAGTACCTAAAAACATGCTGATACCTCTGAAAAGGTTTATATGGGTCACTATGAATTGGCCTATGCCACTCCTTCTAATAGCTGACAGAATGACTGAATTCCTGTCAGGGCCAGCTGCAAACGAGGGAAGGGTTTTTTGTCTGCTTTGGGGGACTGTCGGGCTGTGAAGAAAAATATTACTGTGTTAAGTTTTTTTAAAAGAGGAAAAACAGCCTGATAAGAACGGAGCCTGTGTGTTGCTTTCTAGAAGTAAATGGAATGTCAAGCTGACCATCAGCTGGAGGGGGTGGGGAGGAGGAAAGAGAACATGGTTTGCTCGGGCTAATAAGTACTCTGGAGCGGGAAGTGAGGGGCAGGGAATATGTGCTGCCCTTTGGATTGATTCCCTTGCCAAGTTCAGGGCGCCGTAAGGTTTTAAGGTCTCAAGCTACCTTGAAACCCAAAGAATATAGTCAGGGGGGTATTGGAGAAGAATCTACTGGAGAAGAGCCAGTGTGGTGTAGTGGTTAAGAACAGGTGCACTCTAATCTGGAGAACCGGGTTTGATTCCCCATTCTGCCCCTTGAGCTGTGGGGGCTGATCTGGTGAACCAGATTAGCTTGTGCACTCCAGCACATGCCAGCTGGGTGACCTTGGGCTAGTCGCAGTTCTTCGGAGCTCTCTCAGCCCCACCCACCTCACAGGGTGTTTGTTGTGGGGTGAGTGGGAAGGAAGGGAGATTGTAATCCCCTTTGAGTCTCCTTACAGGAGAGAAAGGGGGGTATAAATCTAAACTCTTCTTCTTCCTTATCCTAATTCATGGCACAGCATATACACACACCCTCTTTTGAATGGAGAGCTGAATTAGAGTCAAGGTCTGCTTCCACAACCTTGATCCCTTTCCTCCAAATCTCCTCGGAGAAAGAGGTAAAAATGCCATTGCTCTGACATTGCATTCGGCTATTCAGATTTGGAGGTGGATGAGCCACTTCCTGCTCTGCACTGTTATACCATAGCAGGGTCATTTCCAGGGCTGTTATGGCCTTTGAGGGAGGGCTTCCTGGGGACAGGCTACCACACGACTTGCTTGACTCACCTGGCTGCTTGCTGCTATTCAACAGCAGCCACCCCCTGGCATAGCAGTTGGAGTTTCAGGCTAAGATCTGGGAGACCCAGGTTCGAATCACCGTTCTGCCATGGAAGTTCACTCGGTGACCTTGGGCCAGTGACACATTCTGAGCTTATCTCGCACGATTGTGAGGATAAAATGGAGGAGAGGAAAATTATGTAAGCAGCTTTGGGACCCCGTTGCAGAGAAAGGCAGAGTATAAACAAAGTAAATGAATAATAAATGGAGATGTAGCTAAAGATGGAGATATAGCTAAAGATACAGTTAAAAGTTGTTTGGTGAGTAAGAAGGAGAGGAGGAAGCAGGGGAAAGGTGAGGCTACAGGGATTGCTAGGAGGAGAGAAATAGTGTGGGGAGAAAAATAACGGGAAAGTGAGATGCTCCCTGCAAATCCTTGCGGGTTCCCAATCAATCAAGCCAGGTAACTAGCCCCCTGCGATTGGACCATAGTTCTCCTGGGTAGGGTCTGTGGGGACTTTCAGGGAAGGAAAAAAGGACATTGTGGAGGAGGGGGAAATAAGATACCCTCACAATCCCTTGCAGGTCCCCCACTTGTGCATGTGTGTTTGTCTTCTTTAACCTCCAGTGTTCTGCAGATGAAGGGGTAGAGACATTCAGATAGGAGCAAGGACAGCTGGAGGGGCTGACTTACTCTCTGTGTCCCCCCATTGAATTCTTTACTGCCAAGTAAACAGGCAGCCAACTGGGAGGCAATTGAGAGGGGCCAAAAACAGCAGCCCTGACTTGGATGGCCCAGGTTAGCTCATCAGATCATGGAAGCTAAGCAGTTAGCTGTATTGTCGAAGGCTTTCACGGCCGGAATCACTGGGGTGCTGTGTGGTTTCCGGGCTGTATGGCTGTGTTCTAGCAGCATTCTCTCCTGATGCAGGCGAAACATCAGGAGAGAATGCTGCTAGAACACGGCCATACAGCCCGGAAACCACACAGCACCCCACTAAGCAATTAGCCTTTGGATGGGAGACCACTGAGGAAGTCCAGGGTTGCTATGCAGAAGTAGGCAATGGCAACTCACCATACGGGGTCACCATAAGACACCAAACCCAGGCAAGGTAATCCCACAGTCCATCAGTGATAGCATAAGTGTGTGTGTGGATCGTCCGTGCTTTGGGGGCTAGGATTAGAAAGGTGGGGGGGGGGTATTTTCCTACACAGCAGTAGAGTTACAAACCAACCTGGAGAAAAGTGTCCTGTCCTGATAACAGAGGTGTGGAAATGGAAGTTTTCCATGGCATGGAGGTAACTTGCATATGGTAAATAGCATCCTATTAAGCCTCTTTTAAAGGGTCAGGAAGTTCTTTTTTCTCCAGACAGCTAGCAACCCTGCCTAGGAGCGTGGTGCTGTTTCTGCTCCAGGAGTCCTCTAGTATATTCAGGATTGAAAACCAATAGGAATGTGTGTGTGTGTACGTGTGTGTGTACGTGTGTGTGTGTGTGTGTACGTGTGTGTGCGTGTGCGTGTGTGTGTAAAAGGGAGCTCCAGGGTCCTTTTGGTGAGCAAGCCTGCTTGGAGAATTCTGCCTGGTTTGGGAATGCTGAGTGGGAGCTGGGAGCTTGCTGCCAATTGGTAAAATTAGCATTTAGATAGGAGGGTTTGTCTGTTGGGAGACGTGGCGGCCTCCCTGCACACTTCTCCCCCACTGTCAGATACTAACAGCCACCCAGTTTAACCAGCCCTCTTTCAAGAGGCTGCCTCTACTTCCTTCTAACTGGGTTCCTTTCAACCCCCACTGTTTAAAGCAGGGCATTTTGCCACTCCGAAGAAAGAAGACCGAACGGTCAGGCTGTGGCTGATCTGACCTTTCTCCTTTCAAAGGACAGAGACCACAACTGTAGCTTTTCTTCCCTATGTAAAATCACACAAAGCAAAATCACACATGAACACCTTATGTGGAATTAGACCCTTGCTTCATTGCAATCAGTATTGTCTGTTCTGACCGGCAGCCGCTCTCCGGGGTCTTAGACAGAGATCTTTCACATCACCGTCTGCCTGGTATTTTCAACTGGGCATGTCCAGGATTGAGCATGGGGCCTTCCGCGTACTGAGCAGAGGCCCTGTCACCGGTCCCTTCCCAAATCACGAGGCCTGAGCTTTGGATAAAATCACTCCCTTCCCTGTGAGGCCAAGATATCTCCCATCCACACAGGTGGTCTTTCCCATCTTCCAGTTCCAAACAAACAGGAATTTTTAAAAAACCAAGCCAGTGCATTTCTTTGAAGAGCTTTTTCTTTCATTTATATGTTATATTCATTCTAAGCACCAAAAAACATGCAATTTTAAATTTGCCTCCCATTTTCGTTAATTAAAGTATCGTGCGGGTAATTTTGTGTACGAATGAGAGAGAGAGAGAGAGAGAGAGACAGGGAGAAATCTTGCATTGAAAAACTGACTGCAGAAATAAAAGCACCTTCAATTTGCTTCTTGAACCAGACTTCAAGCGTGCCTTTCGTGGTGCGCATCTTCCTCCCAACAGCCGTGTGAAGCGAGTTCTGTAGGTAGCAAATGGAGGAGAGATGTGCCCAAGGATTCTACTCCACATCCCAGGTCCCCACACTGAAGCCCTCTGCTCCATGGCTTCCCCTTCCAAGCACACGGCTGCCCTTAGATTTCACTTCCATCCGTGCAACCACTGCAGCCGCCAGTAGCTTCAGGAAAAGGCCAGTGTGTGCTGCCAATTCACCTGTGGTCTGCCTGCGGTGAGCGTGTTGTGTTGTGTTCTCCAGCGGGCCCCACCGAAAGCTGCAATGATTCTGATGTGGAACAGGGCCAAAACGGCTCTCTCGTCCAACCCCTTCCTAAACTCTGCATCAGCCTTTCAGTTCGCAAAAAGTGTGCAATCAAAACCACAGGGTGCCACAAGTGGAAGGCGGATGCAGTGCAGAAAGGGCAGCTGCTGAGCAAACAACCCACGTGTTCCCAGCCAGCGAGTCAAGGCCCCCCACAATGATTGTGGGGAGCTGGGCAAACCTCCCACAGGTCATTTCCATCTATGGAATCCATTAATCTCTCTCTCACACACGCACACACGCCACAGATCATCAAAACTCAGAGCCTCATGCACACTGCATGAACTAGTTTGACACTGCATATATTTACATATATTATTTCAGCTTCCTGTAAGAGCTTTTGCCTCCAGGAGAGATGGCAAATGAAACGCCCGCTGCTGCCCCTGCTCTTCCACCTTTATGCTGTTGGAGCCAAATTTATTTTGCTCAGCCAAGAAACCTATTTCATGTTGTCATCTATTAAAACCCCTGATCCATGCTGGCGGGGTGGGGGGCTTCCTTTTGCATCCTGAATTCCACAAGAGTGAACTTGAGCGAGGGCTCCTCCAGGAGTCAGCCCTGGCAGATGCCCGGAAGATCAGATGCGGTTTAAGCTTTCCCTCTCACCTGAGTATCCAAAACCGCCCCTCCCTCCACATTCCCAGGGCACGGGTGGGGCGTCTGCGTCCTCCTTTGCAGAAAACTGATTGTTTCTCCTTCTGCCCAATATTTCGCACATGATCAGAGGATATCGCTCCCCATTCTCTCCCGTCACCCCCCCCCCGCCCAGTTTACAAATGGTTCCAACCTGGTATCTTGTCTCAAATTAAGACTAGGAAAGGAGAATCCAGAGCTCGTTTCTGAGAAAGCATCACTAAAAATGGTGGGGAGGGCAGAGAGCCAGGACTCCTCGGTTCTCTTCCTCCGAGGCTTTGCAGGAAGCCAATGGAGACAGCTGGCATTTTTATCTTCCATCTTTCCAATTCCAGAAGCAGAGAATGCCACCCTGCCTGATACAAAAGGCCTCCTTGATTTACGACTGTAAAAAAAATTGTATCCTCTTTCCCCCAAAACAACCTAAAAATGTGCAAAGGACAAAAGAATTGGCAGTGCCGATTCCTTGTGATCTCGGAGTTGACATCAGTTGTCAGAATACTGGGAGGAGGGGGGGGGCACACCAAGGAGAGGGCGAGGGGGGGAGCTGCCTGGGGAGGGGGGAGGAAGGGAAGATTTTCCATGATGCAGTCGTGAAAAGACAAGGACAGAAATGAATCTAGAGAGAAACAGACGATAAAAAGCAAGATGCAGAGAAAGATGTTAAAAGAAAAGAAAAAAAGTTGTTTTTTCTCCAAAAAACATTCTTACCTAGTTTTCTTTTTTGTAATTTTTTTTCTTCATGCTAATATCACACGGCCTATTTGTTGATGTAAGTTGACTGAATTCCGTGGTTTGCTCTCTTATTTTTTAAAAACAAACAGAAAGGGAAAAAGAGGAGAGAGAGAAAAAATAAGGAAAAAAATGAGTATTTCTTAAGAGAGGATGGGAAGAGAAGCAGCCAGCCAGGGATTTTATTGCTCTTAATTCTGCTGTTTTATCTGTTTAATTTTTTGCACATTAAAATGACTATTTTTAATTCTTTTTTTCCTTTGATTATGATTTCTCTAGAAGTTATCTTTCAAATGTATTGCAAAGGCGAGAGAGACAAGCTAGCAGTCAGGGATGGAGACGGAGGGGTTTGGCTAGCTAAAGCTCGTGGCTTGAGTTGTCTTGTGTCAGCAGAGTGGGACGCCTGCCTAGGTCACTAACGCGCTTTCCCCTTCTGTCTCTCCCCCTTTTCTCTCTGTTCTAGGAGGTGAATTAGTATTACCCATAATAACCGAAGACTCACTAGACACCCCTCCAATTGCCACCCGGTCTCCATTCGTCCCCCCACCTCCCACCTTTGGCCCCTTCCTAACCGTAGTCGAAACCACCAAAGACACCCTTTCCCCGCCATCCCATCCGAGGCCGCCCTGCTTGGCCGACCAAGACGACAGCGACTGTGAAGAGGGCATCGAGGCCTCCGGCTATGCCTCGGGCGAGGTCTTTGACTCCAGCTTGCCCCCTACTGACGACGAAGATTTTTACACCACTTTCCCCCTGGTCACGGATAGGACCCTAATTGGCCGTCCCGAAGGAGCATCTAAAAAGGCCCAAGGATCTCGCCCCAACCTTAGGACAGGACTGCCGGCTTCACCCTCCGTCCCTGATCTCTTGACCTCCACCACCTCTCCCAGTCTGGTCCGTAACATCCCTGCCGGCAAAATGAACACCCGGGAGTCCCTCAAACCCCACCCAGAACAGTACCCCCCACTGTCCACTTCCTTTGAACCTGACAAGCTAAACAGGCTTAAATACCCAGGTATAACCTCTTCCCCCAATTTCCACAATCTGCCCACAGCTAACCCCACTGGCCCTGGGGAAAGGGGCCCTCCAGGAGCGGTGGAGGTCATCCGGGAGTCCAGCAGCACTACCGGCATGGTGGTTGGCATCGTAGCAGCGGCGGCCCTCTGCATCCTCATCCTCCTCTATGCCATGTACAAATATCGTAACCGGGATGAAGGTTCCTACCAGGTGGACCAAAGCCGGAACTACATCAGTAACTCGGCGCAGAGCAATGGCACGGTGGTTAAGGAAAAGCCAGCCGCTGCCACCAAAACGCCCGGCAAGAGCAAGAAAAACAAAGACAAGGAATATTATGTCTGAGTCCCCCCTGGTCCCCTAATCCCTGCGTGTGCCAGAGAGACCAACACCCAACAGACACATGCAGTGAAACCACCCAGACCTACACACACCCAGACTTTCTGGAGAGGAGACCACCCAAACTCATCCTTTCCCTCCCTCATCAGAGAGCAACCAACCAGTGGCACCCCTAACATGGCAACCTCCATCCACTTTGGTTTGCTCATTCCTGTTTTTCTTTCAGTACCGCCCCCTCCCCTCCAAAAAAAAAGCCAACAAGCTCACAGGGGCCTACCTCCCTTTCTTCCATCCTGAGCTCCTTCCAACCTGGCAGGTTTTTTTCCCTAGGGAAACCGAGGGGAAGGAAAGCAGAAATGGCAAAACACAAGCAATTCCAGGAACAGCATGGCTCGAAGAGAGAGGGATGCTCAGAGAGAAGGATCCAAGGGGGTGGGGTGGGAGCAGGTTTAAGAAAGCGGCTTCCCGGGGTGAGGGCGAAGCCATGATGGTGCTCCACGATCTTTATGCACGCGAGTAATTGCCCCTCTTTGCGAGGGGGCGTAGGCACTTTTCTGATGCGGGAAAAAAAACTTTGGGGTCCGTCCATCCTGTCTCATTCCCCCTGCCCTGCCCCCCAGCACATCACTCTGAAATGGATTCCTAGTTGGAGCCAGGGAGCGCAGCTCTCTACAGAACCCTACCTGGACTGAGGGAAGAGAGGGTCCGGTGCCGAAAGCCCCCCTCTCTCTTTCTCCCTCTCGGAATTATCTCAAGCAAAAGGGTCCGTTCTTTCTATGGTTTTTTTTATTTTGATCTTCGTCAATGTGTCCGAGTCTTGGAAATGTGTGGAATAAAACAAACAAAACAAAAAAGTAATTTTTGAAAAGAAACACGACTAATTATCGCAAATACAACAGGTAACATGGATTTTGCTCGAGCTGTTGGGCCGGGGGGGAAACGCGCCCGCTCCCAACAGCCTACTAATATCCTGTCTTGTAATAAAAGGGGTAATCAAGCTGAGGGTTTTGTTTTTTTAAAGATGTTCGAAACCCGTAATTTGGTGTGGTTGGGAGCAGCTTCGGGGTGCAGCTGCGTCGCCTATGAAGGGAGGGGGATGAGCAAGAATCTCCTGGGGGGGGGGGGGGGTTTGCTTTACAGGGGTCCAGTCTTGAATCCCTTCCATTTTTTCCCCTTCACTCTCCCCTGTACCAAGGTGCTATATTGTGGTCTTTCTTTCAACTGTGTTCTTTTTTTTCTTTTTTTTTTTAAAGAAAAGCATGGAAAACTCTAGCTGACATTCGATTTCATTTTGCTTTATCATGCGGGGGGGGGATCCCTTTTTAAAAAAAAAGATACGGAGGCAAACACGAGGACATTATTTCTTTGCAGTTAGCAGCAGTGAAGCGACGGCCGTTTCCCGGCAGGCGGGGCAGAAGTGCATGCGGAAGAGCGTGGCTGGGGCTCATCTCCCTTTTTCCTCCCCTTCAGCTGCTTTCCTGGTTCTTCCAAAAAATGCTGAGAGGAAGCCATAGATGACTCTATAAGAGATCGATCTATCTATAAATATATAGATATATAGATATATAAAGATATTTAAGATATAAAAGTATATATAATATATGGTGAGTGTAAGCCAGGAGCTGTCTGGGGGTGCTTGCAAGACCCCCCTCCTGCAGCATCCGGTCCTGCCCCCGCATTCATGGGGGGGGGGAGCATGCTTTGGCACACACGGCCCTCCCATTGGGCAGAATGAAACTTTTGGGGGTATCAAAGGGCAAGTCACTGGCCGTTGTTTCTTACCGTGTTGCCACCTTGACAGTGGGACAATTTGCATTTTTCTGCCTCCGTCGCCAAATGGCTTGGGCTGCCCCTGCACCTCAGCTAGTGGAGCAAAGACAACCCCGTTGCCCATGTCCATTATAGCTGGCAACTAATCTGAGCCTGTAAGCCAGGGGCGGGGGCGCCTTCAGTCTGCTAGGTGTATGTGCACATGCACGGTGTTTATAACACATGCCAGGCCTGGCCAAGCTGGAATTAGCCTCCTCTTGGGGATTTTGGAGGGCCTTTTGTCCCCAGGCAGCTGTGATCCAAGCAAATGCGCAGGACACCGTACTTCAGACAGGATAGCTGAGTGCTTCCAAGGCAGCCTTGCAGTGAGGGGACGCCTCCAGGGGCAGGTTCTGGGTGCCATGACAGGCAGCAGGGAAGGAGCCAGTAAGACCAGATCAAGGAGCTGCATTGGAGTAAGTGAATGAACCAAATCCACAAGTCCAAGCCTTCCAGCCCTTCTTTCAATATAGCTTGCACTGGAGAGCTTCCCTCTAATGGTGCCCAGTGTGTCGGTATGTTCACTAGTGAGCAAGAGAGAGTGATTCAGTGAGTGAGTGGGGAGTGCCAAGTCGTGTCGTGGTTCAGAGCAGTGGACTCTAATCTGGAGAACCAGGTTTGATTCCCCACTCCTCCACCTGAGCGGCTGGATTGGTTTCCCCGCTCCTCCACGTGAAGCCTGCTGGGCGATCTTAGGCTAGTCACAGTTCTCTCAGAACTCTCCCAGCCCCACCTACCTCACAAGGTATCTATTGTGGGCAGAGGAAGGGAAGGCGATTGTAAGCTGCGCTGAGTCTCCTTAAAGGTAGAGAAAAGCAGGGTATAAAAACCAACTTTTCTTCTACATGTGGTAGTAGCTCATCTCTTTAGATGTAGGTTTGCCCCCAGTCACAACCTAATGATGTGGGGTTCACCTTATTGCCCAAGAGGGGTGTCTGTCAGGAAGGGTGCATGTCACTGTGACTCCCATGGTCTTTCTGCTGGGGAGGGAAAGCGAGCAGAGGGTGATTTCATACCCCTGCTCCCTCTGCTTCTTGCGTTTTTAATAGCGACCTGCATCCCTGCCCCGTTAAACCAGATTGCAGCAAACCTGTGTTTGGAGATGAGGTCCAGCCACTCGTGTGTATCACTTGGCTCTCGGATGCTAGAGTCTCCAGCCAGGGCTGCTTTTTTGGGGCCTTCACATAGGCCCCTTTCGCACGTGCAGAATAATGCACTTTCAATTCACTTTCACCAATTGCTTGCAAGTGGATTTTGCTATTTAGCACAGTGAAATCCAGCTGCAAAGTGCATTGAAAGTAGACTGACAGTGCATTCTTCTGCATGTACAGAAGGGGCCAGAGAGATCCTCAGTACACTTACACCTTTCTAAACCCATTGAAGTCAGTGGGCTTTGAAGGATGTGTGATTGACTAGGATGACCCCGCAAGCCTTAGGGAATTGCTCCGGGTTACTCCCTAGCAGAGAGACAGGTTTCGAAAAGGTGTTGTGCCCTCTCATGATCTATAGCAACCCCAGTCAGTTCCCTCACAGACTGCCAGACAGTGTTTGAGGAGAGTGTGGCTAGAGCCCCAACATCTCTATGCATGAGCAAGATTACTTAACACAGGTGAGCTTTCCCTTCCTGACCTGCATGTGTGGGCATTAATTTCTTGCCAGCCGTGTGCAATAAAATCTGGAGCCTCGCCGTTCTTTTTCAAATTGCCAGTGTGGGTTCAAATTGCCACGTCAGCCGGTGAAACAGAGTTTCCTGAATTGCAGATTAGAAGAGGCTGTTCAAAAGGGACAATTTGTGACAGGCATACTTTCAAGTGAGGCGCAGAAGAAACTTGAACGTTCTGTTTTCTGCACTGCTGTTGCATTGAAATCCTCTTTGGGTAACATCTGGAAATCGGATGTTAAATGTCTGGGAAAGTCCATATTTTAACTGCCAGTTTGTGCGATGCCGTTATTGCTGCTGAAAGAAAATTCCACTGAAATTTGGCCTCATTTGAGAATTGAATTGCATTTCTGAATTTCAAGTGTTTTCGAGTCCCGTTTTTGAGAGAAGCTGCTGAAACCATGTAAGGCAAACATATTAAGAAGTATCTTGCTGCATGTCTAAAACCTTACATCATAAATGAGGGGGAGGGTCAAGGTAGGAAATTACAGATTGAAAACCTGGCAATGACATTCAGAGGTAAAAACAAATCCCACCCGCCCACCCCCAAATTTCATTATTTTTCTACTTTAGTGAGCATCAAAGCAAAACCAAATACAGGCTCATACGGGGCTCACTGACAGGTGCCACTATAGTTTGGAAACCCAGTCTTTAAAATGGAAGCAGGGTTCAGACATTTAACATGTGGGTGAAGGTGTGGCTGTTTCCCCTGAGACAGGCTTCACTGCCAAAATTAGAGAATTGTCTCAATGTGGAGCCAAGGCAGGTGACTTTTGACAGACTGCTTTCCACACTAGATAGCAGCTGTTGAAGGTCTCGAGCAAGGCTGGGCTTTGATGGGCTTTCTGAAGAAGCCAAAAGTGGCATTCCCCACCCCCTAATTCTCTGTAGTAGCCCCCTGGTGTGTGTGAGAACATGCGCCAGCGAGAATGTCCAGTGCCTAGCAGTCTGTTGGTGCTATCAAACCCTTAACTAATTGTGTCCTTGAATGTAGCTTACCAGCCAAATTGAAATAAGCATTGTAACCAGTGGTGGGATTCAGATAATTTAACAACCAGTTCCGGTGGTGGGATTCAAATCATTTAACAACTGACTGTTTACAAGAACCATTTTAACAACTGGTTCTGCCAAAGTGGTGCGAACCGGCTGAATCCCACCACTGATTGTAGCCCACTCCCCAATAAAGAGTTTTCTGCCACTTGACATCTAAAGTTTTCTGTTGCATTGAACTTGGTGACCCTTTTACAAAACGAATTGGGGGGTGGGTGGGAGATACGTTAGAGAACTGGAACCCTGCTAGAAGACTTTTTGGGAAGATTTGGAGAGGGGTGTACTACTGGCAGTTGCAGAATAAGAGTGTGTGTGCTCATGCGTAAGTGTGTTTAACTGCACGTAGTGAAAAAATTGGCAGAGAAGTAGGAGAATAGTTGGACAGTTTGGAGCTGGGGGTAGGGGTATCACTTGGCCAGAGGTAAGTTGTGAGAAAGTCAGGGTTGATTCCTTCAAGAGCCTTAATCTGAGCAAGAGGGAGTAAAGCTAAAATGTCCAAAAACTTTAGGAAGGCTTTGCTGAAGCACCGAATGGCCGGGTGACCAAAAGAGTGGTACCAGGGAACCTGGTAGTTGCAGTGCAAGTGAGAGAAACTTTTTCCTTAAGACCCCAGGATGCAAGCTTTTGAACTATGCAGAACTCTTCCTCCACTGCATATGTTTAATTCAGAAGAGGGTCCCATTGAGTTCAGTGGAAATTGCTCCCAAGTACACATAGGACCACTGCCTCGAGAAAGAGAGACGGAATGGTTCTTCTTGTGCCATGCCTTAGAGTGTCTCTGGCTTGTCACTTCTTATTTTCTGCCCCAACGAAAAAGAGAAAAGACATGTTCACATCCCAGCTTGAGGAAGAATTCTGGGTAATGCAAAAGCTTGCACCCACATTTAAGTGGATCCCAACGACAGGCAACCACTTCACTTGCTCTAAAGGACTAGTGGAGCACAGGGGGCCCTTCTGGTTTGATCCCTCTTTGGGTCATCCATCTGCTCTCTCATGCCATGCGGGCTCACTTTGACTGCTTCCACTCTGAAATCGTGCTCTGCCTGGGCTCCCCAATTGGAGCCCTGTGTCAGGAGCGTCCGCACCACATCACTGTCTGATTGCCCACTGTCCAGGCTTTCCTTGTCTTCGGCATGCTGCTCTCAAACCTGCTTAATGCATCCCAAGAATGGCGAGGCATCATCTAGAGGGGACAGTTTGTATTTTTAAATGGCCCACAGTGGTGCCATTTTCCGACCCATCAGTCCCGTGTGTTCACCACTTCCCTCACTGCACCGCCGTGGGGCCTTTTTAAAATCGGTCCTTTTGCTGTCAAATCACAGCTGACCTGGACATCCTGTTGGCCATTGCCTGCCTCCACATCACACCGCTAGTATTCCTTGAAGGTCTCCCCTCCAAATACTTGCCAAGGTTGAGGCTGACAGAGTGCAGCTGGCCTAAGGTCTTTTGTGGCGCAAGTGGGGATTTGAACCTGGATTTCTCAGGTCTTAGTCTGACACCTTAACCGCTACATCATGCTGGCTCTCTACAATATTATAGCACTGTCCTAATCTGGAGAACCGGGTTTGACTCCCCACTCCTCCACCTGAGTGGCAGAGGTTTATCTGGTGAACCAGATGTGTTTCCGCACTCCTACATTCCTGCCGGGTGACCTTGGGCTAGTCACAGTTCTCGCAGAACTCTCTCAGCCCCACCTACCTCACCAGGTGTCTGTTGTGGGGAGAGGAAGGGAAAAGAGCTTGTAGGCCACCTTGAGTCTCCTTACAGGAGAGAAAGGGGGGATATAAATCCAAAATCATTATCTTCTCTATAGTACTACAGTAAATACCAATTTCTTTTTTAAAAAGTTTTTCAGTGGTGCAGTGAGGGGGGGATGAAGGGAAAACAGCAGCTGATGAAACAAAGCCTGTCACCGCTCAGAGCCCTTTGTGGGTTGGGCAGTATAGGAAAATTAATAAATAATATTGATAATAAAACTGCTGTGTGGATGCTCAGTTGCCAACATGGATGCCTGTGCATTCACAGTGGCAATGAACAGAACCAGAGAATCCTCTCCATGTGGATGCAGCCTCTGTCAGGGACTTTGGAGCATATCAGTCAGACTGGCACTCCCAGAGCAGTCCAGTGAATGACCAGGAAGGACTGGAAATGCCTTAGCTGCTTCTTGGATCTTCCCACCCCTTTGGGCTCCTGGGAGGGAAACCGGAGACTTGACTCTTCCTCTGGCCACTTTAAACTTGCATCATTTCAGATCGATTTGAGAAGGTTGTGTTATTTGTCTATGGAAAGGTTACTCCAGGGAACTAGCTGCAGACACCCCACCCCCCTTCCAACCCAAAGTCACTAGAGCCCATTCTTCCACGATTACGGAAGGGAGGAGGAAGTGAAGGCACCAACCTCTCATTTGTGTTTTTCCATCATTTTCATGTTGTTTCTCAATCTTCAGCTGTTTATAGGGCAGGTGCTGCTGTCCGTTTCTATGAAAGTGTAATGAACATTATTACCAAATGTAAATTTATTTGTACATTATTAATATTTTATTTTTATCTGGGGAGGGGGACTTAACAGAAGGTCAAAGACTCCATAGGTGGGGGAAAACACCCTGAGATCAAAATCTCTCTTTTTTTAAAATAAAAAAGAACTTGGGGTGGGGAAATCTATTCATTTTGACAATGAAATACCAAACTTTTTTTAGTTTCAGGTTTTGTTTTGTTTTGAAGACATTCCATTTGGGGTGGAAATCGCTTGTAACTTTCTTTTCAATTTTTTTGTAATTGATACCTTTTTTAAAAAATTACCTTTCCTGTTTCTTTTTCTGGGGAGGGGTTGGGGGGGATAAACTGTGATTCTGCATATTTACCCTGTAAAATTCCTGTATTCTTCAATGTTATTGTAAAGTGTTACTGATAAAGATGATTATGAACAGACAAAAAACAAAAAGTCCAACCCATGTACATTTAGCACAAAGGGGAATACAATTGATTCTATACTTCGTATCTTTTGTTCTAGTCTTTCTTTATGTGGGTGGAGTGCATTAATGCTGAAGCAACGTTTCCTCCTTAGACTAAAATATGTCAAAGTTTGGGGGGGGAACGAACCATTGCAAATTGGAGTTCTTTCCGATTCAGATTTATTGGTATTTCACAATCTTGGGCCATACTTTAAAAAAAAATGTTTTGGTAACCATTTCAGCCCACTCCAAACCCATTTGGGTAAATGTCTTTCAGGTAAATGTCTCACCAACTCTGAAGTCTGCAACATGCTCTAAAAAATGAACACAACAGTAAATGTTTATCTGGTGAGGGGAAAAACTTGCATGCTATATCACATGTTACTTTTGTGTTACTTTCTTCCTGCTGTGTTATATACTAAAGGAATAGAATACATTTTATTCCTAAAATATTCTAATTCTGTGCTAAGAACAGGTATCCTTTCTCTTGGGATACAAGCCCATATATTTCCTCTGCCCTACTGCTACCTCCCACCAACAGGTGTTGCAGGGTTTTTTAAATACAGAAGCCTGCCAACCTGCTTCCCCAAAGCAAATGTGAGATGAACATAAACAACATTCGTTCCTACCTTCAAATTGCCATCTGTCTTGCCTTGCAGAGCCATGAAACATAACTTGACTATTAGGTCCTTTTATTGCTATTTATTTCTTACCTCTGCTGCACAACAGCAATTATCAAAATGCCACAATGTGAACCTTTGCTGCAGGCATTTAAGATACTGTCTACAGCTGTGAGAGAAGCAATTTGTGACTGGAAATATGGAGGAGACAGGAAAACCACCAATCCCAGGAGGCTTTTACCAACTTGTCTTCCTAGGAAACAATGTGGGTGGGTGGACAGGCGGGGACGGGGGGTAGCCACTCTAGGAATAGGTTGGAGAGAGGGACCCAATTCCTCAAATGAACCTTGTGGTGATGGAACCACTCATTTTGAACTAGTCACTAGTTCTTCATTTTTTTGAGGCTGATGGCTGTAGACAATGTTTACATTTGTGTTCAGTTTTGGTGTAACAAAGAAGCCTTTCTGAATTAGCTTTTAGGCTTAGGTAAGGTTCATGTTTGCTTTCAATCCCTGAAAGTTAGAAATAATCCAAAAGCAACACTTGAGTATTACCGAATACCTTTACTGACACAAGCAAATGAAACAGAAGTTTTATGTTCAACAGAAGTCTTAATCAGACTGGATGATAACGAAAACAAAAGGAAAGATGTTGAGCATGCTGGAAAGCTAAACATTTGCAGAGTGCAACTGTTTCAATAGCGAAAAGAAGATATTCAATGGAGCTATGATTAGGTTAGACCGTTTGGAAACCCATTCTTTTTGGGTTTGGATCTAAGTTAGGCATGTGTTTCCTCCTCTCCAAAATTCAACATGCTACAGATCCGAAAAGCTCTGGAGTTTCCAAAAGCAATGTTTTCCCTGCCTACATTGGGAAAGTGAAGCACATCAGTGTGTGTTTTGCTTCGTTCAAGTTTTCTGCTCCTCCCCACCTACCGCCACTCATGCAGGCGCACTTCCGCCTGCTAGCATTTCTGGGGGATTGATGGGGCTTTCTTTTTAGAAAATGCAATCCTTTTGCTCTATAGCTTCTGCAATAGATCATTAAGGCAGTTTAAAAAAAACCAGGCAGCATAACAACTTCCCAACCCAAAAGCAGCTAGGCTCAGGGGGTGGGGAGCAACGAGGCTCCTTCTCGTGTGCAAATGAAGAAATGAGGGAGACCCACCACTATGAAGCGCACAGCCATGCCACGAACTGTAAGTGCACAGAGGGCCTATGCTACTGGAGTAGACCAGTCCTTTACTGGTAAATGTCCAGGCGGAACGCTGCTCTGCAGAGCTCTTGACATCCAAAAGCTGAGCACAAGAGATGCAAACTGCATAGTTTGGACTGGGCCACTGTTGGGTGTGGCAGCAGGCCAAGGGCAAGATGATGTCCATAATTTCCCAGTGTCTTGACTGAAAAGGTCACTTGGTTCAGCTGGCCCCTCAGTTGTGATGGGATGTGTATGTGTGTGTAGATATAGTGTGTAGACACACTATATGTACACACACATATATACATATATATGTGTACACACACACACGTATATGTATATACACACACATTTATTTACTTATATTTATTTCTAGTGTATCTAGCTGTTCTACTGCAGACAAACAAGGCTATCCTCTGAAACAATTTTGTCCTGGAATTTGAGAATGCAGCAGAATTTAAATCTGTGTGAAGGGCAAGATGATAGTTTTGTGGTTGGGTGATTATTGGAACACAATCCTGATGTGTGTTTCCTGTTTAATTAATTGGCTGCATGTGAGACTACAATAGCAGATAAGGGGCCTTCTCAGGACCATAATGTTTTGACACAATAAATGTGTTGCAGCTGTTACCCTTCATGGCACATAGTTTGGACTCTCCTTGAGGCTTCACTTCAGCTCCAAGGACACTGCTTCTCTCCACACTTGGAGCTCTAGATTTTGAACCTGAAATACAGATGTTTTTTTCAATTAATCTACTTCATTTGAATCTCTTCATTTATGCTGCAGAGGTAAGTGAGTGACTTGTGCTGATCACAGAAGTAGCAAAAGTAGGTCACGACCAACAAGGTAGAGGTTTGACATTCTTTGAGGACTCCTCAACAACACAGAAAAAGAAGACTTTGTAAATTTAAAAAAGCCCTCTTCCAAAAAAAGACAGATATTTGAAAACTGGCACTCCCAAATCTGATTATCTCCCCCAACCCACACACACCCCCTCACACAGAGTGTTATTTCTTGTGAGCCCCTAGCTCCTAGGTGTCAAACTCGCGGCCCTCCAGATGTTGTGGACTACAGTTCCCATCACCCCCTGCCAGCATTATGGTGGCAGGGGATAATGGGAACTGTAGTCCACAACATCTGGAGGGCCGCGAGTTTGACACCTGTGCCCCTAGCTTGTTCCTACTAATAACAAACTTGATGGCCGTATGTCTAGTAGGAAGGCAGCAAGAGACTACTGATATTTATTTTAGGAAATGTTTATTTAATTTTAAAAAATGTTTAACCTGCTTTTCTCGCTATTCAGGACCCAAAGATCAGCTCTGCTTGCTGCATTCTTGAGGGGTTCCTCACATATGCCGAAAACTATTTGTTTGTAAGTGCAAACAGCAAAGAACTTGGTTGCCACCTTTTCAATTTGTCCTCCTAGCCAGCCTTTTAATATCAGTTTGATACTGTAGCGCTTACCAGGTGGAGTTATTCGTTATAGGGGAGATTTCGGTTAGAGGAAATTTCCAGATGGCTTATTCTCACTTCTCTTGCAATTGTGTGTACCTTTAAAGTAAATGTACATACAATTTACGTTATAAAAAGCCTCAACCAACTAATTTGCATGGTGATTTCCCTCCCAGGGTCATGGAACTTTTCAATGCATTTTTAAAAAATAAGACACAAAAGGGTGGTGCAGACTCTGTCTTAATGAGCACCTGACAACTTATAGAATCTCCAAAGGGAAGCAATGAGGATTAGGAGATGTGAATTATCTAAGGTTGCCAACAGGCCAGGAGAAACACCCTTCTTTCCCCTTAGTAGAGAAAGGGGCAGTTGAAGCTTTTCACAGCATGGGTGTAAACAATATTGTGATAATTGCTGAGCAGTGAAAAAGAACAAAGTTAGCAACCCCTCATGCTCACCTCCAACCCTAACAGTCCACCATCAGTCCAGGAGATCACACAGAGCTGGATTTATGCACATGGTAAGTAAACAACAGCTTAGGGTCCCACAAAGAATCACTAAATACCAAAAAAATTATATTACTTATTTTTTGTTGCTAATTCTTTGGGGCTTCTTATCTTGATGTATCTTAGGTTCTCAGCTTGTTTTAATCCAGTCCATAAGGTTTGAAGCACAGGTGTCAAACTCCCAGTGTCTCCTCAATGATACAGTGGACTGGATCATTGACTCCATTTATCTGTCCTACCAGCATGATTAGCGCCGGGGATGATGGGAACTGTAGTACATAACATCTGGAGGGCTGTGAGTTTGACACCTATGGTTTAAAGGGTTCTGCTTCACCTCTAAGGTAGAAGAGAGTCATCACCCATTTCTCCCAGATTTCTATATGGCGCAGGGAGGGGGAGGCAGAAATGCCTCCACCTGCTCATGCCATATTTTTCATCCAGCTCTGATGAGGAATGCTGAGGCAGAGGTGCTGCAGACTGATAGACATGTAGCACTATTATTTATGCTCCTTTTGGGGTTCTCCAGCTTGAGATATGACATGTCTGTTTGCTTACCCTACTGTTGCCAACATATTGCAAAGCCTTCAGTGAAGGTGCCCTCTTGAGGTTCCTGGGATTTCTCTGGAATAATCTTCAGGTTCAACCCAGACAGAGAAATACCATCTCCACCAAAGGATATGGCACAAGAAAGCTGGAGCTGAAGCATTTGTACCACCCGAGCAGAATGGAAACTTCAAAGGGCCATTTGCCTTCGGGCAACCAGAAACAGAAAGATTTGGACAATGTACACATATTTTTGTGTGTGTCGCCCCCCCCCCCCCTCAAATTTTGCTAATCAAATGCAAGAGCTCTTCCTTGGTGGGAACACCTCCCAACAATCAGAAAGTGGACTTTCTTTTGCAGTTCGAATGTTAATTTGCTAATCATACCAAATATGCCATTGAAGTCACATTTTAGGAGATCAGGCAATAGTATGCCAGCCCGAGATTCCCAACAGGGGTGCCGCAGTACTCTGGGGTACCGTGATCACTTTCCAGGGGTACTGCGAACAACATTACCATTAGTATATGTCATAAACACCCCATCCTTAGGTAAGCCAAGCTGAGCACTTCCTGCCCCTAGTGGGGGCTTTTGTAGGAGTTACTGAAAAGAATTACCTGTATACCACTGTTCCACTACACGTAAGTGGCTCTTAAGTTACTCTTCCTCCAATGGAAGAACTTTTATGGTGGAGGAAGACTTGTTGAGTTCAAGGTAGGGTATGACCCTTCTGTGGGCATGCTAGTAAAATGTAACTAATAATTAGCAACTCACATAACTAATAATTAAAGTAAATCAATTTTTTTAAAGGTGCTTTAATCCAGTCCAGGGTACCCTGAGATATGAAGAGCGAGGCCAATGGTACCGGGATGTTGAAAAGGTTGGGAAACATTGTTCTAGGCCTTTCGCCCCACCACACTGCTGTTCTGAAGGGGACTTTGCAACATCTCCTAGGAGCATCAGGAAGGGGTGGGGGGAAGACAGATGCAGCCTTACTGTGTCTGTCATACCTTCTGGCCTCTTGTTTTAATCATCTTGGAAACTAGTGCTAGTCATATCACCTCATTATTTTCCCACAGACATTTCCTCCGTCAGACTGGGTACTTTCCAAGTTTACGTTCATAATAATATATATATATGATTAATGAACTCACAAGCACATTTCTCATGTCCCAAGAGGTCAGAAAAATCCCAAAGGTGTGCCAAATCTCTGTTTGGCAGTGTCACTCTCTTATTCCTGGTAGGGTATCAGCCTTTTCCCTGGGTAATAATCTCTGCCACGAACCAATCTGAGAATAGCTCCTGGCACTGTGTTATCATTTAGAGACTCTGCCTAGTTGCCATTTCTCCCACTGGGCTCCAACAAGCTAGCACGGGGATGATCTATCATCACACTTCCATCAATTGAGTTTTAGCATTGAAGGGATAGCAAGCTTATCTGCTTCCCCTCCCCTTTCCTGCTCTTTGGATCGCAAGACTTGAATAAGCACGGTGTGTTTACAGAGATCAGACTTCAAGCATTCAAAATATTTGAGAGTTTAATAAAAATAAAAAGACTACACAGAGTCTGTTCAAGCATCAGGCTGAGAAAGGCTCCAAAGAAAAGGAGAAAAAAATACCATCCTGTGAAACTAAACTTTATACTTTTTCTAAACTATGTTGAATTGGGATATGTAGTAATTCTTGAAGGTGCAGCAATTAAAAAACCCATTATTACTTTTGTTCCCAGAGTTGGGGTTTCTTCCATTGTTTCTCAACACATGGTTAATTATGGAGTCCCTAGGTAAATAGCTTGTTCCTCCCTGACCCCCAAGCCGCAAGATAATAGAAAGCTGCTTCCTTGTGTCTTGAGAAGTTATAATCTCCCCTAGGGAGTTTGTCCCCCAGGGTCAATCCTGAGTTTCCTGTCTCAAGCAGAAGCAATTTCTATCTATTTTTTGCTTTCCAAGTCTCTTTCTCTTGCTGTGACATTCTAGCAAGATGTGAGATGGGCCATTTTGTTCTACTTTTGGCCAGAGCCATTTGCCTCAGTAAATACTGAAGTACTCTGTACTCTCGGCTCGATGCCATCCCCTGGCAACTTTCCAGTTTGCAGCTGTGTGCCAACTCAAAGAGGAGAGTGCAGTCCCAATGGTTGAAATATCTGGGTGAATTCTAGGATGAAGGGCTGCATTGCAACGTTAGCCCACCTAGCTCAGTGTTGTCTACTCTGCCTGGCAGAGTCTCACCAGGGCTATAGGCAGAAAAGGTCTTTCCCAATACATGCTACTTGAGACCTTGTAACTGGAGATGCCGAGGACTAAACCTTGAGACCTTCTGCATGCAAAGCGCGTGTTCTGTTGCTAAGCTGTGGACACTCCCCTTCATTCTCAAAACAAAACGCATAAAAGTCACCATTAAAAAATACATTTTAGTAACAGCATGTCCAAGCTCTCTGTCCACTTCACATCCATATGATTCCAGAGTTGTTAAATAGTCTTGCTCCCCATTACACAAGGAAATGTCAGAATCCATCCTGTGAACCAGAGGTGGGATCCAACCGGTTCTCACCACTTCTCTAGAAGTGGTTACTAATTTTTTCTGAGTGCCAAGAAGGGGTTACTAAAGCAACCTTCCTGCCCAATAGGGCAGGTGTGTGCGGCGGTGCCACTGTTTGAATCCCACCACCATTGGAAACTGTTATTAAAATTTTTGGATCCCACCACTCCTGTGAACCCCCAACATGCTCCCCGCTCAGTGACTTTCTCTGGCATTCCTCAGAAGCTTGTGAAGGAGAAAATCAGTAAAAGAGGACAAACTTTAGCTTGGCTGCATAAATGATGGTCCCCTGCAAGAGCAGGATTGGTGTATTTAAGAGCTCAACCTGGCAATATGGCATAATGGGAAAGTTATAAGGACCTGCCGAGCACTTCATGTGCATCCAGAATACCACCCCTACGCCCGAATCTTTTGCAGGGCATATGATAGAGGTGCCAGAAGTCTTTGGAAGACAAAATCAACTGGAGGGATACAACCTTCAAACACCGCTGTTGAGGATTGTCAACTGGCTGGAGAAAAGGTGTCCTGGAGAAAAGGTGTCCTGCAGTGGCGTAGGAGGTTAAGAGCTCGTGTATCTAATCTGGAGGAACTGGGTTTGATTCCCAGCTCTGCCGCCTGAGCTGTGGAGGCTTATCTGGGGAATTCAGATTAGCCTGTGCACTCCCACACACGCCAGCTGGATGACCTTGGGATAGTCACAGCTTTTCAGAGCTCTCTCAGCCCCACCCACCTCACAGGGTGTTTGTTGTGAGGGGGGAAGGGCAAGGAGATTGTCAGCCCCTTTGAGTCTCCTACAGGAGAGAAAGGGGGGATATAAATCCAAACTCTTCTTCTTCTTAACAGAGGCCTAATGAGATGCTATTTAAAGCCCCGTGATGTGATTGTCCTCCATGTCATGAAAAGCTTCCACTGCCCATTTCGACACATTTAGTTTCCATTAAAGGGACAAGATTTTTTTTCCTCTCCAGAGCTGTTGGCAACCATATCACATCTCCCACAGTGTTCCCATAAGAGGCCCCCTCTAGCCATTCACAGCCAAAGTGATTTTTATAAGGAAGAGGGTAGCAAAACTAAAGGGGCTATTGCACATCCAGGTCGCTTCAGATCAATGAATGAAATACCAGTGAATGCCTGAAAACCCACATTGTTAGCATCGGAGACATGTAAACTGAATAAAAATGGGGGAGGACAAACTGTTCAGAAGTTTTTACTGACTCCTAGTAAACCGCTTCTTAAGTCAACAAATAAATATATAAACAATAGCTTCTTTCTGTGGCAATCACAGCAGCTGAGGGGATTCGTTTTGGGATCACAGGGTGTGAGCGTGGTCTTGAAAAATATACCTGAAGCCAGAGGAATCTGGGGATAAACACAGCTGGATGGGTGAGGCTGGGAGCATCATCACTTTGGGAGGTTACCAACTGCCATTTCCCCCCACAGAACGGAAAGTTTTCATTCCCAGAACCATGCTCCAGATCTTTGAAGCAGAAATGATTGTCTCACAAATTTAAATGTCTGTTTTAGCAAATACTGAGAGGAGCGATATTAACGTTTCAGGTGGGATAGCACCTGCTGGGGTCCCTTTCTCTCAGTAAAATCAACTGAGCTGGTTGTTGTTTTTGGGGGGTGGGGTGGGGTGGGGTGGGGGCTAAGGCAGCATTTTGTAGACATTTGAGTGACAGGCAGGCTGTCACTCAATGAACTGAGCTCTGCCTGCTGCCTCAGACAAAGCTGGCTCTTTGGTAAGTTGCATTTCCATTTAAATTACAGCAATTATATGGAAGTTTGCATCTGTGAATGCAAATCCACGTATGCAAATTGTCCTTTTCTACTTCCAGGGTCCCCACCCGTTACCACCACCTGGCCTTCGCCTGAGTTTAACACCTCCAGACAAGGTTCTGATACCGGTACTGAAGCCATATTCCAGAAGGGCTATGAACCTTTGGAAGGACAAAGGGGAAAGGCTACGTTCTAGTTGTAGAGAGTTAAATCCATTCAGCCCTCGCTTTCCCACTGAAGTGCTTGAATTTGGTTGATGTTTAAAGTGCTTCCACAGTCAGACTACTAGTACACCTGCCACATTTGATTTTTCAGTTTCATCCTGAACTTTCACAGCAGTAACTGTTACACGGTTTCCAGACATACACACTTCCCCTTCCTGGAATTGATGACTCATTTGAGTAGGGAAAACACAGCTAAAGTTGAGTAAATTCATCAACAGAGCGTGCTGAAAAACAAACACGGAGACAGAAGAGCAACCCAGAGTAAGGCCAGAGTTTAATCTCAATTAACTCGGAGTCTCATTCATTGTTCTACGCTGAATGGTCCGCAGCATGGGGGACGGGGCGGAAAATAGAGTACAGGAGCAGTATTTACCTCACAAACACACATCTGGAAACATGTGGGAATCCCTGTGGGGACAGGGAGAGTGAGCAACACAGGAGGAGCTGTAGTAGACAATGGTTGCCTCGGGTTGTATCCAGCTCTTGAAATGGGGCAATAATGAGGACAACTTTTGGGAGGACAAAGTCACTCACGGTGGCTTCAGCTAGCAGGAATAGCAGCTTACAGATAAAAAGGGAACAAATTTAGCACAGCACTTTTAGAAAGAAGATTCCTACAACGGAGGAGGGGGGGGGGGGAAGGGAAAGACAATGCAGATCCAGAACGATGGAAGGTTTGTGAGGTAAAGTTCTCACAGGCAAAAAACAGGGAGCAACACCTCAAATACTAACTTGAGGTTGCCAACAGGCCGGCGGAACAAACACCTGACTCCTTTCATAGAGGTCCAGTGTGGGAGAATAGCAGCCAAAGCTTTTCATGGCAGGGATATTAATCATAACCTCAGAAAAATAACATCCCGTGAAGACTATATTAGAGGAAGCAGTTGACAACTCTGCAGTAATTGCAGCTAAACTTACTTCTTGCCTAGTCCTCCTTGCCTCCAACAGCAAGGTTCCGTGTACCTGTAGTAAGTGCACTGGTCCTGCCGAGTAAGTGACATACCATTCGTAGATTTATCCCGAAGTTGTGCTTGACATTAAGATAAACTGGATGCAACAAGGACAGCAGCACTCCAATCATTTGCACCATTGTGTGGAAGAAGGAGTTTTGATGGATGCCGTTGGCTGTGAAGTAGGGAGGAGTGCGGCACTTGTTAAAGATCAGCTATTACACAGTAGCTAAAGGCACAGCAGATTTATATTCTTCCACTTTAGTCATCCTTTTTGAAACAACGGATGCAAGCTTTTGACTAGCATTGAGCTCTTCATCAGCCTTTGGAGTTCAAACTGAAAAATGGAGGGCAGTCTCAGTGTTGCACTGTTAGGCTAACGCTTACTGGCCCAGATAAAGCAGATTGGATCACTGCTACAATCCATTTGGGGCTGCTGTTGACAAATGAGTAAACCCCAAGGGTATATTAACCCAGAGTTTTCATCAGCTGCACCAGCTGCTTACTGGTTTCTGGGCCCAGTTCAAATTTCTGATTTTAACCTGTTTTCCTAACTGTAATGCCCCAACTGACGTTTTTCAACTGCCGTTCCCCAACTGTCGACTCCTCCACCCTCAGGTTCTAAAAGAGGTCTCCCTAACTGAGTGCAGGGTTACCCATTAAAACAATTGTATACGAATTATTTTCCAACCCAGGTGTTTTTATACTACAACTCCAGGTAGCAGAATTCAAGATCGCTCTGATCTTATTAGACATATTAAACACCTTCAGCAGTTGTTTAAACTCTCTAACACATCTCCAACTGTATGACCTTACCAGATCCCATCTTGTGACACCACCACCTATTACATTATCAGGCTTGGCCAATGAATGTCAAGATTTGGGATGCTGGAGAACTGGCAGCTGCAACCCAAATGAACCTTCCGCTGAGTTAAGACTGGCAATTGGCGCGCTAATCTGTACATTAGAGCTGAAACTGTCTCTTTTTCAGTCCTGTCCCAAGAGATTCGTCTGACCTCCTTCCTGTTGGCCTTCTGGAAACTTGTGAAAGCAATTTGATCCCAGAGGGTGTTTATGTGGCATTTTTATTCCCTTAAGCTG
Source organism: Sphaerodactylus townsendi (assembly GCF_021028975.2). Lineage (NCBI taxonomy): Eukaryota > Metazoa > Chordata > Lepidosauria > Squamata > Sphaerodactylidae > Sphaerodactylus > Sphaerodactylus townsendi. The sequence goes on along the minus strand of NC_059425.1, from coordinate 24,919,536 downwards.
CGCTGTTCTGAAAATTCTCTTGTTGACTAGTGATTTTTATGATCGACAGCCTCTTTTTATCGTTTTATCTCTACTACTTTCTAAAGTTTTATTGCTGTTTTATTATTGCTCTTATTTCAGTGCTGGTTCCTGTTTTAGAACTCTTGGATTTAAAAAAAAATCTAATTTTGTATTGTTTTCATTTCATGTTGCGAGCAGCCTTGTGTGCCATTCATGTGGCAGGAAGATGGGATATAAATGGTCTCAATAAATAACTAAATAAATAAATTAGTTGATGTCGTCTTTGTTATTAGATTACAAATCAGTCTGGCTGATAGGATTCAAAGCACAAAATAGCCCTTCAGTGATGAGGCAGTAAATAAAACCACAGTATCTCGAGAAACACACCCACTGAGGCGATAACCTCCACACAGATTAGCTCACCTCTTAATAACCTTTCAGTGTCCTGCCGTCTTCACAACCTGAGTGCCCTCTCCCACTCTATCAGAGCAAGTGTATTATTACATGGGGATTCAAATCCAGATTGGTAATTGAGTCAGTAGGGTACACCATTCCAGGCCGATTCATGTGGCGTAAAAGACCTGTCAACCTATGAAAAATTATTCAGCAGCAAAACCCATCCTTGAATATTGTCTATCCCTTAAGAATTAAGAGAGAGGGCAGATCATATGCACACAGAGTCCAAGGGGTGTTTATGTAAACACTTATACTCTGTTTTTCTCCCCAGAGTGAACCAAAAGCTCCTTTCCTACCTTTTATCTTTACTACAGCAATCCTGTGAGTTAGGTTAAACTGAGAGACAATGACTAGTCCAGTGGTGGCGAACCTATGGCACAGGTGCCAGAGGTGGCACTTAGAGCCCTCTCTGTGGGCACGCACAGAGTTTCCCCCCCCCCACACACACACACACACATATCTAAGCTGGCCTGGGCTGCTGGGCTCCATTATGAGCATTAAACCTAAGACCTAGTTTTGGGGAAGCAGTGTAGGTAACCATGTTATGCGCTGTTAAGCCTCACTGATTTTCATGCGACGAACTAAAGAGCGATCCTTTACCTGGGAGTAAGCTCAGCTGCTGGCAATGGGGCTTGCTTCTGAGTAAACCCTCCTAGGGTCATGATTCACCCGTTGGAAGAGTTGCACGGTTACTTCAAAGCAAAGCCACCGACTACCACCAAGCTTACTCCTCAGTAACGCATGCCTCGGAGCCAACCGTTTTTTCTAAACTAAAACCTCAGTATTAAGATTAAATTGCCGTGTTGGCACTTTGCAATAAATAAATGGGTTTTGGGTTGCAGTCTGGGCACTCAGTCTTGAAAAGGTTCGCCATCACTGGACTAGTCCAAGATCACCCAGGGAGCTTTCATGGTAGAGGGAAGAACTGCAGCCTCCAAGATCTGAGTCCGATACTCTATCCACTACACAACACAGGCCCTTTACCCTGAGTAGGTGTGTTGATCAACTGCATCTAAAATAAACAGGAATCTCATGGTGCCTTAACTTAACTTAACTTAGCTGGATGCCATCTATTTTAAATATTTAAACCTACTTGGATTTGGAAATTGTATGCTGCATTTTAAATTTTTAAACTTCTTGTTTTATTTGTCTGTTGATGTTGTGCACCGCCCTGAGCCCTCCGGGGGAGGGCGGTATAAAAATGAAATAATAAAATAAATAAATAAATAAACTTAACTTAACTTAACTCACAGGTTTGTATCCAGCTTTCATGGAGTGGAGACCTCAGAGCTCTCTAGTCCACAGTAGTTTACACTAGTATTAAAATGTGTTAGTCTTTAGGACACCACAATATTCTTGTTTTGTTTTCACCACAAAAACATTTCAGCATCCACAGAAGGCAACTAGCACAGTGACAGGATTATTTCTATTAACCTTTTGGGTGTTATCATAAGAATGAATTGAGATGAATTGAGGACATATGTACTTTAAACATTCAGAAAACAACTTTACATATTATTATTATGTATTTACTATTGAGAAGCTATAGATCTGGGCAGAATCAGGCCCTCAGATCTTAGAATGCCATCTTTGTGCCAAGAGACAGCTCATCCTATCGTTCAAATACAGACCAAATTCACTCGGGCCACTCAAAGCACGAGATTTACTCTCCCCCTATTGCTAAGTAATCAGTGGGATGGCCCTTGGAAATGTGCTCCGGATTTGATTGATGACCAGGCAAGAAGGCGGCTTGACAATTGTTTAATCTTCCTGCACTTTCTTCCCAAGAGGCACCAAAGGGCCACCAAGTATATTAAAATGGCAACCCCAGTCTGACCTGGGAATTCTTCCACCTGATCCCAAATACAAGAACTATGATTATTTAGCAGGGTTGACAGGAGACCTGGGGGGGGGGGGAGTCCTGTCCTATGAATAAAAGCATACTGTGCGGAAGCATACTGTGAAGCTTTTGATGTCATGAAGGAAAATCGTATCATCTTGTAAATATAAAGGGACAGGACATTTGCCACCAGGCAGTTGGCAACCCAATTAGCAAAAAAGGAACTAATCTCTGCACACATTCAATGGCCCTGTGGTTCCATCCCATGTTCCAGAGACTGAACTGTGGCCTTGGAAACCAGCAGCAGTCAGGGCTGAACTCTGGGGCTTTCTCACTAGGGCAGGCCAATCCCTTTAGCACAGTGATGGCAAACCTTTTCGAGACCGAGTGCCCAAATTGCAACTCAAAGCCCACTTATTTATTGCAAAGTGTCAACACAGCAATTTAACCTGAATACTGAGGTTTTAGTCCTGCGTGCACCCACCACTCTGCCCTGCTCTGCTCCAGCACATCCACCCCACCCCCACTGCCTCTGCCCCACCTGCTCTAGAGGCCAGCCTGCTCTAGCCTCCAGCAAGTCCTTTGCGCACCGTTCTGCGCCTCTCTAGCATCTCCGTGCCTCTCTAGCATCTCTGCGTTGTGCCCAGCGGCCCAGGCCAGCCTAGATGTGTGTGTGTGGGGGGGTGATTTTCCACCCCCTCACGATGAACTCTGTGCACACGTGCCCACAGAGAGGGCTCTTAGTGCCACCTCTGGCACTCGTGCCATAGGTTCGCCATCACTGCTTTCGCACTACCTTTTTGCCCCCAGCAGACCCTGAACTGTGTCATCCCTCATATAAGCCCTTTCCCAGGAGGCTGTGGCTCCAGAAGGGTTAAGTCTTTTCCAATTAACATGATAGCAACTCTCTTTGTTGCCTATGCAGGGGAAACATATATAACAATTGAGAATAATTCCCACATCAAAGACGTGGGGATAAAGGCAGTTTGGAAGCCTTTTGCTTCGCAGAGCCTCAGCTTTTCACAGCCTTAGTTTGATTAGGCTTCCTTCTTTCCTTTACCTTTAAAAACTCACCTCCCTTCCCCCCCCCACCCGTTTTTAAATTCCTAATGGCAGTAATTTGATTGTTTTGAAATGCATTAATTTCTTTCCTTAGGAAGAAGAACGTGAGTTACTGCAAACATCTGACAATGTAATGAAGTGATTATGCAGCTCATAGAGCTTTGCAATCCTTTGCGCTTTTTTTTCTCCAGCAGTGCCTTCACGTATTTCCTCACTCTTCTCTCCTCAACCCCCCCTCCCACATTTAATTTATATGAAGGAAGGCTATTGATAATAGCAAGTCAGCTCAAGTGAAAGAATGCAAATAGGAGGGGTGGAGAAAGACCCAGAGAAGTGGATTTAAGGGCATTACAGTCTCTTCTTCTTTCTGCAACAGGGACAGACTGGACCATTTAACGTACAAGCTGAATAGAAGTTGTGAGTGTGATACAGCTGCAGAAAGGGCTAATGTATGATTTTAGACTGCATTAGCACAGGCATAAGAGCCCCATAGCACAGAGTGGTAAGCCGCAGTCCTGCAGAGAAAGCTCCGCCCACAACCTGAGTTCAGTCCCAACGGAAGTCGGTTTCAGGTGGGCGGCTCAAGGTTGACTCAGTTTTCCATCCTTCAGAGGCTGTTAAAATGTGCACCCAGTTTGTTGGGGGCAAAGCATAGATGACTTGGGAAAGCAATGGCAAACTACCCCATAAACAAAGTCTGCCAAATAAATGATGTGATGTGATGCCACCCCATGGGTCAGAAATGACCCAGTGTTTACGCAGGCGGGGACTGACTCCCTTTACATACCTAACAGCGGCATAGTATCCAGACCCCTGAGAAGGAATAGTTTCACTTTAATGCACACTAATTAGACTGCGGCTCATTATGCATGGAACGGTTACCTTGGGGCTCTTTGCTGCGCAGTGGGGTTGTAGTGGGGTCTCCTCACTCTGTTTGCACACGAGGAAGCACTCCACTGCCTATTGTACTTGCTGGCTGAACTCTCCCAGCTCTCTGCTGTTCCTGGTTCCCTTAACTCAACCTATCAATTCACTCTTAAGGCACACAGTCACAAAGATGGCTGGCTTTTTAAAAGCCCTTTTAATTGTTGTTGTATTGACATTGTGGTTATTGCAGTTACATCAATATTGTAGCCCTTTTCCAAAAATACCCCCCCCCCCCAATGAAAGAGGCAAAGCAGTTCCCTGGACCACATTCTGATGAACAAGGGGACCACGTCCTAGATCTGATATTCTCCCTCCCTCCCACTTCCCGCCACTACTGTTGCCAGGGTGGGGGGGGGGGGAGCTTGTTGTTATTTTGATATTCCTTGGTATTTTGATATTCCTGTATTAGATCTGTCATTATTTCAATAGATCTAATATGGTACAAACTCTTGAAGTTGAAATAAAGTTTCTAAAAGCCCTTCTGAGTGAACAGGCACATTCGGTATGTGGCGGGATCAAGCACTCTCAGTTATTATATCGAAATATTGATCAAAGAATTTAAAGGGTGTGTTTTGTTGAAGCCCATGAGCAGCAGCTTCTTCTTCTTTTACTCACTGGCTACAGAAAGATTCCTTCTCTAGTGATGAAAATATGGCCACACACCTGATAACCACAAGAGGAGGAGGAGGGTTAGGTCACAGGTGACAGAAAAGTAATCCAGCTGGACCAGGAAGAAGCAGGAAGGAGCTGGCAACATGGAGGGAGTGTCAAGAGGGAGTGTCAAGAGGGACTGCAGTGTGAGGGAATGGGATGGGGCAGAGGAAAGATATCCAGGACAAAGCTGTGCTCACTGGCAAATCTGCCCTACCCTGGTGGCAAAGGAAATTAAAGTCGTGCTAGAAGTGGTGTCGCTTGCTGCAGAGAGAATGAAAAGTGAAAGCAGGGCTCGGGGAAATATGTCTGTACAAGAAATCTTGCCCTAACAGACATTCACCCCTGCAGTGTGGCAGACACCTTGTGCATGATCAGCCTTTGTCTGGAATACTGAGCCCACTTTCTCTGGGCGCTGCCATTAGAGAAAGACAAATTCAAATAGATTCAGAGGAGGGCAATGAAAACGGATGGGGGCTCCAAAAACTAGTCCTACAAGGAAAGGCTGAAAAAAATGGCATCTGTTTAATCTGGACTCCATGGAGATGTGGTCACATGCTTCAAATACCTGAAAGGCTGTCACACGGAAGCAGACAAGGCCTTCTTCTCAGCCGCTCCTGAACACAAGGCTATATATATCAGGCTTAGGTTACCAGAGTGTAGATTTCAGAGGAACAGAAGGATCTTCCTAAAGGTAAGAACAGTTGAGTGAGGTTAGGGTCCAATAGTAGAACATCTGTTTCATATGCAGGAGGTTCCACCTCCAGCGTCTCTGATGAAAAGGACTGGGTAATTCCACCTCTGACTGTTTCTTGCGTTGAAAATTTTATGGGGTTACCATAAGTCAGCTGCAACTTGACAGCACTTTCATTTTGTCTTCTTTGGTGTATTCAAATTTTATTAGTACTTAAAATGCTTTAAAAAAACAAAGAAAAGAAAAAGATCACAAACTATTAAAAAGTGCACTTAACATAAGGACTCCCAATTTCATCGAGTGTGAACAATAAAAATTAATATCACTTGCTCTTTAAACACATACATAAAATTCCAACTAAACCTCTACTGATAATTAAAATACTTTTTTTCCTGTTATGTCTTATAATAACAATCCACTAATCTTCAAAACCACTAATCATCAACAGTTTCCAACTGTCCCAAAATTTGCCTAAACTCCTTTTCTTTAGGTAACAAAGCGAGTTTGGCCATCTCCACCAACTCCAAAACCTTCACCCACCATTCTTCTATTGCAGATATATCTGAAGTTTTCCATTTTTGCACATAGAAAGTATTTTTGCAGTTGACGGACTTGACAGCACCTTCCATCACCAATAGACTGAGGGAAGATCTCAGGTTCTGAGACTCTGTAGAGCAGCTGGTTGCTAGAATAGACAGTTCTGACCTTGACATTGTCTGACGGAGTTTAAGGTATCTTCAGGTTTTTATTTGACAATGGAACCAATTACCTTAGGAGAACAGCAGGGTGTCCCTTGCTGGAGATATTCAAACAGAGGCTGCACAGCCATCCGACAAGAAAGCTCAGGGTTTGGATTTCCTGCATGGAAGAAAGGTTTGATGGCTGATAAGGTCCCTTCTAGCATTTGGACTTCTCTGTGATTTTATTGCCTGGTTTTCACAGAAGGCAAAACTACAGTTAAAATAAAATCCCTTTAATATGTGAAATAGAATTCAGTGGACAGAAATTCACTCAAGTCCAGCTGATTTAATGTTTATAACCTGCAAAAATGTTGCCAAAGAACGAAGCAGAAACCAAGAAATGAGCCAAGGTGCTTGCATTCAAACATCACGCGAAAGCATATTTAAGAATAACTGGAGTTGATAAACAAACTTTGGATCCTGGCTTGGTGGAGCCTAATTAACCTGAGTTAGTGGAGCAGCCTGCACTCAGGTAATCACAGTAACCCTGGTTACAGAGCTGTATTCAAGTCCTGGAGCACCTTAGAGACCAACAAGATTTTCAGGCTATAAGTTTTTGAGAGTCAAAACTTCCTTTGTCAGATCTTGATCATCTCTAAGAGGCTCAGTCTAGCTTTTCTACTGCAGACCAACATGGCTACCCTCTGAAACTAACCCTGGTTAGTTTTATTAAACCATATTTGTGTACAATGCCTAATCTGACCTATGAATACAGACTGACAGCATCCAAAGAAAGACCAGAAAAGTGTAGGTAACAACACAGCTTCATTAGAAAACCCCCAAAGCAGCTATCATGTGATATCTCAATTTGCTGGAGAAACAAGTTAATGGAAATGCAAAAAAAAATGCATTCTTCTACCTTCATGGAGTCCAGAAGGTGACGATTTATCTTGACTCTGCCCGTCTGGCCACATGCTACCACTACCCCACGGCTAGATTATTGTAATGGATGCTACATCGGTGTGCTCTTAAAGATAACTCGGAAACTCCAGTTGGTACAGATACTGTAGCCTATTTACAATAGAGCACTCAGCAGAACATGCATGTCACACCTCATTCTACAGTAATTCCATTGGATATCGATCAGTTAACACATTCAACTCAAGGTAGTGATTATCACCTACAAAACCTTAATGGCCTTGAACTCGCGTACCTGCAAGACTGTTGCCATGTATGCATGCAGTACTTCCCTCATGGCTGTTTGCTTTGCCCACAGTTTTTTTGTTTAAACAGGGGGTTCTCCTACTATGAAGGGTCCCCAGCCAAGACGCTCCTCCATTTTGTCTGCTCCCACTTCATTCTATCCATGTAATCTCCAGCTGGGAACGTTCCTGCTGCCTTTTGAGGGGGTGTCGCCTTTGGTCTAGAGTTAACTTAGACTATGTACGTTTTCGGTCAATTCAAGTGTGCAAATGAAAAACAGTGTGCGAAAGAGAAACAACAGTCCTTTCGACCCTTCTGAAGTGGTACCTGGAAGAGCTGGAGGAGCTGCTGCTGTGTGGGTGGGAAAAGCCTCAAGGAGCGAGAAAACCTGAAGAAAGCAAAACACATCTTGATTCTCTTCACTCTCCCTTGGAAAGGAAGCAGAAAAGTCACGCTTTTGGAGGCTTCAGAAACTGTGGGGGTTCTCTGATGTGAGATGCAGTGAGTTCAGGAGATGGAGAAATATGTACACATCTGAGAATCCAACCTGAAGGGAATGAATGCTCAATGCGAAGGAGACCACATCTGCATAAACGGCCTGCCTCTCCTGCTGTGCTCCATTGTAGCAGATTTGCTCATCTTACCAAAGCCTTCTGAAGATGCCACCCTGCAAATGGACAAAAGTGGCACCTGCCCATTCACATACATTGCCTGTGATGACTTTCATCTTGAGGAAAAGCCTGCCTGAGGTGGTCAGGAAGGCTCCTTCGCTGTTCTGTCATACCACGGAACGTGTATAAAACAGAAATGCTCTGGAGGGCATTTTTCTGAGGGGATCAGAACCATAATACAAATTAATAGTCCAGGAGGGTAGCTGAGCCAACCCCGCTCGCTCCTGGTGTATAGCCTGGCAGACGCTGGGCTTGCCAAACCAGATCAAGAGTGAGGGAAATTGCCTCAGCTGGCTCACGAGCCTGATAAATCCTCTCAAAGCAGCCACCCCACCCCACCCCACTGCAGGCTTGCCAGTCCAGGCACCCCCCAGTGCCATTTCTAGGGCCAGCAGTGGCAATCACCTCCCCCCGCTCCCTAGAGCTTGGCCCAACCAAGTCACATTTACCTCATATCCGGCCTCCTAACAAATGAGTTCAACTGCTCTGCCTGCGACTGTTCAGTGTTTGCATCACTCTGTAAATCTGTAATCCCAGTCTTATGAGAGTGTTCCTTGGATGTCTGCTGCTGTACGACTGTGTGGCTTTTTACTGAGTTATCTGCCTTGAGCCTCAATGAGAAAAATGGGCTATCAACAAGGTAGATAAATAACTGTAATGCTAAATTGCCATGCCAGGGTGAAGACAGTTATACTTTGAATTCCCTCGTATACTCAGCTCCTAAAGGTACAAGAGCCCTCTGGCTATCCTCTGGAAACTGTCGTATTCAAAGCCTTCTGTTTTATTCCAGTCTGGCCACACTTCTCTTCCTAAATATTGGACTTCTGCCACCTTTCCTGATGTGCTGTAAGCAGACTCACTTGCAGTAAGCATCCTAGGTTTGTGCTGAACACTGGAATGTGGCTAAATAGGATCCTGCCAGGCTAATGAAGGAAAATGGAGGAGCTTTAAAGTGGAAAGGGAAGTGTGAGGCCCCCCCTCCCCAGGTCATTTTCAGTCTTGCAGTCCTTAGTGAAATCAGAACACTCAGTCCCAATGAAGAGATCTTCCTCTGGGTTGCCCTGGTAAGTTGGTGATGCACGGCCAATCTCTGCAGCTCCCTCCAAGGTGTGCTGGACTTAATGCAGCTCAATTAAAAGGCGTTGCATGGCTATTTTTCTTGATCAGCCAGCAGGCAGTGCTATTGCTTTGCCGAACTCTGCCATAAGAAACACCCTGGTTAACAGAGCAGCTTTTGCCAAGGAAGGTTGCCAACTGCCTGGGGGTAGAATGTCCTGTCTCCTTTAAAAGAGGCTTAATGGGCTGTTTTTCACCAGGTGATATTATTCACCTCCATGGCATGAAAAGCTGCTGCCGCCCTATTCTAGACATTAAGCTTCTGGTAAATGGACAGGACATTTTTCTTCCTGCACATTAGCCATCCTACTGCCCAGGGTCCCTTGGAAGTCGGGGCAAAATGGAGTGGCTGAGCTGCCCGCTACCCTGTTCCTTCTTTTAGGAAACCCTGCTGCTTCAGCTGAAAATTATTTCTTGGCAACTTGGCTACCAGTGTTGAGAGAGAGGCAGCTTTTCCCCAGAGGGTGGGGAAAAGAAGCCGTTGCTCATTCGTGAATGTTAATTCATTTAAATGAATGCAAAAATGAGCAAGGCTGACCAGGTGGGAAAGAAAAGCTGATTCCAAATTAAGCAGATTGAAGCGGTAAGAATTCGGAGTGGCGTCTTCTTCCTCGAGAAGGAACGGCCGCTGGGGCTGATGGGAAGTAGCAGGGGTCAGGGCTGCAACATCCGTGGACTTCTTCGGGGCCTGGGCAAAAGTTCAGCCCAGGAATCGTCGTCACACCTGTGGGATCCCGAATGGAACCGCCCGAGGCTCTGTCAAAACCCGCGCTTTGAACACGGCTAAGTCCTGAGAATTCAAAGGAAGGTGCAGTGCCCAGATGTTTTCCAACTGCACACTGTATAAGCTATTCCCCCCCCCCCCAGTGTATATAAACACACATGACTGGGAAACTAACCATCTGCTGTCAATCAGGAGAGATGGTGATAGAAGCTGTCAAAATGCTGTCATTTTCCTGACGTTTGACAGGGGGTAATAAATCCCGTCTGGTTTCCAGAGGTTCTGCCTCTAGCTCTGGTAAGGCCTACCAGCTGCAGAGAGGGGGGAAAAGATGTGTGTTGCTTTATGGGGGGCAGTCTCTGGGACCCTGCGCTTCTTGCAATGCTTTATTCTCAAAGAGGACGTGCCAGACCTTTGAAGCCTGGAGAGAAGTCAGCAAAACTCTGCCCCATATTCTTAGTCACAAGGGGAGCAGTTGTGGTTACAGGGCAAGGAGAGAGATGCTCTGTACAGACTGGAAAGCGCCCAAGCTGATTGGCTAGCATTGAATATTAAGGCTCATATGAGGCCTTGGGACTTGAAGGAAAAGCTGGGGCAGGTATCTATCCAGGGGACTGCAAAGCAGAGCTGACACAAAGTCTCTTCCGGCCCTACAGATTCTCCAGCCTTCAGGTAAGTCTTGGCACAACTCCAGCTGTGACCCTGGAATCTTTGATGCCAATTTTAGCTCAGCCTTCTCCTCGCGGCTGCAGTTGACAGCTGGAATCATCCGGGTAGGCCTGGCCTGCATTTCTTCCTGTGTGTCAACTGTGGGCTCTTCACAGGGTGGCGAAGGGGGTCTTGGGAGGAGGGAGAGCGGCGGAGAGAATGAAATGAGAGCAGAGGCATTTTTGCAAACAAGAATCCGTTTGTCAAAATACATTCGTCTTGCGGAGCCGCTTGGGAACAGGATGAGGGGAGGTTTAAAAAAAGAGAGAGAGAGAGAGAGCAGGATTTATTATGCAAATTAATTTTATATTTATTCAGGTGCTTTGCATAGAATTCCACCAGCATTAGGTATTCATGGAGAAAAAGACTGCAGCAAAAGGTATGCTGGCTCAGAGCGTGTAGTGGGCTGAGATCAAATGGCAGCATTTGGAGAAATCTTTCCCATCTCGAGGTACTTGCGTGTGGATGGGCGCTTAGGGACACAGTGCTGTGCAGCAGCCCACCAAGAAACAAGAGGGAAGGGAAGAAAATCAGTTAGACAACAAGTTATTAACATGCAAATCAGCTCAAAATGATTAGTAGGGGAACGGGTAGACTCCTCTCTAATGTGTAGCAGTGTTGTTGATGGATCGTATCAAGAGAGGGAGGCCACTGGTTTTCTGGCTGAGACAGTGTAGAATGAGGTGTTTGCCTGCTTCATGGTAGAATCAAGAACATACGAAGAGCTCTGTTGGATCAGACCAATGGTCCATCTAGGCCAGCACCCTGTCTCATGCGGTGGCCAACCAGTTCCTCTGACGGTCCAACAGCAGGCCATAGAGGCTGTCCCCTGATGTTCATATTATCACTGGTACTGTCACTTTGAGATACAACTCTAGTCAAAAGGGAGGATCGATTTCTCATGATAGTTAGAGCGAACCTCCATGTTCAGAAGCAATATACCCCTGAAAAACAACTACTGAGGGGCAATACTAGGGGGAGGCTGTGACCCCATTTTCTGCTTTTCGGCTTTCTAGGGAATCAAGTTGACCACTGAGGAAGAAGAAAAAGAAGAAGAGTTTGGATTTATATCCCCCCTTTCTCTCATGCAGGAGACTCAAAGGGGCTGACAATCTCCTTGCCCTTCCCCCCTCACAACAAACACCCTGTGAGGTAGGTGGGGCTGAGAGAGCTCTGAGAAGCTGTGACTAGCCCAAAGTCACCCAGCTGGCGTGTGTGGGAGTGTACAGGCTAATCTGAATTCCCCAGATAAGCCTCCACAGCTCAGGCGGCAGAGCTGGGAATCAAACCCGGTTCCTCCAGATTAGATACACGAGCTCTTAACCTCCTACGCCACTGCAGTATGCTGTTGTAAAAAGACAAATGTTTGGTCTGACCCAGAAGGGCTCCTTTTTCATAATCTTTCCCATCTCCTAAAGGGAGATTATCAGACATCATACATTTCTTCCAAGGGAAATTTGCTGGAGTTGTTTGAGGAACACTACTCCTGTAATGGGTTCATTTTCTGCAGATGACAGATGTTCATGGACTACAATTCCCATCAGCCCCAAGGCCATGCCAGCAGGGGCTGATGGGAATTGTAGTCCATGAACATATAAAGCACCAGAGTTGGACACCTCTGCTCTAGAGAACTGTGAAAGGAGGGTCTTGCTTCAAGAGGATGGTGAATTCATTGAGGGGTAGCCCATTCAACTTTTTTAGCTGGGCCACATTCTCACTTTGTTCATGACTTGAGACAACCCTCCACTTCTGTTGATGCCTTCTCTAGACTGTTTTGATGAAGTCAAACTGATCCCAGAATATCACAATTCTCCCCACCCACCCACCCCCTCCAGATTCCTGGCATTGCACAGGCATCCTTACCTGGATTGCCATTCTTGTAACTAGTTTGCTCCTCATGACAACGGTCAGCAAACCCTCCATTTACTGTCAGTTAAAGCAATGGTCACGCTGTGCACTTCAGTGCACTTTAGCACTGCTGCATTCATCATAATGCATCCTGGAGAACAGCAATGAGGCTGGGTTAATAAGAAGGTAATAGCACCCAAAACAGGAAACTGGAACACTGTGTTCAGTTCTGGTGGCCCCGTCTCAAAATGGGTGTTATAACGTGGAAAAGGTACAGGAAAAAAAGACAACCAGGGGAAAGAGATAAAGAGTCTCTAAAAGACTAAGACGTTTACGGCTTTGTAATGTAGAGAAGCAAGAGGGGGACATGATTGAGGTTCATACAGAGTACATAAAGAACCAGCTCCTCCTGTGCTATCCAGCCCTCCACTTCAGGTTCTCCTCACAAGCCCAATTCTCTAAGCCCCAGACTGCAACAGTGAGGCAGGTAGCACCAGAGACAAGGATTTCACACTGGTGGCCCCTTGCCTTTGGAATGGCCTTCCCCTTGACATCTGCCTAGTGTCTACCCTACTTTCTTTTAGAGGCCAGGCAAAAACATTTCTTTTTGCACCGCTTTTTAATGGAGGGATTCCATCTCTTTAAAGCGGTTTCATTCTCTGCTCCAAGCCTGAGAACTGGTTCAACAATATCATTTTAGACTCATCTGTTTTGTGTGTTTTTGTATCCTGGCTTATTTTATAGACGTGGCATACACATGCTTTTGATCAGAGTGATTTATTTCGATTGTCTTGGTTGGTTCTGTCTTTTTGTTCTAGCTGTGAGCCGCCAAAAGCAGGTGTGGAGAAGTGGCACACAGATGTTCCAAATAAATGTGCATGCATACATGTATAGGATAATTCTAGAATTCGCATAATTATAGAAATTCATGGGCACTCATTGAAATTGATGGGCAGCAGAACCAGGAGTTAATAACTCTCCACTCTCTAATAACTCTCCACTCAAAGAGTTATTAACTTGGGGAATTCACTGCCGCAGGATGTGATGTGGGTTAGTAGTTTATTTGGCTTTAAAAGGGGATTAGACACATTCGTGGAGCGCAGGGTCTATCAGCGACTGTTAGCCAAGATAACTAAATGGAACTGCCATTTTCAGCGGGAATAACCATTTCAAATCCAGCGTGTGCAGGGAGCAATAGGAGCAGGCCTGCATGTACTATTAACTTTTCCTTGATCCCATCTTTCTCCCCAGTGGGGGAGTCATATCAGTTTACATCATTTGCCTATCCTCCATTTTATCCTCACAACAACCCTGTGTGGTAGGCTAGTCTAAGAAAGTATGACTGGCCCAAGGTCACCCGGAAAGCTTCCATGACAGAGTGAGGATTTGACCCTAGATCTCTCAGATCCCGGTCTGGCACTCTAACTACTACCCCAGAATGGCCTTCTGGGGGCATCTGGTTGGCTGCTACATGAAACAGGATGCTGGACTGGACAGACCATGGCTCTCATCAGCACAGATGCTCTTATGAGATGGAAAGAGGTCACTGTTTGGGCATGAACAACATAAACCCACCTGGAAGCAAACCCTGCATCTCTCCGTCTGTCTACAAAGGATGATGTGGCCAAGGAGGAAAGGCTCCAAACTGTTTCCTGACCACCATCACTGTCTTATTTCCCTGAACGTTGGCAGCAAGGAAGGCAAATTGTGTTTCCTATAAATGGACCTATTTCCACATCGGCGGGAGGCAGCCTGGACGTGTTGTGTGCCAGTTCAGAGCTCGAGATCCCTGGCTGTGATCCTATGAGCTGCTGTAGGCAGATCCCATGAGCTCTTTGTGCCAAAGGCATTTTACTCCGTTGCCATCTGCAAAGAACAGGCCCAAAGCCCTCCTGGGCTCATAGAGCTAGCTGTGTGGTAATTTGCAGTCAGACCTAATCAGGAAAAACTGCCAAGTTGGGTCCATCTTAACCAAGCCTAAATCCTCCCCAAGTCCATGCGATCAAACATGTATTGTGAGATCTGTGCTTGAAACTTACTCCCAGGCAAGGATAGGCCCAATCAGGACTGTGGCTACTAATCTGTGGGGAAAGGGGGCTTAAGACTCCGCCCATCCATTTTCTTGATATGAAAAGGCATGGGGTTTATTTGAGCCCATGGAGGAAAATGAAATATGCCCCATCACTGCATATGGAACATTCAGTGAGGCAAATGGTAGTCCGTGTGGTGTAGTGGCGTGGTGGACTGGGACCCTGGACGACCCAAGTTTGAATCCCCACTTCTACCATGGAATCTTGCTGGGTCTGTCACAAACTCTCAGTCTGGCCTACCTCGTAGGGTAATTGTAAGAAAATAGAAGAGGCAAGAAAAATATTCTAAGCCACTTTGAGCCCCAAACATGGGAAGGAAAGCAGGACATAAACAAACAAACACATAAATAGGGAACATGGACTTCTCTGTCTGTCTTTCACACTGGCCATGTTTTAATGTTTGTTTTAACCTGTTGTGAACCGCCCTGAGCCCTCAGGGGGAGGGCGGTATATAATAATAATAATAATAATAATAATAATGATAATGATAATAATAATAATAATAACAAACAACAAACAACAACAAACAACAACAACACACAATACACAATAATAAATGCATACCATACAACACACACACACACACACACACACACACACACACACATAATAATAATAATACACACACACACACAAAATAAATAAAAAATAACCTTAAGCTCCAGGATCTCTACCAGCAATGAGTCCAGGTTTGGCAAAGGGTTTGTCCCTGCTTGCCTAAGCTGCATTGCATTATGTGCGTGCAGCTCCCTGGATTTGGTTGCTACTCCTGGGCAAAGGGGGCACCCAGAGCATGGCACAAAATGCCATTCTGTGTTATGCAGCTGTGGTGGGTGACTTGTGAATGGGCGGCTGACTCATGGGTGCCTTGGCTGAGGCTCAGAGAAAAACCTGGTGGCGAAATTGGGATCCACAAGAGACTGCTCCTCACACGGATCTCAGTGCCCAGCCAGTGCAGAAGGGGGCCACTAGGGTTGCCATCCTCAAGGAGTGGGCTGGAGTTCACCAGGAATTACAGCTGATCTCCAGACTACATAGCTGACCTATTTTGATTATTCATTTATTCAAAACGTGTCTTCCGCTTCTCCTGGAGAAAATGGCTGCTTTAGAAGGTGGACTGTCTGACATGAATCCTTACTGAGGTCCCTCCCCTCCCTAAACCCCACCCTCCCAGAGTCCACCGTCCAATCTCCAGGTATTTCAGAACACAGAGTTGGCAACCCTGGAGAAAATCAGGCCAAGCAGAGTGAGAATCCTTACATTAAAAAAATAGAGGCAGCCAAGAATGCCTGTCTGCCTGGCCCACGCTTCTCTCTGTGGAGACTCCTGCCGCAAACACCGTTCCAAAGACCAGGCCAACAGGAGCCCCTTGAAGAGTTTCCCATCCCAGGCAGCGTCCCTCGTTTTCTCCTTCCGTCCATCACTCAGTCCTAGAACAGCAATCTCCAAGTTCTCTATTTAGCGGGTGGCAACTTCTATTTGTTTCCCTATTGTGCCATTGTGGCGGTTTTAAATGGAGTGCTTGCTTGTCTCCCGGGGCCTCCCCAGAGATTTGTCAGTCCCTCATGGGAAGGGAAAGGGCCAGGGAATTCATAACACACATGAAGCAGCTCATTATTTGCTCAGACAGATGGAGAAGAGCGCGCAGAGTCACCCTTCATTTTTACAGCTGTGCCTACTGAGGAGAGGGAGCAGGAGCCAGACATGGCAGCCGGCCTGCTGCCGCCTTAGGGCTGGGCTGTTCTGTGCCACAGCAACCTGGCTCCCTGGGGAGGCCCCGAGCGCATTCGCCGCTGCCGCTGCCTGCGAGGCATTGTGTTTCAGTGGGTAGCATGCTGAACTGGGCTGGAATGAGGCACTGTGTGTGTGTGTCTTATGCTCCACGGGTGGTCAAATATCCTTCATTCCCCATCCGGAAAATAGGAATACTAAACCCATCCTCGCAGAGCTTGTTTTAAGAGCCACACACAAATGTCTGTTCATTTTTACCTCACCGCATGGTTCTTTAGACACACACACATACACACGTTTTCCTCTCACAACTACCCTGTGGCTTAGGTTAGGCCAGGGGTAGGGAACCTGTGGTTCTCCAGATGTTCAGGAACTACAATTCCCATCAGCCTCTGTCAGCATGGCCAATTGGCCATGAGAGCCGCAGGTTCCCTACCCCTGGGTTAGGCTGACACAGAGCGACTGCCTCAGAACCAACTGGTAGTTTTTATGGCTGAGTAGGGGCTTGACTCTTGCCCTCCCAGATCCCACATTCTAACCACTACACTGGACGAAGGGAGATGGTGCAAGAGACTAAAAGTGCAATGTAAATTATGAGCAGAGGAGGAATCAGAACATGGAGGAGGAATCACACTAGGAAGGTTCTAGAATTCTGGATTCAGCTCCACAAGGTGCTGGACCACTGTGCAATTCTTGTTCCCAGCCTCCCCTCTACGGTTCCCCACCCACATTTGTTCTTTGCACATAGTAAGTTCTGTGAAGGAAGAAATGCTACGTCATGGAAAGAAACGCATCTTGCCTTGACATACCTCTGAGGATGCCAGCCATAGATGCGGGTGAAACGTTAGGAGCAAAAACTACCAGACTACAGTCACAGAGCCCGGAAAACCCACAGCAGCCAGAAGAAATGCTTTAATTCCTAGAGCTGGTTCAGTGATTAATTTCTAATTCAAGAGAAGTGCTTTAGTTGTTAATAATAGATGTGTGAGAATGGGTATGATTACTCAAGAAGAAAAGAAAGGTTCTCTATGCAAGCTCAGGAGCATGCTCTCCCTACAATAAAAAGACTACCGGGGAATTATAAGATGCTTATAAAATTATGCATGGTGTGAAGGAAGTGGCTGCAGAAACCCTTTTCATCCTGTCTTGTAATAGTAGAACAAAGGGTCGCCCAACTAGATTGATGGGCCTGAGAATCTTGGTTAAAAAAAAAAGAACTACTTCACAAAAAGCGGAATAAACTTAAGGAATTTACTGACTTAGTATGAGAAGGCACCTAGCTCACCCTACTTTAAATGGGGTTAGACAAATTAATGGAAGAGAGATCTGTGAAGTCAGGTTAGCTTAATGGAACCTCCACATTTTGGAACGGCTGGGGGGCAAAAGGAAAAGATACCTGTTGCCTTCCTGTTCACATTATGGACTTCCTGTAGCTCTCAAAATCATGGTTGCTGTGAAAAACAGGACCCTGGACTAGACGGGCTCCGAGTCTGATCTAGCAGGGCCAAGTCTGACTTTCAAAAACTGAAATGTCATATTAAACACTCATCCTTCAGCCAAAGTCAAACTCCTGAACCATTCAAACAAATCACAAAAATGAGAGCTATCCTTGTCCAAGGTACAGATGCCAGATAGCAGTTGTGGCGCTCCCACCTACCCTTTGGGGGCAAAGGGAGAGAGGGGGAGGGGGAGAGGGAGGGGAGGGGTGGGTGAACTTCTTTCTTGCTCCCATTTCTGCCACCTCTGTCTTTGTTTTCATTTCTGCCCCCCCAATCCCATCCCCCATCCCACCCATTCCTCCATTCTGCAGCAATGGAGCAGAGCCGTTCACTTAATGTGGCAAACATCACAACTGCTGCCAGTTGAGGAGAGTGTTGGGTCCACGTTTAATCTCCCAAACATTAAAACAGCAACTACACAGCCCTTGGCTTGCTCTTTACCTGAAACAACTTACAGGAAAACATTCAAAGAATAAGGGATGTGCTAGACCTGCTAAACAAGACCGAAAGTCCCCAACGGTGGCCAGTATAGGGCTTGTCATAGGTTCCAGATTGCAGTGCCACCTATTACAGACTCCCGATTAATTTAAAGCAGGGGTCTTCAAACTATGGCCCTCCAGATGTTCATGGGCTACAATTCCCATCAGCCCCTGCCAGCATGGCTAAGTTGCAGGGCTGATGGGAATTGTAGTTCATGAACATCTGGGGGGCCATAGTTTGAAGACCCCTGCTTTAAAGCCAAACAGTTTTCCAGTCCTCAGGGTGGCAAGGAAAGCTTTTAAAATGAAAAGACATTAATTCACCCTTGATTCACCCTTGGAAGAGTTGCATGGTTGCCTCAAAGCAAAGCCACAAGTGCCACCAACTACCACCAAGCTTACTCCTCAGTAACGCATGCCTCGGAGCCAACTGTTTTTTCTTAACTAAAACCTCAATATTTGGGTTAAATTGCCGTATTGGCACTTTGCGATAAATAAGTGGGTTTTGGGTTGCAGTTTGGGCACTCGGTCTCGAAAAGGTTCGCCATCACTGTCCTAAGCCAAGTTAGCACTGTAGTCCCTTTCTTCCTCAGGGTTGCTAACTCCAGGCCAGGACATTCCTGGAGATTTTAGAGTGAAGCCTAGAAAGAATGTCGTCTGGGAGGGCCGGGTGCAATGCCATAGAGTTCACCCTCCAAAGCAGCCATTTTCTCCAGGGGAATTGATCTCTGTCATCTGGAGTTGAGTGGCACTTCCAGGAGAACACCAGCCTCCACCTGGAGATGGCAACTCTATAATCCTGCTGCATCAGTTGCATCTGTTTAGATGTGGGGCACACATTTTTTGCAGCCTGCAGTGGGGGAGTGGCTTCACTGCAATTGACAGTACTCACAGCAAATTGATTTGGGTTAAATGCAGAGCTGGGTGGTCAGATACTTGGATTTCACCAGCAGCGACTCTCTTTTTTCCTCCCCCCCATGCCTCAGTTTCCCCTTCTGCTGGACAACAGCAGAGATGACAGAAGGAGATCATTTGATCTTTTTCTGATTCTAAATCAGAGGGATCTTCTCAGCTCGGGGAGCGAAATCTGTCTGGAGACATTTTCAAGATTCCCCTTTGATGCCTGCTTTTCTCCTTTCCTCCCCACACACCTCTCCCTCCCTCCGTCCATTCCCCCCCTCCCCAGCTTCAGAAGTAAAGGATCTGCCAAGCTGTCAACAGTGTTTAAACAACAGCCTCCTGCAACTGGATCCGAGAGGAGGCTTATAATTAAATTGCTGACAGGCAGGCGCCTCCATCATGAAGGGAGAAGGAGCAGAAGCAACAACCGCCACCACCTGCTTAAAAGGAGGGCCCTGGAGCATGTCTGAGGCCTGGAGGAAGCCTTTCCCCAGAACAACCTTGGACTGCAGCCATTGTGGCCAAGGGGCAGATAGAGAGCTAGTTTCTATGCCTAACATGTATCACAGAACAGCAGCTAGACTAAACGGATTCAGATGAACAGCTGAGGTGGTAGATTCCTCCTCCCCCCCTTGCAGCATGGTGATCAATCATTCATGGAAATGTTTTGACTAGTCAATGCCACACAGAGCCACCAACCACGTTTCGAAGGAGCCAAATTATAGTTGTAAGGACCTCCCCCGCCCACAAGACCTCCTCTGAATTTGCCCCAAATCAGCTCCTAAGGAGTAGCCTGACACAGTGTAAGGAGAGAACTGGCAGATTGTGCAGAGGGAGCTACACCACTTTGGGAGCTAAAATCTAAGTCGGCTCTAGCTCACAAACCCTTGCTGCATGTGGACGACTTGCAGTGACTCCAGTGGTTGCAGCTACAGTGGTCCTGCCATAAGGCGGAGTGAAGCAGTGGATTTGGGGTACGATAATGGCCGCATCAGAGACACATGGGCTAGATCCAAAAATGGAGGCTGTGCAATCCACCAGGAAGTTCTCTTACAGCAAGATTCTGACCTCATATCTCCCCTCTTGGAGAAAGGAAAACTGCAGGACCTTCCTGCATGATGAGGATGAGGATGAAGAAGAAGATGAAGATGATGATCAAGATGATGAAGAAGAGATGGATTTATAGTCCCCCCTTTCTCTCCTGTAAGGAGACTCAAGGCTTACAATCTCATTTCCCTTCCCCCCTCACAACAAACACCCTGTGAAGTAGGTGGAGCTAACCCGAAGAACTGTGACTAGCCCAAGGTCATCCAGCTGGACATGGCCCACCCACCCTAGCGAAGGAAGGGGAGGGAGGGGGAAGGGTGGCATGCAAGGGACAGGGAGTGAGGGAGGGGAGGGAATGAGGGGCCCACCCATGGAGGGAGGGGAGGGAGAGGTGCCATGCAAGGGAAGGGAAGTGAGGGAAGGGGAGGGAGTGAGGGGTGGCATGCAAGGAAGGGGAGGGAGGGGGAGGGGCCCAGCATCTGGACATGGCCCACCCACCCTAGGGGAGGAAGGGAGGGGGAGGGTGGCATGCAAGGGAAGGGGAGGGGGGAGGGGAGTGAGTGAGGGGTGGTATGCAAGGGAGGGGAGGGAGGTGGAGGCAACTGTGTTGGAGTGCACAGGCTAATCTGAATTCCCCAGATAAGCCTCCACAGCTCAGGCAGCAGAGCAGTGAATCAAACCCAGTTCCTCCAGATTAGACTGCACCTGCTCTTAACCACTACGCCACTGCTGCTCTTGGGTAGTCCTGAATAGGGAGTAGGAGACTGAATGAAGAAGGGAGGAAAAGGCATAAAAGAAGGAGTGGTTTCCCCATTCTTCTTCCCTATATTGAGGGATGGAGTGGTCGTTGACTTCACATAGAACAATCCCGTATGTCACTGCCCTGTCAAGCACCCTATCTATCCCGGAGCCTCCTCCGGAGCCAGTGAGAGGGAACCGCAGCAGCACCCAGCAGTGCGAATTCTAAAATGAGACACAGAACATGGACGGCAACCTAAGGGAATAGATTTCTTTCTGTCAAAACCCTCCAACAGACCGAACAGCACAATAGGACTTGTGTAACTACACACACGGGGGTAACAGAGAACAGATGCACGCTTGAAACAAAAACAGCCTTTGAATTCAGTTAAGCAACTGGTTCGCTTGATACCACTTCAAGGTGAGCCAAGTCCAGCTTTTCTGGTCCGCCAAGTACCAGATTGTAGGGGTGTCAACTTTATGTTGGGAAATTCCTTGAGAGCTGAGGTTGAAGCCCGAGGAAGGCAGGCTTTGGGGAGGGGAGGGGACTGAGCAAGGTTAAATGGCAAAGGGCCCGCCCTCTAAAGAAGCTCTTTTCTCCAGAGGAATTGATCTCTGTGCTCTGGAGATCAGGTGCAATTCTGGGAGATCTACAGGCCTGTCTGGAAAGTGACAACCTTATGCCAGAAGCTTCCTTGCTTAAAAGAACAAGCGGGACATCAAGAGCCAGGTTTCAGTCTTCAGCTTGAAAAACGGTGCCCCACAATAACTATATGATTCCCACTGTAATACTAGTCTTCCTAAATTTACCCGCTCCCTTTCCAGTTAACATGGCACACACATGTTAGGAGTGTCAATGACCTCCTGCAAGGCATGAAGAGACCGGAACTGTACCTAGTTCCTCAGCAAACAGATTCCCCCTATGTTGCTAGTCCCCGTTTACTGACTCCACCTCTACTGGGCTAAATCAGCCTGTTCCTGGGTTCTAGCCTGGGGCCAGTGAAGAAGAGAACGGGTGTGGCTGTGCGTGGCTCCACCTTGCACCAGCCCAAACGGGGGTACAGCCAATGAGGAAGACTTTTCTCCCTCTAGCCCACTCTTGAACCCCTCCATTCACCAGGGCATGATGGCAGGAGGAGGCAGAGTCCTTTCGCAGGGCTGTTTGGCCTCCCAGTTCATCTTTGAAGAAGGTCCCTAAATTTGGATGGCTGCCTCAGCTTCCCTGGAACACATTCTGCCCTGGTCCAAAAGAGAGCTCGCCACCACATGCAGGCATCCAATGGATCACGCTACAAGACAGTCAACAGGAAAATCCAAATGGATTACCTTTCCTTGGCACCCCACCCCCCACCATGTCTCGGGATGAGGGACATATACAAATTGCTTCTCATTTCCTTCTCACCAAGTCCCTGAAGCAGTGAACGAACTGACCCAATTTCTGTCCCCACCCCCTGTGGTTTAAATATGTTTTCAACATCAGTCAGAGAAATTGGGGGAGTGGTTTGTTGCTCCACCCTTGGGTACGTTTAGCACCATGGGTTAACAGTTTTATGCAGTTTGTTGGTTTTATTATTTTTAGACTATATGTTTATATGAGGTTTTGTATTCGTATGTATTGTGAGCTGCTCTGAGCCCGCTTAGGCAGGGGAGAGCAGGGCATCAGAGCTAATAAATCTAATCTAATCTAATCGAAACTGAGAGGTAGGGTGGGGTTGGGGAATTTGCCGGGATTAGTGCAGCCTTTGCAGAAGGGAGAAGGGAGAAAGCCCAGCTTGGCAGGGATGCTGGAACCAGGGTCTACCAGGGGTGGCCAACCTATGGCACTCCAGATGTTCATGGACTACAATTCCAATTCCAATTGGCCATGCTGGCAGAGACTGAAGGGAATTGTAGTCCATGAACATCTGGAGCGCTGTAGGTTGGCCACCCCTGGTCTAGACTCTATTCTTAGCTTTACATGTTGCAGAAAAATGTCTCAATCCCCAGACCTCAAAATGAGGCCTGATGCCTTTTACTACACCTTGACATGAGAAACATGCTTGAGTCGGAGCCACGCCCAGATGGATATCGTGTGGCTTCAATCATCCACCTATTGCAAATTATTAATAGTCTGATAACCAAGAACGTGAGGATCAGTCCTTGGTAGGAAAATGAAGCAAAATCATCTTGCACCGGTAGTATTTGTACCAAGTCAGGACCATCTGCACGCGTATCAGATCTGGGGGCTTCATGGACCTCAGACTGTGGAGCCAGAAAACTCTTAACAAGCGGGCTTGTTCCCTAGCAATCATGCCCTCCCTGTGGGTAGGAAGAGGGTGATGGCTGGAGGTATGTTAAAAGATCTTGGCAAGCATCCCAAGAATCCCTGGCAGACTTCAGATCTGGTTTCTGGGCACCACTTCAAAAGGAACACCAGGTAAGCCATAGGTGTCAAACTTGCGGCCCTCCAGATGTTATGGACTACAGTTCCCATCATCCCCTACAGGGGTGATGGGAACTGTAGTCCACAACATCTGGAGGGCTGCGAATTTGACACCTGTGAGGTAAGCCAACAAAGACCTGCAAAGGTAGGGAAGGGTGGTTTATAGCCCCAAATCATAGAGACAGCTGGACACATCTAGCCTGCAAAAAGGACTTTGGGTCTTGTGCTGTGGATTCTTCAGTCTTCTCAAAAGCTGTTAACAGCCAACTTCATTTATGCCAGCATGCAGACAAGGGTTCAAGAGCCCAGGCCCCTACCAAGTCTCTCTGCAGGGAAGGGCGAGCCAAACGTACAAGCAGCCGAAGCATTCTAAATGCAGTCCTCTGCTGCCATCTGGTGGGAGAAAGGATCCCATTGCAGACAAAACAACCACTGATTCTGATACTCCGCGGGTGACTTTGCCAAAGGTTTGATTGACAAATCAATATGCACATGCACACACACTCGCATGTACAAATACCCACACAGTGCCTTGGCATCCCTGGTCCACAGTCAACAGGCCATTGCATATCCTGCCCGTAGGCCCTGTCTGAGGCTTTATTCCTTGCCAAACTGACCTTTCACTTCACCCCACAGAAACCACACTGTTTGTTAACAGTCTATTGCTGACTGTGAAGATAATTTGACATCTCTGCATGGTTGGAGGCAACAGCAATGGAAGAACAGCTTGACACTGCTTGACACATATCCAGACAGACACACTGTAGGCAGGCTCCTACATGATAGAAATTGGCAGGCCTTGAACCAGACTTCTCGGTGCTGCTGCCACTGGGAACAGGCAACTCCTAGCAGCAGAATGGAACACTTTCTTCTTTCAGTCCCAAGACATTTGCTACTCGATTGTTCCTCCACTCAACCCCCATTGACCCATCACAAAGGGCAGACCCACATAAAACACATTACAGTAGTCTAGGCTCAATGTTACTATTTTATTCGATATGTAAGACCAAGACCAGATACACCATTCACACAAATGGTTGCAGCTGCTGTAAAAACCAGCCTAAACTAGGAAACAAGCATTCCTGGCTGCATTCACTACCTGCTCGTCAAGAACCCCCCTCCCCAAGCTATGCACATTTTCAAGGGATTAGCATTATATTATCCAGCACAACATGAAATTGAATTCATAGATGGCCTTTCGCTCAGACCAGGTGCTGCTGCACTCAAATCTAGAAGAAGAAGAAAAAAGAAGAGTTGGATTTATATCCCCCCTTTTTCTCCTGTAAGGAGACTCAAAGGGGCTTACAAATCCCTCCCCCCCTCCAAACACCCTGTGAGGTAGTTGGGGCTGAGAGAGCTCAGAAGAACTCCCAGCTGGCATGTGTTGGAGTGCACAGGCTAATCTGAATTAGCCTCCACAGCTCAAGCAGCAGAGTGGGGAATCAAACCCGGTTCCTCCAGATTAGACTACACCCGCTCTTAACCACTACGCCACTGTTGCTCCTATCTAGCTCTTACATCTAGCTCTTACATTTCATCTTGTACTTACTGCATTTCATAGATTTTTGACCATACTGTTTTGTTTTTATTTTTAATTTCATTACTTCACCTATAAGTATCTGCCTGCTAATGACTATGAAGAATAAGAGTTTGGATTTATACCCCACTTTTCTCAACTCAAAGTGGCTTCCAAACTCCTTCCCTTCCTCTCCCCACAACAGACACCTTCTCAGAGATCTGTGACTAGCCCAAGGTCACCCCCTGGCCAGGAATCAAACCTGGTTCACCAGATTAGAGTCCACTGCTCTTAACCACTACACCACACTGGCTTCATAAAGCAGGCTGTATTCCATGAATGCTTGGATAAAATTATCCTAATCTTTGGTGCCACAAAAATTCCTGTTTATTTTTTGCTGCCAAGTTCACTCAGGTTCTGCCATGTTACTGTTCCTTGTTCGGTTCAGCAAAAACCCAGCTCTTCGTCTCCAACCCCTTAGCTAATTCTCACATCATCTCTGGCCTTGACTTCACCTGTTCTCTAACCTCTACCCAGAATTCTTCTGTCAGAGCTGTCCTTTTTCATCATGAAGACAACATAACTTTAGTTTATTTTCGCAATTCCTTTATACCTTGCCTTTTCTTCCCAGTGGGGACCCAGAGTGGCTTATATAATTTCTCTCTCCTCCACTTTACTCTCACTCTTTACTCTGGGAGGTAGGTTAGACTGAGAAAACTGCCATGGCCTGAGTGGGTTTCAAACCTGGTACTCCCAGATACTAGTCCAATACTCTTAACCACCCACCACACTGGCTTATATCCCTGCCCATATCTCCACACTCCTTTAAAGCCCACCGTAGTGTCAAGAGTGACTCCATCTTTGAAAGCTAAAAGCCTAGAAAAAATTCCTTTGTCTCCTCTCATGAGTTGCTAAAGTTCAGAGTTGCAGGGGCTGTTCGTTAAAAGAGTGCTTATCTGTTCAAGGTTACTGTGTGCCTTGCTAGAAGGATGGTGTTATCCCAGCTAATTGGAACCTGATATAAATGGTTATCCTGAGAAAATTTTGTTTTGTATGGGAGTGGGGAAATTGTTAATGAGACCTAGAAGATTCTAATCAAAAGCGTGCCCTCATTGGTCAATCAAGGGTCACCTGTCGTGGTCAGCCTAAACCATAGATCTATACTCAGTGTTAGCTAATTACCTCTCTCTCTATTCTTTCCCTATCTTCCATTCTGCACGCGTTGAATTTTATGCAGGCACTTGACACATCTGGTACTTTTCCGGTGGGAGTCTGGTGGGGTACATAGAAACTAGTCCTTCTTGAGTAAATGTATGTGCCTTGTTGTTTTTTCCGTGTTATTTCAAGTTTGTAGTTTTATCGATTTACTTGAATAATTTGTAAAATAATTCTGTGGCATCTTGGAGTTTCTGGCTCAGAGCCCACGGGGCTCAGCATTGCTACCACCCCAAGGACTGGGTTAGTCCTTGACACACGGGTTTCCATGGTCTGGGTTGCTCTTGCCCAGATTCTAACCATGCCCTCTGGTGCCCATTTGAAGGTTAAGTGAGCAGGACTTGTTTCACACTAAAGTTTCAACCCATGTAACTGACAAGGTATCAGGACAATATGCTGCCTGTGTTCTGCCCAACCACATAGTAAGAAGCAACTTCTCCACCCTCCGTTAAGCATTCTAGCCAATGGGTGGATTTCCCTGGGATGACTAACATGTAAAAGAAACAGTGATTAAGACGGGCACAATTTGGACCGCCCTTCTTGACCAATTTTTTTTGTTCTTTTAAATGTTAACATAGGTTAACATAGGTTTTTTGTTCTTTTAAATGTTAACATAGGGTTTTTGTTCTCTTAAATGTTAACATAGGTTAACATTTAAAAGAACAAAAAAAGTGTGGAGACCGTAGATGGGTCACATTTCCAAAATGCAATGTTTCCGAGGTGTTTTTTTACCTCGTGCTGAGGAAAACGTATCCTCCGTGTTGCCAGAGAAGCCACTTCTTTTCTGTTATTAATTCCTGTGTCCCCGGTCTGTTCTTTTTGGATTCACTTTAAAAAGCTGTATCAAACCAACAGCTGAATCAAACCAATGGATTCGTAATTCTTTTCCCTCCAGAAAACCCAGTTTCAAACATTTGTTTTGTCAGGACTCCACAATATGCTGTTATGCTCACAAGTGTGCTGAAGTCTTCTTAGCTGCATATTAAAAACTCCAAAGAGAATCATAGCCATGATAGGTGCCATCTCCCTGGCACAGTTGCCTATGGGGCAGAGCAGTGGGGCAAAGGAGGGGAACTGTTCCTACAGAATACCCTCCCTACAGAAATTCACTAGGACTTGGGATAAATTGTCACATGCACCCCAACACACACACATTTTTCAATATTTTTCTCTCTGCTAGTTTTTAGTCATTTTTGCCCATTTCAAAGTGGGTGGCTGCTATGTACGGGTTTTGGATTTATACGGTTTTGAGCCACTGGTTGGTTCTCTGCTTTCTTTTCAGGGCCTCTGATATATTTTTGTGCAGTTGTGTTGTTTTTGCTGTTTCACAGGAATATTGCAAGGTGCCTCACAGTGACAGTGGGATACAAGTATTTTGAAGGAAGAAAGAAATAGATGACTTCTGCTTGTGCTTTATTTTCCATTCTCCTTCTTCCCCTGACCCCTACTGTGAAGGGTCCTTGGTTTGGAGTAGTACGGTGAGACATGTTCTTGCAGCCTTCCCCAGTTCCTCTCATTTCTCTGTCATTCTTCATTTCTCATCCTACAGTAACTCCTTTGATGTCCCTGCCTCTCTTCCCTTTCTCTGGTGGCCTTTGTTTTCTTCCTGTCTTTCTGTAGCTACCCCTGCGCTGATTTTGAACACATGAAGCTGCCTGATACTGAAACCGTCTGCTGGTCCCTCAAGCTCAGTATTGTGTGCTTTGACTGGCATTGGCTGTCCAGGTTCTCAACCAAATTTCATAGCATCTGATCCTTTACACTCTCCCTTTCCCTTCCTTCAGATATCAGGGATTGATTCTGGAACTTTCTGTATGCTAAGCAGACACTCTCTCCCTGTGACTTTTTCACAGGCTCTCTCATTAATTCTGTCCATTTTCTCCCGCCAGCCTTTCCCTGTCCATACTCTCTCTCTCTCTCTCTCTCTCTCTCTCTCTCTCTCTCTCTCTCTCTCTCTCTCTCTGAATAGATTTTGCTCTCCATCTCTACAAGCTGTAAAAAGAGCCCTGAAGAAGAAGAAGAGTTTGGAGTTATACCCCACCTTTCTCTCCTGTAAGGAGACTCAAGGCGGCTTACGAATGCCTTCCCTCCCTCTCTCCACAACAGACACCTGGTGAGATAGGTAGGTCTGAGACAGTTCCAAGGCCGTCCAGCATGAGGAGAAGCAGGGAAACAAATCCGGTTCACCAGATGAGAGTTTGCCACGCATGTGGAAGAGTGGGAAATCAACCCTGGTTCTCCAGATTAGATTCCACCTGCTCTTAACCTCGACCCCATGCTGGCTCTCACAGTAGTGGTCCATCTAATCTAGCATCCTGTTTCACACAGAGGCTAACCAGTTGCTGCAAAAAGAGCACAGAGAACAGGGCCTTCGTTGGATTTTGCCTCCTAGCACTGATACTCAGACATTTGCTGCCTTTGTATGAGGAGATTTTCTTTCGTCACTGTGGCCAGTAGCAGTTGGCTTGCCCTCCACAAATCTGTCCAGCGGGAGGAGGGCTGGCGTGATCTCAGTGACATCTGTGGATTTTATACAACTGTGAAGAAGGAAAAGGGGAAAGGGAGAGTGTAAAGGCAGAGACTCAGTGGTGGGGCATGTGGACACCATCATGTGAATTTCACATGCCTACTTGTTCCAATTGCCAGCCTCCAGGTGGGACCTGGAGTTCTCCCACCAGACTACCAAGACCAGTTCCTCTAGAAAAAAATGGCAGTTTCTGAGGGTGGACTCCATCGTTCATGCTGAGCCCCCTCCCCAACCATTGCCCTCCTCAGGCACCACCTCCATATCTCCACATACTATCCTAAGCCGGTGATGGAAATTGATCTGTTTTGCATTCCCTGTGTGGAAACAGGCTATGCGCATTAATATGGATATTCCTTCTGCCTTTTGAAACTGATGTGACCTGCAGAAGAAGGAGTTGTAGAATATTCACAAATAAATGAGTGCAGAAAATTACAGGTCAAGAAAACACCTATTCGGCTCAAAGGAGGGAGTGTTTCGAGCTTTCATTTGCACCTTGCCTTGTCATTACTGTTTATTAATAACACCAAATCTCACGGCCTGACAATATTAACTACCTGGTTCTTTTCAATGTTGGTTTCCTGTTTGACTTCTGTGCTTGTGGCTCTCAATCATAGGCTTGAATCCAGTAGTTCTACAGGTGCACACATTTTTGCCTGTGGAGTGCAGATTTTCCATCTGGCTTCTTCCTGCTTTCTGAGGAAAGGGGGGAAATTGCACTCTCTGGGTGGAAACACCATTTGGAAGGTGTTTTTGATCCCATTTTCTACTAAGTTCGCCTGCACTTCCTTCCTCGGAACACTGTTTTCTGGCACTCATCAATTCTTTGGTGTTTTTTCCCCACGCATTCTCTGTAGCAATAATGCATAGCATCGCTGACTCGATCCAAATAAATGGAGGGGGGAAAGGAGAATTCAAGAAATAATACAAATAAGAGGACAGGGCAAAGCTGTGAGGGGAGCAACGGACAAAATGGCAGACCAAGTGCTGAAGGGAAGGTTGGGTGACCTCACAGGGGGTGTGGATAACGGTCAGGCTTTTTTGTCAGGAAAAAAAGTTTCAATATAGTCGCACTGTGAGGGAAGCTTGCTTGGAAACATTTCAGGGGGAAACATTATGGTAACAATGCTTTCAGAAACAACAGAGAATTAGGCTAATTAAACACTGCTGCTCTGCCCTACAGTGAGGAAAAGTTTTCTTTGGGGCAGAGATTTCCTTGCAGACATGCTGTATGTTATGGCACCGCTGATCTTGAAAGCCCCACAGTTCGTGAGAGCGGGAACCCTAATGTTTTCCCTTACTTTGGGGTTCCTGCTCCATCCAGTCTCTCCCGGCCGCCCTGCCCCAGAGGCGTAGCTCCAAGGGGATAGGGACGAGATGCACCGGGCATGCGCCCCTGCGGAGGCGTGGTGGGGGCGTTCCAGGGCGGGGGCATTTGGGGGCTGGACGGGATGTGTGACAGGGTGGAGGACGTACCAGTGCACCGGGCGCTTTCCCCCCTCAATACCCCCCTGTTCCCCCCCCCAACTCTTTAAGGCCATTTCCAGGGGATCTACCACCAGCTTTTGCCAGAAGTGGGGGCAGGCAAGCCATGCAGCAGGCAGCGGGGGGGCCTACTCATATGTACAAAGAGAAATGTGAGGAGACTCCACTACTACCCCACTGCAGAGCAAAAAGTCCTGAGGAAAGCTCCCCATGCATAATGGACCATAGTTAACTGGAAATGTTTCCTGAACCAAAGGGGCGGGGAGGGGGAAGGAATGTGTGTAACACCATAGGAAAAATACAGCATTAGAGGGTTGGAAACATTTTAAACTAGTCGAGCAGAAAAGGCAAAAGGCTGAATCCATTCCAGAAGAGCTAAACGTTCTGAATTTTTCTCAGCATGTTGTTTAATTGGACGACGTAGGATACGCATTTTGCAAAGTGTTTGTACTAGGTTTTATTCATTTCAATCATTTTGTTATTGCAAGCTTGTATCTCCATAACAAAAAGGGCAAGAATTTAAAAGAATGCTGTGAATTCAGAGGAACCAGTAGATTGTGTAGACTATAGACTCTGGTCAAACTGCAGCAGTCTAGCAACTAATAATTTTTAAAACCTAAATAAAATCCTCCAGTGGCTCAGGGCTGGGAGGCATGCCAGCTGCAGGGTATTGGACTTTGGATTTATACCCTGCTTTTCTCAACTGTAAGGAATCTCAAAGCAGCTTACAAAGTCCTTCCCTTCCCCTCCCCTCCCCATGGAGGTAGGAGGGGCTGAGTCCTTCCCTTCCCCTCCCCATGTAAGGTAGGAGGGGCTGAGTCCTTCCCTTTCCCTCCCCTCCCCATGTAAGGTAGGAGGGGCTGAGAGAGTTGACCTGTGACTGGCCCAAGGTCCCCCAGCAGTCTGCATGTGGAGAAGCAGGGAAACAAATCCAGTCTACCAGTTTAGAGTCAGTCACTCATATGGAGGGGTGGAGAATCAAACCTATTTCTCCAGATTAGAGTCCACCTGCTCTTAGCTGTAACTACAGAAAACAGCACCTGGGGCAAGATGTGAAATTACGCCCCCCAAACATCCACAATGTTCCAACAAAATTCAATGCTTCTGCCATGTATTAATTAAAATATTCAAATCAGATATGCAGCAAATACAAACTGCACTTTTACTGTCATGTGCCAAAAAAAAAAGAAAAGATCAGCCAGTTGAGAAAATGAGGAACAACAATTATTTATAGAATCATAGAAAGTTGAAAGAGACCACAAGGGCCATCAAATCCAACCCCCTGCCATGCAAGAACATATAATCAAAGTACTCCTGACATATGATCATCCAGCCTCTTTTAAAAACCTCCAAAGAAGGAAACTCCACCACTCTCTGAGGCAGTGAATTCCACTGTTGGACAGCCCTGTCAGTCAGAAAGTTCTTTCTAATGTTTAGGTGGAATCTCTTCTCCTGCACCTGGAATCCATTACTCCGTGTCCTGATCTCTGAGGCAGCAGAAAACAAGCTTGCTCTCTCTTGACATGACATCCCTTCAAATATTTAAGCATAGCTATCATGTCCCCCTTTAACCTTTGCTTCTCCAGACTAAACATCCCCAACTCCCTAAGTCTCTCTTCATCGGACATGGATTCCAGACCTTTTACCATTTTGGTTGCCCTCGTCTGGACACGTTCCAACTTGTCAATATCCTTCTTAAATTGCAGAACACAGGACTGAACACAGTACTCTAGGTGAGGTCTGACCAATGCAGAGTAGAGTGATACAATTACTTCCCTCGATTCTAGACACTATACTCTTATTGATGCATCCCAGAATAACATTGGCTTTCTTGGCTGCCATATCACACTGCTGACTCACGTTCATGTTCATATGACTCATTCCATATTAGTTAAACTGAAAGCTGTGGTATTTTAACAACAGTGATAAGAACAAAAAATAAAACAACAAAACAGATCCAAAACAGAAGAGTTTCTGTCCCAAGAAGCAAAAAAATATCAGTGGGAAAAGCAGGGTAGCAATGTGAGTAAATGCAATTAGATGTACGCAAGGTTCCTTTAGAGATGAAAATGGGTTTGTTTAATTAAAATATGCCAAACAATCCCCACTTGCTTGGGTGCTGAGGCTTCCTCCTGGAGGTTGGTGTTGGGTGCGCCCTCCTCACCGATGTTGGGCAAGGTGAAGAAGAGCAGCTGTTTTCCTGCCTGTGGCCACCCAAGCCCGGCTCTCTAGGCAAAGGACGTGCAGGCACAGCCAAGCGCCTGGAGTTGTTGCTTGCAGCACTGATGGACTTCACCCTGATACTGGTGCCTGCAACTACCCACAATGCACCTGCGATGGATGAGCCCCCTGCAGTTGCTGAGGTAGCACTGCGGCTGGACAAAGGAGGGCAAGGAGAGGGAGGAAGGAGAAGCAGCGTCTTGAGTGGCGAGGGGCTGGCTGGCGACAAAAAGGGGAAGAGGAGTAAGAGGCACCAGGCTTGAAGAGTTTGACATGCCCTCTGGAGTCGCAGGGTCTTTTTTTGCGGGGTCACCAGAGGTGGTAGTGAGCAGAGCGCCCCCAGGTACCTGGAGCCTGGGGCAGGAGTCCCCCTTTGTCCCTCCTCACTATGCTTACACCTCTACACCATTCCGGCTGTGATGAACCAATATGGCACTGTGAGCTGAACTTTCAAAACAGTGAAAAGTCATGTCCACACAGTGTGTAAACGTGCTTTGACCGCACTCTTTCAACAAATAGAATAATAGATTTATAAGAAACCCCAAGGGCCATCAAGACCAACCCCCTGCCATGCAGGAACACACAATCAAAGCAGTCTTGTAAGATGGCCATCCAGCCTCTCTTTAAAAACCTCCTAGGAAGGAGACACTACTACATAAGGTCATATGAAACCCAACTGGGGAAAGATTGCAGCAAATCCAGGGGAAATCTGGAAAATGAGCATTCAGGGAACAATACAATAGTTGATTTTTTTTTAATTTCCATCTTGGATACTGAACCTGAACAAACCTTGTGTGTGGAAGCCACCCTCAAAGTCAAGAAAATCTGGGCCATACAACAAAAGACAGAATCCTTTCTAGAAGTTATCCAGAGTGGGGTTTGCATGTAGTGGTTAAGGAGCAATTGGGAGCGGGCTGGTGGGGATGGAAGGCAGATCTGCTGCACTTTGGCCATCCATCACTGCAGTGAGCCTGTAAGGCAGCAAAAAATAAGGGGGGGGGGAGGACATTATTGCGCTCCTTTCCAAGCGGGGCCTTGCAGCGGCATCAATAGGAACAAAGGTTAATCTGATTTAAGGGCATTTTGGAAATCAATGTGTTTAGCTTCAGAGAAGCTTTTCTCATTTAATTGTGAACGCTGCCTTCGTGCCATCGCTGGTGTTTCTGACGCAGAGCACTTGCCTCCACGCAAGCAGAAAACTCATTCCTCA
Organism: Sphaerodactylus townsendi; assembly: GCF_021028975.2. Classification (NCBI taxonomy): domain Eukaryota; kingdom Metazoa; phylum Chordata; class Lepidosauria; order Squamata; family Sphaerodactylidae; genus Sphaerodactylus; species Sphaerodactylus townsendi. The sequence continues at coordinate 24,885,883 of NC_059425.1, read as the reverse complement.
TCCATACGTCCCAAGAGGGCTGGCGAAAACCTCTGGCACTTAGGTGGGAGATAGCAGAAGAGAGAGCAAAGCCGTTCAAGAAACGGCTACATTTCTTGACTGCTCGAGGAACTGACATCAAGGATTTGAGAAAACAGAAACAGGACATTTTGCCAAGGTACGAATTCAAAGTCACTGGGAAGGTACCCTTGAGTCCCTGGGAGGAACCCACATTACATGGGGGGGGGGGGGGATCTGCTGGAAATTGACAAGTGAGATTGCCAACCTCCAGGTGGGAGCTGGAGATTTCCTGGAATTGCAGCTCCTGGAATTTCCAGGTTACCGAGATGAGTTTCCCTGGAAAAAAAATGGATGCTGTGGAAGGTGGATTCTAGGTAGAGTTGCCAGCTCTGGGTTGGGAAACTCCTGGAGATTTGGGGGTGGAGTCTTTGGGGGGAGCAGCAGTGGCGTAGAAGGTTAAGAGCTCGTGTATCTAATCTGGAGGAACCGGGTTTGATTCCCAGCTCTGCCGCCTGAGCTGTGGAGGCTTATCTGGGGAAATCAGATTAGCCTGTACACTCCCACACACGCCAGCTGGGTGACCTTGGGCTAGTCACAGCTTCTCGGAGCTCTCTCAGCCCCACCCACCTCACAGGGTGTTTGTTGTGAGGGGGGAAGGGCAAGGAGATTGTAAGCCCCTTTGAGTCTCCTACAGGAGAGAAAGGAGGGATATAAATCCAAACTCAACTCTTCCCTTCTCTTCTTAAGACGGCAGGTTTTGGGAATAAGAGGGTCCTCAGAAGGGATTCTAACCTCCTAGTGGGAACTTAGGATCCCCGGAGTTACAACTCATCTGCTGACTACAGAGATCAGTTTCTCTGGAGAAAGGTAGACTCTATGGCTATATATCCTACTGAAGTCCCTGTCCCTGAAGTCCCAACCTCCCAACCATAAGGTCCAACCTCCAAAGCAGCAATTTTATCCAAGGGAACTGATCCATGACCATTTCCACACGGCACAATTATACCAAGGTATAACCAGCATCTTACAAATTTGGTCTACCGTATATAATGTATAAGTCGACCCGAGTATAAGTTGAGGCACCTAATTTTATCACGAAAAAACTGGGAAAACTTATTGACTCGAGTACAAGTCTAGGGTGGGAAATGCCGCAGCTACTGGTAAATTTCAAAAATAAAAATAGATACGGTCGGGCGATATTTGAGGGTCTCTGCCACTGACTCCCCATCTCACCAATCCTAAGGTCTCTGCCACTGACCTCTCCATCCTGCAGCTTGTCCAGCTCACCCAGGTCGACTGGATGTCACCCACTGAGAGCCAGGGGCTGGCCGCCACTGAAAAGAAGGCAGAGGCAAAGAAAGCGGCTGAAAGGGGGAAGGCAGAGAAGAAGGCAGAGGAGAGCGAAGCAGAGAAGGAGGCTGAGAAAGCGGCTGAAAGGGGGAGGCAGAGAAGAAGGCAGAGGAGAGTGAAGCAGAGGCAGAGAAAGTGGCTGAAGGGGAAGGCAGAGAAGAAGGCAGGAGAGAGCGAAGATGGGAGGGGGGAACACCACACAAGAATTAAGTGGGACCCTCACTTGCATATAAGTTCAGTGGGGCTTTTTTCAGCACAAAAAATGTGCTGAAAAAGTAGACTTATACGTGAGTATATAAGGTATTTTATCCCAGTTTTTCCCTCCACACGGCTGCCCATTTCTTTCCAGGAGCCAAGTAAGGACCGGGAAGTGATACTCCAGTTTGTTCCTCACGAGCCTGGGTCTTTTGTATTTACACCGCAAGTGTATCCCCACATGCGCAAATACAGCGCCTCTTGATTGGTCGACCCAGAGCGGCGAGACGGGAAAAATAAACCAGTTCTGCTCCCGTGGTGTTTGCACGGCAGCGGGATCACCCCTGGGATATTTGAAAAGAATCACCAATTTGGAGATTTTTGAAAATCCTGGGTTAAGGGAAATATCATGGGGCAACACCGGGGCAGGCCTGCTTTAACACCGGGAACAGTGTGGAAAACTTACACAAACCAGGATATTTCACTTGCCCATTCCAGGATATTTGGATTGTGTGGAAATGACCCATGTCATTCAGAGATCAGTTGCAACTCTGGGAGACCTCCAGGCTCCAACTGGAGATGGCAACTTTATGCCATTATAACATTCTGAACTCCTTCCCTTCCTAAAACCCCAATTTCTATCTCCAGATGTCCAAGAATTTCCCAACCTGACTCTGGCACCTCTATCAGAATGGCACTTGGTAGGTCAAAGCTGCAGTTCTCCTGGGCTGCTTTTAAGGGCAAATGCATCACAATTGGTACAGAAGGACCCATACACAGTAGCAACTTGCTGCCCGCCCCACTAGAGACTATAGGACAACTAAGCTGTATTAAGAAATCTTCAGCATATGAAAGAGAAATTTCCATGGTTTCTCAAAAATTGCACATCTTAATGGGCCTTCCTCATTTTGGTATGTACAATCAACATTCCCATGCACAGCTGAAGCTATATTTTCACTGGCTGATAGGCATAGAAACTGTCACATCCAACCCACTGGGGGAAAATCCCTCTTCAAACCTTTAATGCGATGAAGAGCTCTTTGAAGACCTTTTTTATTTTAATTTACTACATTTCTTTTGTATAAATTCTAAGCTGCTTACATCCACTAAAAGATAATACATCCATTCTAACAATACTTCATTGTTATTTTCTGAAATCTTCTACTTTGCTCTTGTGACCTCGGCTGTCTCTCTGGTGCAGGTAGTCAAATACCATATATACTCATGTATAAGTCGAATTTTTCAGCACATTTTTAATGCTGAAAAAGCTCCCCTCGACTTATGTGCGGGTCATTAAAATTTTGTGTGTTTTTACTTTGCCGGCCAGCAGGGGGCGCAGTTTTTATGCTAGTGGCACCAAAATTTCAGGGCACCCTCAGAAGACACTCCTGATGGTACCAGCCAAGTTTGGTAAAGTTTGGTTCAGGGGGTCCAAAGTTATGGACCCCAAAAGGAGGTGCCCCCATTTCCCATTGTTTTCAATGGGAGCTATTAGTAGGTGGGGCTACTATTTTGAGGGTCCATAACTTTGGACCCTCTGAACCAAACTTCACCAAACCTGGCTGGTCTCGTCAGGAGAGTCTTTACGATACCAGCCAGGTTTGGTGAACTTTGGGTCAGGGGATCCAAAGTTATTGATCCCCAAAGGGGGTGCCCCATCCCCCATTGTTTACAATGGAAGCTAATAGTAGATTTTCCATTTCTGATAATATCCCTCTTAAAATCTAAGTTGGGTTACATTTGGACATACAGATGATGATGAGGAGGAATCCAGTTTTGAAGGATTTTAACTCTTGTGTTTTAGCTTGGTTGCTGATTGAGCTAAGGTTTTTGTACTTTTAAAGTTATTGTTGCGACCATATTGTTTTTGTTGACTCCCTTTTCCACTTACAGAGCCAGTTTACTGTTTTTCTTTGAAATAAATATTCAAAAACATTTAACCTACTGATGCCTCAATTGATGTAATTTTATTGGTATCTATTTTTATTTTTGGAATTTACCAGCAACTGCTGCATTTCCCACCCTCGACTTATACGCGAGTCAATAAGTTTTCCCAATTTTTTGTGGTAAAATTAGGTGCCTCGACTTATACACGAGTTTATACGGTACATACTGCAAGGATTTCATTGTCCTTTCTTGCTCTGCAAACCTAGGGTTCGGCAGGATCTTCCACCATTTCCCTCCGTGACATGGAGTGGAATTGTCAGACACAATATCCATGCTCAAGACCAGATTACCTCTATCGGAATACCACTCAGTTACTCCAAGGGTAGATTTTGTTCATCTTTATGCCATGTGTTTCAGAGTTAATGGGAATTCTAGTCCGGATTGGCAATTGTGCATGCTTAACAATGTGGAAGTTCATTCAGATTAATGGGCATACTTCTGCAGTGTCTGGGGTTTCATGAAGGTGTCCACTAAAAGCTGCAAGTCATTGTATCTTGATTGAGAGCCATTGGAGGTTTTTCTCTGCCTTGGCTTCCAACAACAACAACAACAAACAACTATCTCGAACGTCACAATAGGCTAGCAGCAATGGTGCACTGGAACCTTTGCAAAAAGTATGGCCTGCCCTGTAGCAAGACCTGGTACGAGCACAAGCCAGAGAAGACCACAGAAAATGAAGAAGCAAAAAATACTCTGGGATTTTGGAATACAGACAGACAAACACCTGGCACATAACACCCCAGACATAACAGTGATAGAAAAACAACATGTTTGGATCATAGATGTTGCAGTGCCAGTTGACAGCAGGGTAGAGGACAAAGAGCTGGAAAAGATCACGAAATACAAGGACCTACAAATTGAAGTTGACTGTTTGTGGCGGAAAAGAACAGTTATCCCAATAGTAGTCGATGTTCTAGGAGGAATCCCCAGAAACCTTGAAAAGTATCTGAAAAGCCTGAACTTGGACAGAACAGGTGGGAGGTGTTTTGTGAGCTGGTGCAAAAAATCATTGTTTGGTCGTTGTGGGGGAGGGTGGTCGTCCATACCTGGGGTGGGGGGGCACCAAACTCAGATTTTGTCCCCGGGCTCCAGTTTGCCTAGATTCGCCCCTGGTAGAAGCAACAGCTGCTGGCTTCAGACTCCCCAAATTTATTCAGACCAAAACTGGCCCTATTTTTTTTAAAAAAAACCAAGCAAGCAATTTCTTCCTCTACGTGCACTGCCAAACTCTAACAGGCAGCAACGCTTACTTGCATTTTTAGCACCAATTCATTTGCTGAGATTAATTCAAGTGATAGAAGAATGTTCTGTGGGAATCTGATTGGCGAAATTAGCTGGGAAGGGCAGAGGCAGTATTACAAATGAACGGGGATAAAGGAGAAAGCTTGTATGCCAACCGCATCTCATTCCCTCTCCCTCTCCACAACACACACACACACACACAAGGTTCATAGCACAGTTTACTGAGAGCAAGACTTGAGGCATTTTTTCAATGCCAGGGTTCCTCCTCAGAATTTAAGCCTCTTTCTAAAAGCCAGTTGACATTTTCATACTACAATATGATGAATTGAACACAATCTGGGGTGACCAGAAGCAAGTTTCCCCCTCCTCAGTCTATCAAATGGTTATCTCACCCCCTCTCCTCCAAGTTGCTCAGGGTGGCATGTATGGCTCTCTCCACCTCCATTTTTTCCTCACAATCAACTGCAAAGTGGGCTATGCTGAGGGCCAAAAGAGACTTTATAGCATCCAAAGGTCTGTCCTGTGAACACATCCACTTAAAAATGTTGTGAAGGAACAATCCTGGTCAGCTTTTTTTCAGGTAAATGGTATGGGGAGGGAGGACAGGATCATCTGGCAGGGGCGTAACGAGGCAGCCCTGGGCAAACTGTAGCCCTGGGCAAAACCTGAGTTGGATGCCCCCCCCATGGGTGACCAAATTTGTTTTTGCACCAGGACATTGGTGCCTACAGGGGGTGAAGTTTTTAGACATATCAGCACCAAACTTTGCTAAGGAGATGGGGGCTACCCTTTTGAGGGTCCATAACTTTGGACCCTGAACCAAACTGCATCAAACCTTGGGGGTGCCATCATGACAGTCTCCAGATGATACCCTGAAATTTTGGTGCTGATATGTCCAAGAATGCCCTCCCTGCAAGAACATCCCGAAATTTGCCCAAGAATCTTTGTTCTGCATTGAGTTTTCTGCATTGCTGTCAATGGGGGTTGCAGGCTGGGGGGGCACATTTTTGAAGGCACAGTCTCAAAACTTTCAGGGTCTCATCAGGAGACTGGCCTAATGATTCCCCCCAAGTTTGGTGCAGTTTGGTTCAGGGGGGCCAAAGTTATGGACCCTCAAAACTGTAGCCCCCATCTCCTATTAGCTCCCATTGTTTCCAATGGGGGATAGGGGCACCCCTTTTGGGAGTCCATAACTTTGGACTCCCTGAACCAAACCTCACCAAACTTGGGGGGGTAGCATAAGGACAGTCTCCTGATGATATGCTGAAATTTTGGTGCCGCTAACCTAAAAACTGCACCCCCTGCAGGCCAAAAATGGAAAAGCACTAAAAATACCCAAAAACGAACCCAGCATTTTGATGCCCCCCACAAGATGATGCCCTGGGCAGCTGCCCACCTTGCCCAATGGGCATTATGCCAGTGTCATCTGGTCTTGCTGCAGGATCAATCCCTCACAGTACCAATCCCTCACAGCCTCTTTAAACAGATAAGTTCAACTCTAAAATGGCATCAGCAGTGGTGGGATCCAAAAATTTTAGTAACAGGTTCCCATGGTGGTGGGATTCAAACAGTGGCGTAGTGCCAATGGGACTGGCAGGGGCACGATGGGGGCGTGGCCAGGCATTCCGGGGCATTGCTGGGCGGGGCTGTGGCAAGGACACAGCTGCTGCGCCGGTCCTTGGGCAGGAAACGAATGCACACAGGCGCAGGCTGCCACGCACGCCGGTGCACCTCTTGCTAGACTGCTTCAAGTTCTGCGCGCTACTGCTGAGGAGCGGAGGAGGGGCGTAACTAAGGCAAAAATCACATGGCAAAATCACCAATTAGTAACCCCCTCTCGGCACACACAAATAAGTAGTAACCTACTCTCAGGAACCTGTGAGAACCTGCTGGATCCCACCTCTGGGCATCAGTATCCAAAGCTTTTGGGGGGTTTAAAAAAATTGCTAGGTTATTATTGTGGGATATTGCGCTGTTGTTGTGCTAGCAGGGTATAGCAAAACTGGGACAGGGAGGGCACACAGAAGCAGAAAAAATAGATGACAACATGATGTAGAAGCTCCAAAAAACCACAACCCTGCACCATTTTGAATGCCCAATCAGACAAAACCTCCATGTGGAAGCAACCTAGTTCACATGGAAGCTATGAAGTAGCCAGGTATGTGAGTGACACCAAACTCTTCAATAAGGTGAAAACAAAAATGGGTTACAGAGAACTCCAAAAGGATTTCTATAAACTGTTGGGCAACAACATGGCTGCTATTTGCCAGGGGAGACTACTCCACGAAGGGTTGAGTCCCTCCATTTGTTCAGCCCAGCTGCTGCTTCTGTTTTATGATTGTGTGTGACTTTTGCATTGTTGTTTATTTTTTGGTTATTGTAAGCCACTTTGAGCCTGGCAGGAGGAAAGTGGGCTAAAAATAGTCAACTAAATAAACAAACAACATGGCAAATAGGATTCCCCATAAATCAGTGTAAAGAGATGAACATTATACCATAAATCCCACTGAGTGTCTGAATGAGCAAAGAAAGAAATCATGGGATTATGGCAGACAGCTCAGTGAACATGTCAGCTCGGTGAACAAAACAAATTCTGTGCTATTGATTATTAAGAAAGGGGTAGGAAATAAAACAATCAGAATAGTAATCTATAAATCTCTGCTATAGCCGCATGTGGAATGCCATATATAGCTCTTTTCTCCCCACCTAAAAAAAAAGAGAGAGAGGTTATAGAGCTGGAAAAGATGTACAAAAGAAAAACGAAAATGACCAAGGAGATTGTAGCAGCTTTCCTTTGAGAACAGTCGGAGGCTTTTTAGTTTGAAAAAAAAAGACTGCTAAGGAAAGACTTGAAAGAGGTTTTTAAACTTATGCATGATGTGGAGGAGGTAGAAAGAGAGAGAACATTTTTCTCTTTCCTGCATAATATTAGAACTCGAGGGCATTCGATGAAGCTGACGGGCAGTAGATTCCGGAAAGACCAAACCCCCCCTGCCCCCCGCTGTCGCCACCACGCGCGCACACTTCTTCTCAATCCACATAATTCATTTATGGAATTCACAATTCTAGGCTATGCAGAATTACACCCTTGTTGCAAAGGTATAAGGGGAAACATGTAAAGCAGCAACCTGTGTAGCTAGCACTGAAGTATTTAGAATGGTTAAATTCAAAGCAGGGTGTGGAATGGTTTAGTATAGCCCGATCTTGTCAGATCTCAGAAGCTAGGCAAGGTTGGTACTTGAATGGGTCTTGAATGGGGGACCACCAAAGAAGCTTTTACAGAGGAAGGCAATGTCAAAACACCTCTGCTTAATCACGTACCTTGGAAGCTCTTTGCTGTCATTGGACAGCATTTTATACGTGCACACACACACGCACGCACGCACACAGTCAAAGCAGCCTGTAAAGAACTCTAAAGAGGACTCTCCAAACTGGGCGGCTGGGCAAAGGGCCAGATCTACATTTTGTTTGAAGTGGGCAAAAGTACAAAATGATCCTCGTCAAATATTATGTACATAATTTTTCTTTATATATAATCAACATACGTAATTAGCAACTCTTTTAAATAACAGAATAAATTATGTTGCCCTCTATGAACTGTTAATGAATAATTACTCGTTTACATTATTTTATCTATAGGTCAGGGGTCTGCAGCCTGTGGCTCTCCAGATGTTCATGGACTACAATTCCCATCAGCCACCTGCCAGCATGGCCAATTGGCCATGCTAGCAGGGGCTGATGGGAATTGTAGTCCATGAACATCTGGAGAGCCACAGGCTGCAGACCCCTGCTATGGGTAATGTTTGAATATTCTCTTAATCCCTCCACAAACATAAAAGCCCAACCCAAGGAGAAAGTTTTTCAGCCTAGCCTTTTCCCAGGTGGAGGAGGGAAATTACCAAGCTCAAGGAAGGTTATGTGGGGGTCTACATCCCACAACATAAGACTTGACATCTTTGAACATCTCAGGAACCTTTAGGTCCTCCTTCTCTTCACTTATCATAGTCTCTAGGCCCATACAAAGCTGATAGTAGGCCCAGGCCAGTTGGGAAATGGAGACCCCATTTCAAACTGTTACTTTTGTCAGTTACTTCTGTAATCAGTGCTAAACACATATGATTTATGTATCATACACTTTTTTTTCCATTGTGTCACAACTTATCTGAAAAAACATAACTTGGTTTGTTGTTCCGCATTTATTTGTCTATGTGTTATCTATAATAGTCTTTTATTATTATGAATAATCTATAAAATATTAATATTTTGTGCTAAAGGACACTCTTTGACTCTCTTTATAACATTAATATTCTTCACTAAAGGGTCCACACTGTCTCTGATTGAAGGAGGGGGCTTCCTCAAAATCATAGGTCTATACAGAGGTGGGATCCAGCAGGTTCTCACAGGTTCCCGAGAGTAGGTTACTAATTATTTGTGTGTGCCGAGAGGGGGCTACTAATTGGTGATTTTGCCATGTGATTTTTGCCTTAGTTACGCCTCTCCTCTCAGCAGTAGCACGCAGAACTTGAAGCAGTCTAGCAGGAGGTGCACCGGCGTGCGTGGCAGCCTGCGCCTGCGCGTGCATTCGTTTCCCGCCTAAGGACGGGCACAGCGACTGTGTCCTTGCCACAGGCCTGCCCAGGAATGCCCCGCCCCCGGAATACCCGGCCACGCCCCTGTTGTGCCACGCCCAGCCCCATTGGTGCTACACCACAGTTTGAATCCCACCACCATGGGAACCTGTTACTAAAATTTTTGAATCCCACCACTGGGTCTGTCTGCCGACTAGTCATCTCTGCTGAGCTTCCCCCACTTCTTAGCAGCAGCCTAATTGGGAGAACAGGGCATGTGCGCTGCAGAAAAAGCAATCTCTTCAGGGCAATTGAGCCTCCCCCAGCTCCTGCTGCTGCCCCCTCCTGCCGGTACCTGTTCCCCTCTCCCTACTCCACAGATCTAGGAACAAAAAGTGGAGAATTAGAGCACTGAGGTAGGGAATCCCTGTGCAGTTGGTCTGAGGAATCTCCTTTATTCACTGACTGAGCCTCAAGAGACCGTTGTATTATAGTAAGCAAGGTTTATTCTGGTTGCCTGCTCAAGAGGCAGGAGAGACTTCTGCATCCTGTGGAGCACCTCCCCTCCCCCCAAAATTAATCCTGGCCACCTCCCCCTTATCCTTGATAATGTCAACATTGTCCAACTTCTGCAAAGATCTAAGTATTGCAGTCCAAATCAGTTATGCAAAGCACATACATCTAGGGAAACATGCATGCTGTCTGGGCACACTGCCTTTGGATTTCCTTGGCACAGGCTGTGCAATATTTTCCAGTCCAGAGGATGCATTTCTCATCTTCCTGGAGAAAAGCGCCAAATCCTTGCTTAGTTTAATTTGTTTGGTCCTCAAATAAACCTCTCTCTTCCTCCCTCCCTCTCTCTCTTTCGCTTCCACCTCCCCTCGACCATTGCCACTGGGAACTAAAGAGCGGGCAACAATAGGAGCACTTTCTGCCTGCAGTATTTATAATGGCCCAGGCTAGTCCGATCTTGACGAATCTCAGAAGTTAAGCAGGGTCAGCTCTGGTTATTAATTTTTTTATTGAATGTTTTCTTTTTTTCATTTCCTTCAAACAACCCCTTCCCAGTGGTAGGATTCTCACATCTACTACACAAAATGACATATTGTTCTGATAAAGTTTGTTGTGAAAAACTATTACAAGATAAGAAGGAGAATATTACTAAATGGGTAGCAAAATTCTGTCTATTCATTATGAAAAAGAAAAAATGATCTGAATATGGTATCCCCCTTAGATATTTTTGTTTTGTTTAGTATTTTTATGCTGTTTGGTGTGTTTACAAAGTAGAATGATATATAGATGGATAGTGCTGGAATACGGGAGAGAGATCGGCATTCTTGTTTTGTTGTAGATATTTTGGAGATTTGTAATATATCTGGTCATTGACTGTAAATAAAGTCTTCTTCTTCTTCTTCAGTGGTAGGATTCAAATAATTTAACAACCGGTTCTGGTGGTGGGATTCAAAGAATTTAACAACTGGCTGTTTGCAATCACCAGTTTAACAATCGGTTCTGCCGAAGTGATGTGAACCGGCTGAATCCCACCACTGCCCCTCCCCCCTAAACAACAAAGACAAAAACAGAATACATATAAAGACAAAAATATAATAACAGCAGTGGCAGATCTAGACTTAAGTTGCTTTAAATGGTTTCCAAATATCTAAAAACAAGTCCACTGGCAATTACCATCTATATGATGTATGTTCAAATATTGATAAAGTTCTAAGGTCCTCAATCCATTTATTTTCCAGAGGTGGGCTTTTATCTTTCCAATGTTGCAGTACAAGTCTTTCATCTGTTGTGACGGTATGGAGGATCCATTTTCGTTGACCATCAGTTAGCCTCCACAAAACAGGCAAACAGTTTGCTATAACAGACTAAGTCCTGAACTGGATGGCCCCAGCTAGCCTGATCTCATTCAATTTTGGAAGCTAAGCAGGGTCAGCCTGGTTAGTATTTGGATAGGAGGCCATCAGGGACTACCAGAGTTGCTATGTGGAGGAAGGCAATGGCAAACTACCTCTGTTTGTATCTTGCCTTGAAAACCTTACCGGGTTGCAATAAATTGGCTGAGACGTGACAGCACTTTACACATTATTGACAAAATTGTACACAATATTGTAATAAGCCATGGAGGGATAGCTGCCAGAATGCTTTTGTTAACGATAATAATCCTTGAGACTTATGTAGCACTGTCTGTGTTCAGCATATTTGGCACCCACCTTCTTGTTGCTAAGCTTACGACAGCTTTGTAAGGAAGGCTAGAATTTTGGGAGCAGGAGAGCTGAGAGTGAATAGCTTAAGGCCACGTATTGAGTTGGTGGCCCAGCAATACTTGAACTCAAGACTGCCCAGACCATAGCTCACATGCTTAGCTGCTATGCCAAACAAGCTCCAGAAAAGTGCTGACTGTGAGAAAGCATAGTGCAGATGGCACAGTATAGGTTGCACTGTTGCTTAGGAGACACACAGACCCTTTTGTACCACAGTAAACTGAGTCCTTCATTATAAGGAACTCCATTCTAGGCAGGATAGTGTAGGGATAGCATTCTAAAGCAGCTGTTCTCAACCTGTGGGTCACAACCCCTTTGGGGGTCGAACAACCCTTTCATAAGGGTCGCCTAAGGCTCTCTGCATCAGTGTTCTCCATCTGTAAAATGGATAAATGTTGGGGTTGGGGGTCACCACAACATGAGGAACTGTATTAAAAGGTCGTGGCATTAGGAAGGTTGAGAACCACTGTTCTAAAGTAACTAGCTAAACTAGGATGGATGGAGATGCAGGAAACACACCTTGCTCTCAGGTGTGTCAGATGGAGAGGGTGGGGAAGGTGAAGGCAAAAGAAGGAAGATTATCTGAGAGTAACAATCTATACATCAAAGGGACAGCACCAGAGCTGTAGGAAAGGACCCACAGGGCCCTGACCTATCTATCTCTGTCTCTCAGCTTTTCAGTCTCCCTCTGAAGTCTGAGGTTCTTTATGCATCCAGTGCTTATCCACAGCACTTAGTTTCACAGTGGGGTTTTCCTGCCTTTTTTGTTTAAATGGGATTCTCCTGCTGCTAAGCGTCCCCAGGCGAGCCGCCATTTTACCCACCCATTCTCTCTGCACAACCTCTCGCCGAAGAGGTTGCTTTCTGCTGTCTTTTGTGTGTGTGCCATCTTGTATCTAGCAGTATTTTGCTAGACCATGTAAATTTCTTGCAGATTTCCCCAATCTATTACTCCCGTGACAAACCGGCAGTGTTAAATTAAAAAAAGAAAAAAGAAAGCTCTTCTGATCACTCTGAATTGCTGCCCCCAAAGAGTGGGAGGAACTGTTAAGTGGGCAGGGAAAGGTGGGGTGGTCCAAGAAATCCAAGAAGCCAAATGCATGCTGTCTTCCTTTACTTTCCCCACAAAGCAAGAGGAAAAGAGATCTTGGAAACCATGGATCTGATCTGAGATGCAGTAAGTTTGGAAGAGGGGGAAATGTGTGTGGTTACAGAGAATCCAACACATAGGGAATGCAAAGAGGACCACAAGTGCCTCAAGAGACATCACAAAGTCCTTCACTTCCAAAACTAATGACAGCATTCTTCTGTCTTGGATGCATTAATGCAGGGATTGTGATGTGTGTTTATCGAATGCAAAGGGCTCACTTCAAAATCCCACTTCACCACTGCAAAGCTATGTAAGTTGATCCAGAATGAATTTGCTACTTCCAGTTCTCCTTTCCCATCGCAATGACCCAACGTTGTTCCTTAAGTGTCCTGTTCCTCCAGGAGCCTTTGTGGAGACCGGCAGGCTGCAGTATGGGGAGGGGAGGCAGAAACCTTCCATTCCGCTGATGGAAAATGATTCAGCTTTAAGACTGGTTTCCATTAGAGCTCTAACCTTGGCCGAATCCCCACTGAAAATTTAATCTAGATACAACCAGGTTTCAAAAGAATCGGCACCTTTTCATCCAGGTTCCAACATCCTCACTGCAGCATGTTTCTAGTGAAGACATCTAGGCCTGCCCCCTGGGGGTGGGTGCAATTGTTAAGCTAGCAGCACCAAAATTTCAGAGTATCTTTAGGAGACCCTCCTGATGATACCACCCAGGTTTGGTGAAGTTTGGTTCATGGGGGCCAAAATTATGGACCCTCAAATGTGTTGCCCCCATCTCCTATTAGCTCCCATTGGAGTGTTTTTTTCAAAAAGGTGCATATACAAGCAGGTCCAGGAAAATCCTTTGATAAGGGAGGGGAGTGCCAGAAACGGGACTGATCTGTGTTCTACAGTTCGGCTGTGAGGAGATCTCGAAGGAACCTGGATATTTCGGGTGACTATCCCAGAATTAATCGCCAGTGAGGAAATCACCCTTGACGGATGTGGAATTTTTTGGTACAGATTTTTTTTTTTACATTGTAGAAAAGTCAGAATTTAATGTATTACAGACACCTGGAATCCATGCTGACCCTGTACAGAATTTATGACATCACATTCCTGGTGTGAAGTTTGGAAGCTTATAGAAAGTAAAAGGAATGTTCTTCACTAGAAGCTCTTCTTGGGAGAGTAACTTGCGGAGTTATTTTTTACTTCCGAGCTCTGCCCTCTGGTGGAAAAGAGGTTGACTTCTTTTCACCCGTTATGTAAGGAAGAAGATACAGATTAGGAAACGCTTCCTTCCTGAACAGAGACTTCAGAATTTGGAAATGTTTATCTCTGGTAACTTTGCAGTGTACCTTTGGGGAACTTTGGCATACAAATAGCAGCTTAAAAGGTAAAGTTTCCCCTTCAGTCGTGTTCAACCCTGGGGTACAACTGTGAGCAGTAATTTTATAGGCAAGCCTCTTTGTGGAGTAGTTTGCCATTGCTTACCTCGAAATAGCAGCTACATAAAGCCTAATACCAATTATTCACCCTACATACATACCATCCCCAAAGGCCAGACTCTGAGGGCTATACTTCCCAGCTGCCCTCGCTGTTTCTGGTTCATCATTGGGAACACGCTGCTCAATTATATTGTAAGATTTTTTTTTCTTCCTCCATTGTATCCTTACAACAATCATGTGAGGTAAGTTAGGTTGAGAAAGACAGAGAGAGAGATTGGCCTTGCCCATTCAGCAAGCTTCCAAGCATGACTGGGGATTCGAACTTGGTTTTGCCAGATCCTAGTCTGACACCATAGCAACTGTACCATTTCCTTCTAACACCTTTCTTTATTAAACTAGATATAATTTTTGGGAAAGAACAGTTCATTTGCTTTGCCTGGAGCTTTGAGTTTGCCCCATATTTCTTCAGCCTTAAGATACCACTAGTCACACAAGGTATCCTTCAGAAAGTTTAAAGGCAGTTACAAGAATCAGGGCTTATCATGCTACAGAGGCTCTGACTTGTGTGCTCAGACTAGCTTGATCTCATTAGCTCTGGGAAGGTAAGCATGATCAGTCCTGGTTAGTATTTGGATGGGGAGACCACCAGGAAAATGGAAGGTTGCTGTGCAGAAACAGGCGATGACAAACTACCTGTGTTCATCCCTTGCCTTGAAAATCTCACTAGTTGCCGTAAGTTGGCTGTGACTTGATAGGGGAGAAAAATGCTACAGACCAGATCTTGGCCTTGATCCAAGGTAGGTTTTAACCCAGGATGGGCTTCCTTTCTGTTTTAATGAAAAGCTAGTGATAGGCAACCAATCTGTTTACTAACTGCAGTGTTCAAACTCAGGACCTGAACAACAGAGCAAACTAACAACCCAATATCTGTCAGGACTACGACTCCCAACATGCACCAGTTCCCACCGTACTGGCCCCAAAGCGGGAACACATCAGCCAATGGGAACCAAGGGAGGGAGAAAGGGGGAGAGGTGATTGGACCACCTCCACTACGAAACTGCAATAAATGCTGGAACCGAAGAAGGAATCCTCAGTTCCAGCACCCTGTAGCTAGGGCGAGCCAGTTCTTCTTTTAAGTAGACTTTGTCCGAGTGGTTTCAGCCTTACAATATCAGGCTTGTTTTGTTTCAGGGGATCATATATTTTGACCTTCAGGATGCCTTCCTCTTTAGTGTATATTCAACAGGCCTGCAATGTTGCCCAGGAAAAGGGAGACCAACATATTTCTTATATGGATAAATTTGAAGAAGAAAAGAATTTGGATTTATACCTTGCTTTTCTCACCCATAAAGAGTCTCAAAGTGGCTTACAAACTACTTCCCTTCCTCTCCCCAACAGACATCCTGTGAGGTAGGTGAGGCTGAGAGAGTTCTGAGAGAACTGTGGCCACCTCAAAGTCACTCAGCAGGCTTCACGTGGAGGAGCAGGGAAAACAAACCCGGTTCACCAGATTAGAGTCTGGCACTCTTCACCACTTCATCATGCATTCATGCATGTAGAGTCTTTACTTGTGGGGCCCAAGAAGAATTCTGCAGGCAGCAAGAATTGATGAGCCCAGAGATGCCATTCTCTCTGAAACCATGCCAGTTCCAACCTACCAGGTCTATGGTGAGGCCTCATTTGGAATAGTATGTGCTCTGGTTGCTCAAGAGCAATATTGCAGAGTGGACAGAAAGCACATAAGTCAAACGACCAAAAACAATTAAATGATTCAAGTGACTTTTCCATGAGGAAAGGCTGAAAAGTCTAGTTAGGGAAAGTTTCAGAGTGTAGCCATGTTGGTCTGCAGTAGAACAGATAGATTCGAGTCCAGTAGCATCTTAGAGCCCCACAAGATTTTCAGGGTATCAGCTATTGAGAGTCAAAGCTCTATTTGTCTGGCACCTTTGCATCGGGTTTCCTGTTCTCCCTGTAGGAGATCAAAGATCCTTTTTACAGTTATGTGTGAGTTCCTTTGCTTTAGCGATAGCATCTCCATCACAAGTGTCAAAGCTCTTTTTGTCAAATATGATGGGGGCCTTCCCTTGACTCTCAAAAGCTCATTCCCAGAAAATCTTGTTGGCCTCTAAGGTGCTGCTGGACTCAGATCTGGCCAGTAAGGAAAAGATGACTGGGGGTGAGGCATGATAGAAGTTTGTAAAATTATGTATGAGATGGAGGAAATTAATAGACAGAATTTTTTCTCCCTCTTCCATAATACTAAAAGTAACAGACACCCGATAATGTGGACCGCCAACAGCTTGAGGACAGAAATAATTAAATACTTCTTCATTCAAAGAGTAATTCAATTGTAGAATTCACTGTCAATGAAATGTCATGATGACCATGAGGATAATAAGTGGCTTTAAAAGGGGTTCAGACAGGCCCATCCAGTAGCTACTGGCTATGGTGAGTGACTGCAGATACAGAGGAAAAAGTCTCGGAATATCAGTGCTAAGATGCAACATTGGGGGACGGCCTTGGTCTCTGCGTCCCATTTTCCCTCCAAAGTAACCGAAGAAGAGTTGAAGAGAAGAGTCTAGATTTATACCCCGCTTTTCTCAACCATAAAGAGTCTCAAAGTGGCTTACATTCCTTCCCTTCCTCTCCCCACAACAGACACCTTGTGAGGTAGGTGGGGCTGACAGAGTTCTGAGAGAACTGTGTCTAGCCCAAGGTCACCCACCAGGCTTCATGTGGAGTGGGGAAACAAACCTGGTTCACCAGATTAAAGTCTGCCACTCATGTAGAGGAGTTGGGAATCAAACCGGGTTCACCAGATTAGAGTCTACCGCTGTTAACCACTACACCACTGGTTGACCACTGTATGGACAGAATGCTGGACTTGATGGACTCCTGGTTTGATCTAGCAAGGCTCTTCCATTCTTTCCCAAGGTGTTGGCACACAAGTTCATCCATGGGTGCTTTTTCATCCCATAGTGTGAGGTAAAGTAGAGTTGAGTCAAGGTGGTCCCAGAGTTCAAATGGCAATCTTGAGGATGCACTCGTAGCTCAAGAAGGTGACCGCATTCACAGGGAAAGCCCGGAAACTGTTCAGGGCAAGGCTCTTCAGGAAAACCTGCAGTCCCTCCTGCCGAGCACTGGTGAGGACGCAGTGTAGGATCCCCCGATACTCCTTCCCCTTCATCCCATCCATTTGCAAGCGGGCCTTCACCACATCCATAGGGGTGGCCAAGGCCCACGAAACACTTCCAGCAAAGCCGCCAGCCAAGAGAACTGTTACTGGGCCTGGAGTGGGAGAGACAAAGGACCAGGGAAGGGGGAAAGAATAAACTCTTGGTGACCAGGAAGACAGAGACAGATTCTCAGGCCTGCGGGACTCCTTTAAAAGATATGGTATTGCTGTGGGAAGGCATTTGGCCTTAACAGAGTCGTGACCTTTGGATGTTTTTTAATGGCAGTTCATTGTTTCCTCAGTGGGAGCTAGTTGTCAGGAGCTGCATCTCCTGATAGATAGATCCAGAGGTGGGATCCAGCAGGTTCTCACAGGTTCCCGAGAGTAGGTTACTAATTATTTGTGTGTGCCGAGAGGGGGTTAATTGGTGATTTTGCCACGTGATTTTTGCCTTAGTTATGCTCCTCCTCTCAGCAGTAGCGCACAGAACTTGAAGCAGTCTAGCAGGAGGTGCACCGGCATGCGTGGCAGCCTGCGCCTGCGTGCATTCATTTCCTGCCCAAGGACCTGGCGCAGCGGCTGCGTCCTTGCCACAGCCCCGCCCAGGGATGCCCCGCCCCCACAATGCCTGGCCACGCCCCTGTCGTGCCCCACCCAGCCCCATTGGCGCTACGCCACAGTTTGAATCCCACCACCATGGGAACCTGTTACTAAAATTTTTGGATCCCACCACTGGCTAGATCCCTTCTTAAATGAGATAGAGAAGATGGCCCCACCAGTGTAGTGGGAAGTATGTAAGCATCTGTGGAAAAACAGCAATTTGGATTTAGGAAGAGAAAGAAACACCATATCAAGTCAGCATGTAGATTGGTAAAGTAAGGTATTGCTGCTGTGACTGCAGTGAGGCTTCCGTGTGGTAGTATCCTTTGCATTTTCCTTGCCACAGTCCCCTCTAGCAGTCATTCTCCACCCATTACCATCAGGGGTGCTTTTTAACTGTTGTTTAAATCAGCAGCTGATGTAGCGTTTGAAGGTTATAACAATCTATCATCCCATATTTCATCTTTAACAAAGTCGCCACATCCCCTTTTTGTCTTTTCCCTTATATCTCCACAATGAAAGGGACTAGCAACCTAAGAAAAATGAAAGCAGAGAACCTAATATACAGATTATTATCGTGCTATAATGATATGCTGATTTAAAAACAAAGAAAAAAAGTCCCCCCCAGGGGCAGGGAGAATGGTACCGGCATGAGTGGACCTGGAAAGATCCAAACACCCTCAACAAAGCAAGCTAGAGAAAAATTGCAGTGATGCTTATGGTGGAGAGGGACAGAAAGATGCACAGAAACAACAGGGAAGATAAAAACCTGCTTAACATTAATATTTGTACCAAAAGCTGGGATAAACAACTTTCCAGGGCTCTCTCATAAGAAAACTAACCACTTTAAACCTTAACCTCAGAACTACTGCCTGGGAAAGCAGGGAGCATATAATCATATCAGATGCCTTTGCCTCCCAACTGTCTTACATGTCCTTTGCGTACTCTGAAAAGACTCCTGCAGACAGATCTGCTGGATTTTGCTTACGATGCTTCCGCTGAAGGCTTTTTGCCAGGGAACAAGCAATTGCTACCCACTGGTTGAATATATACTGCAGTTCCAACTTACTGTTACGTATTCAAAGTCTTTATTGTTTTCTCCACTTTTCTTTTCAGGGAGCCCTGGGGCAACTTGCATCATAACTAAAAAATCGTCGACGCTCCCAGGGAGAGGTGGAATTTTCTTCCTCCAGAATCCACACTGAGTTTGTAAAATGGAACACAGCCCTGCCTGAAGGGCCTGGCTCCACGAGGAAGAGGGAATGCAACCCCTTCCCTTTTCAGGAGCCAGCATGGTGTGGTGGTTAAGAGCAGGTGGATTCTAATCTGGAGAACCGGGTTTGATTCCCTGCTTCTCCACCTGAGTGGCAGAGGCTTATCTGGTGAACCAGATGTGTTTCCGCACTCCTACATTCCTGCCGGGTGACCTTGGGCTAGTCACAGTTCTCATAGAACTCTCTCAGCCCCACCTACCTAACAAGGTGTCTGTTGTGGGGAGAAGAAGGGAAAGGACCTTGTAATTCACCTTTATTCTCCTTACTGGAGAGAAAGGTGGGATATAAATCCAAACTCTTTTTCTTCTTTAGGAAAGGGGGAAAAGCATCCCATTAATATGTAATCTGCATCGACTCTTCTTCCCTCCTGAATTCAGGGGACCCAGACTATCTCTTTCCTATCTTGGGACCCAGACTATCCCTCCCCCTAGTGAACTGAGCTCTTGAGTCTGCTAGCATTCAAATGCATAAGCCATGGGAGACCAGACAGATCCCAGCCCACTGCCTTCCCCCTTAAGGCCCTCCTGGCCCCTCACCTGGCTCCTGCCCTTGCAGAGTCATCCCCCTGCACAGCCCCACATAAGTCATAAAGTACATCGCCATGGTGGGGGTGTCACGCAGCCCCAACGCCAAAGAACCTCGGAACAAGCCTGGGACGCCCTCCTTCCGCAGTATGCTGGCAGCACAGTGTACTGGGCCCTTATACAGCGGCTGGGCCTCCGCCGGCAGGATGCCACGAGTGTAAGGGTGGGTCTGGTTCTGCAGCCGGACTTTGACGAGATCCACGGGGGCCAGCACCACAGCCTGCAGCAACACAGAGAATGGCGGCAGTAGTCGGTTATCCTTTCTAAGTATGCGGATGCTGTCAAGTCACAATCAAATCATGGCGACCCCTGTCAGAGCACTGTTGTAACTGGTGTCTGATCATCAAAATCTAACTGACAGGTATCACATGACACAGCCTCATTTTGGGTTTGATTGGTAAAGAACTGTGATTGGCCAGTAAACTAGATATAAGGCTGCAGTGTACGGAGGTCTGTGAGACCCTTGTCTTCGCACTGCCTGGCGGAGCACTTTGTCTGTGCGAGCTATACTTGAGAACAAATAAAAGTAGGGCCGCTTCTGTGAAGCTGAGCTGCTGTGTGCGTCTGACTTCCTACTGCGTTCCAGTATATTGTGCTACTCTGCTATAGGGGCTTCACCCCATACCTTCACAACCCCAGCAAGAGACTTGCAGTGCAAGTATGAAGCAGAGGTGGTTTGCTATTGCCTTCTTCTGCTGTCTTGCTTGGTGGTCTCTCTTCCAGTTACTGACTCTGCCTCGCTTCTGAGATCTGACGAGATCTGGCTATACCACGCTGCCTGCCACGCTGGTCACCCTTTCTACAACTATTGTAGGGGTGTCCAACTCTACAGTTCCCATCAGCCCCTGCCGGCATGGCCAACTGGCCATGCTGGCAGGGGCTGATGGGAATTGAAGTCCATGAACATCCGAAGCGCCAGAGTTGGACACCTCTGAACTATTGGAACAAGAGCAAAGGAAGCAGATGGAAGGTGAAGTATGAGGGGGAGTGAAGACTCTTGTGACTGAATCTTCTTTAAACAGGGCAATGCAGTCCTTGCAAAATCCCCTGCTTTTTCTCTTTGTAGCTTTTTTCACATCCATGTATCTGCCTAAAGCAGGGTTCCCCAACATGGTGTCTGTGGATGCCAAGACTTTTCCCGACATCTGCTAAGTGTTTTTAGAAAGGTGATGGAGCCAGGCGGGGCTTTTGCCCAGGAAGGTTTCTGATTGGCCATTGGATATTTGATTGGCTGTGCAGGTTTTTAAAAACGTTGCTTTAGTAGCAGCTGCTACCACAGGACAAGGATCCTCACTGTGTGACTGAAGGAAAACAAAAGCAGCCATGTTATAGCTGGCTCCACCTCCTGTGGCAGGTATTTCGTGGCAGGCATTTTGTGGCTATGGCCACACCGAGTCAGAATTCCAAAGGTGTACCCGTTCAGAAAGACTGGGGATCCCGGGCCTATTGGATATTCTTTCTGATGCATGAAAGCTTATTCCGGAAGAAATTTTGTTAATCTTTAAGATGCCATTGGATGGCTGTTTTATTTTTGCTCCAACAGCTTTGCACAACTACCCTCCTGGAATTATTACAAGGGGAAACTGCTGTGCTGCCCAAGCCACTTGGTCACAGAAAAGAGCCTGAGGGCCTTTCGCAGAGTGAGGGTTAAGCCTGGCTGGCCAAGGCTTTCGTTTCACAGCAAGGAGCTGAAAATCTCCTTCCCCAGATTTGGTAGAGTATAAAAGGTATGGATAATAGATCCCATGTCTTCAATATGGAATATTTTTATTTACTTGTTTTGCAAAAAGTTAAATTGCAAGAATAACGTTTGGGGGAGAAAAAAAAGCAGAGAATTGGATGGGGATGAATAAGATACTCATGTGATATACTGCTCCAAAACATTTTTATTATGCTCATGTTAAAATTAATAAAATTCAATTTTAAAAAAGAATACAAATTAACATTGGACACAACCCACTGCGAAGTTCCCCAACCCACCCCTGTAAGGCCAATTCAGCAAAAAGGGGAACACTTCACAAGGGCATCATTGGATTGGCCTCTGGCAAAGTTGTCTCAGAACTTCTCTTAGGACTATGGGGTAGGGGGCGGGGGGGGGCGCAAGGAGAGGATAGATGATACTACAGGGCAGCTGGTTAGGTCATACTAGGTTTGCCATTCTCCAGGTGGGAGCTTGAGATCTCCTGGAATTACAGTTGAATTCCAGACTACATCCATCATTTATTGTTTGTTTATTTAAAACATGTATTTCACTTCTCTTGGAGAAAATGGCTGCATCAGAAGGTAGACTGTATGACATTATACCTTACTAAGGGCCCACCCCTCCCCAAATCCAACCATCCTAGACTCCGCCCTCAAACCTCCAGGTATTTCAGCTGACAAACCTAAGTCATATGGAGAGGAGGAATGAGCAGCCAAGAGCCCTGTTTCCTGGCTGTTGTGGGTTTTCTTGGCTGCGTGGCCATGGCCTGGTCGTTTTTGCTCCTAACATTTTGCCCGTATCTATGGCTTGCAGCCATAGATGTGGGTGAAACATTAGGAGCAAAAACTACCAGATCACAGCCACACAGCCCAGAAAAACCACAATTACCAGTTGATTCCGGCCATGAAAGCATTTGACAAAGCTCTGTTTCCTTTTCTTTTTCTTGCCATCAAGTCATAGCCAACTTATGGTTTTCAAGGCAAGAAGCGAACAGAACTGGGTTGCCATGGCCTGCCCGTGCATAGCAATGTGGTCTCCCATCCAAGAACTAACCAGCGCCCCTGCTTAGCTTCCGCGATCTGGCAAGATTGGGCAAACCGGGGCTATTCTTTATACATGCACAGTCCAGGGGACAAGCTGTCTCTTACTTGCACCAGTCCTGAGAAGCAGCCGGCTACAAAGATGTGGGTGTAGCTGGGGGGGTTGGAACAACGGTCCTGATGATGGGTGTTGCTGAGGTACAGCAGAGCGTTGCTGTAGGCCCCAAACATGACGGAGTTGACCATTGCCACACTGAGTAGCGGGAAACTCATGCCTTTGAAGAAGCCGAAGATCTGCAAGGGAGAAGAAGACAGAAGAGGGAACTGGTAGCCCTCAAAGGCAGGTAGTAACTCAGATAGTCTGCCACACACAAGGTTTCAGAGCCGGAATCCTGTGTAAATAAGGCTGGGATATGGGATCCAGTTCATGCGCCTGTTGGGGTGCTGTGTGGTTTCCGGGCTGTATGGCCGTGTTCTAGCAGCATTCTCTCCTGACGTTTCGCCTGCATCTGTGGCTGGCATCTTCAGAGGTGTATCACAGAGGGAACACAGAGTTG
This sequence comes from Sphaerodactylus townsendi, assembly GCF_021028975.2. NCBI lineage: Eukaryota > Metazoa > Chordata > Lepidosauria > Squamata > Sphaerodactylidae > Sphaerodactylus > Sphaerodactylus townsendi. Next base: position 24,862,850 of record NC_059425.1, on the reverse strand, counting down.
ACAAACCTAAGAAATTGGCAGCCAAGAGCCCTGTTTCCTGGCTGTTGTGGGTTTTCTCAGCTGTGTGGTCGTGGCCTGGTAGTTTTGCCTGTATCTATGGCTCACAGCTGGCTCCAGACTACATCCACTCCAGCCCTGAAAACCCATGAAAGCATTTGACAAAGCTCTGTTTCCTTTTCTTTCCATCTTCAGAGGTGTATCACAGAGGGAAGTCTGTTATACATGGTGTCCAGGACAGACTTCCCTCTGTGATACACCTCTGAAGATGCCAGCCACAGATGCAGGCGAAACGTCAGGAAAGAATGCTGCTAAAACACGGCCATACAGCCTGGAAACCACACAGCACCCCAGTGATTCTGGCCATGAAAGCCTTCAACAACACATGCACCTATTGTTTGCGGAAGGAAGCCAGGGGAAGGTCAGTAGGAAAAGGGAACATGCAGAACTGACTAGCAGTCCATTTTGGCCTCTCCTCCTCCTTCTGCTCACCCTCACAAATAGCAGAAGTGGAGAAAACATAAACAACTGTCATGTTTAAGCAATCCGTTCTCCAAGGCGCTATCTCTGGCTTTCCTCTGTGCACAGTTTGGGTTGCCGTGGAGAGCATCAGAGCTTGGTTCAGTGCCTTGCACGCAAACCCTGGCCAGAGCCCAGCTCCCATATTTCTCACATAAGGTGTAACCACAAGAAGATATTTACAGGATCCAGCGGGCACGCAGCAGCAAGAGGCCCCAGCCGTGGCAGCAGCTCACAGCCTCGAAAGGAAGGTTAAACTCCAGGTAAGAAAGGCTTCGCTGGGTCACCTCCAAGGTCCGTGTGATGTCACAGCAGGCAACCCACAAGATAGGCTGTACGAAGATGATTCTAGTCCCCACTGGCTAGCATCTAGACATGGCTCTCTATTGGAAGCTGCCTTCTTAGGCACCCTGGCTACAATAGGGTAATGGGCTACATATGTGAATGAATGCAGACCATCAAGGGGTAACTTACCAATTATTATTCATAGTGTCAGATGGTAAAACTCTGCTGTCAACTCCTGGGTCCCTCTGCCAACTCTGGCTCTTCCTCCTTGCTCCCCCATCCCCATCTCAGTCAGCAGCAGCAACACAGGCAAGCTGCTGCAGCTCTCTCTGCCCGCTGGCTTGTCCTTTCAAGAGAGCCAGCTCAGTGTTAAGAGTGGAAGGCTCAAATCTGGGGAACTGGGTTTGATTTCCCACTCCTACACATGAAGCCTGCTGGTGACCTTGGGCTAGTCACAGTTCTCTCAGAACCCCCTCAGCCCCCCCAACCTCATAAGACAGTGGTGGCGAACCTATGGCACTCCAGATGTTCATGGACTAAAACTCCCATGGACTAAAACTCCCAATTGGCCATGCTGGCAGGGGCTGATGGGAGTTGTAGTCCATGAACATCTGGAGTGCCATAGGTTCGCCACCACTGTCATAAGAACAAGCCTGCTGGATCAGACCAGAGTCCATCTAGTCCAGCATTCTGCTACTCGCAATGGCCCACCAGATACCTTTGGGAGCTCACATGCAGGATGTGAAAGCAATGGCCTTTTGCTGCGGCTGCTACTCCCGAGCACCTGGTCTGCTAAGGCATTTGCAATCTGAGATCAAGGAGGATCAAGATTGGTAGCCATAGATCAACTTCTCCTCCATAAATCTGTCCAAGCCCTTTCTAAAGCTATCCAGGTTAGGTGTCTGTTGTGGTGAGAGGAAGGGAAGGGTATTGTAAGTTGCTTTGTGACTCCTTAAAGGTAGAGAGAAAAATGGGGTATAAATCCAAATTCTTCTTCTTCTTGCCTTCCGCTGGCCTGTGATGGGATTGGCCATTAAGGGAGGAAAGGTGAGTGGATGGTGCAGGTCCACAGAGTAGGTTCAGTGAGAGCATCTTGCCAGACTGCCTCTGGGATGCCTGGGTGAGGACCCTCAGAGTAGAGTTGCCAGGACCTCCCTGGCCAATGGCAGGAGGTGGGGTGTTCAGTTGTCACCTCCAGGTTGGAAACTCCTGGAGATTTGGGGGTGGAGCCTGAGGAGGACAGGGACTTCAGTGGGGTACGGGTACAAGGTCATAGAGTTCATTTCCAAAGCACCCATTGTCTTCAGGGGAACGGGCGTCTATAGTCTGGAGATGAGCTGGAATTCTGAAGCTGTATCTCTACACTCAAGTATCAACCTAACAAGGGGCGGGGGGGGGGGGGGATGACCATTTCCCTGGATTTCTAAAAACTCAAGCACAGAAACAGAGTACTTGGTACAGCGAGGCAAAAAAAAGCGCTTGCCCAAACATCTCCTGTGCATCATGGCCAAGCTACCACCTGAAATAATCCGTGCACAACGACAATATGTCAGAAAAGGTGAAGATCCCGTTTGCGCACCTAATAAAGACCAATTATCTACATGCATATATATTTAAACATATAGTAAATGATATATCATTTACTATATGTTTAAATATATATGTATGTAAATAATATTGTATACAGAGAATTGTAGAATTGCAAAATATTGTATTGTTGAACATAGTAGTCAAAATAGGTCTCATTTCACATAATAAGAAAATACTGAGTCACACCACGGGATAATCGGTCTTTATTAGGTGCGCAACGGGATCTTCACCTTTTCTGACAAGCTACCACCTGGTCATCTGCATTCATTATTTGCTGCCTCCTATCTGGGCTCGGCTGTTTTGAGTCTTCACTTTTGCCCGGGCAGCGCCTGGCACCCTTTTGGGGCCAACTTGGTGCCTTTGGTGAGGGTAAACAAGTCCATCCAACACATGCAAACCGTTTCGTCGCGGTACGTCCTGACGACGCAGTCCAAGATGCTTCGGTAGCCAGCCTGCGTCTGCAGCCGCACCTAAAACACGACAGAGTTGGTAGTGGGGGGAGGGTAACAAAAACTACCCCTAATTGGGAAAAGATGGCCCAGTTTCAAATTGGTGTGTGACTTTATCTAGTGGGAACCAGAATTTGTTTCTCGTACATTATCCCAAGCCAGGATAGGGCCTACTGAAAACCCAGATCCCTACGCCCCTTGTGCTGTTTCTGTATTTTGCACACTGTTAGCAGTTTACACAGGGTATATACCATATTTGTTCAAAGTACCTGATGCTTCAACCACCAATCTTCTCCCCAGCTGGGATCCCTCCCCTTTGGCCCTCCCCAAAGCTGGAAGGACCTTCTCTATTTCCCCTGTGCAAATTTTCCACCCCCATAAGTCACCTTCACAGTGTCCACTGGGTGCCCTAGAACCAACCCGGCTGCCCCTGCAGCAAAAAGAAAGAGAAGTTAGTGAGGGGGGGGGGGGGCTCAAAGTGCTGTTGCCACTAGAGGGTTGCCAACATCCAGGTGAGTCCTGGAGATCTCCTGGAATTACAACTGATATCCAGATGACAGAGATCAGTTCACCTAGAGAAACGGCTGCTCTGGAGGCTGAACTCTATGGCATTACACCCCAGTGATGTCCCTGCCCTCCCCAGGCTTCACCACCGAGATCTCCAGGGATTTCCCATCCTGGAGTTGGCAACCCTTACAGGAGTGCTGCATTGAGTTTAAAGTCTGCCTCAGCCCCAAAGCCTCTGGGTGGCCAAGGGCAGGTATTTTATATTCAGCCCCTCATCTGTGGAATAGGCATAAGGCAGCCTTGCACCGTGCCACAGGGCTTCTGTGAGGGAAATGGAAATTAGTGGCATTAGAAAAGTTTGGTAGATCAAGGATCGGGGAGGGGGGAGGATTCCTTGCAGTTAAACCAATTCAAATCCATTCTCCAACTACCTTCTACTCTGGAAAACGGATGTGATTATATTAAGGCCTCACAGAGGCCATGGGGGTCAGTGTCCCACACATCTTCTAGACATGACAGGAATAACAATTCAGTCCCACCTCCATTCCTGAGCCAGGGAAGGAAGCCGTCTTCTGAGGAAGGGGCTACTCAAGGTGAAGGAAAAGAGATTCCACCTAAACATCAGGGAAATAACTTCCTGACAGTAAGGGCTGTTCGACAGTGGAATGTCCTACCTCGGAGTGTGGTGGAGTCTCCTTCTGTGGAGGTTTTAAAGAGAGGCTGGATGGCCATCTGTCAGGAGTGCTTTGATTGTGTGTTCCTGCATGGCAGGGGGTTGGACTGGATGGCCCTTGGGGGTCTCTTCCATTTCTATGATTCTAAGAGGGAGGAATTTAGACCTTACCTGAAAGCCATCCTGCAGCGAATTCTGCACTGGACATGACACTCGAGCAGCAGGGCACTCCTGAAAGGTCTGCACCTGGAGGGCAAAATCTGGTCAAAATTAATATTTCACGCCGCCTTAATCTTTAACCAAGTTCACGCTGCTGAGGCACGTCCTTCCCCTTTTGCCTACAGCAACCCAGGACTGAGACGAGCTGTTCACCAGCAGGACTGTCCATGGTGAGAGGTTTGGGCCTGAGGAAGATCCATACAGCACAGCAAAATTTTAAAAGGAGGAAAGTCAGCAGGAAAAAGGCCCAAGAAGTCTGTGGCCAACGAGGCATTTTTCAGACAAGATAGATGCTCGTGACAGGGTTTACATGGAGGGTCAGTGGGTGGGTAGGTGGGAGACTGAGGTTTGGCTAGGAAGGCTGTATCCAAGAGGAGACTGCAAGAGATCAAGAGTGCACAAAGGCAGCTCAAGAGGGCTGACCCCAAATGGTTGCTGGAGCCTTGCTGCATTGAAATGAAGCTTCCCAGAGCAATCTTCCCTACCCCTCCTCTCCAGACAACATCTGGTGGAGCATGATCCTCCTTGATCTCAGATTGCAAATGCCTTAGCAGACCAGGTGCTCAGGAGCAGCAGCAGCAGCAGAAGGCCATTGCTTTCACATCCTGCACGTGAGCTCCCAAAGGCACCTGGTGGGCCACTGCGAGTAGCAGAATGCTGGACGAGATGGACTCTGGTCTGATCCAGCAGGCTAGTTCTTATGTTCTTATGACAGACCTTTGTTCTGACCCAGCAAGGCAACCTGCCCGTTCTCAAGCACCCAAGTGCTTCTCCGAGTGCAAAGAACACAGCTGAATTTGTTAATAAATTCCCACTTGTCAATGAATCCCAATTGGTTAATGAATCCCTCCTCTGTCCTGATGGCACTGCACTGCTCATCTGAGCAAAGCCTTCTGAAAGGGTCACCTTGCAAAAGGGTAAAACCGGCAACTGCCTGTTCACATTCTCCATGGTGATTCCCACCTTGTGGAAGAGATTGCCCAAGGCAGCCAGGGAGGCTCCCATGCTCCTATCAGAACGAGAAAACCAGGAATGTATTGTCGAAGGCTTTCAAGGCCGGATTCAACTGGTGGTTGTGGGTTTTCTGGGCTGCATGGCTGTGGTCTGGTAGATCTGGTTCCTAACGTTGCACCTGCATCTGTGGCTGGAATCTTCAGAGATGTATCACAGTGTGTAACAGACTTCTCTTTGTGATACACCTCTGAAGATGCCAGCCACAGATGGAGGCAAAACGTTAAGAACAAGATCTACCAGACCATGGCCACACAGCCCGGAAAACCCACCACAACCAGAAAAAACAGGGATGTTCAGGAGGGAATTTTTTAATTAAGGGATTAGAACTGTGAAAGAATGGAACAGTCCCAGAGTGCACCTTCCTAATAGTATAGGGTTGCCGTCTGCTGCAATGATTATTGTAGGGATCACTTGCTTTTACTGCATTCTTATATACCTTGTAATTCCACTTTCTGCACTGTTTATGGTGTACCTTGCTTCAGATAGTCTGTTGCTCACTTTGTTTTCTAGTTCTGTAATCCTACTCCTAGCACATAGCGGCTGTTTTATGCTTTCTTGATTGCCCTGTTTTAAATTATTCAATCGGCCTTTGAGTGTCAGCAAGAAAGGTGAACTGTAAATCTCCTGACAGTAAGGACTGTTCGGCAGTGGAATACTTTGGCTTGGAGTGTGGTGGAGTCTCCTTCGTTGGAGGTTTTTAAATAGAGGTTGGATGGCCACCCATCAGCTTTGGTTGTGTCTTCCTGCATGGCAGGGGGTTGGATTCAATGGTCCTTGTGGTCTCTTTCAACTTTATGAATCTATGGAAAAAAGTCATTAATTAATTCGTTTCCCCCCTCTCTTTCCAACTCTCCTTCGAACTGCATCTATGCAATTTCAAAAAGCCCTGACCTTGGCCCTTTCCCCACCTACCGTTTGCTGCGCGCTACTGCCCCAAATAGCGCGTGGTCCAGCGGTGCTCCCCACGAGTCCACGCTCTAACGTCCCTTCAGCGCGCGTCATTTCTGACGCTGAAGAAATGGCACCTTCTGACTGCCCCGCACAGAAACGGCACCTTCTGACTGCAGAGCGCGGGGCAGTGGGGAACACGACCCCGGGGTGGAAATCGCTCGCGCTCAGAGTAGCGCGCTGCAAAATGTAAGTGGGGAAAGGCCCCTGGTTGGCCCAGGTGTCAGATCTTAGAACTACTAACTTGGCCCAAGTTAGTAGTTGGAGGGGAAACAAGGAAGATATGCAGAGGAAGGCAATGGCAAACACTTTGTTAGTCTCTTGCCTTGAAAACTCCACAAGGCATGGCCGTAAGTGGGCTGTGTCTTAGCCACACTTTACATACACACACACCTCCAGAAAGCCCTATGCAATATCTTCAGTGGGGGCATAAAAGCACAATGATTCCAGGTTCTGTCATGGGTTCATTTTCAGATCGGCTTTGTGTCCGCTGAGTTTTTTTACAGAGAAACTGACCCGTTAGTCCAATAAAGGCACAAGGAAAGGTGGCATGGGAGCCAGGTGGGTGACTTGTGTAGCAGAAGCCTTATCTCCTTTTAAATCCACCCCATTGCAAGTTCCCTGGGCATCCACATGCAGATTTGAGTACAGAAATGACTTGTTATGGAAATGGTTCCCAACCTTTTCTGGTAGTGTGAACCACACGTCCATCATTACTTGGAATAAGGACCCATTTAGGGCTGGCCAAAGGTTTTTTGGCACCCTAGGCAAACTATGACCTTGGTCCCCAGCTAATCCATCATTCCATTTGTCTACAGTGGCCAAACAGATGTTTGTGCGAAACCAACAAATGTTGCACAAAGAGCACAGCTGGGCCCACTGTGAACCCCAAGGCATTACAAAATATGTGAGCTTATACAGAGATTACATTCTAGCCTTTGACCACCCTCTTCTTCTTCATTTCTCAATCTAATCTCTTTTAAGACCCAAGAAACTCACTTTTGTAACCATAAGAACACATTTTACTTCATTATCAACCAACATGCATATCCACTGGGGAAAACATACCAACTAAAGTATGACCCAGAACATATGGTTTCCAAGTTCAGATCTTGGTTTCCAAAATATAGGTCAAAGTCTGGTTCTTCTAGGAGCCATTTCACACATTTTGATCTCCCTACAGATATTATTCTAAATAGGAAAATGTATATACTTATCCTCAGCAGCAAAATGTCATGTTTTGCTTACATTTGGTTGCATTCATCACACATGACAGCATATGTTCCTTTCTCTACAAAGGTAAAATATCAAGGTAGGTAAATCGCATGAAAATGGCTTAGCTTTTCACCTCAGTGCACTGCAAGATACTTCGTACGGAACAAACTGTGACAGGACCCCATTTTCCATCTAAAGTTAGAAGACAGATGGTTTTGGGGGAAAAAACACAAGGCATGTGTGGGCAGACACTATTCAACTGCTATTTGCTCCAAACCGCTTAACACTGAGCACTGTACCCCTTTTAACCACCTTTTTGAAGGGGTTGAAGCATAGACATTCATCAGGGCTTGCATCATTATAAAAGGAAAGATTTCGCCCACACATTATTGATTGTACAGGCATGGAAATTAAGAGGTCTCCGTTACAGCAACCAAATCTATTTATAAACATGTCGTTTGCGGGGAAAGTGGTGTCATTGTGGTATATTGGTATTGTCGTTTTAAGGCTCTTGGGAATGGAAAGGTTTAGGTTTTGCAGCCATAACTGGAGGAGGAGTTAGAGCAGTGGTTCTCAACCTGTGGGTTGGGACCCCTTTGGGGGTCGAACGACCCTTTCACAGGGGTTGCCTAAGACTCTCTGCATCAGTGTTCTCCATCTGCAAAATGGATAAATGTTAGGGTTGGGGGCAGTGGTGGGATCCAAAAATTTTAATAACAGGTTCTGATGGTGGTGGGATTCAAACAGTGGCGCCGTCGCACACACGCACCTCCAGTCCCTATTGGGCAGGGGGGTTGCTTTAGTAACCTCTTCTCGGCATTCAGAAAAAATTAGTAACCACTTCTAGAGAAGTGGTGAGAACTGGTTGGATCCCACCTCTGGTTAGGGGTCACCACAACATGAGGCACTGTATTAAAGGGTCGCAGCATTAGGAAGGTTGAGAACCACTGAGTTAGAGGCCTAGTTGCTGAGGCCTAGTTGTGACTTGGATAGTTAGTTGGCTGTTGAGTTCCAATAAAAATAACTCTTATGGCCACTAGTGCCTCCAGAACGGATGCTTTCGCTCCCTAAAGGCATAGCAGTTATAGCTGAAGGCTTTCCTGCATGTTCATTTTCCTTGTTTCTAAGTTCAGGGGGGGGGGGGGTCATTTCAGGTTTGTGTTTAGTTCCCTCTTGCAGTTGATTTGGTATCATACAGATTTAAATCCAGCGTACCTCCCTGCAGCTTTAAGCTGCAGGGTTTTATGCAGGGTTTAATCCTATGTGATATCAAATCGATCGCTAGAGGGAACAGAACTGAACCCCCCCCTCCCCCAAGAAACAGGAACTTAGAAGCAAGGAAAATGAGAAAAGCCCAAAGAGTCTTCCCTACCAAGTGGAGAGTGGTCAAGGTTTCCCCTGAAGGCAACATCTGGAGAGCAAGAAATTCTCTCTGCTGTCTCTGTCAGCTGGGCCAGAGTAGAGTTTGAGGAAGTGTTGTTAAGTCTGGGTGTTGTTAAGTCTTGAACCTTTGAACCAATAAACGGACTTTGTATTGTTGATCAGCAGTGTTCATTGAAAGGCAACAAAGCACCCAGCTTGTTAAAGCTGGTTCTGGCGAACCTGGCTTTGACTATTCCCTTTATTCAGAAATAATCCCCCCTCCCGTTTTCCCAAAGAGTGTGAGAAAGAGTTGTTCTGGGGCCAAGGCACCCCAAGGTCGGCGACAGATAGAGACAAAGCCATCTGGCCTCCCGCCCCCACAGGACAATGGAAACATCCAATTTCACATGAGAATGGAAGTGTCAGGGGCAAGCCTAGTTATCCACGTAGAATGAGAAGCCATAAAGAAAAGATCAAGGAAAGAATGTCACAATACAGCAGTGGTAACATATAGCAGGCTGGTTACATATATCTTGTAGCAGTTACATTGAGACAGAAATGTATCTGAATCAACTAGATGAAATCACCGACAATATATTTTGTAACAACTGCACTGAGCTAGGAATGCCTCTCAATCAACTAGGTGCAATCCCTGTCAGGTGCGTGTGTGTGCATGTGTGCACGTGTGTGAGGAGAGATATAAAGATGGCAGATGGTGGCAAAGGGATCAGCAGTGAAAGGCTCAGTGTGGTACATCTCCCACAACAGGTCGAGGGCAGTGAGATGGGGTAGAGGTTTACGTAAGAGGTCTTGCTGTTGAAGAAACAGCATCCAGACAAACCTCACATAGTCATGTGCCTCTTTCTCGTTTTCTTTTGCTTTTCCACACACTGAACAGCTCCCACCAACTCTCCAGCCTTTCTTCCCTCCTTCCAGCTACAGTGTTTGTGCACATGCCCTCAAGTCACAGCCAACTTATGGCGACCCTGTAGGGTTTTCAAGGCAAGAGACATTCGGAGGTGGTTTGCCATTGCCTGCCTCTGTATGCGCTGAGAGAGTTCTGAGAGAACTGAGAGTGGCCCAAGGTCACCCAGCAAGTTTCATGTGAAAGGGTGGTGATATGAACATATAGTTTATGACGTTTTAAGCCATTGTATTTAATCATAAAAGTTATATGAGAGTAATTCACTGGGCACCAAGTGTAATCCCCATGCTCAGAATGGATTGACCCAGTAAAGGGTGGAGACTCAGAGCAGCACGAGGCAGCAGACCTCATGTAGTTGGAGGAGACAAGGCTACCAGACTCGGACCTTGATTTCTATAAGCCCTTAACACCTTGTTTAGGGTTTCTTTTTGTGGTTGTAATGGGTGAGAGTTCTCCTGGAAACCTTCATCATGTTGAAGCCTGTTCATCAATCCCTTGGAGTCTTCAGGAGCCAACCCACTTGCAAAGAAGAAATGGACTTGGCAATATCAGTAGACTGTAAATATAAGGACTTGAAATTGCAACCTGAACAGGACCTTGAAATGTGATGTTAAATGTTGATGTTATATGTTATGTGTTAAGAAAGTAAACCATTTTGTTTTTTAAAAATTGTTGTTGCAAACTCATTCCAGGTTCTGCCCTACAGAACCCACAAGCTGAGGTTACACAAGCACTTCAGAAGCTTACTTTAGTTGGAAGAAACGAAACTCATGGGGCAGCCTGACACTGAGTTTTTCAGGTGGTTTGGGAAAACAGGGCCCCACCAAGGAGGAGATCTGGCAGGAATTAGCAAGAGAGCTCACAAAATACAGAGATAAAAGGTAAGAAATAGAAACCAGTAAGTTTGTTGCCATAGAGAACCTTTTCACGCCATGAGGTGTTTTTTTTTGACTCTAGGTTTCACCCCAAAATATAGGGAATGGAGGCAAGGAACTAGTTGGTAAAAGGTGGGATGAGATGACCAGGTCTGTACTTCTTCTTGACTCAAACCAATGGTCAGAAGACAAGGAGGGATGTTTGTAAGAGGGTATAAATTGTATGTTACTCAAGCAACAGCCCCTTGAACCTCCTCCCTGTTGCTAACAGAGGAGAGTTCCCTCTTCTGCGCAGAATTGAATGAAAACAATAAATCTCTGAACACTGAAGAAGCTTTTGGGTGGTTATTTTTGTAACTGGTCAGAGCTTTTGCTCTGTGGACAGGGCCTTTGCCCTTGTGCCTATCAGTGGAGAATGGCACCCCAGTTCTCCACATTAGAGTCTGCTGCTCTTAACCACTATGCCACTGGCTCTGTCCAGCTACCACAAAGTTACAAGCTTCCTGACCAATCCCTTTCCCCTCATTATTGTCACAAAGGGAATGTGGAAAGTGAGAATGTGAGAAGTCGATGAGGAGAGGAAGAACAATAGAAAGGGCAGGAGTGACCATTAGGGAAGGCTGGTCTGCAACCCATTTCTGGGGCTCCTCAGCCTACTTTTGGCTCTTGGCCTACAAGTTGGGAAGCAGTGGGTTATGGTACCTCATTATGGTATCTGTCTCGGCTTGTAAGATCCCAGCAGGCCTAGAAACTGAGGGATATCTGAAAGAAAAAAGGTCTGGTGCTTTTGCCCACTCCTGGAGGCAGAGGAGATGGTGCTGGAGAGGTGGGTTTCTACAGAAATCTTCCAGCATGCAGACTTCCCGGCCTGGAGTTCTGCAGGGCCATGGTCCGCTTTTGCCCTCTCAGGGAATCAGATTGCCCCTCGGTCCCTGTGCCTGGCAGCTTTGTTCAGTGCAGGGAGAAGCAAGCTGCAGACGGCCAGACCACACCTGCAGCTCTCTGCAGCAGGCGCATGGATAAACATAGGCACATTCCACCTCAGCAATGCATGTGGACGTCTAGCCGCCACAAGGCGGCAGCAGGAGCCTACCCAAGACTGTTTCATGCAGGGATGATGCAGAAGCAGCCTCCAAATGAGGGCTTGGATTACAGCAACCAGGCACAACACCACACACGCCCAAAGCAGGAACTAGGGATGGGACATGGGATTCCCAGAATTACAGACTACAGAGATCAATTCCCCTGGGGGGGAAAGGATGGTTTGCAGGTGGGCTCTGTGGCATTGCACCCCACTGACGTCCCCGTCCTTCCCAGGCTCCTTCCCCAAATTTCTAGAAGTTTCTCAACCGGGATCTGGCCACCAAAACTCCCAATCTGCCACCAATGGCTGGAAAACCTGTCAACACTCACAGGAATGGTGCTCTCCTCCGCCCCACCCCAAGGGCGTAAACAGCAGAAAGGGGCAGAGAAAAGCATAAGAACACTTGCCTGGAGCAGTCATCCATCCCAGAATCCTGTCGTCAGAAGAGGAACTTACATGTGAGGCTGCCGCACACTTACAGATTGGTTGCTTCATATTGGTTGTTATCAATCTATTACTAGTATTTAAAAAATGGAATTGGGAGGGAAGGGGGAAGATTAGGCGGGAGAGGTTAGAATGTGGGTGGGGGGAGAAACCTCCAAAGAAATCTCTATGTACATGATTGGCAGTCTATCAACACGGATATATAATGTAGATTAAAAGAGCATTAAAAAAACTAAGGAGAGAGAGATTATTTCTGAAGGTAGGAAAAGACGGGACAAAACAAAACGCCAGAGTAGTAGCCGGGCTGGTGAAGATGGAAACAACATGTAATAAGTCATTGTCTCACCAGACCTCTCTGTAGGGAGCACTGCAGTGGTGGGATTCAAATAATTTAACAGCCGGTTCCAGAGGTCGGATTCAAATAATTAAACAACTGGTTGTTCACAAGCACCATTTTAAAAACCGGTTCTGCCGAAGTGGTCCGAACCGGCTGAATCCCACCACTGGGGCACTGGTTAGATAGAAAATACTTTATGCATCTCAAATCTAATGTCAGTCCTACTGTGTCTAATGGGGCTTACTGTCAAGCTAGTATCCATGGGAATGCAGTCCAAATCTCAACACATCATTTCCAAATGTTGTTTAGGCTGCCCAGAGGAGAGGTTATATAACAGTGGTGGCGAACCTATGGCACGGGTGGCACTCAGAGCCCTCTCTGTGGGCACGCGTGCACAGAGTTTGTCATGTGGGGGGGAATCCCCCCACCACCACACACATCTAGGCTGGCCTGTGACGCTGGACTTGATGTGCGTGCACCTCAGTGAGCAGGGAGGATGGCGGGCCTGGTGCCTGTGCTCCAGGTGGCTGGTGCCAGGGGCAGGGAGCGGGGGTGGTCAGAGGCAGCAGAGATGTTATTTTTTTAAATAATTTTTTATTGTATCATTTGAATATTACATTTATATTAATGCTTTTCTTCATTTGTTTTCAAACAATACATTTTCCCCTTTTTTCCCTCCCCCCTATATTTTTCATATTTTTGTCAAACAAACAGCAGTAAGTTCATTCTTTGTAATCTTTTCTCCCATTTCTCCTCATTGACTCCAGCTTCTTTCATCCAGTCCTCATATATGGTCCATATCTTCAAGATTTCGCTCTGTTTATCTTGCCACAGTTTATTCTTTGTTATTATGTAGAAAATGTCCAGTGTCACTTGTTCCCAGATGTAATCCAACCATTTCTGGATTGTCCATTTTTTCTTTTCTTTCCAGCCTAAAGCTATTGTTGCATGTGCTGCTTTGATCATTATTTTGTATGCAGCAGAGATGTTAGAGAGGCGCAGAGTGGCGTATGTGGGACTTGCTGGAGGCTACAGCAGGCTGACCCCTGCTCAAGGGGGTTATTCAGGTTAAATTGCTGCGTTGGCACTTTGTGATAAATAAGTGGGTTTTGGGTTGCAATTTGGGCACTCGGTCTCGAAAAGGTTCGCCATCACTGTTATATAATGTTTAACCCCCCAAAACTCTCAGAGACATGGGGGCAGGTGTAACAGTGCAGAAGGAAAGGCACGTTGTCCATGCTCAGAGGGTTAATAGAAGTGGTTCCTATTTTGATGCACTCCATTAAAAGCTGCTTCAAGTCTACAAGAAGCAGGCGGGACAAGTAAGAGTAAACAAGCAATGTTATGAAAACATGTTCCAGTACCCCTGGCCCTGGGGCAATCTCTACTGAAACCAGGAAAGGCCCAGTCGGGAGGAGCTGCTAGTCTGTTTCCAAGTGTAGGCGTATCAGCAGGCAATTTGGGATCTCAGACGAAAGAAGAGATACAGGTTCCACAGAATGGGCATCGCTGCAAGTTTCCCAAAGCATTCACCAGGCTTCTACCAGCTGTGCCCTTTTTTTTCATCTCTAGTCACCCATCTTGCTGTGGAGATATCAGATAGCTCCTTTCCCCCTGAAAAAGCCCAGACTTGCTCTTGCAGTGGCCAAAGGCCTATTCGGTAGAACCGGTTACTAAAATTTTCTCAGTTCGAAGAACCGGTTATTAAAGATTAACTCCACTAGGGACAAGGAGGTAATCTCTGTCCCTGGGTACAACAAATCTCGTCAAGTGGGGGATGCAAAATCGCCCCCTCCCAGGGGCCCCTGCGCCCCCCTGCCCCCATGGCACCCCCCCATGTGTGTATGAACTGTATGAAATAATACAATATATAGTAATTCTATTTTTTTTGTTCGTTCATTGGTATAAAGGTTGGGAAAGTATTATAGGTAAAGATTTTTCATTTTCTTTTTTCCCCTTGAAATTTATATTGGAAAGAGAGGAGTTTAAACTACTCTTTTAGATTAAGGATTTTGGATCTCTCCCTCTGTTAGTATTCTTTCAAGTGGAATAGACAAAGTAGTTATAGGAATCTGAAGGGGAAGTAGAAAGTAGGGAGGGAGGGAAATATGGGAAGGAGGGAGGCAATATAGGAAGTTTTAGTTGGGGTGGTTGAGCGAGAGACAATTAGATATGTTTGTAATATGTTAACAATTGTAAACAGTTTTTGGTTTCTCTCCTTACTTATGTTATTATTTAAAATCAATCAAGATAATTATATAAAAAAGAAATAACACACTACTTTTCGGTATATTGCTTTTTTAATACTTTAAACAGTCATTATTTGAATCTAGAGGCGGGGCGAAGGGGAACTGCACCTGGGGCGTGTGCGTCCTGCGTCCTTGCCTCAGCCCCGCCCAGGAATGCCCCACCCCCGGAATGCCTGGTCACGCCCCTGCCGTGCCACGCCCAGCCCCATTGGTGCTACGCCATTGTTTGAATCCCACCACCATCGGAACCTGTTATCAAAATTTTTTGAATCCCACCACTGGCCCAAGGGGTGAGCAAAAACAAAGGATTCTTGGCAGCTCCTCCTTCTGTAAAACATGAAACATCCGCTCCCATTGATCTTTAGAAAGGTCCTTGCCCAAGCCTACAAAATGCTTTACTCAGGTACTTTATTTGGACGCTTTCAGCCCTTTGTGCCTGGTGATAGGTGGAAATTACCTGGGAAACAGGTCCCTACACCAAGGAGTTACACGTGGATACCAGATGATAGGGAGAAAAAGGAGAGAAGGGGGAAAGCTTTTGGGGGGTAGGGATGTGAGAAACCCATAGGAGCAAGCAGTTGCAGAGACTTCGGCATCTGGGGAAGAATCTGAGCTTCCACAGGAGAGGTCAACCTCATCACTGCTTTCCTTTCCGGACTACACGTGTTGAGTTTCTGCCTGACCCACAGAGAAGCCCTACAAGAAAAAAGAGAAAAGCGCTCCCACCTATGTTTATTTAATACATTTTTATCCCAATCCTCAGTAAAGGAGATATACATTGTTCTCTCTTCCCCATGTTACCCTCACAACCATGCTACCCTGCAAGGTAGGTTAGGCTGAGAGTGACTGTTCCAAGGTCATAAACTTAGCATTATGGAGATTGGAACTCCCAACTCCTAGTCCAACACACTAACCAATGGAATTCAATCCATGGCTTGGGGAAAGCCACATTCACAAATAATTTCAATAGAGCTACATGTGTGTCCTCTGCACCCCACCCCCCACCAAACACACACAGAACTAGAACATTGATTTTAAGGTAGGGCATTTAAGTCTAGTTCAGTGGTTCTCAACTTTCCTAATGCTGCAACCCTTTCATACAGTTCCTCATGTTGTGGTGAACATAAGAACATAAGAACTAGCCTGCTGGATCAGACCAGAATCCATCTAGTCCAGCATTCTGCTACTCGCAGTGGCCCACCAGGTGCCTTTGGAGCTCACATGCAGGAGGTGAAAGCAATGGCCTTCTGCTGCTGCTGCTCCTGAGCACCTGGTCTGCTAAGGCATTTGCAATCTCAGATCAAGCAGGATCAAGATTGGTAGCCATAGATCGACTTCTCCTCCATAAATCTGTCCAAGCCCTTTTTAAAGCTATCCAGGTTAGTGGCCATCACCACCTCCTGTGGCAGCATATTCCAAACACCAATCACACGTTGTATGAAGAAGTGTTTCCTTTTATTAGTCCTAATTCTTCCCCCTAGCATTTTCAATGAATGCCCCCTGGTTCTAGTATTGTGAGAAAGAGAGAAAAATTTCTCTCTGTCAACATTTTCTACCCCATGCATAATTTTATAGATTTCAATCATATCCCCCCTCAAACGTCTCCTCCCCAAACTAAAGAGTCCCAAACACTGCAGCCTCTCCTCATAAGGAAGGTGCTCCCAACCTTCAATCATCCTCGTTGCCCTTCTCTGCACTTTTTCTATCTCTTCGATATCCTTTTTGAGATGTGGCGACCAGAACTGAACACAGTTCTCCAAGTGCAATCGCACCACTGCTTTATATAAGGGCATGACAATCCTTGCAGTTTTATTATCAACTCCTTTCCTAATTATCCCCAGCATAGAGTTTGCCTTTTTCACAGCTGCCATGCATTGAGTTGACATTCCCATGGAACTATCAACTAAGACGCCCAAATCCCTTTCCTGGTCTGTGACTGATAGCACTGACCCTTGTAGCTTGTATGTGAAAGTTTGGATTTTTTGCCCCTGTGTGCATCACTTTACATTTTGCTACATTGAACTGCATTTGCCATTTCTTAGTCCACTCACCTAATTTATCAAGGTCCGCTTGGAGCTCTTCACAATCCTTTGCGGTTCTCACCACCCTACATAATTTGGTATCATCTGCAAACTTGGCCACCCCACTACTCACCCCTACTTCCAGGTCATTTATGAATAAGTTAAAGAGCACTGGTCCCAATACGGATCCTTGGGGGACACCACTCCCTACATCTCTCCATTGTGAGAACTTCCCATTTATACACACCCTTTGTTTCCTGTTTCTCAACCAGTTTTTAATCCATAGGAGGACTTCCCCTCTTATTCCTTCATTGCTGAGTTTTCTCAACAGTCTCTGGTGAGGAACTTTGTCAAAAGCCTTTTGGAAATCCAAGTAGACAATGTCCACTGGTTCCCCCTTATCCACATGCCTGTTTATACCCTCAAAGAGCTCTAGTAAGTTTGTAAGACAGGACTTGCCTCTACAAAAGCCATGCTGACTCTTCCTCAGCAGGTCTTGCTTTTCTACATGTTTAATAATTTTATCTTTAATGATAGATTCTAGTAATTTACCAGGAACAGATGTCAAACTGACTGGCCTGTAGTTTCCTGGGTCCCCCCTAGACCCTTTCTTAAAGATTGGTGTGACATTGGCCATCTTCCAGTCTTCAGGGATGAAGGCAGATTTCAGGGATAAGTTGCATATTAATGTGAGAACATCAGCAATTTCATGCTTGAGCTCTTTAAGAACTGATGGTGACCCCCAACCCTAATATTTATCCATTTTACAGATGGAGAACACTGATGCAGAGAGTCTTAGGCGACCCCTGTGAAAGGGTCGTTCGACCCCCAAAAGGGTCCCGACCCTCAGGTTGAGAACCACTGGTCTAGTTCATCTTCCAACATTATACATGCTATCAAATGTTAGCAATTCCCTTCCACTCTCCACATCGGGCAAACAGGTATGCAAAAAAATAAATGGACATAAATCCCACATTAAAAACGACAATGCTCAAAAATCAATTGGGAGATCATTTTAATCTTTCAGGCAGTTCTGTTTCAGGGCATTCTACAACAAAGAAGGTCCAGGAAATGGTGGATTAATATATAAATTTACTGTCATCTTTTCATGGAAAAGTCCTCCTCTCTTTGCCCCTACCTTAAGAGGCGAGGCAAGTGGCACCCAGAGGTGGGGCACCTCACTTGTGAAATGCCCTTTCCTTGATACTCACCTGGCACTAACTTTACTTTCATTCAAGCATCAGACCCAAACGTTTCTGTTCACACAGGATTGACATTTTAACACTATTTATTCTAGGATGGTATTTTATGCTGTTAGTGGTCTGTTTTTATGGTTTACAGCTTTATCCTGGGCTAGGATTTTAATGCCGAATTTTAATTACTATATTTTAATATTTCATTTTTATTCGTTTTAGTTTGTAAGCCGCCTCAGGTAGGTTTTTGGAGAAGAGCAGCATAATTTTTTAAATAAATCAATAAAGCGTAGTAGAGACAGCATCGCTTGTACGGTGTGGAGGGGAGACACGCGTGTTAAGACTTCTAGACACGTACCCAGAAAGTCGTAGAAACAGAAGGAAGTGCTGCTATCCACACACTTTAAAAAAATGAGATCTCTTCCCCGCACCGATAAATGTTAGGAACTTTTGTGTTTTTCTTATTCGAATTTGCGCGGGCTTCTGCATTCATCCCAGACAGCGACTCTTCGGACTGCGATTAACAAACACAAGCGATTAACAAACACAAATCAAGTAGCCACCCGTTCCCCTGCCGCGTGCCCTATTCCCCCTAATATGCGGTGCCAAGAACACATTAGATCACGCCACCGCTGCCGCCTTGTCCATATAAGCGGCGCATCACATCTGCCCTTTGGACTTACCCCGCCCACGGAATTCCGGGATTCGAACGAGAACGCGGCGCAGCCAATAGGCGAGCTCGGCTGGGGGAGAGCCCGCGTGACGTCAGGCAGAACTTGGGTAGGGCCGCGGCCGGAGTTCGAAAAGGCTTTTTCCTGCAGGAAGGAAAGAAGGTGGGCAGGTAGGAAAAAAGTGCGACCCCTTCCCTGGCTTGGCTTTCGGTCCTCCCGGCTCCTCTCCGTCGTGCTTATAGATCACCCCCGTTGTTCTCTCTGTCTACTCATTGCAGGGGGGTGGGGGGCAAGCAAGAAATAACTACGGGAAAGATGTAAAACTGGGAAGGGGGGTGGGCGTGGGACGAAGCCCCAGAGAGCTTGGAAAGTTTGTGCTTTTAGCTTAAAAGGACTCTGAGAACTCCCCAGCCCAGGTTAGCCTGCATTATCATGTCTTGACCACCAGTTGAAATTTATCCTGTTTACCTGATCTTTTACTTCCATGTATTTTTGCATCTTCTAAGATCTTGGAACTTAAAAAAAAAAGTATTTATTTTACATATCTGAATATCACATACATAGAAAGATACAGAAAAAATCCCTATCTAGTCCCCCTCCCCCCATTATAGTAATACTAAATGAAAAGTAGAAGAAAAAACACAAACGCCTACACATGTACTGTATATGGTGACTTCCAGCTACCTCACTAAGGATACAAGTATAATTTTGACTAAGGGATTATAATTAATATCTACATTTTTTCACTTTTAGTCCTTATAAAGTTGACTTAATCTAATGTGCCGTTTTCATTTAAGTCTCGAATCCTGCCATTATTTCTCTGTTTGAATATGTTTTCAATAAGTAGTCTGCAAAGTTTTTCAGAAAATTGTCTGTAAGATCTTGGAACATTTAAATTGATGGCTTGTATCTGTTTTGGTATGTTATTTATTTACTTAGTAAATTGTTATCCTGCATAAGGCGCTCAGGACCTGATGGGATTCAAAAAATGTAACAACTGGTTGTTTACAAGCACCATTTTCACAACCAGTTCTGCCAAAGTGGTGCGAACCGGCTGAATCCCACCACTGCTTGTATGTTGTTCTCATGTTCTCCATTTTATTTTCACAATAACCCTGGGAAGAGGGTGAGATAGTGAGTGGTTGGTCTCTGATCACCTAAAGATTGAGGCTTTTCTAATATACATATGATTTATTGATATGTAAACCAGTAGGGTAGGAATCGCAAATATCTATAATATAATCTATAATGTAATATAATCTATAATATAATAGTCCACATTAAAAATCAAGTTATTAATTCACTTGATTGTGCAGGTCAAATTAAAACCAAAGTTAAAATTCTAATTTGTATTTCTTCTGTCACATGGAGGAAAGGATACAGTGATCACCAGTCCGTTAACAAACTAACAACTAATACAAGTGATACCACAGAGACTGACAAGTGAAACGGGGGCATCCAGGTGACCTCTGTGAATGTGAGTTAAATTCTGTTAAAATAAATGAGTGAACAGTCACATCCGTGGTGTGTTGTGCATGTGCTAAAATGAGTATTTCAGCAGTTTCCAGTTTTTTTTTGTAGTGTTCTTATTTTTAACCAACTGAGGGAAATACATGTTATATTGTGTGTGAATTTTTACAAATATTCCAATATAAATCATTTCACATCAAGCTGAGGACCTGCTTGAATACAGTATAACGTTTTAACCCCACTGGCCTTTAAAAAAAAATCAAATATTCCACTTCAAGTATTTGTCACTATTGAAGAAGAGTTTGGATTTAGATCCCCCCTTTCTCTCCTGTAGGAGACTCAAAGGGGCTTACAATCTCCTTGCCCTTCCCCCCTCACAACAAACACCCTGTGAGGTGGGTGGGGCTGAGAGAGCTCCGAGAAGCTGTGACTAGCCCAAGGTCACCTAGCTGGCATGTGTGGGAGTGCACAGGCTAATCTGAATTCCCCAGATTAGCCTCCACAGCTCAAGCGGCAGAGCTGGGAATCAAACCCGGTTCCGCCAGATCAGAATGCACCTGCTCTTAACCACTACGCCACTGCTGCTCCATAGGCATAGAATTACATGGTACTTAATTTAACGGAAGTCAAAACAAAATTTCCTTTGGAAAACCCACATTCAGATCAGGGGTTCGAATTCTGATGCCAGCTCAATAATTTGTATTTGTAATTTAATTTGTACCCTTCCCTATCCCCGTAGGGCTCAGGGTAGCTAACAACATAGCAAAACAGTAAACATTATAACAAAGTGATACTAATATATAAAACTAAGCATAATGCCAACTTTGATGTGTTTGCCTTTACAGATGGAGGGGGACAGGCTCCCTGTACCCCCTAGTTTGGAGGAGCATTCACGGCGGAGCAGCATTTCTTCCATTAGCCCCCGAAGTAAGTGAATGGGCTAGATGAGGCAAGCTTGAAAAGTGCTGAGGAGGCAGGTGGATTTCCTGGTCTAATGCTGAAATAATACAAAACATCAACTGTGTTCCTGGGGTTGGGAGGGGGGATTTAAAATTTCCTCCATCTTGTTCTGAAAAAGACAATGTTCAGGTATTGATATCAAGACTTTCAATGACTCTGGGACTTAATTTTTGCATTCTCCAAGTACTGCTTAAATCTGATTACTCCATTCTAAAACAGAATGGAAGGAGTGGAATCCAGGATTCCTAGGTCCATTGCATAGCACAGGAAAGGACAAAAAGGAGGATGGTTGTTGTGGGTTTTCCAGGCTATGTGACTGTGGTCAGCCCAGAAAACCCACAACAACCAGGTGAATCTGACCATGAAAGCCTTCGATAATACATAGAAAGGAGGGAGTTTACAGAGTTGCTCCATCTCTGCTTTGCAGCACGAAGGGAGTGGAAAGTAATTGGGGCTCAGCTATCTTGTCTCTTTTGCTGCCCTTCCAGCCCTGGATGTCGTGGTGTACCTGATCAATGACACAGAAGTGCGGCTTACAGTGGACAACCTGCCTTCAGCCACTGTGCTTGAGTTGCATCGTCTCGTCCGGGATGCTCTGAGGCTGCCAGACTGTGCCCTGGAGGTCTTTTCTTTGTGGCTGATCTCTCCGTTGCTTGGTAAGACTTTAGGGTTTCAGTCCTCCTGCCTTTCTTTAAATAACTCGTCATTCATCTAACCAAAGAACACACTCGCTTACATTAGGCCATAATAAATTCTTAAGTCTCTCAGGCATAATAAATTCTTAAGTCTCCAATTGGCCACAAGCAGCTCATGAGATATCTGTAATTTGCTGGCTGCTGCGAAGTAGCTTGCGTGTTCCCAGGAAAACCCAGAAAAAGAGGTCTAAAACATCTGCTCTAGACTTCTGTTTTTGAAAAGGTTTTATTTTAGAGGCCAGGGGCCCCCGATGTCATGCTTGTCAGTGCTTGGGCGCCCGCTGATACCTTTCCTGGCACCTGCCAAGCATTTTCAAAACGTGGTCCGTGCCATTTGGGGCTTTGGCCCAGCAAAGCTTCTGACTGGGCAATGGAGATTCGATTACCTGGGCAGGATTTAAAAAACAGTTTTGGCAGCAGCGGCCACCCTAGCAAAAGGATCTTCATTGTGTGACTGAAGCCATTTTGCAGCTGGTTTTGCTCCTGTGGTAGCCATTTTGTGTCTGTGCCCACCATTCTGCGCTGCTTAGCTCATCACTTCATTTCTAGTGCTCTGCCTAGTCCGTATTCGGTTTTTAGGAGAGAGAAAAGAATTAGTACCCTGGTGTGGATGGGAGAGAAGTAGCTCAGACTAGCTGCTTGCTCAGAAATTGCTTTAATTAACGAAAAAGTTGATGACCTCTGCCTCAAGGTGTCATGGGACTTTCTTGACATTCAGGCTGCAGAAGTAACCACCCCTCTGGAATATGCCTCATTATCTTGCTGCTTCTGGCCTCCTGGGCTTCCGTGGCGCCCCCCTCCTTCCCCCTCACCAGAAACCTTTTTTCAGTGCCAACTAGCAGTAATGATGCTTTTGGCAGCAAGTGCCCAGAGGCATCCTCTTATTACTGTCCACAGCTGGCTCTCCCGACAAGGATGACTTCTCATATTCTAAGAGAGCCAGTGCTGAGTGGTTAGAATGTTGCATTAGGACCAAAGAGAGACTAGGTTTGAATCCACATTCAGTCTTAAGGTTTCTCTTGGCAGCCGCCACTGTCTCAGCCTAGTTCTGACCAGAGGTTCTACTAACTAGGCGTTCTTACGAGGGTAAAACAGAGAAGGGGAAAGAACCTCGTCTCCTTGGAGGAGTGATGAAATGTGGTAGGTGACTGATTTGTCTTCCCATAACGAAGCACATGCAATAGAGTGCCTTTCCTTCGTGAGTAAATAGCGGGAATGGTGTTACTGGCTTGTAACTTGGAAGCATGAAGGCAAGTAGTGATTCCTTGCCCATATCATGTTAGAGATGAACCGTGAGGGGTGTAGTTTCTGTTCAGAACTGGGGCAGTACACTAGCAATTAAGTCTGAGATTCAAATCCTGCCCCTTCCCAGAAAATGCTGAGAGTCCTTTGACCACACCGTCAGTTTGTCTCCCTCCTGTGACCTGTAATTTGGGGAGATAATAAGAACATAAGAACAAGCCAGCTGGATACAGATACAGATCCAATCTTGCAGTTGTGACCCATCTAATGAGCTAATTATGTATTCAAACACTGTAATGCTTGGTATAAATGTGGAGGATTGTTCCATGGAGGCATGCCCCCTGCGGCTGCCAGCTGTGCTGTCCTTTACCCTTGTGTGGAGGATCTTGAGTGTGTTGGAAGAGATGGGGCAAAGGACTTGGTTGGGTGATAAGGTGATGTGGGTTTATGGATCATTTTGCTTCCTCCTGCAGAAAGCATCTTGATTATTTAGGCTGAATCCCCTGGAAGATTCTCTTCCTCCCTTGTGACAGTCGGGCTGGTCATTCACCTTGGCTATCAAGTCCGGTCATAGAGGTTATGGAGCACCTTCCTTATGAGGAGAGGCTGCAGCGTTTGGGACTCTTTAGTTTGGAGAGGAGACATCTGAGGGGGGATATGATTGAAGTCTATAAAATTATGCATGGGGTAGAAAATGTTGACAGAGAAGAATTGGGGGAAGAATTAGAATTAGAATTAATAAAAGGAAACACTTCTTCACGCAACGTGTGATTGGTGTTTGGAATCTGCTGCCACAGGAGGTGGTGATGGCCACTAACCTGGATAGCTTTAAAAGGGGCTTGGACAGATTTATGGAGGAGAAGTCGATCTATGGCTACCAATCTTGATCCTTCTTGATCTGAGGTTGCAAATGCCTTAGCAGACCAGGTGCTCAGGAGCAGCAGCAGCAGCAGCAGGCCATTGCTTTCACCTCCTGCATGTGAGCTTCCAAAGGCACCTGGTGGGCCACTGCAAGTAGCAGAGTGCTGAACTAGATGGACTCTGGTCTGATCCAGCTGGCTCTTTCTTATGTTCTTATGTTATAGTGCCATTTTGCACCTACAAGGTGATCGGCTGGCTGCCCCAGTAAACTGGCTTTCTAAAGCTATTCAGATTCTGATCTTCAGCATTAGGAAAACATCACACATTTCCAGATGCCACGTTCAATGGGGGTCTTGGTAACTTTTCCAGAAATACATTCTGCCCACTGGCAGCCTTGCTGATCCGAGCAGGTGCTACACCTGTACTGTCTGTACACGGGCATTCTCCATGCCAGCGTCCACCTTGTGGAATGTCCCACCTGATAAGATCCGGAAGGCTCCCACTCTCCTGACTTTCTGCAAATTAGGCAAAACTGAACGATTTAGGAGGGAGGTTTTTTTACATGGGTAAAAAGCTCTGCTCACGACCCAAGTTTGATCCTGACGGAAGGCAGTTTCAGATAGCAGGCTTAAGGTTGATTCATAGCCCTATCGAGGGGAGGAGATGAATTCCCTTCTGGAGCTGGTGAACCCATGTGCCAGCGTGGGTGCCCACCCTGCCAGCACAAGGGACAAATGGGCCAGTGGGGAGGTTACTTACTCAGGCAGCCAGGAGCTATGCGGCTCTGCAGCACCTGACCCAGAAGCCGCCACCCTCACCTAGGCTTGCCTGCACAAAAAGCTACACCGGTGTGACCAGGAGGCAGAGCAAACATTATTCAGCTTCTTCCTGGCCTTTGCCCACTGGAACGCTGGTGCCAGAGATTCAGGATTACGCCGCCCTTTTGGGTGGCATAAGTCCATAGAGCCCTACGGGGGGTGCTTCTCAACAGTGGGGAGGCCTTTCTTGTTTTTAGTCTGTCCACACTTCTGAGAAGCCCTCCTGGAGATATCGGGGCAGCCCCAAAGCAGCGCTACGACCCATCCCTGCAGGCTCTGAATTAGGCTGTCAGGCTTCCCCCCCCTTCTGAGGTTGGTAAAATGAGCTCTCAGCTTACTGGGGGGTAAAGTGTAGATGACGGGGGAAGGCAATCACCCTGTAAACATAGTCTGCTTAGTAAACATCTGGTCAGTAATGGCCGGGTGCTTGCACAGGAGACAACCTTTACCTAATAGGACAATGCAGTGGAGGGGCCAATCAGAGCAACCTCTTCCTCGCAGAGCGATGGGAGTGTTTCTTTCTGGCACCTCGTGCCTTGTCCTTTTTTTTGGGGGGGGGGTCTCCAAGAGACCAAATATGGTTGTTACCCTAGGACAGTGATGGTGAACCTATGGCACTCCAGATGTTCATGGACTACAATTCCCATCAGCCCCTGCCAGCATGGCCAATTGGCTCTAGGAAATGCTTAGAATTCTCCCAGAGTTACAACTGATCTTCAGACTACAGAGATCAATTTCCCAGGAGGACATGGCAGCTCCAGAGGGTGAAATCTATGGCATTGTAGCCCACTGCGGTCCCTCCCCAGGCACCCTTCCCAAATCTCCTGGAATTTCCCAACCCTGGAGCCATAATGGCTGTTCTCTCCTGTCTGTTTCTGCAGAGCTGCAGCTGAAACCCAAGCACCAGCCCTACAAGGTTTGCCGGCAGTGGCACGACCTCCTCTTCCGATTCACCAGCTGCTCTGAAGACGAGATCTGTGAAGGTGTGGACGTGAGCAGTGGCCGTTCCTCTGTGCCTTTCCCGGTGCTCTGCAGGCTCTGAAACCTTGCAGAATCGGTGGAGTCTGCTGGTGGGAAAGTAGCAGTCGGGGCGCTTAAGCTTGACTCTCACTTGCTGGGTGGGTGAATTCGCAAACGGTCTCAGTGGACAATGCCTGCAGTTGCTGCTGCTTATCTACCAATCCAGGCTTCTGGAGTGTGGTGGGGGGAGGATTTTGCCTTCCTTCCTCTGGCTGCTTCCGGGAGATCTGATTACGTGCAAATGGGCTGAATAGATAGCTCAGAAGGTTGCTGGGGAGGCCCTTCCTAAATGCCAGTAAGCTTGGGCTCCTGGGTTGCTTTGGCCTTTGCAGTCTGAAAAAGAAGCTGGGCTTATAGTTTTGTCTCCTGCTTCTGTCTCCCACGGGCAGATGAGCCGTCTCTGCAGTTGCGAAGGAACGTCTTTTTCCCAAAGAGAAAGGAGTTGCAGGTAACGTCCAGGTTAAGTGATGGATAGATACGTGGCGGGGGAAAGGGGGCAAAATTTAGAAGCATGCTATTGGCAAAGAGGATTTTATTTTGTTCTCTGTGAGGAAACTGCTGCTGTGGTTTGGCATGACTGCTTGCCCTCCCCATAGACCCCTGCATAGACTTAGGTCCACCACATCTCACAGAAGGAGGGCTGCAAACTAAAATCACTGGAGCTGCATGTTTTTGAGTTGTTCAGAAGAGGATAATTTGTAGGTTTGCTGGGAGAGATCCCCCTCCCTTTCCTCAACAGAACTGGAGAAGCTTTCTTTAGAATCTCCATCAAGATGCGTAGTGCATTTGGTAACATACAAGTGGGTATAAATTCAAATAATTCCAACAAGCGATCAGTGGAAATTGTTCCATCATTGAACATCCCTAATAATATAATTTGACGTAGCAAGGAAGTCAACGGCACTGATGGATTCCTGGCCTGCTTTTTGGGCACTAAATAGACTTCCCTGTTTTCTGCCACACAGAATGTTTTGGTAAGATGTTTCTGTGGTTCTGAAATCCTCCTGGGAAAAGATAGTTTGAGGTGCTGGAAAGAGAGAAAGCTAAAAAAAGAGGGGGGAAAAGACACACACACCTTCCAAAGTGTGATGAATGCCCAGAGTCCAAATCTTGTGTACCAAAACCCGTTACACATCTTCTTCAGACCAACAGCAGCCAAGACTGGGTGTTCAGGCCAGTCAAGAGTTCCATGTTGGTTCAGTGTGCTGTTGTTATTTGTGGCAGTCTTTTTGAGGAGCATCAATGCCCTCCTGTCCAAGACCCTGTGAGTAAGGCCCACGCTCCCACAATTGCATCATGTAAACCTGCAGTGTTAGAGCATGTAAATGCAGTATCCCAACTTCCATTCTGAAACAAAGTTTCTAGCCCTCATAAATTTTGAAGATAAACCGTGCTGGGCAGGGGTGCCAATAAGCCACATGGCATATCTTCACAATTGTCTGGGCTAGAAACTTTTTTTAGTAAAAAATTTTTAGTCAAAGTTGAAGGGTTCTCAGCAGGATGTGGTCTGTTGATTCCTCACTGGTCCTTGTGGTAGACCAAGTGGGCCGAATTATTTCCAAATGAGTAGGGCTTTGCGCACACTGAACATCTCTAGACTATCAGACAGGCTGTCGCATGCATGCACGATTGTTTTCCTTCTGGTTCCATGTGCTGCCCATTTCCTACCCAAGATCCAGGATGAAGCTGTGTTGCAGCTCTTGTACGAGGAGGCCAAGTACAACATCCTGGAAGGGAGGTACCCCTGTGACCCGGCAGACTGCGAGATGCTGGGAGCCTTAGTCTGCCGGCTGAGCTTGGGCCCGTATGACCCGGAGCAGCACACGGCCTGTTTCCTGAAGTAAGTGGGGCAAAGGGCAGAGGAGTAGATCTCTCACTGCCCACTCTTTGGTTCTGTGCTAAACTTAGAGGAGGCAGCGAGTGCAAGACGAGACTGGTAAGGATGGACAGATGGGCTCAGTAGAAAACAGAAGAGGGAGGGCAGAAGTTGGTAAGCTGGTGTGGAACACAGCAGGAAAGAAGAGGAGTTTGGATTTATACCCCACTTTTCTCAACCATAAGGAGTCTCAAAGCAGCTTCTAAACTTCTTCCCTTCCTCTCCCCACCACAGATGCCTTATGAGTTGGGTGGGGTTGAGAGAGTTCTGAGAGAACTATGCAACCCAGCAAGTATTTAAGCCAAAGTTGCATGGGGATGCCCAGCCTCTGATGAAAATACTAGCATTGAGTGACAAACTGCATGTGTGAAGTTGCTATCCAGCATCAAACACTGTAGGACACAGGGAATCAGTATCTTGACAAATACGTTTTTCAAGGAACTTAGTGACCTGGTTTCCCATTGAAAGGAGATTTGCAAGGTTATAATGGGTAATAAGTAACAGGCATAAATTACAAACGGAAAGGAATCAGCTGGATATTAGGGGGGAAAATTTACAGTAAGAAATCTTTTACAGTAAGAATATTTCAGCAATGGAATTGACTGCCTAGGAAGATGGTGGGCTCCCTGTCCCCCCACTGGCAGTCTTCAAGTAGTGGCAGGATGAACAGTTGTCAGAGATGCTATAAGCTGATCCTTCATTGAGCAGAGTTGGACTAGATAGCCTGTATGGTCCCTTCCAACTCTATGATTCTATAGGTCTGTGCATGTGCCAGTTGGCTTATAGAAAGGTGATGGAAGCAAGGGTTCAGATGGCAAAGGAAAAGCAAAAGGAATTCCTTTGGAAATAGTTGGGGGAGGGAAATGCGCTTAACCTTGACATTTCTGGAGCTGCAAATCTCTTTCCTTGCGCTGTGCCCTCCCCACGCTTCAGTGCTTTCAAGAGACTTTTTCCCTCCACGTCTCAGTCTCCGTTTCTCTCTCAAGCTCAAAATGCGTCAGCCTTTTGTTCTTTAAAGTGATGGGCGACAGCATCTTTTGAAAGGGACCATCTCAACGTTTGCCTTTTAGAAGAAAGTATTATTAAAGGCCAAATTACACATTATGGTGGACACGGGTCCCACTCTCATGGCAATTTCCTTGTCTCAGCTCCACTGCACCTTGTCATTTGTTATCTATTTTCAAAATGCCTACATTTCCCTCTAAAATGGCCTTGCCAGCCACAGGTTAGACCTGTGTCTGCTTTAATTTGTAGTTTAGCTGTGAGAGTCTGGCCTCCTTGTACCTAGCTTCTCACGCTTGTCCAGGCAACACACGGAAAGTACCAGAGTGGCTGCCGTGGTCATTCAGCTGAAAATGTTCTATGGGGTAGGCTAGGCATGCAGCTGGATGGCAGGCAAACCTTAGCAGAAGCACTGAGATCCAGTTGCAGCTGACCCTCTTGAGAGGCAAACGAGACCCCCAGGCCTTGCCCATTCACCCTTGAAACGTGCTTCTGTGCCTGCCCAGTCTTCTTTGTTTGCTGATCTCCATAGCAGAACAGAATCTTGGGCCTCATGCACAGCTGTGCTTTTCCTGAAGAGAGGGCCAGGGGATTGATATCAACAGCTGCTGCTGACAGTGCTTGTAGCTAGAACTTGGGAACAGCCTGAAACCAGCTGGGCCTTGAAGAATGCAAGCCTGGCCAGGGCCTTGGAGATGTTCAATCCCCCATTGTCCTTTCCAGGGTGACCTAGATAAAACCCAGCAGTCAGGCAACCAAGTGGAATTTTATGAATGGCTCCATGGGTATAGCTGTTGGTGTAGCTCCAATGGATTTTTACTAGGTTTCTCCGAGTGGGTCAAACTGTAGTGGTTTGAGCTGGGGGCGGGGGGAGACCCTTCCGGTAGAGATGGTCTGGCTCCTGCCCTGGGCTGAATGGGGTTTTTTTTCCTCAGGGAGAAGTTGGATTTGTTCCTGCCATCCCACCTCTGCCGAAGGGGACATGGCCTCTTCTCAGCCCTGTGGAAACGTGGGACCCGGCCGCCTGCCTATGAGCAGGGCCTGCTCCATGCCTACCAGACAGTGCTTGAAGATGGAGCCTGTGAGGAAAATGCTGCCCTTCACAGACATTATTGTGCCTACCTGCAGAAGTGTCATGAACTGCCTTATTATGGGTAGGCTTGCTGGTTCTGAGGTTGTAAGGCGGGGGTAGAGGATTTGTAGAGGATTTGGGTGGGGGGAGGACAGAAATTGTCACAGATGAAACTGTTTTCCGAGTCTTTTTAGTTTTTCTAATGGACAAACTGGAACATTTGGAGTAAGTTAAATGCTTTTTGGCGCCCTTAGAATGTATAATGAAAAGTTATCAAGACAATTTGCATTAGATCAGCAGTTCTCAACCTGTGGGTCACGACCCCTTTGGGGGTTGAATGACCCTTTCACAGGGGTCGCCTAAGACTCTCCGCATCAGTGTTCTCCATCTGTAAAATGGATAAATGTTAGGATTGAGGGTCACCACAACATGAGGAACTGTATTAAAGGGTCGCGGCATTAGGAAGGTTGAGAACCACTGCATTCGATAATGGTAATTCCTATGTATATGGTAGATATGTACAATATATTTCCGAGAATGCATTTATTGTTTAAATGCAGGTAATTCTGGCAACAGTTCTATACGCTTCAATTTAATACATTGTTAAAGAGTTCAGTGTTTCTTGTATTAAACTCTGTAAATATGTATCTAGTTCCATTGTGACCGGGTAAAACAGTTGCTGTCCAAATGATGTGCTTTTTTTTGGTTTGCAACCAAAAAAAAGAGTTGACACTGGAAAATAACTACTTTTCCCTACCTCTCTGAGAGCAGACAGTAAGATTCAAGCACTATGGGTAACATAGGGTGTGTTGTGGCAGTGTGCGGCATTCCCTCAAGTGTTGACTCAGTAGACTATTCTTGTCAAAAACAAAAGGCATTTTTTTACTCCACAAATTTGCCAAATGGCGCAATAAACTACTAACTTAAGTTATAAGTGATGCCATTTTATGTCTTTAAAACAGTAAAATAAGTGTAGATTCAATTGGATGCAAAAGAGATTCCCCCGAAACATTAGGAAGAACTTCCTAATAGTAAGGGCTGTTCAACAGTGGAATACACTGCCTTGGAAGGTGGTGGAGTCTCCTTCTCTGAATGGCCATCTGTTGGGAGTGCTTTGACTGTGTCTTCCTGCATGGCAGAGGGTTGGACTTATGGTCTCTTCCAACTTTATAATTCTAGGGAAGAGTTCCATATGTTTCAACTTCCCTCATCTTTTCCCCTTGCATGATTTCAAAATTGCTGGAAACCTTACATCCCTACTGATCAGTGGCCAAACATGCTCCCAGGAAGGCAGACTTTTTAAAGCACAGATGTCAAACTTGTGGCCTTCCAAATGTTATGGACTACAGTTCCCATCATCCCCTGCCAGCATCATGCTGGCAGGGGATGATAAGGCTGAATCCCTGTATCCTGGAGGAGTCCGCAAGTTTGACACCTTCCTCAAAGCAATGGAGGTGTAGGCGTGCAAGTTGGCTGAAGCATCATAGTGCATCCGGGGCAGAGATTGGAATTTGAATGGCCTTGGTGCCGTTGTAAGATTTGCTTTCCTTGTTGCTCTGTTCCTGTGTTGTTAACTTGAGATGCTTTTCTTCTTTGCCTCTTTCCTTCTCCCCCCAAACCCAGCTGTGCCTTTTTCTCTGGGGAAATAGACAAGCCAGCCCAGGGCTTCTTACATCGGGGAGGGCGCAAAGCCGTCTCAATCGTCATCAGCCTGGAGGGAATCTATATCATTGACAGCAAGGAGAAGGTAACTGCTTTGTGGTGATGGCTGCCTGTAAAAGCCAAGTGACCTCTGGACCTGGTTCCATGTTTTGGGGATCCCTGGGGAGAGAGTACGCCACTACCAGCCCCCTCTTCTTCCCCACTCACCCACATGCCCCCACTCATGCATCGTTCTGCCCACTTGCAAGCTGTCCCACCATCTGCACTAATAGCTGCCGTGCCACCTGTGTGCCCTTTCCCCAGTGATGCCAGACGGTGGGTGCAGGTATCAGAAGAGAGGCATGAGTAGGAAGACATCATCAGTGGGCCTTGCTGGAAGCCATGGTCCCTGTCAGCTGCCCCACTTCAGAATATGCTGATGCAGCCCCCAAGGAAGTTCTACTGAGGCTTACCTTGGAAAGGGCTGAATTCCTCTCCTCTGTCCTAAAGCCCCACTGTTGCCTTTGATGGGGGCAGGGAGAGACGTACTTTCCTCATGGTATTTATTGGATGGGGGCATAGCAGAATTCTGCACTGCATTGGACAAATTATTTATATGACCTGAAGAGAAATCAGAGTTTATCATCCAATTCTTGAAAAGTTTCCAGGCCAGTCAGAGAAAGCAAGGCTTGACTGACTTCTTTCCGATGAGAACTCCCAAATCTCAAGCCAAGTTGCAAAGTTCTGCCTACTATACCATTTCTCATGAAAAGATGTCCACACTTCCTTTCCTTCCCCCCCCCCGCCCCCCCGAGATTCTCTTTGAAGGTAAAAGAATCGGACTTCACACCGGCTTCGTCAAAACCATTATCGTTGGCAATGTTCAACACAGCGCTTTGATAAAACTTTAGATACTCAAGCTGTTCTGCTTTGGTTTCTAAAGTTCGCGTCCACCTGGGTCACAACTTTAGAAAACAAAGAGGAT
Organism: Sphaerodactylus townsendi; assembly: GCF_021028975.2. Classification (NCBI taxonomy): domain Eukaryota; kingdom Metazoa; phylum Chordata; class Lepidosauria; order Squamata; family Sphaerodactylidae; genus Sphaerodactylus; species Sphaerodactylus townsendi. The sequence goes on along the minus strand of NC_059425.1, from coordinate 24,830,631 downwards.
TGCTATACAGCTGTCTAGACACTAAATGCTCTTTTGTCAAAGCGCATACATATTACCATTACTAACGATAATGGTTTGACGGAGCAGTGGGTAGAATCGTTGCATCTTTAAAGAAAATCTGCCTATTTTACGTGCGAGTAATGCAAGGCTGCAACTTCATTTGCGGATACATCGCATGTCATATCTTCCTGAGAAAGGGTATGGTTTATAAAACCTGCAGTTCACATCTCCGAAGACGCTTATTGAAGCTCTGTTTTGAAATGGGGTTTTTTTTTGGTGTGTGTGTCTGTTTTAATTCTCTAACTTTTTTTCTGCCTGTGTGTACAGCTCGTTTAGTGTGTTATTTCCGATGGTTGGTTACATTAAAATTATACTGCATTGGCTGTATAATTAGGAAGAGCTTTTCCTGCCACAGACTGACTAGTGACTGTATTTTCTGTAGCATGTGGCTTGGCTTACCAACCAGAGCCACCCATAGCTTTATCCTCCACAAGCTTCTTTGCACAACATGGGTGGATAGGAGGGGCCGTGGCGCCATCTGTGACATCGAATGCAGGTGTGTGTATAGAAGGGAGAGCTGACAGAAGAAGCAGCGATAGTTTTCCCAGTTCTCTTCCTGCTCCGCTTTGCAATGTGCCCCTTGACCACCCCCTGTTCTTTCTCCTGCATTCAGCTGTCTGTCTCTGTCTCTCCCGGGCAGCATGTCTTGCTGGGCCTGCACTTCCAAGAACTGTCATGGGATCATACCTTTCCCAGCGAGGAGGAACACATTCTGTGGCTGGAGTTCGACGGGGAAAATGAAGGCACGGCCGTCAACAAGTTGCTGAAGGTCTACTCCAAGCAGGTAGGTTGCTGTCTGGAGCCAGTGAGGTCAGTGTGGAACTAGGGAGAGAGCAGTGGGAGCTCTGAGCTGCAGCTGGTTCCAGGACATGGTTGGAAGTCAGGTGTGCTTAGAACCCACATCTTATGGTCTTTGCAAAACATGTATGGGCACCCTACATGGAAAGGATTGTCTGTCTGTCTGGCCACTCCAGGGTTTTATTTTTCTTTTCCCTGTATTGAGAAATACCCCCATGTCGAGAAACACGGCCAGACTTATGATTGAGGGCAGCAATGGGTTCCTACTGCCCTCTCTTTTCCCTGCTCATTCTCTCCTTCATTCCTCCCCCTGTCTTTGGATGTTTGATTTTGTCCTTTCATGTTTACTTCTTCCTTTTTGATTGACATCTACCTATTAGGTAAAGCACAGGAATATGGTTATCTTACTGTATTTCATACTTTTGATCAGATTTGTGCAAAGCTGGTAGGAGGCCTTGGCCAGATAGGAAATACAGGCCCCATTTCAAATTTCTCATTAAGTATTTTTGGAATTATCATTTATGTTATTACATTTATATTACATTTATATTTATTATGTTTACATTCCCAACTGAAGTTGGGCTTAGGGTGGCAGGCATAAACATTAAAAACATTTAATAGCACAATTAATTTTTTCCATAAAACTAATATTAGGATCTAACTTAAAAACCCCACAGATGGTGGACAATCAGAGCAATTCCTCAAGTCTATGTCATGTACCCTGCCCATCTTGGCATAATCCTTTGCCAAAAAGGTTGTCAAAGAAAGAGGAAAGGCACACATTTACATGGGTGTACTGATTTATGTGTGGGTATACTCCTGTACATGTAGTATGTGTATGATGTACTTAAGTTACAAGTAGTAGAACAGAATAAAAAAACTGGAATGGTTTTTAAAAGGCTGGCAAGCAATATTATTCTAGATTGGGGTGCTCAAGTCTGGTCCTCTGGGTGTTCATGGAATCGGCTGGTAGGACTTGGTGGGAATTGTAGTCCATGAACATCTGGATGGCCAGAGTTGGACACCCTTGTTTAAGATGTATTTAAGACAATAGAATACGGTACTATAATAAGAATACAATAGTACATTCATGTTTATCCATATTAACTTTTTATTATTATGAATCTTCTTTAAAATATTAGTATTTCCTGCTAAAAGATTCCCCTTGACTCTCTTTACAAAGTCAGTATTCTTCACCCAAAGGTCCTTTTTGCCTTTATCCAAGTGAGTGATCACAAAATCATAGGCCTGTGCCAACTGTCACATGATACATTCTGACTCATGACTGATTTTATTGTTGCTCTCGTTAGGTGTTGTAAGCTGTCCTGAGATCTTTTACAAGATAGAGTGGCCTGTAAATCAGATCAATAAAATAAAATGCCTCTGCCACCTTGTAAGGGAGAATGAAAAAGGCAGAATGGGGGAGAGCACACTGCCCAGTTGCTACGCTGTCTTCTAGAGTAGCCTGGCTTGAGAATATGAAAAACGGACCCTAATAACACAGATAAAAATCCTGTGCAGTACAAATCAACCAGAACTCTGGATGTGCAACTAGCCTTGAAGCTTGTTCGAGACCAGTGTGCATCAAGGTTCTAGTTATCTTAGCGCAGGATTTTTATCTGTGTTTTTAGATGTTTGTAGTGTTGGACATGTATTATACTCATAACAAAACTTTATTTGAAAGTAGACTGCAATTTCTGCAAGCCTTCTTCAGTGTGGTGGGTTTTCCGGGCTGTGTAGCCGAGATCTGGTAGAGCTTGTTCCTAACTTTTCGCCTGCATCTGTGGCTGGCATCTACAGATGTGTATCACAGAGGGAAGTCTGCCCTGGACACGTTAACGGGCTTTTACTCTGCAGCCACACCCTCCTGAAGATGCCAGCCACAGGCTCTGGCCAACGTCAAGATACCACCAGACCTCAACCACAGCTGGAAAACTCCTTCGGATAATCGACCCATTGAAAGCCTTCCACAATACTTCTTCAGTGTGATTTCTGTTGGGATGCACTGTGTGCAGTGATCCCCGCTTCATTCAAATGGTTGAGAATATGAAAGGCAAACATCAGTGAACTTCCTGCCTTATTTCCAGGCAGAGCTTATGAGCGGCTTGATTGAGTATTGCATAGAACTGAATGCAGCTGCCGAGGGGGCTGCTCAGGACCTGGCTGGCAGTCCGGCTCCTCCTTCTGAGCCCCAGAGCCTCCCTACCCACAGGCAGCCCCCCAAGCTACAACGGCAGAACAGTGTGCTTTGCAGTAGGATCCAGCACCTCTCCACCATAGACTACATTGACAATGGTAAGTTGGCCAAAGGGTTTGAACTGGGGCGGGGGGAGGACGGAAAAAACAACCTTATCGTCTTCCTCAAGGAATTACTGACAGAGTGGAGGAATTTGAATTTGTGAGCTGCTCTGTTATGAGGGAAATGCTGGAGGGAAATGCTGGGCTCAGATCTCCATGAGCTCTACATCAGCAGTGGAAAATATTACATTAGTCTGCCCCCAGAGCTAATGGATCCTATGAAACTATAAGAAGCACTGTGGATGGGGAGTCCAGCTGGTGACTCTGTGAAAAGTCTGGTGGGAATTTAGAATGCCAGGCTGTGCCAGAGTACACACTCATTTTTAAATTGTGTAAGGGATGAATGATAGAAACAATTAAAGAATCATAGAGTTAGAGTGGATCTCCAGGGGTGGCATGCAAGGGAGGGGGGTGGATCTTGAGGCAACCATAATCCTACTGTTTTCTAACAGCATTCCTCACAGGGTTGTTGTGAAGATGGTACAGAGCAGGGGTCAGCAACCTGCGGCTCTCCAGATGTTCATGGACTACAATTCCCATCAGCCCCTGCCAGCATGGCCAATTGGCCATGCTATCGGGGGCTTATGGGAATTGTAGTCCATGAACATCTGGAGCTTCCGCAATTGCTGAACCTAATTACAGAAAATAGAAAACTACTGTCCTGAGCATCTTGGAGGGAAGGGCGGGATAAAAATGTCGTGAATAGCTTCCAGAATGTAATTGGGAGATTGGGCTGTCGTGTTCCAGGCTTCTTGGGTTTCCCCTTTGGATTGGGCAAGACTTGATGTCAGTTACATGCTGCTGCCCTGCTTGTGAGGAGGAGCCCAGTACTGACTAACTGAAAATCCATTTGTTTCTGTCTGCTGTAGGGAAAGAAATACGGAGGGTGAAGCCCCGGCGGACTGCCTCATTCTTTGGCCGCCAGCTATCCACTGCTCCCACCTCCTATTCAGCTGTGCGGGGTGCTGAGAATCTGGAACACGGCTGATGGCTTTTTGGCACTGGGTTTGGAAGGGATTGCTCCGCTTGGGAGTGGCCATGATACCAGCCTACAGACTCTCTTGGCTCAGAGGCAGCCTGTAATACTCTCTTCTCCCCTTTTCCCGCCCCAGTTATGTATCTCTTGTATGGTAAAGTCGTAGTCTGCATGGAGTCAGAGCCGAGTTGCTGATCTCCATTTTGGGACTTTACAGGTTCTAACTTTGTTCCCTGCACATGGTGGAGGTGCTCTGGAAGTCCATGCTACTGTGGGCCACGAAGTGCCTTATCCTTGTTTGTGTCTGACTAAGGATTTGGTGATGAGTCCCTTCTATGTTTATTTTGGATTCACATTACTTCTTTTTCCATTTCAGTGGTCTGGCCCCAAATGCTGCCTCATCTCTATCCCTGTCTCTTAGCAAGTCCTTGGAGTGAAAAAGGTTTAAACAGGGACTTTTCAGGGCATCTGAAGTAGTTACAGAGGAAATTCAACTGGAGTTGCCAGAAATAGCAGGGCTTCAATCATGTTTGGCAAGTTATGTCCAATTTGTTTGGCCTGTCCTACCTCATAACCTCCCAAGATCCTCTTTTTACAGGTTTTCTAACTTTTGAGAACAAAAAACCTCTTTTTTTCATTCGTGCCTGTTTCCTCAGAGGGGAAATCCTCTAAAAGCACTATGGAGCTCTGGGATTCCTTGATTCTAGCTTTTGTTTAAAAGCTCCTTTTATACTTTCACAAGAGAAACTCTGCTAAAACAATGTCTTTGGGAACCGGCTTCCTTTAGATTCACTACTGCTTGGGTGTTGTGTCACACAAGTCTGGTGGGTGTGTAGTCACACCAGCCAGTGTGGTAAAGGTAGTATCTGATTGGTCCACTGTATGCCCATTCCTTCCCCACATTAGCACTAACAATTGTGTTAAATAGGTTTCTGTTTCACCTTGAAGTTCTTCAGCCTCAAGTGCTTTCTTTTTTCAGGGCTCGTCAAAGCAGGCCAAAATCAGCAACATGTCTGCTTTGGGTTAAACACTAGTGCAGATATTGAAGGTGTTCATTTGGGGCAGGGGGAGGGATTATGTACTGTTCCTGTTTGTGGGTATGCGTCACTGTGTTTGCCAATGAAGAGAAAAAGTCACCAGACAGTGATGTGCGTTCATCTTTGGTATACTTCTGGGAGCTGCCTCCTGTAGCACATATTGGCTTTGCACTGATCGATGCAGCTAACAACCAAAACAAAAGCAGATCCATTCTTGTCAAGAATCCAGTTGCATTTTAGACATGTATTTTACTAAACAGTAGAACGACAACCCCTTGAAGACTGTGGGACAGAAACTCGTCATCTTTCTTATCCAACAACCTCTGGATTGCTCTAGTTAGTGATAGCTTTAAATGGCAGTCCCCTTTCAGGACTAAAGAGCAAAGTTAGAGATTTTTGTTCTGGGTCCAAACCTCATAACTGGCTCCAGTCTGTTCGAGTATCTTTTTACTCAATTCTCATGGGAATCTACTTGTCTGGCAGCACAAGCATTATGGAAAGGACAAAGCTTGCAAACAAATGCCTGCTCGCCCTGCCAATAGTGAATCTCTTCTAGTTCAGGCAAGTGCCTTTTATTGAAAAGAAATTGTGCCTTTTTTACTTAATCTGCATTTTCAGAGTGTATGCACAGTTGTTAACTTTGAACAGGGACTGTTTATTGCAATAAAGGCAGTGGAATCAACAAACTGTTGCAAGTTTTAAAGAATCTTTTAAAGTCTCTCACGGTGTTGGATGTTGTTTTATTTACTGAACACAGGCTTAAACATAAGCTGGCCGATGGTCCATGGCCCTTGGTAGATTTCTATACTGCCATTAAATTGATTTCCCTACATCAACCTGAAAGAATCTTAGTGCTTTCTAAAACAGCATATCTATTATGGGCCTCTGCAACGTGAGTTATATCCTATAGCAGTGATGGCGAACCTATGGCACACCAGATGTTGATGGACTACAATTCCCATCAGCCCTGCATGGCCAATTGGCCATGCTGGCAGGGGCTGATGGGAATTGTATTCCATCAACATCTGGAGTGCCATAGGTTCACCACCACTGTCCTATATTTTTTTTAATTTATTATTAATTTTATATACCGCCCCCCCCCGAGGGCTCAGGATGGTTCACAACAAGGTTAAAACATGCACTAAAACATAATTTAAATATTAATTACATAAAAACAGAACCCATTTAAAAATGTGGATGGCGTCTGGCTACCCCCCTCCCCCCCTTGTGTCCACGGGAGGCCAGATGACATGGTAGATGTATTTTTTAACCAGGCTGGCTACAAGCATACGCCCATGGTGAAACATGGTCCCGCTTTTGCAGGCCCCCCCTGTGGAAACTCTGTAAAATCCCACTTGGGGCCTCCTGATCTCCTAGGGGGAGCCTGTCTCCACCTGTGGGTAGGGGTCAGGGCTGAAAAGGCCCTGCCCCTCGTCGAGGCCAGCCTGATCATTTTTGGGCCAGGGATCACGAGTAGGTCCTCCTCCGAGGAGCTGAGGGGCTTACCGGGGCAATATGGGGTAACACCTGGCATACAATCCTTGTCTTCTGTCTCTCCCCCCACCCCCTTCCTCTTGCCATTGAGGGCTGCCACAATTAGACGCAAAGTTACATAGCGTACATAAATTACCTGATGCTGTGTATGAGAGTGGCTTGATACAAGGTGTAAGATCTCCAGGCAGTGATTTCTGATGATTTCGCCTGCTGTGGAGCCTTAAATTTCCCTATTTCAGGAGTCCCAAACATGGTGCCCATTAACAGCCTCATGCCCACCAACATCTTTTCCGGTGCCCACCAAGTGTTTTTGGGAAGTGAGGAGGGGCCAGGTAGCTTTTTGCCCAACAAGGCTTCTGGCTGACTTCGGAGATTTGAATAACTGTACAGATTTGGCAGCAAGCTGCCACCACAACACAAGGACCTCTTGCTGTGTTACCCTGAGATCTTTTTACTATGCTGTGGTAGGGAGACCTTGAAATATTGAAATGTGGAATTCATCATTCTCTCTCTGATAGGCTTGTGGGGTCTAGCAGAAGTGAAACAAAGAGGTCTTCTTAGGGTGAGACTGGCCACAATTGGAGGTGTGTGCTGAAACATAAGGATATTGCTCTGCCTTTTCAGTATTGTGCTATTAGTGCCTCAACAGAAGCAGAGTAGGGAGACCTTGAAATATTGAAATGTGGAATTCATCATTCTCTCTCTGATAGGCTTGTGGGGTCTAGCAGAAGTGAAACAAAGAGGTCTTCTTAGGGTGAGACTGGCCACAATTGGAGGTGTGTACTGAAACATAAGGATATTGCTCTGCCTTTTCAGTATTGTGCTATTAGTGCCTCAACAGAAGCAGAGTAGGGAGACCTTGAAATATTGAAATGTGGAATTCATCATTCTCTCTCTGATAGGCTTGTGGGGTCTAGCAGAAGTGAAACAAAGAGGTCTTCTTAGGGTGAGACTGGCCACAATTGGAGGTGTGTGCTGAAACATAAGGATATTGCTCTGCCTTTTCAGTATTGTGCTATTAGTGCCTCAACAGAAGCAGAGAGTACCTTGGCATTTTTTGCTGTTTGTAGAGGAGTGTTGCAAACTGTGGAGTATTGGATGAAGGAAAATGAATAAGGACTCTGAAATAGTACATCTATTTGGGAGAAAGTCTTGGGGGCAACTGTATATTGCAGTGTTTGGGGTCCACACAGACCATTTTAGTAAGATCTCAGTTGTTCCTGCAGACTCACAGAACTACCTCTTGTCTTTAGAGTTTGGATTTATAACCCCCCTTTCTCTCCTGTAAGGAGACTCAAAGGGGCTTACAATCTCCTTTCCCTTCCACCCCCCACAACAAACACCCTCTGAGGTGGGTGGGGCTGAGAGAGCTCTGAAAAGCTGTGACTCGCCCAAGGTCACCCAGCTGGCATGTGTGGGAGTGTGCAGGCTAATCTAGTTTCCCAGATAAGCCACAGCTCAAGTGGCAGAGTGGGGAATCAAACCCAGTTCTCCAAATTAGTGTGCACCTGCTCTTAACCACTACGCCACTTCTGCTCCTACATTCTTAGTACATGCTTAGACTCTGCTGATGGAACACATACCAAATTAGACTGAATTCTGTCCCATTGCCAGAAGCTGGTAGAGCAGAGAACCCTCAAGAGCAAGCAGCTAAAGGGTTCCTACCATTTGCAGCAGCGGTGTCCAATTCTGGCTCTCCAGAATTGTAGTCTGAGAACATCTGGAGGGCCAGAGCTGGACACTCCTGATTGGCAGCAACTCTGTAGGGCCAGAGTTGGACACTCCATAAAATGGAACCCATTCAGACACTCACTTGTCCTAAGCTATGATGTCAGGAGCATTCTGAGAAAGGAAGGAAAAACCATTTGGACAGCAATCAAACCTCTTGCATGATGTTTTGTGTTTTGGTTGAAGTAGTGTGTGGCTTTTGTGTGTTTTCTTTTCAGACAGTTGCCCTAACTGGGTGTGTCTGGAGTGAGCCAAGCATGTTTTGAAGCATTCAGTGTGGATTTTTTTGTGTGTAACATAGTCCTGCCAGGGGGCGCTGCTATGCTGCTTTCTCAGCTGTGGAAACAAATGGAACAAAGATTCCTATGGCACTACTTAAAATTAATACAGTATCGTACTTTGCACCTATAAAGAGGGCCCTGACTTTTACAAAGAGATTTGTACATTTAGGTGAATGCTAGGACAAATGTACTGGCTTCCACACTTTCCGAACGAAAGCAGCCATGGGGACTTGCCTAAGGGTTAACAGAGGTTGTTTTGTAGATTTAAAAAGTGTTTCAAATTGCTGGTGTACGTTTTCCGTCGTGGCCGGCATTGCTTGCCTCATCATGAACCCTCCTTTTTAAGTTTTATTTTTGTTTTGCCGAGAGTATTGGATTCAAAAGTCACCTAGCTTGCTTGTGATTTTACCTTCCAGTAAGCCACAAGCAGCCCCTCCTTTTTTATTGTCAGTAGTAACCCCCTAAGCCTGAGGTTTGTAAAAGAAAACGGCATTGCTTCCAGGGTTTTTGCATATGCCTGGGTCACTATGCAGGGGGAAATAATGGCAAAACACCTTTCTTTGTCTCTTGCCGTGAAAACCCTACTAGGTCTGCTGTAACTTGACTGGCACTTTACACGTACACGCAGTGATCTTTCTAGAAACTAAAAGCTGGGAGGAGGCTGGCATTAATCAATCGCCTTTGTCCACCGTCCAATCATGATGATTTGCTGTGGGCCCTTTAAAAAAAAAAAAGATCCCTCGGAAGTGCATTCCTTAGCAATGAAGCAATTGCATCTGCTTCTGGTACCTATTTGGTTTCTGCTGACAGGAGGCAGAGCTGGAAAGACGCAGTGGAAAATTCCACCTTGGCGTGAGTTTGAACAGGGCTGACTGGGTTGGGCAGTGTCGCATACTGGATTGTGAGAAGAGAGGAGGCAGGGAGAGAGACGACAGCTGCCCAATTTGGGGAGGTGGTTGTGTGTTCAGACTACGTTAGCAGAGTGACCTACACTGCAGCAAATATAGTGGAGGAGCAAGTGTAAACTGTGTTTATATAAGAGCTTCCTCCTCCTATACACAAATCCACTTTTTTTTGGCTTTGGATAACTACGTTCCAGATTACTTTGCTTTGCAAGTTTTTTAAAAAGCTAATTAGAATCCCCTACACATGTTAGATATAACTAGGCAAGGCAAAAATAAGGACGAACACCCATTTATTCAGTAGCTGAAGGCAAGCCCAACATTTGTAAAAGTTCTTATACTAGGACAAACTACAATCCAACATGCATCACTGTTCTTGCACACTTACTGTTTATTTATTTCCTTTGTAGTCCACCTTTCTCACTGGGAGTCAAGGCAGATTACAAAATATAGGAAACAATTAAATCAGCCAACGCAAGACTCATTTGTTTTGGATACTACATGATTTTTGCTTTTGAAATTCAACCATTCTGGTCGTCTTAGGAGGACATTGCTGGGGGTGGGGGAGGGAGCCCCTTAAGAGCAAGAGCTAGGGTGCCTGAAGAAACTTCCAAAAAGCAATTACTGAAATAGGATTTGCTGGTTTCTGATTTTCTCCCCACAGTAGGAGCTGAGTAACAAACAGGTCAGATGAGGCACAGGGAAAAGAGTGGACGTTGTCCATCTTAAAGGGAATTTTACATCCCCCCTTCTTTGGCAGGGAACAACAGTGTGCTAGAAGAGAGGCTGTTTCTTCTGTCTCCCCAAATGCTTTTCCTCTCCATTGTGGGGTGAGAATCCCTGCATCGGTTTGACCCCACCTGGCAGAAGTTTACAAGTATATGCATTCTTCATCAGCCAAACAACTCCTATGGCCTGGTAGACTCAGAACCAAACCCCAAAACAAGAGGTCCTCTCTGGAAAACAAACTTTTGGGGGAGGGTGAAGGTTAACTTTCTAAGAGAGGACACAATATCCTTCTGGCAATCTTTACCCAATCAGTGCTGGGTGGGTTGAACGTGAGGGCTATGTGTCCGAACAGAAATATTGCCTGTGTTGGAGACTTCGTCTTGCAGCAGCCTTCTCGTGTTCTAGACAAGTAAAAGAAACTCTGCCCCTAAAAAAAGAGATTGGAGAGCTCTTCCGCTTATTTAGAAAATAGCTCCAGCTGCCTGCTGGAAGGAGGGAGAGGGAGTTAACTGCAAGAGAGATGCAGCTATACTAAGTGGGTGAGGCTGTGGAATGTTTTCCAGATGCCTCCCTCTAAGCAAGAGCTATTTATGCAATGCAAGCCAAGCGCGCGCACACACACACAACTCAGCCTCTCTCTCCACACACACTGCAGAAATCCCTCCGCTGTGCCCTTCCCCAGCTCGGCTTCTCTCTGGTCTGCTGTGTGCAAAATAAGGGGGAGGGGAGGATTAATGAACCTTTCTTCTCCCCCACACACACTCCCTGCAAAAATTCAAGAATAATTAATATTGCCGTGGGGGCTGATGTAGAAAATGAAGGGGAAAAGATGCCATGTAGCTGCAGCACCACAAGTGGGGCAGACACCACCCTTCTGCACCCAAATTCTGGGGCAAAATAAGTGTTGCTTTATATGTGAAACATGGTTTTATTCTTGCTGCAAGGAGCAGGCCAAAGCGATGCCCCATTTTGTGTGTGGGAAACGTGAAACCGTCAGGGTTGGCTGCTTACACATTGGGGGGGGGGGGGGGCTGTCTTCACCAGCTAAATACTTTCTATATATCTTAATATTCCTATTATTTCCCCATCAGTTTTTACTTTTTTTATTTTACCAAACTTGCAGCCTGCCCATCCCTGGTTGCAGACAACCTTGGGGCGGCTGACATTCAATTTATACTTGGTGTACTGGTGTGGTATGGTGATTTCAGTTCTTAGGATCTGAGAGACTCAAGTTCCAATCCCTGTTCTGCCATTAATTTCGGTGGCTGACGTTGGGCAAGTTGTTCTTCTCCTAACCTTACCTACCTCACAGGGTTGTGGGAATGTTAAAAATCAACAGGGACTACCATGTAGGTCACCTCTTTGGAGGAAGTCTGGGATTAAAAATCCCTACTCAATAAAAATGTATTGACGTGCATATCAGGGGAAATAATAGTTTGCAAAGGGAGGGGAGAAAACGGTTTTGGGGAAAAATAATTGGAAAGGGACTCTTTTTTTTCCTTTTCCTACTGCTTAGCTGCGGAGGAGTCGTTCCGTTTGCCCTTCTGCTGAGCGGTGGTGTAACTTTTTGCAGGCTATATAAAGGGACGCATTTGCAAGGCTGGCATTGCAGGCAAGAGGGGGCGGAGGTTACCATGGCAACCAGGACAGCGCTGGACCATCTCTTGGCCTGGAAACATCTTAATGGGAATGGGGAAAAAAGGAAAAGGCTGGGGGGTGGCTGGGAGGGAATTAGGGAAAGGTAAGTATGGGGTGGGATTTTTTAAATAAATAAATCTCCAGGGCAGTAGAGCTTGTTTTAGGATGGGAGATGGGTTAGTTTGGTCATAGTCAGGGAGAGTCTGCGGGGTCTGTGTGCAAAATCTTGTTGAAGTTTTCTTTTCCAGATGGCAACGGACTATCCCTCCCAAGGACGGCTTCCCTTGAGTTCTGTTCTCTGGATTGAAAGGTAGCATCTGCCCTGCCCTTTTGCCAGCTAGATCCAAATTCTGTCTCCAATCGTGATTACTATAATAGGTGGGCAAGGGGGATATTCGGTAATTTATATAGTCCCAACCCAGCTGTTCATGGAGCTGTCCCGGTGTCTTTAATATACCCGGGCAGGGACTGTCAGTGTTCTCTAGGGAGGGCTGGGAGGGAGTGATGATCCAGCTATTTCTAGATTCTTTTCCAGATGATTTTCCCTCATCATAAGCATGAAAGGAAAGCCTTCTTGGAGCATGATCTAGCGAGACCTTTAAAGAACCTGCAGCCTCTTGGCCAGTAGGAGACCATCAGAGAATCTGGGGGGAGAAAGAGGAGAGTCAACAAGCACATAACCCAGCCTGTAAGCCACCACCATAGAGAGATGTCCAGGGCTTTTGGAAAGTTTTCACAGCCTTTTCAGAAGAAAATTCGCATTCACATCTTGATGCTTTTAGAAGTGCTCGGATGTATTGCACGTAGACATCCATGCACCCACAATCAGTTGCTTGCTCTAATCTTCACATCCTTTTCCAAGCAATAAAAAAATCAAGGTGGCCTGCTACGCAGTCGCGGAGAGGTTTGCTCCTTTAAAAAAAAACCCAACTCATCCCAGTCTTGTGAAATGTGTAGATGGGGGAGGAGTAACTTACTTACCTAGGTTTCTTGATGTGTGCAGTATGGAAATTTTGGAAAGAAGACTTTGCCTAAACCTTAAAACTGCCACAATAAACATTATCTGAGCCCAGCATTCATAAACATTTTTGATAATTAGAAGAGCTTTTGCTGGACATTATTCTTCCTCTATAGACTTCGCCCGACATGCTGAGATCGGCTGAAACCCTGAGCAGGAATTTATTTGGACCGCGTCACTTCTTGCAGAGTGTTATTTCTGGTTGGCTGCTGACATTTGGGTTAATCAGGGCTATGTGTTAAATTATATTTGCAAACGGTGGAACATGCAATGCTCTGAAATGCTATTAAAAAGAATCTATTTGTCGTGTTATTATACCGGTAGATAGGAAAGGAGCTAACTTAGAATAGAGCAGAGTAGAACAGAATATTTATTTTAACAGTCAGCAAACACAACAGGAGCTAATTTGTTTTTTTCATTGTAGGGGAAGTGAACATGGGGAGGGGGATATTTTTCCCCAGACAATTTCAAGAAGCCCACTAATTGCTACCTTAGTGGGTAGGGGCACTTGAAGGTGGCATTTCCATTTTAGCCACAAGTTTACTCCAGGTTTTACCTGCAAAATCAAGCAGGAAAAGCCAGTGTTTCTCTGCTATTAAGGAAGGTTCTTAACACCAAACCTTCAATGCTTGAGTCTTCACAAAAAGGGACATTGTCAAAGCCATGCTGGAAAAGCACCCACCACTCCAGATAAACTGGAGTTTTCTATTCTAATCGGCTGTCTTGCCTTTACCTAAGGAAGGATACTAAACTTTCAATTCCAGCTTGATTTGGCAGTCATAATATTTAAACTCAAAATTGACTGCATTAAAACAAGTACATTAGTAGTACTGTATTATAAATTATTGCACTTTAATACCTTAAAACACACACAGTGATGGGTTGCATAGTTTTTAAATGCACTTTAAAATGACAAATGTCCTTTTCAATAATGCTGTGCCGTTTTGGTGTGAGGAACGTAGTTCTGATGCTGGTGGGTGGAGGAGACGCTAGAGGGAAAAAAGGATTCAAGAATGTTGCATTTCTTCACCAAGTCACTTAGGCTTTCTGGTAACCGAAGGGGTTTTTTTTGCAGCTCATGCTCTACATTTTTGAGGAATATTATAAAAATTTACAAGTTGCCAATTGGGAAGGGACAGGGAACAGCTGGCTTCATGAAGCAACCTGGTTGAGCTAAGTTCAGTAATCAAAAAATATAAGCGTTGGGGGAATCAAGATATGTTTCATGCTAAAGCTGTGTGCAAAGCTACATTACTATCTCCCTTGGCTCATTCAGAAATGCAAACACACCCTTTCTAGATGGTGAGTACGTTAGGATAAAAAAGTTCTATTTCAAAAATTAGTTTTGAATATCAAGCTATTGATTTTTTTGTATGCTGCATTATTATATGTGGGTATGACTTGTTTTGTTCGCTTGGGATTATATGAAAATATTTAAGGAGAATCTCTTGTGTATCAAGGGGGTTAAAAAAACCACTCAAATCTTCTAGGATCCACTCAAATCTTCTAGAAACTAACTCCCTTTGTGTGGCATTCTAAAATTTTAGAATGACACAGTAGTCTCCCTTGTGATGGAATTGCTCAGAAACCAGGGGTTCCTTACAATATTTCTTTGTACGCCCAATTCTCTGGCCTATTAACAAGCTCTAAATAATACCTTGAGCTTGGATCCCATTGATTTATCAGGGACTTGCTGGCCTTCTACAGTGTCCTTGCAACTGCACAGTTTCTTCCCATTGTAGCCTTAATTTCTAATTGGCATCTTCCTTCTTCCCAGCTTCACCTAAAAATTTAATTTTGCTAATAACCTGACCTGTGCTTTCAATGCCATCATTACCATCATGCTACCATCAGTTACCATCCTGCTAAATAATGAATTTGGGCCAAGACAGTATTTCAGTGGGGTTCTCAGAAAGAATTTTGTTCCTTTATGTCATGCAGTATGTTAACAGTATTGCTATTGATGTGAGTGAAATATTTTAACTTTTTTTCCACAGCAAAAATCATGACAAACCTTACATTGATTGTAGAAGCCTTTGTCACTTATTTAAATAAAGTTTTCCCTACACGACTTTTCATTTGCTTTCATAATAAAACATTTTTGAATAGTGATTGACTGTAGTTATTTATTTGTCACATGAAATTCCTATCCTTCTTCTCTAATTAAACTGTATGCATATAAAACTATGATTATAATATATGACTAACCACATGAACAGATGTTTAATTAAGACGCCTTCTTGTGGGGGTTACATGTTGCTCTCAAAGCCATAGGGGATTTCATTGAGTGCTGTTACATCAGTCATACAAGTTTTTCGGACTGGTCACACTGTTTTTAGATGCCACTGTCAATCAAAGAAGATTTCCAAAATACCATAAAGCAAATGTCAGCCTTGGTGAAAATAGAAGATACCCGGTCCTTAAATAATGGCTACTTTAAGACTGCAGCATAACAGCTGGGGATATTTTTCAACTGTCTTGGGTATTTTTGGATTTCCTGCTGTCTGTGAAATGTCTCTTTAGTCCCAATTGAGCCAGTGACCTCTTCATACCTATTATTTTTCAGCATGGGTGAGTTGTTAATCATGCATACTTCCATGGCTGTTCTAGCAAAAGAAGCAGCCTGAATCATTCACAGAGATGCATAATAAATATTTTTTACAGACCAAGAAATGGTGTTTAAAATTAGGTAGTATTTGGTCATTTTACTGGGGGTAAAAATACTTCTGTGACTAAAGGGTAAACTTTCTTGTAATAGTTCTTGTAATAGTTGTAATAGCTATATTAGTTCTTGTTGAGTAATAACAAACAATACTATTGGGGTGAACAGTCTGGCTTGAGCTAGTTTTGTACCACCTTGCAAAGTTCTGTTAGTAACCCTATTACAGTTACCATGTAACCATTTTGTAAACCCAGCTCTAATAGTTCTAACCACCTACAGACTCTTCCGCTGCAAATGGAACAAATTGGTATTAACTTTTTTGCAGTTTGCCACAAGGTGGCTAGTTGTCCTGCTATTTGGAAGTTTTCTGCGCATCCAATATTGAGTCAGTCAATTTCAGCTTGTGTTACCTGTACTCCAGGACTCCTACAAGCAGCTTCAGGAAAGGGACAAATTCTCTGTGGTACTTTTTAAAATGTTCCTCAACAGAAATGAAAGCAAAAGACATTGGTGGTTGGCACACCTGGCTTCCAGGATGGGGTTCAAATCCCTGCAATGTCAGTGCTTAAGATTTCGTCATCAACATCACCTGTACCACCAGCAACAATTTATGTTCTAAATGGCCTGCACCCAGTGTAGCTTGAGGGTCTCCTCACATGAGCCTACCTGTCATTACAAGCCCCTTTAATCACGCCCATCTGTGATGGGGCCTTTGCAGGGAAGCTCCTTTCCTGCTTCCAGTTGCCTAATTTGTAGCCTCAAGCCCCAGGAGAAGAAGACATTAAATTTCCCCTCACAGTAATAATAAGTGCTTTAGCTGTTCCTATTAATTCTTTAAAGGCTGCTGTTACTTTTAAACTGCTGCTATTATGATGGCTTGTCGCTTATCATGACGATATTTGTTAGAGTGACTAACTGTTTACAATTGAAGTTAAGGTTTCATTGTTCTTTTGCTCACTTCCAAAATCCTGAACTGCTGTTTCTTCACACAAGCACGTGCCCCCTCCTCTCAGATCTGTGTTTGTGTCACCTTCATCAAGCTTGGTTGGGTGAACCATTGAAACAGACATACTTTTATAATTATTGTATTGATTTTAGTATATTCTTATAGCAGTGAGAGGGAATAACCTATGTGGTGTTAGGATAGGGATTTCCCAATGTGGTGTCCATAAGCACTATGCCACCTGCTGATACCTCTGGTGCTCAAGTGTTTTTAGGGAGCGGGGGCAATGTGTGAATGTGGCTTGGCAATGCTTCGGATTGACTACTGCAGATTTGATTGGCTGTGCAGATTTTTAAAAATGTTGATCGGCAGCTGCTGCCGCCATAGCACAAGGAACTATACTGTGTTACTGAAATTAATCTGTGGTAGTGATCTTATGACTGGCTGTGCTTCCTGCAGCAGCCATTTTGTGGCAGCCATTTTTCCCCTGCACCACTATGCCATATCACAGTGATGGCGAACCTTTTCAAGACCGAGTGCCCAAATTGCAACCCCAAACCCACTTATTTATCGCAAAGTGCCAACACGGCAATTTAATCTGAATACTGAGGTTTTAGTTTAGAAAAAACGGTTGGCTCTGAGGCATGTATTACTCGGGAGTAAGCTTGGTGGTAGTCGTGGTGGCTTTGCTTTGAAGCAACTGGTGCAACTCCTTCCAACAGGTAGAATCATGACCCTAGGAGGGTTTCTTACTCTGTGAAGCAAGCCCCATTGCTGGAAGTGTAAACTGAAGCTTACTCCCTGGTAAAAGGATCACACTTTTAGTTCTTCTCGTGATGAAAATCAGTGGGGTTTAACAGCACTTAACAGGGTTACCTAAGTACTGCCTCCCCCCAAAACTAGGGTCTTAGGTTTTAATGCTAATAATCGAGCTCCCAGCAAGCTCCTGTGGCCAGCTCTAGATGTGTGTGTGGGCCCTAGTTTGTGATGTGCCTACAGAGAGGGTTCTGAGGCCATCTCTGGCACTGCAAGCATAGGGTCTTCATTTATCACCGCCATATCACAGTGATGGCGAACCTTTTCAAGACCGAGTGCCCAAATTGCAACCCCAAACCCACTTATTTATCGCAAAGTGCCAACACGGCAATTTAATCTGAATACTGAGGTTTTAGTTTAGAAAAAACGGTTGGCTCTGAGGCATGCATTACTTGGAAGTAAGCTTGGTGGTAGTCGGTGGCTTTGCTTTGAAGCAACTGTGCAACTCTTCCAACAGGTGAATCATGACCCTAGGAGGGTTTACTCAGAAGCAAGCCCCATGTTAAAGGCAACCGAAGCTTACTCCCAGGTAAAAGGATCACACTTTTAGTTCTTCAAGATGAAAATCAGTAATAACAGCACTTAATAGGGTTACCTAAGTACTGCCTCCCCCCAAAACTAGGTCTTAGGTTTAATGCTAATAATCGAGCCCAGCAAGCTCCAGGCCAGCCTAGATGTGTGTGTGGGCTCTACTACAGTGCCCACAGAGGGCTCTGAGTTACTCTGGCACCCGTGCCATAGGTTCGCCATCACTGCCATATCAGAACTCCAAATGGGCCCCCAAGCTCAAAAAAGTTGGGGACTCTTGGGTTTGGGTGTTACAATAGGATCTGTCAGACATACAGTGCAATCCTATGCAGAATTATACCAGTCTGAGCCCAATGAAAAGAGTTGGTTTAGATTGGAGTAACTTTATTTAAGATTGCACTGTCAGCACCAGAAGGTGGATTATAGCTGGGTGATTCTGGAAGAGTTTTGACTTAACCTGATCACGTAGGTCGTCCTGAGCTCCTTGAAGAAAGGCTGGAGTGCCCATATAGAAGAAGTTCTACCGTAGGAGCAGCCCTACTTTGGCCTTTGGTTTTCTTGGGAAGAGAGCAGCTTGGAGATTTACGCTTTATTTGTAATTTTGCCTTTATTTGCAAATATGCTAAGAGAACACAGGTGGAGGCAAATGGAGATTCATTCGTACAAGGGCTGCCACTCCACATCAGCTTCCCAGAAATTAGGAGAGATTCCAAATCTCAAAAAGTTCCACCTTTCAGGCAGTTTTCAGGGCCCACATCTTCTTTTTCCCCATCCCAAAATCCCAAACTTCTATTTCTTCACACACACTGTGTTCTGCTTACATATTGATTTTTACACACCATTCAGATAAACCTATTGGGGCAATTTACTAACCACTGGCCCCAACCGATAACACATCTGCTGCCATTCTGAATTACTAGTATAGGAACGGTTAGCGGCCAGCAAATGCAATAGCTTTCCCCCTACCTGAGGAGAGTATAAGGTGATTTAAAACGTTCTAAACGAATAAATGGTTGTCCTGATGGATTACTCTGAAGCAGCTTGAAAGCATTCGCTTATCCTCTATCTTTGATGCAATCTTGAAGCAATTTTCAGTGTACTTGGAAAAGAACATCCTGTCTCTTTAACAGAAGAGGAATGGGATGTTATTTACCTCCATGACATTTAAAGCTTGCCCATTTCCTATTAAAGGTGTGGGACAAATTGTAATCTTATTTGTCTAACAAAGGGACAGGACATCTTTCTTCATGCCTTTTGGCAATCTGGTGTATCCTGAACATATAATCAGGTGGACGTTCCCCTTTAGTCTGGGGCCTTCGTGTTTTCCATGGTGGTGGGGAATCTCCTTATGGAAGCAACCACCTAGATTCTCTGCATACATTCTGCAGAGTGAATTATATCTGTCCCATACTTAGGGTTGACTTTTAGAGAAAAAAGTCCTGTCCTTTAACAGAGGCTTGCTGCAGGGAAATGAGTAGATGAAGCAGCAGTGGCGTAGGAGGTTAAGAGCTCATGTATCTAATCTGGAGGAACCGGGTTTGATTCCCAGCTCTGCCACCTGAGCTGTGGAGGCTTATCTGGGGAATTCAGATTAGCCTGTACACTCCCACACATGCCAGCTGGGTGACCTTGGGCTAGTCACAGCTTCTTGGAGCTCTCTCAGCCCCACCCACCTCACAGGGTGTTTGTTGTGAGGGGGGAAGGGCAAGGAGATTGTAAGACCCCTTGAGTCTCCTGTAGGAGAGAAAGGGGGGATATAAATCCAAACTCTTCTTCTTCTCCTCCTCCTCCTCCTCCTCCTCCTCCTCACATGGAGCTAAATCACATCATCTGGCAAATAATATCCCATTAAATCTATACTGAAGCGATAGCACAGTTTCTCCTCAGACCTGTGAGCAGTCCTATCCGAACAACATGGCTAATGTAGAAGCAACGACTGTATTTCACAAGTGTGGATGAAAGACAACAATAAGTTGCTTATGAAAGACATTTTTCTTGGATTCTTGGGTGTCTTACATTCCATGCAGTGAACCAACAACAAGCAGTGTGTCTGCACTATTGTGACTGCAGGGGTGTGTCAAGCCTTTGCTAGCTTTGACAGTGTTACGACAGCTGCCCTTTCCAGGCCAGAGATGTGCTGCACAGATAGCTGCAAATCAGGCTTCCTGCTCGTCAGCTTGTAAACGACACCACACCCCTGCTTCTTGACTTGTTTACCAGGAACTTGCACATCTCCACCCTACCATCTGAACCAATGGGAAGACGGCAAAGCATGTGATCTTGTGGCTGCAGCAGAGATTTCTCTGTGGATATACATGACAAGGCATGCTAGTAATACCCTTTCTACATGCTAGAAAATATAAGATTTCCCCCCCACCCTGCAACTTTGAGAACGATAAGATGGGAGTTTAAATTATTATTATTTTCTGTCAGCAATGGGAGGTAGATATTAGAGCAAAAGACTGTGGTCAGGGTCTGAGATGTGGGTATTGGAGGTGGCGGGCAATGCAAAACTTAGCACTAGACTTGAGGCCAGTGTTGAGCTCTGTACCATTTGGTCTGAGACACACATGTGCTTCAGAGGCTTGAAATTTTTCAGGATCGGGTTTAATAAACCCCTCAAAATTGAAAAATCCAGAAAACCCCCCATATGGGCGGGGGGGATTTCATCTTTTTTCATTTTTTTTTAAATTTCTGGGTCTTTTAAATGTGAATAATACAAACAAAAATGGTGCAAACCATAGTCACCAAGGCATATATAGCCCCTGATAAACCACTCCTCCATACATCTATCCAATTTCTTTTAAATCTGTCTACGCCTTTGGCTATCAGCTCATTCTCTGGCAGTTAATTCCACATTCCAGTCACTCTTCAGGCCTGTACGTTCCTGCCTCGATCACTAGTGTCACTTGAAAATTAATCACCTTCACTTTGAGACAAGCTTTGAGGAAGACTGAAGAAAAGCCAGGTGCACGGATGCACCTTGGCTGGAGCAGGGGGGGAAATCACTTCCCAAAAACATTGAAATTGGGGTAGATAATTCATGCAAAAGCCATCATAGTTTGCTGTTATGTAACTATAAACTGGAATTTGTTTCCTTCCCTTTTCCCACTAATAAACTGACTGTAACGAAGAGAGCAACCACAGGATGTTATTTTGACATAATAGCAAACTGGATTTTCTTTGAAAGCAGGGATTAGTGTCAGGCAGCCACCAAGTTTGAGAGGGGAAGTCTGACAGTGGTCCCCAGAGGGCAAATATGTGAATGGAGGGATTAAAGGTCATAAGGTACTTATCTCCTGCCACACACCCTTGCTATCATCAGCTGTGATGCGCTTTGTTAATGACCTTTCTCTCATGCTCTTCAGGTACATGTGTATACACTGCAAGGATGAATCACTTGCATGTCTTCAGCGTCCACAGACCCACCACGCCACTTACCATCTCCTTTGAAGGATGTCTCAGAGGATGTGCCTCCTTTAGACAGTCTCAGCTAATGATATAATGAAACCTAGATTTTATTAGGGGGAGGCAGGCACCTGTAGGATGCAGACTGTTTTCTCTTCCCAGTTTACACTCAAGACCTAACCACGTGAATTTTACATGTGACTACTGCAGGCACGTTTAGTCAGACATCAGTTGTCTGCAGACTAAACTAAAGGCCCTGGGTGGGTGGTTTTTGCTCCAGTGGCACCTGTCTGTGTAGACCAATGGAAGAAAAGGACCACTTGATCATTATGTGCTGCCACTGGAAAACAGCAAGGATGTGGCACCAAATATTCTGTTGCTGCACTGAACAGAAATATTTAGCCCAAGTCAGCCCCTGGTGTCATTAAGAGAACCAGCATGGTTTAGTGGTTAACAGAGGTGGATTCCAATCTGAGAACCGGGTTTGATTCCCCACTCCTCCACCTGAGTGGCAGAGGCTTATCTGGTGAACCACATGTGTTTCCGCACTCCTACATTCCTGCTGGGTGACCTTGGGTTAGTCACAGTTCTTCAGAACTTCGGAACTCTCTCAGCCCCGCCTACCTCACAAGGTATCTGTTGTGGGGAGAGGAAGGAAAGGAGCTTGTAAGCCACCTTGAGTCTCCTTACAGGAGAGAAAGGTGGGGTATAAATCCAAACTCATCATCTTCTTAACTTCAGCCTGATTCCATAGGTGACAAGTATCTTTCTTCTTGTTCTACTTCTTACAACTCTGCTGGTGGGTAGGATTGCTGAGTCACAGACTGCATTGAGAGAACCGAAGGAAGGTCCGCCTTGTGAAAAAGAGCCATTTTCGGCTGAATGACTCATTCCTTTCTGCAGAAGTTGCTTCCAGATCTGACAGACAAAAGTGTTCCTTCCTGCTTTCTGCTGCCCTCATTAATTGTCACTGACTTTTCATAATGCAGAACTTTGTCCCAACTTCCTCTTCCTTTCTTTGGGAAAAAAATATAGCAAAGCCACCCCCAACTCACTGCAGCTTCCTCAGCTACTCTGAAAACATTCTGAGAAAGTTACATTACCAAAATGTAGCATTGCCATCTTGGGATTGGAAATTCCTGGATATTTGTGGGTGGAGGAACCTCAGAGGGGTATTATGCCTCACTTTTCCACACAGCACACCTGTTGGGTGACCGTGGATCAGTCACAGTTCTTTCCGAACTCTCTCAGCCTCATCTGCCTCACAAGTTGTTGGCTGTGGAGGAAGGAAAGGAAGGAGTTTGCAAGCAGCTTTGAGACTCCTTAAAGCACAGGTGTCAAACTCGCGGCCCTCCAGGTGTTATGGACTACAGTTCCCACCATCCCCTGCCAGCATCTTCTCCAAGTCTGCCTAAAACTTAGGTTGTGCGATTCTTCCCCCTGAGTAAAGTTGCCAACTAGCCATGAAAAAAAAGTCCTATCCCTTTAATTAAATTCTTGTTGGAAGAAATGGACAGTTGAAGAGTTCATAGCATTTGGCTTTTTACCATCAATATTTAATATTATTGATATGTAATTGATATTTAATTAAAGATTAAGGTGTTTTTTTCCTCTGCCCAGCTCATTTTCATCCTCTGAGTTCCGCTGTAAGGATCTCCTGGGAAATGTAGGAAGTACAAGGAGGGTTCAGCTCCCCGTGGCAGACCTGAGAGCTTGCCACAGTGACATGCATTTCTGCCAGTGTGTAGGGGCAGCATAAGTATCTTCTTCTCCCCATGAGACACACAGGTTGTCTGAACATGTGCAAGGGGTTCCACCCTCTCCTCGCCCTTTGGGTTGTCAACTGACTTCAGAAATTCTTGGATTTGGGGGGACAGTGCTTGGGGAGGGTGGAGCATAGAGAGCTCAGAGAGGATATGTTATCACAGTGGTTCTCAACCTGTGTGGTCGCAGGCCTTTTGGGGGTCGAACAACCCTTTCCTAGAGGTTGCCTAAGACTCTCTGCATCAGTGTTCTCCATCTGTAAAATGGATAAATGTTAGGGTGGGTAGCGTGGTGGCCAAGTTTGCAGATGATACCAAATTATGTAGGGTGGTGAGAACCACAAAGGATTGCGAAGAGCTCCAATCGGACCTTGATAAATTAGGTGAGTGGGCTCAGAAATGGCAAATGCAGTTCAATGTAGCAAAATGTAAAGTGATGCACATAGGAGCAAAAAATCCAAACTTCACATACATCACTTACAGGGCCAGTGCTATCAGTCACAGACCAGGAAAGGGATTTAGGCGTCTTAGTTGATAGTTCCATGGGAATGTCAACTCAATGCATGGCAGCTGTGAAAAAGGCAAACTCTATGCTGGGGATCATTAGAAAAGGAATTGATAATAAAACTGCAAAGATTGTCATGCCCTTATATATGCCAGCAGTAAGCGACCAAGCACTTGGAGTAATTGCGTCCAGCTCTCATCACGCGCATCCCAAAAAAAGGATATTGAGGAGATAGAAAAAGTGCAGAGAAGGGCAACAAGGGATGATTGAGGGACTGTAAGCACCCTCTCCTAAGTGAGGAGAGGCTTTAAAAGGCGTTTGGGACTCCCTTTGGGGCTCTGGAGAGGAGGCATTGAGGGGGGATATGATTGAAGTCTATAAAATCATGCATGGGGTAGAAAGTCGCTGACAGAGAGAATTTTTTCTCTCTTTCTCACAACACTAGAACTAGGGGGCATCCATTGAAAATGCTGGGGGGAAGAATTAGGACTAACAAAAGGGAAACACTTCTTCACGGTGCGTGGGATTGGTGTTTGGAATATGCTGCCACAGGAGGTGGTGATGGCCACTAACCTGGATAGCCTCTTTAAAAGGCACTCCTGACAGATTTTATGGAGGAGAAGCTCTATTCATGGCTCCCAATCTTGATCCTCTTTGATCTGAGATTGCAAATGCCTTAACAGACCAGGTGATCGGGAGCAACAGCTGCAGAAGGCCATTGCGTTCACATCCTACATGTGAGCTCCCAAAGGCACCTGGTGGGCCACTGCGAGTAGCAGAGAGCTGGACTAGATGGACTTTGGTCTGATCCAGCTGGCTTGTTCTTATGTTCTTATGTTCTTATGGTTGGGGGTCACCACAACATGAGGAACTGTATTAAAGGGTCACGGCATTAGGAAGGTTGAGAATCACTGTGTTACCAGGTATTTATTCCCCAAACTTTATGGCATATCATAGAGTCCACCCAATTAGTCTCCGCATTCCTTCCATGTGCTATGCAGCATTTCTCATTTCACAAGTGTTCTCCAGTTGGAAGTTCCAGTCTTGGGGTGGAGTTGCAAGTCCACTCAATTGAAGCTGACATTTTCACCAAGGGAAGCTGATATCCGATGTCTGGAGGTCAGATGTAATGTCAGGAGTATTTTTGGGGTTGGCTAACCCGGTTCTTGTTCCATTTCTGGTTTGTATTCTTGCCTGTTCTGCTTCCATGTCAGGAGAATTCCAGGGCCCAGATGAAGGTTAGTAACCCTAGGAATGCAACCTCTACGAAAAATCAGTTCCACAGCCAATAGTGGCCATCAATTGTTTTTGCAGTCAAGATCACCATTTTATCCCTCACAAAGGCCAGGACAGCAATTTAAAAATGCCATTTTGTCCCCCTAGCCAGCCCTCCAATCAACCCCCCCATGTCCAGGGGTATGCCCAGTGGCGGGATCCAAAAATTTTAGTAACAGGTTCCCATGGTGGTGGAATTCAAACAGTGGCATAGTGGCAGTGGGGTGGGCGGGGCACAACGGGGGCCAGGTCGGGCATTCTGGGGGCGGGGCATTAATAATTTCTCTGTTACTGTAAAAAACTCTTACTGTAAAAAAAAAAGTTCCTAATTTCCAGCTGGTATCTTTCTGTCCAGAATTTAAACTCATTATAGCAAGTCCTATCGTCTACTGCCAACAGAAACAACTGTTTCTCCTCTAATTGACTGCCTGTCACTTAATACTTTCAAATACTTAATTTTGTTTCTAGAAATCAAAAGAAGGATACTTTCCTTAAACAAGGAACTTTACCCTATTTCTAAAACATGTTTTTAAAACAGCCCAACAGGGAGAATGATCCCGTTTTCTACCTTCGCTAACCAGCCACATAGGAAACAACAGGACTTAATGATTTTTGGACCTAATGGAATTTCTAGCGGAAAAGCAGATTAGTAACCCCCTCTTGGGCACACACAAAAAATTAGTAACCCACTCTCGGGAACTGGTGAGAACCTGCTGGATCCCACCTCTGTATATGCCTTCCTTAACTCCCAGGGGACAGCTGCCCTGCTTCATCCATTCCAACACTTTTAATAAAGAGGCCTTTATTAGAAGTACGCATGCATTGCATAACTGCCTGCACTTGGCAGGTCACTGAAGAAGCCAGCACCATGACACAACACATCACCGCCACTCCAAATAAAAGACAGTGCACTTTTTTTTCCACCTAGCAACAATGGATTGACCAATCCTGGCTGCAGCTTGTTGTCATAGCAACAGCTGCAGTTCTGATCCAATCAAAAAGCCAGGGCATCAGGAAGCTTATAAAGAAGAATGGGATGGTGTAGCTAACTTCCCCTCCTCCCTCCCTCCAGACCTGTACACGTGGCTGGCTTTGGGAAAATTCCACTGCGCTCTGGAGAAAAACATGCCCTGGATCCCTGTGTCATTATTCATTCCCCTGTACAGAGGATGGGCCAAGAAACGACATTATAAATAAATGGTTATGTTATATGATAAATGATTATGGTATTGAAACATTTTAAAAGCTGCTCTAAGCCTCCCTTTCTCTGCAGATATCAGGAAATAAAAGAGTGGGCTCTCCCCCGCCCCCCTTTGTTCCTGTCTCCTACATGCACAATGTTGTCATAACTTTTATGTTGTGATGCTGTTGAATTTCTAGGGCAGTTACGCTTGCATGGTTGTGTGGCTGTATGGCCCCCAAACTTACTGTTTTTTTGTATAGCAGTATCTTAACATTCCTAACAAAAGCTTGTATGTTCCTTCCAGGCATAAGTTTAGAAAGCTGAAAGTGATTCTCTGATGTGTAGGAAAAGACATGCACATTCTCATGACTTCTCTCAGGTATATCTGTTCCATGGGGCTGAGACAGATTAAAGTGAGATTTTTGATATACTGGACAAACTCCATTTTCTAACATTACTTTCACAAGATTGAAGTTGGTTCCCAGTTCCTTATTTGCATTTCCTAAGTGCCTGAATCCTGAGGACAATTTAAATGCTTTGCACCCCAAAGTAAAGTTTGGACCACAACATAACATACACGTCCACATTTCAGGGGACTCTGCCCTCCAAGGGGATGTTTGCTGGTTCCTGGTCCAAACTCCAGTTCTTGTGGCAACTGCTCCAAAGTGGGGTGCCCCAGGACAAATGCACACACAGGCACAGCTGCCCAAACACACACACACACCCTCTCGCGTGAAATCTTTGGACCACTCCAAACCTCACATTCCCACACTCCAGAGACTATCCCCTGCAAAAAGACATCCAGTGATGCCCGGTCCAAACACTGCTTCTGGCACTCTGAGCTTCCATTTGAGCTGCCGTCTGGAAGCCTGTATTGCAAAGAAGATTTGAATAAGGAACTGGAACAGCTGCATGCCCTCTGCACCCCAAAATATAGTCTGGACCACCATACATCATACACTTCCACTTTGGGAGGACTGTGTCCTCCAAGGGGCCGGATGCTAGTTCCTGTTTCACTGCTGCATCCAACTCTCCATTGCTTCTAGGTGGTGATCCAAATAGAAGCTTGTAGGGTCAGGACCAGTGTTTGGACCAGGCACCCTTGTATATCTTCTTGCAGGGGACTCTCACTGGAATGTTAGGGATGTGTGGTGTGAGGTAGTCCAAAGATTGTTTTGAGGTGGATCTGGGCCTCAGCGTCTGTAACCAGAGGCGTAGCAAGGAGGGAAAGCACCTGGTGCACTGGTGCGTCCTCTGCCCCTGCCCTGCTCCGGAACGCCCTCACCACACCCCCACAGGGGCGCACACCCAGTGCGTAGTGCACCCCCCGTCCCCTTGCAGCTACACCTCTGTCTGTAACTGCAGTTGTCCTGGAGGCACCCATTTTGAAGTAGCTGCCACAAGAACTGGGATCTGAGCCCCTGAATATGAGAGTGTATGATGTGTGGTAGTCCAACCCTTATTCACAGTGCAGAGGGCATGCAACTGTTCTAGCTCCTTATTAAAATCTCCTTAGCAATACAGGCTCCTTGGTGCTGACCCAAACGGAAGTTTGCAGTGCCAGAACCAGAGTCTGGACTGGGAACCATTGTATGCCTTCCTGCAGGGAACAGTTCTGAAGTGTGGGAATGCATGATGTGGGGTGGGCCAAAGATTGTTTCAGGATGCAGCCAGAACCCAGAGTTTGTAGGTGAACTTGTCCTGGGGGCAGCTCACACTGGAACATTTTAATGGGCACAGGCAGTGGTGGGATTCAGCAGGTTCGCACCACTTCGGCAGAACCAGTTGTTAAAATGCTTGTAAACAACCAGTTGTTAAATTATTTGAATCCCACCACTGGAACCAGTTGTTAAATTATTTGAATCCAACCACTGGACAGGCTTGGAGAGGGGAGAGATTATGTCCAAAATGTTTCCTTCCTTATAAAATAAAAAAATGAAACACTAATGTAGTAATAACAAATAACCGCTTGGAAGTGAGTCCTCCACCTTTGACAGACATGCCACAAAAGGGGCAAAGCTCAAAAGAGAAGAAAGGTTTCCTGCATCAGTGTTTCGGTTCTGTGTGCTGCTGCATTGCAGTACAGTGATTCAGCCAAACTAGTGATGATAGTGGAGCGTTGAATGGTTGTCCCTCTTTCTCTGCAAAGGTCTGGAGATTACAGACTGCTGCTACTGTGGCTTTCTAAGGGCTCAAATACCTGTTGGGACAGATTCTGGGGTTTGCAGTTGTCGCACTACAAGCGGTTGCACTAGTAACTGTTTTTCATAAGAAGAGCTCTGTTGGATCAGACCAAAGGCATCCAGGATCCTTATTTCCATAATGGCTAGCCAGGTGACTCTGCAAGTTCACAGACAAGGTGTGAAGCTGCCCCACGTGCTTCTTCTGAATATATACTGCCATTTAGCAATTTTCTACTTGTACATGTTTATCCCACTTTTCTTCTAAGGAGAAAAGAGCTGTAATCTCCCATTTTGTCTTCACAACAACCCTGTGAAGTAGGTTAGGCTGACAGAGAGTGACTGACTCAAGGTGTGACAGAGCTTTACGTCAGAGTGGAGATTTTATCGTGGGTCTCGCAGGTCATAATGGCTCAACATGATAGCTACTACATAATAGTGGCTTTCTAACCATGGCATCATAGCCATTGTTATGTCTGTTTTCACTAAACAAAACCTATTTGGAACTCTTTAAACAAAGGGCCATCGACCTACCCGTCTTGTGGTAAGGAATTCCGCATACTGGCCTGGATCTACCACAGAATGTTCACATACTCGAGGTGGGCCATTTCCTCTAATTTCCCTTTTCTATAGCAAACCTCATCCCCCTTTATGCACTTCCAAGAGGGGTCCCCTGACCACTAAGAGCCACATTTCAGCAGACATTTTCATTGGCGGGGTGGGGGGATGCTGCACTCTGTGGATGGAAATCCCTTCTGCCTGCGGAAACTTTCTAGCGATCCAAGACTCTAATTGTATGTTATGTAAGACTTTTTTCCCTTTTGTCTTAGCCACTGGCCATAAATTTTGCTGGCAAACGCAAAGACAGCCAGCGTGGTGTAGTGGTTAAGAGCAGGTGCACTTTAATCTGAAGAACCAGGTTCAATTCCCTGCTCTGCCACTTGAGCTGTGAAGGTTTATCTGGTGAACCAGACTGTTTTGTGCACACCAACACATGCCAGCTGGGTGAACTTGGGCTAGTCAGTTCTTTGGAGCTCTCTCAGCCCCACCCACCTCACACAGAGTGTTTGTTGGGGGGGGGGGGGGAAGGAGATTGTAAGCCCCTTTGAGTCTCCTTACAGGAGAGAAAGGGGGGATATAAATCCAACCCCTTCTTCTTTTCTTGTTCTTTATCCTCTTTCTCTATACTATGCACCTCACCACTAGCCTTTCTTAAGGAGGCTAGTACAGGCTCTTCCTAGCAGGATACTTACATATTGTGAATTGGATGAATGATGTCATTATGCAGGGATGATTCACGTAAACGGCCCACTCCTGCAAGCAGTGTTACACAGGAGTAACTAGTTTGAATGAGATTGCCTACTTCCTCCCCTTTACTGGCTCATGAAAGGAAGCAGGTAATCTTCAGATGAGTTGGTTGCTCCCATGATGCTCATGTGAGTAGAGAGATTGATCACACAGCATTTTTGTGCAAGGCACCCGCTGGCGTCTTGTCAGAACTAATTCTGCATGATCTGCTGTGCACTGTACCAACTTCTAGGCAAGTCACCAGAGGCAGCCACGAAGCTTTCTGAGTGGCCTCGGGCCCATCATTGTCTCTTAACCTGGCCAACCTCACAGGGTTGTTGATGTGAGAATAAAACAGAGGGGAAAATGTTTTAAGCTGTAAGGTAAAGCACCAGGTCATCACTGACCCTTGGGGTGATGTCACATCATGATTTTTATTGGGAATACTATGTTCACAAGGTGGTTTGCCGTTTCCTTCTCCAGTTATCTACACTTTACCTCCAGCGAGCTGGGTACTAATTTTACTGACTTTGGAAGGATGGAAGACTGAGTCAACCTTGAGCCGATTGCCTGAAACCAATTTCTGGTCGGAACTGAACTCAGCTTGTGAGGCAGAGCTTTGACTGCCAAACTGTTGCTTACCACTCTGCCCCACAAATGTCTCCACTATAATCCGATAGCATAGTATAAATATCTAAGTGAAATGTAGACTACATTCTCAAGGATATTGTGGCAACGGGATGCATCCAGCAGTTAGAAGGGCTGGGAAATTCCTGAGGATTTAGGGGGTGATGCCTGGCCTGGGCAGGATTTGAGAGGGGAGGGATGTCAGTAGGGTATGATGCCAAAGAGTCCACCCTCCAACCAAAGCAGCCATTTTGTCCAAGAGACCTGGAGATCAGTTGTTCCGGGAGAACTCAAGTCCCCACTTAGGAGGCTGGCAAACCTAGCGGTGGATCACAAACTTTTTGAAGCAAGACCTACTTCTAAACCAACCAACCCCCAGGTTGAGAACCACTGTTCTATACCAACCTGCACACAGCCCATCACAATGGAGCAAAGGAGTAGGGTTGCAATACTCCAAGTATGGCCTGGCGTTCTCCTGAAATTACAACTGATCATCAGGCTACAGAGATCAGTTCTTGAGGAGAAAATGGTAGCTTCAAAGGATGGACTGTATATCACTCCCCTGCAGAGCTCCCTTTCCTCCGGGAACCCTGCCCTCCTCAGAGTCTGCTCCTGAAAGTCAGGAATGTGGTAAGCCAAAGTTGGCAGGCCTAGAAATTTCATAGGAGTGAATGCTGAATACTTCCTATTTAATTTTTCATGTTTAGTGCTGATAAACTGCTTGATTACTAAGAATTACGAAGCAGAATTACTAAGCAACACACTGTAGGCTTAAGTGGAGGCCAAATTTGCTGTTTTGTAACCCTTCAAGTGCATTTAGTTGCTAAAGTCCTCAGAACCATTGTTTTAAGGGGCGATTTGTTTTTGCACAGGGCTTCTCTTTCCCTCATGAAATGCATATTTGTAAAAACTGCTTAGACAGAACAGCCATTTGGGTACATCTTACTTTTACTCCGATAGTTTTTAATTTTTCCCACCCCATAATTCCAACTGAAGGCAGATCGTCTAATAAAGACATATGTTGCATAGTCCCATAAGTCCAACTTGAAGAGAGAGAGAGAAAACTGCCCTTCCAAAGAAAGCTTCTCCAAGCTTCTCTCCCCTTCCCCTCCCCCAAACCTAAACATGGGAAGGTAGCAATGACAGGCCTTCCACCCGTGCACATGCGCACTGGGTTACTGCGGCACAACGATCGTTGGGCAGACCGGTTGGAACCGGTTGGAACCAGATCACTCCGGCCTTCAACTACCCCTCCCATCGACGGCAAGAGCAACTGCGACACAAACGGGCTTTTTTCTTGTCGTGACTCGCCTTTTGTATCCCTCCGCGCTGGGCGTCCCTCCCCCCTTCGTCTCTACTACTTTGCGATGCTGTTAAACATGGCGGATCGGGGGCGGTGGGGGGGGGGATAGGCGTAATTGTCACATAATCTGTTCAACAGTACACGTTAAATATACTTAGTGAGGGTGAGAGATGAGGAAGGGGCCTCAGAGCATGACTGTTAGATCGAAAGACCAATTTTATACCCTTTTTTTGTTGGTATGAACGCTTCATTTGGAGGAAGCTTTTTTGTTGGGGGAAGGGTGGGAGGCCAGGAAGAAAGAAACCACATTTTATTTAAAATGTATTTTCAAGTGAATCTTTATTGAAGCTGCTTTTAAATACCACTCCCCCCCCCTTCAGTAATAGTAATTAAAAGAGTCCACAGAGTTTTTGAGGGCACGCCATCGATTATAGGTTATAAATATAGCCAGTCATGCCTGTTTTGAGTATTTTTGGGGCTGGAAAAGTTGTACAAGGCAGTATACACCCGATTCTTCAAACAAGTAAAAGCAGCAACGCACGACGACTATACATCAACTGTGTCGGAAATAATTTAGTTTTAAGTGGGAGAATTAAGTGGAGGGAATGTTGCACACAGTAAATCTGACATCTGAGGAGTAAATCTGAAAATACGTAAACGACAGAAATTTAAAAAAGATTTAGAAAAGCGTTCAGGATGGCGCGGGTAAATTACTCCCATCACAAAGGCCACTTTAATCCCGTTCTTTTAGCACGATTGTTACGAGTCTCTTATGTAACGTTAGGTTAAAAAAACTGATCGCCAAAGTTCGAACCAACCCTTTGGTTTTTGACCATCACGAGGCTCTTAAAAAGGGGTCTTCCTTTAACGGCTAAAATGAAGGTTCACCTGGAATAAAAATAAAAGATGTTTTGTTCCTCCTCCAGTTGTAAACTCTATTAAGATTGGGAGTATGATACAATATTCAATTTATTAGAATTATACCTATTAAAATAGTACAATAGTCACAGAATGCTTTTGAGGGATAGTCCTGTATGTAAAAAGTAGGGGCTGGCCTTTCTGGTGTTTGTTATTATTTGAAACAGTTGTTACCGATTTTTTGCTTTCCTGCCTACACAGGCAAGGATTTTTTTTAATCTCCAAAGGCCATTTCAAAAGCATATTGTTCCATTTTATGCAGTGGAACCACAGAACCTGTCTATTATGAAATCAACGTTTATCTAAATAAAATGTACAAGTTTTTATTCAGACATGAGGTTGAATAGGCCTTCTCTAACACATTGGGCGGGGGGGGGGGATCTTTTTCCCCTAGTGTTTGACATAAAAAAGCACAACTAACCAAAACCTCTGTTGATCTAATTAATACCGAAATAATTTCTGATCAAGATTACCTGGCCTTCTTCCCCAGT
Source organism: Sphaerodactylus townsendi (assembly GCF_021028975.2). Lineage (NCBI taxonomy): Eukaryota > Metazoa > Chordata > Lepidosauria > Squamata > Sphaerodactylidae > Sphaerodactylus > Sphaerodactylus townsendi. The sequence goes on along the minus strand of NC_059425.1, from coordinate 24,797,783 downwards.
TCTTATTTACTGACTCCATTACTTTTGTCAAAATGCAGTTTTAAGTGGAACCTTCATTTAAAAAGTTCACCCTGCAAAATGCAAAAAAAAACCCTTTTAAAGAATTTTAATATCCATTATTTCCAGCAATGGATTAGCATTTTTAAAATATGAAACATTGGTAGGAACTATATTTTGCGATATGTAAAACAGCTTAGGAGAGAGGGGCGGAAGGATTATTTACATTCCTTTGAGTAAGACTGTCTCTGGCTATAAATACGTGTCTCCGCCCTTGTCTTGTTAGAGCTGCAGGGACAGCGAGGTGGAGGGTGATGGGGGACAAGATTCTAAAAGCGAAGGGAAAGCTTAGTACTAGTTTGCTAACTATAACTAGTATTTTAGAGGCAGCCGAAGAGATTTTACTAAAATATTCTTTATACTTCCATAACTACTAAAAAGGTCTACTTAACTAGGAGTCTTTTATGAAGAAATTGTTAGGCAATGCTATGATTAAAAGACAGATTTGAAGAAAATAGAAGTCTGAAGAAAATCTTAAAGCAGAATAAATCGTTGATAGGTGGACTTTATTAAAGTCCCTTAAAAATTTAAATTGAAAATTAAACTATTGGTGATACTAAAGGGAAGCAAGAAAATTCCTGAAGATAGAAAAAAAGGAAGATTAAATGAAGATGAAAGTAGGAATATGAATTTACTATTTAAGACGTATTCCTGCTTTAAAATAATTGAAGATTAAAGCTGGATGAAAAGGAAGATTAACGTAGGAGCATGAGTTTGCTATTTAAGCTGTATTCATGCTTTAAATAAATTGAAGATTATTTCTGGATGAAAAGAAATGCGAAAAGTTAGATGTATATGAAGTCTGCTTCAAGCAGAGTGAAAATGAAGAGAAAAACTGAAGGCTTTACTTTAAAAATCAGCTAAGGTTTGATTTTTAAAAAGTATTAAGTTTCGTTACTGAAACTAGAAAAACAAGATGGGGAAGACTTCAAAAGAGGAATGACCTAGAAGAGAGAAAAGGTTAGAGGACAACTTAGAAGAGGATCCAGGAAGAGGAGGGGGGGGAAGAGGAACAAACATCGTTCAACTGCAGCACATGAAAAGATAGAGAAGGGAAGAAAGGACAATATAATTACAAAACAGAAATGATAATGGCTACTTCTGATTGCAGTTTAGCTTGGGCTTTACTAAGGAAACCACCCGAGATTACATGTGACCATTGTAGTAGCTTCTCTTTAAGGACTTTTGTGTAACCTTTTCTGCTCTTTCTGATGGATGAAGTGGGAAGGATTTTCGTAACGTGTGTAGCCTAGATATCAAAGAACTAAAATAAGTCTCTTTAACAGTTGGCTACGGAAGGTGCTGGTGGAGTCATACTCTGAAATTAGGAAGCCAGGCATGCGAGGAGCCAGTTCAAATTGGTGAAGCTTGAAGGAACAGGTCGTGAAAACAAGAAGCCGAGGAAGAGAAGGGAAGAATCTTAGTTTAGAAGCCCTCTAGTTGAAGAAGCCTTCGGGGGAAACCAAGAAGGGGGGAATGAGTGAAGAATATAGAAGAATGGAAGCGGCTCTGTAGTTGATAATCCAGTTCTATCAAAAGCTTTCTACAGTCATCTTTACAAGTCTTATAAATGGGTTTGTATTACAGGGTGGGGAGAGGAGTTGTGTTGTAGGTCTCTTTCTTTGCAGGCATATTTTATTCGTTGCGTCTTGCTGGGATGGGCAGTCTACGGAGGCCTGGTCTGTGTATATCGTCTTCCTGAGGTTAGAAATGTTCCTTTGTCGCCGTACCTAGTGTTTGTGGCTGTAACTGCCCCAGAATGGGAAAGTGGATCATGGAGAACAGAGAAGACAACAGCTAGTGGCAAAACCACCCGCAAAGGGTGAGAATACGTTTTGTAGTTGTGGATGTTACCTTGTGGGGAGGGTGGGCAGCAAAATGTTGAGTTTTTGTCCCCTCAGGTACGCATATGTGTAGAGCCAAAGGAGTTCCAGTGTGTAAAAAAGAAAGGATTTGAGGACTTGCTGGTGGCAGTGCTTAGAAAGGTGACTTTTTTCTGGCCCCTTGTAGTGGAGAAGGAGAAAGAAGTATTGATCAAATCCATTGTACTGGGTCTAGAACTCCATTTCTCTCCAAGTGTTAAGTATACAAAATCTTAAATAATACTAGTGTTTACTGGATGGGGGAGGGTAAGGGGATAAAACTAGTTTTTTTTCTAGACTCTATCTGCAGATACTGTAGCAGCCCCTGGTGGCTTGGTTTTAGAAGTGTGCTCCTGCAATACTGTGGCAATCCTCAGAGGTTGGAGTTACTTTTCCTTGGAAGAAAGCACAGTTCCTAAAGTTGGAGTATGTGTTGAGTCGTGGTCGAACAGCTGGGAACTTGAAAGTTAAGTTGTTTCTAGCAAAAAATTACTTGTGTTAACTGTGATTTGGGAGGGGACATCCTTCTTTTACAGATGATTGGGGGGAAGGGGGTTGATAACTTTATTTTCAGACTCTTCCCAGAATATCATTACTTTAAGACTGGAAAAAAAGAATATTGAACTTCTAGCCTGGCAAGTAATTCTTGGCATCCTTAATGGAAAATATTCAAAAGGAATTTTGGGGTATAAATAAACAGAATTGACACTGAGGAATAACGAAAGCTTTGTTTATATTGGCAAAATTTGCTAATGGATTTCCAGCAAAACAGCAAAGATATTGAGGCTAGTGGCACTGACATGACTTGCTAATTGTTGATTTTGGGCTGGGGTTGAAAGTTTCCATTTTTAGATACAGTGGTGTGTGGCTCTCTTCTTTTTGGCATTTTTCCAGGTGCTTAAAATAATGCTACTGTAGAGACTTCAGGGAGAAAGAAGGTCTTAATGATCCTGGTGTGACTCCTGATGGTAGCTTGTGTAATTTTGCAAGTAAGATTCTGCTTTTGCTTAATTGAAAATGAGTCTTTTGAGTCCAAGAATTACATGCTTATTTTGTATGAGTGATTCTGAAACATGTATGTAGTTTTTTGGGGGAAACATTAATGGAAATATTTAAATAGTTAATGTAAGCAGAATAATATTCACAATTAAAAATGATAAATTTCATGTAATGCTTTAGCTTGATTGTGTCTTGTGTTATGTCTGTGGGTGGGTGTGGTGTGGGGAACAACTCTTTTGTCTATAGACCTTTTTCAGATCTGCATTCAGAAATCTAGCCTCAAGGAGCCTGGGAAAATCATGTCATCTAAGCAGAGGGAGCAGCTTCTTGGTGAATGATAAGTAAAGGCAGAAAAATTCTAAAATTCCTTAATCGATGGAAAAGATCTGAGATGTTAACATGAAAATCCAGTATCAACAAACAGGGGGAAAAATTCCACAAACCAGTGAGCCAGTGAAACAGGCAAATTTGAAGTTTATGGATAATGAAATACCATAATTGTCTGTGAAATTTCAAAAAGTTCTATGCAATAAGAATCCAGCAGTGAGAAATCAGTTATCTGCAATGCTGTATTTAAATTGAAAAGGAAACCTCAAGGGGAAAATCAGCAAACATGCTTCATTCCAAAATATTCATAAATCTTAATGGAATTTGAGAGAATAATGCAAACTACGCTAGTGTTGGATGGACAGTCTGTTGGATTTGTGAGGAGAGGCGGCTTGTGCTGTGTTCGTTGTTTACCTCAGACAGGTGGTCAGCACTTCTAAGGAGAGGAATCTTCATTCCATCTGGGAGCCATTTAAATGAGCAAGCGTCTGTTACAGATAAGTTTTATAAATTCTACTAGCACTGCATGTCAGGCTAAGGTGGGTTTTTAAACTTGTTTCAGGGTGGTGTTGGCTAAGTTGTAGAAGTTTTAAGACATCTTGCACTGGCCTTTGAGATTGTCTGTAAGATTGTGTAGTGGGGTTGTCTCTGACCCCCTCCCCATTGACTTGAGAGTTACTCTTCTACATGAAGCAAAAATAGCTTAATGCTCTGTGCATATGGTCTAAATTGTTTTGCCCACTTGATGTATGTAAACCACTACATGTGGAACTAACAAAAATGCCAGGCAGTGCAAAATCATCCTCTTGGAGGCTACTGTAAATGCACTCTTTGCCAAGAGATTTTGTAAGCAAAGTAAATAAGCTTTTTGTCATAATATTAAAATATTTGCAACCCCCCTGCAAGTTAAAATTCACATTACGTCTCTTAATAAAATTACTGATGTTGTCCAATAATAGAAAGTTGTCTTCATTTTAAATAAAATGTGCTGTTGTTGGTAGTTGTTTGTGCATAGATCTGGGGCCTTTGGAAGGGGGGAATTCTTCTTGATCTTTCAGACTCTTTCTCCGGGAACAAGACAAGAGCAGAAATTGAATGGAAGACTGATTCTCTAAATCAGGCAGGAAAATCTATGCAAAATACTTTTTCTTCCTTTCTTCACCATTGAGACAAATCATAGACACAGGGATTTGGCAGTAGAAATCCTGTAACTAAGAAAAATGCTTTGAACATGAGACAGTATCTAAAGTGAATTAAACTAGACCAGTGGGGAAAAACCTGTCAGTTTGGGGTAAGTAAAGTAGTGAATAATGCATTAAAGCTGAAGAAGCTCTTGTTCATTCTTGAGTTTCTGCTCTGATTTTACTGGGGAAAACATTTAAGTGCAGTTAAAACTAAAAATAACACTTGTCAGTCCGTGTGTAGAATTTTTTGCATGCCATTTAAACATGCTTGCATTCATTCCCTGTACAGCTAGCAATATCATCTTGCCAGTTAACATCATGGCAGTTCTGAGGGGGTGGCAAAACATGGGGCAGTGTTAAGTGCTTTTTTAAGAATCTTCAACTCATAATGTGTAGATCCTAACTCATTGAAAATTCAGGAAGATTAACTCTCCTGTTGTCGCACTTTGTGTGTGTCCTGTGAAGCCCTTGTAGTGAGGTGCTCATAGTTATCCACAAGTACAAAGTTTTACAGGGTGGGGGTGGGGCTTACTCTGTTCTAGTTTTCTTTTTTACAGACTTCACAGAGATTACCGTGTCTGAAGCAGATCTGTTCAGTTGGCAAGTAATAAGCAGTGTGCTTGATCTGCTTGTGTAGAGCGTATGAATCGACTTTCCATTTAAGTGTGGAGTAGTGTTTGTTGAAGAAAAATTCAGCTGAGTGACAAATGCCTGTGGGTTGAAAGATGTTCTTTTACCTGTTGAGTAAAACCACTGCAGTTTAAACGGCTATGTTGACTAAGAGGCACATGTATGTGACTATACTTCTTTAGGTAACATCCATTTTTGTTTTTACTTTGGTAGTGGGGGTGGGAAGGGAGTACTTAAGCCTTTAGTCTCTTCCAGATGCATCTTAAGAGATCAGTGACAAGAAATATAAACTTCTAAACCAACAAAGCTTCAAGAAATTTAACTGGCAAGTGAATTTAACAATCTACAAGCCAATGACAGTTCTTGGTGCAATGCTTCTGTATGGGTTTCTTCTGGTTTCTTAACAGTTTTGTCCAAGGAAACACATCACCCAAATAAGCCATGTCTTCATGATGAGGAAAGAAGTCACATCAGTAAGAATAGCTATTTTAAAACACATTTTAACCAACTTTATGTGGGATTGCTGGGGGAAGGGTTGGGGATAAAATAGTGCGTTTAGATTGCTTTTCACAGACCAGAAGGACCGGCCAGAAACAAAAGCTCACACTTCAGTGGACAAAAAACAGGTGAACTATCTTTTTTTCTGCTTACCCAAAGTTATAAGCCCATTAAAAACTTGAAAATTGGAAAGACTTTATTCAGTCTGTTCCTTTCCTGTAAATTAAAATGTTATACCCAGCTACATGCTGAAATTGCGATTAGCTTGATGCAATTTGCTTCATGCTGGTTGAAATGCAACCTTGAAATTGAAATGTGTGTTGGGAGCATGGGTTGAGACCTGTTTTGTTTAAGACATTACAAGTTTCTCCATGCAAAGACAAGGCTTTTTATATTATGGGCCTCAAATGTCTTGTGACAAGTCAAAGTGACAATTGAACTGATGTAACAGTTTATAAAGCTTATGTAAAAATGGCTTTATATGGCCTTAAAAGGCCTCAAAGATGCCCTTTGCAGTAACTCTGCATCAGGCAGCAAAACTTTTTGTAGCCATGGTAGTACTAACTCCTAGACCATGGTCTACATTATGGTGGGGAGAAGGGCAGGAATTGTGCCACAACCAGTTTTTTTTCCTAAGAATTTTCCAGAAATGGCCGCTGAGTTCATAGCTCAGACACTAAACAGTGTTGACTCCTTGCTAAAGCTTGGATCCTGTCCAGTGCTGCTGTTCTCAAGGTAAAATATTAAAACATGAACTTAAACTAGATTTAGTGGAGAGCATATCTTGCCTGTACCTAGTAACATAAGACTCTTTAACGTCATATTTGAAGGAAAGTAACATTTAAAACTGATAAAAGGTATGACAGGCTAAGATTCATAACTACATCTAAATGCTTGGTTTATCATTAAATACATACGTGTTTGCGTGTCTGTTGAGGGACATCTGGGTGGGCATCCGTACGGGAACAGTCTTGTGTAACAGGAGCAGTTTAGCCTAGGTGGCTTGCGGGTGGGAAAGTTTGTTGCAACTATGTGCTAAGACTTTTTCAGGTCACTTTAAGTGGTCAGAAGTGGAGGCTTGTGAAGCAGACTTCTTCATAACTCTTTTAAGGTTTTTCTTTTCCTGAGAGAACAATCTGTTTTCTCAGGTTTTGCTTTTCACCTTGTTGCATTACTAAAAAAAAAGCAAAAGACACTGGTGGTTGGCACTCCTGGTTTCCAGGATGGGGTTCAAGTCCCTACAGTGTCCTTGCTTTCTGGTAATTGCACCTGGTATGTTCCATATTCTGGTTAAGTACTGAGTAACTGAAAACTCTCTCTCAGCCCTTAAGATTTTTTAGCTGCAACCATCATCCTAAGACATCAGAGCTGGTCCTTGGTTCTCCAGCATAGAGACTGAAGAGCAATGAGCCCACTTCAAAGGAGCTGTCATGCTGCCCTAGTTTTATGTGACTATGCTAAATCATGTGGGAATTCCCCAGTGCAGTATTCCCCATCCACCAACACTATAGGTCCATTTGGATCTTGTTTTGTTCCCCAAGCAAATCTGTTTTTGGTGCCCTGTGCCCGGCCAGAACAGAGTAGAGAGTCACAAGCAAGGTTTAACTTTAACAGTTCAAACAAAAGGTTTAATATTTGGAAGAATGGAGATCCTAACTCCTCCCAGGATCTGCTTAAAATAAAGTACTTGCTTGACTGGACAGCAGAAGCTGTAGACTTTTGTTCTTGCTTTGACTGCTTCCAGGAAAGTCCACTTCTTTAAGTTCTTTAAGTCTTTATCAGGCTGCTATTCTCTAAACCTCAACTTTGTGCTCTTGGTACACCTTTGACTTGTGCTCTCTGTACACCTTGACGTGGCAAAATACTTCTGCCTTCTAACTCCTTGGGCACCTGTACTGAACTGAGTTAAACAGGAGCATTGCTGGGAGATAACAGACTACCTCTTGGGAAACTTCTTAAAGGGACAGGGGCTAACTAAAATTCCCTCCCTTTGGAGACTATACAGAGGACTAAACCCATGCTATCTATGGGAAACTGATACTTAATAATGAAAATAATAAAGGCTTCTGTGGGGGCATGGCAGATCTAGTGCAATCATGCTATTGGTGCGTATAGCAATCTGAAGAACAGTTACAAATGTCTAAAATACAAATTGACCTTAAGTAGAAAGCAGCTGATTCAAGAGAGTTACTTTAGTAAAAGACTATAATGTTGCTGCTTTGATAGTAATGAACTGAGGAGTGAATCCATTCTCTATATTGACGCTTGAGTGAGAAAGCTTTGTCCTAACAGTTAACTGTCAGATGAATATTGCCTTGGATTTACCACAGAACTAGAAAAGTCTGCTGTAGTAACTGGGGATTGCTTCTGCAGGTTAGTGATCCTCCATAGCTTTTATTTCATTGCCATAGGCCCCTTCCGCACACGCAAAATAATGTGTTTTCAAACCACTTTCACAACTGTTTGCAAGTGGATTTTGCTATTCCGCACAGCTTTAAAGAGCACTGAAAGCAGTTTGAAAGTGCATTATTCTGCATGTGCGCAATAAGCCATAGTGAATACAGATGTATTTGAAATGGCAAAAAAGCAACAGCATCACAGTTTTCCTTGTACTTTATGCACCCCCATCTCATGGCTGCCATAGTCAAGAGCAGGGCTGGGGTGAAGAGAAAGATCAAAGTCACTACCAGAAGTGACCCAGGCTACGCTATATAGTGTTTTTTAATAGGTCAGGACCTTGTTTGCATTCTGTACAGCCAGAGGGCAGCCATGGGAACTATTTCCCAAAGCTCTGCAGATCTGGATTAGAACCACAGCAGAGGAGGAGGAAGGAAGGGTTTGCTGATTTCCTACCCCAAAATGGTCTTGCAGGGAGGGCACATTTTGGAGTTTGCATGTGCAGGAATGCTACAAAGCAGCTCTCCAGTGCAGTTTTGGGATTGGACAATGACAAGGGGAAAGAGGAAAAACTCCTTGTCGTCATCCTTCACCACGATTGAAATCTGACCCTTGAATGCAGTAAAAATTGTAGCTGCCGTCTGCCTGCAGGGTTGAGAAAAGAATGATGAAAGTCACTTTGGGGAGAAGTGCACTGCAAGGAGGAAGTACAATTAATTATGGAAGGCACTAAGATTGCAGAGTATTGTTTTTTTTTAAATTCCAGGTGGTAGGTTGGATCTTGGAAAAAAAATACCAGTGTTGGCGTAACTTTGGCCTGACCTGTCTACCAATTCCTACCAGCATGTGTATGGGGAGACCCACCTCCCACCAAAAGGTGGGAGCTAATCTGGGGGCTTGTAACAGGACAGGTGTGGTTTCCATGTGTTTCAGCCCTGATGGAAGAAATTGTTCCAGAGAAGGTACCTGACAAGACAAATTGCCTCTTTTGGAAAGGGGATGCGCCCCAGACCATGAGGGAAGATGCCAAACTAGTATTCTGAGTACAGGCTGACTGAGGCCTAAACTTGCTTACTTCTGTCAGTATTTTCTTTTGCTTGGCCTTCTGTGCAGGAAATGTTAACTTCTCTGTCTCTTCCAGAGAGTAGTAACAAGCTAGATAGCGAGCCTTTAACAAAAATAGGGTGTTCCTTTTGTAGCAGGAACAAAGTACACATTGAGCACAGCAGTTCACTTCTCTTCTCCCTCCACCCCAAGTACATGAGAGGCATGGGAACTCTGAAGAAAGCAGGGGGGAGGGGGGGTCACTACAAACTGAAGCATTTTCTCCTCTAAAAACTGAGGGGTCCCTAAGGCTGCTATTTGGATGAAAAGTAGCATAGCAGAGCTTCCTTATTGAAACTGGAAGAGGCGGATCGGCGCTGCTGGTGTTGTTAGATCTTACCACAGCGTTTGATGTGGTTGACCACGACCTTTTGACCCACCGCCTGGCCGCTTCTGGGGTGCGGGGCACTGTCCTTCAGTGGATTGCCTCGTTTCTCCGGGACCGGGGTCAGCAAGTGTGGTGTGGGGACCAAGCTTCCCGGAGGTGCCCACTCCATTGTGGTGTACTTGCCCTCAGGGGCACCGCTGTTGTCCTGGGCCATTATTTAACATCTATATGCAATCCCTTGTGCTCAGTTGGTAATGAGCTTTGGGCTGACTACCAATCATCAGTACTGCTGATGACACTCCAGCTCATCTCTGCTTCGATGGAGAGGGGAACGATGGCCCTTCCAAGGCTCTCCAGCATTGTTTGGAGGTTGTTGCCTGGTTGGTTGAAGCAGGGCAGGTTCAACCTGAACCCGTCAAAGACGGAGATCTTCCTGGCTGAGGCAGCGAGGGGGGTAGGATCTCCAGCCGGCGACATGGGCGAGAGGGCTACATTGGCACCTGACCTCCCCTCCGTTTGTAGCACTGGGGGGTCCCACCTTGGATTCGTCTCTTTCAATGGAGACCCCAGGTATTGGGCTCCAAGGTGTAACTCCAGTTGCGCTTTGCCTTTTCCATCTGCTTGAAGCCCGGCGGCTGGCCCTCTTCCTCTCTCCCATCCTGGATCTGTGCCACCGTGGATCCACGCAACGGGTCACCTCCAGACTGGATTATTGCAACTTCGCTCCTAATGCAGGCCTTCCCTTCCGCCGTGATCTCGGAAATTAAAATTGGTTCAGGAATGCGGCGGCACGCTTGCTCACAGGAGGTGATTACCCGCCAGAGACCAGATCTCCCCTGTGCTGTGCCACTCTGCACCTTTTTTTTTTTTTTTTTTCACCGATTGAATTCGAATCATTTTCAAGGTGTTGGTTTTGACCTTTATAGGCCTTCAAGGCACTGGGTTACCCTATATGTCCTAAATCGGCCTTGCGCTCAGTAGAGGCAAATTTACTGGTGATCCCTGGCTCTCAATGATGCGGGTTGGCCTTCACCTCGGGCCCAGAGCGCTTTACAGCTCTGGCCCCTGCCTGGTGGAACACTCTTCACTCCAGCTAACTTTGAGGGCCCTCTTCAAGGGAGTCTTAATAATGAATTCTCTAGAGGGCCTGCAAGATCGGAGCTTCATTCCACCCGGGCCTTTCGGAGCCCGGGCCAGCTGATGCCCCCCCCCCCCACTTTCTAAAATCTGTGGACCCTGCTGACCCCCTCCCTCTGGCACCTCCCCCCCCTCTTTTGCTTAGGGGACCATTCTGCAGTAGGAGGCGCCATCGGTAATTTTGATAGATGCTGCATTTTAATGAAGGGCTTCGATTTTTTTTAACTTATAGAGCCATATTTAATAACTATTTAAAATTTTTGATTTTATTTGTGCTCTATCTATTTGTTTGTTCGCCGCCCTGAGCCCTTCGGGGGAGGGCGGTTTATAAATATAATAAATAATAATAATAATCCCCCCTTTCTCTCCTGTAAAGAGACTCAAAAGGAGCTTACAAACTCCTTTCCCTCCCCCCCCCCCCACAACAAACACCCTGTGAGGTGTTGTGGGGTTTAAGAACATAAGAACATAAGAACAAGCCAGCTGGATCAGACCAGAGTCCATCTAGTCCAGCTTTCTGCTACTCGCAGTGGCCCACCAGGTGCCTTTGGGAGCTCACATGCAGGATGTGAACGCAATGGCCTTCTGCGGCTGTTGCTCCCAAGCACCTGGACTGTTAAGGCATTTGCAATCTCAGATCAAGAGGGGACTCAAGATTGGTACGCCCATAATCGAGCTCTCTCCTCCATAAATCTGACATCCGTGAAGCCCCTTTTAAAGCTATCCAGGTTAGTGGCCATCACCACCTCCTGTGGCAGCATATTCCAAACACCAATCACACGTTGCGTGAAGAAGGTGATTTCCTTTGATTAGTCCTGTATTCTTCCCCCAGCATTTTTTGAGAGGAGATGCCCCCTGGTTCTAGTATTGTGAGAAAGAGAGAAAAATTTCTCTCTGTCAACATTTTCTACCCCAGCATAATTTTATAGACTTCAATCCGCATATCCCCCCCCTCAGGACGTCTCCTCCCTCCCAAGCTTCAGGAAGAAGTCCCAAACGCTTGCAATGACTCTCCTCTCAGGAAGGTGCTCCAGTCCCCTCAATCCTCATCCTCAAGGTTGCCCCTTCTCTGCACTTTTTTCTATCCTCTTCGTATGCCCTTTTGAGATGTAGCTGACCAGAACTGGACACAGTACTCCAAAGGTGCTGGCCACGCACTTACCAGCCAGCTTCATATATGGGGCATGACAATCTTTGCAGTTTTATTCTCAATTCCTTTCCTAATTATCCCCAACATAGAGTTTGCCTTTTTCGCAGCTGCCATGCATTGAGTTGACATTCCCATGGAACTATCAACTAAGACGCCCAAATCCCTTTCCTGGTCTGTGACTGATAGCACTGACCCCTGTAGCGTGTATGTGAAGTTTGGATTTTTGCCCCTAAGTGTGCACCTTCTCACTTTGGCATTCGCTGCTAAGGGTTGGCTCCGGAAAGCGCTTCCCGGCGTGGAAATAGGTCGACGAGCATTTTCTCCTGACGTTTCACCTGTATCTGCAGCTGGCATCTTCAGAGGATCCTCTGAAGATGCCAGCCGCAGATACAGGTGAAACATCAGGAAAAAATGCTACTTGACCACGGCCATACAGCCCGGAAATCCCACAAGACCCCAGTGTTCCAGCCACGAAAGCCTTCGACAATACATTGAACACCCTGTGAGGTTGGTGGGGCTGAGAGAGTTCCAAAGAACTCTGACTAGCCCAAGGACACCCAGCTGGCATGTGTTGGAGTGCACAAGCTAATCTAGTTCACCAAAGAAGCCTCCACAGCTCAAGTGGTGGAGCAGGCAATCAAACCCGGTTCTCCAGATTAGAATGCACCTGCCCTTAACCACTACACCACACTGGAATGTAATCTTTATCCCTCTGGAGGCTACTTGCAAGTCATGGGTGCTCTAAAGGCAATTTTCACTTCTCCAAAGTATTTTAATTATTGTCGAATTTAATTATTGTACAGTTGGTAGCTTATTGTTTAGCAGAAAAGAAATGTGCAAAATACAAGGGGGCATAATAAGAGCAACAGTCTGTAGCCACCCTGCAACACGCTAAGCAAGCTAATGGAAGCAGTGAACCAGTGCACACTGATGTGGCCACAGCACCCCTCCTATCATGCCACTGCACACACTTCTCGCAAAATGCCAAGAAAGAAAAACCAAGGAAATGCAGCATCCTCTACTGAAAGGGCCACTGGGGAGCCTTGGAGTGTCTGTGGATCTTTGAAGGTCTCTAGCTCTAACCATGTTATCTTTGCCAGATGCATACACAGTGAATGAACTATGGCTACTACAGCCACAGATAGGCATGGTAGAAACACTTGCAGCTCCCAGTTTGGTTATTTGCTTACCTTTTGTGGTAATTTGCCTTGCTTGCCTGTGTGGTGTACTTGTCCTTGCACCCCTGCTGAAGAAGTAGAGGCTGCCCTTTGGTGGCTGTCCTGAGGTGGAGAACTTGCACTGAATCTGAGCAAGGCTGTGTTAGCAATGTATGCTACTAAGGTTCTGTTTGTGTAAAGAGCCCTTTCTGAGGTTCCTATCCCCAAAGTCCCCGTGTGTGTTTAATATACATCATGAAAATCCACTGGTTTATCTGGCTGTGTGGTTTTCCTGGCTGTGTGGCTGTGGTCCGGTAGTTTTTGCTGACATCTTCAGAGGCAAGCGAAATGGTAAGAGCAAAAACACCCAGCCCAAAAAGCCCACAACAGGCCAGTTGATTCTGGCTGTGAAACCCTTCCAGCAATACATTGGGTTTTCTATTTTAATTCCCATCTCTAATTAGAACTATTTTAATGATTATTGTTGTGTTCTTGTCCTTGACTTGAGTCTTGACTGTCAGGAGAAACTGTGTGTGTGTATATATACATACGTACATACACACACATCTAAAGAAATACAGCCACGTGCTCTGTTATCTGAGAGATGGGTATCCTGGCTGGGGTTTAATATGGTACTTAAAAGGCCAAGGATTGGCTGCAGACTTAATGGGCATTCTGAGTGGTGGCGTGGTGTGAGGACATGGAGATTTTTTTAACAGAAATTCCACTATTGCTGGCAAAACTGGAAAAATAGCAAATGGAAACGATGTTTTAAGAAAGCTTGGAGGAAAACCACTGCAATTTGGGACTCAAACTGGGAAAGCCAGTATGGAAAAAATCCCTGCATTTGTTTATTTAAAAAATCCATACCTGTAATGTCCCTGATGGCCCTGCCCTTTGCTGCTGTCCTTCTCTTGGCCTTTCTTCTGACGGGAGTTTGGGAACTGACTGGGTACTGACGTCAGTGTGTGTAGGATTAAACCGGTTCTCACAGCTTCCTGCCTTTCTCTTCCTCCCTGCGCTTCTCAGTGAGAATGTTACATTCCAGCCTTTAGAGATAACACTGACTTCTTAGCTATGTCATTATGTAAACAACCAATGATGTTAAGCTGTCTGTCTCCTTCAACTGCTTCTACCTGGCTTGGGGGAAGGGGGCTCCTAAAAGCATATCAATCCATAAGCCTGCTGTGCCTTTTCAGATGTGCCTATGGATCCCTAGTGCCAACACCTTGCTGTAGAACTTCAATGAAGAATATCATCTGAGCTCTTCAATAGAGTCTATGGACAGGGGGCACAACACTACTTCTTCCCATTTTAAGAAAAGCTTTTACAAGTGGCTCAAGATAAATTTTAAAATGACTGTAACAAACATACCTTGACGGCAAACAAATCAACCAAAACAAGATAGCAACCAAGAGCCAGCACATGAAAGCCAAAAGAAAACAGAGTTGTCACAGCAGTCCAGGGTGCTTTTGAAAAAGGCTCCTGAAACTTGTTACCGTTAATCTTGTCTAAGAACACCAAAGAATTATGATCAGACTGCACATAAAACTTGGTTCCCATCAGATAAGGCTTAAGTATTCAAACTCCAGACCAATGCTAAACATTGTTTTTCTACAGTTGCATAGCTGGACTCACGAGGTAACAATTTCCTACTCAAATGCACAACAGGATGTAACTCTGGTCGTCAGACCTTTGTATCAGAACATCAGCAATGCCTTTTTCTGAAGCAAATGTCTGAACTATGAAAGGTTTATGAAAGTCTGGTACTGTTAATATAGGCATGTTTACCAGACACCTTTTCAACTGATCAAAAGCTTCCTGACATTGTGAAGTCCACAGCATGTTGACAGAAGCGTTCTTTCTGCATAAATCAGATAATGGCACAACTATTTGACTGAAATGAAGTATGAAATGACGATAATACCTCACAAGTCTTAAGAAACTCAATGGCCGAATTGCCACTGAAAATTTAATCTAGATACAATCAAGTTTCAAAAGAATTGGCACCTTTTCATCCAGGTTGCAACATCCTCACTGCAGCATGTTTCTAGTGAAGACATCTCGGCCTGCCCCTGGGGGGTGGGGGTGTGCCTGCTGTCAGGGGTGCAATTGTTAAGCTAGCAGCACCAACATTTCAGAGTATCTTTAGGAGACCCTCCTGATGATACCACCCAGGTTTGGTGAAATTTGGTTCATGAGGGTCAAAGTTATGGACCCCAAAATGTGTAGCCCCCATCACCTATTAGCTCCCATTGAAAACAATGAGGGATGAGGCACTCCCTTTAGGAGCCCATAGCTTTGGACTCCCTAGACCAAACTTCACAAAATCTGCGTGGTGTCAGTAGGAGACTCCCCTGATGATACCACCCAGGTTTGGTGAAGTTTGGTTTATGGGGGCCAAAGTTATGGGCCCTCAAATGTGTAGCCCCCATTGGAGTGTTTTCCCCCCAAAAAAGGTGCATATACAAGCAGGTCCAGGAAAACCCCGTGATAAGGAGGGGAGGGAGCACCATAAACGGGACTGATCTGTGTTCCACTGTTCGGCTGTGAGGAGATCTCGAGGGAACCTGGATATTTTGGGTGACTATCCCAGGATTAATCGCCAGTGAGGAAATCACCAATGACAGACTCTTGGGTGGTAGGCACAGGCCACTCCTTACTGCTAGCAACCTTTGCCTCTAAGGTTTAAGCTTGAGGGATGAGATGAACAAATGTTCTGTAATCTGGTGGTGTCACCACCAAGAAACTCTGATAAAGGCAGATCATAAAGTGGAATCTTTCTAGCTGATTTAAGCAGGTAGTTTGATGCCTTCAGAGATCCTGACCATAAATGGGTATTTAGGGTTTTAATGTTCAAACCTGCCCTTCATACTGGGCCCAGAAACAAACCGGAGGTTAATGAAGTCACATTAAATTTGGCAAAATCTCTCCATATCAACTGCAAGTAGGCAGCTCCATATTAGATCAACTGAAGCTTCCAACATTTTTTTTGGAGAAACAGACCTGTGTTGGTGCACTGCATTAATCTTACTTGAGGGTGGACCTCAGTTGGTACGGCAATCTCCGTCACCAAATGGTACATTCAGGAGTAAAGGTGTATCAAGACATAAGCTAGGCTCATCCTTGTCTTTGGCGCATTTTCTCTTCACAAGTTTCTCTGAACTCTCTTATCACTCCCTAGTTTTCTCTCCTCTACCATGCTCTGCTTTACACACAACATTCTCCCTGCTCTGCATCACCATCCCTGTAATCCCCTTTCCCCCGTCTATCAGATCTGTACCACCAGCAACGCTCCCTTTCCCCTCCCCACCACTACCAGGCTCTCCGCATTTGCATCCCTGTTACTTCTCTGCCCCTTGACTATTTATTGCTCTGGTTCTGCAAAGTGCTGCATCAGTTTGTTCAATCCTACCTTGCCGGTGGCTACAGCGCACAAGGCTTTTGTTCCTCTAACAAGTCACATACTGATAGCCACAAAAAAACCCAGGTGGGCCCTGCAGCAAGGCCAGGAAGATGCCACGAACTGATGGCAGTCCCACCATGCACCTGTTTTCAAGGAACAGATCTGCACAAGCAGTGGCACAGGCATTCCCTCCCACCCCCTCCTCCACATGACTTGGGTGGGCCTTATGTTTCTGTACAGCATAGGTGTCAAACTCGTGGCCCTCCAGATGTTATGGACTACAGTTCCCATCATCCCATGCCAGCATCATGCCGGCAGGGGATGATGGGAACTGTAGTCCACAACATCTGGAGGGCCGCAGGTTTGACACCTATGCTGTACAGGGTCTCAAACAATGAGCATTTGAAATTTGTCCAGGGTGCTGTAATATGAGGAATAAGGTTGCCAACTGTGGCTTGGAAAATTCCTGGAGATCTGGGGGTGGAATCTAGGGAAAGAGGATTTGGAGAGGGAAAGGATGCCAGTGGGGTTCCAACTCTGGGTTGGGAAACTCCTAAAGGTTTGTGGGATGGAGCCTGGGGAGGGTGAGGTTTCAGGAGAGGAGGAAGGCTCTCAGCAGGGTATAATACTGTGAAGTTCACCCTCCAAAGCCACCATTTTGTCCAGGGGAACTGATTTCTGTAGTCTGGAGATCAGTTGTAATTCTAGGGGATCTCCAGGTCCTACCTGGAGGTTGGCATGCCTCGGGGTATCACAGTCAACCGACAGACCTGAAATTGTACAGGCCTGCTTAAGCACAGTCTCATCTGGCAGTGAGGAATATCTGCTGGCTCGTTTGGATCAGAAGACCACCAAAAAAACCCATTATTCCGCAGCAGTCTTCCCGTTTATACAAAGCCTAGGACCAGAGTCCCAGTAATTGCATTTTGCAGGAGCTTTCAGACACCAAGCAACAACATTCTAAGGCTAATGTGATGTGCGCAAGGAGGGGTGATCTTCTGTGGATCGTGTTTTATTTTCTTGTTGGGCCAACTGCCCAAAAATGGCCTTGTGGCTCCACCTGGTGGGTTGTGGGCTCAGACTTCCAAGGGTGTTCTTGCAGTGGTTTCTTCTCTTCCTCCGCTTTCGCAACTTCCTTGTTGCTCAACGTTGGCTCTTTGTAGACCCTTCTCGCTATGGTCACTCTCGAGCTTGCCTGGTGACAGCAGAATTCTGACACTGCCGCTGCCAAGTCACATCCTGTTGTGCTTCTGGGGGCGTGTTTGGACAAAGGGCATTCTAGAAGTCTAGTGGCAGGAACTGAAGCTGTGCGTGTCTTTAGCGTTGCCTGGTGTCTGAGGAGAGAACTGCAGGGGGAAAAGTGAATCCCAAACGTTGGTCTAAGTTGCTCAGTTACATGTTGTCCTACTACGGTGTTGGTGAACATGAAGCAATAGGAATGTGTGGGAATCGGCACTGGCGTGGCACAGCATTCCCAGTGCATCGCATTGGCACAAGTGGGTTGCATTGGCACAGAACACTTGTGGGTTGGGAATGCCACATTCAACAGTGTAAAGTCACACCAGCAAAACATGGCACAGCCCACAGAACTGCATCAAAGGGACACAGAAATGCCCCCCATGTTTCCAGGACCACAGGCAGCTCTAGAAGCTGACCAAGGTGTTGGCTAATAGAGTGGGGCTAAAGGTGGCCAAGCCCCCACAGCGGCAGCCAATCGTGGCAGGCAAAGCACATGTTGTGGGATACTGTCTGAAATCCACCAGAAGTGCAGACTTTGGGTGAGCATGGGGCACCCATGAACATGGATAAGGAGGGAGCACTTTGTGTTGTCAGTCTGACACCTGGCACTGTGGGCTGGCACCTAGAACCTTGAATGTCACACATGGTGCAACCGCCCTCCGTGGAAAGCAACATTCACCCCTCAATGGGTTTACTTTGCAGGTCGATCAGGCAGCACTCCAACAGCATCCCAACAGGTGAGATCCCAGCCTCTTGGACAAAAAGCCATCCCATGGTTGGCCCTTCACTATCTGTGGGCAGCAGCAAGGTAGGGGTTGCACCAGGGTGACCAGGTGTGCAGGAACCCAAAGAGATCCACAAACAGGACAGGGTGCCAGGGGTATGGCAGAGGTGGTATGGATAGGAGGAGAGGGAGAACTGGAATTCCTGCCATTAACAGTGGGGACATGCTGGGGGTGGGTGGGTGTCCTTGGCTCAGAGGCTGAGGGCTACCCAAGGCCCAAGTAACAGCTGCAGCTTTCTGTTGGAAGGGATGACTACCCTCCTGGTCAAACTGCTGGAACAGGAAACACGGCATCAGCCAAGGTGGCAGACCAGAGCACCAGTCCTCCAAAGGTGATGTGAACAAGCCCTTGCTGCAGGGGCTGGGCCAATGGGACTCACTTTCATGATGGACCACAGGCTTTCATGATGGACCACAGAACAGAGCAGCTGTCAATCCATGTATCCACCTGTCAGTCTCTGGCCCCAAGCGCACACCACGCATACGCTCGCCATTATCCCCAACAGGTTCCACACCACCTGCCCTTTGCAGAGCTCACGGGTGACAGCCTCCCAGTGCCCCGTGACTGCTATAGAAGTGGGACACCACTGAACAGCAGACAGAGGTTAAGGGGATCTGCTTGTCAGGGTCGGCCTGGCAAGGGCAAAAATGGGGCCCTGGGACTTGCCAGAGAACATTCTCACTAATAAAAATGTGATTAATCCGTACTAGGCATCTGTCTGTCAATGCCAAGGCTGGGGGAGGAGGGGCGATGCACTTGACCAGGGAGGAGTCAGAACAGGACAGGTAGCTGGGCATAGAGGGGATTGGCATCCACCGGACCTATGGCTTGTGGCAACCCCTCCTGGGACTGGCAACTAACCCCCCAAAATCCAAGATGTGGCAGCCCCCAGGTCAATTAACTAACCCCTGGGGGCCAGACCACTCACCAATCAGCTGGGGAGGCATGAGGCATACCCAGCTGAAAGTAGATCCTGCTGATACCCAGGAGCTTCACAGGATAAAGGGGGAGGAGCCACCAATGCACCACACTGTTGTGCAGCATGGCGCACACAGTGAACAGCTTTGCCTCTGGCTTTGGCTACATGGCACAACGGCCACCAGTGTGGTGCAGGCATTGAAAATACATCTTCAACTGGCAGAATACCTGCTCAAAAATCATGTGTGTCTTTTGTTGAGCCCAGTTGTAGATGGCCCTGTCCTCTGGGTTGTCCCAGCTGTAGGGAATAAGAAGACAGGGCAGGAGCAGATAACCAGTCACATGTGGAGAACAGTGACATAAGTGTCAGATGGGGGTACCTGCACTCCCCACCCAACTCACCGAGGAGCCAGCCCTCGGACTGCTGGTCCAAAAGCCCCTTGAGACCTGAGGCACCGAAAATCTGGACATTTTTCTACTTCTTTTTTATTTTATTGCATTTATATCCCATTCTTTCCTGACAAATGTCAGGCTCATGGCAGCTATAAAACCTATAAAACCAATGGAGGCTTCACTATACAAGGAGCGCTCAGGGCAATATGAGATGATGAGTTTGGATTTATACCCCACTTTTCTCTCCTGTAATGAGACTCAGGTGGCTTACAAGCTCCTTTCCCTTCCTCTCTCCACAACAGACACCTTGTGAGGTAGGTGGGGCTGAGAGAGTTCAGAGAGAACTGTGACTAGCCCAAGGTCACCCAGCAGGAATGCAAGAGTGGGAAAACACATCTGGTTCACCAGATAAACCTCTGCCACTCAGTTGGAGTGGGGAATCAAACCCAGTTCTCCAGATTAGACTCCACCTGCTCTTAACCACTACACCATGCTGGCTCTTCTGGGTGACCTTAGACCAGCCACAGTTCTCTCAGGACTCTCTTAGCCCATACAGAGGCAGCCAATGGCAAACCACCACCAAACATCACTTGCTTTTAAAACCCTACGGGGTTGCTGGGGAGACTGCCAGGACCTTCACAAAGACCCCTAGAACCTGCAACCTGGCCAGGAAGTGCAACGACAGAAGGACACTTTGGAGCATGGTCTTGGCATGTGGTGCTGGTATCTGCCCCTGAAGAGAGTTACCAACCTCCTCACATATACTCTGTATGGCAGTTCTGTAGCTGGACTTGGCCCAGGCAGCTGCTAACTGAGGCAAAGGGTGCAATGCCTCCATCTCCGCTAAATGGCAATCAACATATACAGGGTTGGCAGGAAGTGTACGTGATGGACTGCCGTGACATGGGGAGGTGAAAACAGTGGCTGCCCTCAGTGTCTACGAGCCAGGGCCAGCTGAACTGGACAGATGCTGTGCTACTCAGGCAGAGCTCTGGGGTCAGGTTTCAGTGCTTGGAGTTGAGCCCAGGAAGCAGCCACACGCAGACGGGCACTGTCGACAGAAAGCCTATTCCAGTCAATTTGTCAGGAGACCAGAGGTTCCAAGAGCAGTCATCACACAGCCAACAGCAAGCTGAGTAACAAGGTCTCACAAATTCGGTCTGAGGGTCAGGATTTCACAAAGATCAGTCACAGAAGTATCAGCAGGACAGCAAGGAATTTACACTGTTGCATCCAGCATTGTGTAGTGGTTAAGAGCAGGTGGATTCCAATCTGGAGAACCGGGTTTGTTTCTCCGCTCCTCCACCTGAATGGCAGAGGCTTATCTGGTGGACAAGATGTGTTTCCGAACTCCTACATTCCTGCTGGGTGACCTTGGGCTAGTTATGATTCTCTAAGGGCTCTCTCAGTCCCACCAACGTCACAAGGTGTCTGTTGTGGGGAGAGGAAGGGAAAGGAGCTTGTAAGCAACTCCTCCTCCTCCTCTTCCTTCTTCTACCTTGCCAGTGTACGTGTTCCTTGGGGCGCAGGGGGCACTGTTGCAAATGTTAAACTATGTTAAACTTAACCGGATTTTTAAAATTCTGCATTTAAGAAAAAAATCCCAGATAATTTGTGCATAAGCTGTTTGAATTATGCTAATTAGATTAGTCTATTTGGTATTCTTGTAAATTAGTTGCTACATTGTTAAACTACTTTCAGCCTGAGAGATAAGGTGGGAAAGAAATGTTTTAGAATGGGATAATTATGTAACTGAATAAAGTTGCAGAAAAGGGGCAACCAACATCATCAGAGGTTGAAGCATCTGTTCAGAAGAACAAAGATTTGGTGTGAAAGGGAGACATGAAATAAGTTAATGAATATATGAATGGGGTAGAAGGGCACCCTAACTGGATTGCCCAGAGTAGCCCAATCTTGGAAACTACATAGAGTCAGCCTTGGCCAGTATTTGGATGGGAGAACATCAAGGAATTCCAGGGTCACCCTGTTGACACAGGTAATGGCAAACTACTTCTGTATATCTCTTGCCTTGAAAGCCCACCAGGTGTCACCATTCGTCAGCCAGGACTTGACGACAACAAAAAGCATAGATAGAAAGACGCCCTCTGACTGATTGTACTTTCAAGGCAAAAGAAAACACTTCTTCCTATAGCCCATAATTCACTAATGAAATTCACTGCCGGTTTCGCATGTTTTAACACGGGGATTAGACAAATTCATGGCTGAGAAGTCTACTAACTACTACAGTGGTGGCAAACCTATGGCACAGGTGCCAGAGGTGGCACTCAGAGCCCTCTCTTGCAAACAGAGTTTGTCATGTGGGGGGGGGGAATCCCCCCCCCCCATCTAGGCTGGCCTGGGCTGCTGGGCTCGATTATTAGCATGAAACCTAAGACCTAGTTTTGGGGAAGCAGTGCAGGTAACCCTGTTAAGCGCTGTTAAACCCCACTGATTTTCATGTGAAAAACTAAAGCGTGATCCTTTACCAGGGACTAAGCTCAGTTGCTGGCAATGGGGCTTGCTTCTGAGTAAACCCTCCTAGGGTCATGATTCACCCGTTCGAAGATTTGCGTGGTTGCTTCAAAGCAAAGCCAACGACTACCACCAAGGTTACTCCTGAGTAACGTACGCCTCGGATACAGCCTTTTTTAAAAGTAAAACCTCAGTATTCAGGTTAAATTGCCATATTGGCATTTTGAGATAAATAAGTGGGTTTGGGGTTGCAATTTGGGCACTCGGTCTCAAAAAGGTTTGCCATCACTGAACTACTACTAGTCATAAAACCTCCATGTTCAGAGGCAGTGTATCATCAGCTAGGCAAAGGAAAAGAGGGAACGAGCCAAGCTTCCTTTCCTTGATCCTGAAACTGGACCTCTCTGCCAACCTACTCTCCAGCACCTTTTTAAAAAATCACTGTGTCTAACAGCAAATATCAATGGGCCCATCCAATATAGGAGACAGGGATCTCTATGTACTTGGGGTTTTTGCATTTACAAAAGATGTAAATTAACCCAGATAAAAAGGCGAGGGAGGAACCTACAGGACAACTCAGAAGCCCCTTCTGCAGATGCAGAATAATGCACTTGGCAGCTGGATGTTACTGTGCGGAATTTGCAAAATCCACTTGCAAACAATTGTGAAAGTGGATTGAAAGTGCCTTATTCTGCATGTGCGGAAGGGGCCCCAGACTCTTGGAGGGGGAGATCGGGGCAGGTAAGGTTCTCCTTAATCACGGGTGCGCGTGTGTGTTGCAGATAACAAGAGCGGATCAGAACCTTCCCGGCGCCTCCTCCAGCCGGTGTGCGGCGCTACTGCTTATTTGCTGATGGAAGAGATACTGCACACTTACTCTTACTTGCTTTCCGCGCTGGCATTGCAAACACTTCCAGGGCTGCCAAGAGGTTCCGGGGCTGCATCCGCCAGGGGAGCGGAGCCCAGTTGCGCCTCCTACCGGGGCGACCCCTCCAGCAGCCGGAGGGAGACAACGGAGCCAGGATGTGGTTCTTCTCCCGGGACCCGATCCGCGACTTCCCCTTCGAGAGCGTCGCCCCCCAAGAGCCGCCACTGCAGCCGGGCGGGCCCTGGCAGCTGCACCGCGGCAGGAGGAAGGTTGGAAGGGGGGGCGGGGGGCGCAGGCAGAAGTTCATCCGGGAGGGAGAAGGGTTGCCACGTCGCGAAGGGGTGCCCTTTGTGCGGGACGGGGTCTCGCAGGCCTGAACGGTGATGGGGGACCCCCTGAGCAAACCATGGCAAAGGCGCGCTTTGTGGGCGCAAGAGAGCATTTGGGTTCCCTTCCTAAATGTCCCTGTTCCTTTTGCAACGGGGAGGGTGGCCGGAGGTGCTACTTTCCCCCATCCCCAGCATCCTTCTCCGATCTAGATGAGGATGGGGGAAGTAGCATCTCCGCTATTGCAAAAGGCGCAATGCCAGGGCTGCGCAGCTCCCCCCGCTTCTACCGGCTAACCTCCCCCCCCCCCTCCGTTTTGCAGGCCACAGGCGAGCCGGTGTCCCTCTTTGTGTACGACGTGAAACCCAACTCCGAGGAACAGGCGCAACTGGCTAAGGCCGCCTTCAAGCATTTGAAGACGCTGCGACACCCCAATATCCTGTCCTACATTGACGGGTTAGAGGTAGTATATTGAGGGGTTACTCTTGGTTCCTGTGGCGGGCGAGGGATGGAGATTTGGCGGGGGGGGGGGAGCAGAAAAGTATGGGGGGGTGCATGAGAGGGGTTCCTGCTTTGCACCAGAAAAGTGAGCCCACCAATGACCCTTTGGACTGTGCAGGGACTCATGCCTGTAAAGCAGTGCTTGAGGGCTAGCTTATTTGTGCCTCCCTGTCCCGGGTTCCTTTCCCCTTCTGTTAATTTTCCCTCTTTCCCAGTTAGAACTACAAAAATGTTTCTGGTCCTTCAGGGGCAAAAATGCACTGATTTAAAACATTGACATATCAGCTTTCTTCCATCTTGGAACTCAAGGCTGGGGTGGGGGGGATGGAAAGTCTGCCAGACCGCCTGTCGGCAGCCTTCCAACCATACCTGGGACCTTTCGGTGTCCTTCCCTGGCCGGTGATCTTGCCTCCAGCGTGGACATTTCTTGGGTACCTGCGTACCTGGGCTTTCCCCAGTCCTTTCTTGGGGAAAAAGTGGGAAGCAAGTCAGGTGGATGGCTCTAGGCGCAACCCTGCCGGTCTTGCTTTTGACGTGGCGGGCCTGGTGTCACTTGTGGTTGTTTGTTTTGGCAGACGGAGAAATGCTTGCAAGTGGTGACAGAGCCGGTGGTACCTCTGAGGGCCTATTTGGAGTCACGAGGCGAAGCGAAGGCTTTGAACGAGCAGGAAATCTCATGGGGTCTCCATCAGATAGTGGTGAGTGCCGAGGGCTGAGAGAGATTATAGTTCTGGTGCTTTGGCCCTGCAATTTGGAAGCTTTATGGCTAAAAATAACCTTTTCCAAGTAGCCTATTTGCTCAGCTTTTGACAGCCAGCTCTATGGATTTTTGTCTGTGAGGAATGGAGCAAGTCTACATGGTGTTTTTTTTTTTTTTTGAAAAAGAGCAAATCCTGTAATTTTTTTGTACATTCTCCTTTGGAGGCTCTTCTGTTCCCCACATTCTGCTAGTAAAAACCTTGGGGTTTGGTGGATAAGGAGTAAGTTTTACACCCAGACGTTCATAAGTAGTTGGGAAGAGGAACAACATTCAAAGAGTACATAAAAGATCAGAATATTGTGTTTCTGGCGAGATGTTCTAACATTCCTAAGCTGTTATTTGTTGGAATATCCTGGCTAAAAGTTGACTTAGTGAAGCAGTTAAAGTACATTAAAGGATCATTATTAGTTACCACAAGTATGGGATGTAAGATGCCTGGGAAAATTTGTGTGTGTGCACGCGTTCCCCTTCAGTTTGCCTGGAAAGTTTGGGACTAAAATATAAGTAATACAAACTTGCTGATGAAACTCTGTTTACTCCTATAAAACAAAGTCCAGTAGCCCCAGACTAGGAAAATGTTTTCCAGCATCCAAAGGAGCTAAACTGGTATATTTAGTAGTTCAAGCAATTGAAGAACTTAGGAAAAACATTAGGAAGAACTTCCTGACCATCAGGACTGTTCGACAGTGGAATTCACTGCCTCGGAGAGTTTTGGAGTCTTCCTCTTTGGAGGTTTTTAAACAGAGGCTGGATGAACATACCGGGAGTGCCAATCTATGATTCAGTTGAAAGGAGGTGGGGAGAAAATATAAAGAAAGGGCAATGTAAGATGAGAGCCAGTCAGAGTCATCGGTCCTGGTCACTCTTCGATCGATTGAACTGACTACTTTTTTGGTTCTTGTTTCACACTGGCTTTCCTTGTAACTTCTCCCCCACCCCTGCCTCCTGTTGCTTGAAATCAAATAATCAAATTACAATCCAGCTGGATAAATTTGGCTGGATACTCCATGTACATAATAAAATGGCTCATAAAGGCTTATGCTAGAATATATATTAGTCTTCTGGGTGCTTCTGGACTCTCTCTCTTTCTCCTTCTTCAATTTTGCATTAATATACTAAGACCTGACCTGGATGGCCCAAGCTAGCCTGATCTTGGAAGATCCTAGAAGCTAAGCAGGATCAGCCCTGATTAGTATTTGTATTAGTGACCACCGAGGAAATCCAGGGCTGCTATGCAGGAGCTAGTTGGAGCATGCATATTACTCCCATTCTATAGTCCAGGGGTCTGCAACCTGCGGCTCTCCGGATGTTCATGGACTACAATTCCCATCAGCCCCACCCCCCCCCCCCACCCCCCCCCCCCCCCTCCCCCCCCCCCCCCCACCCCCCTCACACCCCACCCCCCCCCCCCCCCCCAACCCCCCCCCCGCCACCAGCCCCCCCTCGCCCACCCCCCCCCCACACCCCCCCCCCCCCCCACCCCCCCCCCCCCCCACCCCCCCCCCCCCCCACCCCCCCCCCCCCCCACCCCCCCCCCCCCCCACCCCCCCCCCCCCCCACCCCCCCCCCCCCCCACCCCCCCCCCCCCCCACCCCCCCCCCCCCCCACCCCCCCCCCCCCCCACCCCCCCCCCCCCCCACCCCCCCCCCCCCCCACCCCCCCCCCCCCCCACCCCCCCCCCCCCCCACCCCCCCCCCCCCCCACCCCCCCCCCCCCCCACCCCCCCCCCCCCCCACCCCCCCCCCCCCCCACCCCCCCCCCCCCCCACCCCCCCCCCCCCCCACCCCCCCCCCCCCCCACCCCCCCCCCCCCCCACCCCCCCCCCCCCCCACCCCCCCCCCCCCCCACCCCCCCCCCCCCCCACCCCCCCCCCCCCCCACCCCCCCCCCCCCCCACCCCCCCCCCCCCCCACCCCCCCCCCCCCCCACCCCCCCCCCCCCCCACCCCCCCCCCCCCCCACCCCCCCCCCCCCCCACCCCCCCCCCCCCCCACCCCCCCCCCCCCCCACCCCCCCCCCCCCCCACCCCCCCCCCCCCCCACCCCCCCCCCCCCCCACCCCCCCCCCCCCCCACCCCCCCCCCCCCCCACCCCCCCCCCCCCCCACCCCCCCCCCCCCCCACCCCCCCCCCCCCCCACCCCCCCCCCCCCCCACCCCCCCCCCCCCCCACCCCCCCCCCCCCCCACCCCCCCCCCCCCCCACCCCCCCCCCCCCCCACCCCCCCCCCCCCCCACCCCCCCCCCCCCCCACCCCCCCCCCCCCCCACCCCCCCCCCCCCCCACCCCCCCCCCCCCCCACCCCCCCCCCCCCCCACCCCCCCCCCCCCCCACCCCCCCCCCCCCCCACCCCCCCCCCCCCCCACCCCCCCCCCCCCCCACCCCCCCCCCCCCCCACCCCCCCCCCCCCCCACCCCCCCCCCCCCCCACCCCCCCCCCCCCCCACCCCCCCCCCCCCCCACCCCCCCCCCCCCCCACCCCCCCCCCCCCCCACCCCCCCCCCCCCCCACCCCCCCCCCCCCCCACCCCCCCCCCCCCCCACCCCCCCCCCCCCCCACCCCCCCCCCCCCCCACCCCCCCCCCCCCCCACCCCCCCCCCCCCCCACCCCCCCCCCCCCCCACCCCCCCCCCCCCCCACCCCCCCCCCCCCCCACCCCCCCCCCCCCCCACCCCCCCCCCCCCCCACCCCCCCCCCCCCCCACCCCCCCCCCCCCCCACCCCCCCCCCCCCCCACCCCCCCCCCCCCCCACCCCCCCCCCCCCCCACCCCCCCCCCCCCCCACCCCCCCCCCCCCCCACCCCCCCCCCCCCCCACCCCCCCCCCCCCCCACCCCCCCCCCCCCCCACCCCCCCCCCCCCCCACCCCCCCCCCCCCCCACCCCCCCCCCCCCCCACCCCCCCCCCCCCCCACCCCCCCCCCCCCCCACCCCCCCCCCCCCCCACCCCCCCCCCCCCCCACCCCCCCCCCCCCCCACCCCCCCCCCCCCCCACCCCCCCCCCCCCCCACCCCCCCCCCCCCCCACCCCCCCCCCCCCCCACCCCCCCCCCCCCCCACCCCCCCCCCCCCCCACCCCCCCCCCCCCCCACCCCCCCCCCCCCCCACCCCCCCCCCCCCCCACCCCCCCCCCCCCCCACCCCCCCCCCCCCCCACCCCCCCCCCCCCCCACCCCCCCCCCCCCCCACCCCCCCCCCCCCCCACCCCCCCCCCCCCCCACCCCCCCCCCCCCCCACCCCCCCCCCCCCCCACCCCCCCCCCCCCCCACCCCCCCCCCCCCCCACCCCCCCCCCCCCCCACCCCCCCCCCCCCCCACCCCCCCCCCCCCCCACCCCCCCCCCCCCCCACCCCCCCCCCCCCCCACCCCCCCCCCCCCCCACCCCCCCCCCCCCCCACCCCCCCCCCCCCCCACCCCCCCCCCCCCCCACCCCCCCCCCCCCCCACCCCCCCCCCCCCCCACCCCCCCCCCCCCCCACCCCCCCCCCCCCCCACCCCCCCCCCCCCCCACCCCCCCCCCCCCCCACCCCCCCCCCCCCCCACCCCCCCCCCCCCCCACCCCCCCCCCCCCCCACCCCCCCCCCCCCCCACCCCCCCCCCCCCCCACCCCCCCCCCCCCCCACCCCCCCCCCCCCCCACCCCCCCCCCCCCCCACCCCCCCCCCCCCCCACCCCCCCCCCCCCCCACCCCCCCCCCCCCCCACCCCCCCCCCCCCCCACCCCCCCCCCCCCCCACCCCCCCCCCCCCCCACCCCCCCCCCCCCCCACCCCCCCCCCCCCCCACCCCCCCCCCCCCCCACCCCCCCCCCCCCCCACCCCCCCCCCCCCCCACCCCCCCCCCCCCCCACCCCCCCCCCCCCCCACCCCCCCCCCCCCCCACCCCCCCCCCCCCCCACCCCCCCCCCCCCCCACCCCCCCCCCCCCCCACCCCCCCCCCCCCCCACCCCCCCCCCCCCCCACCCCCCCCCCCCCCCACCCCCCCCCCCCCCCACCCCCCCCCCCCCCCACCCCCCCCCCCCCCCACCCCCCCCCCCCCCCACCCCCCCCCCCCCCCACCCCCCCCCCCCCCCACCCCCCCCCCCCCCCACCCCCCCCCCCCCCCACCCCCCCCCCCCCCCACCCCCCCCCCCCCCCACCCCCCCCCCCCCCCACCCCCCCCCCCCCCCACCCCCCCCCCCCCCCACCCCCCCCCCCCCCCACCCCCCCCCCCCCCCACCCCCCCCCCCCCCCACCCCCCCCCCCCCCCACCCCCCCCCCCCCCCACCCCCCCCCCCCCCCACCCCCCCCCCCCCCCACCCCCCCCCCCCCCCACCCCCCCCCCCCCCCACCCCCCCCCCCCCCCACCCCCCCCCCCCCCCACCCCCCCCCCCCCCCACCCCCCCCCCCCCCCACCCCCCCCCCCCCCCACCCCCCCCCCCCCCCACCCCCCCCCCCCCCCACCCCCCCCCCCCCCCACCCCCCCCCCCCCCCACCCCCCCCCCCCCCCACCCCCCCCCCCCCCCACCCCCCCCCCCCCCCACCCCCCCCCCCCCCCACCCCCCCCCCCCCCCACCCCCCCCCCCCCCCACCCCCCCCCCCCCCCACCCCCCCCCCCCCCCACCCCCCCCCCCCCCCACCCCCCCCCCCCCCCACCCCCCCCCCCCCCCACCCCCCCCCCCCCCCACCCCCCCCCCCCCCCACCCCCCCCCCCCCCCACCCCCCCCCCCCCCCACCCCCCCCCCCCCCCACCCCCCCCCCCCCCCACCCCCCCCCCCCCCCACCCCCCCCCCCCCCCACCCCCCCCCCCCCCCACCCCCCCCCCCCCCCACCCCCCCCCCCCCCCACCCCCCCCCCCCCCCACCCCCCCCCCCCCCCACCCCCCCCCCCCCCCACCCCCCCCCCCCCCCACCCCCCCCCCCCCCCACCCCCCCCCCCCCCCACCCCCCCCCCCCCCCACCCCCCCCCCCCCCCACCCCCCCCCCCCCCCACCCCCCCCCCCCCCCACCCCCCCCCCCCCCCACCCCCCCCCCCCCCCACCCCCCCCCCCCCCCACCCCCCCCCCCCCCCACCCCCCCCCCCCCCCACCCCCCCCCCCCCCCACCCCCCCCCCCCCCCACCCCCCCCCCCCCCCACCCCCCCCCCCCCCCACCCCCCCCCCCCCCCACCCCCCCCCCCCCCCACCCCCCCCCCCCCCCACCCCCCCCCCCCCCCACCCCCCCCCCCCCCCACCCCCCCCCCCCCCCACCCCCCCCCCCCCCCACCCCCCCCCCCCCCCACCCCCCCCCCCCCCCACCCCCCCCCCCCCCCACCCCCCCCCCCCCCCACCCCCCCCCCCCCCCACCCCCCCCCCCCCCCACCCCCCCCCCCCCCCACCCCCCCCCCCCCCCACCCCCCCCCCCCCCCACCCCCCCCCCCCCCCACCCCCCCCCCCCCCCACCCCCCCCCCCCCCCACCCCCCCCCCCCCCCACCCCCCCCCCCCCCCACCCCCCCCCCCCCCCACCCCCCCCCCCCCCCACCCCCCCCCCCCCCCACCCCCCCCCCCCCCCACCCCCCCCCCCCCCCACCCCCCCCCCCCCCCACCCCCCCCCCCCCCCACCCCCCCCCCCCCCCACCCCCCCCCCCCCCCACCCCCCCCCCCCCCCACCCCCCCCCCCCCCCACCCCCCCCCCCCCCCACCCCCCCCCCCCCCCACCCCCCCCCCCCCCCACCCCCCCCCCCCCCCACCCCCCCCCCCCCCCACCCCCCCCCCCCCCCACCCCCCCCCCCCCCCACCCCCCCCCCCCCCCACCCCCCCCCCCCCCCACCCCCCCCCCCCCCCACCCCCCCCCCCCCCCACCCCCCCCCCCCCCCACCCCCCCCCCCCCCCACCCCCCCCCCCCCCCACCCCCCCCCCCCCCCACCCCCCCCCCCCCCCACCCCCCCCCCCCCCCACCCCCCCCCCCCCCCACCCCCCCCCCCCCCCACCCCCCCCCCCCCCCACCCCCCCCCCCCCCCACCCCCCCCCCCCCCCACCCCCCCCCCCCCCCACCCCCCCCCCCCCCCACCCCCCCCCCCCCCCACCCCCCCCCCCCCCCACCCCCCCCCCCCCCCACCCCCCCCCCCCCCCACCCCCCCCCCCCCCCACCCCCCCCCCCCCCCACCCCCCCCCCCCCCCACCCCCCCCCCCCCCCACCCCCCCCCCCCCCCACCCCCCCCCCCCCCCACCCCCCCCCCCCCCCACCCCCCCCCCCCCCCACCCCCCCCCCCCCCCACCCCCCCCCCCCCCCACCCCCCCCCCCCCCCACCCCCCCCCCCCCCCACCCCCCCCCCCCCCCACCCCCCCCCCCCCCCACCCCCCCCCCCCCCCACCCCCCCCCCCCCCCACCCCCCCCCCCCCCCACCCCCCCCCCCCCCCACCCCCCCCCCCCCCCACCCCCCCCCCCCCCCACCCCCCCCCCCCCCCACCCCCCCCCCCCCCCACCCCCCCCCCCCCCCACCCCCCCCCCCCCCCACCCCCCCCCCCCCCCACCCCCCCCCCCCCCCACCCCCCCCCCCCCCCACCCCCCCCCCCCCCCACCCCCCCCCCCCCCCACCCCCCCCCCCCCCCACCCCCCCCCCCCCCCACCCCCCCCCCCCCCCACCCCCCCCCCCCCCCACCCCCCCCCCCCCCCACCCCCCCCCCCCCCCACCCCCCCCCCCCCCCACCCCCCCCCCCCCCCACCCCCCCCCCCCCCCACCCCCCCCCCCCCCCACCCCCCCCCCCCCCCACCCCCCCCCCCCCCCACCCCCCCCCCCCCCCACCCCCCCCCCCCCCCACCCCCCCCCCCCCCCACCCCCCCCCCCCCCCACCCCCCCCCCCCCCCACCCCCCCCCCCCCCCACCCCCCCCCCCCCCCACCCCCCCCCCCCCCCACCCCCCCCCCCCCCCACCCCCCCCCCCCCCCACCCCCCCCCCCCCCCACCCCCCCCCCCCCCCACCCCCCCCCCCCCCCACCCCCCCCCCCCCCCACCCCCCCCCCCCCCCACCCCCCCCCCCCCCCACCCCCCCCCCCCCCCACCCCCCCCCCCCCCCACCCCCCCCCCCCCCCACCCCCCCCCCCCCCCACCCCCCCCCCCCCCCACCCCCCCCCCCCCCCACCCCCCCCCCCCCCCACCCCCCCCCCCCCCCACCCCCCCCCCCCCCCACCCCCCCCCCCCCCCACCCCCCCCCCCCCCCACCCCCCCCCCCCCCCACCCCCCCCCCCCCCCACCCCCCCCCCCCCCCACCCCCCCCCCCCCCCACCCCCCCCCCCCCCCACCCCCCCCCCCCCCCACCCCCCCCCCCCCCCACCCCCCCCCCCCCCCACCCCCCCCCCCCCCCACCCCCCCCCCCCCCCACCCCCCCCCCCCCCCACCCCCCCCCCCCCCCACCCCCCCCCCCCCCCACCCCCCCCCCCCCCCACCCCCCCCCCCCCCCACCCCCCCCCCCCCCCACCCCCCCCCCCCCCCACCCCCCCCCCCCCCCACCCCCCCCCCCCCCCACCCCCCCCCCCCCCCACCCCCCCCCCCCCCCACCCCCCCCCCCCCCCACCCCCCCCCCCCCCCACCCCCCCCCCCCCCCACCCCCCCCCCCCCCCACCCCCCCCCCCCCCCACCCCCCCCCCCCCCCACCCCCCCCCCCCCCCACCCCCCCCCCCCCCCACCCCCCCCCCCCCCCACCCCCCCCCCCCCCCACCCCCCCCCCCCCCCACCCCCCCCCCCCCCCACCCCCCCCCCCCCCCACCCCCCCCCCCCCCCACCCCCCCCCCCCCCCACCCCCCCCCCCCCCCACCCCCCCCCCCCCCCACCCCCCCCCCCCCCCACCCCCCCCCCCCCCCACCCCCCCCCCCCCCCACCCCCCCCCCCCCCCACCCCCCCCCCCCCCCACCCCCCCCCCCCCCCACCCCCCCCCCCCCCCACCCCCCCCCCCCCCCACCCCCCCCCCCCCCCACCCCCCCCCCCCCCCACCCCCCCCCCCCCCCACCCCCCCCCCCCCCCACCCCCCCCCCCCCCCACCCCCCCCCCCCCCCACCCCCCCCCCCCCCCACCCCCCCCCCCCCCCACCCCCCCCCCCCCCCACCCCCCCCCCCCCCCACCCCCCCCCCCCCCCACCCCCCCCCCCCCCCACCCCCCCCCCCCCCCACCCCCCCCCCCCCCCACCCCCCCCCCCCCCCACCCCCCCCCCCCCCCACCCCCCCCCCCCCCCACCCCCCCCCCCCCCCACCCCCCCCCCCCCCCACCCCCCCCCCCCCCCACCCCCCCCCCCCCCCACCCCCCCCCCCCCCCACCCCCCCCCCCCCCCACCCCCCCCCCCCCCCACCCCCCCCCCCCCCCACCCCCCCCCCCCCCCACCCCCCCCCCCCCCCACCCCCCCCCCCCCCCACCCCCCCCCCCCCCCACCCCCCCCCCCCCCCACCCCCCCCCCCCCCCACCCCCCCCCCCCCCCACCCCCCCCCCCCCCCACCCCCCCCCCCCCCCACCCCCCCCCCCCCCCACCCCCCCCCCCCCCCACCCCCCCCCCCCCCCACCCCCCCCCCCCCCCACCCCCCCCCCCCCCCACCCCCCCCCCCCCCCACCCCCCCCCCCCCCCACCCCCCCCCCCCCCCACCCCCCCCCCCCCCCACCCCCCCCCCCCCCCACCCCCCCCCCCCCCCACCCCCCCCCCCCCCCACCCCCCCCCCCCCCCACCCCCCCCCCCCCCCACCCCCCCCCCCCCCCACCCCCCCCCCCCCCCACCCCCCCCCCCCCCCACCCCCCCCCCCCCCCACCCCCCCCCCCCCCCACCCCCCCCCCCCCCCACCCCCCCCCCCCCCCACCCCCCCCCCCCCCCACCCCCCCCCCCCCCCACCCCCCCCCCCCCCCACCCCCCCCCCCCCCCACCCCCCCCCCCCCCCACCCCCCCCCCCCCCCACCCCCCCCCCCCCCCACCCCCCCCCCCCCCCACCCCCCCCCCCCCCCACCCCCCCCCCCCCCCACCCCCCCCCCCCCCCACCCCCCCCCCCCCCCACCCCCCCCCCCCCCCACCCCCCCCCCCCCCCACCCCCCCCCCCCCCCACCCCCCCCCCCCCCCACCCCCCCCCCCCCCCACCCCCCCCCCCCCCCACCCCCCCCCCCCCCCACCCCCCCCCCCCCCCACCCCCCCCCCCCCCCACCCCCCCCCCCCCCCACCCCCCCCCCCCCCCACCCCCCCCCCCCCCCACCCCCCCCCCCCCCCACCCCCCCCCCCCCCCACCCCCCCCCCCCCCCACCCCCCCCCCCCCCCACCCCCCCCCCCCCCCACCCCCCCCCCCCCCCACCCCCCCCCCCCCCCACCCCCCCCCCCCCCCACCCCCCCCCCCCCCCACCCCCCCCCCCCCCCACCCCCCCCCCCCCCCACCCCCCCCCCCCCCCACCCCCCCCCCCCCCCACCCCCCCCCCCCCCCACCCCCCCCCCCCCCCACCCCCCCCCCCCCCCACCCCCCCCCCCCCCCACCCCCCCCCCCCCCCACCCCCCCCCCCCCCCACCCCCCCCCCCCCCCACCCCCCCCCCCCCCCACCCCCCCCCCCCCCCACCCCCCCCCCCCCCCACCCCCCCCCCCCCCCACCCCCCCCCCCCCCCACCCCCCCCCCCCCCCACCCCCCCCCCCCCCCACCCCCCCCCCCCCCCACCCCCCCCCCCCCCCACCCCCCCCCCCCCCCACCCCCCCCCCCCCCCACCCCCCCCCCCCCCCACCCCCCCCCCCCCCCACCCCCCCCCCCCCCCACCCCCCCCCCCCCCCACCCCCCCCCCCCCCCACCCCCCCCCCCCCCCACCCCCCCCCCCCCCCACCCCCCCCCCCCCCCACCCCCCCCCCCCCCCACCCCCCCCCCCCCCCACCCCCCCCCCCCCCCACCCCCCCCCCCCCCCACCCCCCCCCCCCCCCACCCCCCCCCCCCCCCACCCCCCCCCCCCCCCACCCCCCCCCCCCCCCACCCCCCCCCCCCCCCACCCCCCCCCCCCCCCACCCCCCCCCCCCCCCACCCCCCCCCCCCCCCACCCCCCCCCCCCCCCACCCCCCCCCCCCCCCACCCCCCCCCCCCCCCACCCCCCCCCCCCCCCACCCCCCCCCCCCCCCACCCCCCCCCCCCCCCACCCCCCCCCCCCCCCACCCCCCCCCCCCCCCACCCCCCCCCCCCCCCACCCCCCCCCCCCCCCACCCCCCCCCCCCCCCACCCCCCCCCCCCCCCACCCCCCCCCCCCCCCACCCCCCCCCCCCCCCACCCCCCCCCCCCCCCACCCCCCCCCCCCCCCACCCCCCCCCCCCCCCACCCCCCCCCCCCCCCACCCCCCCCCCCCCCCACCCCCCCCCCCCCCCACCCCCCCCCCCCCCCACCCCCCCCCCCCCCCACCCCCCCCCCCCCCCACCCCCCCCCCCCCCCACCCCCCCCCCCCCCCACCCCCCCCCCCCCCCACCCCCCCCCCCCCCCACCCCCCCCCCCCCCCACCCCCCCCCCCCCCCACCCCCCCCCCCCCCCACCCCCCCCCCCCCCCACCCCCCCCCCCCCCCACCCCCCCCCCCCCCCACCCCCCCCCCCCCCCACCCCCCCCCCCCCCCACCCCCCCCCCCCCCCACCCCCCCCCCCCCCCACCCCCCCCCCCCCCCACCCCCCCCCCCCCCCACCCCCCCCCCCCCCCACCCCCCCCCCCCCCCACCCCCCCCCCCCCCCACCCCCCCCCCCCCCCACCCCCCCCCCCCCCCACCCCCCCCCCCCCCCACCCCCCCCCCCCCCCACCCCCCCCCCCCCCCACCCCCCCCCCCCCCCACCCCCCCCCCCCCCCACCCCCCCCCCCCCCCACCCCCCCCCCCCCCCACCCCCCCCCCCCCCCACCCCCCCCCCCCCCCACCCCCCCCCCCCCCCACCCCCCCCCCCCCCCACCCCCCCCCCCCCCCACCCCCCCCCCCCCCCACCCCCCCCCCCCCCCACCCCCCCCCCCCCCCACCCCCCCCCCCCCCCACCCCCCCCCCCCCCCACCCCCCCCCCCCCCCACCCCCCCCCCCCCCCACCCCCCCCCCCCCCCACCCCCCCCCCCCCCCACCCCCCCCCCCCCCCACCCCCCCCCCCCCCCACCCCCCCCCCCCCCCACCCCCCCCCCCCCCCACCCCCCCCCCCCCCCACCCCCCCCCCCCCCCACCCCCCCCCCCCCCCCCCCCCCCCCCCCCCCAGCCCCCCCACGCCCCCCCACGCCCCCCCACCCCCGCCCCACCCCGCCCCCCCCCCCCCCCCACCCCCCCCACCCCCCCCCACCCCCACCCCCCCCCCCCCCCCCCCCCCCCCCCCACCGCCCCCCCCCCCCCCCACCCCCCCCCCCACCCCCCCCCCCCCCCCCCCCCCCCCCCCCCCCCCCACCCCCCCCCCCCCCCACACTCTCCTGACGTTTTGCCTGCATCTGTGGCTGGCATCTTCAGATCCAGCCACAGATGCAGGCGAAACGTCAGGAGAAAATGCTGCCGGAACACGGCCATACAGCCCGGAAACCACACAACTCCCCAGTGATCCCGGCTGTGAAAGCCTTTGAGAACTCTGCTCTGTCCTCTGTAAGACAGCCCTTCAAATACTTGGGCCGTTTCCGCCCGGCCACGCTGCGGGGGTGTGTTGGCGTAAACGACAACGACACCCCCCCCCCCCCAGGGACTGTTCGCCCAGACGGACGCATCCCCGGATAGCAGGGGAAGACGGCAAGCAGCCTCGTGCAGAGGCTGCGTTGCCGTTCTCCGGTCGCTGGGGAAGACAGTCCCTCCGGTCTTTCCTGCTGGCGCAGTAATGCTTTCAATGGGGATTGACGCTCTCTGCCCTGCGTTGCTATAGCCTCTGGAGCTCGCGAGGGCAGGGGGGGTATGTCCCTTGGCCTGTGCGATGTGCCGGAAGACCGGAGGGACGGGACGGCGTTCGGGAAAGGGGGGGGGGAATGGCGCCTTTTCGAAAACAGCGGCTTCACGCCACTCGGGAGTTGCGAAGCCAGCGCTGCTGCAATGCAGCAGCACCGGCCATGTGAAAAGTCTCCCAAAGACGCTGTTTTTAGCATCCCTGGGACACTGTATTTGGCTCGTGCGGAAAGGGCCTTGGAGATGACTGTTGAATTATCTCTCAGTAATCTCCTCTCCAAGCGGAAACATACCCAGCTCCTTCAGTAAAGTTCAACACAGATGTTCCCTGAGGATGGGAATTCAGCTGAGCAGGTTGCAGATACGATGGGAGGTGCTAATCTCCTTCCTTTCCCCCCTCCCAGCCCATGAGGGTATTTGGAAGCTGGAGGGAGGACAGGGCTGTTGGCTGGTGATAGAGCCTGGTGGCTTCTTGCTGTCTCTCCCTCCATCCTCTTGACCTGCCCTCTTTTCCTGCAGTCCATGCTGCTTCTGGCTCCAAAGCTGAACGAGAGCAACCTCAACGTGGAGCTCATGAAGCACTTTGCCCGCCTGCAAGCTCGGGACGACCAGGGGCCCATCCGTTGCAATACCACCGTGTGCCTCGGCAAGATTGGACCCTACCTGAACGCCAGTGTGAGTATCGACGGCTCAGAGGGGCTTAAGCTTCAGAGGCCTCAGGAGAAGGGAGGGGGGATTCTCGACCTGGGGCCTTAGGCTTTTAGTGCTTTGGGGGTGGAAACAGAGATTGGCAGGGCAGCAAATCAACATCAACTGCCCTGTGTGGAATATGAGAAGAAGGAGAAGAAGAAGAATTGGATTTATATCCCCTCTTTATCTCCTGAAGGAGACTGAAAAAGGCTTACAATCTCCTTTCCCTCCCCACCCCACCCCCCCACAACAAGCACCCTGTGCGGTCGGTGGGCCTGAGAGAGTTCTGAAGAACTGTGACTAGCCCAAGATCACCCAGCTGGAATGTGTTGGGGTGCACAAGCTAATCTAGTTCACCAGATAAGCCTCCATCTCAAGAGGCAGAGCAGGGAATCAAACCCGGTTCTCCAGATTAGAGTGCACCTGCTCTTCACCACTGCACCACGATGGCTCTTTGCCCCTTCTTTGCTCAAGGGTAAGTCTGAATTTAAGGTCAGCCAGTGTGGTTAGTGTCAAATTCATAGTCAGCCCTGAAGGTCACTGAGTGACCTTGAACCAGTCTCTCTCTTTCTCTCACTGGTCCCACAGGATTATGTAGGGTGACAATGGTGGCAGGGAGCGGGGGGCAGCCAGAATAGCCCAATTTTGTTTAATTTTTTTGCTGGTTTGTATTCTTTCTAAACTATAAAGCATTTTTTGACTTATTTACTTCTTGAGAGAGGAGCCCCGTGGGGCAGAGTGGTAAACTGCAGCACTGCAGTCGAAACTCTGCGCACAACCTGAGTTCGATCCTGACAGAAGTTGGTTTCAGGTAGCCAGTTCAAGGTTGACTCAGCCTTCCATCCTTCTGAGGTTAGTAAAATGAGGACCCAGCTTGCTGGGGGTAAAGTGTAGACGACTGTAGAAGGCTGTGGCAGACCACCACGTAAACATAGTCTGCCCAAAATTGCGATGTTGAACTTCTTTTGGCCCCGCAAGGACATTTCTGCCACAAGAAAAAGGCTTTGCGGAGCCAAACAAAGTCCGACTTGATTGTTGTAAGAACAAGTTTATATATGATTCACTAAACTGCATTGAAAATACCATGCACTCACAAGCCTTTGAAGATTTTCGAAGCCAGAATATATCTGGAAGCTGGTCGCTCATGTTGGGTTTTCACTATTCAATATTGAGTCAATAGCTATCCCTGTAAAGACTAGGGAAGCTATTGTAAAAGTGAAGATTAGTTCTTATGAACGCATCCTTTATATGTGAGACTTGCTTTAAGACGCACTGGGACATTACTGAGACGCAGCTCTTTTACTGTATATATTATAGATTTAGTCAACTCACAGATTATACAGTCTATGATCGCTAGCCACGAGGTGGTGATGGCCACTAACTTGGACAGCTTTAAAAAGGGCTTGGACAGATTTATGGAGGAGAAGTCAATCTATGGCTACCAATCTTGATCCTCCTTGATCTCAGATTGCAAATGCCTTAGCAGACCAGGTGCTCAGGAGCAGCAGCCGCAGAAGGCTATTGCTTTCACATCCTGCATGTGAGCTCCCAAAGGCACCTGGTGGGCCACTGCGAGTAGCAGAATGCTGGATTAGATGGACTCTGGTCTGATCCAGCAGGCTAGTTCTTATGTTCTTATGTTCTTCTGTGTGCAAATATTTGCTTGTTTGGTTATTCCAGTTGCACACACCTCTTGTATTGTATGCACAATAAACATTGTGATGTGTCATCATCCCATGGGTCAGTAATGACCCCGTGCTTGCACAAGAGAGTGAGTTTCTTTTCTTCTTGGGAGTGTTTTACTGCTCTTTTGCATCTCATTGGATTTAGCACAACCCACAGTGCTGTGGAACCCTAATCCTGCCTGCTTCACTGTGCTCAGTCAATGTGGAGAACAGTTCACAGCTCAGTGGAAGCGGCAGACTTTAACATGATGTGTTCTGAGTTCATGACCTCTGATCTTGGGCAGTGGTTTCTGTGCTAACCATACTCCCAGGTCAGCCGTGGCTTCTCATGTGAACCAAATGCCTCTTGGTGGGAATATTGGCAGCATGGGTAGTCTGCCTCCTCCCCGAAAAGTCCTCTCTAGCAGCAGCCAGTGCCCTGCCTTCACATAGACCTTTGCCCTAAACACGGAACAAGCCCCAAAAGATGCCGTCAGGGTTGTTCTTTTGACTTGTGCCCTTAGAAGAAGGGGTGTGTGTATCAAATAGCTGATGTGGATTAAATAGCTGAAAGACCAGATCAAATAGCTGAAAAGACCAGAGGGCTACTTTCACAGAGGCGTAGCAAGGGGGAAAAGTGCACTGGTGCGTCCTCTGCCTCGCCCCGCCCTGGAACGCCTCCGCCACGCCCCCAGAACACCCTCACCACACACCACACAGGGGCGGGCACCCGGGGTGTCGCGGGCTGACCCCGGTCCCCTTGGAGCTACGCCTCTGCACTTTCAGTCAGAATATACAAGACTGGTCTTGATAGACCTAATTCAGTAAAATGGGATGAGGCAGAACATAACTGTGTGCAAATGTGATGAATCCTTCCAAGGACAGATGTATGATCAAAACAGCTTCGGCTCAGACTGCTTGACTAGAGCATAAAGAAGTTGCTTGGACTGTTTGACCAGGAATTATTGAAGATAGAGCTAGGACCCATCACACGTTTTGGGGCCTGGGTATATGGGAGAAGGAAAACTGGGTTGAATGTTAAGGCCACCCCACCAGGCAAGCTAGGCCAGGCCCAATCCTCTTGAAATAATTTGGTTCAGCTGACAATCTAAGACTCTCCCCAAATTCTGCGAGGCAAGAGATATTTATCACTTGGTCTCCTCTTTGCAGACAAGGAAGAATGTCCTTGATAATAGACGGGCCTTTTCTCACTCGGAGCCACAAAAGGATCCTTTTGCCGTCACACACGGGCTGCTGCTGGCAAGTCACTGGGCTTTTTCAAAGCCACCTCACAACTTCTTCGCCATGAACGACTGTGCCTTCAAAATTCTGCCTGTGCTCTGCACGTTAACGATGGATACGGAGAAGTCAGTCCGGGACCAGGTGAGCTTTGAGGACACAAAGAGAAACTTCCTTTGGTCTTTAATGGTTGGAGGGAGAGGAGCAGTGTGAGTGAGCAGTCTCTGTGTCACTCTTATGGGTCCCCTTAGTTTGAGAGGTCTGAAGATGGGAGGCCGGCTGGGTTTCTGTGGGTCGGGGGTGGGGCTAGTCAAAGCACCTGTCTTCCTTGTAAACGCTGCCTGTTGCTCTAGCCTACACTTTGTAAAGGTTGAGTGGCGTGGGCAAACGATCCAGAACCCAAACTTCCGCAGATCAGTAGAACAGGAATAAGCAGTCCCACGCAACACGGGCCAAGCGGTGGCATGGCAGACTGTTCTGCTTGGCCTGCAGAGCTAGTGCTTGGAGGCAGCCCCGGAGGCTCTGGCAACTCCACTGGGGTTGGCACCATCAAGAAAACGATTGATGAAGCTTCCTAGACCAGTCTGTTTGAAGGCCGACTTCGAGGGTCTTGGCAAAGCCACAGGACTTTGCTTGGAGTATGTTTGGCCATGCAGAGAGCATAATAATAATCATGATAATGATAATGATAGTCAAATTCAGAAGGCAGCCCTGCTGGGATCCGCACGAATACTACGCCGATACATTACAACTTCCTAGGCCTCTGGGTGAGGCTCGAATTGTAATGAAGGCCAACAACCAGCTAAAGATCTGGCAGCTGTGAAATCTACAATAATAATGATAATGATAATAATGACAGTAGTAGTAGTAGTAGTAGTAGTAGTAGTAGTAGTAGTGTAGTAGAAATTAGTAGTAGTAGTAGTAGTAGTAGTAGTAGTAGTAGTAGTAGTAGTAGTAGTAGTAGTAGTAGTAGTAGTAGTAGTAGTAGTAGTAGTAGTAGTTTGGATTTATACCCCTACCTTTCTCTCCTGTAAGGAGACTCAAGGCAGCTTACAAGCTCCTTTCCCTTCCTCTCCCCACAACAGACACCTTGTGAGGTAGGTGCAACTGAGAGAGTTCCAAAGAACAGTGACTAGCCCAAGGTCACCCAGCAGGAATGTAGGAGTGCGGAAACACATCTGGTTCACCAGATAAGCCTCTGCCACTCAGGTGGAGGAGTGAGGAATCAAACCTGGTTCTCCAGATTAGAATCCACCTGTTCTTAACCACTACACCACGCTGGCTTTTGATTTGGTGGGAGAATATGGCTGTGCTCTGATGCTGAAGGGCGTGCTGTATTGTGGTGCTAGAGATTATGAGGAGGAATTATGAGGGAGAAAATGACAGCCAGGTATCTGCAGGAGACTGAGGGGCATAATCCCTTGCAGAGGCTTTGACAGGCCATGCCTGTTTTCCCTCCTCTTTTCAGGCATTCAAGGCCATCCGGAGCTTCCTGACAAAACTGGAAACAGTTTCCGAAGACCCGGCTCAGCTCACAGAACTTGGTGAGTGCCCTTTTGGCAACCAGGAAAGAACTACGGTGGGGATTTGGGCTTGGTTGTCTCAGCAGACAGGGTGGAGCTGAACCTTCTGCCCTCTCTTTAGAGAAGGACGTCCACGCCCCCTCCGCCAGCCCTGGGGCAGGGGCAGCAGCCAGCTGGGCAGGGTGGGCTGTGACAGGGGTCTCGTCCTTGACGTCAAAGCTGATCCGGACCAACACGGGGGCGGCACAAATGCCTGAGGCGACGCCATCCAGTACACCGTCGGAGACCCCCAAAGCAGGTCAGTGGAGACTGAGTCATCTCCCCCACCAGCTGTGCATGTGCTACAAGGGAGAGAGGAAGCCAGCTCCTCCGGGCCAGATTGTCCTGGGATCCTGGAGGTTGTTTTGCCTTTCCCTGGGCATGGAGCAGGAGTCAGTGGGGGAGTGGGGCAAGGGAGGCAGCTGTGAATCTCCTGTGTTGTGCAGGGGGCTTGAATAGATTGCTCTTGAGAGAGTCATGTGGTGTAGTGGTTGAGAGCAGATGGATTCTAAACTGGAGAACTGAGTTTGATTCCCCACTCCTCCACCTGAGTGGCAGAGGCTTATCTGGTGAACCAGATGTGTTTCTACACTCTTACATGCCAGCTGGTTGACGTTGGGCTAGTCACAGTTCTTTGGAACTCTCTCAGCCCCACCTGCCTCACCAGGTGTCTGTTGTGGGGAGAGGAAGGGAAAGGAGCTTGAAAGCCACCTTGAGTCTCCTTACAGGAGGGAAAGGTGGGGTATAAATCCAAACTCCTCCTCCTTCCTTCTTCGTTTCTATGTGACTTCCAGTGAAAAATTGGGGGGGGGGGGGCAGTCTAAGGCAGGGGTAGGGAACCTTTAACACTCAAAGAGCCATTTGGCCCCTTTTTCTACGGGAAAAGAAAACACTTGGAGCCGCAAATAATTTTTGACATTTAAAATAAAGATAACACCGGGAACAGGCCGCTGGGAAAGCACCCGCCTCGCTCCAACGGGGCAGGTGAGAGGGGAA
Source organism: Sphaerodactylus townsendi (assembly GCF_021028975.2). Classification (NCBI taxonomy): domain Eukaryota; kingdom Metazoa; phylum Chordata; class Lepidosauria; order Squamata; family Sphaerodactylidae; genus Sphaerodactylus; species Sphaerodactylus townsendi. The sequence continues at coordinate 24,755,330 of NC_059425.1, read as the reverse complement.
GCCCGCGGCACGGTCCAACTGACCATGGGCAGTTGGTGTGCCCACCCTGCTGCCTGCAGGGTGGGCAAGGATGGGGCCGGCGGCTCGGCTCAAGGAGCCACAGTACAAAGGCAGAAGAGCCACATGTGGCTCTCGAGCCGCAGGTTCCCTACCCCTGGTCTAAGGGTTGTGGTGATTGAAGACCTTCTGTGTGCCCTGAGCCAGTGGGACCCCCCACTGCAGTGTCGCTTGTGGCTGAGTCTTGTTCCAGCTGGCAAATATGACCTTTTACCTTTTCAAGGGCCTGGGCCGCCTTCTGCCCCAGAGGTGGCAGCGGCCCCCTCATCCAGCCATTGGGACCTGGAGGAGGACGTGACGGAGGAGGACAGCTTGGCTGACCGGTGGGACGATGATGACTGGGGCAGTCTGGAGGTAAGCAGGGGAGAATGCGTGTGAGGCTTGCTTGGCCTGGGTGCACTGGGGCCTGGACTTGTGTGCTGGATTTGTCTAATGCATCTGGACCCCCACCCCAGCATAGGCCTGCCTTCCTCTAGTTTGCACTGCTGAAACCATCAGTTGCCAGGCAACCAGCCTAGAAAAAAGCATCGTCCTCATACATTTAGAAGAAGCAGCGTTTTGGATTTATATCCCATTTTTCTCTCCTGCAAGGAGACTCAAGGTGGTTTACAAGCTCCTTTCCCTTCCCCTCCCCACAATAGACACCTTGTGAGGTAGGTGGGCTGAGAGAGTTCCGAAGAACTGTGATTGGCCCAAGGTCACCCAGCAGGAATTTAGGAGTGTGGAAACACATCTGGTTCACCAGATAAGCCTCTGCCACTCAGGTGGAGGAGTGGGGAATCAAACCCAGTTCTCCAGATTAGAATCCACCATGCTGGCTTAGATTTTTTACTGTGTCCTAAGTTCTTTTTAACTTTTGAAAATGTAAATCTCTTTGAGTTGAAAAAGCTGCATATAAATGTCCTCAGCAAGGAGGCAGAGGTGTGGGAGCTTGGCGGTACTACTGCGGGCAGCTTCCTCTGCCTTCCCTGGTGGAGCTGCATTGCAGAGCTGAGTGTATTGCCTGGCTTTGATGTATTGCCTGGCTTTGATGTTGAAGACGGAGCTCTTGTTTTCTTTTTTCATAGCAAGAGGCTGAATCATCAAAGAGACACAGCAGCTCAGAGGACTGGAGCAGCCCTGGATGGCAGGAACCAGCCCCAGCTGCCAAGAAAAGTGGAGGCAGGACGGTCAGTGTTTGGATACCCCCAGTGTTGATGTTGACTCTCCAAGACTCCATCTTCATTTGCTATGGGGAGCTCCATGATAGAGAACCGAGACCCATTGATAGGACCTTTTTGAGTACCGCTGGAGGAAAGCTGCAAGGCATGCTGGGATTAGAGTGCATGTCAGTCCACTGTCTGGTCATATGGACTAGAAACCTGCTTGTATTTTCTGTTAAAGCTCATGTTCTGCACAAGAAGGCCCTGTGGAACTGTGTTTTAGAGTAGGTTTCTTCTGCAGAGAGAAGCCAGCCTTTTAAGCCTGCAGCCTTGAGTGTAACGATCTTGCTCTTTCATTTGAATTGACCCTTGTGGTGTCCTGCAGGTTACTGGCTCCTCTACAAGGCAGGAATCTGACTGGAATACCTCCGACTGGGAGCTGGAGTCCTCCTGGAGTCACCGGAAGGGACAAGGCTCTGCGGCAGATGAGGGCTGGAACAGCGGTTGTGATGGTGACCTGACCTCTGGGCTGACCCCCAAAGCTGCCACAGCCCTCCCAGAAGGCACCAGGCTGGCTAGCGAGTACAACTGGGAGTGCGTGGCCACGGCACAGAAGCCGGACCCCTTTTCTTCTCTAACAGCCAAGCCAGAGATAGATAATCAGGTACGAGCCCTGGCTAACTACAACAACAAGCCTTTATTGGCATACAACACCCACCCCCGGGCCTTATTTTAGCCAAGTTTTAGCCCTGGAATGAGCAAAACATGTCTGTGATAATGTATAGAGGAGGGTGAGGGACAGAACTTTCAGTACAGCAGGGTATGAAATGGTTAGAAATGAACCTCAGAATAGTACAAAAAATCAAATAGAGGTCCAATAGTGCCTTCTGGGAGACTAACCCATAATTTCACCTAAACTTTCTGACTGTCAGGGGTGTTTGATAGTGGAATTCACTGCCTCAGAGAGCAGTGGAGTCTCCTTTGGAGGTTTTTAAACAGAGGCTGGATGAACAATCTGTCAGGAAGAAGAAGAGTTTGGATTTATATCCTTTCTCTCCTGTAGGAGACTCAAAGGGGTTTACAATCTCCTTGTCCTTCCCCCCTCACAACAAAACCCTGTGAGGTGGGTGGGGCTGAGAGAGCTCCAAAGAGCTGTGACTAGCCCAAGGTCACCCAGTTGGCATGTGTGGGAGTGTACAGACTAATCTGAATTCCCCAGATAAGCCTCCACAGCTCAGAGCGGCAGAGTGGGGAATCAAACCCGGTTCCTCCAGGTGAGATATACGAGCTCTTAACCTCCTACGCCACTGCTGCTCCTTTGATTGTGTGTTCCTGCATGACAGGAGGTTGGACTTGATGGCCCTTGTGGTCTCTTCCTACTATGATTCTGTATGCTGGAATGAATTGTTAAGTCTTTAATTTATTCCAGCCTAAGTTTTGTTAGTCTTCTGTGGTACTGTAGGGAGTCCTCGTTAACTTTGACGCAACAGGCTAACAAGACTACCCATCTGGAATGAATCACCAGTGTCTGAACCCTCGCATATCAGCCTTGGATTCTTTTTCTTGATTGTGACCGGTTGGGTCACTGTTGGCCGTGATTGGAACCCAGAACCCAGAACTGGGCTAATGGGAGGAGGAATGGGCAGGGGGGTTGCTGTTCTCCCCGCTGACCAAAGCTCTTCTCATACCCCATTGTGTCTGGTTCCAGAGAAACACTGAGGTGCTTGGAGACTGGGGCTCAGAAGAAAACTGGGAAGCACTAGAGTCGGACCATGGTGAGTGCCCCCCCCCACCCCGCAACAACAAAACACTGCCCCTCTGCTGAACCAGAGGCCAGGTATACTGATGTCTGTCTGCCATCCCTGCAGGGCCCAGCAAGGCTGAGTTGGCACGAAAGAAGCGGGAGGAGAGGAGGCAGGAGATTGAAGCCAGGCGAGCCGAGAGGAAGGCAGCCAAGGGACCCATGAAGCTGGGGGCGAGGAAACTGGACTGACAGCCTTTCTCGTTCCGTTGGGAAGAGCGCCCGTTGCTGCTAAAGCTTCTGGAAGGATTTTCCTTGTCCTCGAAGGAGGTTTTCGTAGAGGAAGACTCCCAAGCCACTCTGCAATTTGCCTGGGTGGGGTGGGGAGCGAACTGCTACAAATGCCCATCGCCTGCTGGCCAGACCAGAAAAATCCCCCGCCAAGAACTGCTCCAGCTTTGGCTATTCCCCTTTGCCTGCAGGTTCCTCCCTGCTGTGAAGGACCAGACTTGAACTCCAAAGGAAGGGGGGTGGGGTAGAAGAAGATGGGGAGAAATAAGTGTCTCTGCATAGAATAGTTGACTCTGTCCCACTGTCGGCTGCGGGGTTTTCTGTAGGGAGGAGGGAGTTACTTGTTCGAATGTTCTGCAGTTTTATTGGTTTACGTGGAAGATTACACAGAAATAAATTAACTTTAAGGAGCTCTAGGGAAATCATTGGCTGTGGCACAGGTACCTCCCATTCTGTGCTGTTTCTTGGCTTTCGGAGCCCTTGCCAACAGAAGGCAGAAAAGGAAGCTGATGGGTGAGCCCTTCAGGGATTGCCAAAAACCGAGGACCCAGGTGCCAGGAGCGCATGTCCCTGCCCGCCCCGTTTCAGCACCATCTCTGGCAGTTCCACTTAGGTACTACATCAAGGCACTATGTGAGTGTGGGACTGTACAACGGTTGCAGGTAAGTACCCTGCCTTGTCTGTCTCCAATAATATAAGTGCTTCTAGGAAGAAGAAGATTTATATCCCCCCTTTCTCTCCAGTAAGGAGACTCAAAGGGGGTTACAATCTCCTTTCCCTTCCACCCCCCCACAACAAACACCCTGTGAGGTGGGTGGGGCTGAGAGAGCTCCGAAAAGCTGTGACTAGCCCAAGGTCACCCAGCTGGCGTGTGTGGGGGTGCACAGGCTAATCTGGTTCACCAGATCATCCTCCACAGCTCAAGTGGCAGAGTGAGGAATCAAACCTGGTTCCCCAGATTAGAGCGCACCTGCTCTTGGCCACTACATTATGCTGGAAGGAAGAACCTTCCCCCTCCCTACCCCCACCATGACATTAGTTGGTTTTGACTCATTTGTGTTTTCCTGCTTCCTCCCCAGAGAGAAGGGGGATGAGTCACCTGCAGGCTGCGCACAACTTTTGTCTGGGTGTACAGCTGGGGGAGCAGGTGGATGGCGGTGTGGGCTGATGCCAGGGAAGGCCCCGTCTGCCTTGCCTTGGCAAGCTGCAGCTATCTTGGGACTTCCCCCACCCTTGCACCACACCCTTGATGCGTCTCATCCCAACTAGTGCCAGGATGGTTTTCCTTCCTTCTCTTTAAAATACTGCAGAAATTAGGTTAGCTTTTTATAAAAAATACCCTGAATGCTCTTGAAAATGTATTTCTGAAACGGGGCTTTCCTGCCTCCTGCTGCTGCAGTAGCAACGGAAAACACGGGGAAGATGAAATCTGGTGTGCTTTTTTTCATTGTCATTAAGAAGCAAGAGCAGGCAGTAGCCACTGGGCTGTACTACTGCCTTCCCTGAGATATAAGAGGTGCATAGGGTGAGGAGGCCAGGCCGGCTTAGGCTACCAGCACACATCTTGCTATGAGCCCCAGGCCACTGTTGACGCCTTCTGTGCCGTTTTCATCTTCCTCGCACACCATCTGGCAGAGAGGGGGAACGGTTATTCCTCCAGGTGGGCAAGGGAAAACATAGATCTCTGTCAACCGTTGTCACTCTGCTGCCTTGGAAGAGTTCCTGAAAAGGCACCCGTTTTTGTTGTGAGGAGCGGTGTGGCCAAGGGCCTCAGAGGCAGTAGTTTCAGGTCCATCCCATCATGAGTTGGTGCTTTCCTGGCTGGAGTTACTGCGGGGAGGAAGGCTCCGCGTCCTGTCAGAGATCTGCCACGAGAAAACAAGACTCTTGTCAGTAGGAGCACCTTCCTTATGAGGAGAGGCTGCAGCGTTTGGGACTCTTTAGTTTGGAGAGGAGATGTCTGAGGGGGGATATGATTGAAGTCTTTAAAATTGTGCATGGGGCAGAAAATGTTGACAGAGAGTTGTTTTTCTCTCTTTCTCACAATACTAGAACCAGGGGGCATACATTGAAAATGCTGGGGGGAAGAATTAGGACTAATAAAAGGAAACACTTCTTCACGCAACGTGTGATTGGTGTTTGGAATATGCTGCCACAGGAGGTGGTGATGGCCACTAACCCAGATAGCTTTAAAAGGGGCTTGGACAGATTTATGGAGGAGAAGTCAATTTATGGCTACCAATCTTGATCCTCTTTGATCTGAGATTGCAAATGCCTTAGCAGACCAGGTGATCGGGAGCAACAGCTGCAGAAGGCCATTGCTTTCACATCCTGCATGTGAGCTCCCAAAGGCACCTGGTGGTAGCAGAGAGCTGGACTAGATGGACTTAGGTCTGATCCAGCTGGCTCTTTCTTATGTTCTTAGGAGAGGCGCTGCCTCTGTGCTGTTTGGCATTTTGTGAGGGGTGAGGAGCCTTCAGTGTTCCCCTTCCCAGCAGAACCGACCAGCTACTTGGTCGTGGAAAGCACCACCAAATCACAGTGGATTTACAGCAACCCCGTAGGGTTTTAAAAACAAGAGATGTTCAGAGGTGGTTTGCCATTGGCTGCCTCTGCATGGGTTGAGAGAGTTCTGAGAGAACTGTGATCAGCCTAAGGTCACCCAGCAGGCTTCATGTGGAGGAGCAGGGAATCAAACCTTGTCACCCAGATTGGAGTCTTATACTCTTAACCACTACACAACACTAACTGTCACTAAGCTAGTAAAAAAGGGAGAGGTGGAACTATCAAAAATACTGTACTGGGTTTGAGGGACCCACTTGTACAAAAGAAGAAGAGTTTGGATTTATACCCCTCTTTTCTCTCCTGTGAGGAGATTCAAGGTGACTTACAAGCTCCTTTCCTGTCTTCTCCCCACAACAGACATCTTGTGAGGTAGGTGGGGCTGAGAGAGTTTGGAGAGAACTGTGACTAGCCCAAGGTAATCCAGCAGGAATGTAGGAGTGCGGAAACACATCTGGTTCACCAGATAAGCCTCTGCCTTCAGGTGAAGGAGTGGGGAATCAAACCTGGTTCTCCAGATTAGAATCCACCTGCTCTTAACCACTACACCACGCTGGCTTAGATTTTTACTGTGTCCTAAATTCTTTTTAACTTTTAAAAATGTAAATCTCTTTGAGTTGAAAAAGCTGCATATAAATGTCCTAAACAAGGAGGCTGAGGCAGGTGGGGCTGAGAGAGTTCAGAAGAACTGTGGTCACCCAAGCAGGAACGTAGGAGTGCGGAAACTCATCTGGTTCACCAGATAAGCCTCTGTCATTTAGGTGGAGGAGTGGGGAATCAAACCCAGATTAGAATCCACCCGCTCTTAACCACTACATCATGCTGGCCATGCAGAATAGAGGCTGCATTGAGGAGAAGAAATGGAATGTGTCAAAGCAAAGGAGCCAACCCTAAAGATGAACCCCGAGCAAGTACTGTTGGAACATATGCACAGTATGAGTATGGATCCAGGTTGGTCAAGAGAAACAGATCGGAGTGAGGTTGCATAAGCATTTCAGGAACCTCCGTACCTTTACCAACATATCGATGCCAGAAGAAAAACTCAGTGGGGACGTGAAGGAGTCCTCTGACAAGGAGCTGCCCAGCTTGTACTTCCCTACAAGACAAAAAGCGCACGAGAGAGAGAGAGAGGCAGTTACTGTGAAGCTCTGATAGAGAATTCCCATTCATCATCCTCTGTCAAAGGAAGGGGCTGAAATATTACAGCCGGCCACAGCTCAAAGACCCTGGCCAAGGAGCTTGACCTTTTCTCTCATCCCCCTGCCTTATTTCTTACTCGAGGAGGAGTCTCCTGTCCCAGTGCTATCGCTGCCTGAAGAAGAGGGCCGCCGGATCTCGGAAAAACTGCTGCAGCGCAAACGGGCTTGGGCCTCTCGCTTCTTCTCTTCCTGGGCCTGGAAGCAGATTGTGACCAAAGGGTCAGGTTTTTTGAAGATGGCAAGGAAACAATAAGCATCATAGAGTAGAGCAGCATGGCTTAAAGCAGGGGTGTCCAACTCTGGTCCTCCAGAGGTTCATGGACTATTATTCCCATCAGCCCCTGCTAGCGGGGGCTGATGGGGATCATAGTCCATGAACTTCTGGAGGGCCAGAGTTGGTCACACCTGGCCTAAAGGATGTCAAAAACCAAACCACTCAAAATTCTGCCTGCAACAAAAAAGAACCCAGGTTTCTGTTCTCTGCCTTCCCAGTTCTTCAAGCGGCCCTTGCATTTTCCATCCCCTGACTTACCACAAACAAGTCCTGCAGCTTATGTTGTTTCTCACCCGGACCGACATGGACAAGGTGGTTAAAGTTGCTAGGGCTGGATATGAGCTTGGAGCGGAGGGTGGGGTCCCGCATCATCTCTCTGTGAGACATGGAATAGAACAGGTGAGCAGGCGCTCAGACATGCCCTGCCCATGCTAGCAATGAGAAGACATTCAAACAGGCTTGGAAGAAGAAGGGGACCTGGCTCTCTTTAGTTTGGAGAGGAGACGTCTGGGGGGATATGACTGAAGTCTATAAAATTGTGTATGGGGCAGAAAATGTTGGCAGAGAAATTTTTCCTCTCTTTCTCACAATACTAGAACCAGGGGGCATTCATTGAAAATGCTGGGGGGAAGAATTAGGACTAATAAAAGGAAACATTTCTTCACACAATGCGTGATCAGTGTTTGGAATATGCTGCCACAGGAGGTGGTGATGGCCACTAACCTGGATAGCTTTAAAAGGGGCTTGGACAGATTTATGGAGGGGAAGTCGATCTATGGCTACCAATCTTAATCCTCCTTGATCTGAGATTGCAAATGCCTTAGCAGACCAGGTGCGCAGGAGCAGCAGCAGGCCATTGCTTTCACATCCTGCATGTGAGCTCCCAAAGGCATCTGGTGGGCCACTGTGAGTAGCAGAGTGCTGGACTAGATGGACTCTGGTCTGATCCAGCAGGTTCTTTCTTATGTTCTTATGACCTCCATCACCTTGTGGCCTTGTGCAAAGCTATTTCGGGGAACCCTCAGGCGCTACAGCCAAGGACTGACTTCCACCTGGCTGTGTGGAGCTTCAGCCACTTCACCACACTCTCAGCTGTGACCTTTTGGGTATTCTCTGAGCTCAGACTCACCTTCTCTGGAGCTGCCGCTCCTCTTCCGAGATGCGGAAGGAGAAGCGGCGTTTGTGCCGAGTTCTCGCCAGATGCCGACGACTGTTGTCCGTCATCTCGGGGATTTCAAACTCGTCTTGGTCTGGAGAAGAAGGGAAAAAATTGGTGGCCTACCGACCACTGTTCACATGGTTTGATTTCCTTCCACTTTTCAATTTGCTTTTAACACATGCTTCCTGGGTTTTTCTTTCTTCCAAGCCAAACTGACCTTTCCCTTCCCTGTTTGGATTGCTTAAGCGGTGGCAAGTGACCTTTTCTATTTGGCATTTTATGATCAAGGTTTTAGTCTATTACGAGGAAGCTGCCGTAGCAACTCAGGAAGCCTTTTCAGGCTGAGTCGGCTCTCAAATGCAGTTTTTAAGTGTCACACTAAAATCAGTGAGACCTAGGCTCGAGTCCTTAGTCAGCTATGCAGCTCACTGGGTGACTTTTAAGACAGCCATCCTTTCTCACCCTAGACCAGTGATGGCGAACCTATGGCACTCCAGATGCTGGCAGGGGCTGATGGGAATTGTAGACCATCAACATCTGGAGTGCCATAGGTTCTCCACCACTGCCCTAGACAAAAAGAAAAGAAGGCTGCTACCTTAAGCTCCTTGAATGGAGGGTAGGATAGAAACATAGAATTGCTACGCTTAGAGCTCCCTGCCTTCCACCTTACCTAATGCCTTGTTCCTGAGGTAGGTCAGGCGAACTTTCTCCGTACCAAAAGTGCAAAGGGATCCCTCAGGGTTTAGTGCACGTACCTGTTCAAAGAGAAGTATATCATTCAGAGACAGTCAACAGCATAAGCTGCTACTATTAAATTTCCTTAGCACAGAAACCACTCTTGCTGGCAGGACAGAAGATGGCTGAGTGTAGGGGCCGGACGGCCTGCTTATTTGATGTTTATACTGTGTGTGTTTTGCTTAAACAGTTTCCTGTATAATCAGACAACAGCCTTTTGTTGTTGTTATACTGGTTCAAAGAATGCCTCCTGTAACATGGGGCCTGCTGTGTCACAGGGGTGTATTGTCTAAATACATTGGTTTAGATCTCATGGATCTGATACATTAAAAATAGCCATTCGCCCTAAACAAAGGGGTTTCCAAGAGCCTATTGCAGCAAAGGACAACTCCTGCTAACAGGAAAAGGTACCACAGTTAGCAGAATGGGTCAGGGGTGTACTTTCCCCCTGCTAACATTTTATTCATACATGCATAGGTTTAACTAATGATAGTCAAGAATGTGAGTTGGACAGTTCCTTTTTATAGGTTTGGGGATTGAATTTTTGGTGCTTCAGTAATAAGAATAATAGTATACTGTTAACAATAATAGGATACTGTTAATAGCATACTGTTAACAATAATAGCATACTGTTAATAGCACACTGTTAACAATAATAGCATACTGTTAAAACCACAATAGAGCCTTAGGGGAAATGTCACAGTGTACCCTATAAGCAGAGCCAGGAAAGAAATAGGAACTAAGGTCCAAGGAAGTCACCTTCAATTGTACAGTTCCTCACCAATAATAGCAGGTTTTGCACAATTTCAGCGAGTCCTGCTTTTCAGTCTGTTGTTCTACTCCAGAAAGCTGTGTACTTGATAAGGAGTGTGTAACAGCAGTCCTTGGTCTGCCAAAGAGCTGTGAGACACTGACCCATGCCTCTTGCGAGGAAAAATTCAGAAGGCTGCTCAGTTTTTCAGGAGTCAGACAACAGTAACACAAGATGCAACTCGGCAACTTCAGACAGGTGCTAACTCTGTGACAGCCAGTGTTGTGCCGGGATTATATTATGACCAGGTGCAACTCTCTGTCTGGTAACGAACACTCACTGGATCTTTTGCGTCAGGCTCTCATAGCCTATCCTACCTCACAGGGTTGTTGTGGGAAAATGGACCAGGGAGAACTATGTATTCCAATTCTGCACTTCTCCGTTGAAGGGGTAGGCAGAAATGTACCAGAGTGGCAAGACACTGAAAAACCGAACAGAGGACTCCTAACATGTCATTTAGACACAAAACAGCTGTGGCTGGTTAAAATATTCTTTCACCCTTTCCCAATTCTATGTCCTCCAAAAGGAAAAAAAGATGAAATAAGGGCATTGCCTCTTTACCCTTCTGGACTAAAAATGGCCAGGTGAAGGGGAACAGTTTTGAAATGACCGACGGGGGAAGAAGAAGAAGAGTTTAGATTTATATCCCCCCTTTCTCTCCAGCAGGAGACTCAAAGGGGCTTACAGTCTCCTTGCCCTTCCCCCCTCACAACAAACACCCTGTGAGGTAGGTGGGGCTGAGAGAGCTCTGAGAAGCTGTGACTAGCCCAAGGTCACCCAGCTGGCATGTGTGGGAGTGCACAGGCTAATCTGAATTCCCCAGATAAGCCTCCACAGCTCAGGCGGCAGAGCCAAGAATCAAACCCGGTTCCTCCAGATTAGATACACGAGCTCTTAACCTCCTACGCCACTAAAGCAATAGCAGCCTTGGGTGAAGAGGGTTCAGCATAACTGCTATTTAAGGCTAAGTTACATAACAAGGTTCCTGCTCATCACATGCAGCTTGGCCCAAACTGAAGGTGCACCCAGAAAAGATACAGAGTTTTCTTTTTGGTTCTTATGAGCCATGTTTAACGAAACTGCTTTGCAAACAGAGGAAATAGGATAGCTGTGGTGGGTTTTCTGAGCCACACAGCTGTGGTCTGGTAGGCTTCGCTCCTAATGTTTTGCTTACAACTATGGCTGGCATCTTCAGAACAGTCATGCCATGTCATGAAGATGCCAGCCACAGATGTGGGGGAGACATTAGGAGCAAAACCTACCAGACCACAGCCACATGTCCCGGAAAACCCACAACAGCCAGTTGATGGTGCCTTCGACAATACAGAAGTTAGGCTAGTAAACAAAGCCAAAGGTCGGGTAGGGTCAAGGCCAAAAAACAAAACCCCACTCACTTTTTTCAGCGGCACCGTCTGAATCCACTCCGCTTTCCGAACATCAAACACATCCACGGCATTCTCGCTAAACACTGACAAATAAGGAGCATTGTAACCTACAGTAGGGAAGAAGCGGCATGGATATGAAGACCTGTCGTGTTTGTGTCCAAACACCCCCCCAATTAAAACAGAGCTGCAGTTGACCCTGCAAATGCCTCTGGGATAGGGGAAATGCATGTGGCAGTCCCCCCCCCCCAGGCATCCCCATGACTTTGTTTCCATAGCAGGGTCTTTATTGACCATGCCAAGGGCTACATTAGTACTGCCTGCTTTTCCCTCTGTCCCAGTGCCTGGACTGAGAGAACAGTGTCTCTCCCATGCATGTGGTAAGGGTACTTGCCCAGCCATGGAGCTGATGCCCCCACATTTCAGCCTCGGATAGTATCTAGCCCTAGTCCAGGGGTGTCCAACTCTGGGGCTGTCCATTGACTACAATTCCCATCAGCCCCTGCTGGCATGGCCATGCTTGAACAACTGAAGCGCCAGAGTCGGACACCTCTGCCCTAGTCAGATGCAAGCTCTGATTCCCACATTTTACAAACTGAGCCAGACTGAGAGTCAGCATAGTGCAGTGGTTGGAGTATAGAACAGGATCTAGGAGACTCAGGTTTGAATCCCTGCTCTGCCTTGGAAACTTGCTAGATGATTTTGGACCAGACACGTCCTCTTAGCCTGCTCTACCTGACAGCGCTGTTTGTGTAAGGATAAAATGAAAGAGGAGAGAATGGTGTTCTTATCATTGGGGGCTGGGGAGAACAGGTAAAAACTTAAATAAAGTAAATAAAACCAGCTAACAAATGACATAACTAAATAAAATAAAAGGGGCTTAGATTTATATCCCACCTTTCTCTCCTGTAAGGAGACTCAATGTGGCTTACAAGCTCCTTTCCCTTCCTCTCCTCACAACAGACACCTTGTGAGGTAGGTGGGGCTGAGAGAGTTCCCAAGAACTGTGACTAGCCCAAGGTCACCTGGCAGGATTCATGTGGAGGAGAGAGAAAAAAACCTGATCACCAGATTAGAGTACACCACTCATGTGGAGGAGTGGGGAATGAAATCCGGTTCTCCAGGTAAGAGTCCACCGCTCTTAACCACTATGCTGGCTCCAAATAAGTGTTGCAGGCAATGGGACAGGGATTCTGTAGCCCAAAGAACCAACCCCCTTTCCCCCGAACCCGAGGGCCACTCACAGCAGCTGAGGGGGGGCGCAGGCCACATCAGCTCTTGGGGGCGGCTCCTTCGCCCCTGCCCATCCACGTAGAGGCCGAATCCGCTGAAGCAAAGGATCAGCTCGCTGAGGCTGACCTCCACAGCCTTGAGAGCTTCCATGTGGGTCACTGCTGACGCCCGGGGGTCATCAGCGTGAGGAAGGTTCACAGGCGGCCCCTCGTTGAGCAGAGGGTAAAGGGAAAAGCCGGAGGGGTAGCCCACGCAGAGGCGATCCCCCAGCACGTCCAGGCACTGCACGTAGCCCTGAGCCTGAATCTCCTTGATGCGCCGGTGCGGAGGGCGAGTGGCCGTCAGCTGGAAACACAGGACCTGGCGCTTGCAGGCCACGCACAGCACGGGCGTTGTGCTGCGGCAGATGAGCCCCGTGGCCACCGCTTGACAGCTCTTGGCCTCCACGACTTTGGTCCCCGGAGCCTCCGGGGTCTCCAGCTCAGCCCAAGAGAAGATGCGTATGCCGTGGTTCTTGCCACACAGCACGGACAGCAGCTGGGCTTGCGGGGAGACCAGGAGCAGCTGCACTCGCCGGCAGTCGCCAATCTGCAGCACATCTGAAGCACAAGAGGGGATCAAAGATTGTAAGAGGGGATCAAAGCGCTGTGCCAGAGGAGAGAGTCTTGATGCGTCCTGTTGCTAACTGCAGTTCAAAGCCAATGAGGGCAGATGTGATATTTCTACAGGATTGAAGGAGCAGCGCGGCCAAGAAGATTGGAGGTTTGCATGCTGGGAGTGAGGAACAGGGCTGGCGCATAGCTCAGCAGTGCAATATCTGCTTTGCAGGCAGAATATTCTTAGGGAGCGGGGGATGTTTCGTTCGGTGAAGATTTTCTATGAAATTAATGTGCTACGTCCAAAACAATATAAGACTCACAAACACGCGTGGCACATAGGCGCTGGCTCAAGCAATTTATATTACCTGTTAGTTACTTGTAAAGTATGCCGAATTGTTGGCTATTAGACTTATCAAACTACTGTATCTCCACAACACATATATATCTCCACTTTAAATCCAATTCATGCAACAATTTATTACAAGACAACCTTCTCTCAAGTCCATAATCATGTATTTGTTAAACCAACAATGTCCATAATCCTGTAAATATTATTGCGTCAATGTCACCCGTTGTTACTGTAATACAAGTTCATAACAATTTGGTGAAGAGAAGGTTAAGAGGTGACATGATAGCCATGTTTAGATATTTGAAGGAATGTCACGTTGGTGAGGGAGCAAGCTTGTTTTCTGCGGCTCCAGAGACTACTAGGACCAGGAGTAATGGGTTCAAGGTGCAGGAAAAGAGATTCCATCTAAACATCAGGAAAAACTTCCTGACAGTAAAGGATGATTGACAGTGGAATGCACTACCTCGGAGTGTGGTGGAGTCTCCTTCTGTGGAGGATTTTAAAGAGAGGCTGGATGGCCATCTGTCAGGAGTTGCTTTGATCATGTGTTCCTGCATTGCAGGGGGTTGGACTTGAATGCCCTTGGGGTCTTTTCCGATTCTATGATTCTATCCCACTTCTAGTCTTCAGCATCTCCAATTAAAAAGGATTAGATGATGTGAATAACTGATACCCGAGACCCTAAAAAGCCACTACCAGAGTAGACAGTGCAGACCATGATAGAGTTGGCATATGGCAGCGTCATTTGCTCATGAAGCAAGCTAGGATCTCACTCTAACCATAGGTGTCAAACTCGCAGCCCTCCAGATGTTATGGACTACAGTTCCCATCACCCCCTGCCAGCATTATGCTGGCAGAGGATGATGGAAACTGTAGTTCATAACATCTGGAGGGCCACAAGTTTGACACCTGTGCATCTAATCCGTTCAAGTTACTGGCAGAAAGGTACCAGCTGGATATTAGAGATTTTTTTTTTTTACAGTAAAAGTGATTCAGCCCTGGGATCAGCTGCCTTGGTGGTGTTGGCTATCTTCAAGTGGCCCCTCACTGGCAGTCTTCAAGTAGTGGCAAGATGAACACTTGTGAAAGACTGGACAAGATGGCTTGTATGGCTCTTACAAACTCTATGATTCTATGATCTTTGGGTGGGGGCATAAAAGATTTTCTAGTAGTGAGATTAGGATGTCTTTACATGTGCACTTAACAGACTAGCTCTCAGAGGTGTAGCTGGGCCATATGTGCCCGGTGCGCACTCTGTGTTTTCCGCCCCCGTGGCGCCCCTCTCCCCTCCCCGCCCCCCTTACCTTAGTTCAGCCTGATCCCTTCAAGCTGAAAACGGCCAGATGGGAACTACACTTCCCATGAGACCCTGGGGCTTGCAAGGTCTCCTGGAAAGTGTAGTTCCCACCAGGCTGTTTTCAGCCTGAAGGGAACAGGCTGCTTCTCCAGCCTGCACTGATTGAAGGTAAGTGTGTGTGTGTGTGGGGGATGCCACGGAGGGGTGGAAGGGGGGCGCTGCAGAGGGGGACTCACCACAGGTGGATTTTCTGCCCCCCTGGCACACGCCCGGTGCAAAACGCACCCCCCATCCCCCTGGTAGCTCTGCCTCTGGTAGCCCTGGGATTTTATTTTCTGCACAGATACAATTCTATCCCGTCACCTAACTTCCGAGGCTTATTTTCACAGTCTCAAGGAAGAAGAAGAGCATCCTGTCAAATCAACTCATGGTGACCACATCCAGGGGTTGGTCCGGGGCTTTGTCCGACTCTGCACAGAGATGCTAGACTTCCCTGGTGCTCTCCCCCTCAAGTACTGACCATGGACATCCTGGCTCAGCTGTGATGAGTCCTGACTATTCAGGCTGTTACTCAAAACTGTCTTTGAAAAAGCACCCCTTACCATTTGTGCGAAGATGAATTAAAAAGAGGCCGTCCTCCGTGCCCAGGGCAATTCGATCCCGGTCTGCAAAAGGATACACATTAGAATTAGACAGCTGGAATACAAACCACAGGTGCCCTACACCTGCTGACTGTGGTTGGAAAACTCAGCACAAGATATCCCAGCCCACACTGTGTGTGTATTATGTGCACTCAAGGTGTTTCTGACTTATGGAGACCCTATGAATTAATGTCCTCCAAAATGTCCTCCCATTAACATCCTTGCTCAGGTCCTGCAGCCCTCATTTCAAGCCACAAAAGGCTGAAACTGGAGTCCTGATGCCCGTCAGCCTTAACTCCAAAGGGGGCCCTTGACCTCCATTACCCACCTATGATGGCTGCTGAGAGCGCGTGGGGGATGAAGGGCAGAGCGTTGTCATACGCCTCCTTGGGGATGTAGACCATTCGGTCGTGGTGCCGATTCTCTTTCAGGATGTGATGCAGCTCCGTCAGCACCTGTACCCACTTCCTCATCTCAGCTTCGCTGTCGGCCAGGAACAGCACAGAGCTGGTGGTCGGGGGGAAGCTCAGCTGGGAGGCCGTCACCTGGGGTGTTGCAAAGTGAAGTTAAAGGGCTGTCACTGATGCGGCTCAATTCTAGAGAGGGCTCCAAGTTGCCCAATGGCTGCTACTGAACAGTTCTGCTGTAGCGCAGCTGGTACAAGCAGACCTTTTGGAGGACTGACTGATTAATCCATCAGCCGTCTAGGGTACAGTTGTCACTGCAGCCTATATGCATCTGTCACACTACCCCATTAGCAAAAACTCCCATTTCTTCTCTCTCACCCGGAATATGCAGGGTACATCTTTGTTGTTGGCGTGGATGACATCAGAGGCCAGAACTGGAGCCACCGAGAAATTCTCGTCCCTTTTGCCAGGAAAGAAACAGATCCTTTAGAGACATCCCGTTCTCTGGCAACTAGAGGATGATATGTTCCTACACATCTTGCTAAGGAGTACTGGGGATGCCTCTACAAGTACCTTGCTGGGGATGAAACCCTACCAATGAACAGGGGAGGTTCTAGGCTGTTCCTTCTTGCAATTCCCACTAGTCAGGCGAAGAGAGGAACGTCTAGAACTACACAACTGTGCCAGCAATAATGACATCCTCATGTCAAACTCTTTCTTTCCTCTCCACATATCCTAACAACGCATCACACGTGTTGGCTGGGTGGAGAATAGCACCACAAGGGATAATGCAGAACCCACTCTAAAGCACGGCTGTTTGGAGAGGAAAGTCACAACCCAACATAGTGGTAGTACACACATTTTGGAAATCTGGTTGACTTTGCATAAATTGGCCTAAGGATAAGAACATAATGTTTCCCACCCCCCTGATTTTTACCTCCCATTAAAGTTGAATTTAATTTTCTTACGTCAACCACAGGAAGGAATTGAATGTCCTGCACTACCCAACTAATTACAATGTCTGTCTGGCACCTGGGATTACAAACTATTTTTATTGAAAATTACGGGCAGGAAATTGGGATCATGGACTAGTGAATCATCACAGTTATTAGGATTCATCCAAGGGCTCTGGTCTGCATCCTTGCCTGCCATCCAGGGAGCTACCCTGGGTAATCCCACATTCCCAGTCTGTACCCTCTAATTTCTACATTTCTCACCTTATAATTGCATCACATTGCAGTTATGATGACCATGGAACTTTGCCAGAGGTAGTACGTGAATTTGGGTGCACAGAGAGGTAGAAACGTGGGCAGAGAGAAACTCAAAGTTGGTACCAGGGAAGCAAAGAAGTAGGACTGAAGGTTAAGATTGCATAGGAGAATGTAAAGAATGGGCAATAGAAACAAATTGGGAGGATGACATTTGCCTGACTTGCTAATTGTAGAGAAGTTGTGGAGGGAGGTAGTTATTCGTGGCAAGTTTCTATTGAATACCAAACACATTCCAAATAACCACAAGCACCAATCACTCTCTCCTGACCAGTTCTATCCTTATTTATGCACTTGAACTGCAAGTAAATGATCTCAGTCAGTGTTTTTGCAAGACCAAGGCCCCTTCCGCACATGCAGAATTAGGCACTTTCAACCCACTTTCAATGCACTTTGCAGCTGGATTTTACTGTGTGGAACAGCAAAATCCACTTGCAAACAATTGTGGAAGTGGATTGAAAGTGCATTATTCTGCATGTGCGGAAGGAGTCCAAGACAAACAGAAATGTACACAGTGAAATCAAACTACAATGTATATTATTTTTCTGGGTGTCCTCAGTTTCTTAATGCAGTGTGAGCAAAGAATTATTCCATATGGAATCCTCCAAACCCACTAAGGACATCAGGCCTTCAATAACTTTGGGGTCAGTAAGATCCTGCAGTGCTCCTGCATAACAAGTAGGACTGCCTGGATATTTGCTGATAGGGACACAGTGCAATTTCCTATGTATGGCATTTGCTTACCTCATATCTGTGACGTGCATGACACCCACGTCGCACTGTGAAGTCTTTCCCTCTGGCACGTCAAACAGGAAAATCTTGAAATCACTGATGACAGCAAATGCTCTCTGCCAACCCTTCTTTACCCCAGAAGGCTTTGGCACCTGTCGGGAAAGGTGGTGTCACTGAAGCACACCTGGACCAGCAGAGGGCAGAAAGTACCTCCCTTGTGTGGCTGGCATGGAGGGAGAGGCAGAAGGAAAAGACTGGGCCAGAGGAGAATCACAGCTGCTCCCCTTTCCCCATCTTCCGCTCTACCCGCTTTGTGTTTGACAATACTGAGGGTTCCTACTCCTTCCCAAATGCTACTGCCTGTGGCATCCGAACCCAGTCTCCTTTCCAAGATGGAGAGAGAAATCCCCAAAGCCTGAACCCCTCTCCACTCCACCCATATGGAAGAAGAAGAAGAAGAGTTTGGATTTATACCCCACCTTTCTCTCTTGTAAGGAGACTCAAGGTGGCTTACAAGCTCCTTTCCCCTCCTCTCCTCACAACAGACACCTTGTGAGGTAGGTGGGCTGAGAGAGTTCAGAGAGAACTGTGACTAGCCCAAGGTCACCCAGCAGGAATGTAGGAGTGTGGAAATACATCTGGTTCACCAGATAAGCCTCTGCCACTCAGGTGGAGGAGTGGGGAATCAAACCCAGTTCTCCAGATTAGAATCCACCTGCTTTAACCACTACACCGCGCTGGCTCTATTGCTTTAACACAGAGATTCTACTCCATTCCCAGAAAAGAAATCCACCAAAGCAGAGAGGTTTGGAAATAACCAGCAGGCTTTGAAATCCTTTGTGCCGTGGTGTGCCTAAGGCTGGGGTGGGGAGATGGGAGGGGGAGACAAAATCTTACCGATAAAACCCCCTCAAAGGCAGTCCCTGTCCCGGTTGTTGGGTTGACCCCCATGGTTTTCTGGAGCTGTTCAGGGGGTGCAGGGCAGATGGAGACACCCCCAGCACAGGAGACATGGCAGACGAAGTTGCAGACTGAAAAGGAGGAAATGTGAGTTCTGGGGCCAGTTGCCACACACCCAATGTGTCAGTCAACAGGACCCCCGAGCCACCGCATAGAATAGACATGGTCTATTCTATAGTCTTGCAATTCCTCCCCTTCCCCTTCCTATAACAGATACCCTGTAAGGTAGGGAAGGCTGGGAGAATTCGAAGAGAATTACCCCAGGTCACCCAGCATGTTTCGTGTGTAGGAGTGGGGAAACAAATCCAGCTCACCAGAGTACAGTCTGCTGCTCAAGTGGAGGAGTGGGGAATCAAACCCAATTCTCTCGATTAGTCTACTTCTCTTAACCACTACATCATGCTTGCGGCTAATAATGGCCTTCTTTTTAAAATGCTGTTTTATTCTTAACAGTTACTACGTTTTCATAAGTTTTAAACTTTGTTTTGTTATATGTGCTTCTTGTAATTTTATTGTGATTTTGTAAGGTGCCTGGGATATAGATTGTAGAAAGGCAGGGTATAAATATTGTAATAAATAAATAAAGTTCAAACCAAGCTCCAAGGGAAGAAGAAGAAGAGGAGTTTGGATTTATATCCCCGCTTTCTCTCCTATAAGGAGACTCAAAGGGGATAACAAACTGCTTTCCCTTCCTCTCCCCACAACAAACACCCTGTGAGGTGGGTGGGGCTGAGAGAGCTCAGAAGAACTGTGACTAGTCCAAGGTCACCCAGCTGGCGTGTGTTGGATTAAGGAGGCTGTTTGGGGTAGAAATGGAGGTTGTGGCCTTTCTGATCCTTCACCATGAAGTTACACTAGTTTACAGATTCTGTGATAAAATCTTTACCAATCCTTTGCTCTGAACAATTAATAGGTGGTGAGAGCCATAAACATCCACCCATTCATAACATGCACCCCCAACTGGTTTATTGGGGCAACAAGGTCATGGAGTTCTGCTTTGGTAACACCCTCCTCTTGTGCCAAGACTGCCCTTTTCCCTCCTCCCACAACCAGGCCTCACTCACCCTCGCAAGCCAAACCTTGCCGGACCAGCCCAATCAGCAGTGACGTGCAGCGCATACATTTAGTAGGCGTGGAGAAACTGTGTGTTTTGAAGCTGTGCGATTTAGGCTGGGGAAATTGGACAAGAAGAAGATATCTGTTTAGCACAGCGGTTCTCACCTTCCTAATGCTGCGACCCTTTAATACAGTTCCTCATGTTGTGGTGACCCCCCAACCCTAACATTTATCCATTTTACAGATGGAGAACACTGATGCAGAGAGTCTTAGGCAACCTCTGTGAAAGGGTCGTTCGACCCCCAAAGGGGTTGCGACCCCGCAGGTTGAGAACCGCTGTTTTAGCAGGAAAAAAGGAGGCCATCAGACACTCCTTAACTTTTGAGATTTACTTTTGAGATTCAAGAGGCCTTGGCTCTGGACCTGTGAAGTTACCTTTGTACTTATACAGAATACTTCAACTCAGTACTGAACAGTTTCAGGAACATAAGAACACAAGAAGAACCCTGTTAGATCTGACCAAATGGTCCATCTACCACAACATCCTGCCTCATACCGTGGCCAACCTCACACCATGGCCAACCAGTTGCCCTGGAGGGCCAACAGCAGGGCCTGGAAGCCAAGACCTTCCCTGATGTTCTTTAACACAGAGGCGTAGCAAGGGGGGAAAGTGCCCAGTGCACTGGTGCATCCTTCGCCCCGTCCCGCCTCGGAACATCCTTGCCCCGCTCCGGAACACCCCCGCCACACCCCCACAGGGGCGCATGCCCGGTGTGTCGCAACCCCCCTGTCCCCTTTGAGCTAAGCCTCTGCTTTCCCATCCCTGGTATTCAGGGGTTTACTGCCTTTGAATGCAAATCTTGTCAGGCTCCTTTAGTTTGAAAACGTGTGGGAAAGGAGAGAAGCGGTGTCCCAAGGTGGGCACATGTGGAGCTCCTGCCTTCTGAGGAAATCTCAGATAACACAGAATTCCAGCCAGCAGGAGGTACTTATGCAAAGTCTCTCTTACCTTCAGGGAGTTGCTGTTTTCTGTGGTGCCCACCACCCTCTGGGCTGGATGCACCTGTGGTGAAATGTAGAAAAGCAAAATTGCAGAGGAGTCATTGTCAGGAGAATAGCGACAGAAGCGTTTTGCCTGCAAAAGTTCCCCAGTCCAACTTCTGGCATTTCCGGTAAAGGGGCCCAGGTACTAATTTCACACAAGGGGCCATTTCCTGGTTCCTCGGCCCTATTTGCTGCTGCTTCTACAACTGTGGCCCTATAACACTCCTGCCTCCCATGGAAAGCACCTCAACAGAAGGCTACACCTCATAGCCATGGAGAAAGGGAATATGGACACGTGAGGAGATCCTCTTTTAGGGCTTGTCCATTTGGGAGGGTCCCACTCAGGACTCACACTGGACCGCTGGCTTTTCCTTCCCTCAAGGTGCAGCTGCTCCTCTTCTGGGGGCTTCTGAGACTCGTGAGGGTCAATGGAGTTTCCGAAAGCAATGGCATCCTTCTGATAAAACAGGTAACAACAAATAGATTGTAATCAGCTACAACTCAGATTTTGCAAATCATACACTCACCTTGCTTTTCATAGGTGTGCTCTATCTCTCTATCTCTCATACACATACATATATATCTGTTGAACTTCTGCCCTCTGATTACCAGTTCAGTAATCTGCATGCAGGTATTCAAATGTATACTGATTGCTATTTCTTTTTGGCACCTTTCCCAAGTATTGTTTCTCTCAGATTTTTGAAAACACCCCCCCCCCATGGACTTTTTTCCTCCCCCCTCCCTTTTTTACAAAAACAATATACCCCCAAAAATTAATGATAAACTTAAAGATACAAATGTTAATTGGCTGTTAAAGATGAAGATAGAAATGCCAATTGACAGCGAGTTGATTTCAGCCGTGAAAGCCTCAGGCAATACAAATGGCAATTAATTTAGTTCTGTCTGGGTTCCAGTTCAAAGAGCCAAGTCTTTCTAGCAGCCATATTTCATAACAGAGGAAACTCACACTGGCACTTCGGAAGGAAAGGAAGGGGATCAGAGGTCCTTGGTGCTTCATCCCTGCAAGAAGAGTTTGAAAGAGCATGTTAGCATAGCCTAAATTCTTAACTTTTGGACCTCACAGATAGAAGGGAACCAGATTTCCCCAGACAGAAAGAAGAGGGCAATTTTTATATACTTCCCCAAGCTGTTCTGGGGTCAGTTTTCCATCAGAAAGAACCATTTCAGGGTGTATTTTGGGCTGAGGGAGGGAGGGAATGTCCTACTCAGATAGAAATCCCTTCTGTTCTTGGAAATCTCTTGTGGATCAAAGCTGCTTTGAACCAAGAGAAAAGGCAGGATGTGAATGATTTAGTAAATAATATAAAATTGATATTTTACAGAATTTGTGGATGATCCTTGCTGAGGAGCTCCCTGCCTCTTTAGGAGCACTCCATGAGGACTCCTGAGAGCAGAATTTTCTGCAGGTGAAACAGAACTGTTACCCAAAACTTCACTGTATCATATGAATGTCTATAAAACCCAGAGGCAGAGAAAGGCCTTTCCTAAGACCTGAGATATTTTAATTAGAAATACCAGGGATTCAGGCAGGGACTTCCCAACATATGAAGTGCGCACCCCACTACATGTGGTTTTTTATTGCAAAACACAAGCTATGTCCTCTGTTGAGGTCTATCCGTGACGCAGAAGAAGATGCCCTGATGGTCTATAGATGCAAGTAGGGGCATGATATTTTATACCATATTAATTCAAGATGTTTTTAAATAATTAATTTGTTTGCCCTCCTAGAAGTCCATTCCTGAGCGAATGCCCCCACCCTTTTTGAGGATTGTAAAGTAACAGCAATAGAATAAGCAATGATGTTGTGGATGTGCCAGCAGAGATTAAGCCTCTCTGAGGGGAGCTTCAGAGGAAGGGTAATACCGTATTCCCCCCAAAATAAGACCTACCCCGAAAATAAGACCTATCATGATTTTCCAGGATTTTTGGAGGAGGCTTAAAATATAAGCCCTATTCCAAAAATAAGCCCTACTGGTAATTACAGATCAGGATGGTGTGATCCGGCAGGGTCACACCAAATACGAGGCTCCCTGCCAATGAGGACGCAGCTTGCATCACACATGACGGGGAAGCAATGGGGCTGCCGAGAGCCCACCTTAATGAATTATGAAGGTACCGTATTTCCCCTAAAATAAGCCCTACCCCCAAAATAAGCCCTAATGCATCTTTTGGTGCAAAAATTAATATAAGACCCTGTATTATTTTCAGGAAAACATGGTAGCAAAGTTAGTTTGATTTGGTTGTGGTGGGTTTTCGGGGTTGTGTGGCCGTGGTCTGGTAGATCTTATTCCTAATGTTTTGCCTGCATCTGTGGCCAGCATCCTCAGAGGTGTATCACAGGGGGAAGAGTGTCCAGATGCAGGCGAAACGTTAGGAACAAGATCTACCAGACCACAGCCACACAGCCTGGAAAACCCACCACAACCAGTTGAATCTGGCCGTGAAAGCCTTCGACAATAAGTCTGGTTTAGGAAAACTTCAGACTCAATAGACTCTGCCACACAAATTAGTGATAAGTGGTGAGAAACAGGGCAGGGAGGGCAACTAACCAGATATAGTTAGTTCTTTATAATAGGGAGGACTAAACAAGGATTAAAACAGAAATTCCTAAAGGCTGAAGCAGAAAGACAAGAAAAAGAAAACATTCTCCAGAGAACTGTCATGCCACAGAGCTGTTCTTCCCTTGAGGCAAGAACAGATTATTATGTCCTCGCACAAGGAAAGGAACTGCACACCAGTTTTGGGGCTAGACAGAGAACTTGAACTTTCCAGCATTACCTTCTGCTCATCCACGACCACTTGAAGAACGATCAGTTACAGGTAACTGCACAAAGGCCATGTCCAGAGACGTAGGTGGACCATACTGCGCCCGGTGCACACTCTGTGTTTTCTGCACCCCTCCCCCACTTACCGTAGTGAAACAGAGCAGGCTGGAGAAGCGGCCTGTTCCCTTCAGGCTGAAAACAGCCTGGTGGGAACTACATTTTCAGCCTGAAGGGAACAGGCCGCTTCTCCAGCCTGCACTGTTTCACTACGGTAAGTGGGGGGAATGGGGTGCCATGGTGGTTGTTGGTTGTTTCCAGCTTCCCCCCAGGTGCGCACCCAGTGCAACGGATACACCCCGTCCCCTGGTAGCTTCGCCTCTGGCCATGTCAGCAGGGCTGCCAACTCCAAACTGAGGAATTCCTGGAGATTTGGGAAATGGATCCTGGGAATAGGGGTTGGAGGAGGGGAGATACCTCAGTGGGGTATAATGCCACACAGTCTACTCTTTGAGGCTGCCATTTTCTCCAGGGGAAATGATCTCTGTCGATTGCAATTTCAGGAGGTCTCCAGGAAAGGCTGTTGAACTTGCTGGAAAAGGTGCCAGGAACAAGCAGAGTGAACAGCATCTCCTGCACTGCTGGAATCTACAGATGCCAGCCTCCAGGTGGGACCTGGGGATCCTCTGGAAAGACAGATCTTCTTCAAACGACAGAGATCAGTTCTCCCCTGGAGAAAATGAGTGTTTTGGAGGAGGGGACTCTGTAAACTTGTACCCCACTGAGGTCCTTGTCCCCCCCACCCCACCCCGGCTCCATCCCCAAATCTCTAGGAGTTTCCCAACCAGGATCTGGATTCTACCCTCCTCATCTCCTGCTAGAGACCAGAGAGGACTTGGCAACCCCACCTTACACCCACATCTGAGAACTACTGGGAAAACAGAAAGGGCACTGGCACATCTGTGTCCAGAGGCCATCATTACGTCTCCACAGGCTCTGAGCCACGGCATTGGAAACGCTGTTGTTGTAGCCGGGCCTTGGCAGGAAAAAATTGCTGTAGCCCAAGTAGCTTTCCTTCATCCCCTCAAGGGGAAAGAAGAGCCACTTACATTGGAGGAAGACTTCTGAGGCGGGAAATGTTATGGTGCCGAAGGCTCATTGTGTAGATACAATATGACTCATGAGCAGAGGTGGGATCCAGCAGGTTCTCACAGGTTCCCGAGAGTAGGTTACTAATTATTTGTGTGTGCCGAGAGGGGGTTACTAGTTGGTGATTTTGCCACGTGATTTTTGCCTTAGTTACGCCCTTCCTCTCAGCAGTAGCACGCAGAACTTGAAGCAGTCTAGCAGGAGGTGCACTGGCGTGCGTGGCAGCCTGCGTCTGTGTGCATTCGTTTCCCGCCCAAGGACCGGCGCAGCGGCTGCATCCCTGACACAGCCCCGCCCAGGAATGCCCCGCCCCCGGAATGCCCGCCCACGCCCCCATCGTGCCCCGCCCAGCCCCATTGGCACTAGGCCACAGTTTGAATCCCACCCCCATGGGAACCTGTTACTAAAATTTTTGGATCCCACCACTGCTCATGAGGGACAGGGTGATGCAGTCATTCCTTCTCAGACCAATTTACCCCCTCCCAGGGTTGTTGTGAGGATAAAAAGGAGAAGGAAAGAACCGTGTATGTTGCCCCAAGCTCCTTAGAGGAAGGGTGGCAAGGAAAAAGGTGGCCAGTCAGCAAATAGTGAGGCTCACTAGCCCATCTGGAATCCAAATCAGTTTGGCAAAAGCCCACACATTGCCCCACTGTTGTGGCAATGCCCTTGTGTGCCTGCCGCTTCTATGCCCAGGTGCGTCCTCTCACCGTCCAATGACCGGGCCTTCAGCTCCCCCTTTAGTTTCTCCAGCTCCAGACGCAGCGCCCGGTTCTGCTTCTCTGCTTCCTGCAACTGGCTTTGGGACACAAATTGGGAGCAGAGGGGAAGGAGAAATGTTACTTTACTGAATTTAATTAGAAGAGCTATATACCTAACCCCTAGATGGTCAGGAGGAACTCCATGTCCACATGCAGTCAGCCCTGAATACCAGTGCTGGGAGGCAACATGAGGGGAAGGCCAGAGTTGACCCTCTGTTGACCCTCTGGAGCAGGGATGTCCAACTCTGGCCCTCCAGATATTCATGAACTACGATTCCCATCTGCCCCTGCAGCATTCTGGCAGGGGCTGATGGGAATCATAGCCCATGAACATCTGGAGGGCCGTAATTGGATACCCCTGTTCTAAAGCAATTGGTTGGCCATTGTATGAAGCAAGATGCTGATGGACCATACGTTTGATCCAGCAGGGTGCCTCTTCTGTTCTTATGATAGCAATCCAAAGCTTAGCTAGCAGGGCAGGAATTTATAACCAGGCAATCTCCAAGAAGCCTCCTTTCTTCTTCTATTAAAAATGGGGATTACCAGCCCTCATGGGTCTCAAAATCAGGCCATTTTGAAACTGGGGATACTTCACATCCAATAATGACCTATTGTACAGAATTTGGTACCCGAGAGCAGGATTAAAATAACTGTGGAAGACGCCCTTCAAAATACCAGATGTGGGTAACATTTGCTGAAATCTCAGGGCTAAGAGGGCAACGGTCCAGCTATGACATTCACTGACAGAGGATATAAAACACCCATTGCCAGCTTAGATGCCTTCAAAAAGGAATTGGGCAAATTCACAAAGGAGAGATTCCTCAGATGGCTGTTAGCCATAAGCATTAAATGGAAACTCCAAGTTCAGAGGCAGTATATACCAATTGCTGGGGCACCAACAGCAAAGGGAGGTTTTAGCCTTTGTGCCCTGCTTGAGAACTTTCCAACGATATATTGCCAGTGAGCCATCAGTCAGATCCAGCAGGGCTTCTCATAAGAAGTTCTCACGGTTATGCAAGTCCCTGCTCTTTCTTTGGCACTATGCCATATTTTAAAAAGAAGCCTGACTAGATCTATTGAACCACCCACAGACCCAGACTGGCCAATTAATCTGCTACGTTTTACTCTTGAACAGATGAACCAGCTTTCTGCTGAGTCAAACCACTGTTGTATCGAGATCAGTCTTATCTAATCTGACAGGCAGTGGATCTCCAAGATCTCAGCCAGATTTCAAATAACCTACTTCCTGATCTCTTTAACTGAAGCAGCTGGATATTGAACCCAGTGGCGTGCCGCTAAAGAGGACATGGGGTATCCCATGTCCCTGGGCGCACGCCATTTGATCACATGAGGGGGTGTCGGGTGCCAACCGGGGCCTTGCAGGCGCCATGACCACAGGCCAGCTCCTGCACTCCCTGGCCTCCCAGCTGACAGAGAGGCCGGTTCTCGGGCAGGAGCCAGTCTGCAGCCAGGGCGCCCACCTGAGCCACCCGCTGCCAGGCCCAGCCCAGTCGGCTAAGGTAAGTGGGGCGTGGGAGGGGGTGCCCTGAGCAGGTGTTGCCCCCGGGCACCATTTCCCCCCTGGTATGTCTCTGGGACCTTTATTTATTTATTTATTTATTTAATTCGATTTTTATACCGCCCCATCCCCGGTTCTTTCCATTGGCCAACGCAGAAGTTCTTCTATTGAGCCACAGACTCTATCTTTAGGACCAATCACCCCACAGTTAAGAATGCAAGCTCTAACTGGCGATATCCAGGAACTGAGCCTGGGACCTCCTGTATGCAAAGCAAGTGCTCTACCCGTGAGCCACAGCCCCACCACCGGCCAATGCCATGTGACTGCCATCATTCCACATACCGTTCAGCTGC
Organism: Sphaerodactylus townsendi; assembly: GCF_021028975.2. Lineage (NCBI taxonomy): Eukaryota > Metazoa > Chordata > Lepidosauria > Squamata > Sphaerodactylidae > Sphaerodactylus > Sphaerodactylus townsendi. The sequence goes on along the minus strand of NC_059425.1, from coordinate 24,727,829 downwards.
CACATGGGCCACCTTTAACTTGTCAAGCTCCTCCTGGACCCCTTGCTTGGCCCGGATTTCGGCCTCCAGGGCTGACTGCAGCTCCAGCTTGGCTGAGGCCTCCACTTTCTGCAGGCGCCGAGCTTTCCAGAGGGTGTCCTGGGGCGGAAGAGAAGGACAGGATGCCTCCAGAGGGGAACATGGCAGACCGGGGCCACCACGGAACCACCCCTGGGAGGGAGGGGTTGATGGAAGAGCACCCGGGGATGGCCAATCCCAAACGAGAGCTGTCCTACCGGTGTTTTTGGGCAGGGGCTCTGCGTGCCAGCCTGCTTCATACTCTCCACTTCCTCCATCATGCGTGTGGCCATGGCCTGGAGGTAGCCTCTTGACTCCTTTTCATCATTCACCCTGAGGCGACAGAGAGAGCTAGTGAGGCTGAGGACAAGCCCTCACCGTGTCTCCCCAGAACTGGAAGCAGCGGTCCCAACTCCTGAATTCACTCGTCTAATCAGGGATACCAGCACCCTTCTACACCCCCCACCTTTCTCATAGTCCAAAAGAGAATCCAGGAACCCTGGCTGGCTCTCCCAAGCCCAGCCCCACTTAGCCTGCTTTCCCTCTCTGATGGTTGAGAATCACATGAACAAATGAAGCTGCCTTATGCTGAATCAGGCTCTTAGACCCCTTCCGCACATGCAGAATAATCCACTTTCAATGCACTTTCAATGCACTTGGCAGCTGGATTTTACTGTGCGGAATAGCAAAATCAACTTGCAAACAATTGTGAAAGTGGATTGAAAGTGCATTATTCTGCATGTGCGGAAGGGGCCTTTGTCATCAGTCAGTATTTTCTGCCCAGACAGTGGCTCTCTAGGGTCTCAGGCTGAAGTCTTTCACTTCACCTACTTCCTCATCCATTGAGATGCCGAGATTTGAATCTGGTCCTTCTGCATTCCAAGCAGATAGTCTGCCACTGAGTGCATTTATTTCCCGAGGTTCTATCTCTTTCCCCAAAGTTGTCCTCTGAACGCTGGTGACTTGACCAAACAGTCCCCTGCTTCTGCCACTTCCTGTAGACTAAATCTCTCCCCTTCCACTCGGGAGAGAAAGGAGGACAATAGCCTCGTTCAACTCCCAGCCCCTTGCAACCCAACAAACTATGTCAGAAAACCTGCTGCATGGCCTGGGGAAAGGTGCTGAGGCTCCGGTTGGCTCAGCAAAGCACTCAGCTCGTGCTCAGATGCATTCTGTCTCTATGACTTCATCCCAAATATCCTGTGGCTTAGCTCTCGCTCCAATTGCAAGGTGCATGAACTATTGTGGCAGTAGTTGGATAACAAAATTAAATAAAAATAATTTATTCCTATTGGGCAATTTTTGATAATTTACAGACTTGGTGTTAGACAAGAGACCCTTGCTCTGAGAAGCTCCGTGCCCTGTTTCATTCCTCTGAGACTGTTCTTCCTCTGAAAGTGCTCTTCAGGGCAGAGATTCTTCTGACACAAAACAGGCAATTGCACGCAAAACTTCACTATATTACATTAATGCCTAAATGCAGGCTTTGTCCTCACTCCAAATGCAGCCTCAGGTTGACAGAGGCAGCCAATCACTTACCACTGCAAGATATCAGCAATTTGCATCTCCCAGTTGGCAAAGGCCTCCTTGCGAGACTCCAGGGCACATGGATCCTGATCCAGGTTGTGGTTAGAAGCACAGTCCACCTGTTGTGGCAATGGAGACCCATCATGCCTCATTAACAAACTTCCCTCCCTCCCTCCTTTCTATCAAGGTTCAAGGCTAGGTCTGCTGGGAGGATAGAAAGCTATAAATCTAAGCCACCCCTGTTTTCACACCTGCACTCAAGCTCCTGGGAATTCGGTATACCGACTTCGAAAAGACTTTAGGCCAGTGATGGCCAATTGGCCATGCTGGCAGGGGCTGATGGGAATTGTAGTCCATAACATTTGGAGTGCCAAAGGTTCGCCACCATGGCTTTAGGCTAAGTTTAATTCCCCATTTTGGGGAGGCTAAATATTTTCCAACTCCTTTGGAGCCACAAGGACCTATAAGACTGAATGCAGCCAAAGGCCATAGTCTACAGCAGGGGTAGGGAACCTGCGGCTCTCCAGATGTTCAGGAACTACAATTCCCATCAGCCCCTACCAGAATGGCCAATTGGCCATGCTGACAGAGGCTGATGGGAATTGTAGTTCCTGAACATCTGGAGAGCCGCAGGTTCCCTACCCCTGGTCTACAGCAAAGAGAAAACATTGGACCTCCAGGCACAGCTAACATCAAGAAAGGTGGGTGGGTGAAGCGCTCCCACCAACCTGGTCCCAAACTTGTAAGGCATTCCGGCTGCCACTGGTTGCAAGCTCTTTGTTCTGGTCTTTGGAGTCCAGGTTTCTCCATCTGGAAAGGAAAGGCCCTTTAAAGGGATGAAAAGGAAGAATCTCCCTCCCAAATTCTTCTGCCAGAGTTGAGGCAGAGTTGACCTCACAATTCCCTCCCCTGTTCTAACCAATCAGACCTGCACATGCACACGCTCAAGGGAGGCTTGCTCATATTTTTTTACTCTGACTGACCCATTTTGGTAGAAGAGGCCCCCAAATTTGCTAAGGTGTACAGAAAACCCTGGAGAATTGGAGGGGGGTGGGGGTCACACTGGCAACTCACCGCTCCAACCTGGCTTTCTCCAGCTGTTCCCGGAGCAGAGCCATCTCACCCTGCAGTGCCTCCTGCTGCTTCTCCTTTGCTAGCAGAGCCTCTCGCAATGCACGCAGCTCTTCTTTGGCGTTACCAAAAGCATCTGTGGCCCTCCTGGAGCCAGGAGCGTGCATAAGGGCCATGCCTTGTTTCACCTGCAGAGGGCAGCAAATATGTAACCGGTAGGGTGGTTCCAGTCACAAACAGATGAATTGCACCACCCCTTTCCCTGGCTTACCTTCAGCTCCTCCAAGTCCTGCTTCAGCTTCTTCAGCTGCTGCTCAGCCCTCTCCTTCCCTCTCCGCTGTTTGGATACTTCATTCATGAGGCCCTCAATCCGAGCCTCCAACTGCAGGGGTTGAGAGTGGAGAGGATGCCTCAGCCTCTATCAGCCTCAACGGGGTCTAAGGTCCAGACCACCCTTGGAGAAGATTCTAGAATCACTACATTCCTGGAAGATGGGCTAATGTCCACTTTCTGCCCTGAGGGACTCCCCATTTGTGGCTTTGAGCAGGGCCTAATTCAGTGGTGTAGCACCCACGGGACAGGTGGGCACGACGCCCTGGGTGGAGCAGCAGCAGAGGTGTGGCCAGGCCGTCAAGGGGGCAGGGCCGGGGTGTTCCGGGGTGGAGTGGGAAATGCTGCAGCAGGGGCACAGTTTCCCCTCATTCCACCTCTGGCCTAATTGAAGCCACGGCTGATAAGTGCAGTTCTCAACCTCCAGGTGGGGCCTGGAGATCTCCCAGAATTGCACTAATCTCCAGACTGCAGAGATCAGTCCCCATGGAGAAAATGGCTGCTTTTTAAGCTGCATTGCTTGACATTATATCCCACTGAGATCCCCCTCTTCCTCAAACCCTGCCCTCACCTCCAACTCTCTATGAATTTGCCAGTCTGGAGCTGGCAACCCTACATGACTGATCAGCTCTGGAGCAAATGAGGTTTAAACAAAAACTGACCCCTGCCCTTAATAGCTCCCAAATCCTTCCTCAGGCTGGGCTACAACTCTGTAAGGCCTCCCTGTTTGACCCAAACAGAACTTTGATTCCCTGGATATATCCCTCCATTGGGGGCTGCGTGGCTACCTCCTTGCGGCTGCTCTCGGTGCGGGCAAGCTCTTTGCGCAGCCCTTCCACCCGCCGTGCCGCGCCTTCCGTCTCCTCCTGGCGCTCCCGCAACTGCCTGGAGTGCCGTAGTAGCTGGGCTTGCAGTTCCCCGCACTTGGCCTCTGCTCGGTGTAACTCCTGGGCTGTCTCCTTCTGCCGGCATTGTTCTTCCCGCAGCTCCCAAGCCTGAGCTTGCATCTGCTCTTGGGCCTCAGCCAGACCCTGACCCAAAAGAAAGGTAGTGCATGCACGGATCAGACAGGCTCCACCAGACAGAGAGCTGCACCCAGGCATCTGGGATCTGGCTGAACTGGGGCAGAATCTGCCAGCGACTCTGAGTTCTGCCCATTCTTTACATTTCATTTGGTTAAAAAAAAGCGTGCTTATTGTTGAGAGGAATTTTTTAAAAAACCAGTTGTCCTCTTTGTTTATCACACAGATTTTAAAAGTCCTGGAACTCCCTGACAGCATCTCCATTTTCTTCCTCCCCATCTTCAAAAGCAATCGTTCTTTCTCAGCCGCTAAACCTTTGATCCTCTAGGGAGAGTGAAAACACCCCCTCCCCCTTCCCCGTAAGAAGCAAGTGGCAAAGCTTGAATTTCAGGTCCTTTTCTGGGAAATGGGAACATCATTCACAATCACCTCCCTGAAAATCCAAGATTGTGAATGCACTTTTGCACTGGAAAAGGCCCACTCAGTAACAAATATACATATAATTATCTCCATTGCAGAATTCTGTTGGCGGGGGAAGAAATTGGGGGAGACCCTGCTAGCTTGCTAGCCACCGTTGACTACATCTGAGCTGAGTTTGTTTCCTTCTCTGCTTGCAGGTATTTAGTGTGTGCATGGGGAGGGGTGTGACCAAAAGGACCAAGCTCAAAGGATCTTGGGTCTTAGCCCGAGGAACTTGGCCTGAGGCCAGCCCAGTGAATCAGGACCCACCCAGGATATGTTTGTTTTCTCTGCAGTATTAATTTAAATTGGTGGCTTTGTTTTGTGTGTTCGGTGCAGAGAATATCTATAAGCTACTTTAAATCCCTTGGAGGAGAAAAGTGGGATAGAGATGCCTGAATGAACAGATAATGACACAGTTTGAGACCCTCTGAGGACAATGGGCCAAGATGGCTGCCCGTACTTGAAGGGTCTCATTCTTCTCCCGTTCCAGTATCTTCAGCCGGTCCTCCAAAGTCTTCATCTGCCCAGAAGCCACCCTGTCCAACTGCTGCCTCTGGACCTCCGCAGTCTCCAGCCGGTTCTCTGCAAGGAAGCAGGGAAAGTGTGTCTATGTGCCCAAGATACTATCATGAAGCCTCCTTCCCTCTACTAAACCTGGACCCAACAGTGTTGGTTCTGCAGCATCTAATAAACAGTGTGACGTGGTTAAAAAAGCAACGAATACAGGACCAACTCAAGTTAGATGCATGCTTTGCTGTTCAACAGAACTCTGGTCCATCAGAGAACAACTCCTGTGAAACTCATAAACCTATGCAAACCTCAGCCAGCCTAATAAAAAATAATAATTTTATCTTATCTGCAGCCAACAGCCCATGCAGAAATGCATTTCCAAAATAAGGGGTCCGCATTCCCTGATGCCTTAAACCCAGATATGGCTTTATTCAGCAGCGAAAGGGATTGGACTCTTGCTTTTCTTTACTGGATGGTCCAAGCAAATCTATTCACAATACTCACAATACTAGAACCAGGGGGCATCCATTGAAAATGCTGGGGGGAAGAATTAGGACTAATAAAAGGAAACACTTCTTCACGCAACGTGTGGTTGGTGTTTGGAATATGCTGCCACAGGAGGTGGTGATAGCCACTAACCTGGATAGCTTTAAAAGGGGCTTGGACAGATTTATGAAGGAGAAGTCGATTTATGGCTACCAATCTTGATCCTCTTTGATCTGAGATTGCAAATGCCTTAGCAGACCAGGTGCTCAGGAGCAGCAGCAGCAGCAGAAGGCCATTGCTTTCACATCCTGCCTGTGAGCTCCCAAAGGCACCTGGTGGGCCACTGCGAGTAGCAGAGAGCTGGACTAGATGGACTCTGGTCTGATCCAGCTGGCTTGTTCTTATGTTCTTATGTTCTTAATCAGGCCCCCGCCTCACTCCAGCATGTGACTTCTGTGCTTTGAATAGCTGCATAAAGGAGGCAACGTGACCTTCTCCCATTATAGTGGATGGAGAAGCAGACCCTGACGATACTTCTGTGTAGTACCCATTTGTGAACTGCCTGGGAAGGAGGCCTGCCAGTACCGCGGCACACCCAACCTGCCAGCACCTGCCAACTGTTTCCGCAAACTCTCCACCTCGTTCCGGAGAGTCCTGATCTCAGAGTCCTTAGCTGATGCCTTGGAAGGTGATTTCACTAGAGAATCTGAACAGGGAGACAGAAGGGGGTGGGGGGGGGCAGAGAGAAAGAGATAAAAGACCCAGAACATTAACCGTAAACAAAGCAACAGTGGTTTGAATGTGCAGAGGTGAACTGGGGAGTTAAAATAAGGCAGGAGCAAGCTTGGGCGGCCTCAGCCAGAGCTATGAGTCAGATCTGCAGTGGCCACACAGTTCAGATCTAGCCAGAGGTGTCTCCTCCAATGAGGGGGGTAACAGGTCAGCTGGCAATCATCACTGGTGCCACTGGCTAGGTCTGACCCAACTGGCAGAGCTACTGGGGCTTGGCTATGCTTGCTTCTGGCAGCCAGTGGCCATCCAGACAACGGCCCACCTGAAACTTTCCCTGCAAATTATATGGCCTGTCTGGTCCACCAAATGGGCATGCCACTTCTGTGCACCTCCCCAGTGGTGGGATTCAGCAGGTTCGCACAACTTCGGCAGAACCGATTGTTAAATTATTTGAATCCCACCACTGGAATCAGTTGTTAAATTATTTGAATCCCACCACTGCACCTCCCTTTGCGAAGGAAGAAAAAGTCTAACAGTGAAAAGGTGGCAACAGACTGGCATGATGCTTGGCGCCAGATTCTGCGCCCTGATTTCAGAAGAACAAATTATTGTGGCAATGGGAAATAGTGATCTTTAAAGAAAGAAACCTAGGACCCCTTACATCACATGTGTATGGCACCTAGCGGTATTTACACTCTGTGCATGCTCAGAGCCACTATTACATTGCTGGGCTCTGGTGAGAACTGGCTGAAGTTGGATCCAGAGCTGGGCCTGAGCGGTTGGGACTCCTGGCTTGTATCCTCACAGGCCTCTATAAGGACTCGGAGACCCTCTTCTAGGACTCACCTTGTAGCTTACGAGCCAGATCCAGCTTCTCACGTTCCAGAGTCCGGATCCTTTTCTCTAGCCGCATGGAGCTGGAGCTGCTGGAGGGCGAGGCTGGATGCCTCTCCAAGAGGAAGCTACAGGATCAGAGAGGGGTCAGCACACTGTCCTCTTTGGCACACATTGCCCAGACAGGGTTCAAAATGCTTACGAGTAAAATAGATTTGCAGAAATTTGTATTCATATTCATATTTGTGTGGTTTGACTCTCTTTTTGCCACTGTTAACGATCAGTCCACAAAATACTGCTTCGTCTCATGCTGCATTAATTAATCTAGCTTAAATTGGACCTTCTGTTCTGCACTTTCAATCTCCAGGGTGCACTGAAATCCTATTTCATTCAAACCACATACTTGGGATCCCAGCATACAGACTAGTGCATCAAGCAAACCAGAGGACCCAAAGTCCCTCCCTTCTCAGTCTAGCCTAAACACACAACACAGAGTCATCGTGAAAATAACATGGAGGGGGGTTACAACCCAGTAAATGCTGCCTTTGAAGAAAGGGCAGGATAAAATTAGAACTAAAAATTAAAAGTGCCCCCATTCAGCCCTTTCCAGAGGCGTAGCTGCAACGGGGACATTTGGGACGGCTTGCCCGGGACACCACCATTGCAGTCACATGTCGGGGGCGGGGGCAGGAGGGGGCGCGCAGGCAGTTCATGCCCCAGGAGCAGTTCCCCCTCCCTTCCTCACTGGCCCTATCTCAAAGAGTTGACAATTGGAACACCTCGCCCAGCCTCCATGGCACTTAAATTCGTGTTTGTGAATGGGATTCCCGACAATCCGTATTACTGCAAGTGATAAACTGTCCACATGAAACCAATTTAAAGTGGAATGTGAACTTATGTCCTTATGAACTGCAGGTCATACATGCGTGTTCTCCAAGAACACCCAGGTTCCATCTAGCCCTGCACCTTGTCTCTGGCAACGGTTAGGCTCAAGCTTCTCAGATGTCCACAAAGCAATCTGTGAAACAAGCCACCCTCTTTTGTGGTGTTCCTCACAGCAGCCATGATCCAGAAGCTTCGCTTTCAAAAGCATCCAGGAAGCTTGCGAAGTGTCTCTTGGCCCAACCTTCCTCACAGGTTGTCGCGAGGGTAAAACGAGGAAAGGAGAACTGGACACACCGCTCTGAACTCTTCAGGGGAAGGGCGGAATTTTAAAATGTACTTGATAAATAAATTAGCTATGGTAGCTAATAGCTGCTGCTCTTCCATGAATGTATGTAATTGCTTTTTAAAGACATCTGAACCTACATCCTTCATCACACCTTATGGCAATACATTCTATAAACAAATTATGCACGACGTGAAGTATTCCTTTCTTTCACCTGCTCCAAACCTTTCTCATTTATTCAGTGGCGTAGGGGAGGAAAATGGCGCTTGAGACAAAATGGCGCCTTCCCATGCCCTCCCCCACTTACCTTAGTAAGTAAAGCAGCCTGGTGGGAACTACACTTCCCAGGAGACCTTGCGAGACCCAACTCCTGCAGAGGCCTCCCTGGGGTGTGTGGATCGCAAGATCTCCTGGGAAATGTAGTTCTCACCAGGCTGCTTTTTCAGCTGGCTGCCTTTTGCAGCTGGCTGAATTAAGGTAAGGGGGGGGCAATGGGGGAAGGGGGGCAATTTTCCACCCCCACATGACTCCAATGGTGCACGCCCGGGGCACAGCCCCCACTCCAACCCCATTGCAGCTACGCAACTGCATTTATCTCCACTAAACTAAGCAACATTTTATAATTATGTCCCTCTTCCCACCATTATAATATTTTCTTTAAGCTTAAGAGCCCCACCACTATCCTAGATGGCCAATGCTAGACAGCTGTTGTCAAGTCTTGGAAGTGAAGGAGGGCTGGCTGAGGTTAGTACTTGGGTGGGAGGCCACCAAAGAAGTGCAAGTTTGGTTCATGGAGGCCGGCGATGGCAAACCTCTGTTCATCCCTTGCCTTGAAAACCCTACAAGGTCATATGTCAGCAGCGACTTGATGGCACTTTCCACACCAAAGATCCCCAAATGCTTCAGTCTTTCCTCATGCAGAAGCAGCTCCAACCCTGGCTCTTTCCTCATGGGGACAATTCCGCATTGTGGACTCTTTGAGGCGGCAATTGCGACATCTACAGACTGTCCACACAGGAGGTTTACTCCATGTTTTCTCCAATATCTGCTCATGTCTACTATCCCCCTCTCCCCCACACCACCAGAGGTTTCCCCCCAGCTTTTAAAACACACCTAACTACAATTTTTAAAAAAGAAGAGTTTATTTTTATCCCCCATTTTTCTCTACCTTTAAGCTGTCTGAAAGCAGCTTACAATCACCTTCCCCTCACCCAACAGACACCTTGTGAGGTAGGTGAAGTTGAGAGAGTTCTGAAAGAACTATGACTGGCCCAAGCTCACATGGCAAGCTTCATATGGAGGAGTGGGGAAACAAACCCAGTTCTCCGACACTGCTCATGTCGAAGAGTCAGAAACCAAACCCAGCTTTCCATAAAATCTTTGAGAAGGGTGTATGTGAAAGATGGAGGGGATAAAACTGGGGTTCTACTCACCCTCCAGAAGTGAAGGTGAATCCAACAAATGGAAGGTGGTGGCCAGAGAAAGCAGCATGAGACACTGGTGGCAACGTCCCCTAGAAGGGCAGGGAGGAGAGGAAACCTATTCAGAAAAGTCTACTGCTCTTGACATGTATAAAATGGGGGGGCAGGTAGCTCCTTCTAGGACTTCTGCTTCCTCCTGAGTATCCATATGTGTAATCAGAGTGGTAGGAACACAAGAGACAGCTAGGCAACTGTGAGAGAATTCTATCCCCTAACTGTACTTGGTCACACACAAACAGTGGTGCAAGCAAGTTGAAATATAGTTCACAGCCAGCATTTGTAGAGAAGAAGAGGAAGAGTTTGGATTTATACTCCATTTTGCTCAACTCTAAGATTTCTCAAGGCAGCTTAAAATCACTTTTCTCTCCCCACTGCAGGATGTGGTGAGTGTGTGATCTGTCCTTGGGGGGTGGCTGCTGGCTGCTTCTGGCTTTCTGCCTGGGATGGGGATTTTCACTTGTAGGTGATCTCTACTTGCCTGTGTGAAACTATGCTTTGTTTATTCTGTATTGCTTTGAGTATTGGCTTTGTTTATTCTGTATTGGCGGGAAAGTGATATGCCACTGTGTAAAATCTACTATCAGAGGTCTGAGGCTCTCAGATCTCGCATTGCCTGTATCTGACTATGATTGCCAGCACAATAAAGAACTGAGAATGGTTACTTTGGCTTGAACTTTGAAAGTTCGTTACACCCACACTTTATGAGTTAGGCAAGGCTAACTGAGTTCTGAGAGAACTATGACTAGCCGAAAGTCATTCAGAAGACTTCATGTGGAGGAGTGGGGAAACAAACCTGGTTCTCCAGATTAGAGTCCACCTGCTCTTAACCACTACCCAGCAGCAGTGTCATATCCTAGTGTTTTGGGCAGGAGACAGCTCAGCACCACGCTTTGCCCTTAACCACTCACCGACTCCTTGAGCGTGTCGTCATCCACATCAAAATTGGAGGTGTCGGCAGGGCTGGCCACCTCTGGCACGTAGGGCGGCGTGCTCTTGCGGAGGTTCTCCCAGTCGATGCCCTCAAAGAAAGGATGCCTCTTGAAGTCTTCAATGCCATTCTGACCAAGGCGCAACTCCTGGCGACACAGCAGCCCCCGGATGAGGTCCTTCGCACTCTCTGAGACGTCTGTGATGTCGGTGGGGAACTGCAGATGGTCCTGTGCATAAGGATCAAAAAAACAAAGGGCAGCAGACAGCAGGCCCCAGTCGATGCTTGAGAAGACCACCCTGAGACACAATTTCCAGTAGGGTCAAATGGAGGAAGGAGCACAAACATGTTTGCCCAGGGAATTTGGATCCTGATGATGACCTTCATACAGTTCCAACAGCCCCTTCCCCAGGGCTTAGAATACCCATTGCATCGTTGAAGACACTTGAAGGTCATCCAGTCAATTTCCAAATCCAAGGTAATTATCTCTCAACCACCTGCACACCATACCTCCCATACCACTAACTGACACAAACAGAGAGCACATCAGCTTGCAGAAACAGACAGGTACAGATTACTCATGCAAATGACCCCAAGGATGCAAAAATGACAGAGGTTGGGGAGATTTGCATCCAAATTCTAAACGGTGCCATCAGCCAACTACTGAACAGGAGCAAATTCTTCCACCCAACCAGAATGATGATCAGTTGGCTACCTGTACAGTACTCTGTCCCATCTCTGGTTGTTCCCAATGAGGGGGAGGACCACCTTTGCCTGACCCCAAAATGCCACATGGGAGGCATTCAAAATAGGCTCGCAATGTACTGCATGGATCATCTGCCGTGTCCATTTCTTCTACTGCTGCCACAAACCCACACTCCACAGGTCTTCCCCCAGTGTCTTGCTCACCTCGTGGTTCATGATCTTGCCATACGTCTCCACCAGGGACTCTGCATAGAAGGGGGTTTCTCCAAAAAGCAGCTCATACATACAGACCCCCAGTGACCACCAGTCACATTCTGGGCCGTATTTCCCCTTCCTGTCCTCCATGGCCTGCAAAATCTCGGGAGAAATGTAATCAGGAGTCCCTACTGCTACTGGAGACACCACCTGGGAGAAGGAAAAGAAGAGTTTGGGGTCAGTATAGTTTGGGATACAGTTTTCAACTAGCATCTTTTCCTGTATCCCACACTTCAAAATCCACAAAATCCCAGTCCATACTGCCCTGTGGTTATATGGGTCCTTACCAAGGGAGACCCCTTAAAAACCAATGTAGGAACTTTTTCCTAATGAGGATAACTTTTGCAGGAACTTAATATTACACTTGGGCTATTCACTTGCATTTATTGATTTTTTAAAAAGTTACAGTTTTAAATGAATAATTTACTTCTTGAGATCATATACCACCTACAGCCCAATGTACTGAGCCACATTTGTAATAGAACGGACTATACTTTGAAATGCGTCAGTGAAATCTTGCACACCATAAAGATGACCAGTTCTTCAAAATTTCCAGTCAAGACTTGAGATGAGCTGAGAACAGCCACTTGTATCTGATGCTCCAAGGATGCAGTACCTGAATTGCGCATTGCCCCAAGTCACAATTGAGGCTTACCGTGCCATCTGGACGCAGCCGCAGACAGGAGCCAAAGTCGGCCAGGCGGATGTGCCCATTTGTGTCAATGAGGATATTGTCTGGCTTGATATCCCTGCAGAGTTGAAGGCAACACCAATAAGCAAGGAGCTATGCTGGAGGAGCAGGTACAAACCAGTTCTCTTTCCAGGCCTCCCGCTTTCTTCCCATCTTTCTTAACTTGAGACCACTTAAGCCCCAAGGAGATGCACGGGAATGCCCATTTTGGTGTAGAAGAAGCATCCCTGGTCAGGGCGACGACTGCACCATTTCCTCCCTTCCTTTCTCATTCCATTTGGCCCACCCCCAAAGACAGGTATGGCCCCTTCTCCTTTTACAAATGTAGTAAACAAAGGCAGAGGGGTGAGGTCAGTAGTTGGTTGAGAGGCCAAGCGGCAGATACCTGTGGACATATCCAAGCTTGTGAATGGAGTGGATGGCCAAGACCATCTCTGCCAGGTAGAAACAAGCCATGTCCTCGGGCAAACGGTCCTCAAACTTGCTTAGGAGGGTGAGCAGGTCGCCTCCTGCATAGTAGTCCATCACGAGGTACTGCAGAAAGAGGAGAAGGGGTAGAAGAGCGGGAGATGCAAAAGAGGGAGGGCCCAGGAAGGGGACAACCTCACAGCAATCAGCAAGTCATTGTTCACCTCCCTCATGGGAGTCTCAGGGGTGTACCACCCAAGGGGACATATGGGGTCAAATGTCCCCAGGCTGCGGCCATTTAGTCCGTGGGGGTGGAAAATTGCCCCCGCCCCTCCTCCTCCCCCCTGGGTCCATACACTGACTTCAAGACCTGGTGCAAAAAAATTGTTTGGTCATGGTGGGGGAGAGCCCATACTGAGGGGTGGGGCTCAGATTTTGCACCGGACTACTTTTTTCCTAGATACGCCCCTGCTGAGAATTCCACTGTGTAGGACAGGAAGAGATCAAGAAGGAGACTGAGGACAGCTAGAAAAGATCTCCCACTATTTGATACCTTGGTAAAGAGGTGAAAATTATTCTGGGCACGATAGACCAACTACAGGTTGACTTGCTACAAGGTGGTCCCTCTTAACTGTGCAACGCTTCTCCTGGAAAACTCCTTTCCAGTCTCTCTCAGCCAGCCTGCCAGGGAAATGACTCCTTGCAAGACCTCTGCCCAGTGGCGGAGTTACAAGGAGACAGGGGGTGCGCCGTGCACCGTGCACATGCCGGGGGCGTGCAGAAAAATGCCCCCAGGCCCCTCCCCCTTTCCCCTGCCCCCCCTGCGGCACCCCCCATCCTCCTTCCCACACTTACCTTAGTTCCTTTCCTTTTCCAGAACTTTTTAGGCTGCAAAAGGCCTGTTCACACTAAAAATGGCCTAAGGAACTACAGTTCCCAGGAGACCTTGGGGCTCTCAAGGTCTCCTGGTAAGTACAGTTCCCATCAGACCGTTTTTACTGAGAACAGGTATTTTGCAGCCTGAAAAAGCTCTGAAAAAGGAAAGGAACAAAGGTAAATGTGAAAAAAGGGGAAGGGGGGCGCTGCAGGGGGGGGCACGGGGCGGGGGGGCCATGGGGGGCAGAAAATATAGAATGCGCACCGGGCACAGTTTGGCCCAGTTACGCCTCTGCCTCAGCCTGCATGCTGCATGGCTGACCCTGCATGCAAATTGCCCAGATGCTGGCATGCCTGAATCAGCTGCCTCAGAAGGTACCTACACTGGATTCCCAAAGGCTTTATGGTGACAGATGAAGTGCGAACTGAGATCTCCCAACAAGGGGGATCTTCTGTGGGCTCATGGTCATGGGTGGCTGGGAGAAGCTTACCAAGTAGTGATCATCCTGGAAGGCATAATGCAGGGTGGTGATCCATTGCTTGTTCCCATGCACCAGCACATCACGCTCTTCCTGGAAGCAAGCCGTCTGGGGAAGGGGTGCGGGGAAGGTGGCAAAGAAGCAAAACCAGAGTCAGATGCATGGGTCCATCAAGCCCAGCAATTTGCCTCCAACTGTGGTCATCTGAAATGTCAGTGTGAGGTGGAAGTGCAGAATCAGATGGAGACGGTTCCCCTCCCCACATCGTTTGCCCTGTCTAGGTAATCAGAGGCATGCCGGGCCTGCATATGAAGACTGCTTTTGGCCATTGTGGCTAATTGTTGACAGAAGAAGAAGAGTTTGGATTTATATCCCCCTTTCTCTCCTGCAAGGAGACTCAAAGGAGTGTACACTCTCATTTCCCTTCCCCCCCCCCCCAACAAACACCCTGTGAGGTGGATGGGGCTGAGAGAGTTCCAAAGAACTGTGACTAGCCCAAGGTCACCCAGCTGGTGTGTGTTGGAGTGCACAAGCCAATCTGGTTCACCAGATAAGCCTCCACAGCCTCCACTGCTCAAGTGGCAGAGCGGGAAATCAAATCTGGTTCTCCAGATTAGAGTGCACCTGCTCTTAACCTCTACATCAGTGGTTCTCAACCTTCCTAATGCTGCAACCCTTTAATACAGTTCCTCATGTTGTGGTGACCCCCAACCCTAACATTTATTCATTTTACAGATGGAAAACACTGGTGTAGAGAGTCTTAGGCGACCCCTGTGAATGGAGTGAATGCAGCCATCTGGGGTCAAGATGGATGTGTGCATCTTGTGAAAGGTATTAGGAAGACGGGTCACACTGGAGAGCAAGGGCTCTGGGATAATGATTCAGGAAGGGAAGCTTTCTGTATGCTTCCAGTGTGACTTAGGTTGCTTCTACACAGAGATTTGGCTCTACATCTTCCCCCAACTGCAGCTGTTTATTTTGGGATCTGGGCAGGGGGCACAGAGGTCGCTTCTCTCTGAAGCCAGTTTGATGCAGTGGTTAGATCTGAGACACTCCAGGTGTGAATGTCCTCTCTGCCATGGAAGCTTGCTGGGTGACCTTGGGTCAGAGACATCCTCTCGGCCTAGCCTACCACACAGGGTTGCTGTGAGGATAAAATGGAGGGGAATGTTGTAAACCCTTTTGGATCCTCGCTGGGGTAGAAAGCAGGGTATAAATGAAGTAAGCAAATAAATGTTGCCGAAGTATACACCTTAGAAGCTTCCCCCTGCACCACTGCTTAATTTCCCCAAAACCTGCTTTTATACAAATTTTCCACAAAAAAAGGTCATATTCAAAGTGAATTTGGTCACTGCGTGTATGAGTAGGTGAAGATTTTCTGGATGACCACAACCCCAATCCCTTTGTATCCGCCATTCCCTCCCTTCTGCTACGGGTGGGCTTTTTGTTGGATTTATCATTTCCATTAGAAGTAGTAGCATATCCCTCCAGTGTCATAACGCTGATTTTTTCACTCATAATTACTGATTTTTTAAAAGAAAACAAAATGGTCAGTGGTAGGAAGGGGGGAATGGTGGATATCAGGGGAGAGAACGCTGATGCATGGATTCTCTGTTCACACAATGAAAGCACAACGAGGGAAGTGTGAAACCAACCCTACTTTGCAATCCCATGCAGAGTTATTCCAGTCCAAGCCCATTGATCTCAGTGCCATTAGACTGGTGTAACTATGCATAAGATTGCATTCTTAGCATGGCTGGGTGCACTGAGAAGAATTTAGATCACCTCTGGGTTCACATGGAATACAGACAGAATCATGAGCAAATTTTTACAGCCGGCTGAAGAGACTCCACAGCATCAGCACACGAGGCAGAAAATCCCCTCCAATGAACAGCAATTTCAAAATTAATAGTGAAAATTCAGAGCACAGCCTCAAGTCAAATGCCCATTTAAAATCCTGATGTTCTTTTGAACTGCTAATGTGACAGTTTTAAGTGGGGAAAACATCGTGTCGAACCTTATGCACTCTTTCAAAAGGGTTATTGATTCTCCTGTTACAGAACTAACGCAATGTCTTACAATTTATTTTTGAAACAATTGAAGAATATGCATTTCTTGTGTTCTCCATAAAAACACCTCTGAAACAGCTATTTGTTCCCAAGATCAGCTGCTTAGGGCACAATTCTAAACAGGACTGCTAAGAGCAATACTGAAACCCATTCAGTGTGGCTTACTCCCAGGAAAGCGTTCTTAGGATTGCGGCGCTCGATAATAACCGGAACAAAGAGAACAAAGGCAGCAGCCAATTTAAATATAGACATGCAAAATGATATTATATCATTGTGAAACAACAATCTAAATTATAGCTTGGGTGCCACAGAGAATTTCCATAGACGGAACAGATTCCCATCTGAGGAGTGTGATTCCATTGCTTTCCTCCGCTTGCTGGCCGGAATCACTAGGGTACTGTGGGTTTTCCAGGTTGTATGCCTGTGTTCCAGGTAGCATTTTCTCCTGATGTTTCGCCTGCATCTGTGGCTGGAATCTTCAGGGGATCTGATGGCAGTAAAGCAAGCTTCCTTGTAAAGTAAAGCAAGTAAACCTTGCTTTACTACCATCGGATCCTCTGAAGATGCCAGCCACAGATGCAGGTGAAACGTCAGGAGAAAATGCTACTGGAACACGGCCATACAACCCAGAAAAACCACAACACCCTGGTTCTCTGAATTTCTCTTTCTGGGAGACAAGGACTTCCAGGAAAAGAGGGCTGTGTATGGAAATAACTGGAGATTTGAGGCTGAAGTCTGAGAAGGCAGGGTTTAGAGAAGAGAGAGGCCTTGGTAGGGTATAATGCCATGCAGCCAACCTTCCAAAAGCAGCCATTTTCTCCAGGAGAAGTGGGAATAAACGTCTTAAATAAAAATAAATAAGTGATTTATGTAGACTGGAGATCAAATTTGATTTTGGGAGGTATCCAGTCTCCATCTGGAGGTTGGCAACTCTCAAGAGGGAGCCAGGAAATGAGGATTCATGAAACCTTTCCTTCTTCCATTAGCAGAGATCTTCTACAGGATTCCAGCCCCAGCGCTTAGGTACCACGAAAAGCTGTAGACAGCTCTGTTTGCAATGCCTCGCGTCATCCTCTTTGATTTCCAAAAAAAGAAGGCAACAAAGACCTTTCAGGGCTCTATATTTCAAGTTGTCTACTCAGACCAAGTCGGTATGACAAAAGCATTTTCATTCAAAAATGGACCTGTTTATGCAGCCTTTTCTAGTCCCAAAGGAAATATTCAAGAGGCACCAATAAAAAGCCTGATCCAGATCGCCACCACGAAGCTGGCTGGTATGGAAAGCAGCAAGCTTCTAAAGCAGGTGAAGGGCAGAGATTATTACAGTTTTATAATCAACGGATACAGCATTTTGGCACAGGCCTTCCATTTTCTCTGAAGAGGGAACCTTCATGTTCCTCAAGCATGAGACATCTGCCTCTCATGGTGTCTACAGGGCTGTTTCTAGAGTGGGTGAGGGGCCAAAGCTCTTCCTCCCTCCCTCCAGTGACTTTAGACTTCTGTTCCCAAGCTACTGCCAATTACAAGGTGATGGGCCCCCACACAGACTTTGTTACCCAGGTGACCAAGCCACAACTGACCCAGTAGTAGGCCTCAAACAAACCCAAGGTAATTGATTAGTTTCCTCATGAAGGCTCCCTAAAGCTTGGGACCCAGTATGATTCGTCCTAATCAAGGGATAACTGTGTCTGTCCCTTTTCTTAAGAGGTCCACTCTTGGATCCCTACACTACCCCCTCCAAAGGAGACCCTGCTATTGTCACAGGCCACAGGGCTTAACAAGGGGGTGGTGTTGTAGTACCTCAGCCCTCTTCAGCATTTCCCATTTGTGCAGAATCTTCATTGCAAAAACTTTATCTGTCTCCTTCATTCGCACGACTGCCACCTGAGGGGAGAGAGGACATATTTCTCACTAACCATCACCATGGCCAGTACAAACGGCTACTGGAATGATGTAGCCAATCACAGGTATAGATTTTGGGTAGTCAGTTTTTGACTTTTCACTGAGCTGTACACCATCAGCCCATGATTTCTTTCCTGGTCAATCACTGCCAGGTTCAGATCCTATTGGCAAATATCTTCCAGGTAAATTGAGGTCATCCTCAGGGCTAGCTCACATTCTGGGCTCTACTCGTTACTATCAGTCCCTTCCACTAGAGGCTCCATCCTCCAAGAGCCTCCTGAAGAGTCCCATGTTAATTAAAAATACCCCACCCCCCCCAAATTCTCTCCTGAAGGGAATCTGTCCATATTTCCCAGATACAAAGATGGCTGTTGTTGGCACTCACCTCTCCAAAAGCCCCTCGTCCAATCACTTTCAAGATCTCAAAGTCATCTCGTTGCAGATTCAGGTGCTTTGCCTTGGTGACTACAGGAGCGGCTGGAAGGAGAAAAAAGTCAGGAAGAAGCCGATTTATTTATTTGCTTGCATTTTAAAACAGCCCCGTCAGTTGAATTAGAGACAACTGACCGAATAAACCAATTTAATCCAGTGCACTTTAAAGACTAACAAAATTTAGCCCAGCACAAGCTCTTGTGCACAAATCTCACGTGATCAGAAACATTGCAGCATACATCAATTAAATCAAGACTTTTATATTTACTAAAAAGACAGAAGGTTTGGATATAAATGTTTAACTGAATGGATAAAAAATGCAATCCCTTGGTTGTCTGCCATCCAAGTAATATGACTGACCATGTTCAGCTTCTGAGATCTGATGAGATCGTGGTAGCATGGACCATCTAGGTCAGTTACCCACTGAGAAATGAAGACAAACCATTCCTTCATATGGGGTGATGCCCCCCCATGATCCCGTGCATATGGCAACTGAAAATCAACCCTACTCCTATTTGCGTTGCTCCACCCATTCTAGGGTCTTTCACGCCACAGCAATCCCCAACACGGTGCCCATGGGAAGATGTGAAATCAGACCCTCCGAACACCTTTCCTGACACCCCTCATGTGTTTTTATATCCTGTTAGACTAGTTAAAATACACAACGGTGAAAATAACCACGGTAGGTTTTGTGATACACCTTGGGCAGACTTCTTCCATAACTGGCAGGGCTGAGTCACAGCTAAAATATTTGGGAAGACTTTCTTTCTTTCTTTCTTTCTTTCTTTCTTTCTTTCTTTCTTTCTTTCTTTCTTTCTTTCTTTCTTTCTTTCTTTCTTTCTTTCTTTCTTTCTTTCTTTCTTTCTTTCTTTCTTTATGGGTTTTGTATACCGCCCTACCCCCGAAGGGCTCTGGGCGGTGCACAACATAATTTCCTCACACAGCATATACAAACAAAACCCCATTAAAATTAAATTAAAACAATTTGACAATTATGCTGACAATGGGCACAGACAATGATGTTACTGGCACTTTCGCTCTCCTTATTTTTATTTGTTCGCTTTTGCTAAAGTTTTGAAACAGAAAAGAATACCAACACGTAAGCTGTGTTAGACAAACCTGAGGATTTTATTTAAAGTTATCTGCACTACAAAAAAGGAGGATTTTACAAACATTGAACTTATCTGATCAGATGCATTAAGAAGAAAAGAAGAAGAGTTGGATTTATATCCCCCCTTTCTCTCCTGTAGGAGACTCAAAGGAGCTTACAATCTCCTTGCCCTTCCCCCCTCACAACAAACACCCTGTGAGGTGGGTGGGGCTGAGAGAGCTCCGAAGCTGTGACTAGCCCAAGGTCACCCAGCTGGCATGTGTGGGAGTGCACAGTCTAATCTGAATTCCCCAGATAAGCCTCCACAGCTCAGACAGCAGAGCGGGGAATCAAACCTGATTCCTCCAGATTAGAATGAACCTGCTCTTAACTCACTACGCCACTGCTGCTCCAATAACCACATGGAACAGACAATGAGATTATTTTTATCAGTCTGACCTTAATCAAATTAAATCTAAATTTTGCTTAAGAATTTTATTTAGTAATTATGTTGTCCAAATTTATATATATTATTACTTCAGTTCGATCTCCTAAAAACTGTTAGGCATGATGTATTATGTATAATACCTATAAATATATGTATAATACCTATAAATAAGTTTTTAAAGAAACTGGACGAGGCTAGATGGGGCTTTGATTCTGATTCGCCACTGGAGATGTTTCCACCATAATAAGAAAAGGAGGTGGTACACAACACCAGCAGAATTGGAGCTACCAGGGGGATGGGGGGAGCATGTTGCACCAGGCACATGGCTGAGGAGGGTGGAAAATCCGCCCACAGCACCCCACTCCCCCGCGGTGCCCGCCCCCACACTTACCTTATTGAAACAGTGCAGGCTGGAGAAGCGGTCTGTTCCCTTCAGGCTGAAAATGGCCTGGTGGGAACTACACTTCCCAGGAGACCTTGCGAGCCCCAAGGTGTCATGGGTAGTTCCCACCAGGCCATTTTCAGCCAGAAGGGAACAGACCGCTTTTCCAGGCTGAACTAAGGTAAGTGTGTGTGGAGGCGGGGGGGGGGGGCGGGCGCTGGGGGGGATGGAAAACACAGAGTACGCACCAGGCGCACTCTGGCCAGCTATGCCTCTGACCAGCAGTTAAAGGAAACAGAAATTGTACCACAGGGCTACAGCTTAATTCTGACAAAATAAGCCTCTACTGGAGTGCAGAAAAACAGACTTACCGTATATACCCACGTATAAGCCGAGTTTTTCAGCCCTGTTTTAAGGCTGAAAAATGCCCCCTCGGCTTATACACGAGTCACCGCTTACCAGCCAGCTCTTCAGGCCTCTGCCGAGGCTGGGGGCTGCACAAGCCGCTTGTTGCTGCCCTCCTCGGAGGGTGAAGGGGGAACCCCGAGGCACCCTGGCTGGCTGGGCTTCATCAAACCTAGCCTGCAGGCAGAGGGAGCTCCTTATTTGGGCAGTGACATCAGGGGGAGTCACTGCCCAAATAAGGCGCTCCCTCTGCCTGCCCTCTGGCTGGGCTTTGTTAAACCCAGCAGGCAGGCAGAGGGACTCCCCCTGATGTCACTGCCCAAATAAGGAGCTCCCTCTGCCTCCCGGCTTCCCACCCTTGGCTTATAGGCAAGTCAATAAGTTTTCCCATGTTTGTGCAGTAAAATTAGGTGCCTCGGCTTATACACAAGTATATACGGTACTTTACTATATAATTATTTTACAATTCAAATAAAAATGCATAAAGGTATACAAATATGTAACAAACCAGCCCTGGATACAAGAATAAGCTAGCCGGCAATCTAGATTCAATGCCAATTTCGTAATGAGACTTCAAGGCTTATTAAACTCAATGATACGAAGAAACGCAGCTTGTTACAATGAGATAATCAAAAAGGCACTGTGCTCTGCTAGCTCAACTCACTCTCCTCACAAAGTCCTGGAGATGTTTCGGTAGCAGTTGCCCCCACAGCACAAGACTTTTCACAATGTGACTGAAAGTAAGCTGAGTGTATGCCAGAAAATATTTCAAAAGAATATGTTCATCTAAAAATGCATACTCTCAAGCCCTGACATTTGTGGTTGGCTCCACTGCCTGCAGCAGCCATTTTTCACTAGCACCTACCACCTTGTGTCAGAATCCTAAAGGTGCCTGCAGGCTCGAAAAGGTTGAGACTGAAGATAGCAGGTACCCCTTCCTGGTCAACGGATGGAGGTAGGGTTGCCAGATCCAACTTGGGAAACTTCTGGAGATTTGGGGATGGAACCTGGGAAGGACACGAACCTAAGTGGGGTAACACCAATCTTGGAACATCTACACTGGCTGCCTGCTGCCCGGATCATCTTCAAAATTTTGGTGTAAGCAGCCATAAGCGGACTTGGATACACATACTTGCAGGACCGCATCTCCCAGTATCATCCTCAGAGAACTCTCCACTCAGCCGAGGGGAATCTACTGGTGGTCTCAGGCCCGAGGGATATCCGGCTGGCTGTAAAGGGCCAGGGCCTTTATGGCCCTCGCCCCAACCCCAGCCTGGTGAAACATGCTGCCAAGTAACATCAGCTCCCTGCAGAGCCTGACCCAATTCCTCAGGGCCTGTAAAATGGAGCTGTTCCACCAGGCCTTTCGATCAAGCCAGCTGAATGCTTCCCGATTACGATATCTCCCCTGAGCTTCCCGTGGGAGAAACAATATGTCTCGCCATCTGGGGTTTTTAGCTGGATTGTTTTAAATGTTTTTATGACTGTTTTTATTGATTGTTATTTATAGGAACTGTATGTGTGATTTTAGGCTTTATGCCATTGTAAGCCGCCCTGAGCCCTTTGGGGGTAGGTTGGGGTATACAAACAAACAAACAAACAAACAAACAAACAAACAAACAAACAAACAAACAAACAAACAGGCCCTCCATTTTCTCCAGAAGAACTGATCTCCTGGGGCAATTCCAGGAGATCCCCAGGTCCCACCTGGAGGCTGGCATCCTATTGAAAACCCCATGTTACAGTGTGGAAAATGATGAGAACAAGCTTTTATTCCCTATTGCATAAGTACTACCAGTCATACTCAACCGGGACATAACATTCAATGGGGCATACATGCTGACAATCCAATTTATAATGCCTCAGACCATGTAGTCATTTCCCAGATTTTATCTGGGAAATCAACTGTACAAAACAAGTCCTACATGCATTGGGTGTATGTACGTACAAGCTCTTCAGGTATTCTGGGTAGGATCCTATGAACCACAAGCACAAGGAATTTGTGGAGGCGTATCTTTCCTTGCCTTTCCCTAGCAGACACCTAAGATTCTCCAAAAAAACAATGCTGAGAGAACCTCACAGACAAAAAGATGGAAAGCATGGGGAGGGAAAAGGAAATTAGGTGAAATTGTCCCTGTAATTCCTTCCACTGACAGAGCAAGATTACCATAGGTATTGGAAGGGAGTGAGGAATCTGGTGAAGTAGAGAAGGCCCGAATGTCTGCGTCTCTGTGAATTTAAACCTTGATGAGATATGGAATCAGACCACCAAATATTTCATTTATTTCTCCCCAACAGGCGACCTCAAACTGGCCTACATTGTTCTCTCCTCCTCATTTTATCCTCATGGCAACCCCGTGAGGTAAATTAGTCTGTGTGTTATTAGTTCAAAGTCATCTAACAAGCTGAGTAATATAGTGGTCAGTGTTGGGAGATTCCAGGTTTGAATTCCCATTCTACTATGGAAGCATGCTGAATAACCTTGGGTTAGCCACACACTCAGCTCAACCTTCCTGACAGGATCGTTGTGAGGGTCAAATGGATGGGAGGAGAAAGGTGTCAGTCACCTTGGGAAAAGGCAGGGTATAAATGAAATGAGACAGAATCAATTATAAGCTGAGTTTCAGACCTGCTGGGTCTCCCAGATCCCAGCCTGGCACTCTAACCACCATATCACACTGGCTTTCTGTAATGAACAGACATGTTGTACAGTACTGTAGGGATGTGGAGGGTTTTACATATATGACCCCGGAAATGGAAAGAACCTTTGCTCCTGCACGAGCTCTCCATGTCTCCAAAAACCCAGACATGGCCCTCAGAAAAATTTGCACACCCTCTGCCCTGTGTTGTGCACGATGAGTAAGAAGAGACAACCCACTCTGCTTGGGCACCTTGCTGGGATTGCTGCCCAGGGACATAGCTACAGGAAATTGCGCCCAGGGCAAGCACTGACATTGTGCCCCTCCCCTGACACCACTGCAGCGGGGCAGCAGATTCAGGGGGGCCTCCAAGCAACCCTAGTTGTGTTAACTAGAAGGAAGGAAGGAAGGAAGGAAGGAAGGAAGGAAGGAAGGAAGGAAGGAAGGAAGGAAGGAAGGAAGGAAGGAAGGAAGGAAAAGACAGACAGACTCACACTGCTGGAAGAACAGAAGGAAAGAAGGAAGATAGAGAGAGGAAGGGGGGAGAGAGAAAGGCCGGAATAAAGTGAAAGGGGAGAAGAGCGAAAGGGGGAAGAGAGCCTTGGCAGGAGTGGGGGTGGGGGGTGGGGTGAATGTTGCCCACATGAGGAAGGGTTGTGGGAAACTGTGCTGGGACAGTGATTTTTGGAGGCAGGTTTTGGGTGGAGGAATTCTCAGGAGCCCGAGGATTCCCCTGCCCAGAATCTGGCACCCCAGCAGTGTCTCCAAAGTGATGAAGGGCTGTAGAAGCAGTGCTGGGGAGGCAGAGTTGGGGGGGGGGAGCGCAGGAGGAGGAGGCAGCAGGCAGTGCAATGCTCCTCCAGCTCCTTCCTCCTGGAGGCGGGTGGCGAAAAGGGGCCCCCAGATGTCCCACAGGAGTGGTGCCCAGGTCTCCCACCCCACTCAAGGTGCCTTTGTGGCTACCCCCTTCTGGCAAAAGCACTGTGCTGAGGAAAATGGGAAAGGAAGACCAAGTTTCTGCTGTCTAGCAGGGCTGAGGGGAAGAGGTCCATGCTATGGACCTGGCTGTGGGAATCCATTGCTAGGGGTCGTTGTTGTTGTTGTTGTTGTTGCTGCTGCTGCTGCTGCTGCTGCCTGGGTGAGCAGAGAGGACCTCCGTGCAGAGCAAAATGCCAGCAAGCCTGATCCAGACAGGAGTGGAGGGATGAGTCTGGGCCAAGTTCCATCTACATGCCTTTGAACACAGCACAGCTCCTGGCTGCTGGCTCCCAACCACCCTTAGGACTCAGGGCTTGACTGCCACATCCCTCAACAGCTTGGGGAGAACAAAACAAGGAAGCAGGTGGAAAAGCTGCTGCACTCTCCCCTCTCCTGGCTCCCAATCACAAGCCTTGAGTAGCTGTGATCGGACTTGTTCACCTGCTCCTGTCTGCACCCAGGAGGGGCGTTATCCCTGCATGCCCCATCATGCCCCGTTTGGCAGCCATGTTCCTATTGTGGCACCTGTCTCCTCCATGAGTCCCAGGGAAAGAAAAAGCAACGCCAATGCCTGTGCCTATCAGATCGACCAGAAAAGATGGGCTGGATGTTTGCTGCACAACTACCCTCTCACTACATTAGGGAGCAAAGCGGCTGTTTGTTTGTGTTAAAATGTTTATTAGTACATAAAATATTAAAATTAGTACTTAAAATATTCACGCTAAAAAATATTACCACTTGCCCCTTAACCACATTAATAAAATTGGTTCTTTAAAGTTACAACTGATAAACATCACACTTTTCTCTATCAGATCTTATTTTAACAATCCACTCACCTTCAAAACCATTAATCATTAATTTATATTATTCTGTTTTATCCAAATAATGTATCAAGTGTATCCAATTAACCAAAATTGTAACTAAATTATTTTTTTAAGTAATAAAGTGAGTTTAACCATTTCTGCCAACTCTAATAATGTCACCTACCATTCTGCAATTGTAGGTATAGAATAGGCTAGAATTTTCAATTTTTGGCACATATAGTATTCTTGCAACAGCTGTCATATATAAAAAAATTTCCGTGTTTTCTTTCCAGAGATCTATCCATAAGTCCCAACAGAAAGGCCTCTGGTTTCATTTGTATATTTATCTTCACAAACTTTTTATGTATTAACTTTCAAAATTCTTTAGTTTTTTCACAAGTCCACCTTAAATGATAAAACGACCCTTCTTGATTATCTCATTCCCAAACCTTATTCAAAATATTTTTATACATCTTTGTTAGGTTATCTGGTATTGTATACCAATGGCACATGATTTTATAAAAGTTATCTTTGAGATTGGAGCTTAGTATATATTTAGGTCCCTGTGACCACATATTCTCTCATTGTTCAAATGGCATATTATACCCATTTTATCATACATTCTTCCACTTGTTCTCCTCCTGTTTCCAGTCTCAAAATCATTTATACATTTTAGCCACAGCATGTTCATCATTTGTACATAACTCCACTTCAAATTTTGTTTTAGTATCATCAGAACCATGTAACTTTATCTAGTTTAAATCTCTCGTATAATTGTGCATACGAAAATCAATCACAAATAATATTTTTGCCTGTACTTGTTCTCCTGTTTTCATTTCAGATTCCCCTTGTCAGAATTCTAAGATACCACGATAAACAATCCATTTTCTTTCAAAAATAATTTCAAGTCTATACAATGATTCTTGTGCTGAAAGCCACTGTGGCGTTGCTTTTTTTGTCAAAGTCAAACTGGCACTTGCAATATAATGATTATTAAAATCCTTGTTGGCTTTTAACTTTATCGTACCATGAACAGGCATGCCATCCAAATTTCTAGTCATGTCCTCCTAGATCTGGCAATCTGGGATCTACTTTTACAGCACAATCCTGACCACCGTGGTGTGGCAAAGGCTGTGCCACACAAGCTTCAAAGGGGCTTTCAGGCAGCACAGCTGTGAGGAAAACTTCAAATTCCTCCCACTGCCCCATTGACAGTCCCGCCAAAAATGGGACTTCTGGTCACCTTGGGCTTACATCACTTAAAAGTGTGGCATAAGTCTGGGGGGGGGGCTGATGTTCTCGGGCTGGAATTCTGATAGAAACTGTCAGCCCCACCCCCAGAAACATCCCATCATGCCCTCCCCTCCCCAGGCATCCGCTTAGGATACCAGCGCAACTCTGCAGCACCCCAGACTACCAGGTTTTGACACAGGGGAGCAGAGGGGCAGTCGGCCACCGGCACAATTACCCCCTGTCCCAACGGGGCTGCCCCTTACAGAGCAGAGGAGGCAAACACATCAGCGCTGCCCTCCACTATTTCCTCTGTGGATTCCCCTCCTCCCCCATCTGGATTGGGCTGCCCACGGCTTTCAAAAGAACATGTTACTAGCCCTCATGGCCTGACCTGCGAGCAAAGCAAAACAGAGTTGCCAGTAGTCAGAGTTCTTTGCTCCTTCTCATTGTTTATTTAACAGCCCTCCTTTCAGCCATAAGGACAACAGACCAGGAGGCATGCAATAAAAAAAGCAAATTAAGGCAATTAAGAAGTGGAACACAGAAGATCATTAAATAATTCAGCTGCAGCAGTGGAAGGGAAAGAGGGGTGTGTGTGAATGTATGATGGGCAGTCCTCCCCCCTCCAGCCCACTAAGCTCAGGGGTCAGCAACCTATTATAATCAAAAAGCCAAAAATTCAGTGCATGAGATCAACCAATAGCCAGTATAAGCAAGCCTATTTGCATAACTGAAAATTAAGGTTGCCTACTCCAGGTTAAGAAATATCTAGAGCAGTGGTGGATATTCAGAGCCCTCAGCACTCAGAGCCCTCTGTGGGCACGCGCAAACAGAGTGCCCCGCCCCCCCACATCTAGGCTGGCCTGGGCTGCTGGGCTCGATTATTAGCATTAAACCTAAGACCCAGTTTTGGGGAAGCAGTGCAGGTAACCCTGTTAAGCGCTGTCAAACCCCACTGGTTTTCATGTGAAGAACTAAAGCGTGATCGTTTACCTAGGAGAAAGCTCAGTTGCTGGCAATGGGGCTTGCTTCTGCGTAAACCCTCCTAGGATCACGATTCACCCATTGGAAGACTTGCATGGTTGCTTCAAAGCAAAGCCACCGACAACCACCAAGCTTACTCCCGAGTAACGCATGCCTCGGAGCCAACCGTTTTTTCTAAACTGAAACCTCGGTATTCAGGTTATATTGCCATGTTGGCACTTTGCGATAAATAAGTAGGTTTTGGGTTGCAATTTGGGCACTCAGTCTCAAAAAGGTTTGCCATCACTGATCTAGAGTTTTTGAGGGGCGGAGATACAGCCTGGGGGTGGGGCTTAGAGAGGGGAGGGCCTTCAACAGGGTATAATGCAATAGAGTCCATTTGCCAATGCATCCGTGTTCCCCAGTTGAATCAATCTCTGTCACCTGGAGATCAGTCACAATAGCCGAGAGCTCTGACTATCACTTGGAGGTTGGCAAACCTACTGAAACACATATTACTGCTACTTGACATGTGGACTAATAATCCATCACGTTTCCACAGTCTTGAACATTGGTTGTTGTCAGAAAAGTTTTTTTGTCAGAAAAGTGGCACAAACGAGGTCTCGTAATACATAATCAATATACAAAGGAGCATCCCAAACAAATAGGATTGCTGCTATAGATTAAGCAATTCCTGGAGAATTGGGGGCAGCAGAGCCTGGAAAAGGGGTGTAGGAAAAGGTGGGGTCTCATCAGAATATTGTGCCATTGAGTCCACTCTCCAAAGTAGTCATTTTCTCCAGGGCAGTGGCGTATTTGCCTAGGGACAAGGGGTACCCTCTGTCCCCGGGTGCCATTAATCTGGTCACGTGGGGGGCACAAAATTGGCCGCCCACGTAACCAGGAAGATGGCAAGGCATGGGTCGAGGGCGCCCAGCTTCCCCCCCTGCTGCCGCCCCTTGCTCCCAGCTCACAGCCAGCAGCCGGAAGTCCCTTCTGCCCTCCCCTCTGGGAGGCCAGAAGCGACTGCCATCCCCCAGCCTCTGAGACCTGCTTTTGTAAGCACTGAGCCTCTGCTCCAGGGGAAATAATCTCTGTTATCTGGAGGTCAATTGTAATTTTGAGAGATCTCCGGACCCCACCTGGGCACCACTGTTTCAGGGCACTGGAACAAATCTGCACATGGTTTGCATTGGGAATATTGGCAACCGTTCTCCTCTACTGTGCCACTTTTCGTAAAGCTTCTCTAATAAATGTGTTAGTCCCATCCACACCTTTGCCTGCCGTTCCCTTCTCAGACTGGTTATTCTAGTATTCTGTGCACCCCTCCAATGTACCTTAAGATAAAAATTTAATTAATTTTAATAGCCTTGTTTGGTTCGATACCGGGCCAATTTTAGGCCTAAAGTAGGGTGGCCAGCTCCAGGTTGGGCATTCCTGGAGATCTGGAGATGAAGTCTGGGAAGGACAGTATAATGCCATACGGTCCGCCCTCCAAAGCATCCTTTTTTCCAGCGGAGCTTATCTCTGCAGTCTGGAGATGAGCTGTAATTCTGGGAGATCCCCAAGTGCCACCTGGAGGCTGGCATGCCTACTCTAGAGCCATTTTCCCATACTCCAGCTGTGGCAGCTTTCTTGCTTCACAACAGCCACAGAAGCAGCCCTCTCCTTAGGGACCAGTGCTGATGACACAGCCCCACATCACCAGATAGTGATCTTCTTTAAGGAGGGAAGCCTCCTGTTTCTCATAGCCTCGATTCACCTCAGCAGTTATGGAAGCAGAGAAGGCCGGGTGGGTGACAGCAGTCCTTGTGACAGGGAGAAGAAATTCTCCAGCACAAACCAGTTTAGGGATGGCTGTTTCGTGCACCCCATCCATAGAATCATAGAGTTGGAAGAGATCACAAGGGCCATCGAATCCAACCCATGCCATGCAGGAAGGCACAGTCAACACACTCCTGACAGATGGCCATCCAGACTCTGTTTAAAAACTGCCAAAGGAGGAGACTCCACCACACTCCAAGGCAGTGCATTCCACTGTCGAACAGCCCATACCATCAGGAAGTTCTTCCTAATGTTTAGGTGGAATTTCTTTTCCTTTACCTTGAGCCCATAACTCCTTGCCCTAGTCCAGTGGTGGCGAACCTATGGCACGGGTGCCAGAGGTGGCACTCAGAGCCCTCTCTGTGGGCACACATGCACAGAGTTTGTCATGTGGGGGGGAAATCACCCCCCCCCACACACACACACCTAGGCTGGCCTAGACCCCTGGACTTGATGTGCAAGCACCTCAGCGAGCAGGGAGGACTCGGCTGACAGGCCTGGTGCCTGTGCTCCAGGTGGCTGCTGCCTGGGGGGGGGGGGGGGGAGGTGGCAGAGATACTAGAGAGGCGCAGAGCGGCACATGTCGGACTTGCTGGAGGCTACAGCAGGCTGGCCCCTGCTCGAGGGGGTTATTCAGGTTAAATTGCCACGTTGGCACTTTGCGATAAATAAGTGGGTTTTGGGTTGCAATTTGGGCACTTGGTCTCGAAAAGGTTCACCATCACTGCCCTAGTCTCTGGAGCAGCAGAAAACAAGCTTGCTCCCTCTTCAACATGGAATCCCTTCAAATATTTAATTTCAACTTCTTTAATTTTCTTTTCTCCAGACTAAACATACCCAGTCTCTTCTCGTACAGCATGGACTCCAGACCTTTTACCATTCTGGTCACCCTCCTCTGGACTCATTCCAGCTTGTCAATATCCTTCTTGAATTGCAGTGCCCAGAACTCAACACAGTATTCCAGGTGAAGTCTGACCAATGCAGAATAGAGTGGTACTATTACATCCCTTGATCTAGATTCTATAATCCTAGTGACAAAGCCTAGAACTGCATTGGCTTTCTTGGCTGCCGCATCACACGTCTGACTCATGTGCAGTTTGTGGTCTACTAAGACTCCCAGATCACTTTCACATGTACTGTTAGCAGTGGCCCAACAAGAACAGCTTCTCTGGCTCAGGCTAAGAATCCATTGTTTCCACTATCTTGCTTCCATCAGAGTAGAGGCTGCGTTGCAGGGAGGGGCTGTAATTCAGTGGAATAGTTTCCGCTTTGCCTGCAGAAGATCCCAGATCCATCTCCAGTTCAAAGGACCAGGCGATGTAAAAGATCTCGTCCAGAGACCCCAGAGAACGCTGCCAGTCTGAGTAGGCAATATTGACTTTAATGGAGCAAGGGTTTGACTCCTGTGGATACCAGGCACTACAGAGTAATATCTAACACTCATGGGCACTCTTGACAGAAGCAGCCTGAACGTCTTAAGGTGGAAAAATGGTTCAAGACAGCGTCTTTCGTGATTAGCAGGTGGCAGACTAAGATCTGAGAGGATCCAGGTTTGAACATAAGAACAAGCCTGCTGGATCAGACCAGAATCCATCTACTGTAGTCCAGCACTCTGCTACTCGCAGTGGCCCACCAGGTGCCTTTGGGAGCTCACATGCAGTATGTGAAAGCAATGGCCTTCTGCTGCTGCTGCTGCTGCTGCTGCTCCTGAGCACCTGGTCTGCTAAGGCATTTGCAATCTCAGATCAAGAAGGATCAAGATTGGTAGCCATACATCGACTTCTCTTCCATAAAGCCCCTTTTAAAGCTATCCAGGTTAGTGGCCATCACCATCTCCTGTGGCAACATATTCCAAACATCAATCACACGTTGCGTGAAAGAACATAAGAACATAAGAACTAGCCTGCTGGATCAGACCAGAGTCCATCTAGTCCAGCACTCTGCTACTTGCAGTGGCCCACCAGGTGCCTTTGGGAGCTGAAAAAATGTTTCCTTTTATTAGTCCTAATTCTTTGAATGCCCATTCCCTCATGGAAGTCCACAGGGAAGACTGAGCTATCCCTCTCTCAGCCTAACCTAGAGGCAGCAATTAAGAGGGGAGAATACACACACACTCAGACAGACATGAGCAGTGGGCTCTAATTCAGAATCCAGGTTTGTTTCTCCACTCCTCCCCATGAAGCCTGCTGGGTAACCTTGGGCTAGTCACAGTTCTTCGGAACTCTCTCAGTCCCACCTGCCTCACAAGATGTGGGGAGAGGAAGGAAAGGCGATTGTAAGCCACTTTGAGACTCCTTACAGAAGAGAAAACCAACTCTTCTTCTTTTTTGGATCAACATCTGTTGGGATAGAACCAACTCCAAAGCTCCCCTTCCCTCCTCACAGTTTAATTTGTAAAACTAAGCCCTGATTCTAGACAAAGAGGAATTGGTTGCAGTTGCTTAATAAGGTAAAATAGACTCTGCACAAACTCAGAGGCACACTCCCCTTCTGTCAGGATGGGAGAGCTGAATCTTAGTACTGATTGCAGGACCTGGGTCTGATTCTCTGGCCAAAGCACTCCTTCTTTCCTCATGTAAGACCTTGCCTTCCTGATAGAAAATGCACTTGACTGCTCAGCCTCCTTGGCCCCTGCTGTGCACAAGTCCAAGCTCACACCGGGTTCATTTAGAGCTCCTCTGAAAGAGCAGGGCTGGCTGGGAGGGCTGTGGCTCAGCAGTAGACTGTCCGCTTGGTATGCAGAAGGCCCCAGGTTCAATCCCCAGCATTGCCAGGTAGAAGGACCCAGCAGTAGGTGATGTGAAATACCCTTTCCTGAGATCCTGGAGACCGGCTGCTTTATTGAGAGTGGACAATACTAATAGACCAGGGGTCTGCAACCTGTGACTCTCCAGATGTTCATGAACTACAATTCCCATCAGCCCCTGCCCAATTGGCCATGCTGGCAGGGGCTAATGGGAATTGTAGTTATGAACATCTGGAGAGCCACAGGTTGCAGACCTCTGTAGTAGACCAAAGGGTCTCGTTCAGTTTGAGGCAGCTGTGTTGATGTGCTTGGATGGGAAAGCCGGCAGCACCTAAGGGGCAAACATTAAGAGAGAGATGCCCATCCCTCAAAAGCTTCATCTATGGGCAGGGCTGGCAGCCGACTATTCCCAAAGCCTCCCTCTCTGCTGCAGGGGCAGGGGCGGAGGAAGGCTGACAGCATTAAGCTTGTGGCACAAGCTTGGCAGACGAAGGCACGCAGGCACCTCTCCCTCACTCTTGCCAGCGAGAGGCCCATGGGGCGAGATCGGTAACACAACTTCCTCCTGGCATGGAGAACTCTCAGAACTGCTGAGCTCCGCTGTTTTGTTGTCGCTGTTGCTCCTGATGAGGAGAGAACCCCGGAGTCCTGGCTTCTCCCAGAATGCTTCAGCCATCGGCCCACACAGCAGGAGAAACCTAGGCTGCCTGCTGGCCTCCCGAAAAACCAGCCTAGGAGGACAGAGAGTTGGGAGGAGATGGGTTCCAAAAATCAGGAGGTGGCCGCTGGGATCTTTTGGCTGAGAAAAAAACGTCCCTTTCACAACCGCTGTGGCGTTCCTCTATTCCCAAAATATTTCCAGTCACAGCAACACAGTGGAAAACCAAGGTCTGGCCCAGACACGTCTGGGGGAACCAGCAGGGCTGCATTCTTCCCAAGGCAAGCAAGGTGGGGACAACCACCGGGTCTGAAGTTCCTGCCCCAAGACGACAAAGCGCCCCTTCCCATGGGCCATACCCTCGCCTGCCCCACAGCCTCCGACACCTCCTCATGCATAGGGCTTTTTTTTTGGGTGTTGGGAGAACATTCCCACAAGAAAGTGTTCCCAGACCAACCATGAGACAGGAACTGTACCTTACAAAAAGCAGAATCCACGTTGTCAGGGGTGTGATTGTAACTTGCAGGAGAACCCAGAGGCAGAACACATTGCAGCAGGGTTGGCTTGCAAGTATTTTGTCCTGGGTTCAGAACAGCCAACCACTGACGTGTGGGGTGGGTGGAATTATGGACTTCCAAGCAAATAGCTGGAGTTGGGACTTCCAGGCATCATACCTGGGAACAGAACAGGACTTTCTTTCAGAGACAGAATGGACCAGGTTGGGCTATTAGAATCTTAGCTTTTCTTCCAAACAAAAGTCTGCCAGGCAGGGAAAGCAAAGTCTTGCCAAAGAGGCCTCCGCTTCCCTCCCGTGAGCGGGACTGACAGAAATGGATCCACTTATGCAAAATCAACCCCATCTAGTTCTTCCTGTTGCAAAAATCAGCTTTTCTTGGCACGGGAGGCAGATTGTTTCAGGACAGCTTCTAAATAAAACCGTACACCGCAACCCACAGGGTCGATGATGCACAGCTTAGCCGACCCGAGCTTAGCCGACTCCTCCTGCAGGGGCTGCGTGAGGCGTGTTGTTTCTTTAGGGTTTTTCCTCTCACAGAAGAGCCCTCCAGAAATCAACAGACAGGTCGGAATCCAAAGCCTACCTGCCAGGTTTCCCCGTGCCTTGCCAAGTTACCTTGACGACAGGAACAACAAACACTTTTACCCATTCCTTTTCCCTCAATCATGAGCCAAGGTGGGCAGTGACTCCCCAGCGGCAAAGTTCAGCAGGAGAGCGGGGAAGCTTTGGTGGTATTTGCATCCTTGTAGGGAACATCTTGTGGGGGAAATAGGGGCTAGAATGGGGACAGAGACCAGAGGTGGCATTTTTGGCCTGGTGTTTCACAGACACCTGAGGCAACACAGTACTCAGGGTGGGCGGGGACATTACAACAGTCCAGGACCCAGCCGAGTTCAGCTGGTTAATCCAAGTTAAGCAGCTCAACAGGGGCCACTCAACTCAGACCTGGCCAGATGTATTGCCCACACGTCTCAGCTCATCCATCCCCTCTGGGGGCAGTGTGGGAAAAGGCAGCTGCTGAGTCAACACCAATCCTTGTTGGTATATTTTATTATTCATAATCCACCTTTCTCACCGACCCTCAGGGTGGACTACAAGCTCTAAAACAACAGGAACAGTGTAAGAATTTTTGCTGCCAAAGGGCCTCAGCCAAGTAATTTCTGAAGGGTTGCCAAGTCCCCCTGGCCGCTGGCAGAAGATGGGTGGGAGGTAGGGTTGCCAGATCTGAATTGTGAAAGTCCTGAAGATTTGGTGACGGAGTATGGAAGGACCTCAGCAGGGTACGATGCCATAGAGTCCACCCTCCCAAACCAGCCACTTGCCCAGGGAAATGGTCTTTGTAGTCTGGAGAGGAGCTGGGATTCCAGGGAATCCTCAGGTCCCACCTGGAGACTGGCATCATCTCTAGAGTCCAGCAGTGTGAGAGGTGTTCAGCTCTGCTTGTTTCTGGCCAACAGGGGCCTCATGGTTCAGGGACCTATCAGGAGCTTTTCCAGCAAGTTAAATGGCCAGTCCTCCCCTGATGACAGCCTCCATCTCCACAGCCCATGGAGGTGGTCAGATGGCCGACCTCGTCAGGTTGCCCAGCAGGAAACTCAGCCGGTCTCATGCAGATCTCATTCCATCCATGGGCTTGCAAGGAGTATCTCTGCACCACCAGCCACCCACCCAGGAACCAACAGTCACAAGGATCCCATTCAAGTGCAGATGGCTCTGGCCAAACACACTAGCATTTCAACGTCAAGGAAGTTGGACTTCTTCCATGCAACCCACTGGCAACTGTGGGAAGGCCTTTGGATCAGAGAGTATCTGCTTTTGTGCAATAAAGGTCTCAAGTTCGATCCTTGGCATCTCCAGTTGAAAGGCTCAGAAAGTAGATGATTTGAAAGGCCACGAGATCCTGGAGAGACACTACCTGACAGATAGGGCAATACTGACCTTGCTAGGTCAACAGTATGTAGACCAGCGGTTCTCAACCTGTGGGTCGCAACCCCTTTGGGGATCGAACGACCCTTTCACAGGGGTCGCCTAAGACTCTCTGCATCAGTGTTCTCCATCAGTAAAATGGATAAATGTTAGGGTTGGGGGTCACCACAACATGAGGAACTGTATTAAAGGGCATTAGGAAGGTTGAGAACCACTGATGTAGACCAACATTACAAGGCAGCTTCGTATGATACAGATCGGCCTTTGTTTGCAGCCATGTTCCAGTGTTGTGGAACTCAGACCAGCCTTTGTGATTTTCCAAAAACACAACCCCTACGATCTGCATTTCTGCATTTATTTTAAACCTCTTTGCTCATTCAGAAAAAAAAATAATTCTGCCAAGTTCCCACTCAGAGTACATCCCATCACCACCTCCTACAAGAAGTCCTCAGATGACCTCTGGGCTTTTTCCCTTCCACTGCCTCGTAAGAACCGAGGCACATCCATTGTCAATTTCCAGCCAGCCACCAACCGAGCAGAGTGCAGATCCCAGAGAAATATCTACACTGCGCGATCAAGGACACACCCATCCAGCACCCAGACCTGAAGAACAGGTCCTGTCTGGTTGGGGAGCGTAACTCACGTGGCAAGAAGGAGCCACAGGGGAAGGGGTTGGGTGGTAGGAGTTACATCATATTTTCCCCCAGAACTAAAGCTAAATTGTTTTGCTGCAACAGAAAGATTCAGAGAGGCAAGCTTGGGGGCCCCGGCATCCTGGGATGCAAGAGGCTGTCCCCCCCCTCACCCCCGGTGAAGGGCCACAGGAAGAAGCTCCCTCTGAGTAAGGTTCTGCAATAAGAAGCCACTCCTCGATTAAAGACCTGAGACAACCCTTTGTGTGCTTAGCTCCAACCTCTTCTCAACACATCTTTGGTCTCCCCGCCTCATAGTCCTTAAGCCACCAGAGCACAGCCTTACACAAATACATGAAGCTGCCTCACACAGAGTCTGACCATTTGTCTACGAAGGTTAGCATTACCTGCTCTGACTGGCAGTGACTGTCCAGGGTCTCCATGGGAAAATGATGACATCATCAGGGAAATGATGACATCACCATATCAGTTTACCTGCAGCTGCTAGGAATCGGACCTGGAACCTTCCCTACCTCCAAGTCATGGCCTCTCCTTTCCCAAGACCCTGTGTGAGCTTTCCCATTTGAGATTCAGGCCTTTCACTTCCTGCACAGCTCTCCGGCTGGTTAACGTTCTGTGACTGACAGTTTCCTTCTCAATTAGAACGTTTATGAATCTTGCATGAACAGGGCAGCAGTTCAGACAGTCTGGGAAAGAGAAGGATTGTATTTAGACAGTTATACCTTTGTTTTTCTCCAAAGTGGGGACCCAGAGGGGCTTATGACTTCATTCTCCTTGCCTTTGTTTTATCCTCTCAACAACAACTCTGTAAGATTGGGCTGGGTGGCTATAACTGACCCATAGTCTGACAGTACTCTTCTGTAGCAGAGAGGAGGAGGAGGAGAAGAAGAGGAAGAGGAGGAGTTGGATTTATATCCCCCCTTTTTCTCCTATAAGGAGACTCAAAGGGGCTTACAAACTCTTTTCCCTTCCCCCGTCACAAGAAACACCCTGTGAGGTAGGTGAGGTTGAGAGAGCTCAGAAGAACTGTGACAAGCCCTAAGTCACCCAGCTGGCTTGTGTGGGAGTGCACAGGCTAGATTCCCCAGTTAACCTCCACGGCTCAAGCAGCAGAGCGGGGAATCAAACCGGGTTTCTCCAGATTAGAGTACACCTGCTCTTAGCCACTACGCCACTGCTCCCAGATCGTACCCTCCCAGATTGTAGACTCACACTCAAACTGCTGTATAACACTGGCTGCAAAGCAGAAAGTGATAACTAGCTTTAAGATAATAAAGACACAAAAACATGTAGGGGTTACGATTTACTACAGAGGTTTTGTGGATTCCCTGTGCCACTTGGAACCAAAAGCTCTCAGACCAACCATAACTGAGCTGAAAGCAAGTCAGGGAGAAGGGGGAAACAGCTTGCTTTGGGAGGCCTCTACTCTGGTGGTTGTAGAATTCACCCCAATTTCAGGACATCAAAGATGAAGAGTTTGGATTTATAACCCCCACCCTTTTCTCTCCTGTAAG
Source organism: Sphaerodactylus townsendi (assembly GCF_021028975.2). Lineage (NCBI taxonomy): Eukaryota > Metazoa > Chordata > Lepidosauria > Squamata > Sphaerodactylidae > Sphaerodactylus > Sphaerodactylus townsendi. The sequence continues at coordinate 24,690,625 of NC_059425.1, read as the reverse complement.
GAGTCTCACAGTGGCTTACAAACTCCTTCCCTTCCTCTCCCCACAGCAGACACCTTGTGAGGTAGATGGGGCTGAGAGAGTTCTGAGGAAACAGCAAGCTTCTTGTGGAGTGGGGAATTGAACCCAGTTCCCCCAATTAGAATCCACTGCTCTTAACCACTACACCACACTGGTGATGATGGCTAGAGAACAATCGGACTCTTATACTTGGTGGCCTAATCCGGGCACTCAGCTGTTGAGGTTACCTGGCTGTTAAGGTGCCCAACATAGAATGTTTATAGCTCAAAAGGTTGCCCTAAGCTGGATTGCCCAGGCTGGCCTGATCTTGAAAGGGTTAACCCTGGTTAGTACCCGGACAGAGACCTCCAAGGAAATCTTGCAGGAGCAAGCAATGGCAAACCACCTCTGTCTCTTGCCTTGAAAACTCTACTGGGTCACCATATGTTGGCTACAACTTATCAGCCATTCCCACTACAAACTATAAAGGCTGATTACAGAAGCAAACATCAGACTCCTGCCAGGCCTCCTACGGACACAGGCAGAGGCCACAAAGCTAAAGGAATCCCTCCCTTTTGGCCTTGGACTGTTTTGTAGAAAAAGCCCTGCTAGATAAGATCTGGTCCAGCATCTCACTAGCTGACCAGCTGATTCAGACCCAGACCCATTGATACTATTGTGGTGCATCCCAGTGGTCCATCTGGTCCAGCATCTCAGTAGCTGACCGGTTGCAGTAGCTGACCAGCTACTGACCAGTAGCTGACCAGCTGCTCTGGAGGGTTAGCAATCAGAGCATAGAGGCCAAGGGCTGGACCTAGGATTGACTGCCTCTGTACATGAAAGTTCTCTTCACCTCTCCTCCATGAATCTATCTAACCCCGTGGTGGGGAACCTTTGGCACTCCAGATGTTATGGACTACAATTCCCATCAGCCCCTGTCAGCATGGCCAATTGGCTGTGGCTGCTCCAGGCAAGAAGGGCAGCAATAGGCTCTACCTCGCTGCAAGAATGTTGCCGAGTTTAGACTGCCCTATGGAACTCCTTGCTACAACCAGATTTCATTATTGTTTTGAAAATCTGCATTTGAAGAGACCTGTGTAATCCAGATGTTCGCAAGCTGTGAGACAGATCCTATCTTACCACTCCATTGAGCAAAGTTTCTTTGTTTATTTATCAAAATATGTATACCGCATATCTCCTCTATTGGAGGAAGAACGACTTAGGTTGGCACAAAATCACTTAGAGAGAATGGTTGAATCCACTCACGCATTTTGTATTTGGTCAATCCAAATGAAAAGTCTCTAATATGCCTTGTGAGATTCCATGTAGGGTTTCAGACTGGGGCCCAGAGCAGCTGTTTGGGGTCATGGTTACAGACACCCTCAAACCTTTATACTCTTCTCCCACCTGTCTTTACGCCCTTCCTTGCCCACCTGTTTGCAAGTCTCCACTAACCATGTTACCACTGTCTGCCCACATCCCCCCAAAATCTACACCGGGCACTGTCTCAGACACTGAAGTTGGTTATCCTGTTTTAAGTCTAGGATTGTATTTTCTTAGCTCTGCGAACAGGTACACATATTCTGCATGGGATCTACAGGACAGGATCCTCGTAGTGGGACTTCAAGGATAGCTGGTCTGGTCCCGACAGCTTATCTGATGTTGCGCCATCAGATAAGCAGACTAGATCCAAATCAGAATTAATTGAGAATGGAGTGGCTGATGACCTCTTGCATTTCCCTGACAGGTCGATCTCTGCTGAGCACCTACCAATGTCCATGCACACAGATCCACTGATGCCAGCGTGGTACAGTCGTTAAAAGCAGGTGAACTCTAATCTGGAGCACCGGGTTTGATTCCCCGCTCTGCCACTTGACCTGTGGAGGCTTATCTGGTGAATTAGATTAGCTTGTGCACTCCAACACATGCCAGCTGGGTGGCCTTGGGCTAGTCACAGTTCTTCAGAGCGCTCTCAGCCCCACCCATCTCACAAGGTGTTTGTTGTGGGCGGGTTGAAGGGAAAGGAGATTGTAATCCCCTTTGAGTCTCCTTAACAGGAGAGAAAAGGGGGATATAAAGCCAAACTACTATGACTACTACTCTTTCTTTCTTTCTTTCTTTCTTTCTTTCTTTCTTTCTTTCTTTCTTTCTTTCTTTCTTTCTTTCTTTCTTTCTTTCTTCCTTCTTCTTCTTCTTCTTCTTCCTCCTCCTCCTCTCCTCCTCCTCCTCCTCCTCCTCCTCTTCTTCTTTTATTGTGATACACCCAAGGTAACATCACCTCACACCATCGTTCCATTACCTGCCCAGAGTGGCTCCCTCAAAACAAGTCCTTCAGCTCCCACACATGTGAAGTGCAAATCCACAGACATGTGGTATAGAAGGAAAGATGTGCATGTTATGGATGGATCATGGGAACAGGCACTGAGGGGATGGCCGTGTATCAATACAAATGCAGGGAAGCAAATACAGGGAACGGTTTCCAGCTATGTGCTGGGGTGGGGTTAATAGATATACCAGTAAAGCTGAGGTAAAAATATGTTCAGTCCATGGGCATCCATAATGCCTTCTTCAGTCACAATATGAGGAGGAGGAGGAGAGGAGGAGGAATTTGGATTTATAACCCCCTTTCTCTCCTGTAAGGAGACTCAAAGGGGCTAAGAGTGCCAGACTAGAATAGGGGAAAGACCTGGATTCAAATCTCTGCTCAGCCACAAACTTGCTAGGTGACATTTGGCCAGTTGTTCTCATCTCGGCCAAACAAATATTACAAATAAATGTTGTAATCCTTTAAGGGGCTACTGGACTTTTCCTTAATTTTCCTACAACAGTCTAGAACAGCTTCCCCCCTGTAATCAATCAAACCTGCCTCACAAGGTTGTTGTGACGACAAAACAAAAGAACGGGTGGGGTAAATTGGAGACCAATCTTTATGACTTCCTTGATGCACAGTGTGCATGAGGTTTGTTCAGGCCGGGTGAGCTATTGCCACATTGCAAAATACATGCGTCCTTTTCAGTGAATGCGAAGCGCTGGGGCCTACCACCCAATCAGTAGAGCAAACAGCTCCAGGAAAAAATGACCCAGGAAGTCGTTTCCCCCCTCAAAAGGTCACTCGCACTTCCCCGAATCATTGTCTCCTTAAAACATCAGGGTATATTTGCTCCCATGAACAAATACGAAGGACTCCAGGTATTCTTGAAGAATTTATTTGGGAGGGCGTGCCTGTTTTCTGTGCCATCCACACAAAGCTCTTTAGGTACAAGAGTGCATTCCACAGCAAAGAGAGCCATGCTTGAGCTCTTGGGAGATTGTCCCAGAATTCTCCTGGCTCTGCCTTCCAGAATGGGAGCAGATCAGCAGGCGTGCAGAAGATCAAGGAAGGGATATACTGTCCCCGTCCTCCCCACTCAGGTAAATTTCACCTGAATGAACTTTGAAAAAGACACAGGCCTCTCCTCATTTAACCTCGAGGCTTGACAAGGATTGTCTCGCAGGAGAAACAGCCCCCTTAGATGAGCCGGGATGGTTTTTGTCCTATGGCTTTCCAAACTAAGAAGTAATAGCAGTGCCCGATTCAACTGCCCAATCAAGCGTCATCCGAAAGGCACTGAAGCTCCAGAAGAGCTGCCATTTTCCTAGCGCCACATATCCAGGTCTTGGCAAATGTAGGCTGGGAAAAATGGCATCATGAATGACCAGAACTGGTGGAAAGCAGGACATATGGCCCAGAAGATAGAAATCAGTCTGATCTGGAGCTCCATTTTTGCGGCGGATGAAGGTTTGACTCCCAGAATATCCAGGCAACACAAGCCCTACTCAGGAAAATCTCACAGGAAAATAAGGAAGAGTCCTGTGGCACCTTAAAGATGGACACAGTTTTATTCCAGCATAAACTTTTGTGAAGCGCAGCTCGCTTCATCAGACGCTGAGAAAGTGACAGCGCTCAATTACTTCCTTATCACCTTATGCTGAAATCAAAGGAGTCGTTAGCATCAGAATGAAGTTGACAGAGGATCGGCAACAGCCAGGCCTCTCGTAAACTGGGATATTAGGATAGAAGCCAGCCAGGTAAAGAGGTGGCTGTCCCCTAGTCAACATCTCTGCTGCCTGTATCAACAAAGCTTAAGAGAAACGGGACATCCTGCACCTAGAAAGCCAGGCTAAACCATCCCAAAACAAGCGGCCCATCGTCCCAGCCTGGCAGTTTCTGTTACCTCCCCCTGCAGAGAGTAGCTTGGCTCGCTTTTCCGAGAAGCCGTTCACTCTACAGATACCTTGTTTTGCAAGGTGCCTGCTTTTGGACTGGATCATACAGGAAGGCGGGGGAGTCTGGTGATTACATTTAAATGTATTTATACTCTGCTTTTCTCCCCAAGGCCCCACAGCAGTTTGCAACATCATTCTCCCCTCTTCTATTTTATCCTCATAACAACAACCCAGTGAGGTAGGTTAAGCTGGGAGACCGACTGGCTTAAGGTCACGCAGCCAGTTTTCATGGCAGGGTGGGGGAGCCGAACCCAAGTCTCCAATGTCCTGCTGCGAACTCTAACCACTATGCCACACAGACCAGGGGTCTTACACTAGATAGCTTCCAAATCTCAAGTTCCAGCTATATAGCTCAGTAATCTTTGCCTCCAAAATCCACACCAGATGGATTTACCTTTACCCCTCTGATGTGTTCATTGTTTATTTTATTTATTTGGCTTATATGCCACTCACCCCGCAAAAGGGCTCACAGCAGCATCTAGCTGTACCCACTGGAGGAGCAAAACGCCAGGCACTTCCCCCCCACAGACACAGCTGAAAAGTAATAATTTTTGTGGAGTCTTGTGGGTTTTCCAGGTTGTATGGCCATGTTCCAATAGCATTCTCTCCTGAAGTTTCGCCTGCATCTGTGGCTGGCATCTTCAGAGGAACTACAGATGCAGGCGAAACAGGAGAAAATGCTACTGGAACACGACCATACAACCCAGAAAACCCACAACACCTTAGCGATTCCAGCCATGGAAGTCTTTGACAATACAACAATGTTCTGATTTGTACAATTCCTTTGTGTTTCTACAGGGCGGGGGGAGATTCCCAGAGTTCTCCTGTGCATCACTTCGGGGTTACAAAGCATCATGTTCTGCATCTGTGACCAAAGTCTCTTTTACTAGTCACATTCACTCAGTGGCTCAGGAGTCACATGTGGCTCTTTGAACCACTACTTCTGGATCTGCTGAGGACCATTCCCTAGTGTGACCCCCGTTCCATATTTCAAGAAAGTGGATGAGTCCCTTGGCTGCATTTGGCAGATGATCATTACTTTAAAACAACAGGTAAACTTCTGCCTGAGGTACAGGCCACAAGATAGGGATGGAATCAAATGTGGCTCTTTTGGTCAGTGGTGACTTCAAATGTGGTTCTCCGTGAGCCACAGAGTTAAGAGGCTGGGTGCAAAACTCACATGCCAATTGCTGCAGTAGCTTCCCCCTTTCACCAGCGGCTTCTTTGACAGGCAGTGAAAATGCAACAGGAAAACCACACCAGACCAGCCGATCAAGAAATGGGAAGGTCCTCTCCTGGCTCTCCCACATTCTCCTCGCATCTGACATCAACCCTGTTCCATGACTCAGTTCCCTCCCTCTCTGTGTTGCAAAGGGGCACAATGAGGCAGATTATTTTGTTTTCTACCACGAAGAGAACCCCAACACTTCAGTGTGGAGGAGCAGCAAAGATCCCAAATATTGAGGGTGGAGTTTACGATCGAGGTGGGGACACAAGGAAACGCCTGAAGGATCTCTGCAAAGCAACCTGGCTGACACTCGCTCTGCAGATACACACACACAAATACAATGGAAGTGCCCACTGAAGAGTTCTGTCTAACTCAGAAAGTGTACACATTCTCGAAATAGAAGTCAGTTCAACCAATGGGCCAGAACAATGAATACAGCACCTAGGTCACTGTTTTGAGAGCCCATTTTTGTAGCACTGGTCCTTGGGAGAAAGGATTTTACAGCAGCCCTGGTCTATTGCCTGCCAAAGATAATGCCTTTGTCAGGCATTTAGAAGTTGCAATTTCAACACTAGTCACAGCCACTGTGAAAGTGAGTACCCCAATCCCATTGAAGGGGAAAGACGGCACTCCTGCATGTGAGCTCCCAAAGGCACCTGGTGGGCCACTGCGAGTAGCAGAATGCTGGACTAGATGGACTCTGGTCTGATCCAGCTGGCTTGTTCTTATGTTCTTATGTACTCTGCATAAGCTCAGGGAAGGATTCAATAGTTCATTTGGTGTTGCCAGTCTCCAAATTGGGCCTGGAGAGTCCCTGGAATTACAAATGATCTCCAGACCACAGAGATCAGCTCCCCCAGGAAAAAAATGGCTGCTTTGGAGGGCGGACTCTATGGCATTATACCCCACTTAGGTTCCTCCCCCATCCGGAAATCTCCAGGAACTTCCCAAAGCACAGTTGGCAACCCTAACTAAGTTCTAGAATGCAACGCGGCTTAACTTCTGGATCAGCTCTAAAAACGTCACGCACGCGCACCGCACTCTCCCCAGCCTCGCCCGTCGTCCTCAGCGCGTCAGAGAGAACGGAAGGCGAAGCACTCTGCATATGTTCAGAAGCCCTCTCGTTCGCCCGCTCCACTCACCCCAGGCCAGGAACTGCTGCACGTTCCGCTCCCGCCGCAGGGGGGCGCCGCTGCACTCCTGGTGGACGCAGAGCAGCAAGTCGAGCAGCGCCTCCAGCCCCGGGTCGCCCGCGGTCCCCTCGCCCGGCCGCGCCCCCAGCACCTCCCGCAGCCCGGCCAGGCGCCGCTCCACGGGGCTGCCCATGACGACCCTCCTCTGCCGGCCGGAGCAGCAGCAGCAGCCCTTGCGAGGGGAAGCGAGGCTGCCGTCGAGGCAGGAAAAGGAGCAGCAGACGACGACGACGGAGCGCTGCGCCCTGCCAGCCCCAGCCAGATCTGCCGCCTCCAACGCCGCAGCCGCGCAGCTTGGCCGGGCCCCGCCTCGCCGCTTGTGGGATGGGCGCAACCCGACACCTGGCCCAGGTGGGCGGACGCTCCGGGCCTGTCTGGCACCCGGAGACCGACCGCGGCGGCCAGCGACGGAGCCACCCTCGGCCTTGCGACGGCACGGGGTCCGCTCTCTCCGCAGGCTCTGCCACCGACGCGCCGCAGGGCCTTGCGCACCCCCCCCCCCCCCCCCGTCCGGTGCTCTGCCAAACGGGTCCCGACTTGTACAGACACGACTGGGAACGCCTGTTAAACCGGGAGCCTCCTTTCCCAGTGCAAGATGCCCGTCGGTCTCAGCCTCGGTCGGCAGTTTAGGGCCCGTCGGGACAGGGGATCCGGGCACCGTCCCGTGGAGCGAGGGGCGTTGGGCTCCCCTCTTCCCTTGGCGCACCATAAAAACTGCAAGATGCCGAGGCCGGGCGTCCCTTCTTCTCCCCAAGCGGGCCGACCCAACCCCTCCCTTCTCTCCTTGTCCCTCGGAGAAGGGAGTTCCGCAGCTCCCCGCTTAAGGAACTCCCCTGCCCAACTGGTGGCTGGTCCCAGCTGCAGGTAGCGACGGCGTGGGAGCGATCCCCTGCCCCTTCCGCACATGCAGAATAATGCACTTTCGATCCACTCTCACAATGGTTTGCAAGTGGATTTTGCTGTTCCACACCGTAAAATCCAGCTGCAAAGTGCATTGCAAGTGGATTGAAACTTGAAAGTGCATTATTCTGCATGTGCGGAAGGGGCCCAAGAGGCAGCTACAACTCTTGTGGGAAGGGGAAAGTGCAGGCCGTTGGCCCAAAGTTGAAACATGGGGGGAGGAGAGGGGTGCACTTCCACAGGGCCTGGGTGGTCTGGGGAGGACCTGGCTGGGTGACGACCCTGATAGTTTATTATAGTTTATTACAGAAATAACTCTGATTTTCTTTCTGGCTTGACTTGTGTTTCGTACCTTGTGTTTGGATTCAGAATCAACCACTTCCCCCCACAGGTGCCTTTTCCGTTTTGGGAAAAGGTGCTTTGTGGAATGAGAAGCCCACGGAGGTCATCAGGAAGGCTCCCAGTTTCCTGGCGTCCTGCAAAGTTTGCTAAATTGGAATTATTCAAGAGGACTTTTCTACGTTTAGAACGGTACAAAATGGTTCACAAAGTTACTTGGGCAAATTGTTAAGGACTGTGGTCTGTTCTACTCTAGTTTGCTAAATAGTTTGCTAAATAAATAGTAGAGAGCTGCTTGTTGTGGGCTTTCCGGGCTGCGTGGCCGTGATCTGGTAGATCTTGTTCCTAAAATGTCGCCTGCATCTGTTGCTGGCATCTTCAGAGGTGTATCACAGAGAGAAGTATGCTACACACTGGGTCCAGGAACAACTGTGTTAGGAACAAGACCTACCAGACCACGGCCACAAAGCCTGGAAAGCCCACAACAACCAGTTGAGTCTGGCCATGAAAGAAAGCCTTCAACAATACGTCAAATAGTAGATAATTTGCTAGGTAAAATTGGATCTTACTGCGTAATTTTGCATCGTTTTGCTGCAATTCTGCTGGTTCTACAATCCTAATTTCATTGATGATTGAATGTCCCGTTTAGTTGATTGTACTCACTCACTCTGTGTAATTGTCTTGAGTCCCAGTGAGAAAAGCGGACTACAAATAACATAACTAAATAAATGATAAGTTTGTAAGGGACCCAGTTAAATGATGCTTAGGTCTTCTGCTTGCCCAAATGTTCTCCAAAGACATGGGGACGGCATCTCTGAGGATGCTGTGATGCTACTGTTTTGATTATTTTCTGCAATCACTCACAAGCAGAATTGAGACTGGGCTTCCACTTAGCCTTTAATACCCTTATATCTAATAGTTCTGGGTGGTCCCCCCACCCCAACACACCATGGGTCAAAAAATCTGCAGAGTGGAACCAACCAAAGTTAGGATTGTTTTGCAGACCGGGCAGGGGAACACTTCCCCCCGCTCCTTTGCAAAAAAAATATCTATTTTTAAGGAAGGGTTTTAAAAGCCTTCAAATTATGACCATCGGGTAATATAAAAAGGACCCCAAATTCAGGAGACATTTGGGCTGTTTCCCTTGCAGTAGCTACTAGGAGGAGAAGGGAGAGGAAAAGCCACAGGGCCTGGGGGGTGGTTTTGAAGCCAATGGAAGGGTAGTGGGGAAACAGCAGCTGGCACTAGGACAGAAAGAAGGGAAAACTGATCAGGCAACAGAGTTTGGAGAAAGCAGGAACTGCCAAGTAGTTGAACATAGAGGCAAGCATTGGTGGGGGTCGGGAACAGGAGCCACAACTGGCAACAGTCATTCCAATAGGCGCCTGTGTTTGTTTGGAAGTGTGTCTGCCAAAAGTCACTCTCTCCAGATAAGGTTTTGCTTTGGGCACTCCAAACCACATGTAGGACCTCTTTGCATGCCAAGCAAATGCTTTACTGCTGAATTTGTGCATGGATCTAAAGTACCGTCAAGTTGCAGGGTTTTCAAGAAGAGCAACACTCGGAGGTGGTTTTCCATTGGCTGCCCCTGCGTAGCAAGCCTGGTTCCTTTATGTTTCCCCGTCCAAGTACTAACATGGGCAGCCTGTTCCTATCTGGTGAGATCAGGCCAAGCCTGGGCCATGTAGGCCAGGGCACTGATTAATTTACCTGATCTAAATTACTTCCTGTTCTCTTGTCTGACCAGCCATGTCATTCATGAACTAATTTTTAATAATCCATTCTTGGTAAGTATGGATGGTGTTGCTTTTCAGTCTATAGAAGAAGAAGAAGAAGAAGAAGAAGAAGAAGAAGAAGAAGAAGAAGAAGAAGAAGAAGAAGAAGAAGAAGAAGAAGAAGAAGAAGAAGAAGAAGAAGAAGAAGAAGAAGAAGAAGAAGAAGAAGAAGAAGAAGAGGAAGAGGAAGAGGAAGAGGAAGAGGAAGAGGAAGAGGATGAAGAAGCGGAATTATTATTATTACTATTATTGTTGTTGTTGTTGTTGTTGTTGTTGTTGTTGTTGTTATTATTATTATTATTATTATTATTATTATTATTATTATTATTATTATTATTATTATTATTATTATTATTATTATTATTATTATTATTATTATTATTATTATTATTATTATTATTTAGATTTATACTTTGTCCTTTCTCTCCTGCAAGGAGTCGCAAGGCAGTTTATAAACACCTCCCTTCCTCTGCCCACAATAAACACTTGTGGTAGGTGAGGCTGAGAGAGTTCTTATGAACTGACTAGCCCAAGGTCCCTGTGTAGGAGCAGGGAAACCAGTCCAGTTCATCAGATAAGAGTCCACCACTGGGTGACTTTGGACTAGTCACAGTTCTTCGGAACTCTCTCAGACTCACCACAAGGTGTCTGTTGTGGGGAGAGGAAGGGAAAGGAGCTTGTAAGCCACCTTAAGTTACAGGAGAGAAAGGTGCGATATAAATCCAAACTCCTCTTCCTCCTCCTTCTAATGGGGAGAAGTGAGGAATCAAACCTGCTTCTCCAGATTAGAGTCAACCTGTTCTTAAACACTGCAACACACTGGATCTCTAGGTAAAAATGCTTTTAAAAATTTTTTTTATTGTATCATTTGAATTTTACATTTTATATAAGTATCCTTCATCATACATTTTCAAACAATACATTTTCCCCCTTTTTCCCTCCCCCCGTTACATCTTCTTCATAATTTTATCACATAAACAGCAGTAAGTTCATTCTCTGTAGCCTCTTCTCCCATATTTCTTCATTAACTCCAGCTTCTTTCATCCAGTCCACGTATATTATCCATTCTGTTTATCTTGCCACAATTTATTTTTTGTTATTATATTGAAAATATCTAGTGTCGCTTGTTTCCAGGTATATTCCAACCATTTCTGAATTGTCCATTTTTTTCTTTTCTTTCCAGCCTAAAGCTATTGTTGCATGGGCTGCTTTAATCATTATTTTATATGTATAACTATATTTTTATCCACCCTTCTATCCTCCATTACACCCATGAACATTAAATCATTATTTAAAACAATATCAATCTTCACCAATTTCTCAATATATAACAATACAATTGCCCAAATTTTTTTCATCTAGGTAAAAATGCTGCTCATTACAAAAAAAGTAATTTCATAACATTATAGAACTAAAAAAATTGCTTTGCTACAGATACGATGGACAGTTTAAAGGATCAATAGCCATGATATAATACAACACTGACTATCCACGTTAGAGCTTCAGCTACATCTTACATTTTTAAAAACCTCCACAAATCAGATTTGAAAGAAGACAAGAAAAGGACATGGGAAGCACTAGAATGCAGGAAGTTGGTGACAACATTATCTGAACTCTCCAGTAAAAATGAATCAATTAGAGATAGCAATTATAGACTAACCCTGGAACCAACCAGGTACCCTATCCTAGTTCCGTGAAGCTATGTTGCCCTCTGCTGGAAACAAAAACTCCAGTTCTGTGAACAAAATCAATTATTTCCCTTGGAGAACCACCAAAGCCTGAGTCTGTGCATGTTGCCAAGGCATAAAGAAGGGAATGACTTTGCACTACTGGCAAAAGAACGCAACGTGAGTTTTAATTTTGCTCCTGAGCAAGGAATCAAGTCACAGAAACGGGGCCATGTACGTGGTTAACAAAAACCTGGGCTGCTGTGGATGTATAAATGCTAAACCTAACACATACCTTCTTGCAGAACTTAGTTGGAGTTGTGCCATCTCCTGCATGTTTAATTGAATGCAAAACCCACAAACCGAATATTCAAAACATCAGTCTTGCTCTGTTTGTAAACCACGCATTAGTATCCTGCCTTTCCTCAAAGGGGTTCTCCCTTCTCTTTTCAGTCTTGCAACAACCTTGTGAGGTAGGTTAGAAGGGTGTTAATATGGGTGGCCCAAGGTCACTCAGAGGATTTAATGCACACGTGTCAAACTCACGGCCCTCCAGATGTTATGGATTACAGTTCCCATCATCCCCTGCCAGCATCATGCTGGCAGGGGATGATAGGAGCTGTAGTCCATAACATCTGGCGGGCCACAAGTTTGACACCTGTGATTTAGTGCCTGGAGGGGGGCTTACACTGAGACATCTCTAGGGCCAGATTCCACTTCGCATTGTTACCATATTGTGACTAATGTTGTCTGCTCTGTGTGTGTGTTAAGTATAGTCTAGTCACTTCCCAATCAGAACAATCCTATGAATCCAAGTCCTCCCCAACATCCTGTTGTTAACAGCCTATTGCTCAGGTCTTGCAAACTGAGGGCCGTGGCTTCCCTTAGAGTGTCAATCCATCTCATGTTTGGTCTTCCTCTTTTTCTGCTGCCTTTGACTTTTCATGGCATTATTGTCTTTTCCAGTTATTGTTTTTTAGGGGCAGAGCGAGGGGGAACTGTGCCTGGGGCATACGTGCGCCCTGCGCTCCCGCCACGCCCCCAGGGGCACGTGCCTAGTGCATCACGCTCCCTGTCCCCTTGGCGCTACGCCACTGCTGTTTAGATTTCTGACATCTTAGTCCCAGGATGCAGCATGATTTAGTGGTTAAGAGTATCATACTAGTATCCGGGAGGCCTCGGTCTGAATCTGCACTTGTGCAGTGGAAGCTTGCTGGGTGATCCTGGGCCAGTCACACACTCTCAGCCCTGACCCTAGCTAGTATTTGGATGGGAGACTTTCAAGGACTACTAGGGTCACAACATGGAAGCAGGCCACCTCCAAAAATCTCTTGCCTTGAAAACTGAATGGGGTCTCCATAAATCAGCTGTGATTTGATGGCAAAAAAAAATTCCTAATCCTCTAACTATTAATGTCTTATACTAATGATTGCACACACTTACACTGTGTGATTGATCTTGAGTCTCCGTGAGAAAGGTGGACAAAAAATAATAAACTGTAACACCACACTAGTAAAAGATTTGATTAATTTGTTTTAAACAAGTTGGACTTGTCGCAATGGATAACCCTGTGCCACTTTACAACGTAATATTCTCCACCATTCTCTTGTTTGACTGGCTGTTCATAATGATATATGGATACAGAAATTCCATAAGCTTGCCATGCAAAACAGCTGCAGAATAAGAAACTTGGGGCAGCTGCTGCTGTCTTAGATCTCTACCAAATTACACACCCTGAGTCTCCATACTCTGCCTTGCATACATGAGAGGCCAGTCCCAAATCTGTTTGTGCAGTAACTGTTCCAAAGCATGGATCACCAAAAAATCGTACATCTTTACTAGTTTTCTTTACTAAGAACTGACAAAAAGCCCCCATAAACCGTGTGAGACCAGAGGTGGGATCCAGCAGGTTCTCACAGGATCCCGAGAGTAGGTTACTAATTATTTGTGTGTGCCGAGAGGGGGTTACTAGTGGGTGATTTTGCCACGTGATTTTTGCCTTAGTTACGCCCCTCCTCTCAGCAGTAGCGCGCAGAACTTGAAGCAGTCTAGCAGGAGGTGCACTGGCGTGCGTGGCAGCCTGCGCCTGCGTGCATTTATTTCCCGCCCAAGGACCGGCGCAGCGGCTGCATCCTTGCCACAGCCCCGCCCAGGAATGCCTGGCCATGCCCCTGTCATGCCCCACTCAGCCCCATTGGCGCTACGCCACAGTTTGAATCCCAACACCATGGGAACCTGTTACTAACATTTTTGGATCCCACCACTGTACGAGACCCTTGCACCTCTGCATAATCTTACGATCAGCACCCGTGTAATATTCAAGCAGTTTATTGGGTTCTGGGAAACAAGTTACTACCCAGATTTTAACATTTCTCAGTGCTTTGACCCTGACCTGGATCCCTAGGCTATCTTGAGCTGTCTGAGCTTGCCAGTTGAGCAAGGTTGGTCCTGGTGAAGGCCAGGGCTGCTAATACAAAGGCAGGCAATGGCAAACCACCTCTATTTGTCTCTTGTGGGGCTGCCAAAAGTCGGCTGCAACTTGACAACACTTTCCACCACCAACTACTTTCCAGTCTTGTACTTTTGCCTCAATATTCTTGTATTGTCATTGTCACTATTTGTATTGTACACATCGTGTCTCAGAAAGCAAATAATGGAAGTGTGGAGGGTCAGGTTCCTCACTGACGCACAGCAGCAATGGGGTTAGGGTAAGGAAGCTCCCAATAATGGCCCCGTCCGCACATGCAGAATAATGCACTTTCAATCCACTTTCACAATTGTTTGCAAGTGGATTTTGCTATTCCGCACAGTAACATCCAGCTGCAAAGTGCATTGAAAGTGCATTGAAAGTGCATTATTCTGCACGTGCGGAAGGGGACTCTGGGAAAACATCATCTGTAGCCTCCGCATTGCTGAGCTTCCTTTTTCCATTCTGGCTCAGTGCATCCAACAAAGGACTGTGGGCAATTTTTCCAAGACTGAGGAGACAAACTCAATGGCTTGTCCCATGCTAACAGGAATCAGAGCAACTTTACATTTGGAAAAGAGAAGAAAGTACCACTCTGCATATGACATTTGTTTTACACATTTTATGCTTTTGGGTGGGGTTATGGGATGCATTCTTTATCTTTTTTAAATGAGTGAGGAAGGAAGGAGGGAAACAAAAGTGGGAACTCACCATATATATTGAAGTATATAAAATGAGTGAATAGAAATGGTCATTTCAGTGTGCATGGCAGTCTCTATTAGGAAGTTCCAAAGGTCAAATTAGTAGATTTTGTTTATTTTAATTCATTTGAACCCCGCCATTCTTCTCAGTGTCGATCCCAAAGCTGCTTACATTATTCTCCTTTTTTCCAATTTATCCCAACAACTCTGTGATGTAGGTTAGGCTGAGAGAGTGTGATTGACTCAACATCACCCAGCAAGCTTCCATGGCAAGCGGGGATTTGAACTGGGGTCTCCCAGCTCATGGTCCAATACTTTATTAACTATACTGTACTACATTGGCTCTCGTAACGATTTTCGGACTGCAAGCACGACAAACGCCGCACATGGCACTCCATTGACGAGGAAACTCCAGCCCAACAGCAGGCTGCATTATATTTTCTTTTTACATCAGATCTGAAACTGAAATTTAAAGTGTGACTATCATGACGTCCACACATTTCCAATACACACAGCGTAAAGATCTTGGATGTGAAAAGTCTGCATTCTAATATGAACAGTCAGACTGACAACATGTTCTCACTTCCTGTAGCGAAAGAGAATTTCAGTGGCCAGCCTCATATGGTTTCCTCAGAGAAACAATAAAGACTGGAAACGGGTTTATCAGTTACATATTTAAATCAGTGACACACACACTATTATTATCATCCTGCTCCAGTTGTGTAGTCGTGTCAGATGGAGCCTGCTACAGCCATAGGTTCCTGGAATGGCTCTTGCTCCTAAGATGTTCATGTCAGTAGCATTAACAGGCAAGAGGTGGTCTGTTTACTGTATCCAGTTAAATATAACGCTCAGTTGCATGGTGCCATGCCATGAAATTGCTGCCAAAAAAGCAGATTCAGAATCACCCTGGTTACTGAGGCAATAATTGACCTCATCTGCTGTTCAGGTGTGGACTGAGAAGTGAAAATGCCTGCAAAGACAGCACCTATATTTTCTTAGTATCGCTCAAACTGTATGTTGGATAAGAATTTGGATTTATACCCCTCCTCCCTTTTGTCCCCTGTAAGGAGACTCAAAAGGGCTTACAAATTCCTTTCTCTTCTGCTCTCCACAACAGACCCCTTGTGAGGTAGGTGGGGCTGAGAGAGTTCTGAGAGAACTGTGACTGGCCCAAGGTCACCCAGCAGGAATGTAGGAGTGGGGAAACACATCTGATTCACAAGATAAAAGTCCGCCATTCATGTGGAGGAGCGGGGAATCAAACCTGGCCCTCCAGATTAGAGTCCACCTACTCTTAAACCCTTCACCATGCAAGAAAACAATGAAAATCATTTTTTATTGTTCCTTACATATGATGCAACTCATGACAGAAATTATATGCGTAAAGACTTCAAAATCAACAGCTGCCCGTAAACTTGCTCTCTCTGTTGTGGTTTTCGCCTTGTGGAATGGCTTGTCCAAGCAGGTCAGGCAGGCTCCCATTCTAGCTTTCCCCAAACTATATGCAAAACGGAACTATTTAGGATGGCTTTTCTATGCAGGAAACAAAGCTGAACTTTACAGAATGGTTCACAAACTTACTTGGATAAATAATTGGGACTGCGACCTATACTGCCTCATATAGCTTATTGTAAGAGTCATTAAGTTAGGAGCAGCAGTGGCGTAGGAGGTTAAGAGCTCATGTATCTAATCTGGAGGAACTGGGTTTGATACCCAGCTCTGCCGTCTGAGCTGTGGAGGCTTATCTGGGGAATTCAGATTAGCCTGGGCACTCCCACACACGCCAGCTGGGTGACCTTGGGCTAGTCACAGCTTCTCTGAGCTCTCTCAGCCCCACCCACCTCACAGGGTGTTTGTTGTGAGGGGGGAAGGGCAAGGAGATTGTAAGCCCCTTTGAGTCTCCTACAGGAGAGAAAGGGGGGATATAAATCCAAACTCTTCTTCTTCTTCTAAGTCACCGCTGACTTGTGGGGATCCCATAGGGTTTTCACAAGACTTTTGAAAGTGGTTGGCCACTCCCATCCCCCATGTGGTCTGACAGAGAGTTCTAAGAGAACTGTGACTGGCCCAAGATCACCCAGCGGGATTCATGTGGAGCAGTGTGGAAACAAACCTGGTTCTCCAGGTTACAGTCCACTGCTGTTAACCATTACATAACCTTAGCTCTCTTCTTATTGTAAGTAAGAACATAAGAACATAAGAACATAAGAACAAGCCAGCTGGATCAGACCAAAGTCCATCTAGTCCAGCTCTCTGCTACTCGCAGTGGCCCACCAGGTGCCTTTGGGAGCTCACATGTAGGATGTGAACGCACCAGCCTTCTAAGGCTGTTGCTCCCGATCACCTGGTCTGTTAAGGCATTTGCAATCTCAGATCAAAGAGGATCAAGATTGGTAGCCATAAATCGACTTCTCCATAAATCTGTCCAAGCCCCTTTTAAAGCTATCCAGGTGAGTGGCCATCACCACCTCCTGTGGCAGCATATTCCAAACACCAATCACACGTTGCGTGAAGAAGTGTTTCCTTTTATTAGTCCTAATTCTTCCCCCCCAGCATTTTCAATGAATGCCCCCTGGTTCTAGTATTGTGAGAAAGAGAGAGAAATTTCTCTCTGTCAACATTTTCTACCCCATGCATAATTTTGTAGACTTCAATCATATCCCCCCTCAGCCGTCTCCTCTCCAAACTAAAGAGTCCCAAACGCTGCAGCCTCTCCTCATAGGGAAGGTGCTACAGTCCCTCAATCATCCTTGTTGCCCTTCTCTGCACTTTTTCTATCTCCTCAATATCCTTTTTGAGATGCAGCAACCAGCACTGGACACAGTACTCCGGCGCGGTCGCACCACTGCTTTATATAAGGGCATGACAATCTTTGCAGTTTTATTATCAATTCCTTTTCTAATGATCCCCAGCCTAGAGTTTGCCTTTTTCACAGCTGCCATGCAATGAGTTGACATTCCCATGGAACTATCAACTAAGACTCCCAAATCCCTTTCCTGGTCTGTGACTGATAGCACTGACCCCTGTAGCGTGTATGTGAAGTTTGGATTGTTTGTCTCCTTATGTGCATCACTCTTACATTTTGCTACATTGAACTGCATTTGCCATTTCCTGAGCCCACTCACCTAATTTATCAAGGTCCGCTTGGAGCTCTTCGCGAATCCTTTTGTGGTTCTCACCCACCCTACATAATTTGGTATCATCTGCAAACTTGGCTACCACGGCCACTCAGCTCCTACTTCCAGGTCATTTATGAATAGGTTAAAGAGCACTGGTCCCAAAACGGATCCTTGGGGGACACCACTCCCGACATCTCTCCATTGTGAGTTCTTTCCTTTTACACCTGTTCTTTGTTTCCTGTTTCTCAACCAGTTTTTAATCCATAGGAGGACTTCCCCTCTTATTCCTTCATTGCTGAGTTTTCTCAACAGTCTCTGGTGAGGAACTTTGTCAAAAGCCTTTTGGAAACTCAAGCAGACAATGTCCACCGGTTCACCCCCGTCCACATGCCTCTTTACCCCCTCAAAGAACTCTTCTAGTAAGTTTGTGGGTGACAGGATTTGCTCTCCTGCAAAAGCCATGCTGACTCTTTTCTCAGCAGGTCTTGCTTTTCTACATGTTTTATAATTTTTTATCTTTTAATGACAGATTCTACTAATTTACCAGGAACAGATGTCAAACTGACTGGCTTGTAATTTCCTCGTCCCCCCTAGATCCTTTCTTAAAGATTGGTGTGACATTGGCCATCTTCCAGTCTTCAGGGATGGAGCCTGATTTCAGGGATAAGTTGCATATTAAAGTGAGAAGATCAGCAATTTCATGCTTGAGCTCTTTAAGAACTCTTGGGTGAATGCAATCTGGGCCAGGGGATTTGGTAACATTTAGTTTATCAATGGCTGCCAGAACTTTCCCCTTGTCTACCACTATCTTCGCTAGTTCCTCGGATTCGCCTCCTTAAGAAGCTTGGTTCAGGTGCAGGAATGTTCCTCACCTCCTCTTGGGTGAAGACAGATGCAAAGAATTCATTCAGCTTCTCTGCAATCTCCCTGCCATCTTTTAGCACACCCTTTGTTCCTTTGTCATCTAACGGGCCTACCGCTTCCTTTTGCTGGCTTCCTGCTTTTTTGATGTACTTGAAGAACTGTTCGTTGCTGGTCTTGATGTTCGCGAGCCATGCGTTCCTCATAATCCTTTTTTGCCTCTCCTTACAGCTAACTTGCTTCTCTTTTGCCACCATTTGTGTTCCCTCTCATATTCTTCATATCAGCCAAACTGGGACTTCCATTTTCTAAAAGACATTTTCTTTTTTTTGATAATTTCCTCAACCTCTCTTATAACTATGGTGGCTTTCTTTTGGACTGGGTGCTGCCTTTTCTAACCTGTGGAATCATCACATTCTGAAGCTGAGCTTTTATTACCGCAAGTTTCAACAACCTCCAAGCATCCTGGACAGTTTTGCCACTCTTCAATTTCCCTTTCAGCTTCCTTACCATCCCCCGCATCTTTGAGTAGTGTAAATTTCCCTTTCTGAAGCTGCGAACAACCACACCAGTAGTTGCCACTCTTCTGTTCGTGATGTTGAGATAATACTGAATCTGACAGCATTGTGGGTCGCTGTTCCCTATCGGCTCATCAACAACACTGGACTTCCTGCACCAGGTCCTGGGTCCCACACATAGAATTAGATCTAGGATCACCTCTCCCCTGGTTGGTTCCACAAACCATCTGCTCTAAGCCACAGTCATTTAGCATATCCAGGAATGCTCTCTCCTTACTATGACCTGAATACGCATTTTTTCCAGTTTATATGGGGATAGTTAAAATCACCCATTACCACTACATTTTTGTTTTTGTTGGCCTCTCTAATTTCTTTTTTTCCATCCTCAGAATCCTCTTGTGCACTTTTGGTCAGGGGGACTTATAATATATACTTAATATTAAACTGTCCTTCACATTTGGTATTGATATCCACAGTGATTCTGTAGGGGAACCAGCTCCCCTTGCATTGTCTATTTTATGTGATACTATGCTCTCTTTGATGTAAAGGGCAACTCCACCCCCAATGCGCTCTGTCCTATCCCTTCCTCTATAGAGCCTGTAGCCTGGTATAACAGCATCCCACTGGTTCTCCCTATTCCACCATGTCTCTGTAATGCCCACTATATCAAAGTCCTCCTTCAAAACTCTGTACTCTAGTTCCCCCATTTTAGGTCGTAATGTTTCTACTATTAGCATAGAGACACCTCATACCAAGGCTCTGTCCTTAACCTGGGATTTATGTGCTTTTACCTCAAGTCTTTTTTGTAGACACTATCCCTTGCTGTCACATGCACATTGCTATGTTCCTCACTTGTATGTGGTTGATTTAGAAAAACCTCCCTCTCTGTCTGCATCCCCATGGACTCTGTATTCCGAACCGTAAGTCACCTCAGCTCCTGCTCTGGGCTTTCCCCCAGTGATCAGTTTAAAAGCTGTTCTTGCCACCTTTTTAATGCTGAGCGCCAGCAGCCTGGTTCCTCTTTGGCTAAGATGAAGCCTCGGCCCCGCTTGTGGCCAGGCCTGCTCTGTCCCAAAAGGTTCCCTAGTTCCTGACAAATCTGAAACCCTCTGCCTTGGCATAATTCACTCCTCTCATCCACGCATTGGAGACTCCCAGTATCTCTGCTTGCCTAGCTCGGCTCTGGGCAAGGTGGAACGGGTAGCATTTCTGAGAACGCCAAATCTTGGGGGTCCTGGGACTTCAACCTTTTTCCTAGCAGCCTAAATTTAGCTTCCAGAACCTCCCGGCTACATTTCCCAATGTCATTGGTGCCAATGTGGGACCACAAGCAACCAAGGACTCCACCCCAGCACTGTCTAAAAGCCTATCTAGACGGGCTATGACATCCGCGAACCTTCTCGCATCCACAGGTGCAGTGCAAGTCACCATGCTATGTCATCACGCCTCTCACAAACCCAACTCTCTTGCCATTTCTAATGATCGAATCACCCACTGGCTAAGGAGCTCCCCCACCTCCTCGAGGGGTATCCTCAAAGTGCGAGAGGATAGCTGATCACCAGTTAAGGAAGGGATCCCATCTAAGGGAGCATCTTCCCCCACCTCAGACACTGGCACCCTCCATCCCCTGCCTTCATTCTCCATGACATCTGAAGAGATGTCACCAGAGCGGGACCCGGTTGTTAGGTCCCCTGAAAGCCTCGTCTGTCACCCTCTCTGCCTCTTTCAGCTTCTCCAGGACTGCCACCTTGGCTTCAAGAGAACGCACACGTTCCTTGAGTGCCAGGAGCTCATTGCAGCGAGGGCACACCCACGACTTCTGTCCTAGTGGCAGATAGTCATACATGTGACACTCAGTGCAAAACACTGGAAAGCCCCCACCCCCCTGCTGGCTTTCTGCTTTCATATCTGATTTGTTTAGATATTTAACTATTAAGCTTTTAGTCACTGCCCCCCTGGAGCTGTCTGTACGTACTATCTGTCAAATATGTCCTTATTAATTAAAAAAACAAAACAAAACAAATTGAATTTAAATTGAATTTAAATTGCGCGCGCCTAAAGGCGCGCACCGCTGGTTCCACAGACTGAACTAAAGCCCCACCTCTCAGGACAAAAGCCCCACCTTTAGGACAAAGAGGAACAAGAGATGAACTCTGTTAACCCCTGTTAAGCCCCACCTTCCAGATTCAGCAGCCTTACAAGGAGAAAAAGAGATAACCCCTGTTAAAATACACTGTTTTAAAAGCCCTCCAAAATGAACAGCAGCAGGTCACTCTGCTCTTCCTGGCCAAGTCTCTTCTGCTGCTACTCCTCTCTGCTGGTTCCAGAGACTGAACTAAAGCCCCACCTCTCAGGACAAAAGCCCCACCTTAGGATCCTATTATGTAATTTCTGTACTGCTTAATGTGTCACGTGAATACTTAGGGTGGCTTCAGACTTCTAAAATCCTAAGGTGTTGGTTATTGAAGATCCCATCGTGTTGACTGTATGGACGCACTGCGTAATCCACATTTAGTCCCTGTGAGAAAGGTGGGCTATAAATAAATAACATAAATAAAATGACTAGTATCGTATAATGAAGATTGTCCACTGCGATATTTATTGCACAGCACATTGATGTCAATGACCATACCATACCTATCAGCAAATTATCCCAGTCAGCAGTGAAGAGTCATGTTCAAATGTTTCTTTTTAATCATTCGGCTCCAACTTCCTGATCTCTGATTTTTAGATACTGTTTGGTCCAGAACATAATGCTGCTCCTTAATAGCAATGACAGAACACCTTAACTCAAACAAGAGTCGCATCTGCTCAGGGGACTTAATTCAGCAATTGCAAAGCCAAGGAATTCCCACTTTCTACTTTGATCAGGTCCAAAGTTACCTTGGGGGCCTAGCAGAAATGCAGATATCCCCGCTTGCTTCTTTGGTAGTAGCTAGCAATGCAAGCCTCTGGAATTCACGGCAGTGTTAACTTTTTGCTGCCAAAATAACTCTGTGGGTAAAAGAACTGGACTCTGTGCCCTCCAAGCCCAAAGCCTATGTAAAAGATTGTTCTGGCAGCAGAAGAGTCATGAGAGGAATGGAAATTAAAAATGCTTCCTGTGAGGCCAATTCTCCCTCCCCTTCCCCAATTATTAGCTATCTCAAGCCTTCAAGATGAGCCAGGCTATATATTTCAATAAAAGGAAGGAAATGTAAAATTGATATAAGAAAATTCAGTAATTTGTCAGTAATTTTGTTAGTCAGCCAGTGTACCACGCGTTTCCTTATCTGCAATTATTACGTAGTTTCATTTCTTGTTAAAATTTCTTGTCATTTCACAAGAAAAAAACATCAGATCGTGTAATCTAGTGTTTTTTTCTTGTGAAATAACTTACTTGACAAGAAATTTTAACAAGAAATGAAGAATACTGGTGCAGTGTGGTGTAGTGGTTAAGCGCAAGCATGGTGTAGAGGTTAAGAGCAAGTGGATTCAAATGTGGAGAACTGGGTTTGATTCCCCACTCCTCCACCTGAGTGGCAGAGGCTTATCTGGCGAACCAGATGTGTTTCCACATTCCTACATTCCTGCTGGGTGACCTTGGGCTAGTCACAGTTCTCTCAGAACTCTCTCAGCCCCACCTACCTCACAAGGTGTCAGTTGTGGGGAGAGGAAGGGAAAGGAGCTTGTGAGCCACCTTGAGTCTCCTTACCTGGCATATAAATCCCAACTCTTCTTCTTCTCATCCCACGAGGAGGTATATGAAGGCTTCAGCAGTGCAAGATGTTACTCAGTGGATTTCACATTAAAAAAACAACAGGGGACCCATTGCCTAAAATTAGTAATATAAAGGGAGCTTCACACAATTCGTGTCAGGCTGGAGCCTGGTAACCAGCAGAGGAGCATCTCGAGGGAGGGGAGGTCCACAGAATTGTACTCTTGTTTTCCCAAGAAGAGACCCTCACAGCTAAAAGACTTTATCTCAACTTCTGACCTTGAGTTCATCCTACATTCCTGCTTTTTGAGCCCTCTCTAGTATGGGATAGTATTATGGGCTAGGGAGGAGGAACCAGGTTTGATATACCGGGGTTGTTTGAAGGTTCTGGCAGAACCAGCTTTTCCCCTCTTACCAATAAAGGCTTCTTAACCATCAAGTGACAGAGTCTGATTTGGATCGCAGGTTCAGGGTTTGACAGCTCCCAAGGGTGTCCTCCAGCAAAACTATAGATAGTTGCGGAAGCAAATTCCTCCCCTTTATTGCTGGCATTATCCTGCCCAGTGCTCCAATTTGTTTTTGTTCAGAAAGTCACACAGGCACACCCAACAGAGCAGTCTTGTGTGTACATAATTACAGGTGCTTCCACTAGAAGACAGCCACCCAGCTGCTCCCCAGCATCAGCACCTCACAAACATGAAGAAGACTATTCGCTACTGAGATGATGGGGGAGGGAGAAGGGCTGAGGACTTGCATTGCAGACTCTTGGCTGCTCCAGCCTTATTTGTTGAATAAACAGCAGTTAGCTTTAGCTTTCAGGTTTGCACAACCGGTCTACGTTTTATCCAGCTCCGTCCTCCTTGATCTCAGATTGCAAATGTCTTAGCTGACCAGGTGCTCAGGAGCAGCAGCAGCAGCAGGCCATTGCTTTCACATCCTGCATGTGAGCTCCCAAAGGCACCTGGTGGGCCACTGCGAGTAGCAGAATGCTGGACTAGATGGACTCTGGTCTGATCCAGCAGGCTAGTTCTTATGTTCTTATGTCCTTGGAAAAGGGGTAACTTTGGGTTGATGGACAGATGTTCAGGAAAAAAAATCTCTGAACAAACTGATCTAACAGTTCAGTTTCGATACAGGGGCTGATGGGAATTGTAGTCCACAACATCTGGAGTGCCAAAGGTTCGCCACCACAGCTATAGAGAATTTCCTCTAAGCTCAGAGAAGCACTACCCTCATATCGACAGATATGTTTTGATATGGTTATGAGGGCTTCAAGCAACTGGGCCCATATAAGAAAGCCACACCTAGAACACCTCTGAATATCTCAGATGTTAATAGCATGAGACTATATTTTTCTGAATGGGCTTTGATTTAAAAAAAAAACCCTCCCAGAGTGTATTTTGTCTTTTAATCTTTAGAGAGACCGAGTGACATTAAATAAGCAACCTGAACAGTGGGCAAATTTCGGAAAGTTTATCCCTTTCCAGTAACTGCCCAATATGCACATTCACACAGCAGGGCCGGAGGGGGGCACTAGTTAAGCTGTCACGCCCTATAGAAAAAACATGGGGATAAATAAATCAGGCATGGTGCATTTGTACCAATAGCAACTTTCGCCTGTGGATCACCCACAAGGCACTCCTTTGTCCAGCAGAGGGCAGTAGCATCTCAGCCTCACAGACACTGCTCTTACCAATCACCAGCAGCACACACAGAGAATTCAACTTCCTTTTCAAAGCTGGCTGTCGATAGGAAGCGAACTTGTACCTGCTGGCAGGCTTCCTTCTTGTAACCCCTCCGTAATAAGGGCCAAACAGAGCTGGGGGTGAGGAATGCTCAACCCCTACATTGGGCGGGGAGCTGGCTTGGGATCTCCTTCTGGTATCCTGCTTACGAGGAAAGGGCGTAGCAGTGGAAGCCCCGCCGGTGTTGCTATTTCCTCGGTGCAAAGCTGGAGCCAGCATCTGTTCTGTGCCAGGAGTCAGCATTGGAATGTGTGAAGGCATGAAAAGGAGGAAACCCCCTCCCTTCCCTGAGTAGAGCAGCCAGCACTGACGCAGCAGAGAGCAGCAGAT
This sequence comes from Sphaerodactylus townsendi, assembly GCF_021028975.2. Classification (NCBI taxonomy): domain Eukaryota; kingdom Metazoa; phylum Chordata; class Lepidosauria; order Squamata; family Sphaerodactylidae; genus Sphaerodactylus; species Sphaerodactylus townsendi. Next base: position 24,665,819 of record NC_059425.1, on the reverse strand, counting down.
GTTCCAACTCTTAAGGCTCAGCACCTCTCTTTCGACACCAGAGGGGGGGGCCCTGCAACTCCCAAGCTCAGGATTTCTCCGATTCCCAGTCTGCACTACTGTAGCTTTGGGCTATGTGGCATTCAGTTCTCTACCCCCCTCCCACCCTCTTCTGAGCTCTATATAACATAAAGCAGCAGTTCTCAACCTGTGGGTTGTGACCCCTTTTGGGGTCAAACGACCTTTTCACAAGAGGTGCCTAAGACCATCGGGAATACATATTTCCAATTGTCTTAGGAACTGAAGAAGAGGACTTTATTTACCGTCAATGACCAAATATGGTCTTAGGAACTGAGAAACATATAATGTTATGCTTGGGGGACACCACCACTTGAGGAACTGTATTAGAGGTTGAGAACCAGTCATAAAGCTATCCCTCTGGAAAACTGGAACACAATTCCAGTAGCACCTTCAAGACCAAGAGTTTCTGGGTACAATTTTTCTCTCTTTCTCACAATACTAGAACCAGGGGGCATACATTGAAAATGCTGGGGGGGAAGAATTAGGACTAATAAAAGGAAACACTTCTTCACGCAACGTGTGATTGGTGTTTGGAATATGCTGCCACAGGAGGTGGTGATGGCCACTAACCTGGAGAGCTTTAAAAGGGGCTTGGACAGATTTATGGAGGAGAAATCGATCTATGGCTACCAATCTTGATCCTCTTTGATCTGAGATTGCAAATGCCTTAACAGACCAGGTGCTCGGGAGCAACAGCCACAGAACGCCATTGCTTTCACATCCTGCATGTGAGCTCCCAAAGGCACCTGGTGGGCCACTGTGAGTAGCAGAGAGCTGGACTAGATGGACTCTGGTCTGATCCAGCAGGCTTGTTCTTATGTTCTTCTGAGACTCAAAACTCTCTCCGCACATGCAGAATAATGCACTTTCAGTCCACTTTCACAATTGTTTGCAAGTGAATTTTGCTATTATGCACAATAAAATCCAGCTGCAAAGTGCATTGAAAGTACATTATTCTGCATGTGCAGAATGGGCTTTAGGCTTATAACCTGGAACTGTTATTAGTTTTGAAGGGGCCACTGGGCTTGAATCTCACATTTTCAACTCAGGCCCCAACCTGGTGGAACACTCTAATTACAGTTTTGCAAGGTCTGTAAGCTGGAGCTGTTTCACCACGCATGTTGCTTAGGACAGAACCATTTCTAACTAGCCACTTCTAACTTTCTTTCCCCTTTCCTTTCCCTTTTCCCTCTTTTAATAGGTAGCTCTGTGCTCCATCGCCTCGGGTTAATCTGAAGGGTGCTAAGACGTTGAGTAGAATTTATTGCTGTTGGTGTAATGTTTTACTGACCCCTTATGCGGAAGGATGGCTTAGAAGCCAAATAAAATAACGAAAAAATACTGCAGACCAGCATAGCTTCTCTCTGGATTCTTGGGTTTCAGCTGCACTGAGCCGGGCCAACTGGTACTTCACCTTGGATGGCATCTCCCAGTTGGGCCTCTGAGACCCCGGGGGACCACAAAAGAGGGACAATTAGCAGAGGCTTCTGTCTGCCACCCTGCCCACCCACCAAGCTAGCCAACCTCCCAACCAAAAAGCCGATCCCTGCACTGGAGGCCAACGGCTGCGTGGCAGCACAGAGCCCAATTCTTTCTCCCGTGTTGCCCTCATTTGCTCTGGGGCCCTTTTGGCTCTTCTCTCCCCACCCCCAGCCTGCCAGCTAGCATGAATCATGACCTGACAAAGAAAAAGCAGGCCAGGAATGGAGCAGAGACGGATTCCTGGACTGTAGGAAGCCCTTCCTAAGTGGAATAGGAAAGTATGCCTCACGAGGAGGCCGCTCCCTTCACACTGGTGTTCCTGGAAAGGAAGCCAAAATGTTATTTACTTTAAAAATTATTCCACAGCGGGCAAGAGGCCCTCGCTGACTTTCTGCCACCAGGAGCACAGACAGTTAAACTGAAGTTTGATCAGCTTAGTGTCTTCACTGAGGCATGCTAAAAGAGGGGGAGACAATCAGCTGTTAAGTCCTGATCTGGTTGTACAAACATCTAGTTCACTACTTGCCAGGCCCAGATTGCTTCTCCCTGCGCGTACCCTGCCTTGCCGGCATCGGCAGTGCTAGAAATTCCTCTCTGCCGTATTGGCCTCTTTTACCACACTTCAGAGCAGTTCTCTTTGCGAACTGCTACAGCCAGCCTCAAACTTTTAAATAATGCAGCACAGCTGTCAGGATGCTCCCACTGGGCAGCACATGTGCTGCACAGAAAAAGATATCAATGAATTATTTGCAACCTCGCGGATCCTTTCCGGACACATGATAGCAGTCACAACTGTCAAGAGTGAAAACTTCACAATCAGAACTAGAAATCAAGCACAACCACATGACTAAAGGAACGGAGGAGGCAGAGCCCCAAGGGGGTGTGGGTGGGGTGTGTGGGTGTTCCTTGGGAGGAATACCAAGCTGTTCTAGGATGTGGGAGAGTGACGTCTTGGAATTTCCTCCCAGGCACACCGGTCACTAGTGTCAGGAATGAAGTCTGGTATATATAATTTAATTAATATGTAACTTAATTGATATATAAAAGGGACTTTCTCTTTCAATCTTGGACTTTAACCCAGATTATAGATAACTAGGCTAAATGACCCCGACAAGCCCTCCTTCAAGAGAAACAGGATAGAACCACTGCTTGAGAGGGGATGAGGGGCAGATGACTAAATCTCTCTCTATTACAGCCTTAAGACACCGAAACCTCTAAATAAATTTCTTCATATTTTTTTCCGGAATATAAAGGGAGGGGTTGAATCATTCGGGAATAAAAGATTCCCAGAAAGCCAGGTCTGTCAAAACGGACTTTCTCAAACTAGAGACCTCACTACCTTTCAATAAACACTATTAATCCAAAATCTATCTACTGACTAAACGTCCAAGACCTCACATTAAGCCAGTTCTCTTGGATCACTGCATGTACTCCCATTCCTACAACTATGGATGGAACAACGGGCGGGACAGATACCAGCAATGGTGGAGACTAGTTGCTGTTTAGTCCCACTCGAGCAAGCCTGTTTTCATCTAACACCGTGGTGGCGAGCCTATGGCACTCCAGATGTTCATGAACTACAATTCCCATCAGCCCCAATTGGCCATGCTGGCAGGGGCTGATGGGGATTGTAGTCCATGAACATCTGGAGTGCCACAGGTTTGCCACCACTGATCTAACATTAAGTGGTAAAATCCACAGAAGTCAAACTAAAAGAAAACCCTACCAAGGCATTGGGGAGGGAGGAGGGGGGGGAAAGCAATCTTTGCAGCAGTAAAGGTACTTGAAAAATACAGGAATGTTGGTTGTGGGGCCCAATACTAAATTCTGTGAGCGCTAATAATCCCAGCCCTTGGAATTTAACATTATGGAGAAGTCAGTCTGTGGCTTAGCAGACCAGGTGCTGGGGAGCAGCAGCAGCAGCAGGCCACTGCTTTCACATCCTGCATGTGAGCTCCCAAACGCACCTGGTGGGCCACTGCGAGTAGCAGAGTGCTGGACTAGATGGACTCTGGTCTGATCCAGCAGGCTAGTTCTTATGTTCCTAATACTGGGCCCACAATCAACATTTCAGTATTAAAAAGGTTTCTAATGCTTTTGCATAGAAGAGTATTGTCTTGCAGGGCCCCGAACAGCACCGAGTGAAGTCTCAGAAGGCGGAGACGAAGCAAAAACAGCCCCTCCAGGGTAGAGGGAAGGGGTGTGTGGGAGGTGCTGTCAAGTAGCTTTTGACTCACGGCACCCTGTGAATCAACGTCCTCCAAAATGTCCCACTGTGAACAGCCTTGCTCATGTCTTGCAAACTGAGGGCCGTGGCTTCCTTTGTAGAGTCTACCCATCTCATGCTGGGTCTTCATCTTCTCCTGCTGCCTTTGACTTTCCCTAGCGAGATTGTCTGCTTCAGTCTCTCTGGTCTTCTCCATATTACGACAGCCTCCGTTTAGTCATTTTAGTTTCTCTAGGGGCAGTTCAAGCATGATTTATTGGGTTTCCTTGGCAATCCACTGTATCCATAACACTTCCTTCCAAAGAAACCTACTTTATTCCAGTCAGCTGTCTTCACTGTCTAACTTTCACATTCATACATAGTGGTGGGGAATGCTGTGGCATGAACTAACTTGATCTCGTGACACATCCTTACACCTAATCTTTTCTAACTCCTTCATGGCTGCCTTTCCTAGCCTCAAGTTCTGATTTATTGGTTGCAGTCTCCCTTTTGGTTGACGGAGTGGAGAAATAGAAAGTCTTGGAACAATTTCACTTTTATTGTCCACCTTAAAATTAAGTAATTTTCCAGTAGTCATTATTTTTGTCTTCTTGATGTTCACATGTTGTCCTTCTTTGGCATTTTCTCCTTTAACTTTCAGTGGTAGAGGGTACCTGCACTGAATTCCTTCTCCCCACCCCTCAATGAAGTTTATTCAGCCCAAAGAAGAAGAAGAAAGAAGAAGAGTTGGATTTATATCCCCCCTTCCTCTTCTGGATGGAGGCTCAAAGGGGCTTACAAGCTCCTTGCCCTTCCCCCCTCACAACAAACACCCTGTGAGGTAGGTGGGGCTGAGAGAGCTCCGAAGAACAGTGACTAGCCCAAGGTCACCCAGCTGGCGTGTGTGGGAGTGCACAGGCTAATCTGAATTCCCCAGAAAAGCCTCCACAGCTCAAGCGGCAGAGCAGGGAATCAAAACCGGCTCCTTCAGAGTACTCCTGCTCTTAACCACTACGCCAGTGCTGCTCCTATACACGGCAGCCTGCCTATACTTTTGGCTTGAGACAATTTTAACTCAACTTTTTAAAAGGAAAAATAAATTAAAAATAAAAATCAGGCAGCTGAAGAGCTTCAAATAAACTTTAATACCAGTGAAAACGGATGGGATATTAAAACAGACCTTCCTCTGTACACCCTTCCCGCCAACAAGAGATTGACTGTACGTTCTATTCCCCCTCCCGTGGTTAAGGCGATCTAATCATCAGTTCCTCTGCTGAGCAAGACAATCCCATCCAGCAACACTCCTTTCATACTTCATGGGCATTGGCTGGGAAACGGGACATAGCCATAATACCTTCCTCCAGGACAAAGGTCCACAATCGAGGGGCTACAAAGTCTTCCCTCAATCCCACCCCCTTATCCACAGCACCCCAGAGCCATAACCATCTTCAGAAAATCAGAAATCCCCAACGTGACTTCCACAACACCCAGACTTCTTCCATCATTTAGGTGCAGGGATTGTGAGCGGTTGTGGGTCCAAGCCCGTGTTCAACAGATGTGTAGGCACAGAGGACACCCAAGAATCTCATCTAGAGAAGATTACCATTTGATTCAGCACCACATTTCCCACTTACCTCAGCCGAAGAGGGACCTCACTCCTCCCCCTCGTGGATCTGGGAAGAGGGGAATCTCCCAGAGTACAGAGGAGATCCAGAGCAGGGCACTCATGTTGCGTGTTCAGGGTGAAGCTCAGCAAATGCTCCGTCACCACGGATGTTAAGAAACCACCGCTTTTGCTGAAATGCTTCTGTCATTTAAGTGAAGGCACAGAAGCTCCCCTCCTGAACGAGAAGAGGAAGCTTAACTTCAGAGCTGCCAACGAGGGTAATCAGAGCCTCAGGCTTCAGGGCGACCCACCTCTCTGCTGGAAGGCCTGTCCTGACACCTGGGAATGACTGCAGGCCCAGGCTGGTGAAGAGATTCGTTGAGCGATCCCTAAAGCCAGCACCAGGTAACGTCAAGGGGTACGCAGTACCAAACCAATACTGGGTGGCCCAGTAAGAATGAAGAGGCAGCAAGTGAAACATGTTTCTGTGGGCGGGGGAGAGGAGGGGGAGAACAGGCTCTCCAGCTCTGCCTGGCTGCCGAAAAAGGTGATTCAGTCTACCCACCAGGAAAAGGCAGAAGTGAGAGACCCACATGTGAAATGGCCACGCTGTGTACCTGCGTCAAATGCAATGGGTGGTGTAGTGCGAAGACTGCTTCGGCGATTGCTCACACCTTTCCGGTGGACAGGGGAACAAGGGCTCGACAAGAAGTGAAAAAGCAGAACCGGTGTGTGTGTGTGTGTGTGGATGCGACAGACATTTGTGCGATGTTGTTCCTTCCAACATCCCGGCCCTAGTATTGACTGGTCACATGACAGAGGGAAGATGTCCAAACATGAAGGCTCTTGGTGAACCACTCTCGAGAAAGAGAGACAGGGAACCAGGCTACCCACAACCCCCCATTTCTATGGTCGCAACGCTACAGGAAAAGGGTCCCTCTCTCCCCCGCCCACCAGCTCCCACCTGGGAAAGAGCACCTAGGTTGCACCCCCAACACTACAGGTAGGAACAGAAGATTATTGCCTTAAAATGTAGCGCGTGTATTAAAAATTTCTCAAAGAGTTTCTGTGCATGGGCTTCCTTTCATTCAAGAAGGGGGGGTATTTTGTTCTCACAGGGTGGGGGAGTTCAAAGCCAGCTCCTGGGGGCAGCAGTCCAGCCCCTACAGCAGGGGGGTCAGAGTCAAAGGGGGGCCCCCCAGGAGGGGAAAGCGTCATTCATGCCTGCGCTTGGAGGGGGGCACTAGGTGAGTGGGCAGTTCGGCAGGCAGCTCGTGGCCCTCCAACTTGACCTTGATCAGGTGGTTGGCCAGGGCGAATTCCTCGTCGTCCAAGAGCCCGTCCCTGTCCACGTCGGCCAGCTTCCAGATCTTGCCCAGGACTGTGTTGGGCAGCTTGGATTTCACCATCTCCTTCTTGGCGCTGGCCCCCGTGATCTTGCCGTTGACGGGGGAGAGGGTGTAGAAGATCTCGTCGTACGTGGGTTTGTCCTTGCCCACCACCCACTCCACGTCATCGATGCCCTCGCCGGCACCCTCCCCATAGCCGTGGCCGAAGGGCCCGTTCATGGTGCCCTCGAAGGCCCCGCCCTTCACCACCTGCGTGGGCATCTGGGACTCCTCTTGCCGCACCATCACCATCAGCCGGGCGATGTCGTTGGCCAACATGTCGTCCACGGCATCCAGCAGTTTCTGCTTCAGCGGCTGGAATTTGCTGAAGTCCTGCGTCAACAATTGCTCCTGGGGAGAGAGAAGGGGGCCGTCAGCAGCTGTTCGGCAGGAATAAGGGGAAGTTAAGCCCAGGTTTTGAGCATCAACTGGCTGCCCTCCCTCGAGGAGCACCAAATTCAAGAGGTTCTCAACCGTTGCCTTCATCTGCCCCCTTTCCTTTGCAAGGAAGGGATCCCCCACAGATGCCTGACCACCCTTCTCAGGCTCATCCGCACCCCTGGAAAGGCTTCAGGGACTTCATAGGCAACTTCTGCAGAGCCATATTCGATATTGGAGGAGCTCGCTGGTTTGTCAGCATCTTGCCCCCGTCTATGCTGTTGCTTCATCCTTTCCCCAAGGGATAGCTGGATGAACCACTCTTTCCAAAATCCTCCTAAATCCTGCTTTCCCAGAGACCTGAATACGTTTGGCTTCAGTCCCCGAACAATCTTTGTAGTAGCCACACTGCAGGTTTTCCTGATCCAATACTCCTCCCAAACTAGGACATGAGGTTCCCACATGCGTTTGCCATCCAAAACTACTTCCACCCAAGTGTATCATACGAACACCCTGGGAACTCCCACCCACTTCTCCCCAAAGAAAAGAGACTCCAAGCTGACACCACCGCAGACCATGAAGTCCACTACACATTACAAGAGCTTCCAAGACTACGGGATCTTCTCTGGCTTGAGCCGTACCTGCATCTTCCGGAGGTTGGGGAAATCCCCCGGTGAGATCTGGTGCTCCCGCTCTATCTTCAGGTAGATCTCGCCCAGGTTGTTCACCAGCTCTTTCTTCTTGCTCTCCTTTCCAAAGACGTTGGGCATCTCTTTCTTCAAGGCGCTGATGATGTAAGCGTGGACCTGCCGGAAGAGCCAAGAGTGAAGTGCCTGAAACCTCTACCTTGACCGCCCAAAGAGGCTTGTTTGCTTCTGTACTTCAGGACCGTGAACCTCCCATACCAGATACTCTCAAGAGCTGGTCCAGTCTCTGGCAAAGCCAACCTGGCCTGGCCACTATATGCAAGAAGCAAAGACATACACAGGATCACTAAACTAGACTAAGGTTGAACCAATCCTCGTCTGCAACAAGGCTCTGCCCAGTGGCAAAATCATGCATGTAGTTTCTGAGCAGGGAAGCTGGAAGGAAAGGCCCACAAAAAGACCCAGATGTCTGGAGTTGGGAGTTGGGGGTTGCCACCAGGTCTGATGGTCAGATACAGGTGGTCCAAAGCCCTCAGAAAGAGGAAGACTTGCTTCTGCACAGAAGATCTCTACTTGCACAGAAAGCAAGAAGCCCCGGCATTAAAAGGGAATATCTACATGACACCGCCTTCATTCCAAGAGTTCCCAGGACGTTCCCTGTTAAGCCAGATTAAAAATAAACCTGCTAATCTAGCTCAAGAGGGAATCCACAAAGTGGCTACGGGGGATGGGGTTATCTGCATGGATACTCCTGTTGCCACTGGCTGAGGCAGAGCTAAACTCTGTTTTCAAAAGGACTCCCCTCCCTCTGATCCTGGTCAGGCCAAGCTGACTGTCATCTTACACAGTGTAAAAGGAAAGTGAGGGGGAGAGCTAGAAAGCACAAAATGTAGAATCATAGAGTTAAAAGAGACCACCAGGGCCATCAAAGTCCAACCCCCTGCCATGCAAGAACACACAACATATGTTCATCCAGCCTCTGTTTAAAAACCACCAAAGGAAGAGACTCCACCACACTCTGAGGCAGGGAATTCCACTGTTGAACAGCCCTTGCTGTCAGAAAGTTCTTCCTAATGTTTAGATGGAATCTCTTTTCCTGCACCTTGAATCCATTACTCCTTGTCCTAGTCTCTGAGGCAGCAGAAAACAAGTTTGCTCCCTCATGGCATCCCTTCAAATATAGTTGTCATGTCCCCCCTTAACCTTCACTTCTCCAGACTAAACATCCCCAGCTCCCTAAGTCTCTCCTCGTAGGGCATGGACACCAGACCTTTTTACCAGTTTGGTTGCCCTCCTAACCCATTCCATCTTATCAATATCCTTCTTAAATCGCGGTGCCCTCAACTGAACACACCTAAGACCTAAGTGGGCAGACAAGGCCAGTGTTGAGGACAGCCATGTTATGAAGATGCCAAGGATTTTTTTCAAAATGGCCAATGGGGCTCTAAAAAGCTGTTTGCACTTGCTTTCTCTGCCGTTAAGTAGAACACACCCACCCTCAGCAAGTGCATGGGGTCTTTCTGTTGATAGCAACACTTTCCTTTGGTACTCCTCAAGAAAAAGGCTAACAGGAAAGTGCTGTTAGCAGAACAAATCTATGGGATCAACCTATGCGCCAACTGTGGAACCAACACATTCCACTCAGCCAGCAGGAATGGGTGGGCTGGGGGTGTTCGCTAGGAGGGTCTGGAACACAGACATCACAGGGGCAAGCTTTTTGCTCTAATCAGCCACACTTTTGTCCTGACACATATAAATCCATGTTATGAAGTCACATGAATGTGTATGAAATACACAGTCATGTCGCAGCTGACTCTGGTATGATTTTTAAGGCAACAGATGAATAAATAGTTTGCCACTGCCTCCCTCTGCATTGTAACCCTTGGATGTCCTTGGTGGTCTCCCATCCAAGTACTAACCAGGGCCGACCCTGCTTAGCTTCCAAGATCCGATGAGATCAGGCTAGTCTGGGCCACTCAGGTCACAGCAATATGGAGGGATATTATTTCCTCCCGCCCAGCATCTGGCTTCGTGAGAGGTTACGTACCTTGGCAAGTCTGGCCCTCTTGATGAGGTCATTGAGCTTCCGCAAGGCGGCATTGCGGGGCAGGGACTGGATGTCCTTGAAGAGGTCCTGTTCCTCAGCCTCAAAAAGCTTCCGGTTGTCCGGGATGAGGAGCGGGTGGGACCAGAAGGACCCGATGTAGACCCGCACAACCTCCGGCGTGTTGATGATCTTGCCCAGGGACCACATGAGGGCGCCGTAGACCCTCATCAGCTGCTGCGTCTCGATCTGGTCCGCCTTGTTCAGGACCACCCGGATCTTGTCCTCGTGGTTCTTCAGGGCCTTGATCACCTCTGAGAACTCGTCCGAAATGTCCAGCTTGTGGGCATCGAAGAGCAAGATGATGCGGTCCACCCGCTCAGCAAACCACTCCAAGACCGCTGCAAAGTCGTAGCCTGTGGGAAAGAAAGGGGGTATTAGACCGGGCAAGCTAAGTGTGTGGCGTATTGCCTCCTTGTTTCAGCTGACCACGTAAAGCTCCAAATCAGGGTTCCTCAAAATGGCGCCCACAGGTACTTTCCTTGGTGAATGCTGAGCTTCTCGGAAAATGGGAAGGGGAACTGTAAGGCAGGGTTGGTTCTCTGATGCCCTTCTTTAGAAAAAGATCAATACGTCTGGTAAAGCTTTAAAAAGGGCTTGGACAGATTTATGGAGGAGAAGTCGATCTATGGCTACCAATCTTGATCCTCCTTGATCTCAGATTGCAAATGCCTTAGCAGACCAGGTGCTCGGGAGGAGCAGCAGCAGCAGCAGCAGGCCATTGCTTTCAGATCCTGCACGTGAGCTCCCAAAGGCACCTGGTGGGCCACTGCGAGTAGCAGAGTGCTGGACTAGATGGACTCTGGTCTGATCCAGCTGGCTCTTTCTTATGTTCTTAAACACTTGGGTACCCCTTAGTCAGCGTGTAGTTTCATCCCCGCTGCAGGCATCCCATCTTTCCTGGAAGTATGAGGAGGGAGGTGCCCTAAAACACGAAATACCTTCCTCCCAAATACCTGCAGGGTGGTGGAGGAGGATAGCGCCACCAAGTTGAAGCTGGCGTATGGCAACCCCATAAGGTTTTCAAGGCAAGAGATGTGTAGAAGTGGTTTTCCACTGTCTGCTTCCGTGCAGCAGCCCTGGACTTCCTTGGTGGTCTCCATTCCAAGGACTAACCAGGTCTGACCCTACTTAGCTTCTGAGGTCGGATGAGCTTAGGCTCACCTTGACCGGCCAGGCTAGGGTGCCTGCACGCTACACCACATTAACAGCCCTAGTTTTAAAAAATGGCTTTGGACTTCTGAGAGTTTCAGAGATGGGGTGGACCACCCCACTTCCTTAAAGAGTCAGTTCCATAGGATGGGAGGTGCAATAAAAGAGCATGGGCCCGGGGGTGGTGGTGGTGAACACCTAGTGGGCCACCTTAACCAGGTGAACAGCCAGCAAACGACAACCTGAAGGCCTCAACTGGCATACAGGGGAACTTGGGAAATGGTCCTTAGACTTTCAAAGGTTCAGATGCCCAACACAGCCATGGTTGCCCCCACCCAATCAAAAGCTTTGCTCGCTTCTCTAAAACGCGTAGCTACAGCAGCGAATTATTACAAAATGTCTCAAACAGGCAAAGAGGAATGGCATGATACCAGGAGCTATGCCTCAGAGGGTCCTCCGGATTGCTCTGTAGAAAAATCATTCTCTACCTCACCTCTCAAACCACGCTCTTCAGAGCCAAAAGTTCCATTAGACTCCCCAGAAAAAGAAAACATACTGGACCACATAAATATTCAGCAAAGCATACTTTAAAGGAGCTGATGGGGGGTGGGGGGAGCCTAACCTCAGGGGGCACAAAAAAAATCTTCTTGCCAACCCCTCTGCATAATTCCTTGAGAATTTAGCTTTACCCACGGGAAGTAAATTCCCTTCTCTTCAACTATGACCTCACTTCCTGAATTCTGGAAATTCCCTACAGCTGTCAGCATTAAAAAAAGGGCTCCCCCCTCCCCAAGTTTCAACTGAGTCGAGTGGCCCAGCACTGAAGCCCCACACACATGGGAACTTATGCCGGACGGGCAGCTTCCCCAAACTTTGCATTTACAAGACTAAACTTCCTTTTCTAATTCTGTGCAAACCATGCAATAGCAGGAAAAGGAAGAATTTTCAGGGGGATTTCAGTGCTCAGGCTAATTGCCCAGAACTGGGGGGGAAGGCGGGAGGTGGGGGGAAGAGACATTAGCTACTCACAAGTTTAAACCTGTGCATAAACCCCTCCCAATCCAGGAGAATCAGACTTCCCCAGCCCCAGGGCAAGTCTACGGGGCATGTCCTCCACAAAAGATACTTAAGAACATTTTCCTGCCATCTTGCTTAGGAGCCAGTTTTGTGGGCTGGGTTAACTGTTTTGAAAACCACCTCACCCCCACCCCCCACCCCCCAAGAGGCAGTCGTTTACACAAGCAGCTGGGGTTGTCAGTTCCAGGTTGGAAAATCCCTGGAGATTTTGGGGGGTAGAGCCTGAAGAAGGTGGGATCTGGGGAAGGGAGGGACTTCAATCAGGGATAACGTCGCAGAATCCAGCTTCCAAAGTGGCCATTTTTCTCCAGGTGAACTGATCTGTGTGCCTTGGAGATCAGCTGTAATAGCAGGAGATCTCCAGCCACTGCCAGGAAGTTTGGCATCCCTATTCACCAGCTTTCTGTTCTTCCAGCGAGCAGTCAATATGCAGTCTCTCCCCTACCCCTGGGCTTTGGCTTCCCTTATGCATAAATTCATGCTTTCCTCTGGTTGTCAAGTGCCCATCAGATGCCTACTCAAACATCCCTTGACCCAGCATTCTCTCCTCTCAGAGAGGTCCACAAGGATGTGAGTTGCAGTAAAGACTGGACCACAGGAAAGGCATGGAATGACTTGAGGAAGGTTCTGCACAGCAGTTTGGGTGGTTTGAGAAGTTGGATTTATATCCCCCCTTTCTCTCCTGTAAGGAGACTCAAACAGGCTTATAAACTCCTTCCCCCCCCCCACAACAAACACCCTGTGAGGTGGGTGGGGCTGAGAGAGCTCCGAAGAACTGTGACTAGCCCAAGGTCACCCAGCTGGCATGTGTTTGAGTGCCCAAGGTAATCTAGTTCACCAGATATGCTACACAGCTCAAGCGGCAAAACGGGGAATCAAACCTGGTTCTTCAGATTAGAGTACACCTGCTCTTAACCACTACACCACGCTGGCTTTAGACAAACAAAGGCCAGGTGGTGTCCCCACCTGAGCAAAGGCCTAGCTGCAAGTCAACGCAGCTTTAAGCCTCAATGTGTTGCCCATTGGTCCCACAATGGCACCAAGGTAGCTCCTGGGGTCTTGTGTAATGCCAAGAACCAGTCCTGGCTTTTCTGGATCTCACTGCAACAGCAGATGCTTCAGAAGACCTCATGGGGGATCAACATTCAACTTTATACCCATGGGGAGTGCCCATTCAAAAAATTATTTACCCTTTTTGTGCAAGGATGATTAGCTGGTAATCTCCCCATATGTATTGTTGAAGGCTTTCACGGCCGGAACCACTGGGGTGCTGTGTGGCCAGACTACTTCTATTCAGATGCCTCACCGATTGACCTTGCTATCTCTCTTGTTACTCACACGCTTCACTTCATTGTTACTCACTTGCCAGGCCACTCCTATTCAGATGCCCTCACCTATTGATCTTTACTCACAGGTATATATACTCCACTTGCTTTCCTTTCCAACTATCAGATCCTCTGAAGATGCCAGCCACAGATGCAGGCGAAACGTCAGGAGAGAATGCTGCTAGAACACAGCCATACAGCCCGGAAACCACACAACACCCCCATCTCTCCATATTTTGCCACCATGTCCCCATTCTCTGAGACCCAAAAATGCCTACAGGCGCAACAAGGCCGGAGCTCCTGGTTCTGTGTTTGTAGAAATACAGTAACTACTTGATAAACCGGTTCAGTGAGGTCAGCCATCTAAATGCTTTTGGCACTTCGAAGGACGGAACAACAGATGAGTTATTTTTTGCCAGCATTGCCTGGGGAGTGCGGAGGGGGTATATTTCTATCGCTAATCTAAGCTTGAGAGTTTCACATCCCTAAGCACCAGTCCTATGGCTCCAAGTGCCTGGATAGCAAAACACCCTTGATATTTCCAGCCCAGCTTGTCCAATTCTTCTGCATCCACAGAATTATATAGGATTTCTAATTGTGTGCTGACAAAGCCTGAAAGGGAACCTGGGCAAGAGTGCACGTGCTAAAAACCTGGGAACATCTCATTCCCCAAATACTGGTTATAGGGTTGTCAACCTCCAGTTGGCAGCTGGAGATCTACCACCATTACAACAATTTCTCCAGATATTTCCCAACCCAGAACTGGCAACCCTACGAATGGGTCGACTTGAAAACCTCTTTAAAAGCACCCATGTGCTACCTACTCCACCTGCCATTGCCCCACACCCCCCACACTGTCTTGCAGGTTTGGTATACTTCTGAGCAGCAGGAGTGACTTCAGTCCTATTCAGCATATTTTTTTAAAACCCGGTTTTCCTCCCCAGAGGGGGACCCAAAACTATTTGCTGAACACACACACACGCTTCACATAAAGCACAGTAGGCAAAGCAAAAAGTACAGAAAGCATTCTGGAATGGCCACCACCAGGTGTCCTTCAAGGCCATGGCTGTTCATAAGAACATAAGAACTAGCCTGCTGGATCAGACCAGAGTCCATCTAGTCCAGCACTCTGCTACTCGCAGTGGCCCACCAGGTGCCTTTGGGAGCTCACATGCAGGATGTGAAAGCAATGGCCTTCTGCTGCTGCTGCTCCTGAGCACCTGGTCTGCTAAGGCATTTGCAATCTCAGACCAAGGAGGATCAAGATTGGTAGCCATAGATCGACTTCTTCTCCATAAATCTGTCCAAGCCCTTTTTAAAGCTATCCAGGTTAGTGGCCATCACCACCTCCTGTGGCAGCATATTCCAAACACCAATCACACGTTGTGTGAAGAAGTGTTTCCTTTTATTAGTCCTTATTCTTCCCCCCAGCATTTTCAATGAATGCCCCCTGGTCCTAGTATTGTGAGAAAAGCCCCTCATCAAGAGCCTCTGGCCTCTTGCCCTTCAGCTTGTCCCCACAGGTACGCGCCACTGCCCTGAATACCTGCACCAGGAAGGAGAAAAATGCTCCGCCTAGATTTTAAAATGGAGTTCTTGCCCTAATACCAGGACACTCCTATAAGAGATGAGGCAGCGGCACGTCTTTGCTTTGCTCCCCAGGCTGAGAAAGAGTCCAGCGCTGAGGATGGTGAGAGAAGGGGACAGCCTCTCAGAAGGGTCCCACCTGCCCGGCTTTTCTGCTCAACAGGTTTCAGCCCCAGGATCCTCATTTCTTGTAGTCCCTTTCCATACAAACAGTAAGCCCTTGTCAAGGTGCACAGGGAGCTGCCTGTCCCACGAAGAGCTTCCACCACCAAGAGAAGGGGTAGGGACAGCTGAACACCTACAGAAATCTGAAACAAGGCACGTGTCACACTAAATGCAGAAAACGGCATTACTTAAGTAGAAAAGCAGATGAGCACATATACCTAACAGATAAGCACAATAAACAGGGGTATACGTCCACAGTGTTTATGTATGTGCACATGCAGTAGTAAATCTTGCCCGTTTTCAGGATGGCATGTGCAGAACAGTCTGCTCAGGTAAGCAGTCAAGGTACAGAATAGTAGCAGAGGCAGCCCTGCAGAGATGAATATCCAAGGTCGTGAAGGGGTCAGCCGGCATCTTGAGTTGAACCCAATGACTGACTGGCCGCCAAAAGAGTAACTGCAGGGCAGGTATCTCGAACACACTCCTCTGAGCTCCCAATAACAGAGCTGTGGTATTCATTCGTGTATGCATCCTCAGTTAGAGCTAGAGGGATGGTCTGGCTACTGCCCCCAAGCTTTCTGAGGGCCACAGTAATGGAAGCTGGAGATCCTCATGATGGACATACAGGCAAAGGAGTGCCTGGAGCTGCATCCTTCCCAGTGGCCTCGTCCATAGCAGGTAGGAACAGCCGAATGTCTTCTTTTTGTGCTCCTTATTTCAGAGACACACAGAACCAAAACAGCTTCCCCAAAAGAGCGGCTTTACTTCACAGCCGCAACAAAACTGGCCCGCCCAGATTAAAACCGGCCTTCGTATCTAAGCTATTGATGCTTTCTCTGACCAAGATTGCAATCCTTCACAAGCTTACTAGATGGGAAGGCCTGCTGAATTCTGTGAGGCGCTGCAGTGGGCGCAAGACCAGTTACAGATTGGAACGCAAATGATAAAGGAGCAGCCGAGGAAAGAGGCAGTGTTCTTCCTAGTGCAGGTGAACCTCAGGACACAGGACTGACACAAAACAAACCCCTGCATACAATCTCATCCCATATGTTTATTCATTTATCCCTTACTTCATTTACCCCTTACCATTCTCCCTAATGGGAACCCAAAACAACTTAGATAGCTCTCATCATTTTTTAGTCAATCTCTCCTAATTCCTTACCACAGCCTCCTAGAATCATAGAGTTGGAAGAGACTCCAAGGGCCATCAAGTCCAACCCCCTGCAATGCAGGAACACCCAATCAAAGCACTCCCGACATATCTTCATCCAGCCTCTGTTTAAAAACCTCCAAAGGAGACTCCACCACACTCTTGAGGAAGTGAACTCCACTGTCAAACAGCCCAGACAGTCAGAAAGTTCTTAATGTTTAGGTGGAATCTCTTTTCCGGCACCTTGAATCCATTACTCCGTGTCCTAGTCCATGTCCTGCACCTTGAATCCATTACTCCGTGTCCGTGTCCTTTTCCTGCACCTTGAATCCATTACTCCATGTCCAGCAGAAAACAAGTTTGCTCCCTCTTTGACATGGCATCCCTTCAAATATTTAAATATAGCTATCATGTTCCCCCCCTTAACCTTCGCTTCCCTAGACTAAACATCCACAGCTCCCTAAGTCTCTCCTCTTTACACAGTCTTTGGATAATTAAAAGTCTTCCCTTTTTATTTATGACCATTTTTATCTTACCATTTCACCCAATTAGGCATCTTGACTCAATTAAAGCAAACAAAAAGTTGGCTGGATCCAAACCGTTGTGCCTGTTTGCCCATACACACACTCCCCATTTCAACTTTTATTTTCCCCATCTCTCAAACAGCAAAACATACACATGCCCTTAGGTGGCACAGGGTGAAGCAGTTGGCCATTCTCTTAAGTGGTGCTGGAAACTGGCATCGAGTGGCTGCCAACTTACAGCAATCGAAGAGGGTTTTCAAGGCAAGAGACCATCAGAGGTCATTTGCTATTGTATGCCTCCCAGAGCAAGCCTGCACTTCCCATCCAACTATTAACAAGAGCCAACCGTGCTCAGCTTCCAAGATCTGATGAGATCAGACCAGCCTGGGACATCCAGCTCAAGGCTCTCTCAAGTACTTGGAACATTTTCAGTTTTGCTCATGGAAAACGAAGGCATTTAGGCTTTAATTCTATAAATACGCCGACAGAACAAATTTACATGCCAAGTGAGCAATGATGAGGTCGGCATATTTTTCAAATATACATTTTTCTATTTAAATATGACTAATCTGGTCCACAACATACTACTGCAATTGGTGGCTTCAGCATTAAGAGGTTTAACTACATCCGAGTGAGCTGCTGGTCTTGAAACTGTGCAAGACTGTTTGTCCAAATACGTGGCTTACTGCAAAAGTTGTCCTCCACTTCCGGTTTTTATTTCTTTCTCTACATGCCCTAAGGTGGCACAGGGGGAAGTCTGCAGTTCTCTTTTCCTATAACTGGGTATAATCACAATTTGGCGTGCTAAAAAGATAAGAAATGTACCAACTGCATAAGGAACTTGCTAGACATTAACCAAGCTATAAATTATGAATTCTATACTTTTGAAAGCATGGAAATAAGATTTAGTAAAGTTACAAGTGTAGATATGTTTCAATTTCTCCCTAAGCGCCTTCCCTAGAAAACCCTAAGAAGGCGTAGTGGTTAAGAGCAGGTGTACTCTAGTCTGGAAGAACTGGGTTTGATTCCCCGCTCTGCCGCTTGAGCTGTGGAGGCTTATCTGCGGAACTCAGATTAGCCTGTGCACTCCCACACATGCCAGCTGGGTGACCTTGGGCTACTCACAGTTCTTTGGAACTCTCTCAGCCCCACCTACCTCACAGGGTGTTTGTTGTGGGGGGGGGGAGGAAAAGGAGATTGTAAGCCCCTTTGAGTCTCCTTACAGGAGAGAAGGGGGGGTATAAATCCAACTCTTCTTCTTCTTTCACGGCTTACCCCTTTCGGGGGTGAGGCGGCTTATAAATCACATAATTAATAAATAAATAAACAAACAAACAAACAAACAAACAAACAAGTAAATTTTACTTCTCTAGTTGGACTTCCCAGGGATTCCCACAGTGGGGTTTGGTCCAGTCTTCAAGAAATAGAGCACCGGCTTCCTACTCCTTCTGCTGGATACCTGGCCTGGACCATTCCAGACTCAAGAAACAATCCAAACCATCCTCCTGCATTGGAATAGATCCATGCAAACCAACTCTGGTCAGCATCTGCTCAGTCCAAGGAAGATAAGATGCACCTGCCTTTGGTGACCATCCACAGATAACAAAGCTACCCAGGTTAGATCTCCAAGAGCAAGCAAGGGATGTTTGGGGATGTTCCTCATTCATGGCTTCAACAAAGCTCCCAGAATCCTCATTCACGGTTATTCGGAACGAAAATGGGAAGGAACAGTTTTCGCAGAAGGTATTATTTGAGCTATAGGGGATCCCAGCTATAGGGGCAGGAGAGGACAAATGGCTGGAGGGTTCAGGGTTTCTGAAAGAGCAGAAATCTTGGGCAGAGGAAGTGCAGAGGGTTTTTTTACTCTATGTGAAGAAGAAAACAGATTACAGGCTATTAGGAGACTAACAGCACAGTAGAACTAAAACTTCAATAGTCAGATGTAAAAGCTGATAACGCTGCATTTCATCTTCCTAAAACAACAATATGCACACCCTTGCCTTTCTCGCAGGCTCTGAACTTTAAACGCACCACATGGCTCCCATCACCTATTTTTACCCCTTTCCGAGCTCTCAGAATAATACAAATCTGCTGACCATCGAGGAAGGGAAGAGAAAGAGAAACGAGACTCTTGCCAGGTCTGCCTCCTGCTGCAACCTCTTCCTTCGGGAAGTTAAGATCTGGCACGGAGGGGGGGAGGAAAGAACTGTACTCAAAGTCTACAGCTAATCGGCAAGCAGGTGCCTGGCCAGCAACAGCTAACCTCCCGAACCCAAGAAACATCGACCTATGTACTGTCAGAACCCCTTCCCAACAGTTCAACCTTTGATTTCTTGCGCTCTGACAAACTATCTCTTAAGACAGACAGAGCTCTACTGAATTTAACCACATGCATTGGAGAAGGAAGGAAAAAGGGGGGTGCAGAAAGCTGCCCACATACGGCCCCACGTTCCACCTAGTCTAGTACTGTTTGTTCCAACAAGTGGTTGCTCTGAAGGGCTTTTTAAAACTGGAGATACATATGGGATCAAATCCAGAGGTCTTAACATAAACAATAATATGTGCTCCTAGAAACGAACACCAAGCCCTTGCCAAGATGCTAAGTTAGGTCCACTCGGGAGAAGGAGATCAGGGGCCACAAAAGCCTATGTTCCATTCTAATGTTGCCGATCCAGAGAACAACCACAAATGGAGCCCTTCGGCCACCCAACCATACATATCAGGGTGGCAAAAAAGGGAATCAGCTGCCCAGCCCTTTCCACACCCAAGTTTGCTGCAGTTGCGTCAGCGAAGCAGGGATTCCAAGAGAACAACGAATCTGGCATCCATGTGGATTAAAATGCGGAGAATGCGGGTGTGGGCCAGGCACCGATGGTACTGGGGGCTTTTTAAAGACTCTGGTGAACAAACATGCCTGGTTTAACGGGGGTGGGAGAGAGGAGTTGTGGCTGACTGCTCAAAGGAGAACTTCTCCTCGGGCAACTTACAGGGAGTTCAGAGTGGAGCTGCTGACGGGCCTGAGGTCACCGTGGGGCACAGCTTTCCCACAGGCAGAGGGGGAGAGAAGAGATAGCAAAAAAAAAAAAAACCCTTAGCCCCACCTAGTTCCTCATGCATCTACACCCACAGTATCAAGCAATGCCAGAGCAGGCTAGGCCTGCAAGCCCTCTGCTTCCAGAGGCTACTAAGATGGGGTTTGGGCTCTCCACCACAGAAGCCTTGGCCCATATCCAAGGCTGCAATTTAACTCAGCGATGAGGAAAACACACCAAGAGGCACAAAGTTTCTCACGCTGCCGAGGCTGAGCCAGGCTTGAAAGCTACTGAGAAGGCAGGCTGCAATGATGGGAACCGACTGAACTCCCCAGGGACGGGGCTGAAGGCAAGACCCGGCAGCCGGATCCCCCACCTGTTCATCTGTGACTCCAGCAGCTCCTCCAGGGAACGTAAAAGCCAGAGGCTCTGCTGGGCAGTCCGCAGTGTGACAGAACCAGGTGGCCTAGAAACAACACTTCTGAAGCCCCACTGACACCCCAGCTCCCTCTCAGCTGAACGTGGCTGCCCTCTCAACGTTTGCAACATGGACGCCCTGTTGTTTTCGGGCTGGTTTTTGAACGGGGAATATGTTCCAAGTTGGGTGCACACATCTGGTTTCCTGTCAGCGACCTAGTGACTCGCAGCAGAGGCTTTTCTCCAAGCCAAGAGGAAACACCACAGTCCCTCCCTTTCAGCGCAGGGGAAATCTGGCTTTTCCAGTGGCTGCCTTTAAGTGCGGTCCCTTCCTCCAAAAGTATGGAATTGGGCTCGGTTTAAACGTGCCCCTGGCAGAGCAGAAACTCTTCCCTTTGGGGTTCTGCACTCGTGAGGCATCTTGTTTAAATTGGGACTCGCAGTGTATGTGGCTGCTTTGCATGGGTAGCAAAGGCCTGGTTTAAATGACAGCTTTGCCGGTGCAAAGACTCAAAGGGGGGGAGGGGGGAATTCTGCCTCATGAGCAACATGTTTAAATCAAGCCTCCAACAGGCACAGGGCTAGGATTTCCTGCCTCTTGTGGATTCCCTGAATCCTCCCCAGGTAGGACAGAAGTTTCCCTGCTGGCTGCTGAACAGCTTCCTGGTCTCTCTGGCCGATGTATGGAAAAAAACAAAGCTCTGCGTTCTGAACAATAGTCGTGGGGAGCCCCAGCAGAACGGGGCTTCCTGTGACTCAATTCGCTCCACTGTGAAAAACCACACAAAAATGTGTACAGCCCGGGCAGCCTGACAGTTAAGCAACAAGGCGCTATGCTGGGCACTGCACATTCTTTCCAAGATGCTGAGATAAGGAACACAAAGGTGTGGCCCGAAAGGTGGGGATGGATGCCAAAGGCTCCCAAACCTCCAGCAACAGGGCTCAGGCAGCAACAACCATTCCCTGCATGAGAAGTTTCAGGTGGGTAGCCAGGTTGGTCTGCAGGAGGACAGTATAAATCAAGTCCTGCATCTTAAAGAGCGATAAGATTTCCAGCTTTCAAAAAAGCCCCCAAAATGCCAACAAAAATCAGTGCATTCTAGATCAAATCAAGCCTGACCTGTCCCTAGAAGCTAAAATGGTTATGAGAAGACAAGAGTAACTGGAAAAGATAATAATGCTAGGAAAATCTGAAGGCAGAAGAAAAAGAAGACCCAACACGAGATGGTTTAACTCTATAAAGGATGCCATGACCCTCAGTTTGCAAGACTTGAACAAGACAGTCAACAGTAGGATGCTCTGGAGAATGTTGATTCATAGGATCGCCAGAAGTTGGAAGCAATTTGATGGCACTTTCATGAGTTAAAGTTCCCTTTGTCAGGTGCTAGTACAACCTGCACTTGGGAATCTTTGAATCTTGGAAATCCTTGGGGTTTAAGGAGCTACTGGACTCAAATTGTGCTCTTCTGCATGAACACGATTCTTAGAAAGGACAAGTCTACTAAATATACGCTCCAGCCACCAGTCTCTGCATGTCCAATTCCTCCTTCTCAGGAAACAGCTATTTCAGCAGTCCTGGGGACAGGTGCTTTGGACTTTTTCTTATCTCACCCAGTGGAGCAAAAAGGACTTTCACGGCTGCACTCCAACGCAGTTAGCCTTAGCAATCAATAGGTGGACACACCTTACGAGACAAATGTATTAACTGATGTAAGCTTTCACAAGCCAAAGAAATTCAAAGATAAGCCTATCCTGTAGCTGCCCTTTTCTATCCTGACATCCAGGCCCTGGCAGCCTGTAGTTTTCTACTTTATGCACCATTGCAGGTGTGGGGATGAACTGCTAAGAGCCTAAAGTAACCCAACTGCGCCACTATTATTGCCTGGACAATCCCCAACCCCCCCCCCCCCCACCTTACTCACCTTCTGTTATTTACATAAATTGTAGAAAGATCAACTTTTCACTTCCGCAAAGCCGCAGGTAGAGTCGGCAGTGATCCAGGCCACTGAAGACCCAAAACATTTTGACACAACTAATTCTGGCTCCTGAAATTACACTAACTGAATTGCCAGTTCTGCCGAGAATTTTTGTACTGCCCTTTCTCCAAGAAACTCAAGGTAGAATACACAGTTTCACTTGTCCTTTTACAGTACCCGTAACACAAGCCTGCAAGGTAGGCTAAGCTCAGAGAGCAACTGGACGAAGGTCACCCGGCCGAGCTTTGCGATCAAACAGAAATCTGAACTCACGTCACAACCGTATCAGTGCAGAACTCCACCCAGTCACCACCACACTGGTTCTCAAGTCTATCATGAAACGTGTTCTCTTTTTAAAAATGAAAGCCAAGGCTTGTGATAACACAATCCTAGTTCCACATTTTTTTGTGTGTGATTTCCTGACCTTGCAGGGAATTCTACAGACACTGTCCCGATTGTTCTCTGCAGTGCCCAGCCTTGCCGCTGGCGTAAATCACATGCAACAGAATGAGACACCATGCAGCAGCTGACCCAAGAAAGAACAAACCACAACCCAGCATAATTGAGATCCACAGTGGGTTTAGAAGGGAACAGAACCTCCCAATCAAGATCCTTTGAATCCAACCATGACGCCAGGAGCGGAATCCAACTTGAAGCCTACCTTGACGCATAGAGATTGCCTATGACAGGGGCCCTGTGAGCAGCTACTATTGCAGGGGACAAAAGGCATTCTAAGCAGAGCTGCACTAACTTGCATGCAGCTCTTCATGAGTTTGCCATAAGCTGCCTGGGAGTGGGAAGTTTTATTTTGAACACACCCAACATTGTTTTGGAAATGGTCAGGCTTGAGTTTGAAAGCGCAGAAAACCTCGGTCGGGTTTAGAAATTGGGAAACACAACAGGAACCAGTTTCTAACGGCGCGATGCTTTCGCCAGAGGAGGGCAAGGCTGTACACGCTCAGCAGCTGTTGGCTTTTAAAAGAAAGGGCTGAGTCAAGAGTTGTGAGTACGGAATTCCATGCCTCTGTGGCCCAAACATGTGTGCAGAATTTATGCCCCAGATCCAACCTCCAGCACATTTCTGCTGGGAAGATCAACGTTACAGCCTATACTAGCATCCTTCAATGAGGGAAACGCCTTCTCTTCCCCTCCCTACAACAGACACCTTGTTAGGTAGGCGGGGCTGAGAGAGTCCTGAGAGAACTGTAGCTAGCCCAAGGTCACCCAGCAGGCTTCATGTGTAGGAGCGGGAAAACAAATCCAGTTCATCAGAGTCCGCTACTCCCATGGAGGAGTGAGGGATCAAACCTGGTTGTCCAGAATAGAGTTCACCGTTCTCAACCACTATGCCACACTTGAATCAAGGGATCTCCAGTCAGAGGCAGTAAATCAATCGGTGCCAGAAAGAAACATCAAGAAAAGGAGGCCCAGGCTTCCATGCCCTCTTTGTTGGCCATCCGGAGGAACTGGCTGGCCACTATGTGAGATGAGAGTCTGGACTAATTAGATCCCTGCTCTGATCCAGTAGGGTTCTTCTTATGTTCTCTTTAATTATGCTACTGGTTCCTCTGGACTGGTATCAGCCTTGTTGGGGGGGAGGGGGGTCTCTGTGCTGCTCCATCAATGAGGATAAATGAATGAATGAATGAATGAATGAATGAATGAATGAATGAATGAATGAGGTACCCGCCTACCCTAGAAAGACAGAGCCGTGACCTGAAATTTGCACTCTGCCCTTGCGACACCTTGTTCCTGCAGAAATCTGGGAGTGGAACTGGCCACTCCTGCAATCCCCCTTTAGAAGCAGACCATAAACCAAATGAACAGCCCAGCAACACTCTGACAACACCCAAGCAGGGAGAATCGCTGTATTGAGACGACTGACGAAGGGCCACATCCGGCTTTCTCACTTGCTGGGGTCAAGCGGTGCCTTATCGGCAAGCAGCAGTTTCCTGCTAGCAGCCTAGCGGGGAGAGAGAGAAGCAGGGGAGGGTAGGATTTTGGAACTGCCGGCAACATAGTCACTCCAAAAAAGAATTTCCCTCCATCCCACCACCCCACATACAGGACACTAACATAGTGATTGAGGCACAGGAAGACCTGATGCCTCTTCCACATCTCATCTTCAGGCAAGACCCTCCCCTTAGAATACAACTGTGTCAAATAAACTTTTTTAAGAAGAAAGGGGGGGTGCAGAGGCACTAGGCAGAACTGGGCACGTCCCAAGGTGCCGACAGGAACAGGAAGAAGAGAAAGGAGAAGACAGCCAGCCTCTCAAGGGCAAGGACCTTGCTATTTTTAGCTCACCATCGGGAACAGAAGAAAAGTTTCACTATCGGCCCAGCAGGAGACACCACCGTCTTCTGTCCCAGATCCAAGAAATGAAAGGCAGCAACCCCAAGCATCCAAAAAGCTCTTCCCTCCTGGCACTGGAGTCTGTGGCAGTTGTGAAAAACAGAACTAGGGGCCAAGAGTGCTAGCCACAGAGTTCCCCAGTTTTATGCCTGGAAACTTCAGCCCATCTGGGAAGGTGAGGTGAGTTTCCTCCATGGAGGCGAGATCACGGCCAAAGAGAGCAGGCTTATGCCAGAGGCTCAGAGCAGTGGCTATTCCCTGCCACTCCCAGGAAAAAGAACGCTAGAACCTTGCACAAAGCACAGAGCCAGACTGCTCTGACAAGATAATACACCTGGCTACACAACACCATTGCCCACAGGGATTAGAATGAGAATCATGATAATTGCTCAGCCAGCCCTCATCCTTACAAACACTGAAGACCCCACCCCTTTACAAGTTCTTTACCTCTGCTTATCCGCTGCTTCTCACCAGAGAGGATTCCCGGGGTGTCGATGATGCTGATGCTGTCCAGAACAGGATTTGGTAGCTGGGCGCACATGAACCTGAAAGCAGGAGGAGAGAGAGTTGGAAATCAACCACTGCTTGCTGGGGCTTGGGCCAAAATACAGTCACCAAAGACCCTCACAGCCAGCCAGACGACCTATGCCATTGCAACCCACCTCTACACTCTGCTTTCTGGGAAAATAAATCTCAGTGCGACAAGTTGTTGGCCAGGACAGATACTGCTCCCATGCTGTGCAGAGTCCAGCATATAGATCGTGCCAAACTGCAGAATCCTAGTGTGAAGATTTTGGCTTTTCACCCTAGGAAGAGCGGGTTGGGGCTTTTCTGCTCCAGGGTGACCTCTACTTCTCCCTACACCATACTCCTTAAGAAATACTAGGCTCCTGTACAGATTTTTATCCTTTCCCTGCGATTTGTTCTTTTTTTGACTTTTCAGATTTTCAGTTCCAGGTGCCCAATGTGGTTCTGTTTCAATGTCTACTGTGTAACCGTTCTCAAGGCCCTCTTATAACTTCTAGCCTCCAGTGGGAAGACAGCTTTAGGAATGGCGCATGAGCCAGCGAACCAGCACTCAGCACAAATGGACGAGAGGTGCCGGCTCTCTCTCAACAGTCAAACGCAGCTGACTTCTCCTGGAAGAGGAGAATGCTCTTGGGTTCCATTCAGTTTGGGAAGTTTGGACCTCTGCCCAAAAGGGAAACACAGATCCACACAGCACCGCTCATCCCTGGAGCCACCACATTTATTTACAAGGAATAAATTATTCTCTTCTCCTCATGTAAGCCATCAAGAAAACAAGGGGGTCATCCTAAGTTCACATGCACACTAATTTTTCAAAATTGGATTTGTACAACTTTCTCTCCTGTAAGGCGTCTCAAAGCAGCTTACAAACATGGAATTTCATGTTTCTGTGTGTGTGCGCGCGAGCAGAATACAATGCTCCAGATCCAATCTCCAATACAGTTCTGGTGGGAAGATCAGCACTACAGCCCATACTAGCATCCTTCAATGAGGGAGAAAGTAACATACCGTGTTTCCCCGAAAATAAGACAGTGTCTTATATTAATTTTTGCTCCCAAAGATGTGCTATGTCTTATTTTCAGGGGATGTCTTATTTTTCCACTCCACAGCTGCATGCTCTGGTGTTCTGTTTGACGGGCATGCTTCCAAACAAAAACTTTGCTACGTCTTACTTTCAGGGGATGCTTTATATTTAGCACTTCAGCAAAACCTCTACTACGACTCAATTTCAGGGGATGTCTTATTTTCGGGGAAACAGGGTACCTGTGTATTTTTGTATAAAAGGTTCATCAGTGGCTCCAAGAAGAGTTTGGATTTATACTCCACTTTTCTCTACCGGACAGAGTCTCAAAGTGGCTTACAAACTCCTGTTCCTCTCCCCAAAACAGAGACCTTGTGAGGTTAGTGGGTCTGAGAGAACTATGACTAGCCTAAGGTCACCCAACAGGCTTCATGTGTAACGGCAGGGAAATAAACCCAGTTCACCAGATATGAGTCTGCGGAAGAGTGGGGAACCAAACCTAGTTCTCCAGATTAGAGTCCTCCACTCTTGACCACTACACCACACTGGGAGCATCTTCCTTACAAGTGTGGAGGGGTGGAGTCAACCATGCTCCAACTAATCCACATTAAGCAAGGTTCCTTGTAAGCTGTGCAATAACACTGCTGTGCAGGCACCATACAGATGAGGCGGCCACCAGCAGGGGGAGCTCTAAGAGGTGGCTCACTTCCTTACCGAAGTTCCCTACTGTGGTCAGAGGGACTACTGCCCTTAAGAGACTTTTCCACCCATGTACAGGGACCAAATTTGGAGATAAATTCAGAGGAAGGTTTCAAAAAAGCTGAGCCCAAAGGAAAGATGGTTATATTTTAATAAATAAATATACTTTACTCCATGGAGTGGTATGCCAAAGGTAGGATCCATCACATCATGCATTTCTGCCTCCCTAGTGATAGGCCAAAAGCCACTTAGACGCTAGGTGTCCCCTGCCCCCACATCCGAGTTGGAACAGCTGGGCTCCAATCCCCACTCCGCCATGGAAGCTCACAGGGTAACCTCAGGCCAATTACAATCTCTCAGCCTAAGCTATCTCGCAGGGCTGTCAGGGAGATAAGAAAGGGGGAGGAGAGAATGTGATAAGCTGCTTTTGGTTCCCGTGAGGAAGAAAAGCGTAGTAAAAATAAAGAAAAAAAATAAGTGCACGCAGCCAGTGGTGGGATTCAGCCGGTTCGCACCACTTCGTCAGAACTGGTTGTTAAAATGGTGCTTGTAAACCACCAGTTGTTAAATGATTTGAATCCCACCACCGGAACCGGTTGTTAAATGATTTGAATCCCACCACTGCATGCAGCCCATGCTCTTTAACAGGAATGCAAGAGCAGCAACAGCTTGAAGGAAGAATGGGCACAACTCCCCTTCAACAAGAGGAACATGGGGGCCTGCTGCACTTATTTCTTTGAGAGGGGGTGTCCACTTTACATTGTTTAGGGAAAAGTCAGTGTCATCTTCCCTTTGAATCATCAGAGGAGATCCCCTTGCAGGACAGGGAAGAACGAATGCTGCTTAATATCCACATGAAGCTACTAGAAGAGGTCTTCAGGACGTCTGGGCTGCAATGCCACCAACATGCAGATGACACCCAGCTCTACCTTCCTTTCCACCTAATTCCAGGGGTGTTGTTAATATTCTGACCCAGCGCTTGGAGTCAGCAATGGGCTGGATGAAGAAACTAAATCCTGAGAAGACAGAGATTCTCCAGGTTAATAGAAAAGCAGGCTGGAGAATTGATCACTCCTGCCTCGGATGGGGTTTTACACCCCCCTGAAAAGCTGTGTTTGCTGCTACTTGGCAAAGCAGTCACCTTAGAAAACCAGATGGCCGAGGTGGTCTGGAGTGCTTTTATCCAGCTTTGGCTGGTGCGTCAACCGCACCAGTTCCTAATTTAATCAGACCTAGTTAGTCACAGTGTTCCTTTACTTAGTTATATCTAGATTCAACTACTGGAATGCGCTCTACTTGGGGCTTCTCTTGAAGAGCATTCCAAAGCTGCAGCTAGACCACTGGGCAGCATCAGTTTCCAGAACTATACTCCCCAATACTGTAGCAATTACACTGGTTATTGATCTGCTCTCAAGACCAATTGAAGTGCTGGTTTTATTCTTTAAAGCTCTATGTGGCTTGGGACTTGAGTATCTGGAGGAGTGTCGCCTCCCACACTTTCCAGCTAGAGAATTAAAATCTCAGAGAAAAGCCTAGTCCGGCTGGCACACAAGACAGGACCTTTTTGGCAACAGCCCCAAGCTTATGGAACAAACTCTTTAGAGAATGTGCCTGGACGCTCCTTACTGCTGATCTTCAGAAGCAGTCAAAAGTTTTATTTAGGACTCTGATTGAATTTTTTCACTGGCAGGCCTAATAGGTTTCAAAAAGTTGATGTTCATGGAATTTTATAACTGATGTTTGTATTATGTGTGGGTTTTTTAAAATTATGCTTTATTTTATTTATTGTAAGCTGTCTTGAGTTCCACAAGGGAGAAAGGCGGCTAATATAAGTTTTAAGCAAATAAAAATGTGCTCCCGCCTATAAAAGTCCTACATGGAACAGCACCACATGGGAAAGCACCAGCTTCTGCAGGAACCCAATACCAGCAGACTGACACTGTTGCTTTGGCCCGGCACATAACAGGAAAATAAAAAAAACCCAACCTTCCCCAGCTTGACTTCTCAGCTGGAATTCCTTCCTACTTCGACTGCTTGGCCCAGGAGACTGCAGACAAGCATTCTTTTGAGTAAAGTTGCTCAACTGTCTCCTTTCAACATCAGGGTACTCATTACAGGACTGGGCAGCAGTCTCAACAAGTATGGCACAGGTTACAATAACACAACAGTTCTCTTGTGGGAATCCCTCTGGAGATTATAAGATGAGCGGTGTCTACGGTGTCCCTCCCCCATCCATGAACACAGTGGACCAACAAAGAGGATTATGGGTAGGCCAAGAGGACACCTTATTTACATTGCTGGGCAGTGCTGAAATTAAGGAGAGACAGTTATGAACTGTCCCCCTTACAAGGTTTGAGGCACACATTCCAGTGAAGCGAGCATTACAAAGCTACCTGTAGATAGTACAACAGACAACCCAGCGTGAAACCAACACAGCTTGTTTTCCGAGCACATTCCCCACAGAATCAGGGTACTCAGATCTTGATCCTGCCCCAGAGGGCAACGAAGTTCTGTACGATCTCCTAATAAGACACAGAACTGATAAAAACCCTCCACCTTTTCAAACTTCAGGAGGTAAAGCACACCTTACAGACACGTATCGGAAAACATTCAAATTTCTGAAATAGTGGCCAGCAAGGGAAACCTGACCGACAGCAAATCTGCTGCCCCAAACCCCAATAAGTGCCTCAGATAAAACTCTCCCTTTGGCAAAGGTTCTTCTCATTCTGAAGGGAGGATTTTAACTGGATGAGCCAAGAACTGGAAATCAGGTGCTTTGGGGGCAGATAACACCTTGAAGAGGGCAGGGCTAGGGCTGAGAGGGAGACTCTGTGCCAACTAATTCATTTCATGCTAGGCAAAAATCTGCACACATTAACTCCCTGGTTCAAGAGTTCAGGTCTGAGAATTTAAATGGGGAGAGAACACCAAAGGAGGCAGTTAATTGCTTGTGGGGCCACAGTGTGAGCTGAGAAGCCGCCTGGGGCATCACCCCCACCCTGACAGAGCTGATCCTCTGCCACATGAAGGAGTGGGGCACGCGTGGGCACTAAAGAAACGGCCCAAGAGGTTCTAATGTCTGAGGCCATAAATCCATCTGGCCCCATAGCAAGGCCATAAACTGAGAAGTGCACCCCAAAGGGCTCTGCCATCCCTCCAGCCTCTACCCATTCTTTTTGGAACTTCTCACTGGGAGAGGAGAGCAAAAGCAGAGCTTTTGCAGGCTGCGAGCCAAATCTCCACGCCCCTTTCCAACCAGGCAGCAAGCTGGGCTTTCGAGACAAAGCTTCTCTCCATGGGTGGATTCTGCTCGCACTCCTCAGCTAGGGAACAGCAGGCACAAAGCTGCCAGGGTTACAAGTAGACAGCTTCAAGAGCCTTTCACATGGGGAGAGGTTACACTCTTCCTGACACCCCGGTCCATTTAAGCGCCCTTCTGCCCAGGCAGCACAACAATTCCTGTCTCATGGGTGTGTGTGGCTTAGTGGGGAGACACAGCGGTTTGGTTGTTTTTTTGTCTCCCTCTTGTGCATTTCACAGCATCACAAAAAGCAAGGAAGTTCCAGGAGTGTGCAAAGGAAAAGCCACCGCGAACAGGAATCAAGGGGGCAGCATATTTATAATGCAGCAGACCAGTTAAAGCTGGGTTCCCACGGTCACTGAAGCGACCACCAGCCTTGGTTGGGCAAAAATGCGCTGAGAAGCACCCTCAGTTTGGGACAAGGGAGGCAGAGCTCAAAACGGGTTGTCGCTGCAGTTCGTGAGCGGGGCAAAGACTGGGCGGGGCCCGTGGATTCCAGAGAACTTTTTTGCAACAACCTCCCTCTGGGACGCAATTGCAAAAGCGTTCCCCTGAGTTCATGACGCTCGCAGGATGCCCTGGCAGTAAGGGGGAAGATGACCCACGCCTAAGAAAGAATCTGAGAACTAGATGCAAGCGACCATTAGCGAGGCACTGCAGAAGAGCACCCCAAACGCCCCATCTCCCCCCCCCCCGCGGCAACGCAATGTTACTTCTCCTAGAAATGAATTTACAGCCCTCTCCCAACTCCACCAATACGCTACAGTTTCAGCACTAGTTCTCAGCGAGATGATCCACCCGAGATCAATGCAGAGCGCGGCTCTCCGAGACCTCAAAAGTATTCCCTGCACGAAGAAAGCTAAGCTCTACGCGCGGGGCGCACGTCGCGCGGAGAAGCCCCGCCGCCGCGTCCTACCTGTTCAGAAAAGCGTTGCCGAAGGCGTTGAGCTTGCGGAAGGGTCGCCGCGGGTCGACGACGAGCGCGTTGCCCGGGATGACACCCTCGGTCTCCCCTCCCATGACGGCGATGAAGGAGTCGGTGGTCGGCTCGGGCCCGATGCGCATGCCGGGGAAATCCTGCTCCAGCAGGTGCCGGATGAAGGTGGTCTTGCCGGTGCTGTACTGGCCCACCAGCAGCACCATGGGCTTGTTTTCCCAGTCGGCGGGCTCCAGCGCCGGCGAGTGGAAGTCGTGGAAGCGGTAGTACTCCTCCAGCGGCAGCAGCTTGCCCGAGTACAGCTGCTTCAGCCCTTCCGAGACGGTGCGGAACAACTCGGGCTCCTTGCGCCGGCGGGCGTCGCGGCTCACCCAACTGAACATGCTGGCGCCCAGGCCCACTGCCCGCGAGCGCCGGGGGTGGGGAAAAAGGGAGCGTTATAGGCGGGGAGCGGCCCCGGGTTCAACAGCGCTACAAGCGGGGAATCGCACAAGGACAAAGGCACGCCCGCGCCGGCCACAGCGCAATGCACCGCAGACGCCACGCGCCCGCCTCGGACTCTTTATAAAATCTCCGCCGGTCGACATCGCCCCCTCGCTGCTGATTGGCCTCCGCTCTGCCGAACCCGCCCCCTATCGGTCGCCTCTCCCCGCCCCCTACTCTTTTCCCGGCAGCCATGACAGTTAGCGAGGCACTAGAGCGCAGTGATCACGTCACGCGTCTTGCCAATCAACGGGGCTGTGCAAAATAGGCGCGATCTTGAATAAGACCATGAAACTTTCGTTCATTGTCTGCATTCTGTTCGAATGGGACCGTGTGGGGTTAAGCCCCAAACTGCTCTGTAACACTGAAATGCTTAATTTTCTAGCCCTGGACGTTATTTTGAGGCGTTATCTCAGCCTTGAAAACTAATAAGGGCATGTTTATTTTTTAGATAATGATTCCCCAGCCCAATGGGGTCTCAGTAGCTTACTGTTTTGTTTCCCTTGCTCCATTTCACTACTATGTGGAATAGGTTAGGATGAATGTGATTGGCTCAACGTCAACCAGCAAGCTTATGTAGCAGCTGTGGGATCGGAATCCGAGACTCCCAGATCGTAGTTCAGAACTCTACCCACTTTGTCATGATGGGTCTCTGAACATAGGTCCGATGTTTTCCCTTCTCTCAGCCAGACTACTGGGGAGCCACAGCCTAGTTTCTGTAGATATATATCTTCCAAGTTGGTATGGGGTTCTTGCCAGCATTTGGCAAAAGAAGTGACCCCTCGCCCACCTGTCCTATAGGAGACACCTCGCCAATGCCTTGCCCACATTGGATGTTTCCGATTTCATGCACATTAAACTTGTAGAGCGCCAGCATGGTGCAGTGAACTGGCTGGGTCTCTGAAACCCACCTTGGAATCCCCACTTTGCCCTCAAAACTCACTGGTTGAGCCTGGGCCAGTCACATTATCTCGGCTTATCCCACTTCACAGGGTTTTAGTGAGGATAAGAGGAGGAGGGAAAGAATGCTATTGCAGGCCCCTTTGGGTACTCATTATGGGAGTTACCAAAACAAAGAAATAAATTTGCCCTTAGTATTGCCCAAGGTTGCCTTCCAGAAGATGATGATGTCAGGCATTTGCTGGATCATCAAGATCAGCAAGTGGAAGACACTGCCCAAAAGTGTTACCAACCATTCTTTGCACAGAACATCCAAAAGGCAGCTGTACATTTTCCCTTTTCTGGGATTAAGGGATTCACCAAATTGTACTGCTGAAGGCTTTCATGGCTGGAATTAATTGGTTGTTGTAGGTTTTCCGGGCTGTCTGGCCATGGTTCAAGATGCCAGCCATAGATACAGGGGAAACATTAGGAGCAGAAACCACCAGACTATGGCCACACAGCCCAGAAAACCCACAACAGTCAGCAGATTCCCCAAATTCTTAGAGGCAGCATTGCAAACAACTGTGTTCAGTACTTCTTCCAGACTTCCTTCTAAGTCTGATGAAGTTAGTGTCTCCAAAATTATTAACACCCTGCCCTGAAAATATTTCATAGTATCTTACACCTTTAGTTCTAGCTTCCCAACACTTTTCACTAAAAGGACTTTGCCCCAAAGAGCTGGCGTGGTGTTGTGGTTAAAATGTCCGACTAGGACCTGGGATGACTGGGTTCAAATTCCTGCTCTACCACGGATGACCTGGAGCCCCTCCTAATCACTCAGCCTAACCTACTTCACAAGGTTGTTGTAAGGATAGGATGGAGGAAGGGAAAAAGATGCAAAAAGCCACTTGGGCTCCCAATCAGGGAGAAAAGCAAGATATTATTGTTGTCATTCTTATTGTTGTTAATAATAATAATAATACCACCAACCCCCACCTCCATGGCTCTATTTCTGTTCCCAACCCCACTAAAACCTTCTTGCAGAACACTCTCTTGGCACGACACCGCTGCTGCCACCCTGTCCAAATTGACTACACCTCTGGCTTCTGAACTGAACGGGCCTTATTAAGGACAAGTCCAGGACAACAAGACTTCAGAATCCTGGGCTGGCTGGGGTTCTGATTTCAGTTGGGGTCCTGGAATTTGGTAATGCCAAGTTGGACCAGGAATGTCGGTACCCAAGAGTGACGGATTCAGATCTCATTCTACCGCTTCGTCTGGGTGCACTATAGTAATAATAAAGAGCAGCCTGCCTCTATATGCGTGGGTTCCAAGCTCCATTCAACCCTGGGCATGCTGATGAAGAACTGGAAAAAAGTCACATTCTCCTGCCCCCAACTTATAACTCCTTTTAACAACTGGTGTGTGATTGCCTCACCTGAGCTCCCCTCATCCATTTCGGCTTCCTTGTGCCTCCTGGCCCCTTCCTCTGGGTGTCACACCCACCCTGGCCTTGGCAGTTTAACAGTTTGGTGGCACCAGCTGGGCGGAACCCCCTCTTTGTGAACTGGGCTCCTGCATCGCAAGTGATGTCAGCAGGTTCTGGAATGGTTTGGCCACAGCTGGGGAGAGCCCCCCTCTGCAGAAAAACCACCCAGCCTTGGATGGATCAGAGCAGAGGTACTTTTCACACAGCACTCTTGTCTCCTGAACACTTATTGTCTTACATGTTCTAGACCATGGAGGGATGCTTCCTCCGGTTTCATTTGTAAAGACTGCGGCTCTTAGCCATCAATAGACCCGTCCTCCATAAATTCGGACAAGAGGTTTTCCTTTTTTGATTTTAAGAAGGACCGTGAATAGTGATTTCAGAAAATGAGCCCACCTGCACGATACCCACCAAGTGTTTTTGTTTGTGTATATAGCTCCATTCATCCAATGATGCTCTAGGAAAAAGACAGGTTCCCTGCCTCAAAGAGCTTACAGTCTCAACTGTATAGACAGCAGAGATAGGGGATGTAAGTGAGGGGAAGCTGTGAGCAGGCCTGGGGCAGTGGCTGCATTTAGTCTGCCCTTTTGGCTGTGAATGCCCGTCAGAGTTGGAAAGTTACCTTCAACCAGCTTGTTGGGGTTGTTATTTATTTATTGCCCTGCTATATAAGCTTAAAATTGAGATGGTTTAGAAGTGTCACCTCTTGATGCTGTATTTTTTGACATGATATAAACTGTTTTAAAATGTTTTTATTGTTTTAAAATTGTTGTACACTGCCCCGAACTCAAAAGTAGAGGAGTGGGATATTAAAACAAATTAATGATAACAATAACAATAATGTATGCAGGAATTACAACATTAGGACAACTAAAAACTGGTGGGAACATTGTCCAGAGAAAGTCATGGAAAATGAGCAGGTAAAGATCTTGTGGGACTTCCGAATCCCAACAGATAAAGTGTTGGCACATAATTCCCCAGATATCACAGTGATCGAGGACAAGAAAGTGACCATCATCATCATAGCAGTACCTGTTGACAGCAGGGTCATTGAAAAAGAACATGAGAAGGCCACTAAATGCCACGATTTGAAAATCAACTTACAGCAACCATGGCACAAACCAGCTGAGGTCGTCCCAGTGGTAATCAGCACCCTGGACGCCATTCCGAAAACATTAGGGCAGCACTTGAAACATCTTCAAATTGACAAAATCAACATCTGTCAGATTCAGAAGGCAGCCCTGCTGGGATCTGCACAAATACTATGTCGATACAGTACAACTTCCTAGGCCTCTGGGTGAGGCTCGAATTGTAATGAAAGGCCAACAAGCAGCTAAAGGATTGGCAGCTGTGATATCAAACATAACAATAATTACAGCTTCCTAGGCCTCTGGGTAAGGCTAGAATTGTAACGAAAGGACAACAACCAGCTAAATAATTGGCAGCTGTGATATCAAACAAAACAATAATTAATTTTGAATTCAAATGGAAAAGTGTTGGCGCATAATGCAAGGGGCATCATAGTGGTCAAAGACAAGAAAGTGACCATCATCGACATAGCAATACCTGGTGATGGCTGGGTAAATGAAAAAGAACGTGAGAAGGTCACTCAATACCATGATTTGAAAACTGAGATTCAGAAACTATGGCACAAAGCAGCTGAGGTTTTCTCAGTGGTAATCGGCACGCTGGGCGCCATTCCAAAAATAATAGGGTCGCACTTAAAACATCTTCAGATCGACAAAAATCAACATCTGTTAGACTCAAAAGGCAACGCTGCTGGCATCTGGACTGGTACTACGCCAATACATTACAATGCCCGAGGCTTCTGGGTGAAACTCAAAATGTAATGAAAGGCCAACAACCAGCTAAAGAACCGGCAGCTGTGACTGTGAGAGTAAACAAAACTTAATCATCATCATCATAAACACAATGTAGCCCATAGGCACCCATGGAAGTGAAAAACCAAGTTGTCCCTCCCACCAAGGGCAGACATGTCCGTAAGTCTCAGAGCTCATCAGGATGCCGACGACTATGGGAGCAGCAATAAATACAACAGCACTATATGTGCCTAATATTCTCAAGGACAAAGCTCTTAGCTGTAAAAGTTCTCAGCTGTTAAAGTATCAGCATTCGCATGCAGTACTTCCAGTTTACCGAGACAATGTCCTCTTAAGCAGTAATGGTAACGGTACCTTCTGTCCTTAATGTAAACAGGGACAAAGCTCTTAGTTCTTAAAGTGTCTGCATTAGCGCGCTGTACTTCTGGTTTGACGAGACAACGTCCTCTTATGTTGAATCAGTCAACGGAGTATCTGAGAATCAAGCGAACCCACCTGTGCAGAATGAACGGAATGCGCTATCTTGGCCGTTTTCGAATAGTCATCTTCAGATCAAATTCTCATCATATCAGCCATAATTGGGGTAAATACTTCTTCGGTGAAACCTTCACATCCATGCACATCCCCATCTAGCTTTCTATGCTGTGTGAATTCTCACATAGCTTTTAAAGACCTTGCACTCATTCCTATCAGCTGTATGTGCTCAAACTGATTCAAAGATAACTCCTTCTCCAGCCCCCCCCCCCGTGCCCCCCTGTGTGCTCAGGGGCGGGGCTCTAGGCATGCCCCCCCGAGCCCCCCCCCGGGCTCCCTGCAGCCCTGCTTTTCTCCCCAGGCTCTGGGGAGAGAAGCCGTGCTGCAGGGAGCCTGGAAGAGGGGAGAGACTGGGGCATCAGGAGGGGAGCATGGTATTCAGGCTCCCTCCATACCCACATCCACCACAACATGGATGGAACGAAGGGAGCCTGAAGACAAAGTCCTGCTGCTTCGTTGTCTTCCTGGAAGGCACCTGGTCATGTGGGGGGTCGATTTTGCACTCCCACGTGACCAGACTAGTTGCTCTGGGGACATGGATTACCCCCTGTCCCTAGGCAGTTACACCTCTGCCAGGAGTGCCTTGCTGGGTGCAGCTATATCCATGGAAGCCCACTAGCTCCAGCAACAACTTTGGGTTCTTCTTGAGGAGGAAGGTGAGATATGAATACAGTAAATGAATTATGTAAATAAATGTGTGCCTACTCTGGGAAGCAGGGGGCTGCTTACCCGGGGGAAAGACATGGGAAGTATCACTGAGGGGACAGGAGATTGCAGGGTCAACAGCTGATGGGGAGACAATGCAGTGGGCAAACTTAGTGTCTTTGGTGGGGGGAGGGGAGGGCACTCGTAAGGGAGGCTGGCAATGGAGTCAGATCCTGGATGCTGTAGCAGGTGACTTGGAGTTCTTGCTGGGGCTCTGGGGTGGCAACCGAACGGTGACCTACTTTGGGAGAAGGATGCTGTCTCCTGGGGCACAAAGGGGTTTGGCTGCAACTGTGGCAGCAGCTGCCAGGTACCTGGAGGGGTTGTTGGATGTCACAAGGGATATCAAGGATAACCAGATGTGCATTGAGATGGGATTTGCTAAAACAAATGGCAAGACTGCCCACTGGGAACAGGGCAGGCTGCTGGAATGCACACTGGATATACTGGGAACCAAGAATGCCAACTGACTTGCATAGTCTCCATTGGGTAACTACTGCACACAAAAGTTGCAATGGATGCAGAGTTTAGAATGATGCTGTCTGAGCACAGACAGATTGCTTTGGGACTGGGATGAGAGCGCCCAGAGTGGAAAGTGACAGTGCCTAGAAAATGTCTGTTTCATTGAGGAAGCTATTGGGGGATCTGTTGGCAATGCTGAATGTGACCACATCTAAGCCCACCTTAACGGTCCCCTCTCCTGAGCCATTACTGGTGGGGGTGGCCTGTGATACCCTTGGCAACATCAGTTGGCTGCCAGGAGGACCCCCTACAGGTGAATGGTGAAGCCCCCAGGCCAGGTGACTCTTTAGGGCTGGGGTCCCCAACCCTTTTTGAGCCTGCAGCAGTGGCGGAGCACCAAGGGAACGGGGGGTGCATCGTGCACTGGGCGCACGCCTGGGGCGGAAAAGTGATAACTCTCCATTTTTGATCAGGGCTCAGACAAGTGAATGTCCATTGCTCAGCATTTCTGTGGGTAGATTATTCTGGGGTGTTCAGTGTACGCTTGGGAATCAAGCCTATTTGGAAACCACACTTGGAGATCTATATTGCCAACTTTTGAATCTTTATTCTGACAGGAGAATTGGCTTGTGGGAGACCGTCTGGATTGCTGCAAGAAGCTTAGTTTGCACACCTTTGCTCATGAGTCAGGGCTGAGATTTGGTTTTGGCAATAGATTTGTGGGCTAAGTCCTGGCGAATCTCAACTCAAGACTGGCCTGCAGATGAAGCAGCATGAGGTGCTAATAAGGCGCTGTTCCCCACGGTGGAGGCCCAGTCTCTCAATACAGTGGGGAACATTAGCTTAGAGCAGACTGCTTATTAATGTTGCGAGAAGCTGGGTAAGGAACCTTTAGTGCCAGAATATACGAAGATCAGCTCTCAGAAGAAAATCCACAGAGAGGAGTATGATGGAAATTTGACGGTGTTTATTGTAGTGATGAGGAGCCGCATGGCGTAGTGGTTAAGTGCTTGCACTGCCACTCACACGGTCAGGAGTTCGAGCCCCCTGTGGGTCAGATACCCTGGCAGCTGGCTCATGGTCAACTCAGTTATCCACCCATTTCTTGGTTGATAAATGAGTACCTAGCTCTTAGCTAGGGGGTAAAGAATAGCCGGGGAAAGCAATGGCAAACTACTCCACAAAAACAGCTTGCCTATAAAATCGCGGCTCACAGTGGTACTCCAGGGTTGGACACAACCGAAGGGGAAACTTTACCTAGTGTAGTTCACAAGCATTTGATTCAATTCAGCAAACATGCACAAACAGAGTTCCTAAGATATAGATAGGTTGGAAAATAGATTTGGAATAGAAAAAGGGCATGGGGTATATGGGTAATACAACTTGATCATGGAGAAGATCCAGGGATCGGAGCCAAATGGCCAGTGTCTAGTTCCGGGGGCGGGGGGTGTTGCATGCATGGCCACAGCAACAAAGACGGAAAGGCATCAATGGCGCTGGACAAATGGCCCTTTTGAGGGGTAGGATATTTATAGGGTGAAGAACCACCTCGGGGGAGTGTTAGGACAACTTCTGGGAGGTGTCAGAATGGATTGTTTTGAGAAACAATCGAGTGTATTTTAGGTGGTCAGAAGAAGTTAGTTACAGAAGGGAGTATCTGGGTTAAGATAATCAGGGGAGGCAATGACATCAGGAGTCTTCTTGTGGCTGAAAATGAGTATTCATTCGGCAGGGCAACTGTATCATGTTAAGAACACGTTCTTCTTTGGCTGTGGAGTTGAAAAAATATGCAGATATGGCAAACAAGCTGAGGTCATGAGAACAGAAAAACAATTCTTCAAAGTTTCTTGTAGGTAGAGCTGGCTATTGCCAGAGAATGGGCTCCCCAACTCTGCAACCCTTTAGGTTGGCATGTGGGCAGGGGTACTGAGGGTGGCTGGAGATCTCTTAGAATTACAATTGATCTGTATGTTGGAAGGGAAGGATTTTGCACTGGGCACTGGATGGTTGTGCCCTCTGCTAAATTAGCAACTCAGAGTCTATGAGGCTGAGATGCCCAGATTCTGAATATATATACCAACATTCCAGAGAATTCAGACCACAAAGTTCACCTCCCCTGGAGAAAATAGCTGCTTTGAAAGGTGTCTTGTATGGTATTATACCTCGCTAAAGTCCCTCTTTTCCCTAAACCCTGCCCTCCCCGGACGCCCCCCCACAAATCTCCAGAAAGGTCCCAATCCACAGATGGCAGCTCTAGGGCTGTACCACTTCTGATTGCAAGGCCAGGATTCCATTTTTTCAAGTCCTCCTACATTAATATTTCCCTCCAAGTAGAGAATTAGTCCAACACAGAAAAGGATAGGATAGCACACATTTCTCCCTGTTGTGCCAGGCTTTTCTATTTGCAGGGAAACATTTGTATAGGGGATCATTAAGGATGCAATACTCTTTCCCTATGGCCTGACGTGGTGCAGTCCATTCAACCATCTCAACAGTCTACTCCTTCAACAGCTAAGTGTCTGCCCCCCTTTATCAGAGGCGACTCTTCCCACTGTTGAAAGTTGTTGGCAGGGCCCAAATCTTACTCATCTCAGGAGAATTTGGTGCTAACTGGCTGAGCAAAGTGGGGGTTTAACTCATTTGGCACCTTGCTTGCTTGTAAATACCAGTGCACACTGAGAAATTAGAATAGAATCTGAGGCACACGTTCAGGACGCTGTTCTGTGGGCCAAAAAGACATGATTCCAGGAGTTACATGAAAAAGATTGCAAATGTCACCCCACCCTTTACAAAACTGCTGTGAACAACCTGTTTTGTTTTGGGATTCTGGTGTAAAGGAGGCAAATTTAACCACCCTCCATGCATGCAACATGGGAGGAGCACATGGAGAATAGAAGAAGTCTTTTGGCACTCTTGAAAAATTAAAAGAAAGGCTCAGGGATGGGAGTGTTGCATTTATAACAATAGTGATGTCTTTGCTGTTTGGAAATGCAAATTCACTTGCAGTGGTTTTTTTGGGGGGAGGGCGGGAGGCTGAGTGGTCAGGGCTATGTTGATCTACCAGCCTCCTTTTCGCTGCTGCGCCCAAGCCCCGTCTCTCTCTTCTCAGCCGTAGCCCGCCCAACTTTCACTTAGCTGCCCTCTCCTGTTCGGTCCTCCTCTTTCCAAAAGCCACAAAGGAGGGATTCCAGAGTGGTGCGTCAGGTTTAAAGGGCTTTCTTTAAAAAT
This sequence comes from Sphaerodactylus townsendi, assembly GCF_021028975.2. Taxonomy (NCBI): domain Eukaryota; kingdom Metazoa; phylum Chordata; class Lepidosauria; order Squamata; family Sphaerodactylidae; genus Sphaerodactylus; species Sphaerodactylus townsendi. The sequence continues at coordinate 24,625,078 of NC_059425.1, read as the reverse complement.
GCCTCTAAAAAATCAGAGCCAAGGAGGAACCCCCCCCCCCACCACGAAGAACAGAATGAGCTTATCCACCCAAATAAGGGAGAGCACCATCCTTCTCAAGCCCTCTCCCAGAAGCCTCTCTGGGTTTAATATTTTCCACTGCAAAAATGTCCTGTGCTCAAGGAAAGGGTGGAGAACACAAAATCACTTAAGGAGATGAAAAAGCAATGTGTACTATGAAGGGGAAAGGACACACACGCACACTCCACACTCACGTACACATAGGAGGTCAGAGCTTGATTCGGGTTGTCAACTCAGTCTCTCCGCACAATTCCTGTGGGATTGAAAAGGCTCTGCTGGTTCTCAGGACCTTTTTCTGTGCTGGAGCGGCAGACGCTGTGGTATAGTGGTTACAGTGTCAGACTATGATCTGCGAACTTAGGTGTGTGGTGTGCATGGAGATTTGGTGTAAAGATAAAATGGAGGCAGAAATATGCTGGGGGTGAGGCACAAATAAATTTCTGCTCATCAAAACTGCAGTCATATTTCCATCCCCTTGTGTGTTCTTGGTGTGCATGCTTATCTGATATTCCAAAGGCTCTTCCCCAGACCTGGCAGAGTTAAATCACACGGATGTACAAACAAAGTGTGTGTGTGTGTGTGTGTGTGTGTGTGTGTGTGTCCCTCCCTTGCTTTTCACCATTTGCAGAATGATCAGGAGTTTCTCTTTTAACTATGGGCCATGACACTCTGTAACCCTGTTTCTCTGAAGCCCTGGTTTGCAAAGTCTGCCAAGAATCTTCCTGGAAAGAGGGAAAAGACCAAACCCCTGTCCAAACCTCTCTGCCACAGAGAGAAACACATCTCACTGTGAAGTGCCTCTGACAGCAGTAGACATGGGTGAAAGGTCAGGAGCAAAAAACTACCCGACCGTGGCCACACATCGTCAAGGTGATCCTGTCATAATAAAAATGTGATCCTTTGACATACTGAGTCTCAGGTCTGTACCCCAGACCCAACTGTGCCAGCTCCAATCCTACCAGGACCTGCTTGATGTCTGAGCCTGATATGAGGGCATTGTTAGGTCTCGCAACCTTAAGCCAGTAAACAGGCTCTGAAGTATTGATCAGTAGCGTTTATTGAAAAGGCATCGAAGCGCCATACTTGGAAAAGCCAGTTCTGACGAAGATGGCATTCACAGTCCCCTTTATCCCCCACTGAAAGACACCCTCCTGTTTCCTCAAGAGGTTGTGAAAAACAGTCTTTGGTGCTGAGGCGCCCCAAGGTCAGTGGCAGATAGCAAGAGAAACTTGCCACCTGCCCTACGAGATAATGGATGTAATACAGTTCTTGTGGGACAGAGGTACCGAGGAAAGCCTAGTTGTCTACAAAGCATGCGAGGCCATAAAGCAGAGATCAAGGAAAGAATGCACAGATAGCAGTGGATACATATAGCAGGCTGGTTACACATATCTTTCTAGAATAGAATAGAATAGAATAGAATCTTTATTGGCCAAGTGTGATTGGACACACAAGGAATTTGTCTCCGGTGCATATGCTCTCAGTGTACATAAAAGAAAAATACATTTGTCAAGAATCATAAGGTACAGCACTTAATGATTGTCATATAGGTCTAGTAAGCAATCAGGAAACAATCAATAGTAATAAAAACATAAAATGTAAAATCATAAAATAAAATAAAATAAAATGTCAGCACAGGCTATAGTCATACAGTCATAAGTGGGAGGAGATGGGTAATAGGAATGATGAAAAAAGTAGTGCAGTAATTATATAATAAGTATATAATAAATAGTTTAACATTATCGAGGGAATTATTTGTTTAACAGAGTGATGGCATTCGGGAAAACGCTGTTCTGAAGTCTAGTTGTCTTGATGTGCAATGCTCTTGTAGCTTATCGCTTTAGAGGGTAAGAGTTGAAACAGTTTATGTCCAGGATGCGAGGGGTCATTAAATATTTTCACAGCCCTTTTTTTGACCCGTGCAGTATACAGGTCCTCAATGGAATTAATTCTAGCAGCATTAATTGGTTATTCTAAGCAGTTACATTGACTTGGGAATGTATCTCAATCAACTAGATAGCACCCCCTTGATAGGCACCCTCAGAGAGCAAGGGGCAGCTCCTGGCCTGGCCCTCAGCCCCACAAGGGAGAGTCACAATGTTCTCCCCACAAACCCCTCCGCTGATCATGGTAATGTGTGCCAAGTTTTCAAAAAGGGCAGAGTCACAACTGAGCGGTCTGTTAGCAGGCAAGTAACCCCATTGCTTTCATAAAATCAGCTTATCAAATAGCAGCTCTTGCTTCACAGCCTGTGGGTTTCCACAAAACCTTCCCGCCAAAAAGCCAGGAGAGAGACAGGGATGGTGGGCTTGTTCCGTCTCTTTAAGAAAACTGACCTTCCCGCCAGCATAATCCCCTCCAACACATCGTGGAGTTTGATCATGATATTTAAGCTCTCAGTTGGGAGCCTGCAGTTGCTGGTACAATAAACATTGCTTCATTGGTTCTTCTGTTTCTCTAGGCTGGTCCTTCCAGTAAGTGGCTGCCAGTAACCTGCAGTTCTGGGCCTCAACTTCCCACCTGCACAGCAACTAGATCATGACGATACACAGAGCCCTTCAGGGTGAATGCAAAGAATTAGGAAAATGCCTCACTCCTGGAAAAAGAGTAACCGGCACACACACACACACAAATCTGGCTGACTTTCCTCATATCTTTATCCCTTAACCACGAAATAGCACAGACGTGCCCTGTCAAAAGTGAGTCAAAGGGCATTTTATTAGGAAATCAAGGCACCGGAAGTCAAAAGAAGCAGGAGTCTTGCGTCATCTTAAAGAATACCTAGCTTTGGGGGATTGGAGCTAGGGTTGCCAGCTCTGGATTCGGAAATACCGGGAGATTTTGGAGGTGAAACCTGGAAATGGTGGGCAGGGGCCTCAGCATGGTAAAATGCCACAGAATTCACTCTCCAAAGGAGCCATTCTCTCCAACCAGCCAATCCCTGTAGTCTGGGAATCAGTTGTAAAAGAAGGAGGTCTCCAGGCCCCACCTGGAGGTTGGCAACTCTGAAGCCCACTTCTTCAGAAGCATGAATGACTGAGTCGGAGTCCTCACTATGCAGTGGTGGACTAGTAGAAAACCTGTGTTGCTGCTGGGAATCTTTCCTGTTGGCTGAAGCTCTTGCTGAAGGACTTTAAAAGACTCTGAATTCAGCACCACGTTGTCCTCTGGAAAGAAAGGGCAGCAGCCAGCCAAAAGGAACCAGGTCTCCTAAGGGAACTTTCCAGAGCTGGGGAGAGAACCTAAGAATCCAGCCCACTGGCCCATGTTTCCTCTTTCTATTATCATTTATTGTCCTTTCAACCCCCACCAGAACTGAGAATTAGCCCACCCTCTTTGGCATCTCTCTCTCTCTCTCTCTCTCTCTCACACACACACACACACACACACACACACACACACACAGAGAGAGAGAGAGAGAGAGAGAGAGAGAGAGAGAGAGAGAGAGACAAAGGCCTAGAAGCAGGACATTTGTCTGAACCACTGCCATGGATGAAACTGACATTTCTTACTGATATTGTCTCTGTTGGATTAAGCAACCTCACAGGGTTGTTGTGAGGATAAAATGGAGGACAGAATGACGTGAAGCCTGTTGAGAACGGCAGGGTACAAATGAAATAGATAGAGTGCGAAAAGAAGAGGAAAGGCCAAGTTAGGATGGTGAGGTCAGCCCCTTCTTTCCTGTTAAGTGTCATTTCTCATCTGCCTCCAGATTGCTATTCTTTGGGCAATATCCTGCTTCTTCTCAGAAGTTGCACAACTCACAACTCTCTCAGCTAGCGATATAGCTAGGAACTTATCTCTATTCTTCATCATCAAATAAGTTAATTCCTGAATAAAGCTTTCTCAATTGGTTTGTGCAGCTCTGTTGCAAAATCACTCAGCCGGCAGGCTCTCTCAAGGCCTGAGGATAGCATTGAATGAGATACCATGGGCTGGAGCCATTGTCTCTGCAGAACTGCCTCTCCAAATGCATTCACTCAAGAGTGTTGTGCTTAGCTAATAACAACTTATTGGTGATCCCTGGCCTGAAAACTACCTGGCTGCCCTCAACCATGGCTAAGGTCCCTTCCGCACACGCAAAATAATGTGTTTTCAAACCACTTTCACAACTGTTTGCAAGTGGATTTTGCTATTCCGCACAGCTTCAAACAGCACTGAAAGCAGTTTGAAAGTGCATTATTTTGCATGTGCGGAATGAGCCTAAGACTTCCTCAGCCACAGGCCCAGCCTGGTGGAACACTCTGCCTGACGAGACTTGGGGTCCCCCCACAACTTGGCAGAGTTTTCAGGGCCTGTAAGACAGAGCTGTTCCACCAGGCCTATTGCTGAGGTAGCAACAGTATCCTACCTAGTGGTCCTGTCTTTTACCCATCTTTTACTTAATTTTGTTTTATTCCCTTATCAGCATGAATTATGAGTGTGGGATAATTTATCTGTTTTAAACCCTGTTGTGTTAACACCGTCTTGGATGAGTTTGTTATAGATTGTTACAGGCTGCATCGTTGTTACTGTTTATTGATGTTGTTATTATTTAATGCTGGAAGCCGCCCTGAGCCCACAAGGGGAAGGGTAGCCTGTAAGTCGAATAAAGTAAAAAATAAAAATGCCACCGCTGCAGCCATTTTCTTACCAGCTACTCAGTACCTTCTTATACTATCTTATTTTCACCCTTTCCAAGGTCTGTCCAAAACTGAACACTTTTACAATGTTGCAGATTCCCAGGCAGCGCGGAAGCGTTGCCGTTATGAGCTCATCCCCCAATGCAAGTGGATGATTACTTGCACACATGTTGGGCCCAGATGTAACCCAAGAGTTATTTGATATGTTACTTTTCATTGCATTGATTCATCTGGCAGCCACTTCCCAGGTCCGTAGTGGCGAACCTATGGCACTCCAGATGTTCATGGACTACAATTCCCATGCTGGCAAGGGCTGATGGGAATTGTAGTCCATGAACATAGGTTCGCCACCACTTCCCTAGGTTCTTCTGCTTTGGTTGAGCAGATGGAGGGGCAGGCTGTCAAATGTCTTTGGTTTTTGTTCATCTGCCCTCAGTCAGCTTGGTCGAATTCCAGGCTCCTACTAACTCATGGGGCTGGAATTATTCCTGTGGTTTTAAAACAGACTCTCACCAAAGTGATCACCCTGCGCAGGGACGGCATCACTCCCAAACTGTGGAGACGTCACGTGAGCCAGGGCTGCTGCATGTTTAAAAAAATCCCTGCCCATAGCAAACTAGCATGTCAGACATGAGGGGGGATTTCTTGTCTAGCAAGAGGTCTGTTGAGGAAGGACAATGTGCCGTGGTTGGGATAAGGGTGTGCAGTTGCTATCTGTCCAGTGGGTCCTGATGATCTCCTAGAATAACAACCGATCTTCAGATGACAGACATCAATTCCCCTGCAGACAATGGGTGCTTTCAACGATAAACTTTACAATCTTATATCCTGTTTAGGTCCCTCCACTCACCAGGTTGCAGCCTACAATTTCTTACTCTGGAGTTGGCAGCCCAAGGGGGCACTGGCTGCTGCGCAGGGCAGTTCCATGGGGCCCAGCCAAGCTGTATCCTATTCCAGAGATTAGCTCTAGAACATGTGAAAAGGAACCAGACACATGCAGAGTCCTTTTATCTCTTTATCGTCATTGAAAAGGGTGTGTGGAACAGCTTCCACCCAGGATTTTTAGCGTGGACAAATGGGATCCACCCACTCACCCACCCAATTTTGGAGCAGCTTCCGCTTCACATTCTGTTGTGTTCATTCTCGGACTATAATGTGACGTGGCTGCAGCAGAAGCGTCCATGTAGGGATGGACAACTTGCTGCCAAACCAGGGGATGGGTTGGGCTAAAGCACACTGTCGTAATGGTGGAGTTGAGCTCTGCACACTCTCTTGCGCCTTGCAGCACTTCAATGGGATTTTTTTTTCAGTTCACACCAGAGTCACGGTTCACTTGAGCAACAGGTCCGCAGGGTCTGCAAGACAGGCGCCTTCTACACATGCAGCATAATGCCCTTTCAATCCACTTTCACAACTATTTGCAAGTGGATTTTGCTATTCCGCACAGTAAAATCCTGTTGCAAAGTGCCTTGAAAGTGGATTGGAAGGGCATTATTCTGCATATGCAGAAGGGGCCACAGAGAGGATCCACTGGGTCTTTTGGTTGAGGCCACCTGTGAGTCCCAATATCATCAGTCGGCATCCCTACAATAACCAACGGGCTACTTTGCGTTGCCCCCCATGACTTTGCCTATACTTGGATTATTGTAATTAAAGTTTTTATCTGAGCTGGGTCAGGCAGTTCTTACAGGCTGCTTATGGGTATAAATATGTTGTCAGCTTGGGTTGCTTTAGATAAATATGTTTGGCAATATTTTTATGTATATGTAGATTATTTTAAATGTGTTGTAAGCTGCCCTGATACCGGCTTTGTCGGGGAGGGCAGGATATAAATCCAATAAAATAAGAAAATAAATAAAATGGCATCCCTTTAATCATAGTTAAGCCCCAAAGGGAGAAACAGGATTTGCGAGGTGGGGGGGGGCTCATAGTGTAGGGTTACCAACTTCCAGGTGGTGGCTGGAGATTTCCCAGTAATGCAATTGATCTCCAGGTGACAGATAGCCATTCTTCTGGAGAAAATAGCTGCCCTGGAAGATGGGACTCTATGGCACTATACCCCAGCCTCACCTTCCCCAAATGCCATATTCCTCAGCAGTGGCGTAGGAAGTTAAGAGCTCATGTATCTAATCTGGAGGAACCGGGTTTGATTCCCAGCTCTGCTGCCTGAGCTGTGGAGGCTTATCTGGGGAATTCAGATTAGCCTGTACACTCCCACACATGCCAGCTGGGTGACCTTGGGCTAGTCACAGCTTCTCGGAGCTCTCTCAGTCCCACCTACCTCACAGGGTGTTTGTTGTGAGGGGGGAAGGGCAAGGAGATTGTCAGCCCCTTTGAGTCTCCTGCAGGAGAGAAAGGGGGGAATATAAATCCAAACTCTTCTTCTTCTTAGGCTCCGCCCCAAAGTTCTCCAGGTATTTCTCAGCTTGGAGCTGGCAACCCTTCCACAACATGGTGTGCCAGGCTATCCGCACTGATTTGACAGTGCAGCGTGGGGACAGCAGCAATGGGTGCAGCAGGGGCAGGTCATGCCGACATTGTCTCTACCCGCCACTCTGCTGTGGTCACTGCGGCTTCAGCAGTAGGGTGCCTTTTCCTGCCCCTGTGTGGAAGCAGCGTGGGATAACTAGTAGTCACTGTCAGGCAAAACCCCTCCTGAGAAACTCTAGCATCGCTGAAGAACCTGTGCGACACTCACTGGAGGAAAAACAACAGCAGCTGAGGGTGCCATCTGGTGGATCTGGCAGGGCTCAGCTGGTGACCACTGTGCCGTGTGTTTAAAGTGCTATAAAGTTACAGCCAATTCGTGACAACCCAGTAGGGTTTTCCAAGGCAAGAGACTAACAGAGGAGGTTCGCCAGTGCCTTCCTCTGCATAAAGACCCTGGCTTCATTGGCGGTCTCCTGTTGAAGTACTAACCAGGGGGCCGACCCTGCTCAGCTTCAGCAATCTGACAAGATCAGATTAGCCTGGGCCAGTGAGGTCATTGCACGACTGTGGAAAGCAGGTTAAAAAAGCAGGAATGGGGATAGCCAAGCGAACATTAAGGCCCACACATACAGAATAATGCACTTTCAATCCACTTTCGCAATTGTTTGCAAGTGGATTTTGCTATTCCGTGCAGTAAAATCCAGCTGCAAAGTGCATTGAAAATGGATTTAAAGTGCATTATTCTGCATGTGTGGATGGGGTATAAGGCTCCCCAAGAGGCTAAGGACATTATGAGGATGACCGGCCTTCATGAGAAGAGGTAGACAAAACTTTTGCATGGGTTCCCCCCTTTTTAGATGACTTTACCCATTCTCCAATTTTGAAATATGTGCCAATTTGCCTCTATGAGGCCTTGGAGTTGTTTTAAACCATTGCATTAGCTGACGTTTAAATCTCAAGTTGGAAATACCTTTTGGTGTCTGTTCTGCCAAGGCAGAACACCCCACCCCCACCCCCATACCCTTCTTATTTCCTGCAGAACCAAGTCCCCACATAAAGATCACTCATTCATTAGCAGAGCTAGGCTACATGGTTGCATGAACAGTGCAGGGAAACAAATTCAAGATCTGGGGAGAAGAAACTGCTGACTGTTGTCTGGATACACAGACCGGGTGTGTTCGTGGACTCTTCTCCCCAGCAAAGAATGGCAACAATATGTTCCCACCAAGCATTTGCTTACCAGGATTTCAATTTCTCAATCACTGATATTGATTCAATTGAGACTAAAAATGTGCTGTCAATGATTGACTGTTATAGTAAAGTGATTGTCCTCTCATTTAACTTACCCATTTGGTTTTCCCTCTTGTCTTGCCTTTTTGTGAGTCCATAACACAGCCTGGTGCTCTTAAACTGCTGATATGTACAAATGAAATATGGAATTTGTGCTCTAGAGATAATTCTGCATTTCAAGAACTGCTCTTTCTTCCAAGGCAGAAGGTGGATGAAATAGTAAATAAATAGGAATCCTCTGAAGATGCCAGGCACAGATGCAGGCGAAATGTCAGGAGAAAATGCTATTAGAACACAGCCATACAGCCTGGAAACCACACAGCACCCCAGTGATTCCGGCCGTGAAAACCTTCAATAGTCAATACATATCATGTCATTTCTGCATGAAGACCAAGAGACCTGAACACAAATTGGCCTTACAGATGATTGGCAGATGTTTTTACACCAGCATGACTCCTGCTTGTATATGTTTTCAATAAGTATACGAACAGAGAAACAGAGGCAGGATTCAAGACTTAAATGAAAACAACGTAATGGAGTAAGACAACTTTATAAGAAGGACTAAAAGTGAAAAAATGTAGATATTAATTATAAGCCCTGACTTAGATTTATGCTTGGATCCTTAGTGAGGTAGCTGGAAGTCACCATATATATGTGTAGGTGTTTGTGTAGTTGTGTTTTTTTTTCATTTCATTTCATTTATTATTATTATTATTATTATTATTATTATTATTATTATTATTATTATTATTATTATTATTATTATGGGGGAGGGGGGACTAGAGAGGGATATTTTCTTTATCTTTCTATGTAAGCACTATTTAGATGTGTAAAATAAATTAAAAATTCTCATTAAACAACCCCAGCATGACTCCTGTGTCTGTTCTTAAGAAAGGACATAAAATGCATTGAAATTCAGTTGTTCTCCTGAGCTTTGGTATCCCCACAAACGTGTCTTTGCAGCTGCATTTTAACAATGGCTTGGCCCCCACACGCCTTAATCTGGAGCCATTTGGGATGTAATAGAATTGTTGGACCAAGCAATGTTTGGTGTACAATGAAGAAGTCCCTGCAGGGGGCAGCAAAGGGCAGTGAGCCAGGATGTTTAGGTTAGCACTGTCACCTGTTAAGTGCCATTCCTAGCTTGGCTCCTGATGGCTCCTCTTAGGGCAATATCCTGTTTCTTCTTGGAAGTTCTTGGAAGTTCCCCCTCTTCGTCTCTCTCTCAGCTAGTGATGTAGTTAGGACACTACCTCTGTCTCTCCACTCTTCTATGAAGCATGTTCGTTCCTGAATAAACTTTTATTTACACTTTAATCAGGTTGTGCCCCTTTGCTGTGTTAATTATTCTGCCGAGTTGCCAACAATAATCGATCACAAGCAAGATGAACGGAATGGCCTTTCCCTGCTGGCAGCCCCACAGGGATCACTTGTCTTGGTCCAGCCCATGATAGTTGAGAAGGCAGCAGGCAACGCAAAGCTGTGGTCCGAGTTCAGTAGCACTGTGTTATCATCAGTATGAAAGGGGAGTGGTGAGGCAGAGGGGAGGTAGTTGTGAATTTCCTGCATGGTGCAAAGGGTTGGACTAGATGACCCCAGAGATCCCCCCCGCAGCTCTATGTTACTCCGGGTTTCTAATAGGGTTTAGCTCAGCTGGCTTCCGCAGCCCCACTGGAAAAATTCCTAGTCAAAGGCTAGGAAAGATCAGAATCTGACATTTATTAACTGTAAACGTTTTACATTTTTAAACAAAATAATGTGATGAGCTTGCAGTCAGATGCCATTTCAAATTCAAAGGAGACCATTTGAAATTCTGCCTTGAAAAATATACCCCCCCCAAAAGCAATTTAATCTCTGTCCTGATCCAACACCTCTATTTCCCTGTTTATCTTTAGAATCTTTTAGAATCTTTAGATCTTTAGAATCTTTAGAATCTTTGTATCTTTGTATGTATCTTTCCCTTCCCCAGACTTACTGATCAATGTCTCTTCTTCTTTAACCCATTACTTTCCAGATCAAAAGTTCCCTTGTGGTGGGCATGGAGGTGGACATACTTGTGCCCTACAGAACTGACAGCCAAGACAGAGCAGGAAGACTGGCTGTCAATTCATAGGTCATAGCTGTGTGCCCTCGATCTGAAACAGTAGGTAGTGATCCAACTGCTACCCCTACCCGTGCTCGGTTCTCTTAGAATGGTTGGGCTCAAAGCCCTCCTCGTGGGTTCCAAGTGGTGATTCTCCCCACCCCCACCTCATCTCTGCCCTTGCGCAGAAAGGAAGACACAGCCAGAGTCCATCCTCTAGAAATGGCACGGTGTACTGAGAAGAAACCTCCGAATTCAAGCTCCAGCATCTGTCACCACTTCAGCCGGTGTCTCCTTCCACCTCTTCTTTCTCCAGGCAAGAAATGCACCCACCCCCCACAACCCCCGCTTCTTCTGGAGCCTTATTTTCTCCCCCTCAGAATCACTTTTCAGCTTCTAGAACGACAATAAAAGCTCACTGCTTCAACCACCCGCCCGTAAAGCACACCCACAGCCAATTGTATCTGTGGGCCTCAAATCTATTCCATGACCCGGAAATCAGCTCTGTTTGGGAGTCAAGTGATTCCTCTCCCACTGCCCAACTCCTCAAGACCCTAATCAGAGAGGCAGTGTTGCGTAGCAGTTAGAGTGTTGTACAGGCTCTGGGAGACCCATGTTTGAATCGTTCTCTGCTAGGGGAACTTGCTGGCTGACCGTGGGCCAGTGACTTTCTCTCTCAACCTAGCCTACCTCACAGAGTTATTATTGTGAGGGTAAAATGCAGAGAACAATGTTATAAGCCACTTTAGGGCCCCACTGGGGAGAAAAGTGGTATGTATGTGTGTGTGTGTGTGTGTGTGTGTGTGTGTGTGTGTGTGTGTGTGTGTGTGTGTGTGTGCGTATGTGCATATGTGCATATGTGTATATGTGTGTATATGTGTATATATATATATGTATATATGTATATATGTATGTATATATGTATATATGTATGCATATATATGTATGTATATGTATGTGTGTGTGTGTAATATTTCTCCTGCAAAGGTTTTTCTCCAGCCTCAACATCTCCATTAACCACGCCCTCTCTTCCCACAATGTTAATAAATTTATAATAAATTTATAATAAATAATAAAATAATAAAATAATACATTTATAATAAATTTATAATAAATTTATAATAAATCTCTTTCTTCAGGCTTCCCAGCTGCAGGGGATTGGGACCGGGACAGTACTACTCACTTCCGGGTTCTGTCCAGCACCTAGCACTCCTCTGTCACAGCCACGTTTCTCCTCCCCTGGCCTGGTCTCTCAGCAGAGTCCCGCGTGCCCTCCAGCACTTTTTAGGTGCCCATCCAAAATAACAGCCCCCCCACTGGAACGGACTGAAGCTTCCACATGGAGTTGCTGTTACAGCCGATAGGCACCCAGTCTGGGCGGGCACACAGGTTGTCCTCTTCAGGCCTTCCGGAAGGCTTGCTTCTTGTCTGCCGCAGGTGACGGTGATCTTTGTCCTGGCCCACAGGGGAAATGTAGCCCCACAGATCCTCTTGCTTTGTGAGCAGTGCGAGCCATGAAGACTGACCCACCAAGACTTACTTAGGTGTACAATTCCCCAGCAGCACAGAAGATGGGCAGTTTGGAGAAAGGGCAAACCAAGGTTACTCGATGAGCTTAACAAGGGCGTTTTATAGAGTCCTCCCCACAACCTGTCCCCCGGCCAGCCAGTGAGATGAAGGCTCAATTTGTGCTTGAAGAACGGCCCTGGATGAGTAGCTCATTGCTCTCAACATTAAAAAAAGGTGGTGGGGACTGAACTCACCCTGCACTCCAGGGACAGCCATTGGAAAACTTATGCAGTCACAGGCTTTCTCTCTGCTAGCTGTGTATGTCCATACAGAAGAAGAGTCTTGTGGGACTAGAAAGCTTGCGCCCTCTTTCCTTCTGCTCATTTTCTTAAAGTTCAAGTCTCTTTTCCTGAAGTCAACCCCAAGTTCAGCCACAGGGTCTCTGTCCAAAGGGAATCGGGCACCAGAAAAAAAGTTGACCCCACCCTCTTGGCATCTGCAGTGAGCAGTGCTGACAGGTAGTGCAATGAAGGGACTCTGGACCCACAGGGGCTGTGCCCTAGAGCACCTGAGGGTAGGGTGGAGGGCAATTGAGGCCTTCACCACGAGCGATAATTTTTTTATTGCGGAAGGTAAAACTGAGTGCAAACAAGGAAGGGCTGATTGCTTTGTTTCCTGCGTTCCCTTCCCAAATCCTGCCTTTCCCAAGCACTCCCACCCCCCAAATTACCTGAGCCACAGTGGACAAGCCTATGATGACCAGCTAGAGATGCCAACTTCCAGGTGGGATCTGGAGATTACCATTTCTCTGGAGAAAAGGGACACTTTGGAGGGTGGGACCTATTGCATTGTACCCCAGTGAGGTCCCTCACCAGGCTTCATCCCCAAATCTCCAGCAATCTGGATCCAGCAACCCTACCCCCTTTATTCCCTGCCAGTGGCCAGGGGACACCTGGCAACCCTATGCTGAGCCCATCTTTGGACCAAGATCTGAAAGATCTTGCAGGCTTGAAGGCAGCAGGGCTGTGTGGAGGGAAAAGATATCTCCATCGACTAGAAGGTGGCAGTAGGGGCTCCCACAGAAGGTGAGAAAAGTAGCACGTATGCTGCAGGCACAGTGGCTGCAGAGAGGTCACTGGAGTTGCAGCCATGGGCCTTTCACACACTGGAAACCTCTCCAAGGGCTGTGGACGTATTCTGCTGCCTCTGCATTTGGTTTACCCTCTCTGCCTGTCCCATTGGGAAAAGAGGCCTACCTTGATACACTCCGTGACTGCCATCTCTTCTAGGGACAGGGTAGCCAGCGAGTCCTTCTTCATTAAAAGGGGATAAGACAGATTCAGTGGGAACAGGTCTGTTACCAGCTATGCTGACAAAAGGGATCCTCCACATTCAGGAGCAGTATATCTCTGAATCCCAGTGCCCGGAGGCAACATCAGGGTAAGGCCTTTGTGCTCACTTGTTGGTCCTCCAGAGTAACTAGTTGACCACTGTGAACTAAACACACCATTGGCCTGATCCAGCAGTAGTCTGCTTACATTCTTATGAAAACAGCATATATTTCTTCCTGGAATTCTGCAGCAGAAGTGGGGCGTGTGTGTCATATTCAGCCACTTTCTTGCTGGTACTCCATACTGGCCCGTACCAGTTCACTGTCGCCCCTTCCCTTGGGAGCATTAATTGGTATGTACACTAGGCTGGGTGTGGGACAGGCAAGTAGAAAACACAGCCTGGTCAAAGAGCAGCAAATTGGCCCAGAACAAACTGCAGTTTCTGATTTCAGTGCCATAGGATTGCCAGATGGGGGCTGGAGAGTAAAAAGAAAATCCCGACCCCCCCCCCCCAAATCCCACCATGCCAACATTCCCAGTGCCAAGCAGAGAGCAGCAAAGAGTCCTAAGGCAGGCCCCGAGTTGTCCCCTGCATTTATTTTTACTTTCAGAGCTTCGATATTGCTGGCTGCACAGACATTATCCAACTCATTTTGCTCCTTTACTGGAAAGACTGTTGCAGCCAGTCCTCAAGTTAGAATTAAGGCACAAGGTTTGCCCATGAGCCTTCTCCCCCATTTTGCAAATTCATTATTGCCCTTCTAAGGGCAGGATTTTGAAAAGCAGGACATAGCACTGGGTCCATTTTGATGGCCCAGTTCTGCGCATGCCTTAAAGTGAGCGAATGCCCCATCAGTCCAAACCAGCAGGACCGTCACAATCAACAGGGCATCTGGTAGCCATAAAGGAGGCTCCCATAACTAGAGCTCTCTTTCCCAGGTACAACCTGAGCCCAGAAACCAAGTCACCAGCAAGAAGGAGCTAGAGAAATGCAGGGAAAGAAATGGGAGGGGGGGTTCAGGGAAGGTTTCAGGGAATGCAGAAAGAATCTCACCTTAGCCGTGACCCTCCAGCCCAGCTGGGCGGCCCCTTCTGCTGACGCCGGGCCCCTCTCTGGCCCCAAGGAATGTATAGAGTAGAACTGCTCCACCACCCTTTCACGGGGCCACTCAGCTCATAAAGCGCAGGCAAGTTAACCATTAGCCTGGCTGCAAATATTTGATAAGTGCTCTGGGGATTCAAAGTACAGTGCCCAGAAAGCCCAAGAGGGGCCTGAGCGGAGGCTGAGAATCTTTGTTCCCGAGTCCTCTTCCCTGTCTAGGGAGAAGACCCACCTTGATTCAGGCTCCTCTCTTTCCACCTGTGGATGTTCCTCGAACTCAAAGTGGAGGATCCCAATTTGGGATCATGCACGTGTTATTCTTGTTTGCATCGCATTGAGAGACTCTTTAAGGGAACCGATTGTAATGGGTAGCTGTGTCAGTCTGTGGCCCCTTCCGCACATGCAGAATAATGCACTTTCAATCCACTTTCAATGCACTTTGCAGCAGGATTTTACTGTGCAGAATAGCAAAATCCACTTGCAAACTATTATGGAAGTGAATTGAAAGTGCATTATTCTGCATGTGTGGAAGGGGCCTGTCTGTAGCACTAGAAAAGAGCAAGAGTCATGTAGCACCTTTAAAGACTAACAAAAGATCTGGCAGAGTGTGAGCCTTTGTGAGTCACAGCTTTATCTGAAGAAGTGAACTGTGACTCACAAAAGCTCACACCTGCAGTGGCGTACCTAGGCAAACTGGAGCCCTGGGCAAAACCTGAGTTTGATGCCCCCCCCCCCCCCATGGGCGGCCATCCTCTCCCACCGTGACCAATGATTTTTTTTCCACCAGGTCATTTCAAAGTCACCATCACATTATAGATCATGCCCCAACTCACAAATCTGAACACAGCAATGGGCCATGCCACACAGCAGAAATATTTTTTTGAAAACATTTTCAAAATGTTTTATTACTGCTATGAAAACATTTTATGGTGTTGTATCCAGTCCCCTCCAATTGGGGGAAACAACATCACTTTCAATGTTATTTAAACTGGGGACCCCAGAATCTCCCTTTAAGGAGGATTTGAAAGGAGAATCTGGGCTCCCTAGTTGAAACAAGTGATGCTGGAATCCACCCCCAAACAGCATCACTTTCAATGGTGTTTAAACTAGGGAGCCCAGATTCTCCTTTTAAATCCACCTTAAAGGGAGAATCTGGGGTCCCCAGTTTAACCAACATCGAAAGTGATGCTGTTTTGGGGTGGATTATCCCCCATCCTGAAACAGCATCACTTTCAATGTTAAAACTGGGGACCTCAGATTCTCCCTTTAAATCCATGCCAAAGGGGGTGGATTTAATAACAATAATAATAACCTTTATTAGGCATGGAGAGAATAAAAGAAAGAAAGAAAACAAGCATTGGCAGGAAGGGGGTGGATTTAAAAGGAAAATCTGGGGAAATTTAGGGGGTGCCTGCTGTCAGGGGTGCAATTATTAAGATAGCAGCACCAACATTTCAGAGTATCTTCGTGAGACCTTCCTGATGATACCATCCAGGTTTGGTGAAGGTTGGTTCAGGGGGTCCAAAGTTATGGCCCCTCAAAGGTGTAGCCCCCATCTCCTATTAGCTCCCATTGGAAACAATGGGGGATGGGGGCACTCTCTTTGGGAGTCCATAACTTTGGACTCCCTAAACCAAACCTCACCAAGTCTGGGTGATATCATCAGGAGAGTCTCCCGAAAAATCCCTGAAATTTTGGTGCTGCTAGCCTAAAAACTGCGCCCTCTGCAGGCCAAAAACAGAAAAACACTGAAAATACAAAAAATCCCCAAAACGAACCCACTTAGCCCAATGGGAGGAACGCCTCTGCAACCTGCCAGAAATTTTGTTAGACTGTAAGGTGCTACTGGACTTTTGCTATTAAAAGGAAATAGTAGGTGGTATTTTTTCTTTAAAGAAGATGTGGTCCTTTTGTACAATAAATTTATATTTGTGACAGATGCCATCTTTTCCTACTCCTAGAGAGGTTTAGTCAGTGGAATGCTCTTTGCATGTGCTCAGTTGAAATAAAGTCTTTATGCAGACCTGGCTCACATTCAGCCCTGCCTGGAGGTCAGAAAAATGTAGCCAAGAGCTGTTTTTGTATCAGCAAAAGAATAAACAACTTAATTATCAAGCAGCCCCAAAGAACATCCATTCCAATTTCCTGCAAAGCTACAATCCCCGTAATTATTAGCTTGAAAACACTTTGATTGCAAAACATGCCTTAACTGAAGAGGCAGAAGAATTCACCAGGCAAAACAGTTGGGATTTTGTAGGATGTGAAAGATGGACAGAGGAGAGCATTTATTACGGCAATCCCAGGAAGTCAAGCTACTCACCACCAAGAAATAGGATGACTGGGGATGAGGCAGAATTCCATCATTTTGAAGAAAGATACACAAACAAGTACAGAACACATTCCTCTTCATTAATCCTCCTTTCCCCAAATGCAGTGAGACATGTAAAAACGCAACCACAATCATATAGACTTTCACTACGGAGTACTCGATGCCTGCTGAAGTTTACCTTTTCTAAAAGGAAAGGTGATGGGGCTCAAATACGCCCTATAGACTGGCGGCTTTTCTTCCTACTCCCACACGCAAAAGAAATGGGGTAGGAAGGTAGGCTTCCTTTACCTACATCACAAATTCACAGTGCTTCTCTGCTCCACTACTCCCCACTAGCTCCCCACTCCCCACTATTATTGTTATTTCCTGATTGCTTACTAGACCTATATGACAATCATTAAGTGCTGTACCTTATGATTCTTGACAAATGTATTTTCTTTTATGTACACTGAGAGCATATGCACCGGAGACAAATTCCTTGTGTGTCCAATCACACTTGGCCAATAAAGATTCTATTCTATTCTATTCTATTCTAGCTGTTGTGGGCTTTCTGGGCTGTGTGGCCAGGGCCTGGTAGTTTTTGCTTCCAGCTACACAGCCCAGAAAACGCCCAGATGGTTCCAGGCAGCTGTGAAGGCCTTCAATAATATTGTCACTATTCAGTCACTCACCCCTTTTCACCATCAGGCTCAAGTATGGGGTTCAGGAAGTAGCTGTCTTATCCTGAATCTAAGCCCCTCCTCCTGTATCTCTCCAAGCCAGCTGGGTGAGGCTGAATTCAACCTCGGATTGTTGGCTTTATTTTCTGGAAAGGTTGCTAGACACTAATCAGTTGCTGGATGCACAGGTTTGAACTGCCAAAGTTTTCCTTGGCATGGTGATCAAATAAATAGGCCTCTCTGCCTGCTCTGTCACAGGACTTTAGACTGCTTCTCTAGGGAATGGGGGTAGGGGCAGTAGTGGGATTCAAATAATTTAACAACTGGTTGTTTACAAGCACCATTTTAACAACCGGTTCTGCCAAAGTGGTGCGAACCGGCTGAATCCCACCACTGGGTGGGGGGGAGAAGTACCCTGGATAATCCACAAAGAGCAATAGGTAGGATGGAGTTGGGGCTAGTATAGAATCCAAGACCTACAGTAGAGGGGAGAATCCTAATACCCCAGGAACAGCAAAAGACCTCTTGCAATTTGCAGTGTAGTTTTAGATTAAGTCGCAGTGTGACATCCTGTGAGGGTAGGCCCTGGGAGAGTTGAGGCTGAAAGACAGCGACTTGCCCAGGGCCAGACAATGTACTTGGGGTTGGGGGAGGTTTGCAGCCATACAGTCAACACACAGAGAACTTTGCCCCTCCTTTATTAGTCATGCAATTCTGTTATCATTCAGCAAAGGAAGTGATGCCCAGAGTCATGTATCTCAAACAACCACCTTCTCAAGGTGTAAGCCTCAGGTCAGAAATGTTCTGAAAAGCTTCAAATTGTAGGGGGGTGAATTGGTTTTAATTTCGGGTGCTCTACTTTGTAAAGTATTCCCTAACTTAAGGGGCTCCAACCTTTTTGAGCCTGTGGGCATCTTTGGAATAGTGACACAGTGTGATGGGTACAGCCGCAAAATGGCTGCTGCAGGAGGTGGAGCCAGCCGTAAAATGGTAACATTGTGAACTCTGAGTGGAAACTTTCTGGAGATTTTGGGGTGGACATTGGTAAAGGTGCGACTGGGAGAAGGGAGTGACCTCAATGGTGTATCATGCCATAGAGTACCGCCTCTAAAGCAGCCATTTTCTCCAGGGGAATTGATCTGTCTAGTCTGGAGCCAATGTCTAGTCCCTCCAGCCAATAAACAAACTCTGGAGCAGCAGTGGTGTAGGAGGCTAAGAGCTTGAGTATCTAATCTGGAGGAACCAGGTTTGATTCTCCGCTCTGCTGCCTGAGCTGTGGAGGCTTATCTGGGGAATTCAGATTAGCCTGTATACTCCCACACACGCCAGTTGGGTGACCTTGGGCTAGTCACAGCTTCTTGGAGCTCTCTCAGCCCCACCTACCTCACAGGGTGTTTGTTGTGAGGGGGGAAAGGCAAGGAGATTGTAAACCCCTTTGAGTCTCCTACAGGAGAGAAAGGGGGGATATAAATCCAAACTCCTACTCTTCTAAAGGGGCAGGTTCATAGATTAAGGGGGAGGAGGTACAGCTGGACCCGTGCCTCTTGTTGGATAATCCTGGACTGCCTCTCACCAGATTTGGCCTATCCAAAAATCTTACCCCCATTATGATGCATGCTCTCCAAACATCTAGATTAGACTACTGCAATGCACTCTATATGGACTATCCTTGAAGAGTATCTGAAAGCTACAATTGCTACAGAATGCTTTGGCCAGAATGTTGACTGGATTGGGTTGTAGGGAGTGGACTTCTATCACTCCAGTCAGTATTATAGCCAGAGAAAGTACCTTCACAAATCATTGTTCCAAAATTATAAAATTCTGTTCTCAGGGAGTTCTATCATTGTCTTCTGCCAGCAGGCGAGGAGTTTTTTTGCTTGTTTGGCACTTCCTCACTGATTCTCATGGTGTTTTGTTTAATTGTCACTTTTAGTGTGTGTGTGTGTGTGTGTGTGTGTGTGTAATTTTGATTGTTTGCTGCCTTGGGTACTCCCGTTGGGTACACAAGTGGCACTAAAATGTTTTAAATGAATAGTTCCACAGGGGTGTTCAGAAAATGTCCTTGTTGCATGGAATGGCACATGATGAAGTTGATAGTAGAATGAAAATCGTTGAAGTCTTTCACAGAATCTCTTGAGAACTTTCTTCCCATGTGCTCAGAGGATGAAAATGTCATCCAGTAAAGCTTAACTACAGGAGTGGTGTCAGCAGGCAGGAGCTGCGGAAGCATTGCTCTAGGTCCACTTTGAAAATATTTGGACTCTGCAGTGCCATGGAAAATATAACTGTTGTCAAATCTGAAGCAGCTGTGGTTAAGGATGAATAGGCGAAGTTTGGCAGCAGCATTGGTTGCGGTTTTATTGGGAATAAAGTTTCTGATGGTTTAAAGTCCAACTGTGGAGGATGTGGGTATAATAATAGAGTCCATTGCGGCTACAATTCTGTTTTCCATGAGACTGTCACTAGAACTACTGATAGCATAAATCATTTTAATCCTACAATTAATAGGACGTTCATGGTTTATCTGATCTCACGCAGAAACCATTAATTCTTCCTTCTTCCACTTTCCCTGTTGCCGCTTCACTGGCTACAAATGACCTGTACTGCATATGGTTGAATAAAAAAGTTCTGTTCTAAAAGACAGTGTGATGTAGTGGTCAGAGTGTCAGATTAGGATCTGGGAGACCCAGATTCAAATCCCCACTCTGCCATGGGAGCTTGCTGGGTGACCTTGAGCCAGTCACTTTCTCTCTTTCAGTCTAACCTACCTCCCAGGGCTGTTTTTTTAGGATAAAATGGGAAAGGGGAGGATGATACTATAAGTGGTTTCGGGTGCCCGATAGGAAGATGAAGAAGTTATAAATATCAAAATTACACACACACACACACACACACACACACACACACACACCACACACACACACACACACACACACACACACAGGTTCTTTCCAAACCATTGAAAAGGGAAATTCCAAGAGTTGTACTTGAACTTTTGAAATAATTTCAACCTCTGAAATGACAACTTTAAGGACAAATTTTTTATTTTATAAGGAATCAAATTTCTGCACTTTCTAACCACTTAGCTGTAAAACCATTCATATGTCCAATAGTGAAAAAGAGAGTTTCTGAGGAAGTGCAGAAGGCCTCCCTCCACTCTCAGTACTAGGTAGGAACAACCAGCTCACCCAACTGTGAGATGAGAAGAAGAAGAAGAAGAAGAAGAAGAAGAAGAAGAAGAAGAAGAAGAAGAAGAAGAAGAAGAAGAAGAAGAAGAAGAAGAAGAAGAAGAAGAAGAAGAGGTGGTGGTGGAGGAGGAGGAGGAGGAGGAGGAGTTTGGATTTATATCCCTCCTTTCTCTCTTGTAGGAGACTCAAAGGGGCTTACAAACTCCTTGCCCTTCCTTCCTCACAACAAACACCCTGTGAGGTGGGTGGGGCTGAGAGAGTTCCAAGAAGCTGTGACTAGCCCAAGGTCACCCAGCTGGTGTGTGTGGGAATGCACAGGCTAATGTGAATTCCCCAGATAAGCCTCCGCAGCTCAGGCGGCAGAGCGGGGAATCAAACCCCGTTCCTCCAGATTAGAATGCACCTGCTCTTAACCATTATGCCTAACTTCCTGCCAGGCTTGTGCTCTGAGTCACAACTCCTAAGTAAGGCCCAAGCCAAGGGAATTGTGGCATACTGAACTCACAATAGCAGGCTGCCCTGAGGTCAGGAGGATTCCAGAATGCCTGCTGCCGGCCTGGGGTAGAGCTCTCTCTCAGAGCTGGCCATGGCTACCCTAAGTGGAAGTGTGGGGCTGTTCCTAGCCTGTGCACTACTGAGCATGCTCCTCTCGAGAGTGGAAGGTGACGCTTGGGGAGACCCCTGTGAGGAACGTCAGCGAAGCCGGCAGAACCAATCGGAGTCAGACGCTGGCTGGGGACTGACATTATCCATTCTTGGCACACTTAGCACGTTGATGATGTTGGGTCAATACGTCACCAAGTTCCTAACCAAGGATCAGTGCCCCGAGGAGTGGGGGAAATGTGAAATGCAGCAGGAGGTGAGGCAGATGAGGAAGGGGTCTGTGTGATACGTGCATTTGGAAGAAGTAGCAATAAATTGGGTCTTCAGGACAATCCTCAGGAGTATGCTATGATTTGCTGAAATAGATGGGTTAAGCTTCCAAAGCAAGAGCTCTGCTTCTGAAGCGGCAATGGCAGAAATTAGGCTAGGCCAGACTGAAATTTCAGGGAGCCTGGGCCATAAGTTCTGCTTCTGCCCTCTTCCTCAAGTTGGGTATGCTGTGGCCTCAGACAAGGTTGGGTTGGCAAACTCTACCCAGCTTGGTTAGAACAGGGGTCTGCAACCTGTGGCTCTCCAGATATTCATGGACTACAATTGGCCATGCTGGCAGGGGCTGATGGGAATTGTAGTCATGAACATCTGGATAGCTACAGGTTGCAGACCCCTGGGTTAGAAAATCTCCAGAGGCCCATATAGTCTTCTACCTGACAGACTAGCACATCTGGAAAGCTCAGATGCAAGGCAAGGAGATGGTGTCCATATCCTTTTATTTACCCCTGGAGTGTGTATTGGGGTATAGTATACTGTTGTGCTCGTCTAGCACTGTAAAGGGACACGGCAGGCTATTTCTGTTATTGCATTTTAGAAGTCTCCGAATCTGGTGTGTAGCAACACGGAATGTTCATAAATATCAGTCACCAGTGACGTTGTCAGTTTTCTGAGGGGATTAAACTCTCAGACAGGTTTAAATGACAAGATCAGCAGTCCCTAGATGCAGAGTAACTAAGGAGCCAGGTAGTTATATTTATTTGTTTATTTAGGCCTTTGGTTTTGTCCCTAGTGGGAATTCAAAGCAGCTCATAATGTCACTCCCCCTCCCCTGCTTCTGAGAGAAGGGATAGAGAAGGGATAATTCCATTTCCACCCTTCCCTCTCTTCTCTAGACCCCACTACTTATGTGACTATTACTCCATGCAGTATCTGCAACTTTGAAAATAACAGTATCTGTTATTGGAATATGGGTCCTGGGCAGTGGTGGGATCAAAAAAATTTAGTAACAGGTTCCCATGGTGGTGGGATTCAAACTGTGGCGTAGTGCCAATGGGGCTGGGCGGGGCATGACAGGGGCGTGGCCGGGCATTCTGGGGGCAGAGCATTCCTGGGCGGGGCTGTGGCAAGGACGCAGCCACTGCGCCGGTCCTTGGGTGGGAAACGAATGCACGCAGGCGCAGGCTGCCACGCACCTCCTGCTAGACTGCTTCAAGTTCTGCGCGCTACTGCTGAGAGAAGGGGCGTAACTGAGGCAAAAATAACATGGCAAAATCACCAATTAGTAACCCCCTCTCGGCACACACAAATAATTAGTAACCTACTCTCGGGAACCTGTGAGAACCTGCTGGATGCCACCTCTGGTCCTGGGTTGGGGGAGGAGTGGGAATCATGATCTTGGCCCTAGATCCAACACGCAACAGCTATTTCTGGATCACCACTGCCTGGTTTATTGACAGTCAAAAGAACCCCAAAAGGTTAGCGAGGCAAGAGTTGCCTTTGCGGAAAGAAGAAAATGAAGCGCCACACAACTGGAGCAAAGAGATGAGTGAAAAACTGGTGCAGTGGGAAGAAATTTGTATTATATGTTAATAACACCTATGCATTTCACATTGAGCTTCCTCAGGGGGATCTGTGGAAAATAAAAGCAGCAATGCTTCCAACGAAAGCAGGCTGATGTGCAAGGTTTGTTCTTTGGTGTTTTTGAGAGAGGGAGCTCAGTTAATGCTTCCAACCAATTCACTTAGGACAGGTTAGACCAGGGGTAGGGAACCTTTAACACTCAAAGAGCCATTTGGACCCGTTTTCCAAGGGAAAAGAAAACACTTGGAGCCGCAAATAATTTTTGACATTTAAAATAAAGATAACACTATATATATAGGGTTTTTTTTACCTTTTACTCCGCTCATACTCCAACGGGGCGGGCAAGAGGGGAAGCCCGCAGCGCGGCCCAGCCAACCGTGGGCAGTTGGTGTGCCCGCCCTGCTGCCTGCAGGGCTGGCAAGGATGGGGCTGGCGGCTCAGCTCGTGGAGCCACAGTGCAAGGGCAGAAGAGCCGCATGCGGCTCTCGAGCCGCAGGTTCCCTACCCCTGGGTTAGACCAGGGGTAGGGAACCTGCGGCTCTCCAGATGTTCAGGAATCCAGCACTTCCCATCAAAGCCTTTACCAGCATGGCCACTGGGCCATGCCAGACAGAGGCTTCGATGGGAAATTGCCCTGAACATCTGGAGAGCCGCAGGTTCCCTACCCCTGGGTTAGACCATAGGTGTCAAACTTGCGGCCCTCCAGATGTCATGGACTACGGTTCCCATCATCCCCTGTCAGCGTCATGCTGGCAGGGGATGATGGGAACTGTAGTCCATAATATCCGGAGGGCCGCGAGTTTGACACCTGTGGGTTAGACTATGAATCTGATTTTTTTTCTTTCCCATGGGCAGGATTGCCAGGAGTCATGCAAGAAAGCAGATAAGGGCAGGACCGGAGCCTGTGGATCCAGAGAATTTGCCTGCCTCCCTGACAGCGGTGAGCCCTGTACCTCTTTGTACAGCCAGACCCAGGAAGCATACGCACAGCAGCTGGCCTGCATGGAGCAGCAACTGAAAGAGCTACTGTATAAGGTGCAAAGCCAGAGGAGCACTCTGCAGGAAACACCTACGGCAGAGGAGTGCTTCCCGAATACCATGGCGAAGGGTTCTGACAAGCTACACATCACCGTCTATGAGATTGCCGACCTCGAGGGCATCAATGATGAGCAGCCCAGAGTACGCAAGAGGAAGTTCAAATAAAAACCAAGCGAGTTGAGATGGATTGATCTGAGAAGCAGGCATGGTGTGTACCTGTGTGTGTGTGTGTGTGTGTGTGTGTGTGTGTGTGTGTGTGTGTGTGAGAGAGAGAGAGAGAGAGAGAGAGAGAGAGAGAGAGAGAGAGCGCATGCATACATGCTTGGAGAGGTAGAAAGCACAGGGAAAATGAGATCAGTGCTAGAGTGATATGCCTCTTAGCAAAGCCTAAGCAGAGCCAAGGCTCAGATATCAGTGAAAACAATGCCTCTGGGCATGTGCCAAGTCCAGACATTTTGTTACCAGCAGTCAAAGGACTTTTCTGCATTTTTTTTACTTGGTCAGTTCTGGACTGCTTTGGTTAATCCCTTGATTTCCATACACATTTTTGTGCCTTTCGTTTTGGCTTTCATTTTTAAATTTTCCTCTAGGTTCTTTCACGGTTCTGTTAGCATCACTTTTACCTCCATCGTTTTCTGGAAGCCAATTTTGAGTTGCTTGTTCCCTCCTGTGTACGGTTTCTATTGGTTTCCTTTGTTCTGCCCACTCTCATTCACCTTCAGCCCACTTTTCAATGACAGGACCTCTTCACCCTGTGAAGACAAGTAGTTTAATTTTCAGTTAAAAACAAACAAACCCTCAGCTGGTTGTTGTTGGTTTTCCACAATGGTCTCAGATCTGGTCTTTAATATTTCATTCCGGGCATCTGTGGCTGGCATCTTCAGAGGTGTAACAGAGAGGCTCAAAGTGTGTAACAGACTTCTCTCTGTGATACACCTCTGACGATACCAGCCAGATACAGGCGAAATGTTAGGAACAAGATCTACCAGACCACGACCACGCAGCCTGGAAAACCCACAACAACCAGTTGAATGCGGGTATGAAAGCCATCAACAATACAAAAAAACTCTCATATTAACATACCATTTTCAGGATAAGTTTAGCAAGTTCTCTGAATTCCCTGGTTTTACTTTTTTAAAGTAAGTCTCTAGTCCATTCCTTTACAAAGATACACCTTTTTCTTTATATACCTGAGGGAGGGGCATAGAGACTTCTTTTTAAGGAAAGGTGGACATGCTAAAACTATAAATACTAGTTAATAGAATTTTTAAAAGGTATGGTAGAGAGTCTCAACAAAATAAAACAAGCGCCTACCACACCAAGACTACCACAAATAGAAAGCTCACAAAATGTACATTGTACAAACAAGTCAGAAGACAAAAATGACCCAATGAACTGTGCAAACAAGCATAATCATAAAAAAAGGAATATACAAGAGAACAATATTAGACAAATAAAACAAGTGTCCAATGTGCACCGAAGAAGAATAGACATATTGGAGGACTGAGTATCACACTGGTGCAAAAGCCTCAATTGCAGGTAAACACAGGTAAGTCCGGCAGTCCTCCAAAAGGTAAGAAATTAGTTGGGATAATCCAGGTCTTCCTCTGTTTCGCAGCGGCTGGACTGCTTCAACAGTGACACATGTTTATTTCCGCCTGTCCATAGTGGGAATATTTGTCTTGTAGCCACTAGAATTAAAAAATACGCTATAAATACATTGAAAATATAAATACTTATACATTAGAAATAGAAAATGACATATTTTAAGGAGTAAGTTACAATATACTGTGTTAATTACAAACAGCTGTAGGTTACATACAGTTTTTTAAAAGAACCACTCAAATGTATTGTTAAAAAATTAATGAAATTTTCTTTTGTTTTTTCTAGGTACCAGATGCAATAGATGAATAATGTCAACTATGAATCAATAAAAATATAAATTTAAAGATAGCTCGAGTAGTCTATTTCATTGTTCATCCCAGAAGGATAACAACTTTTAAAGGCATATATAAGCCTTGCTTCTGTCAGCAGCACAAACTTTTTGATATCTATCCACTTAAAGATACACCCCTTTTAAGTGTAAAGGACACAAAATTTAAAATAATTTTCTGTAGGCCCCTTTTCTAAAAAATGTTGGATGAGGGAGTGTTTCTAAGTTTTTATTTTGGATGTTAGACTTACGCTCTATTAACCTGGTGCTTGTAAAAGTCTGGTTGACAAGCCGATAAAAATGAGGTGACATCGATATTCTAGGAAATATACACACTTTTTTTTGTATTACAAATGATAAAAATCCTCCATTTCCATTTATTCTTTAGACTGGAATGTTCGTATTCAATGGATTGTGAGCAGTGGCCATATCAGTAATGGCCAACAATTGGATCTGAAGTGTGATTTACCTTTAAAAAGTCAGACCTTATTAGACAATCGCTTTGGTTGGCTCTGCATCTATGGCCCTTTCCCCACTTACCTTAAGCCCCGCGCTACTCGAGGAGAGTAGCGCGGGGTCCCTTGGCACTCCCCACTGAGAGGGGCGGCGACAGCACAGCCGCCCCGACGCTGCTGCTGTCGTGCCCCTCAGCGCGAGGCATTCCTGGCGCTCTTTCAAAGGGCGCCTTTTGATGACCCCGTGCAGAGCGCGGGGTCGTGGGGACGCCCGGGCGCACGCCAGGGATGCCGCGCGCTGGGAATTGCGCGCAGCAACCCTCGGAAAAGGGTAAGTGGGGAAAGGGCCTATGTCCAATTCTGGGGTATTCAATGCATCCTGGCAAATCTGAAATGACACGCCAATGTTGTTGAATGACATTCTGAATTTTATTGGCTAACAGAGTATAATCAGTGGTGGGTTTCAGCAGGTTTGCACCACTTCCGCAGAACCGGTTGTTAAAATGGTGCTTGTAAACGACCAGTTGTTAAATTATTTGAATCCCACCACCAGAACTGGTTGTTAAATTATTTGAATCCCACCACTGAGTGTAATCCATTGCACATGTCAATCTCTTTGAAGGTGGTTTAGATCCCTGAGCTAGACGGGGTGGGGGGGTGGCTATCTCAGCTGGTGAGCCTGCAGTGGGCATGCCAGTCCAGATCAGGAACTGGGGGGGTGGGGGGAGCTGGCTCAACAGGTCAGATTGGGAGTGGTGGAGTGGCTACCTTGGACTGGTGAGCAGGCTCACCAGCCCAGAAAAATTCTGGGGGGTGTGGTTGGCACTGGGGGATAGCCGCCTCAGCTGGCAAGCCTGCAGCAAACTCATCAGCCCAGATCAGGAGCAGGGGTGCGTGTGCCTGGACTGGTGACCTCACAGCAGGCTTTGCCAGGAAAGACCAGGAGTGGAGTTGGTGCTTCAGCATGCATGTAGGGTTGCTGGTCTAGAGGCCATTTAAGTCTTCACAGAAATGAGGCAAAAGCTATGAACCTGAGGCAGCAGTGGGCATGGGGAACTCTTCAAAAGCAACCCACCTTGGCCTTATAGATCTCATTCCAGGGCTTTCCACAGAGTAGCCTCCACTTTGGATTAGCACCCCAGTTCTCCTCAGCTTCCCACATGTACCACCTGCTCAAACAATGCCTTTCCTTCTTCCCTGGTTGGGAGCCTCCTTGTGCTGAGTCTCGTCCTGTCATGGGTCCTCTTTGTGCGCTCTTCCATGATGACACAATGGTGGGCAGCTGGAAAGTTGAGCAGGACTGAGAAAAGGCTTCAGAGGGGCCCCAGCTTTGCATGAAAAACTAGGCACAGCCAGCCCCTCCCCACCTTACCATCTGGTTACTCTGGACCAGTCGGCCATGGCTGACCAAAAACAAGCCCTGTTCTTGGCCCTGGCCTGGTTCCTCCTGGCTGGGCCCTTCCCGAAGGGGGAGGCCACTGGCCCCCGCTGCAAAAAGCAGCCGCCTCGTGAGCGCAAGCCCACCTTTGAAACCTTCCATTGGCAAGAGGCTTACTTGCCCCTGGCTGTCATCGTGGGTGGGTGCTGCGGGCTGGTCTGGTGGGTCCTCCTCGTCATCTATGACGTGAGCCTGAAGGGAGGGCAGAAAGGGTTGCCACAGATTTCGGGTGAGGTGGAACCGGTGGAACAGAAGACCACGGCTCTGGTGAGTGGGGTGGGGTGGGGAAAGGGCGACACAGAAAGAGGTGCACTGCTGAGGGAAACAAAGGCAGGGAGCACCAGGCAAGACGGGTTGTTGGAACCCGATGCCAGCTCTGCAAACCAGCCACTTCTAGGACTGTTTGTTCTGGTGCCAGTATGCCAGATGCTAACCCATTCTTTCCTGTTACACATCTACATTACTGTATGTTTGATTTTTATCTTGCTATCTATTTGCTGTGATGCTGTGTACCTCGGGTCTCCTCTCTGGTGTCGTGTCGGCGCTCACTAACATGTAAGCAATGGCTCTCTGACTGACCAATAGCAAATCAATAGATCAGGTCATAAACAGTGACTTGAGCAACTTCTTTCCATACAAACAGTTAATGCTTTTATAAATGAGTTGTGCAGACACTTGCCAAATCCCAACACAAGGACAGAAGGGAGGGCAGGTGCGAACTGGCCCTTTAACTGACTTGGAGGGCCATTAGCAGCCAAGAACAAGCTAAGCGGAGCTACTGCAGGCTCAGTGCAGCCCCGAGCAAGCCAAATGATGCCCCAGCAATGCGGGCAGCACCACGGGGCCTAGTCTGCTGAGGAACCAGCTAGCAGTAATGGGGTGCAGGCTTGTTCTTTGTCCTCATCTCTATGGTTTAGGTCTGAGTCGAGCAGCCTTTGCAGCATTGATAAGAATATACATAAGAAAGAGCCAGCTGGATCAGACCAGAGTCCATCTAGTCCAGCACTCTGCTACTCGCAGTGGCCCACCTTTGGGAGCTCACATACAGGGTGTAAAAGAAATGGCCTTCTGCTGCTGCTGCTGCTGCTGCTGCTGCTGCTGCTCCCGAGCACCTGGTCTGCTAAGGCATTTGCAATCTCAGATCAATGCTGTTGTGGCTGCCCAGCACAACTTGACTTAGTCCTGGACCATTTTAACTTTTCAGTCCACTTTTGGTTGTGAGACTGAGCGGTTGGGGAGAACAGTTAAAGTGAGGTGGGAAAGGGTGGGGCAGGTTTGGCTAATCAAGTAGGGATGTGTTGTTGTGAGAACAATCCCCCCTATTGGATGCACTGACTCGCCTGACCGGTGACCGCTATTTCCCTTGCTCTGCCACTGCCACAGGTCTTTTAGCTGGCTTTTTACAAAGAGACTGGTACATACAGATTTTTGTTTTCAAAGCTGGCAAAAAGCATACTGGTGAGAGGAACGGCCAGGAGAAGCAGTGGGGGAAATGGTCCAACTGTAGGCAGGGGTGTCCAGACATCTAAACTTTGTTACCCACACTGTTGGGGGATCTGGTCTGTCTGTGAGGTTTCCAGAACGGTCACAGCAAAACAGGTTCTGGAAACCTCATTGTGAGCCATAGGCAACAAAAGGAGTGTGAATGAAAAATGATGCCGTGTGGGTGCTCTGAAACATCCTACTCCAGTGGTGGCGAACCTATGGCACGGGTGCCAGAGGTGGCACTCAGAGTCCTCTCTGTGGGCACGCGCGCCCAGAGTTCATCATGTGGGAGGGGCAGAAAATCACCCCCCACACACACACACCTAGGCTGGCCTGGGCACAATCCTTTACCTGGGAGTAAGCTCGGTTCCTGGCAATGGGGCTTGCTTTTGAGTAAACCCTCCTAGGGTCATGATTCACCCATTCGAAGCGTTGCATGGTTGGTTCACCAAGCTTACTCCTGAGTAACATGCACCTCGGAGCCAACCGTTTTTTCTAAACTAAAACCTCTGCATTCAGGTTAAATTGCCGTGTTGGCACTTTGCGATAAATAAGTGGGTTTTGGGTTGCAATTTGGGCACTCGGTCTCAAAAAGGTTCGCCACCACTGTCCTACTCCTTTCAGCAGGATTGGAGCAAACCCTTCATGAGCCCGTCGAGGATAGGGCGGCATAATTAATTAATTAATTAATTAATTAATTAATTAATTAATTAATTAATTAGTTAATTAATTAATTAATAATAATAATAATAATAATAGTAGTAGTAGTAGTAGTAGTAGTAGTAGTAGTAGTAGTAGTAAAGTAGAAGCAGCCTGTGTTTCGCAAAGGATAGAGAAAGAGCTCCCTGAAGCTATAAATATCCCCCGCCATACCATGGGATACAAACCCCTCTATAGCAGCCATGACACACCCAAAATAGGAACCCGTTCTGTGGAATGCCCCAGGATGACCTCTTTTCTTCCCTGGGCAGGAACACCTGGAGGAATGGAGCGACACGGAAATCAGGTTGGACTGCAGAGTAGTCAGCAAGGGGAATGTATCTGCCCCGGTGGTGGAGTTGGAACCCTGTCCTCCCAGCCAGCCCAAGGAGCAGAGTCCTCCCAGCCAGCCCATGGAGGAGAGTCCTCCCAGCCAGCCCAAAGAGGAGAGTCCTCCCACTCCCAGCCAGCCCAAGGAGCAGAGCCCCACCACGTTTTGGACCTACCTGGAGCAGGAGCTGGAAAGGATCCTGTTTGCTGTCCGTAGCCACCGGACCACAGAGCAGCAGAGCCCTGTGCCTGAAGAGAGGTCCAACACCCTGCCTGTCGAGAAGCTGGACAACCTGATTGGAGATTGGCAGAACATCCTGGCTCAGTTCAAGCAACTCCCCTTGTTTGTACAGGGACAGAGCTGCCCAGCTGTGGACAAGCAGGAGCCCCCGTCCAAAGAGGGGCAGAGCTCCCTGGTTCAGGAAAAGCAGCAGCCCCCGACCGAAGAGGGGCACAGCTCCTTGGTTGAGGACAAGCAGAGCTCCCCGTCTGGACAGAAGCATGTCTCCCTGGCTAAGAAGAGGAAGAAAACTCCTAGAAGGGCAAGAAAGCGGTCCAAGTCAAAATGCAAGGCCTCTCCATCATCCAGGAACCGAAAACGCAGCTCATCCAGGAGCAAAAGCAGCAGCAGCTGCTCACGGCGCAGGGGGCGGTGCTCTAAACTGTGTTCTAAGCGTAAATAAAACCTGCAGAGAGGGCATATTGGTGTAGCATAGTTTGTCCTGAAGCAGCAGGAGCCTGTGGCAAACTTTGCTTTCTTGCACGCTTCTTCTGAAAACTCTGTGGATCTGAGAAACTCATTTCCTTCATTGATTTGAGTCTTCTGAACCAACTGTGCTCCCCCACCCCCCACCCCCGCCCTTCCCTCTGCCTTTGAGGGGAGCGGTCATGGTTTAGTGGTTAAGCATCTGTTTGACAGGCAGAAGGTTTCAGGTTCAATTCTCAGCCTCCCCACCTTTGGTGCAGAGGCGTTCCACCCATTGGGCAAAGTGGGCAGCTGCCCAGAGCGCCACCTTGTGGTGGGCGACAAAATTGCGTTTGTGTGAGATTTTGTATTTTTAGTGTTTTTTCTGTTTTTGGCCTGCAGGGGGCGCAGATTTTAGGCTAGCAGCACCAAAATTTCAGGAATTTTTTGGGAGACTCTCCTGATGATATGACCCGGGTTTGGTGAGGTTTGGTTTAGAGAGTCCAAAGTTATGGACTCCCAAAGGGAGTGCCCCATCCCCCATTGTTTCCAATGGGAGCTAATAGGAGATGGGGGCTACACCTTTGAGGGTCCATAACTTTGGACCCCCTGAACCAAACTTCACCAAACCTGGGTGGTATCATCAGTAAGGTCTCACGAAGATACTCTGAAATTTTGGTGCTGCTATCTTAATAATTGTACCCCTGACAACAGACACCCCCTACATTTCCCCAGATTCTCTTTTTAAATCCAGATTTATGAGTTGGGGGATGTTCTATAATGTGATGGTGGCTTTGAAACGACCTGGTGGAAAAAAAATCATTGTTTGATCACGGTGGGGGAGGGTGGCCGCCCATGGGGGTGGAATCAAACTCAGGTTTTGCCCAGGGCTCCAGTTTGCCTAGATACGCCTCTGCTTTAGTGGCATGAAAGACCTCTGCCTGAAACCCTGGGGAGCTGCAGCCAGTTTGGGTATGCTATACTGAACTTAATGGACCAAATGGGACTGAGTTTGTGTGAGGCAGATGCTAAAGCGTAGCCTCTTTTTTATTTTTTATTTTTTATTTTATATTTCAATTTATAACCCACCCTTCCCTGCAGGGCTCAGGGCAGCGAACAACAGTAATAACCCATAAAAACATTTCAGCATAAAATAACTTTAAAACAGCTCAAAAACAACTTAAGAGCATTTACAAAGATGGTGCCTTCCCATACCCTAACACATCCCTGGGAGGCCATGACAACAGTTTAATTTTAATTCAGATCCGGCTGGCTCGATGTAAAAGCCTGGCAGAACAGCTCCATTTTACAGGCCCTGTGGAAACCATTCAAGTCTTGCAGGGCCCTGATCACACTCGGGAGCTTGTTCCAGCAGGTAGGGGCCAGCGCTGTAAAGGCCCTTGTGGTGGCCAGCTGGATAGCTTTCAGGCCAGGGGCCACCAGCAAATTTTCCTCTGAGGAACGAAGAGACCTTAAGGGGCAATATGGGCCAGGGCTCACTCTGAAACGTGTGAAGCATGCACCTTTGAGCATGTATAGCAGTGATGGCGAACCTTTTCGAGACCGAGTGCCCAAATTGCAACCCAAAACCCACTTATTTATCACAAAGTGCCAACACAGTAATTTAACCTGAATACTGAGGTTTTTGTTTAGAAAAAACGGTTGGCTCCAAGGTGTGCATTGCTCAGGAGTAAGCTTGGTGGTAGTCGACGGCTTTGCTTTAAAGCAACCGTGCAACTCTTCCAACGGGTGAATCATGACCCTAGGAGGGTTTACTCAGAAGCAAGCCCCATTGCCAACAACTGAGCTTACTCCCAGGTAAAGGATTGCGCTTTAATTTAACAGCACTTAACAGAATTACTTACACTACTTCCCCAAAACTAGGTCTTCGGTTTAATGATAATAATCGAGCCCAGCGGCCCAGGCCAGCCTAGATGTGTGGGGGGGGGGGGGCACTCTGTTTCTGTGTGCCCACAGAGAGGCACCCGTGCCATAGGTTCGCCATCACTGATGTATAGAGTACTTTTGTGTCCCGACTATATTCTTGTCTCAGAAAAAGATGTAAGTAGATTGTATATTCCTCCACCACAGAATAAAACATGCCAGACCTTCTCTGTTGTAGAATGCTCCAACTGGGTCCTAGTGCCTACCTAGCCCTGCTCCCCTCCCCCAATCAGTTTGAAAGTAAAAATAAATGTTGGCATAAATGCTCTTGCATCAAAGAACCATCTTCGATAATGCACCAGGTAACAGTTTTGACAAAGGCAGGGTGTAAAAATGAATGATAATTCTCACATTTGGTTTGGGACTATATTTTAATGAGGAAGCATACAATTTTCTCATGTGATCTTACTAACATCTTTACCAGGACCTCAATTACAAGTACAGTGGAACCTCGCCTTTCGTTGTCGTCGGTTTTCGTCGGTTTCGTCGATTCTTTCCCTGAAAATTTTGTCTTGGTTTTTGCCGTTTGCTTCAGTTTTTGTCGGATTTCATCAGCGCATGCTAATTTTGTGACAACAAACAGCGACCCATGCTGTTCCATTGCTTCCCGATGTTTGCCTCGGTTTTCGTTGGTTTCGGATTTCACCGAGGTTTCCTGGACGGATTATTGACGAAAACCGAGGTTCCACTGTACAAATACCTTTATTGGCGTAACATTAAAATATACATGCACCCATAAAGATTTATAGGTTAAAAAAGTAATAGGTATGGGCAGAGGTGAAATCCAGCAGGTTCTCACAGGTTCCTGAGAGTAGATTACTAATTATTTGTGTGTGCCAAGAGGGGGTTACTAATTGGTGATTTTGCCACGTGGTTTTTGCCTTAGTTACGCCCCTCCTCTCAGCAGTAGCGCGCAGAACTGGAAGCAGTCTAGCAGGAGGTGCACCGGCGTGCGTGGCAGCCTGCGCCTGCGTGCATTCGTTTCCCGCCCAAGGACCGGCGCAGCAGCTGCATCCCTGACACAGCCCCGCCCAGGAATGCCCCGCCCCTGGAATACCCGGCCACACCCCCGTTGTGCCCCACCCAGCCCCATTGGCGCTACGCCACAGTTTGAATCCCACCACCATGGGAACCTTTTTGGATCCCACCACTGGGTATGGGTAAAATGAATGCTAGAAGAAGGCAAAAGTATTGATTATGTTATACTTCATACAGGCTGTCACTTTAAAAATTTTAAGGTTTAATAATTACATTTAAAAAATTTTTTTTAAAGTATTGATCAACCAAGGAGGAGAGCAAGTTGTTGTTTTTGCTCTGAGTTGTGTTGACTTGGGCCAATGGGGCAATAAGGACTTCTCCTGTAAGTCCTTATAGTTAAGGCTCATACAGCTGGCAGTATGTGGGAGATAGAGGCTCCTTCCACGCATGCAGAATAGCGCACTTTCAATCCACTTTCAATGCACTTTGCAGCTGGATTTTTATTGTTAAATGAAGTCTTTATTTACCCTCAATGACCAAATACAATTTTGACTGTGCGGAATAGCAAAATCCACTTGCAAACAATTGTGAAAGTGGGTTGAAAGTGCATTATTCTGCATGTGCAGAAGGGGCCAGAGTCTGACATTTCTTCCCCGCATATGCAATGTCGCATGGTTATCTGCACCTCAAGTGATCTTATTAACATCTTTATCTGAGACAGACTGTAACTACATTCCTGCCGCCTGCTCTGGAAGCCTGCCCTTTTCAGCCCAGAGATACACGGGATGGAAAGAAGGGCATTGTGGCATTGCACATGCCAGTGGGAGACACCGTGTCTTGTGCCACAGCGCGGCGCCCTCCTTGCGAGACTGTCAGTCCCGCCAGCGGCCAGCAGAGGGCAGCACCAGACAAGCCTTCTCTTGGGTGGAGGGGGGCTGCTTTGGCCGCCGGTCCTCCCTCCCTCCCTTCCTCCCTTTTCCCTTCCCCCTCCCGCCTTATATCCCCGCCTCTCGGTGCGCTGCAGCCAGATCCGTGGGGTCGCGATGGGGGGCGCAGCACGGACCACCCCAGCTTAGCCTGGGCTCTCCAGGTGAGGACTGAGAAAGGAGGAGGATGCTGGTGCTGGAGGTAACCTGGGTCAGCAGGGAACGTGGGAAGGACGCAGTATACTCTGGGAGAAGAGTGAGGAAAGGCTGGGATCCAGCCAAGATCCTGGGATCTGGAAGTCAGTTGTGGAAAAGGGAGGTGGAGAAGTGGGGGGTGGGGAGCCTTGCCTATGCTGGCTTCTAGCCACAACCACCGGGAAGGGGAGGAAGAGCGGGGAGGGGAGAGCTCCCGTCTGGCTTCCAAATCATGATGCAAACCATGCATCAGTCTCGAACCAGGATCTGGAGGTGGTCAGGCCCTGGCCCTGGGCGGGTGTCCTGGAAGGGTGATTCCACTGTTCCCTTGGGGGAAAGGGAAAGAAAATTTCATTTGCTAAGAGGGGGGAAAATCAAAACTTCAAGTCAGCCAGTGAGCGACGCTGCCCCAAGGTGTGTCCTCTGTGCCAGGATGCTCCTGGAGTGTGTGAAGGGCCAAGAGTACCTCTGAGGGATCACAGAAGGTAGTTCTCTCACTGGTTCTCTGAGCTGACACGCAACGAGTTGTCAAGATGGACTCCTGGGTATCCTTGAGCCCTGGCACCTTTCTTTTTAGAGATGGGGGCGGACAGGAAGAGACCCACTGATTGTCCCACTCTGTATCCTTCCCCCC
Source organism: Sphaerodactylus townsendi (assembly GCF_021028975.2). Lineage (NCBI taxonomy): Eukaryota > Metazoa > Chordata > Lepidosauria > Squamata > Sphaerodactylidae > Sphaerodactylus > Sphaerodactylus townsendi. The sequence continues at coordinate 24,589,281 of NC_059425.1, read as the reverse complement.
CACCCCACTTGAAGCTTAAGGGCTTTTAAACTCTTTATTTCAATGGCTGTAATGCATTAAAATTCCCAGTCCAGCCACCTTCCCCACCCCAAGCAAGCACTGAAAAGGTTGGGAAAGTCACCCTCTTTACCACTTCCGTTTGTTTATTTTTACCAACGTGGCCTTCAAGGGGGTGGCAATCTATTGGAGCAAGGTTTCCACGAAGGAGCAGAAGGAATATGGAGGGACGGACAAAATGTACGTAATGCGGGTTATTTCCTTGGTTACATATGTGTGTGTGGGGGGGGGGCGGGGACAGACGTGTGTGTGTGTGTGTGTGTGTGTGTGTGTGTGTTCAATCAGTCTGATGGTTACAGCTCATAAAATCTGAGCCACTGTAGTGATTTGCAGATTATGGTTATTGCTGGTTATTTAACCTGGAACAAAAGAGGAAGCTCTTGTGTACTCAGCCTGCAGACTGAAGGTCTCTTGTGGATGGGAACCTGCAGGGCTGACTGTGCTTGGAGTAACCCAACACCCCCCCCCCCCCCGTTTCCTTGCAGAGAGCAGTGGATGGAGCAGGCCACTCCTGGATGGTTCCTGCTTGGACTTTGCTGTCCAGAGCCTAGGGGGCTCTGACGGGTCCAAGATTTTCCTTGCAGCGCACCATGGAAGGTTTCAGCAGCCTGGAGTGTGTTCCTGCTTCTGCTGTTCCTGCTTCTGCAGCACCTTTAGTTGAACCTCTGGAACCAGAGAGCTGGGAGATCTCACGAGCAGCTCAGGAGCCCCCCAGCTCCGAAGGATCATTGTGTGGGGCAAGGGGACCCGCTGATGGGAGGGGAGCAGCACCCAACTTTGGCACTCCCAAGAGCAAGGGCCAGCAAGGGCCCCGGGCCCCACCTTCCCGTGATGCTGTTGTTTCAGAGCCCCCCCAACCTGTGCTGTCAGCAGGGCCTGAGAGTCTCCCTTCTGACCGCTCTGTCTCCACCGCCTCTACCTGCTCCTCACTGGCCGGATCTTCGCAGGAGTCTGATGAGGTTTTCAGTGACTTGGAGGAGAAGAGTCCTGGCAAGAAACGGGTGCTACGGAAGGTGAGGCGAGAGGAGGGTGGGGTAAGAGGTGGAGTCCCCACACACCCTTGGCAGGATGGGGAACAAAATCTCAAGGTGGTCTGGATTAGCCTCTGGTCTGGACTGGTTCCGAGGGATCCAAAGCGGCCCATGCAAGCCAAGGCCTCTCCTCCCCTAAGTGCCTTCTCTGGGGAACGGTGCAAAGAGGGAGCTGGTGTACCACAGAATGGGCCAGCCGTGCAAGTCAGACCAGGCTTCAAGAGCATCAAGCTATGCAATGTGGGGAAGAGGAGGAGGCAGCCCCTCTGGCTGTGTGGGGGGCGGGGGCGGGCAGGGTGTGTGTGAAATACTCTCTTAACCCCAACTGGGACAGCCAGCTCTGAAGAGAAGTTTTTTGTACCCCACTTTTCTGAACCTTTAAGGAGTCTCAAAGCAGCTTGCAATTGCTTTCCCTCCCCCTCCCAACAACAGACATCTTGTGGGGTAGGTGGGACTGAGGGTTGTCCTGACAGAGCTGTGACTGACCCAGAGTCACCCAGCAGGCTGCATGTGGAGGAGCGGGGAATCAAACCTGCTTCTCCAGATAACCACTATGCCACACTGGTCCTCATCCATCAGAGCTATCTGCCAGGCCTGTTCTGGATTTGTACAAAACATTGCACTGATGTGTCTGTGTGTGTGTGCTACCTTGTGTGTGTGAGAAAGGGAGCTGTATTGCACAGGACTTTGTGCAGGAAAACATCTTCATTGCACCATGCTGGTGTTTACCTGGGCTGTGTGTGATAGGGCAAAAGTGCCTGTAATGTGTGTTGCGTAGCAAGGTGTGGCACTGGACTGTTTGGAGGAGCAGTGCAGAGGCGGTTCTCCCAAAACAGGCGCTGGGTCTCCATTGTGCAGAAGTTGTCTGGGCCACCTTAATAGTAACAAACCATCACTTTGCACAGGTTGAGAGGCTCTCTGGGTTCAAGGGCCCCTGCTCTTAACAGGTTGGGAGGTTTCGTCTTCGTGAGCAGTTGCTCAAAATAAACCCAGCAGGGGTATGTTCAGGGAAGCTGACGGTGTCGTGTGGCTGGCTTTACTCAGCCCCAAGCTCTCTCCACCCTTTTGCTAGGCCCCGGAGGTAGTCAATTCCACACCTTCCTTCTGCAGTCTGTCCGGTGGATCATCGAGCCGTTCCCTTTTGCTGCCTCCTTACATTTATTGGTTTATTTCCTGTACACTTATTTCCTGACCATCACCAAAGTCCCGGGTGGGGTACAATCATAAAACGCCATTAAAAATACCGCCATACAGCCATCCTAAAAGCTCCTTTATAAAACTATCCCCGTCCCCTACCCTAACCCACCCTCTTTAAATGCTGCTTGGAGCCTGCCCTCAACCCCACTGCCTCCTGACTGTCGCCTCTGGCTTTGAGAATTTGAGAAATTACAGTTAAGGATAATTTGCACCGCTGCTCTTCAGTGCCTTTGACAAAAAGCCCCTTTTAGATTTGTTTATTTATAGTCTTCTTCTGTTGCTGCGACGCAAGGAAGTTTGCACAATGTAGGGCAATGCAATCAAGTAAGCAATGCAATAGGATCAGGATTATGGAATTTAAAAGCACAAAGAAGTGTTAGACACAATGTGTCAATTCAGAAAATTGTGTTACAAAAGTCAAAAACGTAAGAACAAGCCAGCTGGATCAGACCAGAGTCCATCTAGTCCAGCACTCTGCTACTCGCAGTGGCCCACCAGGTGCCTTTGGGAGCTCACATGCAGGATGTGAAAGCAATGGCCTTCTGCTGCTGCTGCTCCCGAGCACCTGGTCTGCTAAGGCCTTTACAATCTCAGATTAAGGAGGATCAAGATTGGTAGCCATAGATCAACTTCTCCATAAATCTGTCCAAGCCCCTTTTAAAGCTATCCAGGTTAGTGGCCATCACCACCTCCTGTGGCAGCATATTCCAAACACCAATCAAGCGATGCAGTAAGAGCATGATAATTCTTATCATAAACAGTAAGTAATTTACCTTTCTGGAGAATTCTCGCTGGCACCAGCCCCAAATGCTGCAGGCTTCCAGACTGATGCCAACTCCTTGCCTGCAAAACCTAGTGGTACGGGATGGGTGTTCCTGCTCTGTAGCAGAGCAGAGCCTCTCTGCACATGTACAGAAGAACAATTTATTTCATGAAAGGTCAGAGATAGGTTCAAGAAACATTGGCAAAAATTAAACTCTTCTTTTAGTATGTGGTTATTCATCTGGATGGTTCCTAGCACACCTTTGTGTCTTAACAAAAATGACCAAGACTAGGTTTGCAATTTCAAGGCCAAACTACTTGGTTCTCAGTGCTCCATTAGAGGCCTGTCAGCTCTGTTTACTGACAGGATGCTTAAAACTTGTATGCAGAAAACCCCAGGTTCAACCCCCATCATCTTCATTTAAGGGGGATCTCAGGTGGTGGGGAAGGGGGATGAGAAGGGTCTCCACCTGAGACCTGTGGAGAGCTGCAGCCAGCAGAGGAGGCCACACTGCTTTGAGGGCCAGTGGTCTGACTGGAAAGAAGGTCCCTTCCCAGACAGAGCTGCAGAAAAGCTTCCTGTGCTGTGGACGTCTTTTTAAAAATAGCCAAGCCTCAATAGGGCGTTCGCGAACTTTTGTCTTCGTTCTCTTACCTCAAGCCTTCATTCGTTTACCTCAAGGCTTATGTTCTTAGTCATATTTCCATCTTGCCCCATCGCTGCACCCAACTTTGCAGTTCTGTCTTTTCTCTCTTACCTGTCTGGAATGTTTTCAGATTTCCTTTAGCATAGTAATTGTGGGTTTTCTGGGTTGTGGTCTGGTAGTTTTTGCTCCTAACGTTTCGCCCCCATCACCAGCCACAGATGCAGGTGAAACGTTAGGAGCAAAAACTGCTAGATTACGACCACACAGTCCAGAAAACCCACAACAGCCCATTGATTCCTACCATGAAAACCTTCAACAACACATTACTTTTAGTGACTTAGAACTTCTGTGTTTCAGTGAGCTCAGTTTTCCAGCCCATCCTTTACGGAGTTTGCAGTCTGTGCCAACTTTTCTCCCCCTGCCCCCCCGGCCCCCTGCCAAATTTCAGAATGTTTGTCCTCAGCGATGGACTCCTTCCTCAAGGTCGGCTACAGAACAGAAACAAGGTGAACAACGAACTGCAAAGTGTGTTACAGTATATGTAGTGAGCGGAATTACGAGGGTAGAGGTCAATGCAGGTAAAGCAGGACAATACCTAGAATAATCAGTGCAATAGATTACAATCCTGTCTCATTCGAAAGGCACCTCTGGGAGGCTTTGCACAGATGAGCAAAGCACATGGAAGATGTCCTTCTGTAGAGCAAGGGTTCCCTTCACACCTATTTCCACCAGCTCAGTCAAGCTGCTCACAAGTGCATTGTGATGTTTTGTGACAAACAGGGAGATGTTTGTCTTTCCTGCTGGTGCGGCCTCCCAGAAAAAGCTCCTGGGTTTTTCCACTTGCTTTGTCAAGAGCTTCTCCATCAATTGGGTCATCTTCTCTCTGGTTCTGCAGGGAGCTTCAATTCATCCAGCAAATTGTTTTTCTCCTAGTTTAGCCAGAGTGACATGCTTCCTTAGATATTCTCCTAACTGTCCCATTAACCCGTCTGGGTCAACTTTGGTTAGGAGCTCAGCCTTGCTCCAGACCAGTTTGGCCGCTTTCTGCTCCTCGGGACAAGAGGAAGCGTCTTCCAGTCAAGCAAGACTGAGATAAACAGCAGGTAGCCAGGTAAGGTTTCAGGACATCTGAGGGGATTCTGTCTGTGCTCTTGTCTCATTTCTAGCTGTAAAGGGGAGCAGAAGATGTCTTCCTGTCACCCAAGGGTGAATTGTCAGCTTGGCTCTCAGCCGTTTGCCTTTGCAAAGGTATTTGAGAGGAAAACAAAGTTTTGGACGACTGCCATGGCAGATTTTTCTTCAAGGCCTTGGTATCGTGTATTGCTCTTCCAGGTGGATGCAGGCCGTACCACAGCCAGAGGAGGGCCTACTACAAAGCAAAACCAACAACAACTCTGTTTTCTTTACTGTGTCATCTAACCTCAGCAGGAAAGAGAGCCATTTAATTTTCACTATTCATTTATGAGTTTGGGTGCTGTGTGGTTTCCGGGCTGTATGGCCGTGTTCTAGCAGCATTCTCTCCTGACGTTTCGCCTGCATCTGTGGCTGGCATCTTCAGAGGATCTGATGTTGGGAAAGCAAGTGAAGTATATATCTGTTGGAGTGTCCAGGGTGGGTGGAGAAACCTTGTCTGTGAGTAACAAAGAAGGCAACCAGGTCAATAGTTGAAGGCGTACAGCCCGGAAACCACACAGCACCCAAGTGATTCTGGCCGTGAAAGCCTTCGACAATACATTTATGAGTTCATTTATGGCCCCTCTTCCTCCCCAGTGAGGACTCAAAGAGCGGCTTACAACATTGTCTCCATCTCCATTTTAATTTCACAACAATCGTGCGTTTTAATTTCACAACAATTTGGACTGAGAGTGTGTGACTGGCCAAAGCAAGCTCCCATATCAGAGTGGAAATGCGAACCTGGGTTTCTCAGATCCTCGTCTGACACTCTTGACGCAACACTGCACTGCTCTCATTTGATCACTGCTCTGTCATAAAAAATGATTTATTTACAAAAAATTCTGAATAGATGTGTACAAAAGCAAAGATGTAATGCTCAGATCTTCCCTTTTTTGTCCAAATACCCGGTTTTCTCCCCGTCCTCTCCTCAGTCTTCACTTCAGAATTTTACCTCAGATGTCTGATTTCCATGGTAATCAGCTCCTCTTTGGCTTTCAACGAGCAAAATTCATAGACAACAAAATGGAGAAGTGATGCTCTAATCAGCAGCTTTTCTGGCCTGCGTTCCTCTCAACCCTTGTAAGATTCCACCGGCCATCAAGGTCAAAGGTCGCCAATTTGGCCTGGATCTGTCACGCAGGCCTCCATTGATAGGGCTTTGCATCTGCAGGCCATTATGCTGGTTGGAGAAGAGGAAGGGAAGAGGATTTGGGTAGAAGGGGACAGTTATATTTGGGTAGAAGGGGACAGGAGCAGCAGTGGTGTAGGAGGTTAAGAGCTCGTGTATCTAATCTGGAGGAACCGGGTTTGATTCCCAGCTCTGCCGCCTGAGCTGTGGAGGCTTATCTGGGGAATTCAGATTAGCCTGTACACTCTCACACACACCAGCTGGGTGACCTTGGGCTAGTCACAGCTTCTCGGAGCTCTCTCAGCCCCACCTACCTCACAGGGTGTTTGTTGTGAGGGGGGAAGGGCAAGGAGATTGTAAGCCCCTTTGAGTCTCCTGCAGGAGAGAAAGGGGGGATATAAATCCAAACTCTTCTTCTTCTTCTTTATGGGGACTGCCAGATCATTCTCAGAACAGCCTCACCAGATCAAATATAATTCCAGTGTGATGCCCTGGGAATGCAAAACTGGCAAACAACCCTGTGGTTCATTTGACTTCCAGAATGCGTGCCTGCATGCAGTGCTCTGCTAGCATGGATTGCGGGTACATGGCGGCAGGCTATGACTCTCTGCAACAAACCCATCTGGCATGCTCTGCATAGATTAGGGGTGCTTCTGCAGCGGTAGCTTGTGCTGCACTCAGAACTGTAGCTGGCTGCTGCAGCCATGCTTCTGTGTGTGTGTGTGCGCGCGCATATACATGCAAGTTCCTCTTGCTGTCTGCATGTTTGTGCACCCAGTTCCAAGCTCACCAGGAGCCTCCTTCTGCAAAGATGCCAGGCCAAGATTTCCCTCTGTTGCTAAGTGCGTTGCTCTCCCCCTCCCCACTTCTTGGCAAGGCCTTTCCTTCCTCTTTTGACATCTCCTTATTCAGCTTTCTTAGCTGTGGGTCTCCCTGTGCTGTGGTTACTGATACTTTGAATGGCCTGAAGTGAGGAAGGGGAGGCGTGCCAAGTTAGACAACTGGGCGGGCCTTCCCCTCTCTAAGTCTTGGCTTCTTGGGCCCCAGGGAGAGCCATTGGGCTTTCTTACTCTCCCACACACACAAACAAGACCCGCCTCTCCTCCTCCTTAGTCCTGACTCCATCAGGCGTGGAGGCAAACTATCCATAAATATTCAGCTGTCTTACAAAGTTTCTCTCTGGGCTGTGGCTTACAGAGTATGCTGAGCCAGGGGGTTACACTGTCAGCTCCATAGTTGGATAGAAAGATCAGATCCCTGCCACCCTTGGAACAGAGAATCAGCAGGAAGGAATGCAAGCTGAAACTGAGCAGAGGAATGCGTTCATTTTTGTTTGTGACAGAGCATCTATCAGTTGCGTGCAAAACCTGCCAGCATCTAGAAAACCTGGGTTCTGCAACCTGAATTGCAGAAATCCGAACGCGTTTGGGGTCATTCAGAGTGCCGACTTCTGCACTAGGTTAGAGGGGAAATGCTTCCCTCCTGTCTTGTGACTTCTGCTTTCGTTCTCCTTCTAGACCAAGTCCTGGAAGACCTTTTTCACAATGGTGCACTGGTCCTTGCGGAGACGCAGCTCCTGGGTGCAGTTGGCTGGTCATGAAGGTACACATGAGGGCGCAACACCTTGGAAATAAGCATGAGACGGGCAATCTCCTTTGCTGCGCAGAACTACAGTGGCTGGGTTTATTTCCACCACCAGGACTCAGCTGTGGCCGTTCCAAGGTTTTCAGTTCTGGCTTTTATGGAGTAATGTGTGACCACCCGTTGCTGAGGCAGGCCTTGGCCTGTCCAGGTCACCACTGTCTACTCAAACTGGCCAAGGACTTCCATGATCTCTGGTCAAGTTTTTTTCACATCGACTACAGTCTGATCCAGTGGTAGGATTCAAATAACTTAACAACTGGTTGTTTACAAGCACAATTTTAACTACCGATTCTGCCGAAGTGGTGCAAACCGGCTGAATCCCACCACTGGTCTGGTCCTTTTAAATGGCCGTGCAGAGATCCAGAGACAACAAGGTCTGGCGCAGTCCCACAGGGCCTGCTAAGACTGAGTTGGTGGAGGACAACAATGTTTCCCGCCCCATTGGCCTTTCTTCCCCTCCCCTTTTTTAAGAACATAAGAGAGGCCCCTTCCGTACAAGCAGAATAAAGCACTTTCAGTCCACTACCACGATTGTTTGCAAGTGGATTTTGCTGTCCTGCATAGTAAAATCCAGCTTCAAAGTGGATTGAAAGTGGACTGAAAGTGAATTATTCTGCATTTGCAGAAGGGGCCAAAGAGTCTGCTGGATCAGACCAGAGTCCATCTAGTCCAGCACTCTGCTACTCGCAGTGGCCCACCAGATTTCTTATTGTAAAATTCCAATGTATTAATTTTTTAACCTTCCCTTCCTTAAGATTTGGCCCCTCACTGAGTCTGACACCAAATAGTCTTAGTACCAGTTTTTATCAGTTTTACATTGGGATTTTTAGTGCATTTAAATATTTAATTGTTATATTGTTGCGTTTCTGGTGGGAGCCACTCTGAGCCCGACTTTGCAGGGTATAAATCAAATAAATATGTAAGATACCAGGAATTGAACTTTGGACCTTCGGAATACAAAACAGAGGCACACTGCCACTGAGCCACAAGCCTTTCCCTTGAAGAAGAGCTTGCTTCTGCCCACAGACATACCGTATTTTTCTTTCTGCAGCCCATCCCTGCTTAGCTGACAGTAACTAGCCAGGGCTTCCAGGCAGACCTTAGCTCCAGCTCCTGTTGAAGGAGAGGTCCATCAGTACCTACCAGCTACAGTAACTAAAGGGGCTCTCCTGATTTCCAGTGCCTCTCTCCTTCGGCAGGGGGCAGAAGTTTCCCTGGGACTCCCCTGGGACTGCTGACCTCCACCTTTCCTTCCCTCCCTCTCGCAGGAAACTTCAAGGCCAGTGAAAAAGGGCAGATCTTGAAGAAGTTCAGTCCAGTGGAAAACACCTGCCTGGTGGAGCTGATGGGTGACGTCCTGCATCCCTTTGTGCCCACCTACCATGGAGTGGTGGAGACCAATGGGGAGCACTACATCCAAATGGACGACCTCTTGTGCGGCCTCGACATGCCCAGCATCATGGACTGCAAAATGGGCACCAGGTGATGGCCTCTGGGGTGCCCCTCGAGGCTGAGAAAGCTAGGGGGCACCTGACGGTGGGACACCTGGACCTTCCTGCTGAGAACACAACTGACGTTGCTCTCCTCACTCCTCAGTCATTTTGAAGCTGCTACTGCTAAAAGCAAATCAAAGCACACCTGTTTTAAGATATTTATGTCTTGTTTTTCACCCCATTGGGGACCCAAAGCAGCTTACACTGTTCATCTCTCCATCATTTTAGCCTCACAACAACCCTATGAGGTAGGTTAGGGCGAGGGGTGTGCGACTGAGCCGAGGTCACCCGGCAAGCTTCCATAGCAGAGTGGGGCTTTGGATTTGGGTCTCACGGATCTTAGTCCAGCATGTCATTCACTACACCCGGTTGGATCCACCAAGCCTTCACAAATTCCTCTGGGTCCAGACACAGCAGTGGGGGGGCTGGGCTGCTTTCCACTTTATCCTCTCTGACCATCCCGAGAACGGGAACTGGTTATGGCAGCCTAGGATTGGTAGAGGATAGGCCTATCAGTGGCTACTTTCCACAGTGATTAAAGGGTATCCCGAGGCAGTGACTCTCTGAATACCTGTGCTAGCAGGCAACATCTGGGGAAGGCCTTGGCTCCGGTGCCCTCTTTGTTGGACCTGCAGGGCACCTGGTTGGCCACTGTGTGAGTCAGGATGCTGTACTGGTGGAGCATTGGTTTGGTCCAGCAGGACTCTGTTGGGACCTGACATTCTTAAGCAGCAGGAGACACCTTGGTTACCTTCTGGGAGACAACAGAGATTAGGTCAAGCAATGAGACGACCAGTGGCCATCAGCAGTCCTTTGCGTCACAAATGGTTGCTCACTTTCTCCTTGTTCACCTCTGCTTGTACCCAGGACCTACCTGGAGGAGGAGGTGAACAAAGCTGGGCAAAGCCCAGTGGCACGGCGGGACCTGTATCAGAAGATGGTGAAGGTTGATCCACTGGCCCCCACGGCCCAGGAGCATGGCCAGGCTGCTGTCACCAAGCCACGGTACATGCAGTGGCGGGAAAGCATTAGTTCCAGCGCTACTCTTGGATTCCGTATTGAGGGTGTTACGGTGAGTGACGGAGGAAAGGAGAAGAAGGGTTCTACCCTGCCTGAGCCTGGAAGGGGGCGGGACATATTACTACTGGGCCACGCCCATTTCCAGATGACCCTTTGTCCTTAGTATCTCTGGTTGCAATCCCATATATGCTTCTTCTAGACTAGAGCAAGTCCTGTTGAGCTGTGGGATGTTATGTCTGGATATATCAGCTGAGGATTGTTTCTTGAGAGGGCTGATTCCTCAAATGCTGTCTCTCTGCAGATGGAAGGGGGAGTCGTGCAGAGGGATTTCAAGCAGACCCGCACTAAGGAGCAGATTGTAGAGACCTTCTTGACATTTACCAGGAGTCACGTGGATGTGTTGGTGAGATCTTGGGGAAAGAAAGAGGGGACTAAATCTCATTGACTGGGGCCAGGGGTCAACGTTTGGCAAAAATAGTCATTTTTTAATTTGGAAATCTCATGTTGAGAAACACATTGGAAATGTTCGAAATATATTGTTGAAAGCTTTCACGGCCAGAATCAACAGACTGTTGTCGGTTTTCTGGGCTGCATGGTCTAGAAAATCTGCATCTATTGCTATCGTGTTTACCTGAAAATAAGACAGAGTCTTATATTAATTTTTGCACCAAAAGATGCATTAGGGCTTATTTTTGGGGTAGGGCTTATTTTAGGGGAAATATGGTACCTTCACAGTTCATTAAGGCGGGCTCTCAGCAGCCCCATTGCTTCCTCTCACATGCGATGCAAGCTGCATCCGCATTGGCAGGGATCACCCTGCTGGATATAGCACCAAATTCCACTACACCCAGGTGTCTAGTTGCTTGAAAGTGTTAACTTTGCCCCTGCAAAAGCATCAAATTACAATGAGTATTTTTTGTAAAGCCCCCTTCCCTACCATATATTTTCCCTGTCAGAAAGATTACATAAAGGTGGTTGTCTCATGGAGGGGAACATCTTACAGGAAGAATATACTGGTTAATACCTTTCATTTAAAAACAATTTGTAGTTCTTTTTTACTGCAGAGTTATAAGGGGAAATGTGCAGGCAATAGAAAGGGTTAGAAAGCTGGAAATTAGTTGAACAGTTGGAAATCATTACACTAGATCTCCTTTATGATTCTGTAGTGATCTAGTTATTGTCAATTAAAAAGAAAAAAGCCCTACACTGTTGGGGAAAATGGTACCAGTGGGGATGGGACATGCAAAAATGTATGCTGTGATTTTTCCAAAAGATCACAACCGGGGCGACGTGGACGGCGGACACAGAACTAAGAGAAACAAAAGTATTTTAGATGCTCCAAAACAGCATAATGGCAAAGAAGAAGAGGCAGAGTTCAACATCTGTGTGGAAACAGTCACAGATTGGTCAAGACAGAAAATCTTTCCCCATTTCTAATTGCAACTTTTTATCAAACTGCCTCTGAAAACACAGAGTTTCTTCTCAGTGGGAAGGAAGGCACAGCTTCACTTCAGGGTCGTTTCCCCACTCACCTTTAGTTGTGGGGTACTTGTGGCAAATAATCCGGGGGCCTGCTGTGTTCCTCAACGGCAGCAACGCAGTGACCCCGATCTTCCGCTCTCCTTCCTCCTTTGCACGCGTTATTTCAGTTCCGGGATGTTCGAGTGCCATTTTGAAAACCCCGCGCCGAGCGTGGGGGTGCGCGGGTGAGTGGGGAAGCCCAGGGGGTGACTTCGGGCTTAAGTTTCCCGCCATCCATCCAATAAGGCAACGGCGGGATGTGCGCCATACGCGCACAGCCTGGGTTTTAATTTTTTTTATTTGTAACGCTGAAAATCTACGTCTCCACGTCGTTTTGAGCGAACCTGGGCAGATGCATATTGTGGATTCCTCGGCAGAATGTGGAGACGTGGATTCGTTTTTTTGAAAAATAAAAAAAAATTCCCACCCCAGAACAGTGCAGCAGCCAATCAGGGCAGCCCTGAGCGGAGTGGGGAGTCCTGCGTAGCTGCTGCGCGGCTGCACCATTCATTCGACCAAGGGGTAGAAGCTGCTGTGGGGACCATGAGCCCGCGCTGAAATGGTCCCGCAGCAAAGGAAACTGCAGGTATCGTCCACCATTTAAGTGGGGAAACGACCCAGGTTGCCTTGTTTAAACGGAGCAACTGGCCTTTTGCTGACGAAACTGCTCAGTTGAATATTCTCTGCCCTGACAAGCAGCATCGCTCCAAGATCTCAGCCAGAAAGGGGCCTGTCCCAGCATCTGCTGAAATCCATTTTTCCAACTGCAGCTGCTGGGTATTGCCCCTATTGGCTAACACTGAGGGTTTCTCGATTGTTATGCAGATTACCCTGGGGGACATATTATACTGTTTCATGAATATGCATCTTTATTCTCTGGCTTTGACAGGTTCCTTTGTGTTATTTTGTTCTGCCTGTTAATCCATCTTCTGGCTGACCAGTTGCAGAGGAAGGCTGTTGAAGCAAAACCCCAAAAAGAGGTTTTGGGGTACTTATTCTGACATTAATTCAGAGGTGGGATCCAGCAGGTTCTCACTAGTTCCCGAGAGTGGGTTACTAATTATTTGTGTGTGCCGAGAGGGGGTTACTAATTGGGTCCACTTTTCCATCTTCATGCCCTCGCCTCCCCCGAGAGGCATACTGCCTTTGAACGTGAAGGTTCCATATAGCAATTACGACTAATAATAATTGCGACTGAACTGGGTTGATCCCTTTCAGGTACTGCAATTCATTAATTCTCAGCCTTTCATACCTTTTATCTCACCAATCTCTATCAAAGAACCTGTGTGTTTCACCATTGCTGTGTTCAGATTTGTGAGTTGGGGCATTTTTCTATAATGTGATGATGATTTAGAAATGACCTGGTGCAAAAAAAGTTTTGGGGTCATGGTGGGGTGTCTGCCCATGCGGGGGGCATCCAACTCAGGTTTTGCCCAGGGCTCAGGTTTGCCTAGGTACGCCTCTGCCCCCTTTGCTGAGGGGGGCTGGTGAGGGAACCTGTTACTAAAATTTTTGGATCCCACCACTGCATTAATTTATGGGTGCTAGAATCCGATTCAGCAGATACACGTGCACATAGAAACAGAACAGTAAACAGCGGGGAGTCGACAAGCACCAAATTGCAAGAAGTCCTGCGTGATATTTCCATGCACAGCTAGATCTAATGTAGACAAGCTAAGCGCAAAGGTCCTTTCTTTAAAGGCGGTATTAACAAGTCTAACAAGAAGGTGTTATTGGCAAGGACTGCTGCTGTGAAAAGTCGCTGGATTTATCTAGTATTCATTTGAGCTTTGCTGGACTTCTTTTAACTCAGTGCCTGTGGACCCTCACCTACCATTCTTCTCTGTTTACATATAATATGCCGCATAACGACCTGTTGAAGAGAATGCTAGCACATAAAAACTGATGCCACGATAGACCTGTTAAATCTTTTAGGGAGCGCAGGATTCCTTTTTGGTTGAGCTTGATGGCTCTCCCCACCCCATCCCCCTGAAAGTCTTGTTTTCTCTTTCCTAGGCAGGGCTAGCCTGAACTTTCATAACTTGTACATTCTAACAAGTGAAAAGGCACGGGGGAGATGGGGGAGACTTACAAAGTGGCTCAGCCTTCCTCTTTTACTTTGCAGAGCACGTACCTTGCTCGCCTGGAGAGTCTGCGCCAGGCCCTGAAGGAGTCCATCTTTTTCAAGACCCACGAGGTGAGTTTTGGGGGGCCCTTTTCACTTTTTTGGGGGGGGGGCAGGCATATGCTTGCAGAGCCTCAAGAGCAGGGGTAGGGAACCTGCGGCTCTCCAGATGTTCAGGAACTACAATTCCCATCAGCCCCTACCAGCATGGCCAATTGGCCATTCTGACAGAGGCTGATGGGAATTGTAGTTCCTGAACATCTGGAGAGCCGCAGGTTCCCTACCCCTGCTCAAGAGGGTGTTGCTGCATTCATGACCGTTAAATGTAGCACCTGTAGATAAAAGTCATCCCACTAAAATACCAAGCACGACACCTCCAAATTAGAGGCTTTATTGGCTTCAGTTTGTGCCACTGCCAGCATCCCTTTCCTTTGGATCTTCCTCCCTATGAACGCAAATGCTCTTTATTAGTGACAGAATGTTCACTTAAAAAGCCAGTGTGGTGGAGTGGATAAGACCAGGTGGGCTCTACTCTAGAGAACTGGTTTTGATTCCCCACTCCACCACATGAGTGCTGGACTCTTATTTGGTGAACTAGATTTGTTTCTCCACTTCTCCGTATGAAGCCTGCTGAGCGACCTTGGGCCAGCCACAGTTTTCTCAGAAGTCTCTCAGCCCCACCTACCACACAAGGTGTCTGTAATGGGGAGAGGGAGGGAAAGAAGTTTGTAAGCCACCTTGAGTCTCCTTACAGGAGAGAAAGGCTGAGAATGAAGCCAAACTGCTCTTGTTCTTCTTCTGCAGTACTGGAAAGGCATTTCTTACATTTGCAGGCTGTATGCTTCCAGACTTGATTTGGAAAATAAGGAGGGCTGGGCTGATGTCCCACTGAAAGCACTGCTCCTCATCTTAGATTCACTTGGGTATGCAGGAAAAGCACTTTTCACATGCCCAGAGAACATCTGTATCAGCTAGTGGGTACAGCCCAGGTGCTGGAACACAAGTTATGATGAGCATTAATATTGAAAATAGCAGGGGGTTGTGTAGAAGGTTTGGAGGAAAAATCCTCCGATGAATTGGCTTGAGTTTGTCGGCAAATATTTTTGTATTGCAGTTTGAGCTTACAACATTACCAATTTTAAAATCTTTGACATCAGCTTTAGAGAAATATTGAACATTTTTAGATTCTCCTAGGCATCTCTTACAATTCAATTTTGCAAAACGTGATTTTTTTTATCACAACATTTTGAAATAGGAATTCTGGCATAAAGAAAGACGCGAATGTCCCATTTGGGCTCAAGGACAGATCAGGTAGCACTTGTAGGCCAGGTGCCCCACCCTCCGGTTTGCCAAACCAGCCCTTGTTTTCTCCTCCAGGTGATTGGCAGCTCCCTGCTTTTCCTCCACGACCGGAAGGGCCAGGCCAGTGTTTGGATGATTGATTTTGGCAAGACGCGCCCCACGCCAGCGAACGTCCAGCTGAGCCACAACGTGGCCTGGACTCAGGGAAACCACGAGGACGGCTACCTGCTCGGCTTGCAGAACCTGATCGACACCATGCAAGCCACCTTGGACAAGGCCAAGAAGCACCAAGAAGAGACAGCCGCTTTCCACTCTTAAGCCCGGCGGGGCTGCCTGGCAGCCTTAGATTCCAAAACCAGAGGAGGTAGAAAAGGCCCAGCCGGTCAGTTTGGGAGGAGGCCGGCGTGGGGCGAGAGGCGCAGTCCCAAAGGAAAGCTACGCTATTCGTGGCTTCCTTAGCACAGGGGCCCCAGTGGAGTCAAACCTCCGGGAATTTTCAAAGCGGCATTTATATATTTGATCCCTGCCCAGGACTTTCTTCATGTACCACTTACATGGAAGGACAAGGTTATGAGATAGCAGCCTTGGAGCTACAGGGTGAAGGCAAAGTGTGTGGATCAGGCTTCTCGTGTCTATGGGACTGCAGCCATGTGCAAAAAAAAATACCAGGTAGAACACCTTAAAAGGTAGCTCAGCAGCCCTCATGTCAGCCCCTGAACATATGAAGCCACCCTCCACTGAATCAAAACATTGGCCTGTTTAAGTTAGTGTTGTCTGATTGCCAGCAGCTCTCCAGTAACATTTAACAAAGAGAGAGATTCAGAATTGAACTTGGGTCTCTGTGCTTGGCAAGCTGACGCTGCCACTGAACCGTGGCTCCCCTTCCCAGGAAGTTGCTTGTTCCCTGTACACCTTTGCCTTGAGGGGTGTGGCTGTGCTCAGATCACTGGGCCAGTGGAGGGATATGGAAAAAAAAGACCCTGGAGCGGGCAAGAGGCAGTGACCAGACCCAGCACACCTGTGAGCTTCTAGCCCTGACAATTATTTCAATCCACCCCCTTCCTGGAAGACAATCCATTCAAGGAAGGCTTTAAGGAAAGTGTAACAGAAAAGCGAACGCCACACCCAGTAGCGACTTCAGCCCTGTTCACAAGTTACAGTGAATGCACATACAGTCCTTGTAGAGCGTACACTTCCTTCTTCTTTATACGTGCATTGAGTAATTCTCATGTTACATTCAGCCCACGCACAGCTGATTATGTGTTTTGAACTCCACATTTACCTCGTTCCCTGGACTCATATGAAAAGTGATCACGGAGAGAGCCAGCGTGGTGTAGTGGTTAAGAGCTCTAATCTGGAGAACCGGGTTCCCTGCTCTGCCGCTTGAGCTGTGGAGGCTTATCGGGGGAACCAGATTAGCTTGTGAACGCCCAGCACATACCAGCTGAGTGACCTTGGGCTAGTCACAGCTCTTCGGAGCTTTCTCAGCCCCACCCACCTCACAAGGTGTTTGTTGTGAGGGGAGAAGGGAAAGGAGATTGTTGTCCCCTTTGAGTCTCCTTACAGGAGAGAAACTCTTCCCTTCTTTTTTTACACACATATATGCTGGCTGTATCCGCATTCATTGTAATGTGTGAACAGGGCTGGTGACTTGATGCAGCAGCATTTTCTGCCTCCTGATACCCCTCCCCTGGAATATTTACAATACTGAAGCACGATTTGGTAACACAAAAGTGCTGCTTTTAGGAAATCAACAGCTCAGCGCAAAACTCCTGCAGAATTGCTTCTTCGCAGCTCTCCTGGATGTGCTGGCTGTGATAGTGTCATAAACTCTAGGGGAATGGGGCACAGGCAGAAATGTCCATGCCCCTTGACAGAAGGCTGTTTTCAATCCCTGTCTGGGATATAATGGAGGCAGGCACAGTGTGGGTGTCTAATTTGGGGCAAGGGGAGGGTCCCAACTCCTAAAAACATGTCACTCTCCTAAATAAAAACAGTCTGTTCCAAAAGCAGATTGCTCCATTTATTCTCAACTTTAATACACTCAAGTTCCCCCCAGAAACTTCCTTGCAGCAGACAAAATTCTGTTCCCGCTCCCTTGCAGCCTCTTTTTCCGTACCACTGTTGGGCCTGAGGCCCTCGTGCCAGATGGTAGCAACTAGGGCAGCTGAGGAAGAACCGGAGCCTCCTGCAGATGAGCGTGCAAGAATCTAGCTCTTGTGGGAAAGAATTTGAGAAACACCACACTGAGGCTCTCCCGAGTCCAAAAGCGGGCCAAGGACAAATGTGTTCCATCCTTTGGCTTCGATCCTCAGCCTCCTGATTACTCCCTGGAGAGCTTGGGATGCACCGTCAGAAGCGGCCGGCACTGTCCAGGGGCCTGCTTGACATTCCATGCAGAATTGCACTCTCCTGGGCACATTACATCTTGCAGCATCGCCCGGGCAACTGGACACAAACAAGCCACTGCAAAGCCCCCGGTCCCAGGCTGAGCGCCAAGGGGCAGGCGGCAGAAGCTTCCCCTTCTGGCAGCTGGAGCCAACCACCGGTCCCTTCCCCCTCCTGCATTCTGATGCCAAGCCCTCGGCAAGCGTTTCCTTTCTATGAAACAGGTTGCCATGGATATGGTTTCCTTTTCCCAACAAGGTGTAGTGGGAGGAAGAACACGAGAGACAATGGGGAAAGGAGGCGGGAGAAATGATTCCTCCTTCCTTGCCGGAGTACAGAAATGACGCACTTGAACTTCTGCTCCTCTCTCTGGAGAAACAAAGCCCAGAAAAACGAGCTCTAGCCCCACACTCGCAACAGCTTCTCCGATACCACGGCTGTGCTGAAGGAGGACAGCCAGGAGGCAGCACCGACACCACTGCGGTGTGCCAGAAAAGGAGATATCTTAAGTAAGGGGTCCATGTTGCTTGCTATGCCAGAACAATTTGGGCTGAGCTTGCAGGGACCCAGTTCCCTAGGCAAGAAGCAAATGGTCCCATTTTGCTCCCCCCAGAGGCCGCAAGGAGCATTGCAACCCGGCTGTCAGGGGCGTTTCCAGATTCAGATGCAAGAAAATGTGAGTCTGGGTCTCTGCCCAGCACGGACTACCTCCTCCAACCACTGGTGGCCATATCCCCAGACGAGCCTCACCTGCTCTTCACAGTGGCCTAAGCTTACCCCTCCCATTACTCCCCTCACCCCACTTTCCTTTTGGTTCTTGGCTTGCTTACTACTGTACATTATCTTCACGTGGAAAGAATTACACCATTAGTCCTGCATGGGGTTGCTCACACAGAGAGACAACAGCTGCTCCGGACTGTGCAGCTTCCGGTAGGCCAGGAGCACCTGAATACTTCTTTCGACAGGTGGAGGCAAAAAATAAGAGGCTCCCCACTTATAGACCTCTGACCCCATATCCAACCACACCTGGAGCTGAAAACAGATCCACATTGTCCTTTAATTGTTCGACTGTTTTCCCTCTCGTCCTCCTCACTGGGGTGGGGGGTGGGAGGTGGGACAGCAGCTGCAGATCATATACCAGCTGGATAGCAGAAGTTTACTCCCAAAAAGTACAAAAATAAGACTGAAGCCACATGAGGACCGGTGGAGTCGGCCCCTCCCCATGATGCTTTGTGTACCCCGTGCGTGTTGAGCTAAACCAACTCCCCCCTAAATTCTTGCTGAGGGAGAAGCTTTTCTCTCCCCCCCCCAACCCACAATTCAACAGTTCTTCATATGGGGGAAGGGGGTTGCGTCGTTCAATGGCTGTGCAACATCTGGCATAATGAAAAGGCACAGCCCCCACCCCCCGCGCCATGCTCCGGGTCTGGCTCCACAGGATTGGATGGAGCCCATCACTCCTGGTTGTCCTCTGACCGCCATTTCAGAGACTCTTCCTTGCGAGCGTCGGGCTTGATCTGGTTACGCATCCCCCCCAGGAGGTTGGAGGTGGCTTCTGAAGCCACGATGAGCGGTTTCACCACCGTGGGGGGAATCTGCCGCAGGACGCCTCCCACTGCTCCCGTGATCCCCTTCTGCTCATGGCCGCGGGTGGCAACGTCACAGATGGCCTGGGCTGTGTCGATGACGCCCTGGAGAATGAGGAGGACAGAAAGCATTGGCAGGAGGAGGAGGAGGGCGGGGTCTAGTTATGTCCATAAGTGCGGTCAAGTTGCAGCTGACTGATGGGGACCCCAGCAAGGATCTTTCAAGGCGTGTGAGAAACAGAGGTGGTTTGCTATTACCGTCCTCCACAAAGCCTTCTTTGGGGTCTCCCATCCAAGTATCAACCCTACTTAGATTCCAACATGGGCTATATTAGAACATAAGAACGTAAGAAAGAGCCTGCTGGATCAGACCAGAGTCCATCTAGTCCAGTACTCTGCTACTTGCAGTGGCCCACCAGGTGCCTTTGGGAGCTCACATGCAGGATGTGAAAGCAATGACCTGCTGCTGCTGCTGCTCCTGAGCACCTGGTCTGCTAAGGCATTTGCAATCTCAGATCAAGGAGGATCAAGATAATATGGGTAGCCATATTATGCCACCTTCCTTCCCGGGCCTAGTTAAGATACTACAAATCAAGGAGTACTTAGGTTTCAACATGGGCTATATTATGCCGCCTTCTTTCCCGGGCTCTAGTTAAGATAAGACAAATTAAAGAGCCTCACCCCACATTCCCCCCAGCCCCTGACAGAACTCTGAAGAAAGGCAGACAGGGAGAGCTGAACAGATGTTGGAGAGATTGGATAACCTCTCTTCTCCCCCATTTCACGCAGAAGGTGGCTCCAGGGCAGGATATAAACTCCCAAAGTGACTGTCAGGAGCCCACATGTTGCCTCTCACTTGACAAGACTGGTGAGGCCTCTCCATTGGCCAGAACCTCCGTTCCTCCGGCAACCCAGCACCCCCCGGGAGTTGCACGGGGGACATTACCTCTCGCACGGTGTCATACGCTTTGGCCATGCCCTCCCGCAGGTCTGCTGGCTGATGACCACGCCTTAGTTTGCGAGTGTGCTTCTTATCCAGAAGGGCGCGAGTCGTAGGAGGGGCTGTAGGGGACAGGATGTCGTAGACTGTCTCTGCTGTGGCCTAAAAAGCAAGAGAAGAGATTGTATGTGGCGAAGGAAGAGGGTGCATTTCAAAGCACCCTGGTTGCCTCCACCCTGCGCCAGAGCAGACAGGTCTCAAGGAAGGCTTTAGAAGGAGGAAAACAAGGTCAAAGCTCTCTGCTCAAAGTTAAGAACCTTGGACACAGCCCTGAAAAATCACAAGGGCAGGAACAACGCCCTCCCCCCCCCCCCCCAATCCTTCCCATCTCCACTGCCACACAACCCAGACCTGGATGGCTTGCACCAGGCGATTGCTGAGCTCCAGTGCCGCAGAGGCAGTAGATGTGCCAAAGGAGGCCGCGCCACGCTGCAGGCCACGGATGATGCGCCCATCCTTGCGATACTGTTCGATGGGGAGCCAGAAGAGGTCACGCAGGCCGTGGACTGGGGGGAGAAAGAGGAGAGTGCTTGTGCGGGGGGGGGGGGGGGGGGGAAGCTTTCCAAACCTCGCACCCCCCTCCAAAAACATTTAGCAGACAGCCACTTTTCTTGCTGGGGCTGCTGCTATCCCCCACTCCCTCTGCACAACCCAAAAGGCTCATTCTGCCGTCAGGGACCACTTACAGAGCTGCACCACCGAGTGCATGGGGCCTACACCTCCCAGGATGCCTGGCAGCTGGTTCTTGCGGATATCTGTCAGCCACTCCGTCAGTGCATAGTTCACCACTTTCTCTACACCTAGGAGCCTTAGGGTGGAAGAGCAAAGGTCAGAGGCCCAGTGGTAATGTCCTTCCCCCACATAGGAGGCCTGATGCAGAATCCAACCACCTACACAATGACTTATGCAGCTCAGCTGGGACTCTTGGCACAATTTATCTCTTTTATTTATATCCTGCCTTTCTACCCCAATGGGGCCCCAAAATAGCTTCTATCATAATTCTTTTCCCCGTTTTACCCTCACAACAACCTTGTGAAGTAGGTTAGGCTGAAAGCATGACTGGCCCCGGGTCACTCAAAGCAAGCTTCAACAGGAGGCAGAATGTAAAACACACGTGTCTGGAAGAAACCTGAATTCTGGGACTTGCCTACGTTTCGCAACTTCAAAAAACTTATATAATTGCCTCTTTTGCATAATTCGCTCCACACTTTTGCTAGGGGCAAAAAATGCAGGCTGCCACTGAGAGGCATCCCAAAAATTCCTGGAATGTCACTAGGATGAAGAAGAGCTGGTTTTTAAAAAGCTCTTTAAGGAGTCTCAAAGCGACTCACAATTGCCTTCTCTTCCCCTCCCCATGACAGACACTGTGTGAGGCAGGTGAGGCTGAGAGAGTGCTGAGAGAACTGTGACTGGCCCAAGGTCGTCCAGCAGGCTTTATGTAGAGGAGTGGGGAAAACAAATCCAGTTCACCAGATCAAAGTTTGCTGCTCTCAACTTCTACATTACGCTGGCTCTCAACAGCATGGACACTCCGCTCCATTTGATTTTCATATTAAAGGCATGAACACATGAATATGAGCACATGGGGCTTTTGATGGGGCCAGCTGCTGATTGTGCCCCACCTTAGTTCCCCTCTACATCTGGGGTCCCGCTAACATCACCAGGACCACCATTCCCCCTCTGTTCTTGGGGAGGGTTTTCATGTGGGTTTTAATTGCAGAACGCCGACACATTTGTATCGATTGCTGCATTTTAAAGAGTTTTTAGCAGTATGACTTTGGGGCCTATATTATTTATGTATATCATGTAATTTGTTTATGTGCTCAACTGGTTTTATTGTTATATGTTATGTTGTACACCGCCCAGAGCCCTTCGGGGGAGGGGCAGTATATAAAATTAACAATGAATGAATGAATAAATGAGTGAATGAATGAGTGAATGAATGAATGAATGAATGAATGAATGAATGAATGAATGAATGAATGAATGAATGAATGAATTCCAGGTCAGTATTGGTTCCACAAGGTCAGTATTGCCTACTCAGACTGGCCGTGGTTCTGCAGGCAGAGGTCTTGAACATCACTTGCGACCTGGTCTTTTCAACTGGAGAGGTCAGGTATTGAACCTGGGACCTCCTTCATGCCGAGCAGATGCTCTACCTGTGAGCCACAGCACCTCCCAATTATAAAATATATATGAATATAGAGTCTTCAGAAATGGATGTCACCTCACCAAACAAGTAACTACCCTTTGCAATTTCAAATTTTTCAGAGCTGGCTAAGAAAACCCAAGTTTAGCCACAATAATTAGCTTTTTTAGTTACTTCATTTATATCCTGCCTTTACCCTCAATTGAGACCCATAGCTCATATCACTCTCCTTAACCCCCCCCCCCTTTCCATACATGTTACACTCAGT
This sequence comes from Sphaerodactylus townsendi, assembly GCF_021028975.2. Lineage (NCBI taxonomy): Eukaryota > Metazoa > Chordata > Lepidosauria > Squamata > Sphaerodactylidae > Sphaerodactylus > Sphaerodactylus townsendi. The sequence goes on along the minus strand of NC_059425.1, from coordinate 24,566,789 downwards.
TTCTCCAATGCACATTTTCTAAGGACAGAAGAGCATGATTTTCCCCTTCCACTGTTAGCCCAAAATGCAACCAACCCAACCCCCCCCCCTCTTAAAAAATGCTATCCTGGGGTTTCCCTGCCCCCACGGAACTACATTTCAGACCGCATTAGAAGAGGGTTTGAGAAAGTTGTGCTCTGCACGAGGAAAGCCTTCCAAAAATATTTGAAAAGATATTTTTTAAAATGGTACTGAGTGTGTGGGTTCGTTATGTGATCAATTCCACCGTACAAAATCATTCCCAAACGTTTTCTTTGGTGCTACACACTTCCTTCTTTCCGCCGCTATGCAAAATGTCACTCTCGTTGCAGCCAGCATATAAAAAGCAACAACCCTTTTATATTTATAGCAGAAACATTTGTACACAATTGCAGATGATGTCATAAAGGATGGGAATGAGCTTTTCAGCATTCACACGACGAAGGTACAATCAGCCTTTCTGCAGGCTGGATTAATAAGCCCCACACCACAGGGGGTCGAGGATCCTAGAGACAGCAGGAAGTAGCTTACGTTTTCCCTGTCATCAAACTCGAGATCCCACACCACGACAATTCCATTGCGTAAAGTTTGCCAATTACGGAGGAGGAATAAGCGTGGTTGATTCACAGCGCTGGATTTTTTTTTAGAAGCAGGAAGGCAAGCTTGCTCGGCCCTCACTTGTTCGACATCCTAAAGCTAGTGACTGGCAGGCAGTTCCCCTTCAGAAAGGTCTGATTTTCAACATCTGTTTTTGGCTTCACACTCTGCTCTGACTAATCAGTAGACACACTTCGCTGGATTGCCTGAGAGGGGCTTAGTATTGTTAAACACATCTTAAACAAGGAGCGCTTTTCAGGCAGGAGTGCTGTCCGATAAAGGGATTCCTTTGTGAGCACCAGAACAGTATTTTTCTCTGTCAGAGACTCAGTAGTATAGATTGCTCTCTTGCTATGTGTCTGGAAGGAGGGTAGTTTATAGGCATCAAGAAAAAGCCTTTTCCAGCCTGAGACTTAGCTCAGGACCTTGAGTATGTTGGGTGGTCACCAAATCACACACAGTAAAGAGTTTTCAGACACCTGTTATCTCATGGCTTTCTTCTCATGCTGAACATATCACAAATCCAAGGAAGGAAGGCTGTGAATAGCCAAAATTGATGGCACTCAAGAAATAAGGAATTCATTAGTTTTAACTGTGCAACCAGCAAGCAACAATTGAATCTGGCAGTTAAGGTGAACTGAAAGTAAATACAAGGACTTCTGGGGGAATTTAAATTCCGCCTGTTACAAGATTATAGGAATAATAGTATTGTAGTTGGATGGGAAATGCTATGGTTAGATAGACTGAAGAAAATTGGATATACTAGGTGAAGGTAACTGGAAGTAGAGAATTCTGAACTTTTGTTGTTTATGGATTATGTTCTTTCTCTTTTTGTCATGATGATATTAACATTATTTTATAATCAATGTTGTTATATTGCAATAAGCATAACGGTTGATTAATGTGGTATAATGGTTAACAGCAGGTGGATTCTAATCTGGAGAACAGGGTTTGATTCCCCACTCCCACACCTGAGTGGCAGGGGCTTATTTGGTGAACCAGATGTGTTTCCGCACTCCTACATTCCTGCTGGGTGACCTTGGGCTAGTCACAGTTCTTTCAGAACTCTCTCAGCTCCACCTACCTCACAAGGTGTCTGTAAGGAGACTCAAGCCACCTTGAGTCTCCTTACAGGAAAGAAAGGTGGGGTATAAATCCAAACTCCTCTTCTTCTAAATGTGTGTGGTATTTATTATGTCAATATAGGCTTAACACTTATCAAATAAATTCCACTTATGCAGACATAATCTCTGAAGTGGGGCACTGGAATGCTTGTCTACTGAGATCTCTGACAGCTAACCTCTCAACATTTAACTTCTTAATTGCTTCAGGCGAGCCAACTTCATTTTTGATAACCTTCTGGATGAAAAAATGGAGCAATGCTCCCTGAAGCCTTTTGTCAGTGGTAAACTGGAAGAAACTGCAGCAGAACTGGCACTGACTGTAAGCTTCACAGTTTTGGTCCTAGTAACAAGTCACCCAGTCAAAGTTTTAGCCAAGTTTTCCATAGTGAAACTTGGAAATTATTCATGGGCCAACCTCCCCGGCCACCTCACGATGCAAAGGCCCAGCAGTTCTGGAGGGAAACCTCTGGCCACTTCTAGTGAACCCCTAATGAAGCAGTTACCAGCTGGGGCTCAACCCTGGGTGAGCTGCTCCAGGGGTCTCCCTGCTCCATAAGTAAGGAGCCAAAGTTCTCTGCTGCAGTCTCTGAGATCCCCATCTCTGCTTCGTGTGTCACATGAGAAACAAATGAGTGGCACCTAAGTTTTGATCTGTGGGGAAACTTGCAGTAAAAATTCAACAGAGTACTGTTGCTTTTATCTCACTTGTTTGCCCACAATATAGGACAGACCTTCTGTTTGTTGTAAGAGACCAGTGCTTACAGTATCACGTTTGCAGCCTAAGGGTCAGTCACTGCATTCTTATTCATTTTTATTTTATTTTCTTCCTACCACTGCACTGAAATGGGGACGTGAAGCTGTTTGCATTGCGTTCCTTGCCTCCATTTTATCCGGACATACACCCTATGGGGTAGGTTGCTGAGCGTGTGTGACTAGTCCAAGGTCACCCAGCAAGGTTCCATGGCTGAGTAGGGATTTGAGCCTGGGTCACAAAGATGCCAGCGTGACACTCAAGCCTCCCTGGAGTCACTGCTCACATTCCATCCCACGTTTCCTTCTCAGTGTCTCCACTGCGGCTGAAATTGTAACTGTAAGCTCCTTGGGGCAGGGAGCTTTTTAAAATGTTGCTGCTATTTTGGAAGCCTGCCACGTACAGAGATGATGCAACAAAAAGGCCACCAGCTTTGCATCTCTTGCTATTAGTCATCAAACCGAAATAGTCGGCGTATTTTGTGAGAGGAAGCGAGGAAGGGCAATAAATGCCAAATATAGTTTTTGACAAACAGACAAAGTTTGTGAACGTTTCGGAGCAAAAAGACAGCAATCCTGCGAAAATCCCTGTCGTTACATTAATAGTGTGAATATGTGAGTGGGGTAGCGTAATAATGCGCGCGCATACTGAGGTCAGTCCTCGCAAGGACATGCCGCTATGTCAGCAAAAATTAACCACTGCCCTCTCCTGGCCTTCCTCTTCTCTGACCCTCCGCCCCAGCTCCTTACCCATGTCGACAGCAAAGCCTCTTGAGTTTGAGTTCGGAGCAGTTGAGCTGCGCCAGGCCAATCAGGATGCCAGCAAAAGTGCCCTAGGAAAGCAGGAAGTTACGAACCTTCTTCTAAACAGAAAATTCTCTTCCCCGCCCAAACCCTGGGGCATTTTCCCTTCTCAGCACTAAGGGCAAGCAGGGCCATGGGTTAGGAGGAGAAGGTTTTACTCACAGAAAAGAAAGGCAACAAAGTCCCTTCTTTTGGCCTGATTGGTCTTTCACACCGCTTTTGTTAGACGCCTTTGAGTTTTTCCCATCAAAGCAGGGAGGTGGGACACAGAAAGGGCTGCCAGGTAGTCCACAGGGAAGGACCAGTTTCCTGAGTGAGTTCACAGGGCCTGGAGGTGGAAGAGCTTTCCCCAGCTTAGCTACTCACCACCTGGTCCACAGTCACGTGCTTGCCATGGTAGTCTAGCCAGATGGGCACTTCAGAGGTGAACCGGAACTCCCTGCAGGTAAATATCAAGCAGGTGAGGAAGAAAGAAGAAGAGGAGGAGGAAGAGTTTGGATGTATGCTTTTTCTCCTGTAAGGAGACTCAAGGTAGCTTACAAACTCCTTTCCCTTCCTTTCCCACAACACCCACCTTGTAAGGCAGGTGGGGCTGAAAGACTTCCAAAAAACTGTGACTAGCCTAAGGTCACCAAGCAGGAGTGTAGAAGTGTGGAAACACACTTGGTTCACCAGATAAGCCTCTGCCACTCAGGTGGAGGAGTGGAGAATCAAACCCGGTTCTCCAGATTAGAATCCACCTGCTCTTAACCACTACACCACGCTGGCTCTCAGCTTCCTCAGTACAGCCTCCTCCTGCTCTCCACACACAAGTGCTTTGGCCTCCCTCCCTTTGAGGTTATTTACCGGAAGTAGACAGGCTGGTCAGAGGAGGAAGAGGAGGTGTTGGACAAAGAGCTGTTTTCACTGAACGTGGTCTCCATCGAAGCCGTCATCTCTCCCTCAATTCCCTCAGTCTCCTTCCCCAGAGACTCCAGGCGACCTATGGGACGATGGGAACAAAAAAGAGCAGAGGCCACATCAAGGGAACGACTTTCCAGCCTGGTCTTTCATAGGTCTGCTCTAAATCCACAGCCATGCCTCTGAGAGGATGGGAAAACCGGCCAAAACAAACTGATAGGCCAGGCTCACCTTCAGGCCCTGCCTCAATGGGCACTACAGGGTTAATGCCGGCAGCCAAGCTGGTGAAAAAGTCCTTCAGGAAGAACAAGGCGTCCTAGAGAGGAAACAAAAGGGAGAAAAGGAGTCGTGCCACCTCTCTGGCTCCAACCAGGGGAAGGCTGGCTAGCTCCAGAGGGGCAAAGAGGAGAAAGGACCCAGACCTCCTTACAGCCCACAACGCCTGCCCCAAATGCCCCCTTCCACATTAGTCATGCCTGTCCAAATTCAAATGGGGTAAGACAGGGTCTGCACATTTAGACAGTCTGGGAGGATATCACTACCTTCATACAGACGCTGCCCTTGCAAGCTATAAAGCATAAAGGCAGGGCCTTCTCTACTTCCCAGGTGGTGACAGCATTCATGCCGTTCCGTACCTGGTCAATGTTCAACCTCAGTGGCATCAGGGAGACACGAAGGCAGCATTCTGGGCCTCCCAGGCCAGCTTCAGGGCAGACATGGAGGGCTTTGATGGTGAGCTGTCAAGGGAGGGGGCGGGGGGGGGGAAAGCAGAGCGTCACACTCCTGGCATCCCAGAGGATGATCTATACCTGGGCTGCTTGCCAGGCAGAGAGACCCCACTTCTGCAGCCAGCCTGATAGTAAGTTTGCAGCCAGAGGGAGTCAACAAGTCTTGTCAGGCATCCAAGCAACACCTCCACAACCCGATTCCAGAGAGGTAAGGCTCCCACCAAGCATGTAGGACAGACTGAAGGAAACCAAGATCTTGAAAAGCTGCTCCACAATCTATTAAAACATGTTACTTCCAGACTATTGCCTCTCTTGGAACTGCGACCCACTCAAGAGTTTGTAACTTTGTTTTTGATAATGTAATCTAGGATGAAAGGCCTAACAGTCCCATATCACACCAGAAGGTCACATAATGTGAGACTGCCCACAAGAGGACCCACTGTGTGAACAGGCCAGAAGGCAGCATTTCTTAACACAAAGATGGGGAAGGCCCCCTTTCCCCATAGATATGCAATGGAGGTAACAGGGTCACCCAACAGTGTTGCAAGTGTGCAAAGGAGACGAAACAAAACCCAGTTCCAGAGCTTTGGGAACAGTCGTGTTTGTTGGCTCCACCTGGTCATCAAAAATAATGGACCGTCCCACAATCCCATCCCGTGATCTGAGAGTCAAAGCTGCTTCCTCAATATGGCTTGTTATGAGCCCCTACCATGTTGGAGTGGGTACGCCGAGGCATGCACTCGCTGCTGTACAGGTAGAGGAACTTGTTGATCTGGGAGGAGGCCAGGCGGTCCCGAATCTCCAACTCTTGGACGATGAACACCTGCCTGGCTAGGGGCTGCTCCCCCAGCTCCAGGACTGGCTTCTCAGAGTGGCCGGTGGGGTATGTTTCATGCTGAAAGCTCACCTGAGAAAGGAAAGGGTCATGGCACCTTCGCAGTAGGCAGGAGAGACAGAGCCATATGTGCCATCTGTCTCCCACCGAGCCATTTGTAGGCAGCTGCAGGGGGGCAGAGAGGTACTGCCAATGGCTGTCCCACCTTTCAATTTACTTATACCCCGCTCTTCCCTCCCGTGGTGACCCAAAGCGGCTTACATTATTCTCCCTCTCCTCCAGTGTATCCTCACAGCAATGCCACATCATGATGTTTACTAGGCAGACTATGCCATTGCCTTCCTCTGTTGTCTTACCCTGTTTTTTTTAAGAGCCCCAGAACATTTTTTAAATCAGAGAGGATTTATTTCCTCCCACCTTTTTTCTTTTGGATTTATTAGATTTGGTTTTAGAAAATACATTTTTTTCATGATGAAAAATCATACGATGTCTTCTACTGTATCTGCTGCTCTTCCCAATTTGGGATCATCTGATCACTACGCCCTGCTGGATCTCACAAGGAGCTCTTTTGGCCCAAACATCTTCTGGAGCAGAAGCAGTGTAGTGGCTAAGAGCAGTGGCTAAGAACAGGTGCACTCTGATCTGGAGTAACTGGGTTTGATTCCCAGCTCTGCCGCTTGAGCTGTGGAGGCTTATCTGGGGAATTCAGATTAGCCTGTGCACTCCCACACATGCCAGCTGGGTGACCTTGGGATAGTCACAGCTTCTCAGAGCTCTCTCAGCCCCACCCACCTCACAGGGTGTTTGTTGTGAGGGGGGAAGGGCAAGGAGATTGCAAGCCCCTTTGAGTCTCCTACAGGAGAGAAAGGGGGATATAAATCCAAAGTCCTCCTCCTCCTGGAGAGATGGGCCATCAGAGGGGAGATGGGTCTGCCCTCAACATCCTCTTGGAAGCACTCACTTTTGTCAACTGGATTTCCATTAGCAAGTCGTGAATCCGGCCAGTGCCTCCCTGGGCCCGCCAGGTGTTCTGGGGCCGGTTGATGACCGAGCAGCGGGAAGGGGAGGAGCGGGCACTGGACAGAGACGGCTTCGCCCTGAAGTGGGGGGGGGGGGGAGAATAAAACGAGGAGGAGGTTCAGAGATGAATTATGGCCAAAGCAAGGAGCTCGTTTCCCCCCTTTCATTTCGATATTATGCCTGGGAAATGCAGGACAGCTGCATATTTAAAGATCTTGCTTGACTCTGAGGTGGTTATTCACCAGAGCAAGAACTAATACATTTCCTCTTACCTTTTCCTCGGAGAGATTTATGACATCCTTACAGCAAAAGCATACATGTGCATATTGCTTAACCTCTGAGGAGTCATTGGAGCACATTTTATTAGTTGCCCAAATTTACAGATCTCAGACCAAATTTGTTTTTTGAGGCCCCAATACCAGTTTACCCATGCCCCCCCCCCCCCCCCCAAATTTTAAATTGAACCACCTCTTGAACAATGAGGATCCCAAGTAATTGGAAATGCTGGCCAAATTCCTGCTCAATATTGTGAAATAATCCTTTGGGTCTCTGTTTAAAATTATTATTTCCCTGAAGTTTGCACTTTATGAAATACGAGCAGTTGTTTTACTTTGTCAAATTGTACCCGGATCATACTATCACACAGTTTTTATCTGAATTTTTCTCCTGATGCCTAATAAAGGACTCTGAATTCTGAATTATGGCCAGCAGAGATCACTGAGTGCGAACACGACCAGGATGCACGTGGACGGGCGCTCTCACCTTGGCGAATGGACATGACCCGAGGCAGAGCGCCCAACGCCAAAGTCTCTGCCGCCATAGAGATGCCAGACCACCGAAATTTCACGCAGCATGACACGGCTCTCGGGCATAGGGAAGTGCAAGGGAGCCTTCAGCAAATCCGTGCTGCCCAGCGGTCGGGAGAAGTGACCTTCCCGGATGCAGACCGGTCCTTCTAAAAGCTTCGTCACAACGGGCTCGCCGTCTCGGGGCTGCAGAGAGAAAAGCAGACACTGGCCTCAGTCAATACGACCCATGGGCAGAGCCCCCAGCAGCTTGCTTGTCCCTGTACGTCATGCTGATTTTATCAAGACAGTTTATGGATTGTGCAAGCCACCTCGAGTCTGGATTTAAAAGTAAGTTATGGCTCACAGCCCCCAAGTCCAGCCTACTCTTCTTGCTCCTTGAAAAGCATATAATTTTATGCATCCCATTCTTGAATCTGTTGCAAACAATAAGAAAGCCCTCCAAACTGTGTACAATTACAGGAGACGGGCAACAACACCGATAGTCAAAAGAGGGGGTGATGCTGAGGTCGTAAAGAAAGAGCACTTTCCTGAGCAGGAAGGTCTAGTTAAGGAAGGGAAAGAGGCTTGGCCTCCCGCTCCCCACACTTATTGAGGACAGGTGCCCTTACCGGGATGCCTGTGCCTGGGGCATCCAAGATGCAGAAGTCGTCCGTGTCTGTGGCCTCACTCTCACACTCACTGTCTTCTGAGGGGCTTAGATCCAGCCCTTTCCCCTCAGGGGCAGGGGCTGGGACCTTGCCCTTGACTGCAGCACCCTTCTCTCCTGGGAACAGGTAAACGGACACTGGAGAGGATTGCCGCCTGAATCCGGAATCACCTGGGAAGAAGAAGAAAAAAAGAAAAAGAAGAAGAAGAGGAGGAGTAGTTTGGATTTATATCCCCCCTTTCTCTCTTGTACGAGACTCAAAGGGGCTTACAATCTCCTTTCCTTTCTCCCCTCACAACAAATACCTTCTGAGGTGGATGGGGCTGAGAGAGCTCCAAAAAGCTGTGACTTGCCCAAGGTCACCAAGCTGGCGTGTGTTGGGAGTGCACAGGCTAATCTAGTTCACCAGATAAGCCTCCACAGCTCAAGCGGCAGAGCAGGGAATCAAACCCAGTTCCTCCAGGTTGGAGACTACACCTGGCCAAGGCTTGCTCTGTCCATGCTAGATAACAGGGTCCTGGCCAGGCCACCCCCACAGACCCACTAGCAAAAACATCCCTTGAATACTGAAGATCCCATCATGTGCAGTAAATGAGTTTTGATACCAATTGCGGGACTGCATAAAGTGAAAAAGCTTCCCTTTGTTGAACGAAGGAAATCTCAAGAAACAAGAAGCACAGGGTGTGTGGAAAGAGGGTTTTATTCACTTCTAAGGGTTAGAATTTTGGGCAAGCAAACCGATGCAGAGTTTTTGTGCCGTAAAGCAAAAGCGGCAAGAATCTGGACTCAGAAGAGTCAGAACAACAAGGCAAGTACCCCAGTCCTCCCTACTTACCAGACTCAGTAGACAGCTCCCGGAGACTCCGCTCCGTATCAATGAGGGCATCCGTGAGGTCCCGCTGGTTAATGGCTGCTGTCTCAACAGGGGGGCAAGACGGCAGCGATGCTGGGCTCTCGGACAGCTAGCAGAGGAAGAGAGGAGGGTTCAGCAAGCTAGGGTGGGGACATCCTTGCCAGGAAAGGGACTATGTCAATACCCCACTGCAGACGTGGCAAGGACAAGGATGCTGCAACCCCAGGCCTCACCTTTGTGGACAGAGGCTCTGATCCAGCCTTCATTCACACTCACCTGCACCTTCTGGCCGGCAATCTCGGTGGGGCTGTCATGCCGAGGCGGAGGGTGTAGGTCGCCGTTGTTAACCACGTACTGGATAAGGTTTGCAAGTGCCGCGCACGAGTCTGCACAGGTGTGCACGTGAACAACGTTGTTGGAACAGCGAAGCTCGAACAGCGGCTGGGTCTACGACCAGGAGGATAAAAAGAATAAAAAAACCTCAACCTGCTTTTTCTCTTGCTTGTCAAGAGGCTAACAAGGTACAAGAAACAGGGCCCTTCAAAAAACCCTGTTCCTTTCTATTTGATCCAGATTGGGTGGCACAGGATTCCAGGTGGTTTCTGAGGAAGGAGTCTCTTGTACCCCAGTCTGCTGCTTAATGCAGAGCAGGAAGTGTGCAAAGGTCAGCACAGGTCCTCTACAAGGTCCCTCTTATCACTCACCAGTTTCCCATCTGTGGCTCCCTTCCACGTGGTGATCACCAACTCCAGAAGATCCACATCCACAACACACACGTAATCTGAGAGCAAGAGAGAAGCTGTAACCCCATCATGCCCGGAACCCAAGTTCAAACTCATAGAAGGCGAGGAAAAGGACAACACGATGCACCACCAAAAGCTTGCTTTTTGCCTTAACTGGATTTCAGTATGGAAGCATTTGGCTAAGCGCTATCATAGAAAGCAAACTATGTGTAATTCAACCCAAACCGGTGGCTGTTGTGGCCGTGGGCTGGTAGTTTCAGCCAAACAAGCCCACAACACTCAGTTGATTCCAGCTGTGAAAGCCTCCGATAACATCAACTCAAACAAATAACCAGAATAGCGCAAATTACATTCCACCAGAGGCGTACCTGGGCCAAACTGCGCCCAGTGCACAGGGGGTTTTTTCCACCACCACCCCGGCCCCCCTTCCCACATTTACCTTAGTTCCTTTCCTTTTTCTAGTACTTTTTCAGGCTGAAAAAAGCAGCCTCTTCACAGTTCAGGCTAAAAACTGCCCGAGGAACTATACTTCCCAGGAGACCTTGTGAGCCCCAAGGTCTCCTGGGAACTGAGTTCCTCAGACCATTTTTGAGCCTGAACTGTAAATAGGCTGCTTTTTTCAGCCTGAAAAAGTACTAGAAAAAGAAAGGGAACTAAGGTAAATGTGGGAAGGGAGTAGGGCGGGATGGGGTGTGGGGGGTCACAAGGAAAAGGGGGAGGGGCCGGGAGCGATTTTCCGCTCCAGGCGTGCGCCCGGTGCACGACGCACCCCCCAGTCCCATTGCAGCTCCACCACTGCATTCCACTGGCTCAAACAGGAACTACAAGAACCCAACGGTTGTGGGTTTCCCCAACTTGTTGTCCTGGGGAAAATAAAAAGCTCCCTTTGTCTGGATGCTCGAGATGGAAGGAGCCGAGGACAGGTAACTGGCATGCTGCAGGGATGCCTCATTCCTCAACACAGAGATGGGGCAGATGGGACAGTATGGCAAGTTGCCGTCACGTATCTCAGCCTCAGACTTGTTCCTTGGCTGCAATCAAAATGGGCATTCAAGGGCACTGCAAGTCTCCTTTTGACGGACATCTCTTCACAGCCTAAGGTGCACGAACAACAGGGATGCAGAGGATCAAACAGGCATTACCTTTCCTCAAGTCACCCGTCTCAGAGTCGCATTTGTTTGACAGGTAAATGGCAGAGTCGTCCAAAATGAACCTGCGGAGGGAACAAGAGAGCTACTCAGAGCCTTCCGCTTCCCTGGGGAGCAGGGGTCTTCACCTCACTGTCTCTTCATGACATACTCAGTTAGTGGGCAACATGGAGGAGTAGCAGCTCCGTGGCTCATGCCAAAAGCTTCCAGGTTTAGTCCTAGCCTTCTCCATTTAAAATAATCAGGTAGCAGGTAATCTTTTGCATCATCTGAGACTCTGGAGAGCAGCTACGAGACAGAGAAGGTCATACTGATTTTGCCGCAACAGGGATCAGGATAAGGTAGCTTCAGGGGCTCAGAGGAACAGCAGTGGCATAGTGGTTAAGAGCAGGTGCACTCTAATATGAAGGAACCGGGTTTGGTTCCCCACTCTGCCGCCTGAGCTATGGAGGCTTATCTGGAAATTCAGATTAGCCTGTATACTCCCAACACATGCCAGCTGGGTGACCTTGGGCTAGTCACAGTTCTTCGGAGCTCTCTCAGCCCCACCCACCTCACAGGGTGTTTGTTGTGAGGGGGGAAGGATAAGGAGTTTGTAAGTCCCTTTGAGTCTCCTATAGGAGAGAAAGGGGGGATATAAATCCAACGCTTCTTCTTCTTCACATGAGTAAGTGGCAAAGGAAGAACCCCTGTCTGCAGCTGATAGTACACATCAATGAGAAATGCAGATCACACACTTTTCAGCTGAAAATCCCCACTTTATTCTTCCCTGCAATGGAAAATCAAGACGAGACCCAACCTGGCTTCTCACACAAACTCCCTGAAGCTGCCACTTCTACGGTGCAACACAGTGAGCAAAAATTACTTTGAGGTGCAGTGAGACCCACCGGAGGAGGAAGACTGACGTATCCACGATTATGTTGCTTGAGAGGGTGAAGGTCTCGGCTGTAATGAGGACCCGGATTGGTAAATAGAGAGGCCTGAGGGGGAACAGAGCAGAATCAAGCATGGGGGAGAGGAAGGATGGCCAGGCACATCCACCACAGCCAGCCATAGATCGTCTCCGCTTTCATGCATAGCAGGAAGAAGCTACGTTCTCTACACCTGCCTCCAAAATGTGGCTGCTTTGAGTTAAAGTTCCAGCAATGATAAAGCAGCCAGAGCATGTCTTCCCTTCCAGGACAGATACCGTCTTGGGGGGGGGGAGGGGGCGTAGCTGCCACGGGGACACGTGTGGACAAATGTCTCAGGCACCCACCATTTGGTCACACGGAGGGCAGAAAATTTTGAGTTTGTATATTTTTTTTTGCATTTTTAGTGTTTTTGACGTTTTTGGCCAGCAGGGGGTGCAAATATCCCCCCCCCCCCCCCCCGCCAAGCAGCACCATTTTCAATGTTGTTTAAACTAGGGGCCCCCTGAGTGAGTTCTGATTTGTGAGTTGGGGCATGTTCTATAATGTGATGGAGACTTTGAGATGACCTGGTGCAAAAAATAATTCTTTAGCTGGGGGGGGAGGGGGGGTGCGGAAAACTCAGATCTTGCACAGGGCTCCGTTTTCTATAGCTACGCCTCTGGAGGGGGGAGCACACAAGCATCCTCAGCAGACATCCCCATTCCTATACCTTAACTGGCCACCCCCACCTCCATTTCCTGCTCAGCACTCCACAGATGCCTTTGGCTTTCCAAGCAACCCTGCCCGCATCTCTTCTTCCAACCTGTAATCCACTGCGCAGCTGAAGAAATGGGTGTGCAGCACCGTGATGACTGTGGGAGGCACAAAGCCCAGAATTGGGTCATCTAGAACATCCAGGAAGTCAATCATCTGGGAGAACAAGACAGACAAGGTAGAGGAGATGGAGAAGAACACTCCCTCCCCTCATCCATACACCTGTCTCCGCTAATAGTCCTCCATCAACGGCCCAGGAACATGACCAGCGCCAGTCAAAACAACCCAGCTGGCTCCCACATCTTGCTTTGCCTGTCACCAAGAGGACCCAGAACCCTTGAGAACCTCGTGCAGATTTGGGAGAATAGACCTCAGGGAGGAAAGAGAATAGACCTCACCTGTGTATACCAGCTCTGGTGTGTTAGTGCCATGTGATGTCGCATTGTGGCACCTACCAGTCGCAGAGTCACCAGAAATTCCTGTAAAAGACATGCAAGAATCTCAGCCCATGTTGACATGTGTAGCCATTCCAGTTTAAGCGCCCTTTCAACATGTTTTAACTTTGGATGGTTGCTGCCAAGGTGGTGTTGCCAATGTGACATTTACACATCACCAAAATCAGCAGACGCTTTTCCGTAAGCAGCTTCTACAGGACACCTGGCAAAAGTTTTAACCCCAATTTCCCTCTTTCAAAAAATACAGTAGCCTCCTCCTGAGAATGCCTGTTCATCTGACTGTCAGAGTGGGAAACAGCTCTGGAGTATCCCTGACCTCCTTAAAGTGGAATACCACCCCACTAGAAAGCAAATCCCAACAGCTGGGTGGCAGAACACAGCCTAAAAACGGCCCCAAGAACATCCTTCATCAGGCAAGATGATTTCATCTGTGATACAAACTAGGAAAGCCATAGCTTTCTATGCTGGGAATAATTAGGAAAGGAATTGAGAATAAAACTGCCAAGATTGTCATGCCCTTATATAAAGCAGTGGTGTGACGGCACTTGGAGTACTGTGTTCAATTCTGGTTGCCATCTCAAAAAGGATATCGAAGAGATAGAAAAAGCGCAGAGAAGGGCAACGAGGATGATTGAAGGATTGGAGCACCTTCCTTATGAGGAGAGGCTGCAGCATTTGGGACTCTTTAGTTTGGAGAGGAAACGTCTGAGGGGGGATATGACTGAAGTCTATAAAATTATGCATGGGGTAAAAAATGTTGACAGAGAGAATTTTTTCTCTCTTTCTCACAATACTAGAACCAGGGGCATTCATTGAAAATGCTGGGGGGAAGAATTAGGACTAATAAAAGGAAACATTTTTTCATGCAACGTGTGATTGGTGTTTGGAATATGCTGCCACAGGAGGTGGTGATGGCCACTAACCTGGATAGTTTTAAAAGGGGCTTGGACAGATTTATGGAGAAGTCGATCTATGGCTACCAATCTTGAACCTCCTTGATCTGAGATTGCAAATACCTTAGTAGACCAGGTGCTCGGGAGCAGCAGTAGCGGAAGGCCATTGCTTTCACATCCTGCATGTGAGCTCCCAAAGGCACCTGGTGGGTCCCTGCGAGTAGCAGTCTGATCCAGCAGGCTCCTTTTTATGTTCTTATGTTCTTACTTTGATGTTCTTCTCCACATCCAGGTTGATCTGGATAGCCATGGAGAACTTCTTCACAGGCTCATCCTTCTTGACCTCTGATGGCCAAGCCACGGTGCCCTCCTGGGAGGCGTAGATGGTGGGGTTGAGCCCCTCAGGGGGCAAAAAGCTGGGGATTTCCAGATGATCGGCCATGAGGTAGTCCTCAACCACAGCTGCGCAGACAGAGGAGGGCGTCCAAAATTAAGTCTGTGCCAAAACCTACCACCTTCCTCGAGTCAATGGCATTTCAATGAAGTAAGACCCCTCCCCCTCCTCATAGCTCTATTCCCCTCCCACAAGCAGTTCTTTGAGGAAGTGGAGCCACAAGGAAATCTTCAGGTGGGGAAGAAATGGCTCATTCTGGAGCACATTAAGTCCTCGTGGGCAACTGATGAGATCAAAGCTGAACCCACTCCCCTGCAGTTCAGTCTATATTGGAAATGGACTGGAGGAGATGCTAGCATGCCGCCTCAGTGTACACACAAAATTGCCACGCAAAAAAAGCAAAACAAACGTGGAGTTGGAAGGAACCACACAGGCCATCGAAGTCCAACCCCCTGCTCAATGCAGGATCAACCTAGAGAGCATCCCAGACAAGCATTTATCCAGCCTCTACTTAAAAGGCTGCCAGTGAGCGGGGAGCTCACCAGCTCCGCCAGCAGCTGATTCCGCTGTTGCACAACTCTTACTGTAATTCCCCCCCTAATTATCCAGTAAATCTTTCTGCCTGTAATTTAAAACCCGAAGTTTTCCATTCATTTGAAGCTGGCCTTCCAAGTTAGGCAGGAAGAAACCATGTAAGTCAATGGTCACATAATAATGGAGAAGGGCACACAGTACTGGGTTATGGATGGAGTGTTGGACTAGGACCTGCATCACCTGGATTTAAATCCTCACTTGCCTATGAAGTTCACTGGGCGACCCTGGGCTAGTCACTTGCTTTTAACCTGGCCCACCTCGGAGGGTTGTTGCAAGGATAAAATGGAGGTAAGGAGCACGTGCACTGCCCTGAGCTCCTTGGAGGAATGGCAAGCCAAAATTGCTCTACAGCAGTGGTTCTCAACCTTCCGATGCCGCAACCCTTTAATACAGTTCCTCATGTTGTGGTGACCCCCAATCCTAACATTTATCCATTTTACAGATGGAGAACACTGATGCAGAGAGTCTTAGGTGACCCCTGTGAAAGGGTCGTTCGACCCCCAAAGGGGTCGCGACCCACAGGTTGAGAACCACTGCTCTACAGCAACTTCCACTATTTACAGGTTGTTGTCTTCCCAGAGGTTGCTGGCCCAGGGACCTGCAAGCATCCCCTCCCCAGTCAGCAAGAGACAGCTCCACCCTCCAGAACCCTCTTTGGGCACTTACTAACACGGGTGGTTTGAGAAGCTCCAACCTGATCAATAGCTACAAGCAGCAACTGATTTCTGCACACTTTCGGTGCTGCTGACCAAGCCCCCCAGCAGGCTCTTCTGCTCCATCCCACCGCAGTTGTACCTTTGTGATAAAGTGCGACCTTCTCTGACTCGATGCAGAAGTAGCCGAGGTCCTCGCGGCCTTTGTACTGCGAGACGCTGAAGAGGCTGCCGCTCTCCACGTCCAAGACCAGCTCTCCATGGCAACCTTCCAGCTTCTTACCACCCTCACCCTGCAGGCAAAAAAGAGTCCCGTCAACAGAGTAGATAATCCTGGATCTCAGCCCAGACACTTATGGGTGCACCAGAGGGCCTTTCAAGAGGCTGCTGGGCCAGCTCTGCATTGCTCCTTTCTTCCCTGAGCAAGAAGCAGCTATGGGGCTGCTCCAAGTTCACCTACTCTCTATTAACTATTTCAGCAGGCTCCCGTATCTGAGGATTGGCAAGCCAGCATAGTCCATTAAGGGTTTTCTAAATTTTTCTTCCAAGCAGAAGCCAAAAGTGACCAGCCCACCCCCCCACCCCTCAGGGCCAAACTGTATGCAAACTGGTCATTTCTACCCAAACACAGGATTTGCATTCAGCAATACTACTGCTGCTAAAGAGAATGCAAATGCAACTAAAAATGTAAATGGACTGATAACCTCATTCGCAATACAATGCGCTCAACCGCACCTTTGCGTAGCAAGTTCCAGCCAAACACTTACTGATTGGTTCCCCACCCTGAGACATGGACAATATATACCCCATACATTTCCTTCTCTCTGGACACAGGGGGTAACAGACTTCCCTCTGTGATACACCTCGGAAGATGCCAGCCACAGATGCAGGCGAAACGTTAGGAACAAGATCTACCAAACCACGGCCACACAGCACGGAAAACCCACCACAACCAGTTGAATCTGGCCATGAAAGCCTTCGACAATACATTGTCATTTCTTCCCAGCCGCTGTAAGCATTACCTTGGCATCGCACAGAGCGGTGACCCGGCCCTTCCCCACTCGGAGCATGATGGAGACACAGCTCTGGAGAAACTGGCTCCTTTGCTCCCCCTTCTTCCGCTGTGCGGCTGCCTCGTCTGATGAATAGAAGTGGGAGTCCTCCTCTTCAGAGTCAGAATCTGGACAGGTATGTTTTGAAAAGAATGTAATTTCTTTTCCCCCTCCGGGCATGCCCCAAAAGCTCTGCCCCCTGCCAAGGGAGGAAATCCAGGAGTTCTGAGCTCCTGTCACTCCATTCCGCACTAAGAGAGGTAACAGGCTCGTGCGTTCCGGCTGCGAGACAGTCGGAGCTGTGACTTGACCCACATCCAGAACTATTCTCCAGGTAAGGATGGCCCTGAAGTGTCTGCCCCCCAGAGCCCAGCGTGACACCATCATTCCTCACCCAGTTTAAAGGCCGACTTGCACATCTTGAAATCCTCCCGCCAGCGGGGGAATGCCTCAGCAGCTGTGGTGCTCACGTGGCCCCCCAGGGGATCCGAGGGGCTTGGAGGAGGGCTGAAGGGCTCCCACATCAAAAGGTCATTATTGATCCTGCGGGAGGAGGAAATGGAAGACACCGCCCCTTCCCATCAACATCACATAACCCCAAATGCACGTAACAGTTCACCTTGACGTTCTCCCTTCCGTTTCCGTCCCACCCTCTGTCATCCAGAACCGGATAGGAGCAGCTAGATGCCAGCCCACAGGTAACGACTATCCTCCACCCATGGCTAAGATGGGAAACAGCATGCGGCCAACGCGGCACCAGAACAGACCATTTTACGGGCAGAAAAGCCTCAAGGGAAAACACAGAGCTCGCCAGGTGACTCCCGCCGGCCCTGTCTCCCCTAGATTTGCAGAGTCACAATTCTGACCTGTTGTAAATGCTCTCGTAGAACTCCTTGCTGGGGAGGAAAATGTGTGCGGTGGGGAACAGCACCTCTAGGGCGTACTGGGAGGCTGCCATCGTCTGGGCCTGGAACTCTGCCATCTCCTCAGGATCCCCAGGGATCACCATCTAGTGGAAGGGGAAAGAAAAGACCAGAACTGAGATGAATCAAGACATGGCAGGGAAAGGCCTGCAGGAAAGCAGGAGTAAGTCCAGGGAGGGACTGGCTGGCACCCTGACCAGCTGACCGCTACGCCCAATCACTCACCTCCTCCGTCTCGTACATGGTCCTTTTGGAGGAGAAGGGGGAAGGCTCGGGCTGCTTCAACTCACACGGGCTCTCTGCTGACGAGAGCTCCATCTCCTCGACCTTAGCAAGGCTCAAGTCCCACTGAGGGTCGCAAGCCTGAGGGTGGAGGGTCAGAGTGATTCTGTCGGGGAGAAAACAGCACGGGGCAGGGCGCTGGGGTCATCAGGGTGGTTCAATGCCACACAGTTGGAGGGAAACACCAGCCCAAGCCAGAGCGGAGGGGAGACAGGGCAAAGCACCCCTTTCCCATCCACAGCAGCCAAGATGACAACCCCCAAAGCTATCTGAGCTGCAATTCGGAGGGAAGCACGGGAGACAACCTTACTTTGGGAGGATGTATTTCTTTTCTGTCCCTTTGGCCAACAAGTTGGGGGCTTTGCCCACCCGGAAGCAGGGCACCGAAAGCTTCTCACCATCTTCGTACACACCTGCGAAGAGCAAGGGCAAGAGAGACAGCCCCTCAGGCACGAGTGGCCTTGCAAGTGGGCTTCCGACTGCCCCTCCCCCACATCCAGGGCCCTCCTCAGACTCTCCCCTCAGCAATCTTTGGGCTGCCACACGCATATGGAGATACACCCCAAGCATCACATCTCCGGTTCTTCACTAGCTGACCAGTCAGGCCCACTTTTGTGCTGAGTAAGCAACAATACTTAAGGCCGCGAAGGCCAAAATAAAACAAAAATAACATTTAATATCCACACACATCTGTCAGTTAAAATACCTAAAGCAAAGACAGCATTTACTTTATAAACAGACAACCCCCCCCCAGCAATACAGTCTAAACAAGAAAGAGCAGCAGAAGTATAAAAACTGTATAATTGCCACAAGTCACTGTAGCTTGAAAATTAAAATGTTACGTTAGCAAAACCATCAGAGGCCTTCCAGAATGAAACACATTGTGTAAACTGGTTGTGGTGGGTTTTCCGGGCTGTGTGGCCGTGGTCTGGTAGATCTTGTTCCTAACATTTCGCCTGCATCTGTGGCTGGCATCTTCAGAGGTGTATCCCAGAAACACATAGTGTGTAACAGACTTCCCTCTGTGATACACCTCCGAAGTTGCCAGCCACAGATGAAGGCAAAACGTTACGAACAAGATCTACCAGACCACGGCCACCCAGCCTGGAAAACCCACCAGAACCAGTTGAATCCGGCCGTGAAACCTTCGACAATATATTGTGTAAACTTCTGAAGACTAATCTGACATCTGCTAACATAAACAGAACTGGCAAAAAGACGGATTCAAACTGGCGAGATGGGAGAGAGAAGGTTGAATAATGAATGATAAAGCACTCAACTCGTCCTTGCACAAAATAGATGGAACTTCCAATCCTTTTCTCTGCTCCTCCCAGTTTATTTCTGTGCAAGCTGGCATTAAAAGCTCACCTATAAACTGATGGCTGTAAGCCATTTACACTTTTGTAAACCCAGGCCAGGGTAAAGAAAAGGCTGGAACAATTTAAGACTGTCATTAACATTATGAGTAGAATCACATGTAACAGCCTCAGAACTTCATACACCCCTTTCTTCACTGTTCTCACCATTGACAGAAATAAGACCAGGCATTCGCGAATACAGTAAACCCACCAATGGTGACCTTTCCTGAAAATGCACAGTTAAAAAAAATCAATCATCTACGCTGGGGTGTTGTGTGGTTTCCAGGCTGCAAGGCTGTGTTCTAGTAGCATTTTCTCCTGATGTTTCGCCTGCATCTGTGGCTGGCATCTTCAGAGGATCTGATGGTACTTGCTTTACTACCATCAGATCCTCTGAAGATGCCAGCCACAGATGTAGGCGAAACGTCAGGAGAAAATGCTACTAGAACACAGCCACACAGCCCGGAAACCACACAACACCCCAGTGATTCCGGCCGTGAAAGTCTTCGACAATACAATCATCTACATTGCCTGACCCTACAAAACCAAATGCGCTGGCCATAACAAGAATCATTGCTTCAAGCAAGAGCCCACTAAGAGAAAAGGTTGCTGACTAATATCCACCAGGCATCAATCCTGATCAGAGAATCCATCCTCTATAAAAGGCATGGGAAATATTTACAAGAAACTATCCCATTTGTGGCAACCCTTCACCCACATTGTCATGCAATTCAAAAAAACCTTCAAAAAGCCTTTTGCGAGTCTCCTTTCTACTACTTTTTTGCTAGCCTATGCTCATAATCTGCAAGGCTTGCATTAAAGCTATCAAAAATGGGCTTCGTTGCAAATCCTCCGGTATCAGCCATCTTGAAGATGCTACTTACACCACGCTCTAACCCCACCTCAATAATAAAGGTACAATGACTGGGGAAACACAGACACCAACATGCAAATCCAGCAATATCAGAGAAGGCAAATGCCCTGGACATCACATAGAGTAGGTTGAGAGAGCAACCACAGGTCTTAGCATTAATTCCTGTGGAAGACCGCTTAGAACATTTTCCACCAGAAAAGCCATCTGATGCCAGGATGCTAGAAGCAAGCAATACACTGATTAAAAATTGTTTTTAGTATTGGGAATATTCATTCAATGGGGGTGATTCTTACCCCCCAAAGTAACATACAGTACTTCACCTTTCCTTTTTGCTCAAGTTTGAAGAACTAACTGGCTCTTCTGTTGTAGGAAGAACTACTTAAATTGGAAGAAGGCTATTTGGAGGACGGTTGGGGCCCTACCCCAATCTATGCTTTTAACTTTGTTCACATTTTAAAGCTCTTGCACTATGCAAGAATTCCCCCTTCTTGAGGACTCTTTCTATCCTCAGCCTGCTTAAAAAGTCACAAACCTCAATCTAAGTAAATGCTGGGGCCTATTTTTTTTTTAATTGTGTTAGTGATGAGGATAGAAGATGAATCTTTTCTGCTAAAACTTGCTCTACTTCATGGGTACACCTGTTAACGTTCTTGCTAAGATGCACTCAGAAAGGCTAACAACAAAGTGCTGTAGATAAAAACAGAAGGCATGAGAGAGACCATACTGCTCAACACAGAAATAAAACATATCCCCCGACACTCCCAAGCACAACACTGGTCCTCCCCCACTGTCCACTTCTGCAATTTGACCAAGTATTTCACCCAACATAAGCCTTGACTTCTTTTGACAAGGTTCACAGTATGCTGGGATTTTACGCTGTATTATAGAGGCTGTGCAGCAGCTTTCTGCAGTTGCTGGGGAAGGAGCTCAGCTTGAGAGTAGTCCGGGCCTTTTCTTACCATGCACATTGCTGAAGGTGGCTTCTAGATGGGTGGAGCCAGCAGGCCCAAGCTCTGTGTGCAGCTCGAGATCCGCCAAATCCAGGCGCAGACTCTCTTTGCGCACCGCCTTCTCCGCCCAGGGCCGTCTCTCAGGCCACGCCCGCAGGTCTGGAATTGGGAACTGCACCCGCAGGGTGGTCTTGGGAGCCGCCAGCTTCACACTTGTCTGCCATTCGGCAGCAAGGGGAGAATCTGCCTGGCACCCAGCCAGAGGGGAAAGGGGAAAAGAAATGGTTGAGGAGACCCTTTCCAGTGGGGGTTCCCGTGGCGTCAGTGCGCCAAGTGTGCCAAGTCAACCAGCGTCGCCACCATCCCGCACTTACCAAGTGTGCCTCGGCAGGAGGGGCCGGAGACCAAGTTGGGCCGGTAGGCTCCGTGGCGCGGTGGAGGAGGGAGCAAAGCCGGTCAAGAGTTCCCAGATCCACATCTGAGCAGAAGTCAGTCAGCTCGGCCACCAGCTCCACAGTATGTTTGGCAGCAGCTTTGGCAAGGCGGCTCTTTTGGCAAAACAGAAGCAGAGTTTCAGGAGGAAGGCTGGTCTCTTGTGCTCAAGCTGGGCTGCTGCCCTTGCAAAAGCCTCTTCGGACACACTGTGCACCACGCGTTTGCATGCCGGGTTTGGAGACGGTTCACCTTCACAGCCAACGAGGGGGGCCACCTCAGCTTTCATTTGAAAAAAATAACAGAGCTCTGCTAATGCTGTTTTTTGAACATTTTCTAAGGGGAGTTTTGACGACAGGGAGCAGACAAATAAAATACTGAAAAGTGTGGAGCCCAGCCACCGCCATCCCTTCCGCAGCATCCTGTGCCTTCCCATCTTCCCTTTCCCGAGCGTTGGCAATGTCATCCTCGCCCCCATTTCGGGTGTGTGTGTGTGTGTGTGTGTGTGTGTGTTGTTAGCGACGACCGTCGAGGCCACAGGACAACTCATGGCAGATTTTCCCTACCCAGTCAAAACCGCCTCGCCCCATCTTCCGCTTTGCCTCTGCCCCTGCAATGTGCCTAGCATAATGTCGTGATGGGCCCCTGTACTCTGCTCTTCACTTTCTCCTTCCAGACACTCTTTCTCCACCTTCCTCCACCAGTTCCTTCACCACCCTGCTGTCTTTTGCAGTTCAATGTAGCAAAATGTAAAGTGATGCACATAGGGGCAAAAAATCCAAACTTCACATACATGCTACAGGGATCAGTGCTATCAGTCACAGACCAGGAAAGGGATTTGGGCGTCTTAGTGGATAGTTCCATGGGAATGTCAACTCAATGCATGGCAGCTGTGAAAAAGGCAAACTCTATGCTGGGGATCATTAGGAAAGGAGTTGATAATAAAACTGCAAGGATTGTCTTGCCCTTATATAAAGCAGTGGTGCGACCGCACTTGGAGTACTGTGTTCAGTTCTGGTCGCCACATCTCAAAAAGGATATCGAAGAGATAGAAAAAGTGCAGAGAAGGGCAACGAGGATGATTGAAGGATTGGGGCACCTTCCTTATGAGGAGAGGCTGCAGCATTTGGGACTCTTTAGTTTGGAGAGGAGACGTCTGAGGGGGGATACGATTGAAGTCTATAAAATTATGCATGGGGTAGAGAATGTTGACAGAGAGAAATTTTTCTCTCTTTCTCACAATACTAGAACCAGGGGGCATTCATTGAAAATGCTGGGGGGAAGAATTAGGACTAATAAAAGGAAACACTTCTTCACGCAACGTGTGATTGGTGTTTGGAATATGCTGCCACAGGAGGTGGTGATGGCCACTAACCTGGATAGCTTTAAAAGGGGCTTGGACAGATTTATGGAGGAGAAGTCAATCTATGGCTACCAATCTTGATCCTCCTTGATCTCAGATTGCAAATGCCTTAGCAGACCAGGTGCTCAGGAGCAGCAGCAGCAGCAGCAGGCCATTGCTTTCACATCCTGCATGTGAGCTCCCAAAGGCACCTGGTGGGCCACTGCGAGTAGCAGAGAGCTGGACTAGATGGACTCTGGTCTGATCCAGCAGGCTAGTTCTTATGTTCTTATGTTCATCTCTTCCATCAGTTCCACACACACACTCACACATACCCAACCTGGTCAGTCATCTGCCCTCCATCCCCTCCGCCCCTGCCATGCCCTCCCTTATTAGGTCCACAAATGAATGAATGAACAAGTAGAAGGCATGTGGTTGTGGTAGGTTTTCTGGGCTGTGTCCAGTGTGTAACACAGTGTGTAACAGACTTCTCTCTGTGATACACATCTGAAGATGTCAGCCACAGATGCAGGCGAAACGTTAGGAACAAGATCCGCCAGACCACAGCCACACAGCCTGGAAAACCCACCAGAACCAGTTAGGAACAAGATCTACCAGACCATGGCCACACAGCCTGAAAACCCACCAGAACCAGTCAGGAACAAAATCCACCAGACCACGGCCACACAGCCTGGAAAACCCACCAGAACCAGTTGAATTCGGCCATGAAAGCCTTCGACAAAGGAGCAGGCATGTTGGCATACCTAGCTGCCCATCTGCCAACACTTACCTTTGAGGAGGGCAGTTTCTTCGAGTGCTTGGAGTGGACACGGGCACAAGGCCGAGGTGACTGGCTGTATGGAAAGGCACTGGGGATGGCGAAGACCAGCAGCTGAGAAGGAAACAGGGAAGCAAGAACAGTTGAAGGGAAGACGTTTTCCCAATGAAGGGAAGGGGGTTGTTGGCTGCCATCACAGATGTATCACCCACATGTAGCCAGCACAGCCTGGACTTGGAAGAAGCCTGCAGTTTCCAGATGATCCTGCCCTCACCTCTGTGTACTCCGGCTTTGCCAGCGCGCTGCTCTCCGGCCAGAGGCACTCTAAAATCTCTAGCAGTCCGAAGGACGCGTCCCAGCTGAGCATCTGCTGCCTGCTGGAGGCTTTGTGCTCACAGCTGATCTGGACGGCAGCCCCAGTTAGCCTGAAAAGAGACCCACGGTATTCAGCATTAGGGAATTGCACAGAATATGGAATTATGATGCTGCACACCAATGATGCACCTCCCTCCCTCCCTCCCTCCCTCTTGTTTAAATGAGGCTGGTGTGAAAAAGTTAATATTTTATCTTGGTATTTTCCTGCTTCTTTGATTAAATCCACATTAGAAAAAAACTGAAGAGGATTGTTACAATGCAATCCAGGGCAAATTTATGCCCTTCTAAGCCCATTGACATTGATGGGTTTAGAAGCCTATGATTCTGCTTAGGATTGCAGTGTTTGCCACCATATATAGCCTTTCATTATTCATATATATATTTTTAACTACACTTACACGTAAACATGCATAAACATGTATCGCTACAGTTCACCCAACTAATGTATATATACAGTTATTCCTATTCATTTACCTATAAACATAAATGCGTTCTCGCTATCTAAGCGTCTGAAATATAAATATAATATTGGTTAACATGCATGGTATATAGAGATATTGACATCCTCCTCTGTCTTTTTTCCTCACAGATGAGTCTTACAGACTTGTCCGGTAAAGTATTTATGGCTTTCCACCCGGTCAACTGCACGTACCGTACTGTTTATAGGTAAATGAACAGGAATAACTGTATATACACCTTGTTAGTTGGGTGAACTGTAGTGATATATGTTTATGCATGTTTACTTTTAAGTATAGTTAAAACATATATATATGAATGATATTCATGCAGCATTGGTGTACAATGTCATAATTCCATATTCCGTGCAATTTCCTGATTTCTTTCATTGAACACTGATACTATATAATTCAGCATTAGCTGGAGCAGACAAAAAATGAGAAAGAAACTGGGGGGGGGAAAACATGAGCGAGAGGGAGAGATCCCTCCGTGGGAATGTTCTGGCTCCTAGCAGCAGAACTGTAGACCACAGTGAGTCTTTGCAACACAACAGAAGAGTTTACTCGGCCTTTCTGGAATGCTCTTCTGTGCTCTGTTCCTTGTCCCACCCGATGCAATTGCAGTTCATCTGCAGGAGGGTACAAGGGCTGGAGGCACAGCGAGTAACCGAGTTTGGGCCTCAACACCTACCTGACGTTGCTGAACGGACAGGCCTCCTCGAAGCACCGGCGCAAAGGCTGGAAGTCCCGACCCCCAAAGGCAGAGTCCTTCAAGCCACCCAACTGGGAAAAGAACCGCTGAGCCAGTTGAAGGCAGGGGCTTTCTCGGTACTGGTGCAGCAGCGTCACGGTGAGTCCCCCCATGGTCACCCGCAGCAGGGCTTCAGGCCGCTGGCTCTCCATGGAGGGCAATGGTGGATGGGTGGGCTTGCCTGAAAGACAGAGAGGAACCTTTGAACAGGCAGAATCGGCACCCTGAAGACTACCCTACATGACGCTTGAGAGGTCTGTGGAGATGCCTCTGCCAAGCAGCTGCACAGAGCTCAAAGACAAGTGAGGATGTCTTCCTGGCCAGTCAGAGACAGCAATTCATTCAGATCAAGCAATGCAACAGGAGCCAACTTGGTATAGTGGTTAAGAGTGGTGAACTCTAATCTGAAGAACCGGTTGTTGATTCCCCACTCCTCCACATGAATGACAGACTCTAATCTGGTGAACTGGATTCATTTCCTCACTCCTATACAATGTCTTGTGCTAGCCAGAGTTTTGGCGAACTCTCTCAGCCTCACCTGCCTCACAAGGTGTCTGTTGTGGGGGGAGGAAGGGAAAATGAGTTTGTAAGCTCTTCTTACAGTCACCTTACAGGAGAAAAAGCAGGGGTATAAATCCAAACTCTTCTTCAAAGAAGCGGCAGCTTGCTCTATTGGATGCTGACCAGACGATTACGTTTTTAAAAGCCTCCACTGTTACAACCTTGCTTCTGTTCCTGTGGCAGCTCCGAATGCAGGGAGATCCAATCAGCACTTAAGTCCTGCATACCTATTATTGCTATAAATAATACAGTACAGCCATTACCTAGGCGTGGGAGTATTTTTGCATGCTTTGACTGCAGTTGGCCAACTGGTAGGATAAACAGACTGCTCACCACTGGAAGCCAAAGCCGGCCAGCTCAACAACAGCATCTCCAGCTATGCAAAATGTTTATGCCCCTCTCACTGTCAAAGTCTAAGGAATATTGCAGCCTGAGTTTTTTCTGTGTCTTTGGTCAAACTTTCACAGTGAGGGTAGAACGTTAAGGGTGCTGACAGCTTTAAAATAGCTTGGGAGTTTGGTACATTACTATAACAGGGAATCAAGGAGAAGCTATCAAAATCAGCCTTTTCTTCTGCGTGAAGCTTCTCCATATTTAAACTGCAAGTTCTCAAAATGGCACCTGAACAGTAGTGTTGGTAACAGAAGAAGAAGAAGAGTTTGGCTTTATATCCCCCCTTTCTCTCCTGTAAGGAGACTTCAAAGGGGTTTACAATCTCCTTGCCCTTCCCCCCTCACAACAAACACCCTGTGAGGTAGGTGGGGCTGAGAGAGCTCTGAAGAACTGTGACTATCCCAAGGTCACCCAGCTGGCATGTGTTGGAGTACACAAGTTAATCTGGTTCACCAGATAAGCCTCCACAGCTCAAGTGGCAGAGTGGGGAATCAAACCCAGTTCCCCAGATTAGAGTACACCTGCTCTTAACCACCTCACCACGCTGGCTCTCAATAGGAAGACATTTTCACATTTACTGACAATTATAAAGTTGGAGCAAAAAGCCCTAATAACCATTGCTGATCCACGAGGTGATGTCACAGCATGATGTTTACTAGGCGGACTATGTTGACAGGGTGGTTTGCCATTGCCTTTTCCAGTTGGCTGCATTTTACCTTCAGCAAGCCACCAGGCTCCTTACTTACAACTATTAAGAGGTGATTTATTACTGCTAATAAAAGTTCTGTCCAACTGACTCGTTCAAGAGCTACAAAAGGCTGCAGTCTTTGTGGTGTCTGGAGGAAACCCAGCTTCCTACATGGATCTGGCTTGCATTACCATCCTAATACTCATGTTGGATTCTAAAACCTCCTTTCTACTCCTTCTCAGACCTCTTCCAGAGACTCAGGGAAGAATATTATCCTTTTTCTCCCCCCCCCCCACCTTTCTCCAGCGGAAACCCCTCTCACTTTGTATCTTGTTGAGGCATGGCAATGTAGCAGCAAAGGGTGACTGTCCGTAGCGCCTGGGACTACTCAGGATCAGCTGTGGGGAGAGAAAAAGAGAGAGACCAGAATGAAGCAACATCTGTATTCGGAGAGGTTTTATAGGGAAGCAAGGATTGCACAGCACTTATGGGCAGCAGGAAAAGGCAAAGTAGGGAAAGGGACCTACAGCCAGAAGCTGAGACTATCTGAATCCCCAAATATACCCCAACAGCAGTCAGGAAATGACACAAGCCACAAACGGTTCAAAGCCTCCTGAGCAGGCCGAAGATCTCTGTCCCAAAGCTCAGCAGGAGTTCTTACCCCTGGGGTGAAGGCCGGAGCCTGAAGATGGCTGGCACTGAAGTCACTGTGAGTGGAGGACTCTAGATCAATATCGGAGAGTTCGCTGACTGAGCGCACTGAGGCCACGCTGCTGGTCATGGGTGCCATGGAGAAGAACATCTCTGAAAGGCAATGCCAGATGAATGAAGACCCGAAGCAGTCAGCTCAGCTCTGCAATTCAAGGGGGCAACTGGCTGAGCCAAGAAAACCCAGAGCAGGAAGCGGGCCACTACAGGGGGGTTTTAGCTTCCGTGCAAAATTCACTTTTGGCATCAAGAGCATCTCAAAAGAAGCCTCCCGTCAGGATCTCACAGATACAGAGGTGGAGCTATCAGTGTGTGTTGCACCGGGCATGCACCGTGGTGGGGGTGGGGGCGGAAATCACCTCCCCACCCACTGCGCCCCCCTCCTGACCTCCCCCCATGGTGCCCTCCTCCCCCACACTTACCTTAATGAAACAGTGCAGGTTGGAGAAGTGGCCTGTTCCCTTCAGACTGAAAACGGCCTGGTGGGAACTACACTTCCCAGGAGACCTTGCGAGCCCCAGGGCCGTTTTCAGCCTGAAGGGATCAGGCCGTTTCTCCAGCCTGCACTGTTTCATTAAGGTAAGTGTGGGGGGGAGGGCACCGTGGAGGGGGGGGGGCGGAAAACACAGAGTGCGTACCAAGCGCGCTCTGGCCCAGCTACGCCTCTGCACAGATACCAAACAGAAAAGAAAAAAACATTAGGGCTCATTCTGCAAAAGGTTTGCCCAGGAAATGACAAATCCCTTAGTCTATAGGCAGGATGAGATACTTCCACTTAGGCTACATGGAACAGGAGGAATAAGAAATATGTCTGCTGTCAGCTCCTTCAAGCAGGAATGGGAATTAGGGCCTGGAAGGGTAACGAGGGAGCAGGAATGGGAATTAGGGCCTGGAAGGGTAACGAGTGACATCAAATAAGCCATGGAGCCTTTTGACACCCAGCAGAGCTTCGTTTCCACATGACGACTTGCCTCATCACTTGGAAAAAGACTAGCTGGTGATAAGGAACAAAGTCCATTAAAAAAACTGGCTGGTCACACAGCAGAGAGTTGCTATAAGAACACCTTAACTGATGTTGCTGTGTATAATTAGTAAAACCGAGAACTAAAGAGCCATCGCTGAATATGAAGGCCAGGTGTCTCAAAACTTTGAAATGAAAGTCCTTAGGTGGAACTAGGGCACACTGCAGCTGGGCAGCATGGGTGAAGGGGGAAGCCATAAAAAATGAATTCAGCAGCAGAGTCCTGGAGTCACCTGGGAGGATACCCTGGGGCTTCAGGCAAGTGGATGCACAGGGGAGGCCACAGGAGCTCCATGTATCCCCATCAGCCAAAGCCCACCTCCATTTTCCAGTGTCATGCGGCTCTCCACTCCCTCCAGGCATGTGGTGGCAGACCCCAGCCCCGAATGCAACTGCTGACTGAGGTCCTGCTCTATCAGCTTCAGGTCATCTGAGTCCAGAGGGCGACTTTTGCTCAGCTGTTCCCGCAGGACACTGGATTCTGGGGGAGAGAAAAGGGTCAAGGAAGTGAAATGGAACAAAGGGCGATGGGAGCAGTTGTAGCAATCAACAGAATTCATTAGCAGGTGGCACAAATGGCACATCAGAGAACTGCTACATACCGGACAGGATGTAAGCAGCCCCAAATGAACTGCCAATTATTGTTCTGCACAAGCTACCCTGGGTCCTGATAGATCAAAAGGCAAGGCAGAAATCATACAGAAAAGTAACAGGGCCCTTATCTCCCGAGGCCTTATGTAGCAGGGACAGCTGAAGACAGACAACTAGGCTTGTGACCATTCCCTAGGCGACTGTCCCTTGCAGAACTGGGGGCAGCACAGGATACTTCTGGCCTTGCAGGAATGAAAGCCCAAAGCTGTCACTGAGCCATGACCAATTTCCCATAACTGCCAGCACCCTCAAGCTCACCTGAGAGGTTCAGAGAAGAGAGGAGATCTAGCAAGTACAAGATCTGACGGGGGGAGAGCAGGAGATGCAGCGACCCCATCTTGCCATCCAGCTCCAGCTGTGAAGATAGACAGCACAGCTCCAGTTTATCAGGAATCCCCCTCATCTACTCGGCACAGATACTAGGGCTAATGTGCAAGGAACAGCCAGAAGCCAGGGCTCCCAGCAGCTAGGGCGTGGCAGCTTTTCACATGCACTACATGCACTCCATTTCTATTCCACACTTTGAGGACAGAGGTATGTGCTTCAACGGTACTGTCAGCCCTGCCACCTCTCTCATTAGCTGACCCCACAGACCAATCCTTGTCCATCAGGCACAACTAAGCCCTCCTTCGGAGTCTGCCCCTTGGTCTAAGCACCGGTTCTCTGTGAACAGGCAAAATCTCCCTGATGCATTTTAGATACTTCACCTCTTACCTATCCTGTGTCCCCAGGCTTAGACTGATAGCTAGTGCCATTTAGACATCACCCTCTGATCTTTCGGGACCCAACGCGAGCAGATACACAGAGGGAAGTGGAGGAAGATGCAAAGCTAGTTGCTTTGCCTTCATCAATGGGGTAATTTGCTGTTTTGGAGTCATACTCACCCACTGTCTTATTTTCTGCCACCCCTGTTCCCCAGAACATCAGTGGTCACCCTAACTATGCTGACAGTTTCAAAATGGTGGCTGTGCTGGTCTGTAGTGCAAAATCTTAATTCAAGTCCAGTAGCACCTTACGGACTCAAAAGATTTTGGGGGTATAAGCTTCTGAGAGTCAAAGCCCCCTTTGTCAGATATCTGACAAAGGGAACTTTGCCTCAAAAGCTTATATCCCGAAGCCTCGTGGGTCTCTAAGGTGCTGCTGGACCCAAATCTAACTCTTATATGGACTTAGATAGCAAAGTCCTTGTTTGCCTAGAAAAACTGGGAGAGGAAAAGCCCCCTACTCCAAGGCTTGTCTTTGTGAAGAATCCTGGGAATTGGGCACCACTATCCGGGAAGTTCACACACACCAACGTCTGAACATACTTTTGATACACAGAGAAAAGACAGTAAATCTCAGCCCCAGTTCCTTCCTTACTCTGCTCCCAACATTTGAACAAGATACCCGGATTTCTAGGGCAGAGGCAAAAAAACAACGGCTTTCAGCAGATTGCATGTATGTGTTTGACTGACCTTGGGTCCAGGGAAAGCCTCATTTTGCTTAAGTTTGATCCTCATCTCTGTGTACCCAGAGCAGCTGCCAATCTGAAGCAGAGGAGCGGCCGTCTCCTCCTCCTCTCCCTGAGAGCTGGACGACTCCACCGCCTCCTGGATTGGAGGGAGGGGACAAGGCATTCCTAAACACAGGGAGACGGGAGTCTGCAACACCCCACCTCTCTCTGGCGTGGGCATCCCTCCATGCATCTCAGAAGCAGAGGCAGCTCCTCAGCCCCATGCCTGGGGTGCTGGTGGTGGTACTCGAGGCTCTTGCTAGTGTCCTGGCCCTACCAAGACAGAATCAGCCCACAGAACTATACCTTGGGGACTGGGGACGGCGCACGCACATTGCTGCCTCCACTGTGTTCTGTGAACTCCTCATAGTAGAGCAAGATGCCGCTCAACTGCAGGATCTTGTGCACAAAGGCTGGAGGCTGGTGGATGTTTACGGGCAGCACTTGCCCGGGGTCTTTCACTGCTTCATCACAGTATTCCAGCCTGTGGGCCAGAAGCAGAGAAAGAGTAGAATAGGTGAAGCGGATCAGGACACGCAAGGTGCCAACAACTCAGAAGACAGCATTTTCAAGGCAATCTCTCACACACACCACTGCTTGGTCAAGTCCACCTTCCTCAATGTTCACTGAAGACATGTTCAAGAAATGTACCGCCTCAAGAGTGCTCACTGCAGTGCAGCGGCAGACAAGTTCAGGCGCTCTAACAAATGCACCATGTCCAGCAGGTGAATCGAAGCCACTGACCTTTTGATGTGCACCTCCAGGGCCACGCTGCCCTGTTCCTTGCTCAGCATGTGCTCTATTCGCACCACTGTGTCCAGGAAGGTCACTTCAATCCTTCGCAAGACTTGCAGAAAGCAGAGAAAACCAGAAGATCACTAGGCTGCCCACAAGAATCACATTCTGTCCAGTCGTCATCGAACAGCAAGAGAGCAGGTTACCTTCAGTTCTTAAAAGAGCAGTGGCCTTAGGAGGCGCCCCACCCCACCCCAAATCAAGACTTGTAAATAACAGTGCTGTACAAGGACATATTCTCTGGGAATTCCCACAGCAGCTATGGAT
This sequence comes from Sphaerodactylus townsendi, assembly GCF_021028975.2. NCBI lineage: Eukaryota > Metazoa > Chordata > Lepidosauria > Squamata > Sphaerodactylidae > Sphaerodactylus > Sphaerodactylus townsendi. The sequence goes on along the minus strand of NC_059425.1, from coordinate 24,535,010 downwards.
GATATTTTTGATGAGACACAGAAGTGACTTTGTCCACAGTGCTGCAGCGTGGTCCAACATCAGTGGCTTGAGAGTCACGCAATTGTAACCCGAATCCCCCCGCACTTCCTGCTTTAACCCTGCTTTGTAGATTCCAACAAATTGGGCAAGATTTACTTGATCAACTGTATAACTACTGAGGTTTCACTCAAAAGCAAATGTATTATATCCCCTCTGCAAGAAGGCTGCTGCCTGCATTTGAGATGTGCAGGCGTATGCTCTCTTAAGGAAGTAATGGCCATTCTAGAGCTGGAGGAGGTGAGAATACCCAGCCCAAAGAAAATGGATTCAGAATCTAAGAGTGCTTCTTTTAAAGGCCAGGAAAGATTAGAAAACAGCGCACTGCTTTTTCTCCCCTCTTTTTAAAGGGCTACATGAGATTCCATTAGGGGGAACACCCCTCCTTTCTCATAATGCCAAAAATATACATAAACCATGTTAAAAAAGGGTTTCAAAACAGCTCCAGGCATGGAGGTGAAGAATTATTTTTCTCCTTATTGGTCATGTGTATTATCCACTAGCTGCCTTCCACAATCACACTGAAAAACACTTCCTTAATTCATTTACACAACACTTTTCTCTCAGTGCAAGCACTGGCTCATTACTGAACCACGGGATGAGGCAACCTTATAAAGTTTACTAGGCAGACTATGCTTACACGGTAGTTTGCCACTGCTTTCCTCAGTCATCTACACTTTACCCTCAGCAAGCCGGGTAATCATTTTACTGACCTCGGAAGGATGCCACCTACCTGAAACTTACTTCCACCAGGTTCAAGCTCAGGTCATAAGCAGAGCTTTAACTGCAGTACTGCTGCTTACCCTTTACCCTCCCAGAAGCTCTCTGAGGCAGGTTGGTCTGAGAGCATGTGACTAGCCCAGTGCCACCCAACCCTGGAACACGTAAATCAGCCCAAGCCTGCATGTTAGCATAACTCCTGTACCAAGTATTCTTTCACATTCCTGGGAAACTCACCAGTTTCTATGGTTTGGGCAAACATCTCAAGCCCCTCGAGTGGCTGGGGAGTGTCTGAGGGCTCTTCGGCCTGCTCCTTCAGGCACTCCTGTGCAAGCTGCATGCTCGTGGTCATGCATGACGCCCAGTTCTGCGACTCTGAACCGGGGGCAGCTATAGGAACACAAAAGGGAAAAGGGTCATCAGGTCACTAGCAGATACAAGAGGCAGAGCCTCGAGGGTGGGGGAAACTGGGGCACACAGCCTTGGGGGCAGAAAGCCAGGCTGCGGAAAGAGCGGGAGAGGAGCTCCACCTTGTCCTGCATCTGGCCTCCTTGGACTGGTCATATTATGACCACTCAAGACAGATGGGTCTGCTGTGAAGGCAGCTGCTAATCAACATAAAAAGAGTGCGGGAAAGATGAATGTGCTCAGCCAGTCCCATTGTTTTCCCCTACCCTTCACTCTGAGGCCAGAATTAGGAAGAGGGTCTGAGTTTCCGCAGGACAACCCGACTGCCCGAGTCTCCCCCTTCAAACCTGTGCCCCATCCCTTCCCCTTAACTGGCTCTCACCACTACGGTACTTTGGCCGGCACGTAATCTGCAGACCGCTCACTTCCACAGTGCAGTTCTCCGTGACTAAGGCAGACCAGGGGATCGTGACGGCGATGCTGTCGATGAAGCCATCAACAATTTCCAGGGGGGCCCCGATGGATTCCAGGAACTCATTCACAGACTGTAGCAGGAAGAGACTGAGGTGAAGTCAGGTGGCAAGAACATGTTCCATCTAACACAGCTAACTGCCTATGTGCCAGCAAGAAGGCCCACTGAAGTGAGCCCTCCCTGGGTCACCAAGCACCACAAAGCGGTCTTTTGAGACCCAGTAGGTTTTGGGTGAAATGGAAATTTGGCTCACTTGCATGGGCAATGCCACCCACTGTTCAGCCCCTGCTCTTAGAGAGCTCAAGTGCCAACCTCTGGGCTCCATCGAAGTGTATGAGTCTGCTAGCAGCAGTGAAAGAGAAAGGGGGTAGGTAAAACAAAGGGTCCAGTGCTACAGTTTTATATATTTATTTCACAGAACTCACTGCAGCATACAGTTCCTGGGAAATCTTTCGTCCTGCATAGCCTCAGCAAGGCTCAGGTTGACCTTACGCCCTCCCCAACCATGCCCAAATCAGTCCTGTCACATTGCAATACATAGTTGCCAAAATGGTCTGCAGGTAAACATGCAGCTGACTACAGTTCGGTAAAAAAAACCCCAACTGCTTTGATGGGCATCTGGTAGTGGAAGATGCTGCCAAGCTGCAGCTAACTTATTGGAACCCTGCAGGGTTTTCAAGGCAAGAGACTTCAGCAATCGTTTGCCACTGTCAGTCTCTGTGTAGTTACTCTGGACTTCCTTGGTAGTCTCCCCTCCAAGTATTAACCAGGGGCATTCCTGCTTTGCTTCTGAATTTGAGGAATGGTCAAATTTAGAGCTATGGTCAGTGGATAAAAAAACTTTCCTTAAATGTCACCTTATAATTCATGATCAGAAAACTAAAACACAGTGATTAGTTTCATCATGAACTGACATCTGCACCAGACAAATTCCATCACAACCCTTAGATACAGATCACCAGCTCACCACACATACACAAGAAACTTTTCTTCTGTATACTGCTGGCAAGTGGAAGCCACGTTTTCCATCAGAACAAAAAGAATAGCTAACTAAATTCTGGCACTTCTGCAGTTAATCCAATATGAGTTATACTCTGTCTCAGATAACGATGTTAGTATGGTCACTTAAGATGCAGTGGCTGAGAAAATTGGATGCTTCTGCAGTAGAATACAGTCCTGAACGGACATGAGAATTATTTGTTCATTTTTGGATACTGCTTTTGTCAAAAACATGGTATTCTGATACAACAGCATTTATAGTTCATTGAATGACTATTGGAAATGGATGGGGTGGGGGGACAGGGCTAGATAGGCACTAAGACCTCGGCAGAGCGTTCTACAACAAAGAAGGTTCAGTATGTTGAGTTCTGTGGCAGAGGAATATACAACCTACTATCATCTTCTTGTGAGACAGCATACATTGTCTCAAAATCAAGCCAGTTATGAAGTATTTTTTTGCCATTTGGTTTTTCTTTCTTATGTACAGTCATTGGAGGAGAAAAAAAATACAACCTACCTCATTGCCAGCATATTTTCATTGTGAATAATGTGTACTTCATATAATGTTTCAGAAGATCACATCTTCTGTTTTAAGTGTTTTAAGTTCAGCGTATAATTTAAGTTCAAGTGTAATAATTTAAGCGTATAATTTAAGTTTAAGTGTTTTAAGTTCAGCGTATAATTGTTTTAAGTTCAGCGTATAATTGAACTTAATGGACCATGTCTGTTAGTTTTAAAATTATTTTATTCCTAACCTAAGCTTGTGTCTCTTGAGCTTCATCTCATTCATAAAATTGTATGTTACATAATAGCTAAATAAAATATTTTCAAAGGACTGTTACATTTAATGTCACTTGATGAAGCCAACCACTGAGTGAACTGAAAAACTGACTTGGCTAATTTTGCGTTAATCTAAGAGTCAGCTGACTTTGATTTCTCCTACCTATTATACAAACCAAGCATTCTTAAAGTGGACCAATCTTTAATTATAACACCTCAAACTCTGTGCATTTGAAACCACACAGAATGGAACCTAGTGCTGCATCACCAATCAGGGGATGGCAGTGAATGATCCTCACCATATACATGGGGGCATGAATAAGACATTTTGGACATGTTTTCCCCAGACTGGACCACTGACTGATTTAGTATCGAATTACGGCAGTGACCTCTAAGTCAAACGATGCACTCCAAAAAGATCTATCTGTCAAAGCAGGGCAGCTACCTGGGGGAAGTTAGGAGGGGACAGTACAGAGAAGAACAGTTCCATAAATTACCCTGGTCAGTTCAAGATAGGCACCCAGAATGAAAATTCAGGGAGAACGCTACATGAAAGAACTGGAGAGCAACACAACTAAACAGTAGATTAGAACTACTTGCTCCACTGCAAATCAATTCGGGTCCATGATCTTGGTAGCAGAGGTACAACCCAACACCCCTGACTTTCCTTGAGGGAAGACAACCAGAGACATGATCCACTATCATTGCTGGAAATTAAACTCCAGAAATGATCTGCCCAGATCAATGAGGCTGCAGCAGTTGGGAGAAAAAGCACATTGGCTTGTACATTCCGAAAAAATCAGCCAGAATTCTTCCGGAACCATGACAGAATCATAGAGTTAGAAGGGACTTCTAGGGTCATCTAGTCCAATTCCTGCACAGTGGAGGAAATTCAAAACTACTTCCCCAACCTAACCACAGTGACCCCTGCTCCATGACACTTCCTGCCCTGTTGTGTCGTGCTCCTTCAGTTTTCAAACAGTCAGCAATGTTGTAACCCAGGACTCAACAAACCTCAGGTGCCAGGTTGCCTAGAAATTTCACTGTGACAGCTAGTATTTTCATCAGTGCTTCTTGGTGACTTTTAGCAGAAGTACAAAGATTAATTAGGTGAGGAGAAGAGGTTAGATTTTTGTTGTGATTACAAATAGGACCACCCCATATTTATTTATATACTGCAACCCTTCTGTTATAGCTTTAAAAAATGACAGTGTTTAGGATCATGTTCTGTGGTAGCAATAATTAGAAAGTATGGTCTTCAAAATACAAGACCTTGAAGAATGAAAAGTGAGCCTGGCTCCTAAACCAAAATTCGTCCAAGTCTGTTATTACCCCTCTATCACATGTCTTCAAGGCCCTTCCTCACTACTGGCTGGCATGAGTGAAATTTATTGGAAGATGAAATCCTCAGCTGTTTACAGGAATACATATGAGCTGAACCTCCAAGAAGGAATATCCTCTGCCTCTGTGCCAGGCACTATACAGAAGCAGAGATAGCCTGCGCAGGGCAAGGCTGGCAGGCAGATAGGGAGTCTGTAAAGCCCAGGCCAAGAGCTATGTGAATGGCAGGCACGCGAACTACTTATAAGCCACTGGCCTCCTATTCAGCCAAAGGAGCCAGCCAAATTTAACTTGGGATTTCTTATAACATGGAGGAACAAGGAAGAGAGAAAGACGTGAAAGGTTCTGTTGAAAGGCCAGCACCGAACAAGTTGGCAATGACTTGCAGGGATAATTTTAACTGGCTGGCCTTTCTCTAGGCTAGGGTGAGAGATGTCAGAGCCAAGAACACCTCCCACTTCATCCTACGTTGGGCTATGTGCAAGTCCTCATGCTTCAGAATATGAATTCTTCTAGAACGATTACGTCTCCTCTGCTTTGGCACCCACAAAGCAGAATCCCATTAAAAAGACAACTGCTACTAGGTCTCAAGGAGCAGCTAATCCACAACGAATGAGTTTCAGCATGTGGCTTTATATCCTTATTCTGTGCTCTACAAACTGGCCTCCCTGGGAAACGCTGGACCTTTGCTAGGGAGGCTTGCCCAAGGTTGATATTAAAAGCGTAGCTCCTCTTTTAGGCAGATTATTGTCTTCTCTTTGCCTTCCCTTTACAAAACAAAACCAACACTCATCACACTGTAGAACATTATCCATTTGTGTAAAATAGAAAACAAGCCCAGGGCAACCCACTGAGAGTGTGATAGAACAGGAATTTGTGGCTAGATCCAAAACCCTGGCTTATTACACAGTGGTTTACCCTGCCTGGCTAAGGAAGAAAGGAAGCTAATGTGGCAGTCCTTAGGATAAAGAGAGTGACTGAAGAGAATGGAAAAGCCAACAGTCATGGAGATCACCTACATTCATCACCGTCCGAATGTTTTCCTGGATGTAAATTTTCCTGAGCTTTGGATTTTGGTCCCCACCCACCACCATCTTTTGTGCTTTACCCCATAACCAACTACATTGATTCGAGCCAGGAAAAAGCCCCAGAAGACCAGTTGCTTCTTGCTTCTCCCCTCTGTGAGTCTGTTTATTTCCAAGGAGCCTTCCCATCCCTGGACCCCAGCCAGCAACAACTCTTAACTCAGTAAACAGCCTATTGCAAAAGTTGGAGGCTGCTGGGGCTTTGTCATCAATCAAGGCAGCTGGTCACAACAGATGGGGGCAGGGTTTATGACCACATACTGCCATTTGGGACCAAAGCTCAGAGGGAATCAAAGCAGATATACATTTTTAGGATGCCAGGGCTGCATGTAAGTGCCCGAGAACTGCTTGTGTTTATATGTATTTGGCAGCTGTGTGGTGGAGACAGGAAACGCTTAGCTTACTCCTAAAGCTGACGGTATCTCTTCCCATTCTTAGAGAGCATCATCAGATCAGGCATGAAGACATCTAGGAATACTCTAATCTTCAATAGCAACTTCGCCCCAACATAAACCCAGTGCCTATTCCCCACCAGAATTTCCTTTCAGGGCAAACAACAACAACAACAACAACAACAACACAACAGTAATAAACAAGGGGGCATGTTTACCCCCTTGTCATTACCCCACAATGGGGCACATCCTTCTCAGCTGTTCTTTTGGCTTCAGCAACTCAAAGGATGACTCAGGGGCACACCCCATCCAACTGCACTCAACAGGATGACTGTGGGTGTGAAGAGGCCAATTAAAGGGCACCTGGAGGCCAATGGAAGGACCAAAAGGCAGACAGAGAAATTGGGGACAAGATTATTCCAGGGGCAGGTATGCATCTAAGCAAACAGCAGGGTAAAGTTGGATGCAACAACAGCAAGGGGTGGAGAGCAGAGATGTCAGCGGCAACTGCTGTCCAGAGCCACAAGCAACCTCACCCTGACCCCTTGTGGCAGGCTGCATGAGAAGACAAAATCAGAGATAGCCTAGACTAGAAGACAGTATGGTGGCTGTTTGTTGACACTCCAGGGCAACACTGCGAAACAGGATGCTGGACTACATGGACCTACTGGTTTGATCCTGAAGGGCCCCTCTTAAAGAGGTCAGCTAGGCCTGGGGAAAGTCACGTTCAGATAGCCAGTCAGCTCTGTTCCCCTCCCAACCACTCAATGTAGCCAACCTGGCAATGCTATTGAGAGAGTAAAGAAAGAGGGGGGGGGGGGGTTCTGTACATCACCCAAAGAGGAAGATAAGGACGAAAGTGTCTCTGTTTTTGGAACTGATAAAAATGTGGTGGAGATAGAGTAATACACAGAATCTTGGTGCCCCAGCTGAATTAAAGCAGTAACTTAAAAAAAGGTAAAAGAGTGGCAGGCGAGCACTTTGAGCACTCCCTTTTAATTGTCAGTGGGCTGCCGGGTCTAGCAGGAGGGGGCAGCTTTCCCAGGTAGCTAACAAGCAGTGCCCTGCCAAGGCAGCCTCCGGCCCACTGGGACTCGGCCACAGTCCCTCCACCGCACACTCAGGCCAGCCTTGCTCCCTTGAGAGGCAGGCGAGCGTTCGTCAGGTGCAGCTGCCCCCACTAGATGTGCCCCGCCACGCCTCCCTCACCCAGACATCGAGGTGGATACGGCTGAGGCGGCCCGCGCCGGCGTAGAGGTCGAGGCTGAGCTGCTCGAGACCGAGGCGCTCCTCCAGGAAGTGGCCCAGGTAGTGCTGCAGCAGGTAACGGCAGGCGCGCTTCTTGATCGAGCTCGACCACGGGAAGAACCAGCGCGACATGGCTGGCTGGCTGGCGGGGTCGGCCCGCACGGCGCCTCACACGGCCAGCACGATCACTTGATTCCCCGGCTCAGAGTCCAGCTCCTTTCCTCTCAGGCCCAAACGGAGCCCCCTCTCCCGGTGCTGAGCGCCCCGCATTCATTGGCTGCGCCGTCGATCCCGCCCACTTGTGTTCGTCTGGTTGGCTTACTGAGCCGAGAAGTAGGCGGGGCTAGTGGTAAAGAACCGACCGCTGGGCGTGTAATAAGTCCTCTCGGCGGCCCGAGAGCCTGTGAAATAAATCTCCGAATTCAATAGAGCGCATGCGCCTGTCCCCAAGAACTCAGGGACGAAGTAAATAAAACCTATCATCGCGCGCGACTGGACATGCGCAAATATAACTGGGGTGCGGCGCATGCGGCAAAAGATTGGCCTCACGCGTGCGCACACCTGATCCCTGTGTGCAAAGTAGAGTCGCCAGGAGAGCAAGGAGCATAGAGTTTAAAAGGCTAGAGTAGTCATGACAGCCCAGTTTCTGGTTTCGTCTTTGAATGAGTTAGCGCCTCGTGTGGAGTGAAAGTGCAGTAGGAGGGCTGAATTGAGTTCAGGCATGGATTATATTTTATTCGCTCTGATATTTAACCAATTAACTCGCGTGGCGATGACTATTGGAGGCGTGGGCGTTTTGCTTCGTTTTGAATATAAAGCAGCTTCCCGAGGAATATGATTAAGGGTATTATTTATTGATTTAAGATATTTATAAGCTTATTGCAAAATGAGGCACAAGTCAGGTAACTGTAATATGTCAGTGAAATTAAGCACTTCTATAAATTTGAGGGTGCACTACTGCAGCGCATGGGGTTGCCAGCCTTTCAATAGAGCCTAGGATTTTTCTGGAATTACAACTGTTCTCCAGACTTCATAGATCAGTTGCTTTAGAGGAAAAAGTTGCTTTGGAGATTGCACTTTAAGGCATCGTATCCCTGGTGCACTCTCTTCCCAAAGTTCAGATTCCTTTGACACTGCTGCCAGATCTCCAGGAATTTCCTACATTCTACTTGGCCCAACTCAGTCTGCATGGAGTTGTATTTACAAACACTTCAGACGCTCCAAGTGGTACCAAATAGGGCTGCTGCTTGCCTGTTCATAGCGAGCCCATAGCCCCTGCTTTAGCACTCGTCTGCAGGCAATGAAAGTCCATTTTTCACAGGATCTCTGATGGACACTACACTAACTGTGGAAGACAGTGATCTGAGGTGAGGACGGTAGAATGAAGATAACCTCCCAATGCACACAGCTAAGGAAACAGTGGCATCTGCTTCAGCATTTCAAGGTGAAATGTCTCAGTGTGGGAACGGGCAGCTTTGCATATAGTTCAGCCTGGTAGTGTGGCAGAGTGGTTTAACTCTACTGGGTGGCAGGGCGCGTGAGAATAGAGTTGTGTGGCCTGTCTCTGGTGATGAGCAGACCTGGTCACTTCAAGGTTTAAAGAGAAGTCAACACATAACTTGTATATAAATAAATTGTTTTATTAAACCTCTTGCTACATTGATCGCTGTACTCTTCAGGCTCCTTACAGACTTTACCTCAAAGCAGTCTCTCAAAGCCTACTGTAAGAACATTCTGTAACTAAAGGGGTAACATTCTGTAACCCTTATATCTCAAAACTAATCAGGTCCATCAGAGAGGCAGTGTAGGTCCCTTTAGTTTCAAGAAATGGCCTGTCACAGAGATCTTTAAGGGAACTGTCCTTAATGGCATCAGTTGTTTGGTTCTGCAGCAACAAGACCAACAGCATTGTTAGCCAATGCCTGTTTTGCTACGGCTCAGACATCAAAACCTTGTTTCAAAACTGCTTTTGTCCACTTGTTGCAAGAATCTTCTCTTACCACCTGGTGTGCCTGTTTTGAACTTTTATTCTGGGCCATCCACCTGTGGGAAGCATTTTACAATACCATAACTAAAAACCGCTTCTGTTGGCAAATCCAAAAGCATTCTTTCCCTTTAGAGGGAACTATGCAACCACAACAGCTGTTTTGGCATTTCCCTGAGAAAAAAACGGTGTACTTTTTAAAGACAGTGAATCAAGGGTCCTTCTTCCATATGATTTTCTTTCCTTTCAGAAAGCTGGAAGAAGTGGACAGCCTTGATGTCAGATGGAGATCACCTATAATTTTACGATCTCCATTTTCCTGGGTTCGTTGTTGTTTTTCAGAGATGGCACTTCCTGCCGTTGGTTTAGTTTGACTGGGAGAACAACTAAGACTGATGGCATTTTTGTGATACATACCTGATTTATTGCAAAGAGATGCCCTCCACTCTGGAATGTACTGTAGTATTTATTAATTGGGACTATACAGTATGCATGCCCCAGAGGCTACAATGCTGGTAAAATACAGGTAAAGGGAAAACTGCGGGAGATGAGTCATCTCTCTCTTATGCACAGAGCACTCCAGAACTCAATTAAGCAAATGGCTGTAGTAAAAGTAAGAACAAAGGTTTAACATTTCACATCTTGCTGGGATGTTATATCTAAGGAGACAGAGATGTGGACAGTAAAATGACTAGAAGGGTCAACAAGATAAAAGTGTGCTGCCCCTTTAATAGAGATTTAATGAGTAGAAATGGGCAGTTGAAGCTTTTCATGGCACCAAACTAAGTAACATCACCTGAAACTTTTTCTAGAAACAGGGCCAGCTTCCCAGCTGGCATAGCATCTCAGATGTGTTATTTTTCTCTTTGCTGTCGATTTGGTACAAAGGGTAAGTATGACTAGGGTGTGGGGGCGAGAGCAACCTGTGCCTAAGTCAGCCACAGTATTCAGGACTGGGCGGAGACTAAAATAAAGTATAAGTTTTCTTTGTTTATTGGTTTATTTTGTGGAGCTTTTTTTCTATTACTGAAAGTTCCTTTGGGGAGAAAAACAAGATATAAAATATTTAAATAAATAAACTTGCATGCAGATCAGATTGGTACTAAGTGGACAGGTTTTTTTGGGGGGGAGGGGTTACCGTCAAGTTACAGCTAATTTATGGCAACTCCATAGGGTTTTCAAGGCAAGAAACATTCAGAGGTGGCTTGGCCTTGCCTCCCGGTGCTTCACAACCATGATGTTCTTTGGAGGTCCCCATCCAAATACTAGCCAGGGTCAGGGCTGAGAATGTGCACCTGGCCGGCAGTCACCCAGCAAGCTTCCATGGCGCATTCCAGGTCCTAGTCCGCCACCTTAACCTATACCTTGCTGGCTGTCTAAAAGGGACAGTCGGACCAGTTTAAAAGTTGGCAACCATACATTGTTTTCTCCCTAAGCTGGATTCCTTCAGTAGCACAATGAAGTATGCATTACATAGGTTGCCCACATTCTCCATTAAGTAGAATGCAAAATGAACAAGTTAGGATTGTTAAAGTATATACGCATTTCTACCAAATCAATAAAAGGTACATCCCACCAGCAGCATTCCTGAGTTTCTGCAATAGTTTCAACCCCTGCAAATGACAACTTTAAAGCACATGACTTATCAGGAAATGATGCTCAAAAGACCTTTGCCCCGCCAGCCAAAATGTTTAAACTGCTACAACATCCACTCTCATCCTGTTCCTCTGCAGACGAGATTGCTTGTAGAGTTCATCAAGGGAAATTCGGCACGCCAAACCTCACATCAGTGGATTCCACACAGCATAAATGTATCTCTTCCCCAAAACGACTTCACCCCTTTCTATTTCTCTCAACCCGGGTTTTTTGAAAATCATTACACTGGCAATCTTTTTTTTAAAATTCAGCTTGAAGACACTGCCGTGAGAACACAACAGGCACAAGACACTTTCTTTTTCCTCCCCACTGGCTGATTTTCCTCCCCCCTTCCACCCTTTTACTTTCATTTCTGCTGCCGTCCGCCATTTTGTGCAGTTCACCCAGCACATTGTAAGCTGATTCTCTGATCGTCCACCATTTTACAAAGTTCCTCAAGCATGTTTTCTCCCTATGGCTGCAATTATGTCTGCCATTTCACTCCTAGCTCTACAGTAAAACATTCATTACTGCCTGGCCATTGCATGAAAGTCCCTTTTTCTCTCTTTTTTTAATTTGGTATGTTGAAAATATGAAGCTATGCAGATGATTGTTAGGTGGATGGGTCCAGGGGTGTAACGAGGAAAACTGGAGCCCTGGGCAAAACCTGAGTGATGCCCCCCCCCCCCATGGACGGCGGAAGGAGGCAGAGCTCCCCCGTCCTCCTCCCTGGTGGCTTGTGGCTTCCCCCCTCCCTGCCGGCTGAACTTAGGTGCCCCCCTTACCGGTGAAAGGACATGAGATGCGGGGGGGGGGGTGGCGGGCAGCGGCGGCATCCAGGGGAGAGCGGCGCGGTCGGTGGGTCGGCCAGGTTGACTGCTAGTCCTGCCACCCCACAAAGATCCATCAGAGGACACAGCAGGGCTGACAAAAGGCGGAGTACAGGCAGCAAGGCCTGGCAGTTTGGCTCAGCTCAGCCCGATCCATGGATCAGGCCGAGCTGAGCCGGTTCGGAGGCGCTTGGAGGGCCAAGGGCCCGAGCCTGCCCCTCCGAACTCTGCGCGATCCAAACTTGCAGTAACATCCAAGATTCTCGGATGCGTTTTTATTTTTGGGTGTTTTTTGCATTTCAGCCTGCAGGGGGCGTGTTTTTAGAGATATTGGCACCAAAATTTCAGGGTATCATTGCTCCAGCACATAAAGCCTGCTGGGTTCCACAAAAAAACAGCATTTTTAAAGCTAGTGACACCAAAATTGCAGGGTATCTTCAGGAGACCGTCCTGAATACACCCCCCAAGTTTGGTGAAGTTTGGTTCAGGGGGGCCAAAGTTAATGGACTCTCAAAAGGGGTGCCCCATCGTTTCCAATGGGAGCTAACAGTAGAGGCTGCCCCTTTGAGGGTCCATCACTTTAGTCCGCCTGAACCAAACTTCACCAAACTTGGGGGGTGTCATGAGGACAGTCTCCTGAAGATACCTTGAAAGTTCTGTGACTGTGCCTTCAGAAATGTGCACCCCACAGGCTGCACCAGAAATTCCCCATTGACACCAATGGAAAAAAATCAATGCAGAAGTAAGATTCTTGAGCAAATTTCTGGGGGTGCCTGTCAGGGGTGCAATTGTTAAGCTAGTGACACCACAATTTCAGGGTATCATCAGGAGACTGTCTTGATGACACCCTCCAAGTTTGGTGAAGCTTGGTTTAGGGGGGACACAGTTATGGACCCTCAAAGGTGCAGCCCCCATCTCCTTAGCTTCCATTGGAAACAATGGGGGATAGGGGCAACCTGTTTGGAGTCCATGACTTTGGACCCCCTGAACCAAACTGCACCAAACTTGGGAGGCATCATCAGGACAGTCTCCTTACGATACCCTGAAATTGGTGCCGATATCTCTAAAAATGCCCCACCTGCAGGCCAAAATGTGAAAAAACACCAAAAAATAAAAACGCAGGAGCATGCCCTGCAAAATTCCTGAGCCCTGGGCAGCTGCCCACATTGCCCAATGGACATTATGCCACTGGATGGGTCAGATTCTCAGGTTCATAATCAGCACATTTCATTAATATCATTATCTTGGAGAAGGCCAGGCAGTGGGGAATTGTTTCCATTTTGTATTAGGATTTACTATCCTGGAGAAATAGGAGGGGGAGGACTTTGAAGTGTGTGACAACCCCACCCTGATGAAAGCAAAGGAGGCAGGGAACACCAGACACATCCAATCGGACCACTGGCAAAAAGGAAAAGCCTGTCTATGTGGGACTATCGGCATGGCTGTGAGGATTCGTTTCTGCATGCCTTCGAAGCTACGCATGTATTGTAGAATTTTTTTACAAAAGTGTTTTCATGCAAAGGGGCCAAAACAACCCAGATTGTTTTCATGAGCTCAAATAGCTTCCTGAATGGGTAAAAGACACACATGATGCGAATCTAAAAAGGGAAGACGGGTTCATTTATAATGATTGCAACTCATCATAAATATGCTGTGCTGAATCCACCATTGATAGGGCAAATCATGCTGTTTATATAAGAAATGGCCTTCCTAATGACAGAGTGCCAAAATTTTACTCTCTAATTTATTGCCTATTTTAAGATGCATTTCTCATTTTATAGTTCCCAGGGGATTTTCAAAGCAGCTTACTAAAATTGTAATAAAATCCCAACAAAGTCATCTCTGCTTGACTTCCATAGACATCACAAGTGCCTTCCAGGGCTGCCCTTTTAGAATTGCTTCTACTGAGGCAAAGGAGTGGGGCTGAATTCTGGAAGCTACTTGGCCCTTTAGGAACTTACTCAGCTCCCCCCCCCCCACCCCACCCCGGTTCCAATATTCCTTAACTTCAGATATTCAACCTGGAGTAGAAACTCAAACTTTTTTTCAAGGACTTGTAACTTCCATCAAATAACAAGCATAATGACACATTTATTGAAGACTGCTTAGTACAGACACCAAATAAATAAAATGTGCAAGATTATATCCATCAGTACAGCCTCTGCACAGTTATATGCATTTACCGTGCTCAGTGTTTCCCAACTTTTTCAATGTCACGGTACCCTTGACCTCACTCTTCATATCTCACGGTACCCCTGCCATCCCCCCCTTCCCCTCTCAGTGCCCCTGCCTTCCACCCCCTTCCCCTCCCAGGGTGAAGGGAAGAACTGGGGGAGGGGCGGGAAGTGGCTGCTGACCTTGTGGCAGGCCCTGCCCCCTGGACCAGCTCCATGTCCTTGCTGGTGCCGGCGGGATTAACCACAAAAGTGAGGGGGGCCAGTAGCATTGCCGCGGCACCCCAGGTTACCACGGAATCCTGGTTGGGAATTGCTGACTGGAGGCTCATTGCTTGCATTCCTAGACTTCTCAGAAGTAACAGCCTGCTTTTATGCAGAACATTCATCCCATGGGCAGAATCTTGGGAAATTATCCACGTGGATTTTTCTATCAGTTTTGAGTCATTAGCACCCACCATCTCATCAGTCTGTGCACTGGAATGATGACACATGTCCTCCTGCCTTTGACAAGTGGACTCTGGCTCACAAAAGCCTATGCCACAATACATTTGTGAAGTCACCAGGTATCACAAGAGTCTTTGTTACAACAAAGAAGACACCCTCAGCAACAGTAACAGTCCTAGAAGGAATACTAGGCAAAGAAGGAATGTTTCAAATGCGGGTTCCATGATCACAGAAGACTCAGTAGTAGCAGTTAGAGACACGTCACCTTTGAAAGGGGTACCTGAAGAAAACAAAGTGAAATACTGGCCCCAGGAGAACGATGGTAACATGGAGGAAAGGATAACCACAAAAGGCCTCGAGAATAATCTTGGAATGAACAATACAGCAGGGTCTTCCTTCTTATCGCCAAATTGTCACAAGAGCCATGTCCGAATACCAGCTGAGGATGTTGTTCAGGAAATGAACACCTCAAACAAGTGTAATATTACAAAGAAGACAAAGTGCATCCCAGAATCTCAGTGCCTTTCACATGCAGCGTTATCTCTGCATTCTACCATACAAGCAACAAAACAGGTGGTTTAGCAACCAATTAAGTCAGATAAGACTCAATGTGACAGGAGTTAATGCCATTCTTCTGTCATTTTCTCTCTGGGAAAACCGACAAAGGGTCTGGATCAGACAACGGAATCCAGATGTTCATCTGTTCTACAGCCTGCCTGGCTTGATCCAGAGGCTGCACATTCCTCTTCAAAGAGCCTTCAGCTCCAAGTATAAGGGTATTAGTTTAGTCCCAGTTTAGATCCCGATGGACCCACAAGAAAGATCCTTTCCCGCATCTATCTGAGGCTCAGAAGCGGGTCGACTGGATGACATGAACCATAATCTTCCCAGACTCCTCTCTGAGAATAGCTTTTGATTTCTGGCTGGCTCTAGAATACAAGACATTAAATAGTGTTAAAAGCAAAGCATCTAATTGGTGGAAGGACAGAGAGCAAAAGAGGAGAGGGGAAATGCAGTCTCATTGAAAGGGAACAGCACTTTAGCAGACCTCGGGCTCTTTGGCGAATGGAAGAACATTAAAAAGGGGGGAAGGGAGAAAGAATCGATTGGAAAACAGAGTAGGGAAAAGCAGTTAATACAACATATTGAAGAGCTCAAAGCAACTGTGTTGATCTTGCAGAAACACAAGCACCAGATAGGTGAGGAGATGCATAAGGACTTTATAAAGTGAAAAATATATGTTTTGGAATTAGACCTGCCAGTGTGCTTGTATAAAAATGGTCTGTCATTTTTTCATAAAGGCAGAATGTATGGAAATGGGCAGTTGAAGCTTTTCATGGCATGGTGGTAAATAACACCCCATTAAGCCTCGATTAAGGGACAGGGCATCTTTCTCTAGGCACGTACAGCTACCAACCTTCACGTGGGCCTGGTGTTCTCCTGGATTTATAGCTGATCTCTAGACTACAGTTCCACTGGACAAAATGATAGATCCTGGGGACAGACTCTATGGTATCGCATCCTTCCTCAGTTCCCTCCCTTCTCCAGGCACCTCCCCCAAATCTTCAGGAATTTCACAAGCCAAAGGTAGCAACCCTGCCAGGCAGTGGCCAACCCTCCTTGGGGTTCAACGGGATTTTTTGCAAGTTGATCTTCAAAGTTATCAGCAGGGCTAATTATTTACTTCATTTATACCAGTGGTTCTCAACCTGGGGTTCGGGACCCATTTGGGGGTTGAATAACCCTTTCACAGGGGTTGCCCAAGACTCTCTGCATCAGTGTTCTCCATCTGTTAAATGGACAAATGTTAGGGTTGGGGGTCACCACAACATGAGGAACTGTATTAAAGGGTCACGGCATTAGGAAGGTTGAGAACCACTGATTTATACCCTGGCTTTCTCCCTCATGGGGATTCAAAGGAGCAGCAGTGGTGTAGTGGTTAAGAGCAGGGGCACTCTAATCTGGAGAACCAGGTTTGATTCCCCTCTCTGCCACTTGAGAGCTGTGGATGTTTATCTGGTGAACCAGATTAGCTTGTGCACTCCCACACATGCCAGCTGGGTGACCTTGGGCTAGTCACAGTTCTTTGGAGCGCTCTCAGCCTCACCTACCTCACAGAGTTTTTGTTGTGAGGGGGGAAGGGAAAAGAGTTTGTAAACCCCTTTGAGTCTCCTTATAGGAGAGAAAGGGGGATATAAATCTAACTCTTCTTCTTCTTCCATTGTTGTCCTTTCCTCCGTGTTTTTCCTTAACAACAACCCTGGGGAGTAGATTAGACAAATCAGTGTGACTGACCCAAGGCCATGCACTGAGCTTCCGTCACCAAATGTGGATTTGACTCTGACACCCTAACCACTGTACCACGCTGCAAACCAATCAAATGATTCTCTTCCCTTATTGCAAGCACAGTAGAAATGGATAAATGTAAGCATCTAGATGTGTAACATCTGGAGCACCAAGCATAACACGAAGCCATTTAGTAGTGCTATTGTTATAAGAATGTAAGAAAAGCCTGGCTGGGTTACTTAAGACAGTGTGTCTACTTCAGCATCTTATTTACCGTGGTGATTAGGAAATCTTTAACCAGAAAATGAAGACAACAGCGCCCCTGTTTGTCTCCCAGCAACTGGCATTCAGATCTACACTGCCTATGAACATGGAGGTTCCATTTACCTCTCATGAATAGTTGCTATTGCTTGTCCTCTTCTGGGAATTAGGGTTGCCAGCAGAAGGAAAATGTTCTGCCTCTTTAGTAGCGGGTTAATGCATGGAAATGGGTAGCTGAAGCTTTTCATGGCATGAAGGTAAATAACATCCATAAATAAAATCCCAGTAAGCCACTGTTAAAGAGACAGAACATTTTTCTTCCTAATTGTGAAGAATTTTCCTCCCAATATGCTTACTTTTCACTTTTTTCTTGTTTTCCTCCTAAGGAAGAGATCTGTATAAGCTGAAGTTTCCCATTGTCCACTTTAAAACACTACTTGGTCCAGATAAAAGATGTTTTCTATTTGCCCTTGCTGTATAGTGAAGGCAGGGACATAGATTTCAGCTTCAAGGTGGATAAGAAATAGCAAAAAGCCTTCTTGAACTGCAATACAGGGAGTCTGATGCCACTTCCCCCTGTTCACCTTCCCCTGGGAAGCAACAGACTTGCCACCTCACAGTTTAGAGAAAACAGACCTACCTTTGCTCAACTTGTTCAATGGTGTCCATTAGAGGGACCTGGAACATTTCTGGAAGGAAGCCAGCAGAAATGCCAGAGATGATGGGAGTAACGCCAAAGATCACCAGAGGCAGGAAGGGCTGGTAACCACCAGCTGTCAGCACCACCGGGGCCACAATGCCGCCCAGACGTGCCATCGCTGTAATGAAGCTGGTGCCTGTTTGCCTGCCAAGAAAGCTCTGGGTTAACTTCCTCACAAAGCAACTGCTTCCCCCTGGGCCTTGTTCTCTGCCTGTGTAACCTTTTAACCCTGCCCTTCATCCAAGGAGTCCAGGGCAGCATGCGTGGTTCTTCCCTCCCTGGTTTTTAATCCTCTCAACAGGTGTGTGAGAGAGCATGACTAGCCCAGGGTCATTCAGGAAGTTTCCATGGCAAAATGGGGATGGGGTCTCTGAGATCCTAGTCCAGTGCTCTAGCCACTATCCCACACTGACTATCTGGAAATAATCCAGATTCTCAAAAGCGAAGTTTAATTACTCCCTTCTTGACTAAGCACTAGACTAGTAGAACCACCCCTTCATGCCTGCTAAGTCCAAGCTAAGGCTCATTCTGCACATGCAGAATAATGGACTTTCAAACTGCTTTCAGTGCTCTTTGAAGCTGTGCGGAATAGCAAAATCCACTTGCAAACAGTTGTGAAAGTGGTTTGAAAACACATTATTTTGTGTGTGCGGAAGGGGCCTAAGAGTCCACTTGAGTTGAGATGTTTATTAGCCTTTACGGCATGCTAATAACCTATTCACTCTGCTAGCAGAAATATCCATAGTCAGAAAACTATGAGGTTTTTTAAAAAGTTGTGGTAACGCTTGGGACCAAATGTGGAATAGGCACTGGAAACCTCACCCATATGTGTGCCTTAAGATAGAAGTCCTTTAGCAGGAATTTTATTCTACTTAATTGATATGAATTCTACTTAATGGATATGAATAAAGCATTCTTTTCTTGGGTGCTGTGTGGTTTCCGGGCTGTATGGCCGTGTTCTAGCAGCATTCTCTCCAGCATTCTTTTCTTGATGAGTTTGCAAATTGACTGAGAATTCACACACTTTTTCAACTGTCAATGGCCTCTATTGTTTAGATCTAGCTTCATCTTGGACAGTTAGTTGAAATAGTCAATGAAAAAAAATTAGATCAATAACTTTTTAATACAGGTTAAGAGATTGGCCTTTTTATCTTGCTATATCAGATGTATCTCATATGTACCTGCTGATTGGATTATTTGCTCTTATGTTGCTAATCTTATATTTACTTACAACCAATCAGCTATCTAGATATAACTACATAATTGTAATATGTCAGATTTATGGAATGATAAGATTGATATTTTTCTCTGCATATACACTCCCGTGACAAGCAAATCAGATTCCTCTGACCGGAAGTCTCAAAAGAAGAGTAGGAGAGATCGCTGGGTGAGATTCTTGGGTAAATTAGAGCCCCATCCAAAGGGGAGGGGTGCAAAAGGGCTTGTTGGAGCCCTTGCACCAGCGCCTTTGCCCTCCCCAGGGCACTTACCCCAGCAGAGAGCTAGAACCACCAGTGTGCAGCTGCCACCAGCCTCCCCTGGCACTAGGACACGGTGTGGGAGGCTTCAGCTGTGTCCCAGCCTTCACAGAGGGTGTGGTTGGGGGCATGCCCAGGGGAGGAGACACAGGTATAGGAAGGGGGGAAAGCGCCTGGTGCACTGGTGTGTCCTCTGCCCCGCCCCGGAATGTCCCCGACCCGGAACGCCCTCTTCACACCCCCACAGGGGCATGTGGCCGGTGCATCGCGCACGCCACAGCACCCTTGGAGCTACGCCTCTGGGAGGAGACAACGTTAGTTGGCATCCTCCCAACCATGATGCAGGGTGGCAGGAAATTCGGACTTACGATAAGTCTATTCAGCCCCATAGAGGCTTTTGGCAGCAAGAAGGCTGCTTTGTTTTGCAAGCCTCCCTGGGAGCAGCGGGGCACCGTGGTTGTGGAGCAGTGGCCGCCCACGTCACTGCTTGGATGGGGCTGCTTTAAAAAACTGTTATATTATTAAACTAAGTAGATTATTAAGCTACGCTTAGAACTTTGATAAGTCTAGTAGCTATCTTCATAGTGGTTGTAGGGTTTATTTTTTCATGCCTATTTCTTTTTATCTTGCTCAGTTTTCTCAATAAAAGTGTATGCAGGCTGGTTGATAGTTCGGAAAACCAAACCAACTCCCTCCTCATTTGTATAATCAGATTTAAAGGCTGTAAATTTCCTTTAACAAGATAAATCCTGGAGAACTCTGCTGCTAATCAGTTTAGCACAGGAAAGCCTTGAAAATTGTTTAGTACAAATCCCCTCATAGGATGCGGGAGGGAATCTCTCGTTACAGTCTCCTTTTCTCTCTCTGCCAATTATGTTGTTAGGGCCTGAGGTGAATTGATCATCTTTTGAGATATACCGTATTATGAAAGTAGCACCTGTAGTCTGATTTTTTTTCCTCAAACACCCTGAAGAGCTCTGAGTTTGAGGTGATGTTGTTGTGGCTCTGCAATTAGATCACAGACAAGGCCTCAGAAAGCCTGACTGGAGCTCTCTTGGGTCTTGAGACAGCTATAGTCAGAGACACTGGGGGGCCAGAAGACAGCCAGTGGAAGCTCACTCCTGCCAGTTCAGAAAACAAGTGGACTCAGATGCATAGTTTGTGATAGTTCGTTCCCAGAACTTGACTAGAATTTACTTCTTTCACAGTACCCGAGTTATTCCAACATATCTTGACAACTTTCTGTATATTTTGTGCGCTATCTCAAAATGCTTTTACAAACTAGAAAAAAAATCAAGTCTTATTTGGAGACTGAAATGAGATTGGACCACTTTGTGACATCTTTGCAATAGAGCATCTATAGAGGAGGGGTCCTACCTACTTTCCTCGGTCAT
Source organism: Sphaerodactylus townsendi (assembly GCF_021028975.2). Taxonomy (NCBI): domain Eukaryota; kingdom Metazoa; phylum Chordata; class Lepidosauria; order Squamata; family Sphaerodactylidae; genus Sphaerodactylus; species Sphaerodactylus townsendi. The sequence continues at coordinate 24,514,319 of NC_059425.1, read as the reverse complement.
TTACTTGTGGCCACCATTTCCCCTCCCCCACGCTGGCTTTTTGCTGCTTCTAAAATTGGTAGTTGCTGTCTTAGCAGTTGTGGGGAGCCAGAAGGAGATGATAGCAGCAAAATGGCAACAACATGGGCAGGAGGTCCAAAAATGCCCATCTTCGCATGCCAAGAGGATGAAGCCTCCTTGGACTGCAAAAAGCAGACTTGAAGAAGAAGAGTTTGGATTTATACCCCACCTTTCTCCCCTGTAAGTAGACTCAAGGTGGCTTTCAAGCTCCTTTCCCTTCCTCTCCCCACAACAGATACTTTGTGAGATAGGTGGGGCTGAGAGAGTTCTGAGAGAACTGTGACTAGCCCAAGGTCACCCAGCAGGAATGTAGGAGTGTGGAAACACATCTGGTTCACCAGATAAGCCTCTGCCACTCAGGTGGAGGAGTGGGGAATCAAACCCGGTTCTCCAGATTAGAATCCACCTGCTCTTAACCACTGCACCACACTGACTCTTTGGGAAGTTGAAGAATGGAAGATGACATGTCCATTTGCTAAGGCAAAGAATGGAAACATGTCAGCTGTGGAAGGGAAAGGAAGCACAGCTTTGAAGGGGCCCCTGCAGCTTGTTGTGCAGTGGGTTGCGCACTTGCAAGACATCCTTCCCCAGGTCTGAGCTTACCTGATGACTGTTGGGAAGAGTTCCCCCCCATAGAGGTACAAGCACATGGAGGAGGCTGCCAAGCATCCCTTCCCCAGCACCACCAAGGTCATCCGCACCAACTGCATCTCTAGAAATAAACAGAAAAACTGCTCAAAGTGGGAATCCCTTCAGCCTTTTTCCTGACCCACAAACAAAGAAGAGTTGGTCTTTATACCCTGCTTTTTCTCAACCCCAAGAAATCACAAAGCAGCTTACTACCACCCTTCCCCACCACAACCACAGCAGGCACCTTGTGAGGTAGGTGGGGCTGAGAGCATTCTGAGAGAACTGTGACTGGCGCAAGGTCACCCAGCAGGCTTCATGTGTAGGAGTGAGGAATCGAACCAGACTCTCCAGATTAGAGTCTGCTGCTCTTAACCACTACTCTTAACCATGCTGCTGTCTGCTGCTCTTAACCGCTACTCTTAACCACTGCTCTTAACCATGCTGGTTCTAAATGAACTGCTGTCCAGGGTGGGGAAACTCCATGCCCTTGGTGGGATGTGAGTAGGACAGACTTTTTGAAACCAGGTTACTCATTCTGGGCACCAATTAAAGCATGTTTTTTACAAGCTATTAAGTCATGCAAATTTGCATGTATTTCAGAAATGTATTTTCAGAAATGGTTCCATTTTAGGGCGGGACATGGCAGAGAGTTCCCAGAACCCCCCCCCCTCCTGTGCCTACCAACAGGCCCCCTGCTCCCATCTTCCTTTCTACTCACCCACATACCTCCCACCTGCTTGTGTGTTCTTCCCTTGTCTGCTCAAGAGCCCTCCTACTGCACCTGCTCCCAGCTGCCTGCAGCTCTCTGCCCCGTGGCACTCTGCAGTGAATGCAGCAGGGGATACAGGTAGTCTAGCAAAAAAGTGTGCATTAGCAGCAGTGGGCCTTGCCAGAAACCCTGAGCCTCAGCAGCTGACCCACCTCAGGACATGTTGACACTGGTCCTGTGTATTTGCATTAATTTCAGCTGCTGCTGGCCAAGGACCCGTGAAAGGCTCCAAAGCCCAGACCCCTGATCAGACTCTTTTGAAGTTCCACTAAGCCTGTACCAGCATCTTTCCTGGCCCATCTCTGCAGCCGAAAGGGCTGGAAGCTTGCTTTCGAAAACTGCTTCTCAGACTGATTTTTTTTTTGTACAGTATGATTGCGGATGCAAGGAATGTCCAAAGCTCTTCTGAAAAAGCTCTGTCCCCAGGTTCAAGTAAGGCTGGGGATTCCCAGCTCTTTCCAGAGGGCTCTCATGCAGTGGATATCAAAATCCGACAGCTGTCCCAAGATGCTCATCAAGAGACTGCTGCTCTACTGCGGCTTCTGTGTGTTATTTCTTACCAGGAGGCACAGGGAGTGTGACCAATAGAAAAGTCCCAGCTAGGACAAGGGAGGTAGCTTGAATGGTGCGACGGCCAAAGAAAGTCAGCATCAGGGCGCACCCCATCTTGGCCAGGAGATCTATTGCCCCAAAGAACAGCTGCATCAAGAAGACGTTCAAGCCAAATGCTGAGAGGTCCATGGAGAGGCCAAAGAATGTCATGTTCATGGAGAAGCTGAAGGGGAAGCAAGTTGGACAGGTGAGAGAGAAGCACAAGAGGTCTCCCCTAAGTGAAACAATCCAGACACATTTCATAGCACCTGTAAGATTTACCTAGAGATCTACAAAGAAGATGAGAAAAGGCAAAAGAGTCTGGGGTTTTACAGTTCAGAGAAAAGATGACTGTGGGGGGCAGGCTTCACATCTAAAATCTCCAGGTATTTCCCACTGGTCTGGCTGAACCTTTTTTTGGTTCTCTAGGCAAACTATGACTTTGGATCCCAGCATCCCAGCATCCCATTTTCCATAATGTCTAACCAGATGTTTTTGAGAAACCAACAAGCATCACACAAAGGGTATTGCCACCTCCCACTATGAATCACAAGTAAGGAGGAGATCCTCTCCTCCTCCTCTGGCAGCTGGGCCAGAGCCAGAGTTTTAAATGTATGCTTGGGAGATACACATAAGAGATACACAAAGATGGCAGAGGACAGTTGTAGTAATGCACTGCTGACCCAGCAGCACCGTAGTAGAACGTTGGCACACCAACGGACCTACGGCCTTCTGGTCGCACCGCACCCCCACTCCTCAACCCCGTATGAGTCACGGGTCATGAACTATCTGGCTCAGTCACCGGGCGCAGGGACAATGGTCTTGCCCCCAGGTGAGGATTAGGCTTAGACGCTTACGCTCCTCTCCGCACGTAGCCAGGTGAGATCATGCATCACATGATGATCTCCCGACCTCCCGCTCTCCCGGAACTCCCTCCGTTCCTCCCTTCTACACGCCCCCGATAGAATGATAATAAAAGGTGCCAGGAACCAGCACGCGGGAGATTCGCTAGGAACACGGACCTCCGCGCTCCCGCTGCTGGCGATCTCCACCAGATGTTATCTCCGCGTCTCGTCTCGTTCTTGCGCTGACCACGTGGGTCGACTACAAGCTGGTGCCAAACCCGGGAATCCTCGAACCTCCACCCTGCTCACCGTCAGCCTGGGGAAGGGCCGCGATACCGAAGTCCGGCTGGATCGGGCGCATCCAGGGACCACCGTTTCGGTATCGCCTGTCCTCTGGATCGGCGCATCCAGAGACACGCGTCCTAGGACACTCTCTCGTCCGACGGAACACCGGTGAGTATGGGAGCTTGCAAAAGCAGGGCTTATGACAAGCACGTTGACAAGCTGAAAGCGTTAGCGAAATGCGGCAGGGTCCCCGTAAAGAGAAGGGAGCTGCGCAAATTGGTTGAGGAGATTGAAGCTCAATGTCCATGGTACCCATAGGGACATTGAATCTTAAGGACTGGGAAAACATCGGGCGCACTCTTCGCACAGAGCCTCGCGCCCCGACCTCACTGCTACTGACGTGGAGACAAAGCTATGTCGCCACCAGCCTCCACACCTATCGCTCCCTTGCTGTAGGCCGCCCCCCTTTCGATCTTTCACCTTCAATTTCAACCCCGGAATTTTCTCTATCCGCTAAATTGGACGCCTGTCCTCCTTCTGCCCCCCTTGCTCCCCGCCCATTTCAAATTCCCCAGCGGCTCAGCAGCCTCCCCTTGCTCCGCCTTCATTTTCCGAAGCCACCGCACCTCCGTCGGCGCCATCGGTAATGGCGCGGGTTTCAAAACTCTTGCAGAGCGTATTAGCCACGATCTGCAAAAGAAGGAAACCCTGACGGAAGACGATGCTGATATCCTCGCATTGTGCCCCGTCCACTTCACGGATACCGTGGGGGAGGATGGCATAGTTCGGCGGGTTGTCGAGTACCGCCCCTTGAGCTATAACATCCTCACCGAGCTCCGCAAAGCGGTGCGGGACGTAGGAGTCACCAGCCCTATGTGAGAGGCATGCTAGCGGCAATCGCGAGGAATCCCTTAATGGTTCCGAACGACTGGAAGCCCACCTGCCGCATGCTCCTCAGCCCTGCACAATCTGTGATCTTGGAGAGCGAGTTCCGCCAGCAATGCCTTAGCAGGGCAGCCAGCCTCCGGCGGGCGCCTACACCGCCGCACAGCTTTACGGCTTCGATGCCTTCAGTAACCCCAACAATCAGATTGTCCTGCCTGAGGCCACCCTTACGGTCGCCTCTGAGTGCGCTTACAAGGCGTTTGTCAAGGTCCCCAATTCTGGCCAGCCCACACAGAGCTTCTCCACCATCCCAAGTAAAACCCCAAGAACCCTATGCCGAGTTTGTGAGCAGGCTCCAGGAAGCTCTCAAAAGGCAGGTTGACAACGAGGGAGGCTCAGGGCTAACTCCTTGCGTCTTGCCAAGGAGAACGCCTCCGCTGAGTGCCGCAAAGCAATCACAGGTCTAGGTAGGAACCCTGAACTGGCCAACATGCTTAAGGCTTGCCAGGATATCGGGTCCTTAAGCCCTCTCACGCGGACCTCCTGGCCGCGACCCTCTCCATTGCTAGGAAACAGCCCCGAGGCAGATGTTTCAATTGCCACCAGTCCGGACACTTCCGTCGAGATTGCAGGCTGCCCAGTAGGGGGGCCTGCAACCCACACCGGGGGGGGTCTCCCCCCAAGGGGAGAGGACCCCCAGGGAGGCCTGGCCCCCGGGCCTTCTCCACTTTTAAACAAGAACTATCCCTTATTGCAGGGGCCACTGACCTCGCTTGCCGGGCCCGCGTACACCCCAATGTGGGCGGGTATCCTGCAGGAACTGACCTCACGAGGGCAGCCGCACGCTCTTGAGCCATGGCTCCTACGCCCAAGAGCATCCCGCCGCCCACTTCACACAGTTCAGAGGCCCAGGTAAACCCCAGGGTGCAGGGAGCTCCGGCACGGCCATCGGCGAAGTGACCGGGCGGCCTGATCAGTGGCGGCTGGGGCACATTTGCGCACCTGGGAAGAGGAAGGGGAGCAGGCCACACCGGAAGCCCCCCCAGAACTTCGGGCTGGCAACTCATCGCCCTCCCCATTGCCATGGGAGAGCTCGAGGCGGTAAGCCCGCCCCCACTGCCTCCCCCTCACATGGACCACGAAGACCCCAGTATGGGTAGAACAGTGGCCACTGCCCAGAGAAAAATTGACTGCCATGCACCAGCTTCGTGGAGGAACAGCTGGCTGCGGCCACATTGAGACCTCAACATCACCATGGAACACGCCTGTCTTTGTAATAAAAAAGAAGAGTGGCCGATGGCGGTGCTACAGGATCTCAGAGCAGTAAATGCCTGCATCCAACCCATGGGCCCTCTTCAATGCGGTTTACCCAACCCCAACCTTATCCCCTCGGACTACCAGGTCCTGGTTGTTGACCTGAAGGACTGTTTCTTTTGTATTCCCCTCTCTCCCGAAGACCGAGTACATTTCGCTTTCACGGTGCCGGTGCTTAATCATCAGCAGCCCACGGCCAGATACCAATGGAAAGTATTGCCCCAGGGAATGCTCAACAGCCCCACCTTGTGTCAGTTTTTTGTCCATCACGCCCTAGCCCCGTTTCAAAGCGCCCGGAGCCCATAATCATCCATTACATGGATGATATCCTAGTAGCCGCACCGACCATCCCCCCGCAGTGGATAGCAGCTACTGGCCGGCCACGTTAAAACAGTCAGGCCTATACATCGGCTCCCGAAAAGGTGCAAAAGAACGAGCCATTCTTGTATCTGGGGCATAAACTCCTCCACTCCTACTCCGCCCCTGTCATACCAGAGATGCAAATCCCAGACACGCCCACACTCCTCCAGCTGCAGCAGCTGCTCGGAACCCTCAACTGGGTCCGTCCCTTCTTTGCCCTCACCACCTCCTTGCTCAGCCCCTTGTTCTCGCTACTCCCGCTCGCCAAAAACCCAGGGGACAGGATCCAACTCACCCAAAAGCACAAGGACGCCTTTCGGGCAGTAAGGGAGGTCCTAGCTCGCCGATGGGTGGATCGGGTCCCCCTCAAGGATCAACCTCTCTCCCTCTTCCTCTTGAACACCCCCCCTCTCCCAACCGGAGTCCTAGGGTACACACGGCCGCCACAAACCTTCTTGGTCGAATGGCTCTACCTACCTCATGTGCCCGCAAAAAATCTCTCCACCCGGGCCAGCTTTACGCAGATCTCATCAACCAAGGGCGTCAGCGCACTATGGTAATGGTGGGGTGGGACCCCGAAAGAATCGTCATGCCTCTAAACAGAGCAGAATTCCAGCATCTCTTGAACGCTTCTTCACCCCTCCAGCTGGCCCTGGAGGGTTTCGTGGGGGAGATCCTCTTCCACCTCCCCCCAGATCCTCACCTCACTCTCCTCCACTCTACCCCCTGTCCCGTTCGGCCTCTAGCGGCCTCTGTCCCACTCCCAAGCGCCCCCACCATCTTCGCCGACGGGGGCAAACGCGTCGGCGCCATTGCATTTCAACAAAATGGTCAATGGCAGACCGCTTACACCGCCGCTTCCCAAGCCTCCGGCTCAACGGAGCGAACTTCGCCGCAGCCATTCTGGCCTTTCAAACCTTCCCCCAACCTTTCCAACCTTTTGGTCGATTCCCAATGCGTGGCGCACATGATCGCCCACCTACCCGGAGCCCACGTGGCCCCCCGAATCGACTCCAAACCTCATGAGTCTCTTCCTGACATTACGGAACCTACTAGCATCCAGAACCTCTCAATACTTCGTAGGCCATATGCGCAGCCACACGCCGCTCCCAGGCTCCCCTCAGCGAGGGGGAACCAGCTACAAGCGAACAACGCTACCCACATCTCCACCCTCTTCTCCGACCCCTTCCAGTCACACGATTTCTTCCACCAGGGGCAAAAGCACTCGCCGATCCTGTAGCATCCCCCTCAACCAGGCACAATCTGTCGTTAAATCTTGTGCTCAATGCTCACGCCTTGGCCCTCGTCAGACCCCGGGGTAAACCCGAGGGGGGCCCTGGCAAATGACTTGTGGCAAATGGACATAACCCTGGTCCCTGCCCTAGCCCCTGGAAGCACCTACATGTAACTATAGATACCTACCGGGATACGTCTGGGCCACCCCACTCCAGTGAAACAAATTCAATCAGCGTCATCCAGCACCTCTTTGCATGCATAACCGTCATGGGCCCCCTCCGCCCTAAAACGGACAAGCCGCATATTCTTCCGCAGCCATGCTCCAGTTCTGCACCAACTGGGGAATCGTGCTAACACACGGAATCCCCTACAACAGCACCGGTCAAGCAATCGTTGAGAGAGCAAATCGCAACTTCAAAGAAATTCTAGCCAAACAAACTAAAGAAAGGGGAGGTAGCCCCCCCCATTTAGGCCACATACAACAGACAGTATCAAAAGTACTCTTCACTATCAATCATTTAAATCTGCTCGCCCTACCATCAGGGCAACAGATCACCCCCGTAGAAAGACACTTCAGGCAGTCAGACCCCCTCCCCCACGCCAAGGTCTACTACCGCCAGCTCCCAGATCGAACCTGGCGGGGACCGGCCCCCCTCATAACCTGGGGAAGGGGGTATGCTTCAGTCCTTCTTCCCACAGGTCCTCTATGGATCCCAGCCCGACATGTCCGACCAGCTCGAGGAACGATGCCGAACGAAGCCAGGCCACACCACGAAGATGGAGCTGGTCCCCCCGGAGTACCCCGCCCCATAGCTTCAGCAGACTTGCAATCAACATCGGAACGACCCGAAGATCCAGAGGATCCGCAAAGGCGCCAGAGCTACGATCAGCCTAACCCGAAGACTCCCGCAGCAGCCGGCCCGCCTCAAGACACCCAAGAATCCCAAAGCTGCAACCTCTGCGGCTATCGCTGCGGATTTCACAGCCATCAACAGCTACTCACACAATTACCCCCCACCGGTGACAATCGGTCACCCCCTGCAGGATCTTCATCTACAACCGCCATCCTCTCTTCCTCCCCGCCGCCCCCCGGCTGGAATTTGAATTTACAGCCGGGAACATCTCTGATAGGTTAACCCTTGGAACTCTCCGCTGTTTTCAGCCGCTTGAATATCGTTGGAACACGCCTTCTCTCACAACCTTGCTCGTGAGAATCACTGAACCTGCAATGCGAAAGACTATCAGTAGCTCTCCCTACGATCTTGAGAAACCCATGGACTCTAACGCCATCGCTCTGTAGTTTTAGTAGTCAAACAGCAAGAGCCATGCATTGGACAATTATGCAACCACGGGTTGCCTTCCTTCCGTATGTCATCCAGCCTATGTATCATTTAACCATGTTTTATTGTTTAAATTTGTTGCATGCCTTAATTTTAGAAGTTATGTTAGTTGTTATTGCTGCTTTCCCGCCTGTCTGTCTGCCGGGACTCTCTGCTACCGCCTCACCATCGTCCTGCCTCAGGCTTCACCCCGGAAGCCCAAGCACAGCCGCCGCTCCGCCCTTCCCCTCGACCCCCCTTTTTTGCCGGAGCGACGCGGCGCCCCTAGCCAAGGCGGAGTGTGTTTTCCTCGCAACTTCCCTCGTGGGAGCCCCCGGACTTGTTTCCTGTAACACCAAGACTATTGGCCAGCTGGCCTGTGCCCTTGCGAAGTCCATCAACTCCACCTCCATTGCCCTGGATGCCTTGGCCTCCGAGCAGCAAGAACTTCGTTAAGCGACTTTAAATAATCGTGCCGCCTTTGACTATTTGTTGTTATTGCATCACCGGAATTGTGAGAATGTACATAATATGTGTTGTTTTAATCTTCCTGATAACTCCCAATTGATTCATATGAAAGTGTGTGAATTGCAAAAGGTTGTATCCAGTCTAAAGTATGACGTATTGCCCGATTGGTGGTCAGCCCTCTTGCCTGTAACATGTGTAAGAAGCCCCTCGACTTTCCCCTGCCCCGCAACCAAGTTCTAATGTTGCACAAGCAGCTCGGTCGACTCGACCAAACAGCGGAGGAGACAAGCGTCCCCCTAAATCGCCCCTTAGCAATTCGGTCCCCCTTTTCTAAAATGTAAAAAAGGAGGAGATGTAGTAATGCACTGCTGACCCAGCAGCACCGTAGTAGAACGTTGGCACACCAACGGACCTACGGCCTTCTGGTCGCACCGCACCCCCACTCCTCAACCCCGTATGAGTCACGGGTCATGAACTATCTGGCTCAGTCACCGGGCGCAGGGACAATGGTCTTGCCCCCAGGTGAGGATTAGGCTTAGACGCTTACGCTCCTCTCCGCACGTAGCCAGGTGAGATCATGCATCACATGATGATCTCCCGACCTCCCGCTCTCCCGGAACTCCCTCCGTTCCTCCCTTCTACACGCCCCCGATAGAATGATAATAAAAGGTGCCAGGAACCAGCACGCGGGAGATTCGCTAGGAACACGGACCTCCGCGCTCCCGCTGCTGGCGATCTCCACCAGATGTTATCTCCGCGTCTCGTCTCGTTCTTGCGCTGACCACGTGGGTCGACTACAGACAGTAAGGCAAGGCATGGCATGGGGCGGGAAAAGAGGTTGGACTGCTAAAAGCACCACCAAGGCAAAGTCCAGGCATCAGAGGCGTAACAAGGGGGGAAAGCTCCCGGTGCACTAGTGTGTCCTCCGCCCACGCCACACCACGCCCATGCCACACCCCCACGGGGGGGGGCGTTCGGTGCATCGTGCACCCCCCCTGGTCCCCTTGGAGCTACGCCTCTGCCAGGCACAGACATGCCTCTTTCTATCCTTCTCTGATTTTTCCAAGGCGTGCTCAACAGTTCCCATTTACTCTCCAACACTCCCCTCCTTCTTTCAGCTGCCACTATGAAGTTACTAGATGCCAGATGGCTTCTCTTCTCCTCATTGTTGTGGCAACAAGGGGTGGGGGGAGATGAGAATATGAGAAGTCAGTGAGGAGGAAAGAAAGAGAAGGATGCAAAGGGCAGCAGTGCCATTACGAACAGCTGGCCTGTGACCCACTTTCAGAGGCTTCGCAACCCATTTTGGGGTCCTGACCCACAGGCTAGAAAACGGTGTCCTAAATCACCCTATAGCTCCCACTCCCCTCTTTTGTTACTGAAGCATGTAATGGTATTGCCGATACAGTTCATTTATGAAAACAATATAGTTCTATTACATATATAAAGGATGCCTGATCAATGTTTTATTTGTTTACTTAGATAAGTGCATATTCACTATCAACCCACTTATAATTCCACACAAAGCAAAACTATACAATACAAACTGCATGTGAGCTCCCAAAGGCACCTGGTGGGCCACTGCGAGTAGCAGAATGCTGGACTAGATGGACTCTGGTCTGATCCAGCAGGCTAGTTCTTATGTTCTTATGTTGGCTCTCCAGGGTAGCTGGTTGGCTGCTGTCTGAAATAGGTTTCCGGACTAGAGGGACCACTGCACTGATATCATGGAGCTCTGTTTATCCCACGTTTGCTAAGCTTGCTCAGGAGTCTTGGCCACTTATACATTTGTCTCCTTCGCACGGAGCACACATTCCATTTGGGTCTGATTTTCAAATGTTTCCTCCTCTTCTGAACTCACCACACTGCATATCAGAGAAGCCCCACAGTTTCTGAAAGCAGGCAAAGTGCAATCCCCCCCCCCCCGACTGTGCAGGGAAAGCGAAGCTGACCAGTGTGCATTTGCTTCCTTTGGATTTTCCACTCCCCTCCACCTTCCCCTGCCCACCCACAGGAGCATTTCTGCCCACTCCCCAGCCAGCATTTCTGATGGATCAATGGGGCTTCTTTAAAAAAAATTGATACTTTTGATCCATCGCTGATATGATAGTGAAAATGGCTTTAAAAAAAACCAAAAACAGGTAACAAGCAACCTTCCGAGCTGGAAGCAGGGTGCAGACACAATGGTAGGGGAAGCAGTGGGGCACCTCCTTGTGTGTAAACAAAGAACATGCAGGGTGACCCCACTGCAAAGAACACAGCCACACCACAAACAGTGTGGTGAGTTACCTTTTCCAAAGCCCTTTGGAAGTCCAGATATACAAAACCTACTGGAACACCTTCATCCACATACTTGTTCACCTTCTCAGAGAAGGGCAGCAGTGCTGGGAGACTTTCCAGATATCAGCATAAGAACATAAGAAGAGTCCTGCTGGATCAGTCTAGCTAGCGGTCCATCTAGTTTAGCATCCAGCCTCACACAGCACCCAATCAGTTACTCTGGATGGCAACCACAGGTCATAGAGGCTGGGGCCTTCTGTTGATATTACCTCCTGGCACTGGGATTCGAGTGTGTGTGAAGTGCTGTCAAGCTGCAGCCAATTTATGATGACCCCGTTGTGTTTTTAAGGCAAGAGCCAAACCGTGGTTATATGGGTTGTAGTCTGCCATCCAAGGGCCAATCCTGCTGAGTTTCTGATGAGATCAGGGTAGCGTGGGCCATCAGGGCTTTCAGAGGTTTGCTGCCTCTGTAATGTGAAGGTTCCCTTTAGCAGCCATTGATAGACCTATCCATGATCGGTCTTTGAAAACCATCCATGCCTGTGACCTTTACTACATCCTCAGGCTGTTCTTTTAGGACAGAAAAGAGAGGGAGGATGCGAAGTGGAGGGAGGATGCGAAAAACGATCACTGTATCTAATAGGAAAGTGACTGCCCCCAGGTCATTTGTAAAGCAGCAAATCAAAGCCACCCACACATGAGGTAGGAGTTGCTATGTGTTCCTAGAATTTCCAAGGTACATAGGAAAATGTGATTTTTGCACATGACAAGATAAGGAATACTCATCCCTGTCCTCTTGCAGCCTTACTACCCTCACCCCTTTTTCCCCACAGGAGGAGGGAATCCTACAGGCATCTTCAGTTTCCTAGTTGTACGTGGTACCTGATGAACATGAGGCAGCAACTGATACGTCTCAGGCCAGGCGTTCGAAAGAGATCCAAGCAGGAGTGGGAATCCCTCCCCGGCGTGCTGCTTCCCACTTGAGTCTCCAGCATCTAGGATGTAAGACATGAGATGGTTGTTGTAGACAGTGAGGCTGTGACTGAGTCCCCCAGAAACACACTAGGGAGGACAGAGGCGTAGCTACCAGGGGACCAGGGATACGCTTTGCACTGGGCGCGCGCCTGGGATTTGTGTGAAAAATCGCCCCCCTCCCCACCCATGGCAGCCCCCTCCCCCCGTGGCGCCCCCGCTTACCTTAATGAAACAATGCAGACTGGAGAAGCAGCCTATTCCCTTCAGGCTAAAAACAGCCTGGTGGGAACTACACTTCCCCAGGAGACCTTGCAAGCCCCAGGGTCTCATGGGAAGTGTAGTTCCCACCAGGCCGTTTTCAGCCTGAAGGAAACAGGCCACTTTCCCAAGCTGAACTAAGGTAACGGGGGTGGGGTGGGGTGGGGCAGGGGCATAACGAGGCAGCCCTGGGCAAACTGTAGCCCTGGGCAAAACCTGAGTTGGATGCCCCCCCCCCCCCCATGGGCGGCCACTCCACCACGACCAAAATTTTTTTGGCACCAGGACATTGATGCCTGCAGGGGGTGCATTTTTAGACATATCAGCACCAAAATTTCAGCATATCATCAGGAGACTGTCCTTATGCTACCCCCCAAGTTTGGTAAGGTTTGGTTCAGGGAGTCCAAAGTTATGGGCTCCCAAAGGGGGTGCCCCATCCCCCATTGTTTCCAATGGGAGCTAATAGGAGATGGGGGCTACAGTTTTGAGGGTCCATAACTTTGGCCCCCCTGAACCAAACTGCACCAAACTTGGGGGGTGCCATCATCTCCAGATGATACCCTGAAATTTTGGTGCTGATATATCCAAAAATGCACCCCCTGCAGGAACATCCTAGAAATTTGCCCAAGAATCTTTATTCTGCATTGAGTTTTCTGCATTGCTGTCAATGGGGGTTGCAGGCTGTGGGGGGCACATTTCTGAAGGCACAGTCTCAAAACGTTCAGGGTCTCATCAGGAAACTGCCCTAATGATACCCCCCAAGTTTGGTGCAGTTTGGTTCAGGGGGGGCAAAGTTATGGACCCTCAAAACTGTAGCCCCCATCTCCTATTAGCTCCCATTGGAAACAATGGGGGATAGGGCACCCCCTTTGGGAGTCCATAACTTTGGACTCCCTGAACCAAACCTCACCAAACCTGGGGGGTAGCATAAGGACAGTCTCCTGATGATACGCTGTAATTTTGGTGCCACTAGCCTAAAAACTGCGTCCCCTGCAGGCCAAAAATGGAAAACCACTAAAATACCCAAAAACGAACCCAGCATTTTGATGCCCCCCCACAAGGTGATGCCCTGGGCAGCTGCCCACCTTGCCCAATGGGCATTACGCCAGTGGGGTGGGGTGGGGTGGGGTGGGGTGGGGTGGGGTGGGGTGGGGTGAGGTGGGGTGGGGTGGGGTGGGGAGGCTGGGTGCCGCAGAGGCGGGTGGGCAGAAAACACTGTGTGCACCGGGCGCACTCTAGCCCAACTACGCCTCTGGGGGAGGAGGAGACATGGAATTTTGCCACCTGGATCTGCCAGCCCTCTGCACTCGGAAGACCATCTTTGCCTATCTGCCAGTCCAACCGTTGGAGCTGAGACATGGAGCAGGCACGGACCACTGGGAGCTCTACTCACCTCCAGGAACACTGTCTTTCCAGCGGCTGCCTTCCCATTGATCCTGGCTACATGCTTCAGGTTACGCAAGGCAGCCTCATGCTTATTGTTGGCAAGGAGCCACCGTGCTGATTCTGGAAGCCACCTGTGGAGGTTGAAGACTCCATTTGAAACTGGCCAAGTATGTTGATTAGTTAGAAAGAAGTCCCTGCCAGCCCCCAACGCACCACTGGAAAGGGTCCCACGGGATGAACGCCTACAAGGATTTTCTAGACAGCATTATGTGGCGAGTAGCATTAAGACTAGACAGGGAAAAGGGAATCTGGAACAAGAAGATCCTCTGCCATCGTCTCTGTTTTTGTAAGGATGGAGACTCACCAAGAGTAGGCAAAGAAGCAGAAGAAGGGAGCAGAGATGGCAAGCTGCAACCAGCGCCAGTCACGAATACCGTAGGCTAGACCGGCCAGCAGCACTTGTCCTGCCGTGCTACAGTAACTCTGTGTGGCAATCACTATGGCCCGGTATCGGGTGGGCACCCACTCCAGACCTGAGGAAGGAGGAAAAGAAAGACTAATTGACTTATAACTATCAAATTGACAGGAAAAGACAGGGCTTTGTGACTTTGGGCACCGATAATCTTGATCAGTTGAAATCTTTCAGAGCACACCAAACAATCAATCACTGGATTCCTTTTGGCAGATTGAACCCGCCAAGGTAGGAGGATCCATATATTATTTTATTAGAGTTAACCAAATATCTCAAAATCCCACCCAACACATGAAAATCAAGCTTGCTAACTGCACCCTTTACACTTGTTAAACAGGCAAATGGTTCTTTCTCCCACCCTGGACATCCCACAGGTATATATATTCCATTTGCTTTACTACCATCAGATCCTCTGAAGATGCCAGCCACAAATGCAGGCAGAACATCAGGAGGAAACTAGATTAGAACATGGCCATACAGCCTGGAAACCACACAGCACCCCAGTATCTCCACATAGTTTGCAACCATTTGAATTCTCTAGAACTTATCAGCTGATTGGATTTTTTTAAAAAAAGGATGGTGAAAGAGGGAAAGATGTTTTAGGCCATGATGTTATGCCTTCTTTGCATCTTGTACAGGATGGGCTGCTGATTTAATTAGATCCGGGGGCATTGAGTAAAGGCAATATCATGTTGAACTTTAAGTTTCAGGGACAAAGAAGGGGAATAATGGCAGCTTCCAAATGTAAAATATGGAAAGCAATGGCCGGTCAAAGGTCTCTTTCTAGCTGAAAATAGAACACAAGGGTCCTTTAAAAGGCTGAGACCCGAGGGGAAATGTAGCTGTTATTCACAGTGTAGTCCTAAACACTGTGTAGTTACACTCTTCTAAATCCCCTACAGACTCTAAGGAAACCACTGCAAAACAAAACAAACGGGCAAGATAGCAAGTCCACTGCAGTGTAATGATAAGAGGGTTGGGTTATGATTTGGAAGACCTGGAGTCAAATCTCTACCCTGTCATGACATGCACAAGCTTTCCCTCATCCTGCAGGGTTGTTGGGATGATAACATGAAGGACAGGAAATTGATACGCTATTGTGCAGAGCTGTAGCAAGGGGGAAAGCGGCCAGTGCACCCGTGCATCCTCTGCCCCTGCCCTGCAACGCTCCCACCACACCCCTACAAGGGCGCATACCCGGTGCGTTGTGCCCCCCCGTCCCCCTGGAGCTACGCCTCTGCTACAGTAACATGTATCATTTTCTCTTTAACACATTATTTTATTTCTATTTTTAAAAGGTTAGCATTTAGAGGGTCACCGAGCATGGACAGAAGGTAAAGTTGCTCCTACTGCAAGAGCCCCATCTCCTTAGCCAGACAGTCAGCAGGAGATGGAAGGCCTAGAGGTTGGCTGAGGGGAGTGCTAATTTATTTGCAGGCCAAGCTAATACAACGCACTGGAAGTAGAAGCAGGAACTGATGAACACACAGGGAGAAAAAGCAGCCCTGGAACACTTGGGCTTGCTGCTTTCTTGGTGTAACTGGGCACCATTTGTTAGGACTTGATTCAAAGTGCCTTTTCTGAAGGGCACTGAAGAGGCCATCTCGGCAAATATTGAAATGTTCATTCATAGCCATTATGATTCAGTTGTTGTCTGTGGATGCAGTGGATGTCCATGTGTCGAAATCCTTTGCACTATAAAATAATTTCAATGCTTGAAATCACCATAATTCTTGCTTTAGGACCACGCCTCCCTGATGACACTCAGGGAGTTAGAGTTCCTAGGGCTGAGTTAGTGGATCCCAGCAACCAGTTTTGGACCAGTGTTCTCAGTCTGGAAGCCCAGTGTAGGTTATGAAGGTGGATCTGTGAGCTTCTGCCCTCATTTCAAGGCAGCTGAGAGGGCTCCATTATCCTATTAGCTAGATGGCCTAGAGAGAGGTCCACTCTCTGTCCTTCCAAAGAACTCCCTATGAGTATCCTCACAGACCCTACAGACCCTAGTTTCAGGAATGACATGTGAGGATAACTTTGAGTTTTTCTTGCTCGCACATGATTTCTGTGCTTTAACACGGTGTTCCTAACCAAATATTTATCACTTATACCCTACCTTTGGCTTTAGGTAGACAGTCTGGTCTACAACAAAATCCAAAAACCAAAGCCATTTATTATGGTCAACCAAAATAACAAATCAGCACGAAAGCTGTTGAGTTTTCTAGAACTCTTCATTAGACCAAACATCAAATAACAGTGCCAGAGGTGATGGGGGGAGGGAGATATTTTCTCCTCATTTTTTATTTAACACCCATCCCGATGAAGAGCTCTAGAGAACTCAAAAGCTTTCACACTGATTTCTGTTATGTTGGTTGGTCTTAATGAAGGGTATTACATGGCTTTTGACTTTTAGATTCAACTGCATGGGAATTGTCAGCATTTAAGAGAACAATTCTCTTACAAACACTGCTTGGCTGTGTCTGTGATATTTAGGGAGTTATACGGGCAATTACTTTGCTTGATAGGCAGTGCTTTCTTTTCCTCCTATTACTGAAATGGAAGGACTCTGTCTCAGTTTACTTACTTTTGCCCTTTTGGTAATCAGGGCCAAATTAGATTATACATTTTGCCAGGGGTTTGGGCTGTGCTCCTCTGATATAACTCTGATCCTCTAACAGATGGTAGCACATCAGGGCCTAATTTGGAGTGGAACAGCATAACTACTGATGGGCTACTTACGCAGCCTCCCTGAAAGGCAAATAATATCTCCTGGGCCATTTTTGGTCAGAAGAATGGCATGGAGGGAAAGGCACAGTCCCTTATCGCACCACAGTCCCAATCTGAAGCTGGTCTTGCACACTTGGGAAGTCTAAAATGGCTGTAAGTGGTCCAGTAATACCCACAGGGTTGGAAGACTGAGGGAAGGAGAGAAAGAAAGAATCCCCTAGATCACCTTTGGTCATGTCCCAGTGATATCACACATTATGAAATGACATCATTTGGCATGAGGGTGGCAGGGTTTAATCTGGTGCTTTCCTTACACTTGACTCTTGGGCTATCCACAAGCAGAGGTGTAGCTGGGCCAAACTGTGCCCGGTGTGCAGTGTATTTTTTCCGCCCCCACATTCCTCCCCCCTGCGGCACACACAAACACACCTGCCCCCCTTCCCACACTTTTTTACGTTCCTTTTCTATTTCTAGTACTTTTTGAGACTGAAAAAAGCGGCCTCTTCACAGTTCAGGGAAAAAACTGTCTGATGAACTATACTTCCCAGGAGACCTTGTGAGCCCCAAGGTCTCCTGGAAACTGTAGTTCCTCAGGCAGTTTTTAGCCTGAACTGTAAACAGGCCACTTTTTTCAGCCTCAAAAAGTACAAAAAAAAGAAAAGGAATGTAGGTAAGTGTGGGAAGGGGGGTGGGGGGCGGCGGGGGGCGCAGAGAAAAGGGGAGGGGCCGAGGGGCAATTTTCCACCCCCCAGGCGTGCGCCTGGTGCACGACGCACCTGTCCCCTTGGCGCTCCGCCACTGTCCACAAGCATAGCCTGGTTCTTTGCCATTCTCTGCTGAGTGAGCCAGCCTTTTGCTTAAGGACATCTAACACTGCATGGGGCACATAAACAGTCAGCAATCCGCCTAGAACCATGGTGGCGAACCTTTGGCACTCCAGACGTTATGGACTACAATTCCCATCAGCCCCTGCCAGTATGGCCAATTGGCCATGCTGGCAGAGGCTGATGTGAATTGTAGTCCATAACGTCTGGAGTGCCAAAGGTTCGCCACCACTGCCCTAGAATAAATTTAACACCAGGAACTGTGTTTTGCCTCCAAGCCTCCCTGTGGTTTGACTTTTTCTGAGTTGTAACCATAGACAGGGATTTTTCAGTGGTGGCCCCTCAGCTGTGGAATCTCTCTCACACACACACACACTCCACCATGTCTATCCTACTCTCAGGCTTCTAACTAATTGTTTTATTTATTTTAAATCTATTTTTACATTCTGCTTCTAGCCTGAGGACTTTTAAGCCTGCTTAATGTTTTATGCTATTTGTATTCTCTCGTTTAATTTGTTTGCTTTTTCTCTCCTCAAGGCTGGTTTTTCTGATAATTGTAGCATATCATCGAGCAGGTTTCTGGAGGAGGCAGCTTCTATGTTTTCTAAATAAATAAATAAACAGTTTGCAGAGGTTACTGGGAGGGTGGGAGCAAACATCCTGTACAGTGTTGTTGTTTTTTTAATTTCCGAAATCACCTTGGTCCCTCGGACTCTTCTAGAATAGAGCTTGATCTTGAATGGGAATGGGGCTAAAGTGCTGGGCCTGGATGGCAGGAAACAGGCTGGCTGAGTGGTCTTGCTCATCTTACAGCCTAACCTATCGTTGTGTGGATAACACATTGATTTTTCTCCCGTCCTAAACCAATCTTATTGCCACACACTTTCCCCACCACTCCGTGTTTTGGGACCCAGCCATCCTGATCTAGACCAGCCCTGCTCAGGGAATACTCACTAAGACAGATGTAGTTGAGCAGGAACCCAGAGATCCCCACACCACTCAGAAAGCGACAGACACAGTAAGCGGCAAAATTGGCAGATAAGGCAGCGCCACTTCCCATGACAGCGACCAGCAGTAGGGACCAGATGAGGATCAGCCGTCGCCCAAACCTGCCGCACACAGAGGACAGAAAGAACAAAATGGAGATGACCTGTGGGGATTGTCCCTCAGGTAGCTCACTGTGTGTTGGGGTGGGAGACAGTGGTGGGATCCAAAAATTTTAGTAACAGGTTCCCATGGTGGTGGGATTCAAACTGTGGTGTAGCACCAATGGGGATGGGCGGGGCACGACAGGGGCATGGCTGGACATTCCGGGGGCGGGGCATTCCTGGGCGGGGCTGTGGCAAGGACGCAGCCACTGCGCCGGCCCTTGGGCGGGAAATGAATGCACGCAGGCGCAGGCTGCCACGCACGCCGGTGCACCTCCTGCTAGACTGCTTCAAGTTCTGTGCGTTACTGCTGAGAGGAGGGGCGTAACTAAGGCAAAAATCACATGGCAAAATCACCAATTAGTAACCCCCTCTTGGCACACACAAATAATTAGTAACCTACTCTTGGGAACCTGTGAGAACCTGCTGGATCCCACCTCTGGTGGGAGACCTCAAGGACTGAGAGGTGAGCAATAACTGCTGATCCTCACGAGAGCAGCTAGTCAGCTTCAAGGCTGTCTGGTGACGTATTATCAATGATTGCCAACCCAGTAATCTTGTTAATTGCAACATAACGAGCAACTCACACCGTGTTGCTTCTAGGACACCTGTTGTTGTGCTATTGGGCCAGGAACCCTGAGAACGAGTTGGTACATAGCGTTGCTAGCTCGGGGTTGGGAACATCTGGAGATTTTGGGAGATGGAGCCTGGGAGGAGGGAACTGGGGAGGGGCTGAGCTACATCCAAAAGGGAGGAGGACACTACGTTAACTGAACCCTTTGGACTGCTCTGAGGGCTGCTGAGTCTCGAGCTGGGGATGAGGTAATCCTGCAATTTGGACCCACCCTTTCACATTATGCTGACTCAGGGTGAGCTAAACAAGAAGGTAAGCTTTTGGGCATATGGACCACCCAGCTAATAACTCAAGGACAGGCAGACTTGGAGGGTGAACATTTAAAGCTGCCTTAAACCAAGTCAGCAAAAGGCAGACAGAAAGAGAAGGGGGGGAAAACAAGTCGGATTTTTGATCTATTAAGGTCAGTATTGCCTACTCTGACAGCAGCCCTCCAGGGTCCAGGAAAGGGTCTTACTCCTTCTAATTATCTCCTTCTGATTGGAGATAGCAGGGATTGTACCTGGGACTTCCTGAATGCAAGGCAGCTCATCTTTACCAAGCCACAGCCCCTTCCTTGGGTAGCTACTTACCTGTCTGAGAGGTCTCCGAAAATGAAGGCACCTAACAGTACACCTGCCATGAAAAGAGACTGTGCCAGGTTCTTGAGAGGTTGCAGGTTGCATACCAGATCCCACTGCAGACGATAAAGATGGAACAGTGTTGGGAGGACAGCCACAAGGGAAAGATACTGAGGCATTATCAGTCAACTGGATCTTGAAGGGGAATGGAAGTGTGAGAAGGACAGATTCCCCTAAAATAAGCTGCCTTCCCACTGTCTAGACAATAGTTAGGCATCGGTATGAGGAGAGACAGTATTTTAGTCTAGGGGGTCGTGATAGTCACCTTCTCTGTCCCTGGCCTTCTTGAAGCTTGCTGAGGGATAAGAGGCTGGGTTCAAGGACCCTTCCCGTTCCTCCCCATCTCTAGCTTAGATCCACACCACAATGGCCTCAGCCATGAATGTCAACCCTTGGGAAGTGAGTCCTCCTTGCCATTCTGTGGGGCTGTTGCTAGAGGCATACAAGCAGTAGAAGTTTGCCTAGCTACATATGATTCAACCCGGGCAAATGAGTCTGGTGGCCTCCAATCCATACCTCTGTCACTATGGTGGAGGCAAAGGTACTGTTGTCATACAGCCAGCCATCGGGACACGGCTCCGTCTCTGCCTCTTGGCCGTTGTTGTGGGAGCCATTAGGATCAAGGGCCATCCTGCGGACAAAGCGCTGGCATCTGTCTGGCAGCTGACTCTCGTTGAGGGAGAGGGGGTGCCCGCTGGAAGCATTGGCAGAAGGTGAGAGACGACATCTGTACTCGGGAGAGGCGGCGCTGAAGTTCTGCACCAGGTTGTGGCTTGCCAGGAGTAGGACCGGCAGGGAAAGCAAGAGCACGGAGAGGAGCTGGAAGATCCCCATGCTGCCCACTTCCTCCAGTAGGTCCCCAAAAGAAACTGTGGGAGCCACGGGGATCTCAGGGATCAGGGACAGGCGACTCTTACGACCTGCAGGGGACATCGTCTGCCAGGCTAGGCTTTCCTTTGCCTCAAATGTGGAATGTACTTTTATGCCAGGGAGGGGAAAGGGAAGGTGGGGTAGGAGGGGAAAGGGGTTAATCACTGACTGGACCCATGACTGCATATTCCTTCCAGGAAAATGGGTGGGGGAAGCAACTGGACCTATTGGTATAGGGGAAAGCGGACCCTGGCATGTTGTTCCTGGCTCTTTCCCAACAAGTTACCTAAAGATGACTGGAGGTTGCTTCAGCCCTTTGCTCTAATTTGAGGTGGGGGAGATGAGGGCTGTTTACCAGCCACATTGTAAGGAATGGGGATATGGCAGGAAGCAGCACAAAACCTAGGACTCTTTCCCTTTTGTCTTTCTCTATAGATACCGGAGGAGGAGGAAGAAGCATTCATCTTCTCCCCCACCCCCAACAACCGATTCTGTCTCTCGTTTTAGCTAAAGGGGTAAGATGGGGTTGCTCAACAATTATTCTCCCACCCGACAAGCTGCTCTAGTTAATCAGTGTAAAGACACGCACTGAGTGGTCTGCCCTTGACACATTCCCACCCTTCCGCTCCGGCACTGTCCTTCTTACATCTGAGGATGAAGAACGTTAAGAGTTAATCATTCATGACTTTGACCACCTGCTTCCTGCCAGCCTTGGCAGACTGGACTCCTTCTCCCTGCATGCCCCAAGAGGAACCCCCAAGGCGCTGAGTTTACATTTGCAGGGCAATCCTCCTCCGCCGCCATCCCTTGTCCAATGGCTGTTGTTACTTCCAGGTTTCTCCCCTAGGCATCTGCCCCACCCTTGTACCAGGAGACACAACACACTGCTTGACTGGGGGTGGGGTGGGGAGACTGTTTGGGATGTAGCAGAAGATCAAAACAACAAAGATGGTTTCTGGCTGTTGTGGGTTTTCCGGGCTGTGTGGCTGTGGCCTGGTGGTTTTTGCTCCTAACGTTTCACCTGCAAGAAATGTTTCTCTCTGAGTCCCAATGCAGAAATGCAGAAACACATCTCGCTGTGACATACCTCTGAAGATGCCAGCCACAGATGCAGGGGAAATGTTAGGAGCAAAAAGTACAAGACCGTGGCCACACAGCCTGGAAAACTCACAACAGCCAGTTGAGTCCAGCCATGAAAGCCTTCGACAATACAAAGATTATTTCATTTGAGGTGGGTGGCCAGCGGGGCTTATTGACTTGAGGAGGTTCCACCCTAGCAATGATTAAAGAAAAGCGCCCCTGAACACATGCAAACTGCCATCACTACCACACTTCTAGGCTGGTGCTCAGAGTCAGGTTGGAGACCCACAAACTTGCCAGCAAAACCTTTCAGCATGGCCCCTACTTCCTAATTGGGGAGTGGCAGGGGAGAGGGGAGGCACCCCAAGGAAAAGTATCAAGAGAGGGCTGCATTCCAGTTGCTGGAACAGCAGTGGTAGCTGGGCGGGGTTTGCTGCAAGTAGAGATTGTAAAGGCCAGGCCAGACATTTCCCAGGGTGGCCCTTGTTTCAGCTGTCGTGCCCTGGACTGTTCAGTAACAAGACTCTGTATTCCGTTGATTTCTTAACTATGAAACAACATCATGACTAAGCATGTAGACTTCTATTGCCAGCACTAAACATAACCAGTAATACGACCTCCATTATACCACAAGTCACCCCCCACGTCACATTACACCACCCCTGACTACCAGTTCTCAAAGGGGGGGATGGCACCCTGTTAGTCGCACAGTCCAGAGATGAAGACGTCTCCCCCCAGGGTCAAAACAACCTACATTCCACACTAGTACTGACAGAGCTACAACAGCAGGTATCTAGAGTTTGAAAAAGAAGAGTTTGGATTTATATCCCCCTCTTTCTCTCCTGTAAAGAGACTCAAAGGGGCTTACAATCTCCCTTCCCTTCCCCCCCCCCCCACAACAAACACCCTGTGAGGTGAGAGAACTCTGAAGAACTGTGACTTGCCCAAGGTCACCCAGCTGGCATGTGTTGGAATGCACAAGCTAATCTGGTTCCACAGCAAAGCGGGGATTCAAACCCAGTTCTCCAGATTAGACAGCACCTGCTCTTAACCACTACGCCACACTGGCTCTAATGAGCTGATAAGGCATTGCCAGAGAAGCAAAGAGGAAAAACACAAGCACAGTAGGGAGGGAGAATGAGAACAGAAAGGTTCCCCCATCCCAGACAGGAGACATGGCAGGATCAAACAGGGGCTGATCATGAATGACACCAACTTTGCACAAGGCAGTTCCTAGTGTTGCAAACTTCTATGTGGGGCCTGGAGACCTCCTGGGCTCCCTCCCCCCTCCCCTCCCCCCAGCAAATAGGATATTCAATGAGAAGGCAAGATAAGAGTCACTGGAAAAGACAATCATGCTACAAAGAGGCAGCAGAAAAAGAAAACCCAACATGAGATGGATTGGCTCAATTAAGGAAGCCGCGGCCCTCCGCCTGCAACACCAAAGCAAGGCTGTTAATGATAGGACATTTTGGAATTGAAGAAAACTTGTTGGGTACAGGTTTTCTTCATTTTCACTTTAGTGTGTACCTTCCCCTTTTGCTTAGCATGGAGGACATTTTGGAAGGCATTAATTCTTACGGTCACCATGAGTTAGAAGGGATGTGGCAGCACTTAACACAGAGAAGATGGTCAAATATAAGTTATGTCAATGTACATACAATTCATTTGATATTTACCGTATTTTATTACAAGTTTGTTACGGAACTTAAGTCCTGACCTGTCAGGGAAAAGGTAGATCGGTAACATTCCACGTGAATAAAATAAATCTGTTTAAAAGTCACATCTTCTGGTTTGGAATCCCTTCCTGTGAGGGAGTTGGCTGTGATTACTCACAGTGCAATCCTAAGAACAGTTTCCTGAGAGTGAGCCCCATTGAATAAACTTGAGTAGGATGCTGAGTGGACCTGGTTAAGATAGTACTGTTAGCGCTGACGCAAAGGCACTCCGTGCATGTCCAGAGCACTCTTTTGCATTCATTTCACTTTTCCTGGGGCTCTCCTGTCATTAAAAGGCAAATGCTTGTTTTTGCCTGCACTTCTAGTTTTTTCTCTCCTGGGGAGGGCTAGGCTCACACAGGAGGGGGGGGAGAGGGCTGAAGAGGTGTAACTTTGGACTGCATAGGAATGTGTTGAGAGCCAGCAAAACCAAAGCTGG
The DNA here is from genome assembly GCF_021028975.2 of Sphaerodactylus townsendi. Classification (NCBI taxonomy): domain Eukaryota; kingdom Metazoa; phylum Chordata; class Lepidosauria; order Squamata; family Sphaerodactylidae; genus Sphaerodactylus; species Sphaerodactylus townsendi. Next base: position 24,490,132 of record NC_059425.1, on the reverse strand, counting down.
GGTAAGCAAGGTCCTTTTTTGTTTAGGTGCAAACTTCCGTCATCACGGTTCACGGGTCAGCGCTCAGCTCTTCCGTGCCTTGCCCCAAAGGCACAGCCAGGACATCTCCTCTTCCTGTAAGCTTGCCTAATGAGTTCTGCTAATGGCATTTGGTGGAGGGGAGGGGAAAGGCACTGTTGCAGAGCCACTCACGGCATCTGTGCGAGAGGGAGATGCTCCTCCCCAGGCAGTGCTGGCACAGCTAGCAACCTCCAGAGTTACCTGCCTGTCCCGATCAGACATCGTGACTCTGCAGCTGTGGTTCAGCCCTCTCTCTTTGCATCGAAGGGGCACAGATGCAATGCTAAACGGCAGCTGCAGCCATTTCCACTTCTCAGACATGCCAGCCAGTGTGGTGTAGGCAGTTACCGTGACTGAAGAGACCTGGTTGAATCCCCAGTAGGCCACAGCGGCTCGCTGGGTGACGCCTTCTCAGCCTAGCCCCCACTTCGGCTGTTGCTGTGAGGATACAATGGAGTAAAGTAAAGCTTTCCCTTCAGTTGTGTCCAACCCTGAGGTACCACTGCAAGCAGTGATTTTATAGGCAATCTGCTTTTGTGGGGTACTTTGCCATTGCTTTCCCCGGCTATTCTTTACCCCCTAGCTATGAGCTAGGTCAGGGGTAGGGAACCTGCAGCTCTCCAGATGTTCAGGAACTACAATTCCCATCAGCCCCTACCAGCATGGCCAATTGGCCATGCTGACAGAGGCTGATGGGAATTGTAGTTCCTGAACATCTGGAGAGCCGCAGGTTCCCTACCCCTGAGCTAGGTACTCATTTACCGACCAAGAAATGGATGGATGGATGGGTGAGCTGACCATGAGCCAGCTGCCAGGATATCTGACCCCCAGGGGGCTCGAACTCCTGACCGTGTGAGTGGCAGTGCAAGCACTTAACCACTATTCCACGCAGCTCCTTAAAATGGAGTAGAGAACAACATAAGCTGCTTTGAGTCCTCATTGGGAAGACAGGCAGGCAGGCAGGCAGGCAGGCAGGCAGGCAGGCAGGCAGGCAGGCAGGCAGGCAGGCAGGCAGGCAGGCAGGCAGGCAGATGGATAGATAGATGGATAGATGGATAGATGGATAGATGGATAGATAGATAGATAGATAGATAGATAGATAGATAGATAGATAGATAGATAGATAGATAGATAGATAGATAGATAGATAGATAGATAGATAGATAGATAGATAGATAGATAGATAGATAGATAGATAGATAGATAGATAGATAGATAGATAGATGAGACATTTGCTTTCAAATGTCTTCTTCCTAGAGAAGGATAAAATATGTGGAGGGTTTGAACAGAAGTCCTCCAAATGCCACAAAAGTGGCTTGTCTACAGCCACAGTGTGCACCTCACATGACATAAAAAGATGCATGTCAGTTTCAAATAGGGTAGCTGGGCCAACCGGGAAGACATCTCTTATGGTGTGTAAGGAATAACCTTAAGTGGGCATAACATGTTTGATGGAGGAGAAGTGTAACAAAATTACCAGCGAAATGGGTGGATTCTGCCCATTTGCTCTGGCTACAGAACTTACAGAAAGGGGTTTTTCTTCAGTTCCGACAGCACTCCTGCGGATTTTTGACCCTTCTTGGCTCACTTACAAGGGTTAACTGGAGAGATTTGATTTTCTGGGATAGACCTGTCCCTGTTTGTGACGCACCGTGGGGCAATGTGAGTGGACAGTCCTGCCTCATACTAGAGACTTGGTCTAAAGAGCCCTTTTGTGCCTTAGGACCCTCTGGGCCTATTATCTGTTTACTTCAAACATTTCTAGACCGTTTCTCAGCCAAAGTTATCAAAGAGGTTCACTAGGAATGCCAGCCTCCAGGTGGGGTTGGCAGATCCTCTGGAATGACAGCTTATTGCCCTACCACAGAGACAGAGGCGTATCGGGGGAGAAATGGGGCCTGGAGACATTCCCTTCTTCGGGCGCCCCCCCCCCCACACACACACACCGTGGCTCGTGGTGCTGATCCCCGCCCCCGCTGGCCTGCACATGGGTGACCCCATGCCCCTATAGGCCATTCGCCTCTTCACAGAGACTAGTACCACTGGAGAAAATGAGTACTTTGGAGAGTGGGCACTGTACCCCACTGTGATCCCTTTCCTCCCCAAACTCCACCCTAAATCTCCAGGAGTTTCCCAGCCTGCACCTGTTCCACTGTTTTCCCACAGATCAACCAAACAGAGGTCCATAACAATGGATACATGCCTGACCATGTTCAGCGCCACCTGTATCTTACAAAGGAATTAGAAGGAATTGACAGGAAGAACTGAGACAGCAGGTAAAAAGGACAGCAGAAATCTATAACAGTATAGTATAGGACATTCTATACTGTAGTATTGGGCATTCTAAAGGAGTTTGCCTTTGCTGAAAGGGACTGTGGACTCTGGGAAGGGAAGGAACCTTGTCCTAAGCCCACAGGAAGAAAACGTAAAATGGCCTACAGTGCACTCTAGAACAGAGTCAATGAAGTCAATGAGTTTAGACTGGAGTAACTCTGTTCTGGATTGCATAGCTAAAGCAGTTGTATTGAGTCCGCAGATTGTGGAGAGCCACACTTGCAACTGCTGTTAACCAAAAGAGCCACAAAATTCCTGCACACCCTGCGTGCCACCCCAATCATGCACAATTAACTGTTATATAACCTGGTAAATTAGCAAAGTTTCTCTGAGCAACAAAGGCTGTCTTTCATCACTCCTGAGAGTTTTGTTTTATGCGCCGGCAGTCAGCAGAGGCATGCCCCATTCCACCACTTCATCTGTTGGCCTGTCCTCAAACTAAGACCCCATGCATCTCCACTTTTAAGTCACAGCTGATTTAAGGTGCCCTGGAGGGTTCTCAAGAAAAGAAATGTTCAGAGGTGGTTTGCCATTGTCTACTGCTGTGTCATGTCTCTGGTATTCCTTGGAGATGTTCCATCCAAGTATTTGCCAGGACTGAGGCTAAGAGTGTTGTGACTGGCCCAGTGGTGGGATCCAAAATTTTTAGTAACAGGTTCCCTCGCCAGCCCACCCTCAGCAAAGGGGGGCAGAGGCGTTCCTAGGCAAACCTGAGCCCTGGGCAAAACCTGAGTTGGATCCCCCCCCCCCCCCATGGGCAGCCACCCTACCACGACCCCCCCAAAAAATTTTTTGCACCAGGTCATTTCTAAATCATCATCACATTATAGAAAATGCCCCAACTCACAAATCTGAACACAGCGATGGTGAAACACACAGGTTCTTTGATAGAGACTGGTGAGATAAAAGGTACGAAAGGCTGAGAATCAATGAATTGCAGTACCTGAAAGGGATTAACCCAGTTCAGGGAGTTACATTATTAGTCGCAATTGCTATATGGAACCTTCACGTTCAAAGGCAGTATGCCTCTCGGGGAGGCGAGGGCGTGGAGATGGAAAAGCGGACCCAATTAGTAACCCCCTCTTGGCACACACAAATAATTAGTTACCCACTCTCGGGAACTGGTGAGAACCTGCTGGATCCCACCTCTGGACTGGCCCGAGGTCACCTAGCACGTTTCCATGGCAGAAGGGGGATTCGAACATGAGGTTCCCAGACCCTAGTCTTGTTAGAACCTGTAAAAAAGACATGCGTAGATGAGCAAAATCTACATGACAGATGTGTCCACCCCTAGACAGGTGCCGTGTGCATAATCAGTGTCGAGTGCAACATTAGTAACGTCTGTATAACTGATAAGACCTGTGCACCTGATTGGGACCTTTATTGTATATAGTTGGCACAGAGAACACAGAGGAGTGTGCCTGCAAACACCTGTTGTCTGGCGAAGCACTTTGGTAGTTAGAGCAATAAATAGAACTTCTGCACCGTTGACTGTGTGTCTGTCAGTTGTTTCTGCATTGCATTCTACAAGGTAATCTACTCTGAGTAACCACTGCTTCAGCAAGTCTGACAGTTTAACCACTACTGGCTGTCTGCTTCTCCACTATCTTGCTATTCATTCCTTTCATTTATATCCTGGCTTTCTCCACAATGGGAACTCAAAGCAGGTCACATCATTCTCCTCTCACCCAGTTTGTTTTCACAACAACCCTGTGAGGTAAGTTAGGCCAAAAATGTGTGACAGGCCCCGTGTCATCCAAGGAGCTTCCATGGCGGAGCAGGGATTCAAGTCTCCCGGAAACTAGTCTGACACTCCATCCCCAGCACATTATGCTGACTCTCAAGCTATAACTGCCATGGCCAAATTGTGTTGAGTTTTAAAAATAAAGTTTTATATTGGGCCCACAGTAAGAAATTGCCCTCTTTTCTTGGAACGTGAAGCAGGGAACGATGCTCAGAAAAGCACAGGTGGCATGTCAAAGAGAGCCATAGTGTGTCAGGAACCTAGAGCAAATCTTGACCTGTGATGCACCAAGGTCAAAGGCCAGTAAAGGTGAAGGCACTACTATACTGTTTAAGTAGTGCCAGGTGGAAAGAACCATGACCCCCAGCCATCGAATGCTTGATCTCTCAAATCTTCCCTCTGAAATAGGCTTTCTCACCCTGCCTGATAACAGTCTAGCTCTCACAAGCATCTCAGACTTTTCCCTGTATGCTTTCAGAATTATCAGCAACCAGCAATTTTGACTGGTACATGCCCACCAATACCCAGTTAGTTTGAACTAGCAATATTCTGTATCTCGCAGCTTCTGAGTGAATGAGACGCATGTGTGCAAGTCAAAGACGTAGGTAAGGGGTAGTTCTTGGGTTAAAAAAAAACCCATTACATGTCCGAAGCTCCGCTCTCATTTGTGGGTTTTTTTAATTGTTAGTGCTTTTTCGGTTTTTGGCCTGCAGGGGTCACAGATTTTAGGCTAACAGCACCAAAATTTCAGGGATTTGTTGGGGTACTCTGATGATATCACCCAGGTTTGGTGAGGTTTGGTTTAGGGGGTCCAAAGTTATGGACTCCCAAAAGGGGTGCCCCATCCCCCATTGTTTTCAATGGGAGATAATAGAAGATGGGGCTATACCTTTGAGGGTCCATAACTTTGGACCCCCCTGAACCAAACTTCACCAAACCTGGATGGTATCATCAGGAGAGTCTCCTAAAGATACCCTGAAAGTTTGGTGCTGCTAGCTTAACAATTGCACTCCTGACAGAAGGCACTCCCCCCCAAAAAAAATTTTTCCCAGATTTTCCTTTTAAATCCCCCCTTTAGTATGGATTTAAAGGGAGAACCTGAGGTCCCCAGTTTAAACATTGAAAGTGATACTGTTTCAGGGTGGTGGAGAATCCACCCCAAAACAGCATCACTTTCATTGTTGTTCTAACTGGGGACCCCAGATTTTCCCTTTAAGGTGGATTTAAAAGGAGAATCTGGGCTCCCTAGTTTAAACACCATTGAAAGTGATGCTGTTTGGGTGTGGATTCCAGCATCACAGTGGCCACCCATGGGGTGTGTGTACAAAACTTAGATTTTGCACTGGGCTCCATTTTCCCTAGCTACGCCTTTGCCTGGAGGGGAAGGCGGGGCAGGGGAGTCTGCCATTCCTGGCCTCGAAGAGCTGCTTTTATGAGCACTGAGGCTAGGGGCGGGGCTTGGGGAGGCAGGGCCACACCCCCAGGGGCAGGTGGGGGCGTACCCCCACCCCAAACCCCCTCCCATAAAAAATCTATACCTACGTCACTGGTGCAAGTACTACAGCAACAACAACAACGCCACAGCATTTATCTCCCAGTTCTTTACATATTACATTAGTGTAGCAGCAGCTGCTGCGGAGGCAGAGGAAAAAAAGACAGATGACCCATATTTGGCCTACAACTCCCATGATGCAAATGAACATGCCACTATTTTAACTCTTTTGGGGGCCATAAAGTGTATGGAATAGTTCTACTCCATTTACCAGCAGGATGTGAGTCAAGGGTTAGCATTCATTAAACCACAGCAAAGGAGCTGCTTTGCTAAGTAAGAAACTCCATCCCGGAGTCAGTACACTTTCTAGGCTTTGTGGTCTGTCTTGTTCTATTTAACACAGGTTAAAAGGACACAGTCGCTGTTTCTCAGCCTTTGCCCCATTTCCTCCTCAGCCAAGTTCACCAAGTACAAAGCACAGTTCTTCACGCATGTTCAAACCCCACCTTTATCACTGGATAGTTTTGGATAGACAAATCCCATGTTCCGGTGCTACAAAACATAGCTTATGCGCCAAACAGTAATAACACTGGCCTACCATACAGGGCTGCTGTGAAAATTACAATGTCTTCTGGCCCTGCATGAAAGAGCAGGATAGAACCAACTAATACATATGCGATGAACGGCCAATTTCTTCTTCTGACACACGAACCACTGTTACTACTTAAGCACCTTGGGTGGCATCCTATTTCACAACAACTTGCCCTGTTTTGAACAGAGGGTGGGACAGGAATGGGATCTGGGGTGCAAACGATTAAGAACACGGTCACTTTACGCATGATGCTTAAGATCAGCTTCAATGTCACGCATGTTAAACATGCACGCCCCGAACCCATTCAGACGACCAGGAGCCGCAGCAGGTGCCCCAGGGGACTGCCCACCTGCAGAAGCACCTGCATACTAAGACGGGTAAAGAGTACAGTTGACTACTCGGGCGGGACTGGGGCAGGATGGGCTGGCAGCGACGCCGCGAACTGCAGGGAAAGCATCAGGCAGTGTCCAGAGGGCAAGTGGCCGGCTTGAAAGAAGGGAGAAGCGCCGTAGCTATCACTGCCTCCCCCCTTTTCTGTGGCTCCAATGACCAGCGCGGATGACATCATCCAATGGCGAATGACGCAGATTCTATTTTTAAGGGGCCAATGGGAGGGCCCGTGTGGCGGTCACGTGGCCCTGGAAGGTTACTTAGTGTCAGCCTCAAGACAGGCGGATCAAAGGGAGGCGCGCGCTGCCGGGGTTGGGCCTTGTGCGGCCCGGGGCGCGCGCGCGCCGGTCTGTGCACGCGCCGCGGGGAGGACGGGGCTGCACAGGCGCTTTGCCCTGAATGCGCTGCGGAGCACGGGCGGCGGCGGCGGCGGCAGCAGCAGCAGCAGCAAGGAGAAGGAAGAGGGGAGCGGAGCCGAAGGAGGGGCTTTGCTCTCGCCGCTGTTTGCTCCGAGCGATGCACCTGCTTGCACCTGCGGCGGCGGCTGCGCCCTGAATCGGCCTGCTGGGTGCCAAGGAGACGGCTCCGCGCGGCGTTGCCCTTCGTGCTCTATGGCGGAGCTGCCAGGCCCTGGCTGCCCGCTCGCCCCTGGCATGGCTCCTGCTCAGCCAACCCCCTGCCCCTGCGGCCGAGCGTGAGCCGTCGCTGCTCCCCCGAGGCTTCCCGAGACGCGCGGCGGGGGAGGCAGCCGCTAGGGACTGAACCACCCGAAGCACCCTGAAAGCCGGGGAGCGGGTTGGCCGGCCCCAGCCTTTCGCGGACTTTGCAAGGAGTGGCGCCCGCTGTTGCTTTCCCGCCCTGCTGCGAAGTTGGGGGTCTCCCGTTTTGGAGGCTGATGGTGGAAGGGCAACCCGGCGGGCGGCAGCTGGAGCGGGGAGGACCCGGCTAGGGAGGGGCCGCGGGGAGAGGCCGGAGGAGCAGCCGGTCCCCTCTCCGGTGACAGGCTGCCCCCAGCCTGCGGGTGACCTTTGACTGGGACAAGCGGGACTGGACGGAACGCGCTTCTGGCAGCCCTGCCCTTCATGCCCGTCTCCTCCTCTGGGGCTTCCCTGAAGAAGGCACTGCTGCCGGGATCCGGCTCCGTAGGCCAAGAGTAGCCTGCATGGGGGGCCCAGCAGGCCGAGGACTGGGCTGGATGTAATCCTGGTGCCACCTGGTCTCAGAAGCATCGGCGGAGGGTTCTGCGAAGCTGAGCACAGGCTGTATCGGAGGGCCGGGGAGCCAGACCCCCGGCTCCTGTCATGGGGCAAATGCCTTGTCCTGAGGAGAGGCCAGAAACAATGCCAGGGTGTTAAGGGGGCTCTCGGTACTGAACATCCTCTTGGCTCAGCCGGCGGTGCTGGCTCTTGCATGCTACCAGTATGGAGACCAAGATACCGCCCGCCGTCACTCCCACCAGCCCTTCATCCCCGGGAATGTCCCCGGTGCCACCACCGGATAAAGTGGATGGCTTCTCCCGGCGCTCGCTGCGTCGCTCCCGCCAGAGGCGGTCTCACAGTTCCTCCCAGTTCCGGTACCAGAGCAACCAGCAGGAGCTCACGCCTCTCCCTTTGTTGAAAGGTAAGGCCCAGGTATGACTGTGTAAGGACTGGGTTCCATCAGCACCTGCGCTTCCTCTCTCCTTCCCAAAATGAGGAACATGGTGCAGGAGCCCTGTGCCTCTGGGAGGCCTTGGGAGAGCCAAGGGCTCCGTTGCCTGAGTCTGGGCTCTGAGTTGCTTTCCAGCCCTGCCGCTGATTTGCTGAAGGTGGACCCATAAGTATAGCTGTGGTCTCTTCAGCCCCACAACTGAAGCTGGCAAAAAGTGTTTTCCAATATTTTAGTTTGCTCACAAGCCTGGGTGTTTGGATGGCCAGCAAGTACTTGAGTAATTTTCACAGAAGCCCATGAATCAGCCTTATATTAAACTAGCAGTAAAGCCCATTTTAAAAACCAAATGAAATGGGCTCTAGAAAGGGGTGGGGAAGCGGGCAGGAGAGGGCTGTGTTCCCCCCGCCAGTTTTCCAAGCCCTGTGCAATGTGGGAAACAGACAAGGGCCCTCGATCCTAGGTGAGAATTGGTGAGAATCGTCCCCCCGCCCCTGCACACCCATTGGCTGGGGTTTGTTGGACATTCCAAACCCTTCGCAAATTATGTATAGGGATCAGACTGTTGGTCCCTCAAGGTCAGTATTGTCTCCTCAGTCTGGCTGCAGATGTCTTTCACATCACCTGCTGCCTGGTCCTTTTTATCCGGAGATGCTGGGGGTTAAACCTGGGACCTTCTGTATGCTCAAGAGATGCTCTCCCACTGAGCCACAGCCCCCTCCCCATGCTGGTAGTCATTCTACTTCCCTCCCTCTTCTTACCAAAGACCCACCTTACTTTTCTACAGGTGCATCCTTTACTTGCATCACTGTGACAGAATGGGAGCAATTGTGGGTTGCCTCCACCCCCCACTTTTGTGGAATAGTGAATCTGGATAGTGCTCCACTGTAGTAATAAGCAGGTTTGGGGACCACCGTTACAGAAAGGACAAAGCTTGGAGCCAGGCAAGGTCACCTCCAAGGCCATCAGTTCTTCCTGTGAGGAAGAGAGTCTGGGTTTTAGCTTTTATTATGTCTTAAATTTCTGGGCATATGCATGCATTAAGAAAATAACTTTCAGTTGAAGTGAGACCACTGGTACATATAGCACAGTACCAGCTGGTAGAAGGTTTGCAGCCACTTGTGCTGTGAACAAGTCTTTCCCAGCTCTGCTACTTGGGATCCTTTTACCTGGCAATGCTGATGTCTTAACCAGGGTCCCTTACACCTGCAGTACCACTGAGCCATTGTACCACCGAACCATTGATGAGCGTTTTTATTTTCCACGCATTTCAAAGTGAGGGTCCAGCACATGCCTTATTCTTTCCCATTGAACCTAGTGACAGTACAAAACTACCAACCTGCAGTATCTTGAAAAGAGAGTCTGAATTGTGGAAAACTCAGGTTCGGAGCTGAGCCATCCAGCTCTTTGACTAATCACTGTCAGCCTAACCTTCCTCACTCAAAAGCTGTAGCTTGGAGCTGTGCAGAAAAGCAATGCATAAAAAGCAAGGCAGGCATTGAGTCATGAATGTCTGTAGGCTAGAAGCAGAGGCAAGTATTTGCCTGTCAAAGCGCCTGCCTGATGCCAGGCATAAGTCTTGGCTGCAGATTTAGCACCAGCCAGGTTGCTTCCTCGTTGAGCTCCATTATGCACCTTGGGTGTTGCTTTGAGATGGGAAAGGTGGCTGCTTGGAGTTTAACCCTTAATCTTCACTTCTGTGGTTTTTTAGTTTTGGCATGACACCTTTTCATACCTGTTCTGATTTTAGGAGGTGACCCAAGAGCCTTGGCTGTATTGCTGTGCTGTTCCAGAAATATGTGTGGGAGTTGGTTGGCCACTGAGGGCTTTTTTGACTCCCAAGTTTTTGCTCCAGCATGGATTTTTAAATGCATTATTAACCCCCCCCCCTTTCACACGATATCATCTGCTCGGTCCTTCCTCTCCCGTTTGCTTGGTGGGTTTTCTTTTTTTAGATTGTTTTCCAGTTTACCACAAAAGTGATCTGAAAAAACAACAGAAAAAATGGGGAACAGTGGCGGAGCTACAAGGGAGAGGGGGGGTCACGTTGCACTGGACGCGTGCCAGGGGGCGTGAAAATCGCCCTGGCCCCGCCTCCCTTCCCCCTGCCAGGCCTGCCCCCCCCCCCGCCTGGCCCATTTTCAGCCGTCAGAAAGCTGTTTTCTGCCAGCTGGAAAAGGTAAGTGGGGAGGAGGCTCGTGGGGGGAGGGGCCGCAGGGTGTAGAAAACACAGAGTGCACCCTGGGTGCACTCCTGCCCAGCTACGGCTCTGCTGGGGAAGTACTAAAGTATACTATATGTTAAGAGAGTAGGAAAACCCATTTACTTCAGAAGCCAAGCTGGAGCGAAAACCCAGTGTGGAAATGGCCTGAGTGAAAGCTCCTTGCTTTGGCCTGGATGACCCAGGATAGCCTGATCATGTCAGATCTCAGAAGCCAAGCATGGTTGGCCCTGGTTAGTATTCAGGTGGGAATACCAGGGTCATGTGATGTGAAGGTAGGCCGTGGGAAACCACTTGAGCTGATCGGTTACCTTGAAAATCTTACAGGGTTGCCAAAATCAGCCGCATCTTGATGGCACTTTCTAGGACCAATAGGTCCTTAACCCCCACAATGTTGAGTGAGCATCCTTGGGCTACACCCTTGCCCCAACACATTCTAATGAAAGATAAATTCTCTGCATGGGCATCAGCACCGGCCCAGCTGTTCTCCCACCACAACAGCTGGGTCAAGGCTGCTTCCGCCCATGCAGAGAATTTACCTTTTGGGGGTCTTTCTATGGTACTGAAACAACCTGTTCCTGGGGCTGAGCACTGCTGCTCTCACAGTTGCACAAATTGCATGTTCAGCACCTTCAGGTGTTCTCTGTAGTACACACAGGACCATTCTGTGGACCTCTTTGTGGGTGCTCTCAGCAATGGGCAAAGGGTCTGTTGGTAGCCACCCTCACCCTAGTCCCGTGGTGGCGAACCTTTGGCACTTTCGATGTTCATGGACTACAATTCCCATCAGCCCCTGCCAGCATGGCCAATTGGGGCTGATGGGAATTGTAGTCCATAACATCTGGAGTGCCAAAGGTTCGCCACCACTGCCCTAGTTGAAGGGGCATAGCCGGGGCTGAATGATTGAATGCAGTAAAAGCTATTTAAACCCTAGAGGTTTAAAAATAGGTGAGAGGGAAGTGTGGCTTTCCATGTGCCTGGCTTCCTGTCAGGATGGGAGGAATGATTCTCCTGGGTTGCTCTTGGAGACTCCTGTTCACTTTGGAAATGCTTTTCAGACTCTGGGAGGTTCTTTCCAGGCGGTGGGAGGGGGAGTAGGGAAGTGCAGCTACCACACCTCTGCTGGTCCCTGAACTAGGGGCTGGTCCTCTCTGCCTCTGGATGTGGCTGTCTGGCTCCAGCGCTGCCATGGTTACAGTTCCCAGGGGGATTCCCAGCACTGCTTCCTACCCCAAGGGGCACGAAGGAGGAGACGGCAACATGGCTTGTAGGGCTGTAATTGATGCCGCGGGTCTCAAGTCACAGCTTCTCGATGTCTGCAACCTTCTGTTCTCCATTCCCTGACCTTCTGGTGACTGTCAGCCCCTCACATTCCCTTTTTTCCATCACCCTGAATGCTTGGTTGCTTTATCTACCATGTTTTGAGCCTGATCTCCCTCCCAGGATCTCAAGACAGTGTACCTGATTTGCTTCTTCATGTTATTCTCACAGTCACCCTAGGGAAGCAGGTGAAGTTCAGAGAGAATGCCCCAAAATAATCCTGGGAGTTTTGTGAGAGATGAACCAGATCCAAACACTGATCACTAAACCATGCTGGCTTTAGGTTTTACCCATCAGAAACAGCCCTGTCAGGTTTACCCTGTATTGGGTGCACACCTATCTGTCAGGAAAGGGCTTGGCTTCCCACCCCCCACCCCCCACCCACCCCGCTCCTCCCATGATCTTTCATTACTATTTGTTCAGGCAAGGGGTCCATAAGCCATAAACCTGCCATGTATTGTGTGAGACCACAGGTCTTACAAGATCAGCGTTGCCTGCTCAGACTGACAGCGTCTTTTCAGGGTCTCCAATAAAGGTTTTTCACATCATCTCTTGCTTGATGCTTTGAAATAGGCATGCCTGGAATTGAACCTGGGACCTTTTGCATTCAAAGCAGACGTTCTGTCACTGAGCCACACCCTTCCACAGTTATCCGTGATGGTCAGAGCCAACCTTAATACTGATAGAACCCTTTGACCCTCTTGGCGGTTGCTAAAGATAGATTTCCACCTGGTGCCATAGTTTGCAAAGGCTGCAGGTACTTTAGAATGGATTCAAGTAGGTTAGTGGGTACAAATTGTGAAGTGTCAGGGCCCAGCCCCTGGCATAGCCACCACTGTTTTCGGAGTGCCCATTCCTCACTTCTTCTCCTGGGCATCTCTTTGGCATGGTGTGCCTTGCCAGAATTAGCCACATGCATTTGCAGCAAAGGACCTCTTCCAAGTCTCCTGGAAATGCTGCCGCCGCACCCTTTTTAATGCTGGGATCGCCTTTCAGTTCTAGGCCACAAAACATCATCCCGTTTTCTCCCATGCATGCAGGGCTACAGCTACATCTTCCTGATCCCAAGCTGTTGTGTTGTGCCAAGCTGTGAACTACCGTAATCCTGCCTGAGACAACCAGAGTCATTACAGGGAAAAGGCATTAAGCAGGCCACTAGACAGTTGAGTGCTCTCAGGAATTAACTCGGGCTGCCTGGCATGTTCACTTTGGTCTAGGAGTGCATATTGCACCCGCACTCCCAAGGAGTCTTCCAAGAAATAGAAGGAGTGATGGTTGCATTCCAAACTGAGGAATCCTTGCCAGGATCTCTCACCTTGAGAGGCTTTTGTAGTGCAAGGACCACCTGGTAGAGGGGCCATGGCTCAGTGGCAGAGCATCTGCTTGGCATGTAGAAGTTCCCAAGTTCAGTCACAGGCATCTGTAGTTTAAAGGATGAGGCAGTAGCTGATGTGAAGTGAAGGACCTCTCAGTAGATAATATTGTGATGGACCAAGCATCTGATGCTGTATAAGGCAGCTTCATATGATCAAGAAGAATAGAATAGAATAGAATAGAATCTTTATTGGCCAAGTGTGATTGGACACACAAGGAATTTGTCTCCGGTGCATATGCTCTCAGTGTACATAAAAGAAAAATACATTTGTCTGGGATCTCCCCATTTCTTACTTCTGGGTTCATTTTTTAAATAAACTTTATTAAGAAAACAACAATAGCAAAAACGGAAAGAATGAAAAAGTAAAATGATATACAAACATAACCTTACCCTAACAGGCTAAGTACATCTCATATGTTTTATGTTTACAATCACAAGAGACAATACTATACATTTGAATAATTATTGAAAGTCAAATTATGTCAAGAGATTTTGAAGAAAGAAAATGAGTGATAGGAAGAATTAGAGGATTTATATAAGATAAAAGGGAGAGTACAAGAGAAAGAAGAAAGAATTAAAAGTACTAACAGCTTTCTTTTGCTTCCACTATTGAGACAGATCTCTAAAGTTACTTCCAAATAAAACAATCAAAATAGGTTCATTTTATCACCCATTTCAATGCTTAAAATTTATTTTAACGCATTGTATTTTTTCTTATCTCTACGGAATTCAAACTGACTGGAAAGATAGGTGGAGGGAGAGAGGAAATTTAGTAGAATTAAGATAATTGATATACAAATCGCATGTTCTTTCAAATTGATCTGGTCTTCTCAGTTTATGTGTTAAGTTATCAATGTCCACAATTTCATAGATTTTCTTCTCCCAATCTTGAACTTGAGGCGGTGATGTTGATTTCCACTTCTTTGCAGTTTTATTTTTTTTATTTACAATCAAATATAGAAATAAGGTGTCATTTCTCTGGAGTTTGTTGTCATTCACTAAGCCCGACAGGAAAATCTCAGGTTTTATTTCTAGATTATGGTTTTTTTTAATTTCCATTATACCAATCATCTCCAAAATTTCTTAATTATGGGATATTCCCACCACATATGCATGAATGATCCGACCTTCTTTTTGCATTTCCAACAAAAATACGAAGTACAGCTTTTCATTTTAACCAACCCCAGTAGTGTAAAATACCACCTGTAAAACCTCTTTTGATAATTTTATCTTAGACTCATTGAAGCTGTAAAATTATTGTTTCTCATCCAGAGGTCTGACCTTTTGTCCAATGTGATGTTCCATTCCTGGGTTTATTTTTGAGTTGGAATGGGCTGTGCTTCGGTTCTGGGATTCGTTTCATGTGGCACATATTGAGTAAATAAAGCAGAGGAGGTCATACTAGCTCCGAACCTGTGTCTCGGAGAAGGATTTTGCTGTCTCTGGTGTCAGAAGTGGTCCTTGTGAATCCCTCCTCTTCCTTTCCTTCAGATGCTCCTGTTTCAGAGCTGCATGACCTTCTGTGCAAGAAGCTCCAGCAGTGCTCCATCCTCTTCGACTTCCTGGATTGTGTTGCAGACCTGAAGGGCAAGGAGATCAAGCGAGCAGCCCTCAACGAACTGGTGGAGTGTGTGGCCACGAACCGTGGCATTCTCATTGAGCCACTCTACCCTGAGATCATAAAGATGGTGAGGGGAGGGCAGGAGGACCGGGGGTGGGAGGGGGATGTCCCATAAGCACAAAATGTTGCTTAATTACCACACCAAATTTAGAGCTCTTGCTAGATCAGATCCGTAGTCTGACTAGTCCAGTTCCTGTTTCACTCCAACTGCTCAAGGACCAGCAAAAAAGTACAACTTCTTCTGCTAGTGTTGCTTCCTTGCACTCGTATTGCTGCTTTTGACTATGGAGGGTCCTCTTTAGATCGCCATGGCTAGTTGCTATTGATTAATCTATCCACAAATCTGTCTAATTCTCTTTTAAAGCCACCCCTTTTGGCCACTGCTACATATACTAGCTGTGAATTCTACAGTATAATGATGTGTTTTTGGTTTTTTTATATTTTAAAATCCATTTTTTTAAAATTTCCCCATAAGATCAATTATTACAACCATTGTGAAATTTGCTGAGTAGTTCCTTCTTATCCAGGGGTAGGGAACCTGCGGCTCTCCAGATGTTCAGGAACTACAATTCCCATCAGCCCCTACCAGCATGGCCAATTGGCCAAGCTGACAGAGGCTGATGGGAATTGTAGTTCCTGAACATCTGGAGAGCCGCAGGTTCCCTACCCCTGTTCTTATCCATAGCGTCTTTACTAACTCTAATTACCCAAAATCATTAGTTATATCATTACCTAAGTCATTGATTTAAGTATCCCAAAAAAACTCTCTTTCTTTGTTCATACTCTGTGGAGAGTACGTTGCAATTGTTGAACAAAGAAGTACTTCTTTTTTCTTTCTTTCTGTCCTGAATGTATTGCCTGTCAGTTGTACTGAGTAACCCTAAATTCTATAGGAGTCAGAGAGGCTGGAAGCCGGAAGGACTCAGCCAGAATGTTGGCTGCCGAGCAGGACAACTGATGCAAAATGATTTTGGGGAGGGGAAATGGTTCCTAGAATCGTACACTTTTGTTCAGCCTTTGTTACTAAGAAAGGACATTTTGGTTGTGTGGGGGGGAACTGCTTTGGTGCAGCGACTGGTCTTCCATGAGTTTTAGGTGGGTAGTCATCTGCAGTGGAAGTATTGAAAGTTAATTGTCCACGATAGGAAGAGAAAACTTCTGTTTCTAGTGGCTATCCACACATCTGGCCACCAAATGCTGTGGGGTAACATGGTGCCAGAAACCTATTTCTGAGCTTCCTTAAAGCATCTTGCTGGTTTTACCCCAAATGCCCATTCCTGTGTCTTTGGACAGCAGAGGGTTGTATTGCCTGATGAATGCAGGCAGTAAAAACACCAGGACCTCTTAACATAGCTGGTTTCTCCACAATCCCTAGATCACTGTCAATATCTTCCGGACACTTCCTCCCAGTGAGAACCCTGAGTTTGACCCTGAAGAAGATGAACCCAACTTGGAGCCTTCTTGGCCACATCTACAGGTGAGACCTCTGTCATTTCTCAGCTAGTGAGGAGTCTGATGGGAGGGTGGCAGTGACCCGGATGATTTTGGCTTCTCTGAGAGGCAGGAAGTGATGGTGGACTCTCTTTCCAGTTCCTCCCATTCTAACGTTAGCGTGCCTACAGTTTGTGCATTGTACTGGTGGTCAGGAAAGAAGGAAGTGGGTCAAGCATTTCATGCCTGCGGTTTTCAACTCTTGCCTGTTTCTTCTCAGCTTGTTTATGAGTTTTTCCTCCGGTTTCTTGAGAGCCCAGACTTCCAACCCTCAGTTGCCAAGCGCTACATAGACCAGAAATTCGTATTGCTGGTGAGTTGGTGTGTATGTGTGTTGGGGAAGGGGTGAAGGCTGGGCAAAGAGATATTTATATAGCTTACAGCTGGAGTGCATGTTATTGGTCATTATGGGTGTGTCTTCTTTTCTCCACATGCGGGCCTCAGTGCTGGACATAAGTGTTTTTTAAGACCTCCATTTTGGTTGTGGGTACAGAACAACTTGATAAAGGGACCAGCCTTCCAACAAAATTAATCCAGGCAATTAGCTTTTGAGAGTTGAAGCTCTTTGACAAAGGGAGCTTTAACTATCGAAAGCTTATACCCTAGAAATCTCTTTTTCTGTCGCAACGGACTTATGGCAACCTTGTGGGGTTGTCAAGGCAAGAGCCATTCAGAGATAGTTTGGCATTGCCTGCCTCTTCAAGGTAAACCTGGTATTGTCGAAGGCTTTCACGGCCAGAATCACTTGGTATTCCCCAAACCTGGTATTGCTTGGTGGTCTCCCATCCAAATACTAAACAGGGCCAACCTGTTTAGCTTCCGAAACCTGATGAGATTGAGTATCCAGTTCAAGAAATCTCGATGGACTTTTAACTGCTACTGGACTTGAATCTTGCTCAGTCTTCAGTTAGCCTCATTTTGCTTTGACGTGACCAATGTAGCTTGGAGAAAGGGATTCCAAGTGTGCTAGCCAGTGCCTCAAGAAGGAATAAACTGTTGTCATGTCAAAATGAAATGCAAGAAATGAAGGAAGTTCTGCGAGGTAGCAGACATCCCTTCCCATGTTTCTGTGTGATGGACTTTAATTGTTGTAAGTTAAGATTTCTCAAGCCAGTGTCTGGGAATCTGTAGAGTGTGTGGTTCTTCCAGGTGGTCTGTAAGACTCATGGATGGGGCAAATGCCTCTCATGCCTTTGGAAACTGAGCCCTTTCAGTTTTCTAGGAATGGGAGCACAGATTCCTACCTTCCAAAAAAGGGAATGGAATTGGTATTTCGTTCATTTGAAGGGCAGGAGCTCATAAATTTGTGACGTCCATCCAGTTTCCAGATCTCTGCAGAATATTAGCCAGAAAACTAACTGTTGCTTATCAGAATTCAGTAGCTCAGCCTGTAGAAATCTAACTTGGCTGAGTGGTGATGGTAACTTCAGGTATAAAGTGGAACAGTTTTTCATGCCACTTTCTCATGCAAAGGATTCACTGTTGAAATAGGAAGAAGCAACGTAGCATCCATAGGCAGTCGAGGTTTTGAATTGGGTGCTGGAAGCTTACCCTGACCCAGGTGGCTGAG
The DNA here is from genome assembly GCF_021028975.2 of Sphaerodactylus townsendi. Taxonomy (NCBI): domain Eukaryota; kingdom Metazoa; phylum Chordata; class Lepidosauria; order Squamata; family Sphaerodactylidae; genus Sphaerodactylus; species Sphaerodactylus townsendi. The sequence continues at coordinate 24,472,275 of NC_059425.1, read as the reverse complement.
GCTAACTTGATCTTATTAGATCTTGAAAGCTAAGCAGGGTCGGCCCTAGTTAGTTCTTGAATGGGAGACTACTAAGAAAGTCCAGAGTTGCTTGCAGAGGTTGACAATTGCAAACCACCTCTGCTGCCTTGGATATAAATGATGGAAATGTTTAATAAATGAACAAGCACCTCTTGCCTTGAAAACCCAACATGGTTTTCATAAGTTGGCTGTGACTTAACAACACTTTCCAACACCACCACCAACAGAAGTTCAGGTTTTTGTGTGATGCTGATCTTGTTCTTTTGCATGTGCAAAGGTGAAAATATTTCCAACCCCCTTCCTGTTGCTGCTCAGCTGGCCTCTGGCTACAAGTAATAACATAAGGAAGTTCCTTTGCTGTCTCTGGTGCAACGCTGCTTCCTAACAAAGGGCAAAGTCTATTAGAATTTGGGCCTTTTGGGTGGTGGTGACCATATAGAAGCAGCTACCCTCTGGGAGCTGACAGTGGGCTATGTGCAGACAGTACAAACTTTTTAAAAAGCTTCCTTTTTGATCTGGCCCTTGTATTGCGGTTGCGAGACTTTGACAATCTCTGTGGGGCATGCCTAGCATTCAACTAGCACTTTGAAATGGCATGCGGTTAGCACTTCCTCTTTCCTGTGGAAGGAGAAACGATACTGGGGATCTCCCTCCCAAAAAATAAAAAATTGAAATGTGGTTGCTTAAGTATGAAAACAACTGTTATAAGGTGCTCATGGAGCCACTTGGTATAAAAATAAGATAATAAACCTGGTAATAACCCACTTAATTGGAAGGCAGAAAGGTAGCAATGCTGCTGCAAACCACACATTCTGTGTGTTGAGCCAGTGTGTGTAGTGGTTAAAGTATTGATTAAGATCTGGGAGTAAAGCTAGACTTATTTCCTTTATTGAAGAGCACACCTTGCTGCAGAAGGTCGAGCATTGTTACATAAAGACAAGCCCTGCCTTCCCATTTTTTTTAGCAAATACACACATTCTTCACAATGTTTTTGACACACTCCATTGTCAAAGCCTACTAAGGAAACTTGGGGGGACACCAGTTAAGAACATGGTATGCTTATGAATCAGCAACTTTAAAAAGACACTGGGAACCAGAGATAAGAAAGCAGTACAGTCCTGCTGTATAGTGCCTTGATCTGGATGATACAAGCTATTCCAGTCTCTTCAAATCATGGAAGCAAGGTTATCCAGTGTGGTGTAGTGGTTAAGAGCAGGTGGATTCTAATCTGGAGAACCGGGATTGGTTCCCCACTCCTCCACCTGAGTGGCAGAGGCTTATCTGGTGAACCAGATGTGTTTCCGCACTCCTACATGCCTGCTGGGTGACCTTGGGCTAGTCACAGTTCTCTCAGAATTCTCTCAGCCCCACATACCTCACAAGGTGTCTGTTGTGGGGAGAGGAAGGGAAAGGAGCTTGTAAGCCACCTTGAGTCTCCTTACGGGAGAAAAAAGTTGGATATAAATCCAAACTACTACTACTACTCCTTCTCGTCCTCCTGAAGCAGGGTGGGTGCCCACATGGAATTGAGTTTTCTCAACAATAACCCCTTTTGCTCTTGGTTCCCAAAGAGCAGCTCTGTTTTTGTTGAGATTTTTGACCTGCCAATCATGGTTCTGCAGAGCCTTCAGGTGGAAGCCTATGGCTGGTTGGTGAAACCCTGGGCAAGGGAAAGGTATCTGATACCTGTTGTGTTGCCATAGATTGCTTTAGGGAAAGTGCCATCAAGTTGCAGTCAACTTGCAGAGATTTCGTAGGGTTTTCAAGACATGAGGCAAACGGACATGATTTGGTGGTCTCCCATTGAAATGCTAACCACGGCCCACTCTGCTTACTCTTGAGGTCTGATGAGATTTGACTATCATGGGCCACCCAGGTCAGGACAACAGAATGCTTCTGTGGAAAATCAGCCCAACAGATAAAGCTGTAATCTATTCTTTGTATTTTATTGTTGAATGCTTTTAAAACTTATCTTACATTGCCCTGAAAGCATCTTGAAAGCTAAGCAGGGTCTGCCCTAGTTAGTTCTTGAATGGGAGACTACTAAGAAAGTCCAGAGTTGCTTGCAGAGGTTAGAAGGTGGGAAAAATAAATGAATCACATTCCTCCTAGAATAGCGTTAGGTAGGCTGACTCTAATCTGGAGAACTGGGTATATTTCCCTGCTTCTCCACATGAAACTTGCTGGGTGACCTTGGGCCGGTCACAGTTCTCTGACAAGTCCCTCAGCTCCATCTACCTCACATGGGGAGAGAGGAGGGAAAGGCATTTGGAAGCCCCTTTGAGACTCCTTAAAGGTGGGGAAGGGTGGGGTATAAAAACCAACTCTTCATAGATCAAATGTTGGCTTGTCCTTGTTTAATTCGAGTGTGGCCCAGGGGGACTGGTTGTGGCTCAGTGGTAGAATGTCTTCTTTGTGTGCAGAAGGGCCTCTGGTTTAATCTCCCAATATCTTGTTCAGATAGTCCTTGATAAGAGAGTTCTTCTTGAGCCTTTAGAACAGGGGTCTGCAACCTGCGGCTCTCCAGATATTCATGAACTACAATTCCCATCAGCCCCTGCCAGCATGGCTAATTGGCTGCAGGTTGCAGACCCCTGCTTTAGAAAGAGGCTGCCATGCATTGAAGACAGCAAACAGAGCACTTGGGACACATTGAGATGCTTTATACTGTTAGGCCTTTGGTCTGTCAAGATCAGTTTTGTCTCCTCTTAAGGGGCAGCATCACCCCGGGTTCTCAGGCAGATGCAGCTCCTGTGTCTTGATCCTTAGCTGATGATGCCAGGAATTGAACCTGGAATTTTTGTGTGTGGAAAGCTTTGCCACTGAGCCACAGCCCCCTCCCCTGTCTCCTTAATATCTCTGCTTTCCTCTAGCTACTAGAGCTATTTGACAGCGAGGACCCCCGGGAGCGTGAATACCTCAAGACCATCCTCCACCGTGTCTACGGCAAGTTCCTGGGCCTGCGTGCCTACATCCGCAAGCAATGCAACAACATTTTCTTGCGGTGAGCTCTTCTTCTTCCACCCCAACCTGATCCCCCAAATTTGGCGAAAGGTGGTTCAGTTTGCAGGTCAGCTCTATGCTGCTTCTGGTCTAAAAGCCATCACACTGCCTGAAAAACATAAGAGCAGCCAACCCTCCTCATATTTTATGTGTAAGCCACCTTGAGTCCTTCAGGAGATTGGCGGGGTAAAAATGTCATAAATCAATAAATATCAATAGTCTGTCTAGTCCAGCCTCCTGTTTTTCACAGAGTGGCCTAGCTGCTCAGATCCCTGGGTGACCTGCATTATTGGCCACGTCGGCCAAAACTGTCTCTTATTGGTGCCTCCAATCATGAACTTTAGAAGATTCAGTTTAATCGTGGAGGGAGCCATAGATGGGCCTCTCTTTCATTAACTTGTCCAGTCCCTTTTAAAGCCAGCTAAATTAGTGGCCATGATCACATTCTGTAACAGAAGATTCCACAAACCAACTATCCTTTGAGTGAAAGAGAGCTTCCTTTTGTCTGTTCTGAATCTGCCTGCCTGAATTTGAAGGGTCAAGGTCCAAGAGCAACTCTGGTGGGAATGATGCTATTTAACGGTAATGCCACCTGGTGCCCACTAGGGGGCAGGATAAGCTCTCCTGTTTTCTCATTTCCTAGCTGGGAGTCCATATCTGCTCCTCTATTGTTCCTTGCAAGAAAATCATTTGAATGGCTTGTCTAAGAGGTTTTGAGACCTCTGAGGGTCCCTCTCTTCCATGCCTTCTTTCTAGTAGGCAGGAAGTATGGAGCAAAAGAACCACACTGACTGTCTTCCTATGCCTTTCCTCTAGCTTGGTATGTTAAAATCTCCCATGGTGTGAAATAGCAAAGCTACCAAAATCAGCTCTAGGATGTGAAAGGGCATTGCTGGAAGGTGAATATGGATGTACTGAATTCAGATGTGTGATCCCTGGTGTGGAGAAGACTGTGATGAGATTCCCCCATTCTATTCTTCCTCCTTGCCAGGTTTATCTATGAGACGGAGCATTTCAATGGTGTGGCAGAACTGCTGGAGATCCTGGGGAGGTAACCGGCGAGCTGTGCCTTTAAAACCTGTGGTCAGACCTGCCTTTCTGTTATTTCCCCACAAAGTTGTGTGTTGCAACTTCTGCCTCTTCCCGCCCTCACTGTTTTCTCAATCTGTCATTCTGTGCTTCTTCCTAGCTGGGGTGGGGTGGAATAAAAAGGGCAGAATGGTAGGGCATCTTAAGTCTTGCTTCAGGGTGGGGGTGGCAGGCGCATGAGGAACAATATGCTACTCTTCTAGTCTGAGGTTATGTGATTTTTGGAGGGATGATTCTTTGGCATCTTCATGTCCCCCAGCAATTGCTGGAGGTAGAATTCCTAGCCTCTTGCTTCCCTGCATCAAGAGCCACAGGATGGTATGGGCTTACCTGGCAAGGGCCAATGTCTCTCAGCCTCCTTTTTCTAGCATTAATTTATGTTTGCTTCCCCTTCTGTTCAGCATCATCAATGGCTTCGCCCTGCCCTTGAAGACAGAACACAAGCAGTTCCTGGTACGAGTCCTCATCCCACTTCATTCAGTGAAATCCCTCTCCATATTCCATGCCCAGGTGAGAGCCACGAAAGGCAGTTGGTTGGCAGTGTTGTATATGGGTTAGTGCAGTGGTTCTCAACCTGTGGGTCGTGACCCCTTTGTGGGTCGAACGACCCTTTCACAAGGGTCGCCTAAGACTCTCTGCATCGGTGTTCTCCATCTGTAAAATGGATAAATGTTAGGGTTGGGGGTCACCACAACATGAGGAACTATATTAAAGGGTCGCGGCATTAGGAAGGTTGAGAACCACTGGGTTAATGTGTCATGTGAGGATCTAAGAGACCCAAGCTCAAATTCCCCATTTAGCTGTGAAAACTTGCTGGGTGATCTTGGCCCTGCATAAATACAGAAACTCTATGAAAGCCTAACCTAACTCACGGGATTGTTAATTATAGGGTATGAAAAAACCACAAATGATTCTGTGAGCTGCTTTGGATCCCTGGTGGGGAGAAAGCGGGGAATAAGTACCTTAAATCCTAGGATGGTGGTGGTGAGACTCTGTTGGAAGGGGAACAAAGAGGGCATTGTCTGAGATCTTGCAGATCCTGGAATCCCAGTAGAAGGGAGGGGAGAGTGGACAGCAGCCATGGGAAAGGAGGTGCTTGATTCTGGTCTCTGTAGTGCTCACTTTTCCGTCTGTTGCAGCTGGCTTATTGTGTGGTCCAGTTCCTGGAAAAGGATGCCATGTTGACAGAGCATGTAAGTTTGTTGCCCCTAGTGGGTTGTGTGAGATTTGTTGGGAAATAATAGATCAGGCCGGGCCGGGGGGGGGGGGCGAGGGAGGGGGAAGTGCTGCAGAGTTATAGCTGAGTTACGTCAACTTTGTAGAGCTTTGAAGGTCAGAGACAAACAGAGGAGGTTTGCCATAGCTCCCTCTGCTTAGCAACCCTGGACTTCTTTGGTGGTTTCCCATCCAAGTACTGACCAGGGCTGACCATGGTCTGGCAAGACTGGGCTAGCTTGGGACTTCCAGGTCAGGGCAGGCTGAGAGTAATACAGATAAATGTCTGAATGCATGAATACAGAAACTCTGAGAGGGTAAGCCCTCAGCGGAGCATGCCAGGTTAGTAGTATTCTCTTCCTTTTGAGGGGAAAAGGTCTAGCTGTAAACAGCAAGATGGAAGCTCCAGGGGATACCAGCATATCTTCCTAACTTCTTGCCTTCTGTTTTCTGTTTCTCTTCCCCTGTTGCACCAGGTGATCCGTGGGCTGTTGAAGTACTGGCCAAAGACCTGTACACAGAAGGAGGTAGAGATGGGCATTGTGGGGGAGGCCAGAAGAGTGAGGAGAGGGGTCAGCATGACTGTCCCAGTGTGCTGTAGTGGTTAGAGAGTTGTACTAGGATCTAGTAGGAAACCAAAGTTCAAGGTCCAAAACCACCACTTGACGTGGAAACTCCCTGGATGGCCTGGGAACAGTCACAACGTCTCAGCTTGATCTTTAAAATTGTTATGGGGATAAAATTGAGAGGATCTGAGATTGCAAAAGCCTTAGCAGACCAGGTGCTCAGGAGGAGCAGCTGCAGAAGGCCATTGCTTTCACATCCTGCATCCCAAAGGCACCTGGTGGGCCACTGTGCGTAGCAGAGTGCTGGACTAGATGGACTCTGGTCTGATCTGGCAGGCTCTTTCTCATGTTCTTAGGACCATGCAGGGCTAGATTGGCCATCAAGGCCACCAGGAAAAGTCTCTTAGAGAAGCCCTGGATGAACTGGGCAAGAGCTGGTGAGAGCCGCTGTCCCACTCATAAGACAGCTGCCCCTGCCTTGCATAAAGTGGGTGGCAGCCACTGCCACTAGGAGGCAGAAGCGAGCTGCAATTGCAAGCCCTCAGCCCCTATCCTGCTCGCAGCAGGCATAGCCGCCACATGCCTTTTCTTCTTTCTTTCCTCCTCCTCCTCTGAGGGAGAGGGGGCTTTTCCAGGGCCATTTTGGCTTCCCAGTCTGTTCATAAAGCCATGTATGACCCTGAGTTCCTTGAAGGAATAGTGGGGTAAACATAGACTCATGGATCTTCCGTTCTTGCCTAATTTCTCCATCCCACATTCTCCCATGTTCAAGAGGTCATTTTTATATAAGGAGTAGGGTTCCTTTTTATAAGGAATGTAGCAATATAAAACTCTACTGATGAGTTTTTCCTATAATTTAATTGAAAAAAAGCATTAGGAAAGGAAGCATGAGCCCATCTTGGATGCATTTTGGCATGTTGAGAAATATGAAAGATTTTCTAATTGCAAAGTAGTGGAGGCAAACTAATCTGTCACCCACTGATGCAAAGCTTAGAAAGAACAGGCTATGTGCTTTTTATATATAAAATACCAGTTTGTAAGCAGATGAAAAGAGGGAAAACATTTCCACAGGTTTATCTTTGTGCAAAGACGATCCTTGTTCCTAAGTCATTTGGAACAGAGTCAGATCAAAGAGATGACCCACATAGCAATTCTGACTTGCATCTGGAACTTGTTAGGAATATTTAATATTACTCTCTTCTGAAGGGTTTTTGTTAGAGCTGGATGTAGACGTTTGTGATTATGCATCATTCGTAAACTTTGAAATTTGTAATAACTCTCCCCTGCTTTAAAAAATCTGGTCAGGTCAGCTTGTTTATATACAGAACACCACTGTGATAAAATTGAATTGTTCAGGTGGCCATTTTGATCAAGGGAAGAGGGCTGCAGCAGAGGTGGGATCCAGCAGGTTCTCACCAGTTCCCGAGAGTGGGTTACTAATTATTTGTGTGTGCCGAGAGGGGGTTACTAATTGGGTCTGCTTTTCTGTTAGAAATTCCATTAGGTCCAAAAATCATAAAGTCCTGTTGTTTCCTATGTGGCTGGTTAGCAAAGGTAGAAAACGGGCTGCTGGGCTGTTTTAAAAACATGTTTTAGAAATATGGTAAAGTTCCTTGTTTAAGGAAAGTATCCTTCTTTTGATTTCTAGAAATAAAATTATTTGAAAGTATTAAGTATTTGACAGGCAGTCTATTAGATGAGAAGTAGTTGTTTCTGTTGGCAGTAGACGATAGGACTTGTTGTAATGAGTTTAAATTATGGACAGAAAGATACCAGCTAAAAATTAGGAACTTTTTTTTACAGTAAGAGTTTTTTACAGTAACCAGATAAATTATTAATGCCCTGCCCCAGAATGCCCGGCCACGCCCCTGCCGTGCCCCTCCCATCCCCATTGGCGCTACGCCATTGTTTGAATCCCACCACCATGGGAACCTGTTACTAAAATTTTTGGATCCCACCACTGGGCTGCAGTATTAATTGCACATGGAAAATCTGAAGGTAGTTCTCCACCCCACCCCACTTCCTTAGTCCTGTGTTCATTATATTTACTACCATGTCACTGCATTCTTTCCTAATCTTTGTAATCCAGGTTTACTGCATTATTATATATATTATTCTCATCTACTAAGTGCATGCATTTGGCAAAACTGAACTGAAAAAAAACCCACCCTAAAATGCAATATTTGTATTTCTTAGTAGGGTGTTTCTGCTGGGGAAAATGTCATTGAGTTAAAAACCAGATTCTGAAAAAGTTAATTCCCTCGCAGCCCCAATTTTTCAGACTGCTTGGCCTGCCATCTTTAAAAAAAAAAAAGGACTTCAGAATCCATCCCCTCTTTCCTGGTCCCCTCACTTCTGCTCACTGGCTGGGCCCAAAATCCAGCTCTGCACCATCACTTCTGAAGTCCATATGAGTCTCAGAAGCAGCAATGCAGAACTGAACGCTGGGCTCGGCCTAGCTGAATCTGGCACTCAGCTCTGCCGCACCACTTCCAAACTCTATGCGGACTTCAGAGGCAGCACAGAATTTAAATGCTGGGCTTGACCTGGCTGGGTCCAGCCCTCAGTTCTGCGCTGCTGCGTGTAGTTCCCAAGGCTGGTGTGCATTCAAGACCCACATGGAGTTTGAATTCCTGAAAAAAGCCAACATGAGGATCTGGGTTTGTTCCAGTTTTTCAAAAATTAAACCCAAACCCAAAAAATACCGGGAGAAAAATGGTTCATACCTCTATCTTCTGCATTGTCTTTCATCTTATCTTTGTATTCTAGTTCTAATTGGGTATCATATGTATTACGCTATTTTATTGCTTTGCTTTTTAAGTTCTGCAAATTCACATCTGAGAAAGATGAGCTAGAAATGGAGTGAATACATATTTTCCCCCCTTCCACCAGGTGATGTTCCTGGGAGAGATAGAAGAGATCCTAGATGTCATTGAACCCTCACAATTTGTGAAGATTCAGGAGCCGCTTTTCAAGCAGGTGGCTCGCTGTATTGCCAGCCCTCACTTCCAGGTGACCTTGACAGGGAAGGAGAATGAACTGGGTTGGTTCATTTGAAGGGCTAAGTGAGGGGTCAGTTGGGTGTCAAATGGGCTCTTGATGTGCAAGAGGAAGACTACCACCACCACCACCACCACCACCACCCCGCTTCCCCATACTTCCTGTACACTGTGACCCCTGCTTTGTCCCCTGTAGGTTGCAGAGCGGGCTCTGTATTTCTGGAACAACGAATACATCTTGAGCCTGGTGGAGGATAACTGCAACACGGTGCTGCCCACCATCTTTGGCACACTCTATCGTGTCTCCAAGGAGCACTGGAACCCGTGAGTACATGCATGGGTTGGGAGACACATGTGACAGGCAGGCACCTGGTGGCAGGCAGTACTGAGACATTGGGAATCCCCCTTGGGAAAGAAAGATCATAATCTGTAAGCCCCCAACCTTTTTTAATTGGAAGTATCTTTGGAATTCTGATACAGTGCAGTGAGCACAGTCACAAAATGGCTGCCACAGGAGCAGAGCCAGCAAACAAAATGGCTGCTGCAGCTTACCTGCAGTCACACAGTGAGGATCCTTGTGCTGTGGTGGCAGCCGCTACCAAAGCAACATATTTGGAGAACTGCAAGCCAATCAGGTTTGTGGTCAAAAGCCTCACCAGACCTAGCCTACTTGCTAACAGAACTTGGCAGGTGCCAGAAGAGGTTTGGCAGACACCATGGTGCTTGTGGGCAACATGTTGGGAACCCTTGAGGTACTCCCTTGCATGACATGGGAGCAGGGTCCTTCTGCTTTCCTGTAAAAGGTTGGGTGTTGCATTTGGTGGTGAATGGGGGTGGAGGCAACAGAGGAAGCTGATATGTCATTCTATGGTTTTCCTCCTCGTTTCCCTAGGACCATTGTTTCTTTGGTCTACAATGTCCTCAAGACCTTTATGGAGATGAATGGGAAACTCTTCGATGAACTCACAGCCTCCTACAAAGTGGAGAAGCAGCAGTAAGTGGGTGGGGCTGGAGTGGGGGGAAGAAGAACCTGGACCCCTCCTCTTGTTCTGCCATCTACCTTTGCCAAACCGGAAAGGCTTTCTGTGTCTGTGATGTCTTATCTCCTAAACAAAAGCCATACAGGCTGGAGTGTTTTGAACGGCTCCCCAGTGCAGAGGAGAAATGTAGCCAAGGAAGAGGAAGGGGCTTGTCAGCATCCCTTGGCTTCGAATAAAAACAGCATCTGTCACAATACATGGTGCACTAAAGCTGCTGTTGTAAAGAGCTCTTGCTTTGGGTCCTTCCTCAAAACGATGCCAAATTCCATGGTTTTTATTGTAGTTTCAGCACAGTGGTGACGTGCTTCTGTCGACTACTTGGGTTTCCCTCTATCTATTTAGGTGTGATCTTTCCTGCAAGGTTTGGAGAAAATTTGGACAGGAAGGTTACACATTTCTGCATCTTGTCCATATCTAGTACTGCTGGCAAGCTTCTGGACTTTTAAAAAATTACAGCAGTGGATATAGCCCTACAGTGTTAAAACTATAGTGACATACATTCTACCATCCTGATCTGGATGGCACAGTCTAGCCTGATCTGGGCCATTCTTGGAAGCTAAGCAGGGTTGGCTCTGGTTAGTGTTTGGATGGGATACAACCAATGAAGATAAAGTTGATACTCAGGCAGGCAGTGGCAAACCACCTCTGTTTGTCTCTTGCCTTGAAAATCCTTCAAGGTCGCCGTAGGTTGACTTCAACTTGATGACACTTTCCACCACCACACCTACTGCCAATTATAAAAAGGCACAAAGAGACAGGGTCAGGTGGGAATGGAAGGTGGAAGGAGAAGGCTTGGGGAAACCTACCACTCCCATGCAGAAGCATCACTGCAGTGATGGAGAATTGGAGCAGAATGGAGAATTGTCTCTATGTGGAATTTGCCGTTGTGATGAGATTTTTCCAGAGCTTTTCCTGTCCGCCATCTTGTTGTACTGCAGAAGCTGGTCTTGGGGCGGAAGAAAGAAGGATCCTGCTTCTCACCCTGCCTTCCCCTTCCCTCTTTTTCCCAAAGGGAACTGAAGAAGGAAAAGGAGCGGCAGGAGCTGTGGCGGCAACTGGACGAGCTCCAGTTGCGGAAGCTGCAAGGACTGGAGGAGGCCAAGATGAACCGCCTGAACCTGCAGCACAGCTTGGCTGTGCAGAGGGGAGAGGCGAGCTAGGAGGCCCCTCTCCCCTGGGATCCCCCCTGCTGTGGCATGGGAGCGACACTCACTGGTGCAGTCCCCATCCTGTACAGCTGACCCCACTCACCAGGTCTGTGCCAAACCAGAGCTCATGCCCTCTGCCCTGTCTGTTGGTGGGCATGCCCCCCCTTCCCCGTTGCCCCACAGGGATTGTCAAGGCCCCTATTCAACACTAGACTCGTGGGCAAGTGCACAGCTGTATTTGGGGGAAGAAGAATTAAATTGCAGGGTCTCTGTTGCATCCTTGGTGTCCCCTAAGACAGGTGCTGGGGGTGGATTGCATGTAAAGAAGAACATTATCAGGTGAGGTGGGGCCATACTGGGGTGAGGGTAAGGTAAGGGCTGTCATTACTGCTGCACAGGCTTGGAACTCATGTGTAGGTCGAGGTGGGGAGGGGAGCGTGGTTCCCATGGCAATAGAAAGCAATAGACCTCCTGATCCAAAGTTCACCCTCTGAGTGGGGTTCCAGTGACTAGAGGCTTAATGTAGTGGGGAGAATCATTTATGATACCCTGTTGGGGGAGCTCTTTGGGTTTTCTGGCCCTAGGTGTTGCCTCTCTTCCATGAGGTGAGCCCTTGCTCCTTTGGCGTTGACAGGGTGGCGCCCCTTGTTCGTTGCTCCCCTGTGAGTGGAAGATGCGGCCTTGCTTTTGTCTTCCCCCAGAAGAAGGAGAGATGAGGAACCATGTTAATACTCCTTGGCATGTCAGTGGGAAGGGGTTCCCACCACAGTAGGGATGAGAGACTTGTATGGCTGAGTGTGTGTGTGTGCAAACCTGGGCCTCTGCATGCTATTATGGGGAGGGGAAGTACGGGGGCTTTTCCCTCCTGTATTTAGAGCTGGGGGGTTGGCAGCTGCCTCTTCTCTTTGGTATTTGGGAATGAAGGAGATTCTGCCCCCTCCCAAATCATTTCATTGGATTTCCCACACACACACACTTTTTTTTTTGTTTTTGCATCCTGTGGTCGGGTGTGTGGTTGCGTGCGTGTGTGTCTGTGACTGAACTTAGCTGCACTTTTGCTTGGACACTCACGGCCCTTAGATGGAGTGTAGCGTTATTCTCTTCACACACACCCTTCCTCCCTGCTTCCACTGGGCTTGTTTTTTTAGCCGTGAATAGAAATTTGGAGGGGAGGGGGTGCAGAGAAAAGGGAGAGGGTGCTCAAATTCCTGCACTTTAGAAGAGCTGGTTGTTGCACAGGTAGAAAATGGGATGGCTCTGCTGGTCCTCCAGTATTTGGACAAGGGAGGGGGGAAAGCACCAGACTGTACCATCTCGGGGAGTGGGGAAAGGTGGCCATGGTTGCTCACGATTCTCTCAGGTGTTAGCATATTCTCTGCCCATCTCAAAGGAAAAGGGGAACCTAAGAGACTCTCTAGAAACACTGTTGGGTGTTGACATGGACTGCAGCATTTACAACTTGAGGATTGCAGGACCACAGTTTTACATATTTAGTTACGAAATTATTTCTTTCTCCTCTTCCTCCTCCCCACAAAGTTTTGGCAGGGGGCAGGGTGAGTGCTCCCCCCCCCCCTCACTAGGCATGATGAATTCAAACGTGCTCTGTTTTATGGAATAGTCACAGGGTGGTTCTTTGTGGGAGGGATGGGGTGGGTGGGTTGCGTGTATTACAGTTTATTTTTTAGTAAAACACTGAAGGCAGTTGGCAACCGTAGAGACCAGGTGCACTTTTTCTGTAGTCTTTTTAGCTGATGCCTCACAGGGGCATAGTTTCCACAGGATTAGGCCTTGAGGCCTAGGGGTGGGGCTGCAGAAGAGAGCTATTTTGGTGGAGGTGGGGGGGAAGTCTATTTATTACAAGTTTCGCTACCATGAGCCCTCCCCCTGCCCTCATTTTCCTTTTGCTGGACGAGTCTGTATTCAATAAAGATTAAAGTTTCATGTCACAACTGATTCTACTGTCTCATCAAGGAGCTTTGCGGAATGTCTCGTCGGGTGAGGAAATGACAGTCAAACTCGGTTAAATTTGATGCACAAACGGTGGCATGTTGATTCTGAGGGAATTTCCAAATCCAAAGCCATAGGTGTTTTAGGGTGATAATGTGAAACAGACCTTGGAGAAGAGTCAGCCTCCTGAAAGACTGACATGAAGGCTTTTTTAAAAGGAACAGTAGGCTTAATTTTGTGTTGGTCACATTGTACTATTTCCAGAACTTCTACAAATGGCTTTCTCACCATAAATATTCTAAGCCCCACCCTGCATTCATTATGTATTCAGAAAACACTTTTGGGGTTACTAGAAAGTCTTTTTGTAGGATGAGTTGTTCTTCGCCATTAATTACTTGCATTGATCTGATTTCCTAACTTCATGTCCTAGGGTCCTACTTGTTGCCCCCACTTCTTGAGGCAGCTGCTTCTCAGAGTTGTCACTGGAAAGGAGCATTATTAAATTAGAAGGAAAAAAATCTTTTATGGAAACAGTTTTAGAAATTACATCTGTGGAAAAGCAAACTGTGTTCTAAACAGAGAGGTACTTTCTGGGCTTATAGTGTTTTCCTGAGCTAATTGCAGTCAGTTTCTGTAGCCTGTTCCATCATGCTGTGTACACACGCGAGTAAAATGGGTCATAGCTCTTCAAAGCCTCAGTTCTTGAAAGCCTGGGCTGCTTTGTACTTGTATAGGGGATAATTTTTAGCAGCTTCTGAAGCTACTATGAGTCCAAGAATGAACTACCTCAGAATCTAGCTCCTCTGAAAAATGTTTTGGGCTCTGAAGGTACCTGGGCTGACTTCTTGGCCAGTTTAAAATACTTATTTCAGCCTAGTCTCAAATCAGTTTTTGAACGGTTTTCCCCATTATCGTAATGAATGGTGCTGATTTCCCCCTCCTCCCAATTTGAAATGAGACATCTGATGTACAGGGCATGGTCGTCTGGTGGTATCTTTCCCAGCATGAGTGAGAAAATGAAACAGTTTGGGAGAGGGGACTAATCAAAATAACTTTAAAAGTCATTGGGTCTTTCCTAAGGGACTTCAATTCAGCAGCTATCTCAAGCCTTGTTGGGGTGTGTCTGGGGAAAAAAAGACCTTACAGCTGCCCCTGGGGGCAGTAGAAAAGGTTGCTAGTAGGGAAAAAGAAAGCAGTTTACGTCTGTCTTTCCCTTCCGTCTAGTATCTGGAGAGACGACACATGTCACACTGACAGGTCTTAGCCGTGAAGAGTTCAATATTCTTACGCCTGCTGGCTCCACAATGCAGTCGTACCTTGATCTGTAAAAAAAGCAGGGGATGGGTGGGCAGAGATCCCAACATGTGATTTGGCTTTTCTTCCTGCAAGCCAAGACCCCTCCCTACCCTTTCTGCCCAAGCCTGACAACATCACACACACACCCCAAACTGCTAAAGAGCTTCATTGCTCTAGTCCCGTGGTGGCGAACCTTTGGCACTCCAGATGTTATGGACTACAATTCCCATCAGCCCCTTCCAACATGGCCAATTCGCCATGCTGGAAGGGGCTGATGGGAATTGTAGTCTGTAACATCTGGAGTGCCAAATGTTCGCCACCACTGCAGTCTAGTCTAAAGCCTTGCCTTCCTGGAGCACTCCCATCTTAAAGAGCCAATAATATTAGATGCTTATAGCTCCTCCCTTAGTGCCAGGGGATGTTCTTGCCCATATTTCTCTTCCTTAATTCTCTTCATGCTTCTAGCACTGGCAAATCCTTTAACTCATTTATATTCTGCCTTTTCCCCCAATAGGGACTTAAACTCGCTTACATTGTTCTCTCCTGTTTTATCCTCACACAACAATTTTGTAGGTTAGGCTTTGTTTGCGTGACTGATCCAATGTCACCCAGCAAATTTCCACAGCAAGTTAAAAATTTGGACATGGGTCTCCTGGATCCTAGTCTTGATGCTCTAACCACTACACTTTAGGTGCCTCCTACACTTGACCCGTTTCTTGATATATTTCTGCAGATAGGGATGGGAACCCTTTCTCCCCATGATCCTCTCCCACAAATAAATCAACCTGGGAGTTGAGCTAATTACGTTAATTTATACTGAGCCAAAAATTCTTCTGTAATTGTTACTTATTTCCCAATTTCAAGTGTATCATACCCCCATAATTAATGTGTCATTAACTTGTTTATTTAAAAGGCGAAATTAGAGCAACAAAGATGACTTCAGTACAAAAGATAACTACTGGCTTTGGTTTGTACATTTCTTACTTCCCTGGTACGCTCAGCACAACTGTCTTAAGATTTAGGGAACCAGGAAGTCTTTAAACCTCCCATTTGTCGTGTTGTCTAAATACCTGAACAGATTGGAGTCTCTTGTCCATAAACCAGGATTGTAAATTCGGGTCCCAATTTATTGGAAAGCAAGAAACCTTCATTTGGATATGAGGATGCAGGTAGAGTTAAATGGAGGGCTTCCAAAACCAAGGAATGGTTTAGAGCAGATGGTTGTAGAACCAACCAGGGGAGATGTGATCCTAGATCTAATTCTATGTGGGACCCAGGACCTGGTGCGGGAAGTCAGTGTTGTTGAGCCGATAGGGAACAGCGACCACAATGCTGTCAGATTCAGTATCTCTGCATGCGAACAAGTGACAACTACTAATGTAGTTACATTCGCCTTCAGAAAGGGAAATTTCTCAAAGATGAGGGGGATAGTGCGCAGGAAGGTGAAAGGGAAAATCAAGAGAGTCAAAAATGTCCAAGATGCTTGGAGGTTATTTAAAAACACAGTCTTAAAAGCTCAACTGGAATGTGTTCCACAGGTTAGGAAAGGCAGCGCCCAGTCCAAAAGAAAGCCACCATGGTTAACAAGGGACGTTGAGGAAATTATTAGGGGAAAAAAGATGTCTTTTAGAAAATGGAAGTCCAACTTAACTGATAAAGAATACCAGAGAGAACACAAATGGTGGCAAAGGAGAAGCAAGTTAGCTGTAAGGGAGGCAAAAAAGGATTATGAGGAACGCATGGCTGTGAACATCAAAACCAGCAACAAACAGTTCTTCAAGTACACCAAAAGCAGGAAGCCAGCAAGGAAGCGGTAGGCCCGTTAGATGACAAAGGAACAAAGGGTGTGCTAAAAGATGACAGGGAGATTGCAGAAAAGCTGAATGAATTCTTTGCATCTGTCTTCACCCAAGAGGAGGTGAGGAAAATTCCTGCACCTGAACCAAGCTTCTTAGGAGGTGAATCCGAGGAACTAACGAAGATAGTGGTAGACAAGGAAGAAGTTCTGGCAGCCATTGATAAACTAAATGCTAGAGTTCTTAAAGAGCTCAAGCATGAAATTGCTGATGTTCTCACTTTAATATGCAACTTATCCTTGAAATCAGGCTCCATCCCTGAAGACTGGAAGATGGCCAATGTCACACCAATCTTTAAGAAAGGATCTAGGGGGGACCCGGGAAATTACAGGCCAGTCAGTTTGACATCTGTTCCTGGTAAATTAGTAGAATCTGTCATTAAAGATAAAATTATAAAACATGTACAAAAGCAAAACCTGCTGAGAAAGAGTCAGCATGGCTTTTGCAGAGGCAAATCCTGTCTTACAAACTTACTAGAGTTCTTTGAGGATGTAAATAGGCATGTGGATAAGGGGGAACCAGTGGACATTGTCTACTTAGTTTCCAAAAGGCTTTTGACAAAGTTCCTCTGCAGAGACTATTGAGAAAACTCAGCAATGAAGGAATAAGGGGAAGTCCTCCTATGGATTAAAAACTGGTTGAGAAACAGGAAGCAAAGAGTGGGTGTAAATGGGAAATTCTCACAATGTGGAGAGATGTGGGGAGTGGTGTCCCCTAAGGATCCGCTTTGGGACCAGTGCTCCTTAACCTATTCATAAATGACCTGGAAGTAGGGGTGGGCAGCGTGGTGGCCAAGTTTGCAGATGATACCAAATTATGTAGGGTGGTGAGAACCACAAAGGATTGTGTGAGGAGCTCAGGGACCTTTGATAAATTAGGTGAGTGGGCTAAGAAATGGCAAATGCAGTTCAATGTAGCAAAATGCAAAGTGATGCACATGAGGGCAAAAATCCAAACTTCACATACAGCTACAGGGGTCAGTGCTATCAGTCACAGACCAGGAAAGGGATTTAGTCTTAATTGATAGTTCCATGGGAATGTCAACTCAATGTATGGCAGCTGTGAAAAAGGCAAACTCTATGCTGGGGATAATCAGGAAAGGAATTGATAAAACTGCAAAGATTGTCATGCCCTTATATAAAGCTGTGTGCGACCACACTTGGAGTACTGTGTTCAGTTCTGGTCACCACATCTCAAAAGGATATTGAAGAGATAGAAAAAGTGCAGAGAAAGGGCAACGAGGGATGATTGAGGGGACTGGAGCACCTTCCCTATGAAGAAAGGCAGAAGCGTTGGGGACTCTTGAGTTTGGCGAGGACGCGTCTGAGGGGGGGGTATGATTGAAGTCTATAAAATTATGCATGGGGTAGAAAATGTTGACAGAGAGAAATTTTTCTCTCTTTCTCACAATACTAGAACCAGGGGGCATTCATTGAAAATGCTGGGGGGAAGAATTAGAACTAATAAAAGGAAACACTTCTTCACGCAACGTGTGATTGGTGTTTGGAATATGCTGCCACAGGAGGTGGTGATGGCCACTAACCTGGATAGCTTTAAAAGGGGCTTGGACAGATTTATGGAGGAGAAGTCAATTTATGGCTACCAATCTTGAGCCTCTTTGATCTGAGATTGCAAATGCCTTAACAGTCCAGGTGCTCGGGAGCAGCAGCCGCAGAAGGCCATTGCTTTCACATCCTACATGTGAGCTCCCAAAGGCACCTGGTGGGCCACTGCGAGTAGCAGAGAGCTGGACTAGATGGACTCTGGTCTGATCCAGCTGGCTTGTTCTTATGTTCTTATGTTCTTATAAGGAATCTTCAGGGGTGCTGGATGTGCTGTAGCCTCTTACTGTAGCCTCTGCTCTGGGTGTTCACTATCAAGCTGGTTGTTTGATTCTCTGCTTTCCTCACAGTTTTCCTGATCTTCTTGCTGGATATTTCCTCTATATGTGTCCCATGTGTGGCCATGTGAGGGTCCCCCAGACCTGCCTCTCTACCCTCCCTGATCTCAATGGAATAGATGCCTAATAGTCATGTCTAAAACTTTATATCCAGGTCTGAAATGTTCATCCTTCTTCCTAACTCCTCTCCCCCAAGCCCTGTCTGAATATTGAATGCATTGCCAAGCCACACCTTATTAGGGAAATGTTCAACATGGTTTGCATTCCTCTCCCCTCCTGCTTTTCTGTGGCCCACCCACCCCTACCTTGGTTTGCTTCCACTCAGCAACCAAGCTCCAGTTGTGGCTGTGAATGCACACATGAAGCTGCCTTACACTGAATCAGACTCTGGGTCCATCAGTACTGTGTACTCCAGGGGTCTGCAACCTGCGGCTCTCCAGATGTTCATGGACTACAAATCCCATCAGGCCCTTCCAGCATGGCCAATTGGCTGATGGGATTTGTAGTCCATGAACATCTGGAGAGCCGCAGGTTGCAGACCCCTGGTCTACTCAGACTGGCAGCAGCTCTCCAGAGTCTCAGGTAAAGAAAGGTCTTTCACATCACCTACTGCCCGGTCCTCTTCTGAACTGGAGATACTGGGGATTGAACCTAAGGCCTTCTCCAGGCAGAGGCTCTTCCTCTGAGCCACAACCCCTCATTATCAGCAGTGGAGCAGCCCTTCCATGGTTTCCACTGCCCTTTCCTTGACTCAGCTCCCTTCAGAGTTCCCCATATTACTTGAGGGCTTTTTACGCCCGCCCCCCAAAAGATAATTGTTATATTTTTAAACAAGAGATTGCAAACAGACATCTAGTAGGACAAGGCTGTGTCGATGAAAATTGTGTTGATGGGGATGGACTGTGCAAAAGCATGCACCGTAACATCCATGTGATAGCCAAATGTGTTTTAACCATGATCTTCCCCCACCCGCCACCCACCCCCAAAGATTTTGGAAAGATCCCAGCAAAGGCAGAGAAAATATGGAAGCCAGGATTAATCAAAAAGAACATCAGGTAGGTATTTCTGTAAGGAAGCCAGGATGGAGCAAGCACCTTTGTGGAAGCACCTTGTGGGGGGCATGTTGATTTTGAGGGAAGTTTTCATAATGGAGCTACTAGGATTGACTGGTAGCCATGGAATGACTTCCAGCTAGGAATGACTTCCAGCCATGGACCAAGCTGGTGTCATTCAACCTGAAAAAATGTTTATTCTGAGGGGAAAGGAGGGAAAAGAAATGGCTGGCATGATGGGATGGGTGTATGTGCCCGTCTTTAGCATTGACAATACAGTCTGTGATGTTCTAACAGAAAAGCTATGCGCAATTGGGGTAGAAAAAGCGCTTTTCATATTGGTGAAAGGATGCCTTTACCCTTAAGATAGTGAGTTTGACACATGGCGACCGAGTAAACCTGAACAAATAAAACTACTGTAAGGGCTGTACCAAAATATCAACACTTGTGGCTTCACCACAGCCCCAGAAGATTCCCAAAACTCTGCAGTTGCTGATGGCCTTTTGGGAGTAGGGAAGTAGGAAGATGAATCTTCTGCCACCCCATCCTTTTGGGAGAGGGAAAATAGGCTTGGTATAGAAGCTTCCTTCTCAGTGATGGAGAAAGAGCAGACTACCTCAAAGATTTCAATCCCCCCCCCCCCCTCGTTTGTCCAAACAGCTCAAGGATACCACATTCCTCCTTTTATTCTCATAATAACCCTATGGGGTAAGTTTGTCTGAGAAAGAAAGAAGGAAAGAAAGAAAGAAAAAAAAACTACTTAACCAAAGTCATCTTGTATACTTCATGGTTGGGGATGGTGACTGAACCGAGCTCTTAGTCTCTTTAAGGGACTCTGAGAGCTGTGCATAGAATTATCAATTCTGGGTTGGGAGATTTCGGTGCGGAGCCTGAAGAAAATAGGATTTGGTGCGGGACTGGACATAGTGCAAAAGGGGCCACCCTTGAAAATGGCCATTTCTACCACAGGAACTGATCCCTGTGGTCTGTAAACCAGTTGTAATTCTGAAAGATCCTCAGCTTCCCCTGTAGAGGACGGCAACTCTAACTGCGCAATACCTCTCACCTTTTGCATCTTGGTGATGGTACAGCACTGGGACACTGAAGTAATGTTGTGCTTGAAGTTGCTGGCCAGGAGTACAGAGTATTTGGAGGGGAAGGCACTCGATTCACAGTAGCCCACGCAGGCCTGGACCACGTGACTGGCATGGCAGCTCCCTCGGTTGTCGCTCTTGATGGTCACATTGAAAGCTGGAGCGGAGGAAGGGGAGAACCAGCCAAGATGGGTTTAACTTGTATCTGGCAAGAGTGCTGGTCCCAAAGCTGAATGAGGCCTCTGGGGCTTCTAATTCATTACTGAATTCATACCCTTGCTTTCTCTCGAAAAGGGACCCAAAACAGCTTATATTGTTCGTCCCTCCTCCCTTTTATCATCACAGTGACCCTGTGAGATAGGTACTAGGTTGAGTCTTTAACTGGCCCAAAGGTTACTCAGTAAGCTTCTATTGCAGATAGGGCAGGGGTCTGCAACCTGCAGCTCTCCAGATGTTCGTGGACTACAAATCCAATCAGTCCCTGCCAGCATGGCCAATTGGGCATGCTGGCAGGGTCTGATGGGAATTGTAGTCCATGAACATCTGGAGAGCTGCAGGTTGCAGACCCCTGAGATAGGGGATTCAAACGTCGCTTTCCCCGATCCTAGTCCAACACCCCAATTACCTATTCCGCACAAGGTGGTCAGAGTGCCTAGTGAAGACTGGCTCATTAGAAGGTAGAATGAGCAGTCATTTCAAAGAACAGGAGCCTTCCCCCCCCTTCAAATCATATTCAAATATTCATAAGCACATGTATATTTCATCAGCCAACTCACTTGTACTAGCTCTTCAATGACTCATGTTAAATAACAGTTGCTTGGGTCTTTGTGCTAAGTAGGCGTGCCAAAAGCTGAAATCTGTGGTTTTG
The DNA here is from genome assembly GCF_021028975.2 of Sphaerodactylus townsendi. Lineage (NCBI taxonomy): Eukaryota > Metazoa > Chordata > Lepidosauria > Squamata > Sphaerodactylidae > Sphaerodactylus > Sphaerodactylus townsendi. The sequence continues at coordinate 24,451,181 of NC_059425.1, read as the reverse complement.
TTTTAAAGAGGCTGACCAGTCTTCTTCACACAGCTATAATTATTAAAAGATCTTTGTAAAAACAACAACAAATGTTCTCTTTACAACGTGGGGAAGAGGGATGTTTGCATATTGATCTATAACTGACCACAGCAGGCTGTAGAATAGTTTCCCCAACAATTGCAGGATTGCCTGGGCAAAATTCTAGAGCAGTAGGGCAGTCATACATGCAGGGAAAGGTCAACTTATCTTGGTCAGCGTACTAGGCTGCCCAGAAGACAAGGTTCTATTTTTTTCCAGGCCTTCTTAAAAACAGAATGTTCTGGCAATTGTTTTTGCAAGCTGTAGTCCATATTTTGTTTCTGGGTAGGTGGGGGTGCAAGATATGCTCCGGTTCCATTTAGGGTGGCTTTGGCCATTTCCCCACTTTTAAAAATGATGTCAGTTTCATCCAGAGTGGATCTTTTCAGCGCGGGGATTGTGTTCCCCGGCTTCCCCACTCCCCCGCGAAAAGGCGCTGTTTTCAGCAGCGCCAGAAATGACATGCGCTGAAGGGGCGTGAGAGCAGCAGAATCGGGGCGGCTGCGTTGTCGCCGCCCCTGTAGTGGGGAGTGCCACTGGACCCCGTGTTACTTGGCGAGAGTAGTGCGCAGCAAACGGTGAGTGGGGAAAGCACCTTTGATACAGAGGGATCCCCTATCTCAAGGGAAGGCTCAAACTGAGCTTGACTGTTGCATGGAACCTTGAAGAGCTGTGTCTAGGAAAATTGTGCCCATTGTGGTGGGCCACACAAAACATGCACCATAACACCCATGTGATGTCCACATGTGCTTTAGCCATGATCTTTTTTTGAAAAAAGACAGGCTTTGGAAAGATCCTAGCAAAGCCAGAGAAAATACGAGACTTGACCAATGGGGCAGGATCACAGGCCATGGGCCTATTGCTTCAGTCTCTGACCAAGCTGGTACCATTCAACCTGAACAATTGTTCGTTTTATTATGGGGGGATGGGGAGATGGAGAAAGAAATGGCTGGCATGATGGGATGGGGGAGGGTGCACATTCTCTAGGTGGACCACCAGCAGGGCTTTCCTGACACTCGTATCGGTTAAAAAACCAAGGTAATCCCCCTGTGTAAGCACTGAATATTTACAATTTGTGTGACCTCGTGCACTGGACAGAACACCTAGCAAGCAGGTCCCAGCTGGCCAATTGCATCCAATTTCTCAGCAGAAACCCTGACTGGTCTCCCTCTTCCCACCCCCCACCCCCAGACCTTGGTGCTTACAGTGCAGGTGGCAGCCCAAAGCTGCACCTTCATCTCTCCAGCATCCTGTGGCCAGCAGAATATAGAGGACAGCAGAGTAGAAGGTGGGCATCACCCCGAGGCTCTCTGAAAGGTATGGTGGTAAAGGTATGGTGAAGCTTTCATGTGTGAAGACAATACTTGACTTCAGGAGCATACCTGTAGAAAATGGTGCCCACGGCAAGCACTACTCTTGTGCATGCCCCTCCCCTTACACACACACACTTCACATGGTGTACAGGCTGGCTGCCATTTGATCCTGGGCTCAACTTGGCTGGGTCCTGGTGGGACTGGGTCCTGCTTTAAACTGCAGGTTTCCACAGGGCCTACCCCAGATACACCTCTGCTTGGCCTAGCACAGGGGTCGGCAACCTTTACCACCCAAAGAGCCATTTGGACCTGTTTTCCACGGCCCTGAAGGTCTACCGAGCTGGAGAGGCAGCCATTCCAACCCCCTCTGCCCGATTGAGCAGGCAGCCGCCTGCTCTGTGGGGCAGAGGGGGATAGCAGCTGCGGGGATAATAGAGAGGGGATGGCGGCTGCTCTGGAGGGACACGCCCATGCTACCCTCCGGCTTCCAGGGGTCAGAGGGCAGCATGGGCTTGTCCCTCCAGCCCTCCAGAGCAGCGCTGGAAGGAGAGGTGAGTGGAGGGGACACGAAAAGCGGCACCCTCACACACGGAGCCGCCTCTGGTTCAGCCCCTCCACTCACCTTTCCTTCCAGCGCTGCTCTGGAGGGCTGGAGGGACACGCCCACGCTACCCTCCAACCTCCAGGCCATGTGGAGCTGCAGTATAAGGCTGAAAGAGCTGCACGCGGCTCCAGAGCCGCAGGTTGCAGACCCCTGGCCTAGCAGAACCAAGTGGAACCTTGAAATTAACCACTTTGTCAACTGCTGGTGAAGGCTAAATCAGGGAAAAAATCAGCAAGAATCTTGCGCCACCTTAAAAGGTTTAAAAAAAAATCTTACGGTATAAGCTTTTGTGGACGCAAGCCTGCTTCTACAGATGCATCTGAAGATGACGTTTTACAGTGGCATGAGATTTTGCAGGCTTGATCCCCATGCTGTCAGGTGGCACAGACGCAGACACTTCAGTGCAAAGGAAAGGAAGACTGAAAAAGCTGCACAATAAGAATGCTTTTTCTTGTTTCAGCAGGGCTGTCCCCAGTGGTAGGATTCAAATAATTTAACAGCCGGTTCTGTAAGGACTCAGTGGTGGGATTACAAGCATTCTCTGAGCTAGACAACAAATTAGCTACCGGTTCTACCGAATAGGTGCGAATAGGCTGAATCCCACCACTGGCTGTCCCTCTGGAAAATATACACATATACAGAGATACCACGACAGGTTACAGAGAACAAAGGCTGTGTCTGGGGTTGCAACTTCACATGTGGGTTGCAACTTCTATTTCTCAATGTGAAATGCCCAATTAGGGGGTGCACTGCTGAATTTTCCACCATCTCTTCTTGCCCCTGCCTTGTAGCTACCAAAAACACAAAATCTGCCTGTTAAGAGTAGCTGGGGACATAATTGCAAGTCACCATCATCTTGGGCAGAGCAGTCCCCCATTTAAAACAAACAAACACTGTTTTCAAAACCAGTTGTCAGAATTTTCTTCCCTCTGACAAAAAGTAGACTTTTTAAAAGTGTTGTATCATTTTGCTTTTGAATCTCTTTAAAGCTTTGATAGAAGGGCAAGTCTCTCATCTGTTGTGGCCAACAGGTGACCCTAGCCTTCCCTGAAGTAGTTCATTACTTCCCCGAAGTAGTTCATTATGAGCCCTTCGGGGGAGGGCGGTATAAAAGTCCAATAATAAATAAAATAAAATGAATAAATAATATTATAGCACACATGCTCTCCCGTCTTTTGTTTAATCTTTACAACAACCCTGTAAGGTGGGTTAGGCTGAGAGTGTATGACTGGCCTAAGATCACCCAGGTGGCTTCATGGCTGACTAAGGATCTGAACCCTGGTTCTAGCCCAGCACCCAACTCACTGCAGCACCCATTTCTGTCCCTCACTCAGACACACACAGACACACACTGCCACATTCTTCTTGCATTGTTTTATCTCCACCGGTTTTTCATCTCATTTTTAAAATTTGGTTTGATAGACAGCTTTGTGCGTCCCCCTTCCCACAGATTTGTCAGTCATTATTTACCTTTGCATCTTACTTTTCTGGGAGACTGCCAAACATTTGACATATTTTTTAACAATCTGATTTGATCCTTCCAACATTCCAGCTCAGCATGACTCATCTGCTTGCTCAATGATTGTGGGTCAGCTTTAACAAGGACCTCCCATATCCTAACCAACCCCCTCTCTCAGTCCCCTACTTCTAGCACTTGGCCTCTGCCCCCGGGGCACTCACCTGTACACCTTCTGGGAGTTTTCATGGGTCTCTAACAAGAGAGGATGCAGTCAATTTCTAGGACTTGCCTCTGCTCTACTCACAGGGGTATTTCTAGTCCAGGTGGCTGCCTCTCCTCTCACCTGAGCCCAGCCCACCAGAGCTTCTAGCCTTCCCATCTCCCCACCCACTTCCAGACTAGGAGAAACAGATTGTCTCTCTCCAGGCAGAAACCCTTCCTGCAAAGGTCTCAGAAAAGACCAGCCTCCACAAGCCACCCCATGTGGAAACATCACATTAGCAGTTCCACGGGGAGGGGCTGTGACTCAGTAGAAAAGGCTCTGCTTTGCGTGCGGAAGGTTCCAGGTTCAATTCCCAGTACCTCCAGTTGAAAAGACCAGGTAATAGGTGATGTGAAAGACCTCGGCTCGAGACCCCTGAGAGACCCCGCCAGTCTGAGTAGGCAACACTGCCCTTGGTGAACTGATGGTTTGATTCAGTATAAGGCACCTTCAGGTGGGTTCGTGTGTATTCAAGTCGGGCCAGATTCATAGAGTGTTGGCCAGGTGTTCAGGCGGCTAGTTCTAAACATGATCCTTGCACAAGAAGAAGCACCCACCACACACTCTCAAGCTGTGCTTGTTTTAGGGTTAGAAACATACAGCTGGAAAGGATCCCCAAGCTCATCTAGTCCAACCCCCTGCACAATGCAGGAAATTCACAGTTACTTCAGGGAGCAGCAGTGGCATAGTGGCTAAGAGCAGTGGCTAAGAGCAGGTGCATTCTGATCTGGAGGAACCGGGTTTGATTCCCAGCTCTGCTGCTTGAATTGTGGAGGCTTATCTGGGGAATTCAGATTAGCCTGTACACTCCCACACATGCCAGCTGGGTGACCTTGGGTTAGTCACAGCTTTTCGGAGCTCTCTCAGCCCCACCCACTTCACAGGGTGTTTGTTGTGAGGAGGGAAGGGCAAGGAGATTGTAAGCCCCTTTGAGTCTCCTACAGGAGAGAAAGGGGGGATATAAATCCAAACTCTTCTTCTTCTTCTTCTATTACCACTCCCCCAGTGAGTGACCTCTGCTGTATGCTCGAAGGCAAAAAACCTCCAGGATCCCTGAGCTAATCTGTCCTGGAGGAAAGTTCCTTCCTTACCCCAAAGTGGGGATCAGTATTACCCTGAGCATGGAAGAAAGAGCCAGGAGAGCCGAGCACTGAGTCATCTCTTCCTGCTCTCCTTCTCGTGATCTGTCCCTGTTCATAGTGGATTTAGTGAATGTGGTTCTCTTGGAACCCTGCAAAGATCCAGTGACAGACTGTTGTTCTGCACAGGCCCCAAGAATTCCTCTGCTGGGTATGTTGGAACTGTTGCAGAGGGCTTGCATTCGGGGTCTCAGTGAGAACTGCTTAGGCCAGGGTTTGCCAGGAATTCTCCCATGGAGGTGTTCAGAGAATGAAGGAACGGAAGTCAGCTCCAGCCGGTTCTCTCTACTTTCTCCCCTGACCAGGAAGGCATCCAGGAGCTCCATTTTCTTGCCAAGTGCCCCGACATGCACCTGGCTCTGAGTGCATTAAGTAGGTAATTATGCTGCTTTTAAAAAGAGGCAATAATTTCTTTAAAAGAATCTCTCATCCCATTGGGGACTTAGGTTTTTTTTAGGACACAGGGCCAATAATTTCAGCCATATCCCGGCAGAGGCACTAAACTGATAATAGCTTCTCCTGCGCTGGGGGGTTTTTCACTGAACCATTCAGCAGTGGCAAGCATAATCCAGCAAATCATTCTCCCCTCTTCCATTTTATCCTCACAACATCCCTGTTGTCAGGCAGAAGCCTAGCATCAAGCAGGGAAGCACCGGGGGGGGGGGGGGGGGGGGGATGACCAAGCTGATGGTACAATGCTGTCGTTTTCCCTGGGTCAGTGGTGGCGAACCTATGGCACGGGTGCCAGAGGTGGCACTCAGAGCCCTCTCTGTGGGCATGTGCAAACAGAGTGCCCCCCCCCCCAACACACACACCTAGGCTGGCCTGGGCCGCTGGGCTCAATTATTAGCATTAAACCCAAGACCTAGTTTTGGGGAAGCAGTGTGGGTAACCCTGTTAAGTGCTGTTAAACCCCACTGATTTTCATGCGAAGAACTAAAGTGTGATCCTTTACCTGGGAGTAAGCTCGGTTTCTGGCAATGGGGCTTCCTTCTGAGTAAACCCTCCTAGGGTCGTGATTCTCGCATTGGAAAAGTTGCACAGTTGCTTCAAAGCAAAGCCACCGACTACCACCAAGCTTACTCCTGAGTAACACATGCCTCGGAGCCCACTGTTTTTTCTAAACTAAAACCTCAGTATTCAAGTTAAATTGCCGTGTTGGCGCTTTGCGATAAATAAGTGGGTTTTGGGTTGCAGTTTGGGCACTCGGTCTCGAAAAGGTTCGCCATCACTGCCTCCTTAGGGTAAATCTCAAGTAAGTATTGATAGAAGGCAATCCTAGGGCCAGGTGGCTTTATCTCAGTCCTGTGTCCTTGAGTCCATCCTGCATTCCTGTCTTTCGTGCCTTCTGTAGTGTAGGATAGAGCAAGGATAGGGAGAGGGGGAGGAGGATACGGGATTGATAGTTTGGGGTTGTTTGAACGTTCCACCAGAACTAGCTTTTCCCCTCCAGCCTGTGTATTTACCGATAAAGACTTCTGAACCTTCAAGTTGCAGAATCTGATTTGAGTTACAGATCCGGGGCTTGACACCTATGAGGTAGGGTTGGCTGACAGAGAGCAACCTACCCAGAAAGGTGCCATGGCAGAATGGGGTTTACAACTGGAGTCTACCAGATCGTTGTTTGACTCTCTAACCACTACATCGAAGTGGCTTTCAGAGACGGTATGAAAAGTCAAGTCTCAGCCAATCTGCTCAATTCTCAGTGGGTTTCCAGGCACTGTTGCCTTGCTCTTCAGTCTCTCTTGCCTTGGGCTCTTTCCGTGGAGTCCTTTCCTCGGAGGAGTAGCAAGGGGGAAAAGTATATCTCTGAATACTAGCAACTGGGACCAAAGGCTTGGTATGGCCATGACCAGCTTGTGAGGCGTCTGTCAGGCTTCTATCAACATCTTGCAATAGATGGACCTCTGGTGTGATCCTGCATGGTAACGTTCCAAAGAGACTAAAAGGTACTTTCCTTTAGGCCTCTTAAATCCTTCCACCTCGTCTGTCATCTTCGAGCTCAGTTGGGCTTCGTTCCATTTCCTAATCCTCTCATCCTTATTGTTTTCTTTTGCAAAAACTGTGCCTGCCCTTCAAGCTTTGTACCTGCAACCCCACACATGCAAATCTGAGATTAATCTCCAATGAAACTTTTGTTAGTGGAAAGTCCCATCAAATAGCAGCTGACTTACAGCAATCCCATTGGGCTTGCAAGGTGTGAGATGATGGACAGAGGTGGTTTGCCATTGCCTGGCTCTGCATAGCAGCCCTAGACTTCCTTAGAATCATAGAATCATGTTGGAAGAGGTCACAAGGGGCATCAAGTCCAATCCACTACCATGCAGGAACACACAATCAAAGCACTTCTGACATGATCATCCAGCCTCTGTTTAAAAACTTCCAAAGAAGGAGACTCCACCACTCTCCAAGGCAGTGAATTCCACTGTCAAACAGCCCTTCTGCCAGGAAGTTCTTCCTAATGTTTAGGTGGAATCTCTTTTCCTGCACCTTGAATCCATTACTCCGTGTCCTACTAGTCTCTGAGGCAGCAGAAATCAAGCTTACTCCCTCTTTGACATGACATCCCTTCAAATATTTATCATATCCCCCCTTAACCTTCGCTTCTCCAGACTAAACATACCCAGCTCCCTAAGTCTGTCTTTGTAGGGCATGGATTCCAGACCTTTTACCATTTTGGTTGCCCTCCTCTGGACACATTCCAACTTGTCAATATCCTTCTTGAATTGCGGTGCCCAGAACTGAACACAGGACTCTAGGTGAGGTCTGACCAACGCAGAGTAGAGTGGTACAATTACTTCCCTCGATCTAGACCAGGGGTAGGGAACCTGCGGCTCTCCAGATGTTCAGGAACTACAATTCCCATCAGCCCCGGCCAGCATGGCCAATTGGCCATGCTGGCCGGGGCTGATGGGAATTGTAGTTCCTGAACATCTGGAGAGCCGCAGGTTCCCTACCCCTGATCTAGACACTATACTCTTATTGATGCATTCCAGAATTGCATTGGCTTTCTTGGCTGCCATATCACACTGCAGACTCATGTTCTGTTTGGGGTCTACTAAGACTCCCAGATCCCTTTCACATGTACTGTTGCCAAACCAAGGGTCACCAATCCTATATCTGTGCATTTCATTTATTTTCTGCCTAAATGTGTTAAATTGCTCAGTCTATGACAATGGTGGCGAACCTATGGCACGGATGCCAGAGGTGGCACTCAGAGCCCTCTCTGTGGGCACGTGCAAATAGAGTCGCCCCCAGCCCCCACCCCACATCTAGGCTGGCCTCGATTATTAGCATTAAACCTAAGACCTAGTTTTGGAGAAGCAGTGTAGGTAACCCTGTTAAGCGCAGTTAAACCCCACTGATTTTCATGCAAAGAACTAAAGCACGATTCTTTACCTGGGAGTAAGCTCGGTTGCTGGCAATGGGGCTTGCTTCTGAGTAAACCATTCTAGGGTCATGATTCACCTGTTGGAAGAGTTGCACAGTTGCTTCAAAGCAAAGCCACCAACTACACCAAGCTTACTCCCAAGTAACACATGCCTCGGAGTCAACCATTTTTGCTAAACTAAAACCTCAGTATTCAGGTAAAATTGCCATGCTGGCATTTTGCGATAAATAAGTGGGTTTTGGGTTGCAATTTGGGCACTCGGTCTCAAAAAGGTTCGCCATCACTGGTCTATGATATTGTACTATTCCTTTAAGAAGCCAGGAGGACGGTGATCAGCTTTTGTCATTCGTTCCTACACTGTACTCCATTGAGTTTTGGTTCAGTCAAAATATCCGCCAGGCAAACCCCCACCCCCATCTGGCCTCACCCACTATCTAGAAACAGGAAAAGTGTTGATGGGCACCATGGTGGGGGTTCCTGGGTTGGACAGAGAAACCAACTGACCTGAGTTCACCCAGTAATATATTTTTTAGCAAGTGGGAATTTAACCTCTGTTGTTCTCCATGGTCCTAGATCAGTGATGGCGAACCTTTTCAAGACTGAGTGCCCAAATTGCAACACAAAACCCATTTATTTATCACAAAGTGCCAACATGGCAATTTAACCTAAATACTGAGGTTTTAGTTTAGAAAAAAACGGTTTGCTCCAAGGAGTAAGCTTGGTGAAGCAACCGTGCAACTCTTTGAACAGGTGAATCACGACCCTAGGAGGGTTTACTCAGAAGTAAGGCCAGCCTAGATGTGTATGGGGGTGGATTTTCTGCTCCCCCCATGACGAACTCTGTGCGCACGTGCCCACAGAGAGGGCTCTGAGTGCCACCTCTAGCATGTGTGCCATAGTTTCGCCACTACTGTCCTAGATGTTACCCCTATGCCAGTGGTGGCGAACCTATGGCACGGGTGCCAGAGGTGGCACTCAGAGCCCTTTCTGTGGGCACACGCAGAGTTCGACTCATGGGGGGGAAATCACCCCCCCCCCCACACACACACACACACATCTAGGCTGGCCTGGGCCGCTGGGCTCAATTATTAGCATTAAACCTAAGACCTAGTTTTGGGGAAGCAGTGTAGGTAACCCTGTTAAGCGCTGTTAAACCCCACTGATTTTCATGGGAAGAACTGAAGTGCTATCCTTTACCTGGGAGTAAGCTTGGTTGCTGGCAATGGGGCTTGCTTCTGAGTAAACCCTCCTAGGGTCGTGATTCACCCATTCTAAGAGTTGCATGTTTGCTTCAAAGCAAAGCCAACAACTACCACCAAGCTTACTCCCGAGTAACACACGCCTCGGAGCCAATAGTTTTTTCTAAACTAAAACCTCAGTTTTCAGGTTAAATTGCCGTGTTTGCGGGGTGGCAGTTTGGGCACTTGCTCTCGAAAAGGTTCGCCATGACTGCCCTGTGCCAAACAGATCTTTTTCACTTGAGAAGGAAACTAGTGCTTGCTGGATGCCAAGTGGGTTTTCTACAGCACTTTCTCCGGATTAAATGCTGTTCCTTACAATTATGTTAAGATACGGTGCGGCACCTCTGTGTGCATTAATCCATCCTGGAAAGTCTCACCGAAAGGCCTTTCTCTAGCTTAGCCAAAACAAGTAGAAAGATAGCCAAACCCCAGGGAGAGCTAATTGGGGCACCCACCTGCAAAGGATGAGACTCCAAACGGAGCCTGAAAATCCTCCGGTTGGCTGTTGATCGACAAGCCTTCCTGTTTAAGCTTGTTTGAGAAATTTCCTTTCCATGTACTTTGCAGAAGGGAAAATTAGCTAATTTAGAGACTAAATCAGATTAGGTGGGGACTCAGCTGAAGAACAATTGTTTGAGGCCAGGGTGGTTTTTGCTGGGTGTTTTCTACTAGTAGCTATGGTGACCGAGAGAGGTGCACTTGGAGACTGAGCTGGAAACTCCCGTGGAATAATCTTTCCATTCAACCGGAAGTTCTTAAAAGGGTGTTGCTGTTACCTGTTGACCTGAGTTCAGAAAGAATGAAAATCTCCCACCAGCTCGGCCCTCCCCTCTCCCAGACCTTGGGACAGAGGTCGATTCCCCACTTCAAAAATGGAGGTCGATTCGCACCGGTTTGGTTTGCTTCGGGACCTTTTGAGCGTGGTTTCATGGTCCCCACTGCAGCTTCTGCCCCCTTGGTCCCATAAACGCAGCAGCCACGCAGGACTCCCCACTGTCGGCGGATCAAATGCGCGCGATCTGCTCAGGGGCTGTCCTGATTGGCTGCTGCGTTGTGCTGGGGCGAGATTTTTTTTTATTTTCAAAAGGACGGTTCCACATCTCCACAAGCATGTGTGGGAACGTTTTTAAGTGAATGCAAGGTAGACACTCCCCCACCCCCCTCCCCATTGCCTCAGATCGACGTGTAGACATCTGTTTTTGTGCAAAAATGGGGGGGAAAGGCTGCACGTGCATTGCGCACACCTCACCGTGGCCTGATTGGACGGAAGGATGCACGTCACTATCAGCAGCGACAAACCCAAACCTGGAGTCACGCCCCGGACTTCCCCACTGCTCCACGTCCGATGCGTGGTTTTCAAAAAGGTGTACTTCCGACCAGGATCTGAAATGACGCGCGCTGAGGGGTGGGAGGAATGGCAGAATCGGGGTGACTGTGTTGTCGCCGCTGGTGTAGTGGGGAGGGCTGTGGGGGCCCAGGATATTTGCCACGAGGAGCGCATATCTAATGGTGAGTGGGGAATCGACCAGAGTATAGAAACAAGTGCTCACTCTTGAGTTCCTAAGTGTGCAGTTGACTCTTAGGGAACCGCTTTTCATCAGCCATCATGGTGTCCCACCTTCCTCAAGGTGCTCAAAGTAGTCTACCTGGGATTATCATTATCCTATTAGGTTATGCAGTGGTGAGTCCATTCTATTACCTTTTAGGGGAGGGCCTGTGGCTCAGTGGAAGAGCTTCTTTGAATGCAGAAAGTTCCAGGCTCAATCCCCAGCATCTCCAGTAAAAAGGACCATGTAGGTAATGGGAGAGACCTCCACTTGAGACCCTGGTCAGCGGCTGCCAGCCAGAGTAGACAATACTGACCTTAATACACCAGTGGTCTGATTCAGTGTAAGGCAGCTTTGCATGTGTTCATGTGAGCATCGTCAGCTAGGCAGGGATTTGAGCACAGGTCTCACTAAGCCTTGCCCTGTGGGTGGTGGGTGATATGAAAATACATTGTACGGAATCCATTTCTTTCCTGGCCAAGCACCTGCATTCACTTGCTGTCTTTACAAGATATAGGTTTCCAGATAAACAGTTCAGGAGAAGGATTAATGGCAGTGATCCCACCTATGGGTGCCATCACACTTGCAGATGTATTTCTTGTTGCTCGCTTGTTTCTTTCCCAGTGCAAAGAGCCGGTCCTGCCTCTATTCCATTGGAGTAGGAGGTGCCTCTGGAGACCACAGGAGGAATCCATTTGCAAACAGCGCCCTCCATCATTAGAAATTCTCTACATTTGTGCTTGGCCCTGGCATCCATGACCTTAGACCTAGCCCCAATAATTTTGTCACTGTGGTCCCCCATAGCAGTCATTTTGTTGAGGCAAGAACTATTTTCTCTCAACATTCCAAAACTATCCACAAGTTTTTTTTTCAATTGTGGATCCTGACCTATATGTCCTTTGATATTTGAGTTTGCCCGCCTTCCCAACATATCAAGCTTGAGTTGCTGTGTGTGTACATGTGTTTTAGCTATGATACTGGTGTGTTTCCCTGATGTGTTTGCTTAATTTTGCCTTATAACATCTATCTATCTCCCTCTCTCCCTCTCCCCCCCTCTCCCCCCTCTCCCTCCCTCCCTCCCTCCCTCCCTCCCTCCCTCCCTCCCTCTATCTATCTATCTATCTATCTATCTATCTATCTATCTATCTATCTATCTATCTATCTATCTATCTATCTATCTATCTATCTATCTATCTATCTATCTATCTATCTATCTATCTCCATTTTGTGTACCAAGCCTGGGCCGGAAGAAGGTTGGCAGATTAACTATCTCTCTCTTTCCTGTCCTTTTCCTGTGAAGCAGGTTTAATTGAGTACCTGGCCCAAGATCATCCTCTGAGCTCACAGGAGAGTAGGAATTTGAACCTCAGTATCCGAGACCCTAGCCCAGATTTCTAGCCACAGTGCTACACACTAGCTCTGAAAAAAGAAAGCAGCTTCAAAACAGGCATTTAGGATCTGGGAAGCTGCAGGAAGAGAGGTGCGGGTGCAAAAAAAATAGGAAGAAAGCCAATGGGTCGTCTTTGGCAAGGATTAAGTACTCTACTCTCCCCCTGATACTGAAGGAATGGGACCATTATGTTGTGCATTTTACATGGGGTATAATTGCATGCTTTCTTTGGCACCAAATTGTGACTTCATTTTTTTATGTTACTTCTGCCATAGCGCTGTTTGCCATGTGACTAGCTGTGTGGTGTGAGCTTACTATGTTGTGGGACAAAATCTACATTGATTATAGAAATAGAAGTTTGTTTCTGTTGGCAAAGCACAATGGAACAGGTCTGTTTAACCTAGCAGAATAAAAGGCAACCATGTGAAAGATCCATCTATACAGAATACACACTTCATTAATTTGGAGACCTCCCTCCCTTGTTGAAGTTTAACTCCACAATTACACGGTCCAAACATTCCCAAAACACACAAAGCACAAATAAACATCACTCCAAACATTCCCCTTAATAGTTGAGCCTTCTGCTTCATGTACTTCTACCATTAGGGACCCCCTGGATTAGTTGACTATAGAATTTGGAGGTCTCTGGTCAAAGGTTATGTACCAAGATTTTGTTACCATTTCAGTCTTGTGAAGGACTTTTTTGCTCTGTTTTAACATCAGGGTTGCCCTTATATTATTGGGACCCGCCGTCCTTCCCTTTTTCTGGTTTGGGGGGGGAGGGTTTGTTAATAGGCTTTTCGGCACCTTTATTGTATTACCGCTGTTTTAAATGGGATTTTAGTGTTTATTTAATAATTTAAATTATTGGAGCCTAGGTAAATTGATTTTATTGTTTGCTCCTCATTAGTACTGTATCGGATTTTATGTTGTAAACCGCCCAGAGCACCTTGGGGATAGGGCAGTATAGAAAACGAAGCAATAAATAAGTAAGTAAGCAAATAAATAAATAAATAAATAAGTGACCTTCATATTATACAGTTAGCATCTATCTCAGGGGTCTGCAACCTGCGGCTCTCCAGATGTTCATGGACTACAATTCCCATCAGCCCCTGCAAGCATGGCCAATTGACCATGCTGGCTGGGGCTGATGGGAATTGTAGTCCATGAACATCTGGAGAGCTGCAGGTTGCAGACCCCTGGTCTATCTTATATTTGTGTTGTGTACTGTCAGCTGATTTCCAGGTGACAGATCGGTTCTCCAGGAGAAAATGGCTGCTTTGGAAGGGGGCCTCTATGGCAGTGTAGTCAGTCACAATCCCTCCCCCCCCCCACCCCGCTAAACCCTGCTCTCCACCCCCAAGTGAATTTCCCAACTCAGAGCTGGCCACCCTACTCTCACCCTTTAGTAGAAAGAGACTCTGTACCAGAGATAGAAACTTCCTTATTGGCTAATAACATGTAGAGAGACCAGCTGAACTATAAGCAATCAGAACCCTCCTGCTGCTGAGGGGTGCCATGAAGGCACAGGGGCCAAGGCACGGGTATCAGCGGAAGGCACTTCTCCCTCCAAAGATGGATGTTTGGGGGTCTATCTTGTGTGGCAGGTTTGGACAGGAAGGAGGTTGGCAGCTGAACGTTCCTTCTAGTCCTGAGGTACGCCTGGTTAAGCCCCGTTGTGTCACCCGGCGATGATTTAATCAGTGCTCGGAGCAGACCATTTTTTACCCTATTTGTACCCATTCTAGCAATCCATCAGGATTCAAGACAATAGTCCAGGCCAGGGGTCTGCAACCTGCAGCTCTCCAGATGTTCATGGACTACAAATCCCATTCAGCCCATGCCAGCATGGCCAATTGGCTGATGGGTTAGAGTAGACAATTGGCCATGCTGGCAGGGGCTGATGGAATTTGTAGTCCATGAACATCTGGAGAGCCGCAGGTTGCAGACCCCTGGTCCAGGCATTCTCTTGGGCCCTGATGACTCATCAAGCCTCCCCGATCTTTTTGTTTAAACTCTGGAAAAGCTCTCAGGACCCATTCTGAGGTATAAAAATTGGTCCTTTGGCCATTCATCGTGTGTGTGTGTCCTGGATCAGTACACACAGTCCCACTTGCATGTGGATTTTTTGCTTTTGCTCCTGGAAACACTGGTCATGTTCCTCTTCAGTGCTGCTTTCACTGGACATCTGTTTCACTGGACATCTGGTAACTATCATCTGGTAACTGAAACCCTATCCAATTTCTTTCCTTTTCTCTTAGTCAGCTCTCGTATGTTTCATGTGTGGATGCTCATTGCTTGAGCTACATTTCTTGTTTTTATGACTTAATTCTCTAATAAAATCCCCTTTCAACTGCACAACTGCCTGCTCATTTGAGAGTTTTCATCCAGGGCTGTCCTGTTATACAAAGGTTATCAAACCCAATTACCCCCCTCTCGTTCTCTGCCTTCGGCTAATTCCCCCAACCAAGTGGAGAAATCCTAATTAGGGCAACAGAGGCCTAGGAGCTACTCAAGAAAAATATTTTAAAATTATCCTCTATGGAAAGTCACTTAAGCTTGCAATGTTGTGCAATGATTATTGTGGAGAATTCAACCCTGGAACACTTTATTTCGTCCGCTGCATCCTTCTTGTAGATTTCTGCTTTAGCAAGTAGTATTTACAACTCGTCCTGGATAGTGTAGATCACTAAGTCTTTAGAGAGGTCTTCCTTTGCCATCCCACTATTCTGCTCCTCAGAGAGCCTGCTCCTCAGAGAACCAGAATCCAGGGCCACTTTGTGCTTGCGTAGCTGGTACAGGAGGGTCACCAAATTCAGCTCCACCTGTTCCAGTGACTTCAGGTTGGATCGGACAGAGCAGCCATGCCTAGGATTTCGTGCTGGGCTCATCTTGCCATTCATCACCTGTGCAGAAGAAGGCAGTACTGAGTAGTCATTCAGGTAAGCTGCCGTACCCTTGACAGGTCCACACAAGCATGGACCTGGTTCAATGGATTTCACCTTCTATTAGTATCTGGCCATAGTGTCTGAGGAATGAAAAAGTCAGTTGATGGGTTCTCCTTAATAATCCATATCTCTTGCACCAACTCTTATGTGATGCTCATGCAACTTATCCCAGAGATCTCTGCATCTCCTTTCCCCAGCCAACATATTCTGCAGTTGGACTGCCTAATCCAGACTTCCGCTTTTGTAACCTTTTGAATCATGGTTGTGGCCAACAGCAATATCAGTTTCTAGCATGGTCGGCTGCAGCTTTTTAGGATTTCTTCTCAGCTCATCAATGGGTCGATTACTTTTCAGCTTTGTTTTCAGACCCTTCACATCCTACTGCTAGCCACAAACTTAAATTGCTTCAAGATACCCCAACTTGGCCTCCTGTTGAAATCGATGAAATAATTCCATTAGTAAACCAGTTAGAATCCAATAAAGCTCCGGGCCCAGGTGGAATACCAAACAACCTCATCAGAAATGATCCTCAGAGGTGGGCCTTTCCTCTGGCCAGTGTTAAATAACTCTGGAACTTTCCAAGGCAGCTGGCTCAATTCCCTCATTATTCCCATCTTCAAGAAAGGAGCAATGGATAACCCACAAAATGATCACCCAATAAGTCTCCTTTCTACTATCGCCAAACTTTATGCAAAGTACTTATTGGGGATGGCTGCCAAGTAGTGGCTGAAGAGCTGGGGTGACAACTGATCTCCAGGAGACAGAGATCAGTTGCACTGGAGAAAATGGCTACTTTGGCAGGTAGAGTCTATGGCAGGGGTGTCCAACTCTGGCGCTTCAGAGGTTTATGGACTACAATTCCCATCAGCCCTTGCTGACATGGCCAATTGGCTGTGCCAGCAGGGGCTGATGGGAACTGTAGTCCATAAACATCTGACGCACCAGAGTTGGACACCCCTGGTCTATGGCATTATACCCTGCCAAAGTCCCTCCTCTCCCCAAACTCTACTCTTTAAAACTACCAGGAATTTCCCAACCCAGAATTCACAACCCTAACTGGGGATCCTAATTTCAGGGGTGCCCATTTCATGGAGACTTCCCAGATTACAACTAATTTCCAGTCTATAGAGATCAGTTCTCCTGGAGAAAGCAGCAGCTTTGGGGGAAGGCTCTATATGGTGTTATACCTGCCTGAAGTCTCTCCCTTTCCCAGACCCCGCCTTCCCTAGGCTCCGCCCCCAGATATCCAGGAATTTCTCAATCCTGCTAACGCTGTCATACATTATGGTTGGTAGGCCTGAGAAGGAATTGTATTTAAGAGCAGTGTTTGACAGGAAAGTCTGAGATCGGATCAGGATGGAGCACGCATATATTTCTTTATTAGGGTATGTAGACATAGGATTCCACGCCAGGGATAAGAAGTTCAGACTGCTGTTCCAGAAAGGAGGAGGAGTTTGGATTTATACCCCACTTTCCCCTCCTATAAGGAGTCTCAAAGCCCCTTACAAGTTCCTTCCCTTCTTCCCCCCACAACAGACACCTTGTGAGGCAGATGGGGCTGAGAGAGCTCTGAACAAACTGTGACTAGCCCAAGGTCACCCAGCAGGCTTCATGTGTAGGAGTGGGAAACAAATCCAGTTCACCAGATAAGATGCTCCAGAACATGCAACCTTCATTTAGGTACTCACCTCTGCTCCTTTCCAAATGGGACATGGCTCCATGGGGTGGTCATCCAACAGCCAGGCCAGGCTGTAAAAACCCACAAGGCTTAGCGCCCACAGCACAATCCTTTGCTCCTGCCCCTCAAGTAGACACAGCATGTACTGCAGGGTCTCCGAGGAGGAGGCCCAGCCTTGCTCATACAAGATGGGGGCAGCCCAACACGCTGTGATGCAAAAGAAGAGCACATGGAACCTGCTGCCCCGTATCATGGCCTGCTTACTCTCTTCCTGTTTGCCTTGGGCCTTGCCATGGCAGTAGCCAGCAGTGACATCACAAACCCCTGAAGCGGTCACGCAGCTTGGGATCTTGACCTCCTTGGTTTCCACGGACTGGGTAACCAAACTTCACAAAGGCAGCCTAGTCTCTAAATCCCCCTGCTCATTTTCTTAGGGCTGAACCCTAACATTAAAAACACAGTGAGAACCAAACTCACCCCAGCCTACACTTCAAATAGGGTTCCTCGCTCTAGATTTGGAAATTCCTGGCCATTTGGGGAGCAAAGCCAGGGGAGGGGAGAGACCTCAGAAGGGTATAACACCATAGAGTCTACTTTCCAAGGCAGCCATTTTCTGATCTCTGCAGCCTGGAGAGCAGTTGTAATTCTGAGACATCTCCAGCAACCCCCAGAGCAGTGGCTCTCAACCTGTGGGTCGGGACCCCTTTGGGGGTCGAACGACCCTTTCACAGGGGTCGCCTAAGACTCTCTGCATCAGTGTTCTCCATCTGTAAAATGGATAAATGTTAGGGTTGGGGGTCACCACAACAAGAGGAACTGTATTAAAGGGTCGCTGCATTAGGAAGGTTGAGAACCACTGCCCTGGAGGTTGGTGACCTTACCCTAAGATCCTGGGGCCCAAGTGCAGGGCATGATTAGGTAGGCCTTAAGTTCAGTGAGAGCTAGGGTGGTCAGTCTCCACACACCTCCGTGGTATAGTGGTCAGCAGTGGCGGACTCTTATTTGGTGAACTGGATTTGTTTCCCCACTCCTCCACATGAAGCCTGCTGGGTGACCTTGGGCCAGTCACAGTTCTCTCAGAACATTCTCAGCCCCACCAACCTCACAAGGTGTCTACTGTGGGGAGAGGAAGGAAAAGGCATTTGTAAGCCCCTCTGAGGCTCCTTAAAGGTAGAGAAAAGTGGGGTATAAAATACAACTCTTCCCAAACTCTGCCCTCCATAGCTTCACTTCCAAATTTCCAGGAATATCCCAAGCCATAGTTGGCAACCTTAGTGAGAGCCCAAGGCCGTTTAAACGTTGTTGATCCAGTATGTCAGTGCAGCCAGCATGGTGAGGTTGGAGGTTAGAATGTGAGGCTATGATCTGGGAGGCTCTGTTTCAGATCCCTAGAAGCTTGCTGGGAGACCTGGGTCTGTTACTCTCAGCCCAGCCTACCTCACAGGGTTATTGTGAGGATAAAACAGATGGGAGGAGAACAAAGCAAACCTCTTTGGGTCCCTGTTGGAGAGAAAAGCAGGGCATAAATGAAGCAGATAAACAAAAACACCTAGAATTACAACTGATCTCCAGACTCTGCAGGAAATGGCAGCTTTAGTGAGTGCCCCAGACTCTATGGTTTTACATCCCTGCTGTTTTCTCTCCTCCCCAAATTCTGCTGTTCCCATGCACAGTTCCTAAATGTCCAGCAATCTTCCAAGCGTAGGGTTGCCAGGGAAACACCTGGAGATGTTAGGGTTGAAGCCTGAGGAGGGCAGGATTTGGGAAAAGGAGGGACTTCAGTGGGGTAGAACGCCACTGAGTCCACCTTCCAAAGCAGCCTTTTTCTCCAAGGGAACTAATCTCTGTTACTTGGAGATCAGTCATAACAGTGGGAGATCTCCAGCCATTACCTGGAGGCTGCCAAACCTGCCCAAGCTGGGGTTGGCAGGTCTACTTCCTTCCACGTCTAGGTCCTTCATGATTTCCCTCCATTTCATTCTTCTCCTCCTCCCTCCCCTTGCTCTGGCCTTTGGGGCTTTTTTGGCCTGGCATTCCCTTCGTTTTGCCTATGCTTTGCCAGCCAACCTCCAGCTTGCCCTCCCTTCCTCAGCCCCATGAATTTGTTCTGCTGCATTCTCTGCTGTAGTTTATTCTTTCCAAGGCCCTCCCGGGCTGCAGACCCTGTGATAGGCCTCAGATTCAGCCCTCCACAATATCATACACAGTCAGGTTAAATGCTTTTCCACTTTCTCTGGCCTGCCGGCAGTCTGATGTCTTGCAGCCTCGATGGTGCATGGCAAGGCTGGCCTTGCAGCTGCGCACGGATGTCATCAGCTTCACCAAGTCCTGCTCCATCTCTGTGAAGGCTTGTTGAAGGCGGTTTTCCAACTCTTCTGAACTTGAGAGAAGCACTTGCTGCTGAGGAAAGGGGAAAGAAGGAGCTTGGTTAGGCAGGGCAGAGATGACCATGAGGGTGAACACTGTAGTGAGGATGCTGGTCTCCAGATAGTGGCTAGAGTTTCTCCTAGAATTACAACTGATCTCTATACCAGTGGTTCTCAAACTGGTGTATGTGCTAGAGTGTTTGGGGGTACATAATTACATAATGGACTTGCTAATATGGGGTACAATTTTAGAGAAATGGGTTGCTAAGGGGTATGTGAGTGAAAAAAAGGTTGGGATGTGCTGGTCTCTAGACTATAATCAGATACCCTAGAGAAAAGGGCATCTTCAGAGGGCAAACTCTATTATATACCATAGATTCCAGGTAAAATCCCTCCTCAAATTTTCCCCTCCACAGCTCCCAGTTAGAGTTGGCAACCCCAAAGTGCAGTTGTGGGGTTTTGACCCAGGAAATGTTTACAGAAATCCTGAAGTCCATCAATATTTTGGCAATAGAGGACAGTCAGCTTATGAGAGTCAGTGTGGTATAGCTGTTAAGAGTGTCAGACGAGGTTGACTCCAAATCAACCTGGCTCCACATTCACCACTGGTGCTCAGCCTCTGCCACAGAGGAGTGGGTTAAAAAACACCCCTGCATTTGAATGAAGCAAAATAAAGAGGATTATCTCTTCACCTGTCTTTCCTCTACCTTGACCTCATTGGGCATCCCACAGAGATGTTTTGTCCCAATTGCCAGCAACACCAAAACCACAGTAGAGATAAATGCCCAGAACTCCCAGGCAATAGGTTCCTTTTGTCCATCCACTGCAGCCTTGCCTCCAGCAAAACATTCCTGGCCGAAGCAGCAAACCAACAGCAGATTGAGCATGGCAAAGATAGAGAGAGTGGCAAAGTCTTGTGGGCAAAGTGGACCATGGCGCACATCTGTGACATCACAGATGAGCCAAACCCATTGGCCACTGCCTTCTGGGGTTCACGTGACACAGGCAGCAAATTCCATCAAAGACCTCTTTCCTCAGCTGTCCTGCCTCATCTCTTGAGAAAACAAAGCTGCTGAAATCGACCTACTGATGGGGATCTTGTTCCTTCCAGCCCTGTATGTTCTTGGAGGTTTCCACCAAGGCAGCTTCACAGCATGGTTTGGTGACTAGGCATCCTTCCTTCAAGCTAGTGATTCCAAAGTACTAAGAGGTACTAACATTTCTCCTAGAGCAGTGATTCCCAACAGGGTTCTGTGGTACCCTGGGGTGCCGTGAGCATGTCCCAGGGGTACTGCGGCAATGCTACCAGCCCCCCTCACTTTTGCAGTGTCTCCCACTGGCACCAGTGAGGACATGGAGCTGGGCCAGGGGGCAGGGCCTGCCGCAAGATCAGCAGCCACTTCCCACCCACCCCCACCCCCATGCTTCCCTTCACCCCAAGTGGGGAAGGTGGGGGGAGGATGGCAGGGGTACCGTGAGACATGAAGAGTGAGGTCAAGGGTACCGTGACGTCAAAAAGGTTGAAAAACACTGTCTTGGAGGAATATCATGTCATGGAGCTTAGCATGCTAGGGTTCTGTTTCGTTTCACAGAAGACACTTTTTAATGAAGCAGCATTCAACGCAGAATTGGGAAAACTGGTCCTTCTCGGGACAAGAGCAGCAGGGCTGTCCACTGGGACCTTCAAACACATCCACCTAGCCTACAACATGGCAGAAAAAAAAATCATTGCTTGATTCAGCTAACATAAATGGATTCTTCCTGCTCTAAACTGGCAGTTTGGTAATGAGACCTATAGTTCAGTTCTGTAGGACCTATAATGTGGAGACGTTCTGCCAGACACATGGTTTGTTTGTTTATTTATTTATCTATGTACTTATTTCCTGCCCATCATCAAAGTCCCTTGGTGGGTTACAATCATAAAACACCATAAAACAATCTTAAAACCATTATAAAATCTATTTTAAAAACCATCCCCACCCTATCCCAATCCTCCTACAAATATGTCATCACCCATCCCCCATAATGCCCCCTAACTTATTTCAAAAATTCAGCTGGGGCTGAACCAACAGAGTGTGGGTATGGTGATGGCAGGTAAATAAAAGGCAGGGGGGAGGTACCACACAGGAGGGATCACCTGTATGCCCAGGTACAGAGGGTAGTTTTGGTCAGGTGCCTAAACTCTTGCAGAGTTAGTGCTTGGTGGACCTCTGGAGGGAGAGTGTCCAAAATGCCAGGGACACCACAAAGAAGGCCATGGATGGTTGTGGTAGCAACAGTTTAGTAGATCAGCTGGTCTCCTTTCCATTTTCTTTTCCTCCCCTTTCTGTCCTTCATTGTTCTTTTCTTTTCTTTTCTTCCCTTCCCATTCTTTTCCCTCCTCTCCCCTATATTCCCCCTCCCTTTTCCTTATTCTTTTCCCTCCTGTCTCTATCCCTCTGGGGAGACCTGGGAGCTGTTAGCTCTACAAATTATTGCTATCCTTACCCCTGAAGATATTATTTTTCATTTATATAAAGTGGTTAGGATGCGGTCTCACTGAATTAAAGTGGGGCTAACATTTTTAAATTATATGTTTTTATATTGGAATATAGTGTAATATATTACTGTTGGAAGCCACCTTGAGCTTGGCCTGCAGGGAAAGAGTGGGGTATAAATAGAACAAAACAAAATACACAGTTCTCCATTCCTTTGGAGAATTCTGAGCTTTAAATCCTATGCATATTTCCTTAGAAAGTGGCAAGGCTGATCCTGCGTTGGCGTGGCAACATAACCAAACTCAGGCCTGGATAGAGAGGTTCTGGTCCCTCCGCAGTAACTCACATGAAATTTACACAAAAAAACTTTATTGAAAAAATTCAAGAAAAGTTATCAAAAATAAGGCATATAAGGCTAACTGCCCATGCTATTCTAACAGCAGCAGTGCTGGTCATTACAGCTGAAGCATGATGTTCCAGAGCATACATAGAGCAGTGGTGGCGAACCTGTGGCACGGGTGCCAGAGGTGGCACTCAGAGCCCTCTCTGTTGGCACGCGCGCACAGAGTTTGTCATGTGGGAGGGAAATCCCCACACACACACACATCTAGGCTGGCCTGGGCCGCTGGACTTGATGTGCATGCACCTCAGCGAGCAGGGAGGATTCGGCTGGTGGGCCTGGTGCCTGTGCTCCAGGTGGCTGCTGCCCGGAGGGTGGACAGAGGTGGCAGAGAAGCTAGAGAGGCGCAGAGCAGCGCATGTGGGACTTGCTGGAGGCTACAGCAGGCTGGCCCCTGCTTGAGGGGGTTATTCAGGTTAAATTGCTGCGACAGCTGCGTTGGCACTTTGCGATAAGTAAGTGGGTTTTGAGTTGCAATTTGTGCATTTGGTCTCGAAAAGGTTCGCCATCACTGACAGAGTATCTTCAGGCAGCAAGGGTTGCTCACAAATGGGATCAAGGGTCAGCATGGTGAGGTATCTGCCTAGGCCCAGGGTCCAGCAAAGGGCCCCACTGCAGATTGGAGACAGGCAGCCAATCTGCTTCTCAGAGGCCACTTACAAATGTTGCCTGTGATATCCCAGGGGCAATATCCCATTTCCTGCTGGAAAAAAAAAGCACTGGAGAGTGCAGCTCTTTTGTTCTCTTCACTGATGCTGAGGGGCCTAAAAAGGGGAAAACATTTGTGCTCTGCTCCCTCCTCTAGGATGTGTCTGTATGTGTGTTCGCGCATGCAAACCAAAGAGCAGTGTGAATACTGGAGGGCAGCAATATCTGGAGTCATCTTAACCAGCCCCTCCAAACCTGCAATGACCCTTTATATTCCAATGGTAATTCAATCCATGTGACTCTTTCCCCAAGTCTGAAAACTAAGAGGTCTCCAAGCTTTCATATCCAGTTCTAAGAAAAGAGAGCAAGTCTCTCCAAAGGGGAGGAGCATGTCTCTCCAAATGGGCCAGCTTGTGAGTAGTCTTGGAGATTTGAGATCAGACACAAACATACAGGGCAGCTGCCTTTGTTAAGCCACCCTCTCTGTTTTTATTATATTATCTTACTTTACCAGTCCCCTTAGCCTCATTTATCAAATGTTGTCAGAATTCAATGTTTCAAATTGGCTTCATGTTGCCAAGGGAAAAAATAGATCTCTTGGAATACCCACTGATTCTCTTTTTAGTCTTTCAGCATCTGAGGCCTTCCATAAAATAAAATAAAATGCTCATTCTTGGAGATTAAAACACAAAATCTTAATAGTGCTGCCAATAAGGCTTGCTGCCCTCTGAGATTGGGGATACGACTTAATGCAGGCCATACCACTACATATTTTTACCATCTCCAAAATCCGAATCAACGTACAGCTTTCTCTGTGACCAGATTCAATGTTATGCCATCTGAAATTCTCTATGGAAAATGTCAGAATGTAGCAAGCATATTTGGATAGGCACTGTTATCTGTAAAGTGAAACTATTCAGCATGCCCTATTTTACTGTCCTTTGTATTGGGAAATTAAACAAAGTAACTGTTTTAGTAAATAGGACAGGATTTTCTGATTCTGCTAATTTGTTCCTTCCCTTGAACAATTCCAATCTTGAAATAAGTGAGAAAGTAGCAAAATTTTTGCAAGATGCCATAAAGCTGCATCAAGCTAAGGCTGGGAGATACATTGTCGTTTACTTTTCCTTTCTGTAATTTGTGGTTATGGCTTGTTCTTAGTCTTGCTTATGGCTGGATTATGGTTGCCTGGTATGTTTTATATGCCAATAAAGATTTTCTGCCTGTCTGTCTATCTTATCTTGCCTTTCCTCCCTTGAGTTTGGGCTACTGTACATTGTTCCTTTCTTCCCTGTTACCCTCACAACAGCCCTAAGAGATTAGCCAGGCTGAAAGACAATGATCAATCCTATGTAAGAAAATTGGTTTCCTTCCACATTTGAATGTCAGTGTAGTTTTGAGAATACCCAATTAAGACAGAAAGAGACCTGGTTTGAAACCTCCATTTAGCCATGAAGCTTCTTTGGACCAATCATTCCTCTTCAATCTAACCTACTTAGCTGGATTGTTGTGGGGATAACATGAAAGAGGGGGGATTCCTTTACATTGTGTGTGTAAAGTGCCATCAAATTGCAGCTGACTTATGGCAACCCAGTAGGATTTTCAAAGCAAGAGACTAACAGAGGTTTGCCATTGCCTTCTTCTGCATAGCAACTGGTATTCCTTAGTGGTCTCCAATCCAAGCATTCCTAATTTTGCCCAATAAAAGGCTACCATCCGATCTACTTTAAGCATTGACCCGCCACAGGTTCTTGGAGGAATGCCCTGGTGATTAGCTCTTCTAGAAGTGCTGTTGTTGCATTATGTAATGGTAAAATACCACTGTGCTATTTCCAACTGTCCAAGCCTGAAAGATGCGGCATTGGCCCCTCTGACCTGGTGGTGAAAAGTGCCATTAAGAGCAGCAGTGGCGTAGGAAATTAAGAGCTCGTGTATCTAATCTGAAGGAACCGGGTTTGATTCCCAGCTCTGCCGCCTGAGCTGTGGAGGTTTATCTGGGGAATTCAGATTAGCCTGTACACTCCCACACATGCCAGCTGGGTGACCTTGGGCTAGTCACAGCTTCTGGGAGCTCTCTCAGCCCCACCTACCTCACAGGGTGTTTGTTGTGAGGGGGGAAGGGCAAGGAGATTGTAAGCCCTTTGAGTCTTCTGCAGGAGAGAAAGGGGGGATATAAATCCAAACTCCTCCTCCTCCTCCTTCTTAGTTACAGCCAGTTTATGGCAACCCCATAGGATTTTCAAGGCAAGAGACAAATAGAGATAGTTATTGTTATTGCTCATCAACCCTGGATTGCCTTGGTGGTCTCCCATCCAAGTACTAACCATAACTGGCCTTGGTTAGCTTCTGAGATCTGACCAGGCTAGCCTGGGCCATCCAGGTTAAAGCTTGTGTACAGTATCCTGAGGGAAAGTGAGATAAAAATGT
This sequence comes from Sphaerodactylus townsendi, assembly GCF_021028975.2. NCBI lineage: Eukaryota > Metazoa > Chordata > Lepidosauria > Squamata > Sphaerodactylidae > Sphaerodactylus > Sphaerodactylus townsendi. Next base: position 24,425,831 of record NC_059425.1, on the reverse strand, counting down.
ATTAGATAGAATATGAGGAAGATTAGGAAAGTTACCTGGGAGCTAAGACCCAGGATGTGGAAATAAACTAAGAATCAGACAGGCTTTTCTCTTGCTCAAATCTCTCATCAACAAATTGCCCAGGTCTTGGCACTCTTACACTGCTTCAGCCTGACTCTTTGGTGTGGCATAAGGCAGACAGAGATCTTTAATAGCAAGGGTCAAATGGGTTCCTCATCAGTCCTGAATACAGTCCTTTCTGAAAGGCCATTTTGTATGGCACAGCCCCTGTAATGGGCAAATGACCCATGCTTTTCCATGGGTCCATCTCTCTGCAGGAAAATTGATTTGCATGTGCATGGAGCAGAATCCTTGGCTGGTAGCCACACTTTGAGAGCAGCTGCCTTTTTATTGTAGCCCACCACTATACGCTGAAATCTCTTGCTCTATCTGGAATTTTTTGTTTGGGTGATACCCTGTTTCCCCGAATATAAGACATCCCCGAAAAATAAGACATAGTAGAGGTTTTGCTGAAGTGCGAAATATAAAGCATCCCCCAAAAGTAAGACATAGCAAAGTTTTTGTTTGGAAGTATGCCCGACGAACAGAACACAGAAAATAAGACATCCCCTGAAAATAAGACATAGCGCATCTTTGGGAGCAACAATTAATATAAGACACTGTCTTATATTCGGGGAAACACGGTAGCAGATCTAACACTTGGCTGTGGGGGGAGCGGAGGAGGGATTACCTGAACAGGTAAACTGGCAAAACAGCCACAGCAGAAGCAATCTCTGCCCATTTCCTAAAGCTCAAGAACCTTACCTTCTGTAATCACACACAACTTTTTAAATAAAAAAATGAAATTAATTACATTCTGAGGACAGCCTACCCCTCTCCCAGGAGACAGGTAGGATCTTACAATGTTACCTGTTGGTTGAAATTGGCCATGGCTCAGTGGTATTGCATCTCCTTGGCAACCCCCACCATCCCCACTTTAAAGGATGAAGCAGCAGGTCAGGGGAAAGACCTCTGCCTGAAACCTCGGGCAGCCACTGCCAATCTGAGTAGACAATACTGACCCTGATGGACCCAGATTCTGATTCACTATAAGGCAACTTCATGTGTCCCTATACCGTTTGTGGTGTGTTTTCCAAGCTGTGTGGCCGTGGTCTGGTGGATCTTGTTCCTAAGGTTTCGCCTGCATCCACGGCTGGCATCTTCAAAGGGGTATCACAGGGGGAAGTCTGTTACACACTGAGTCCAGTGAGAATGGGAATGTTTTAGTGGGATATAAATGGTCACGTCCCCAGGTGAGGAACCAATCAGTCAGTGTTTGGGTGGAATTTGCTATGCAACACTGATTGGTTCCCCACCTGGGGACATGACCATTTATACCCCACTAAAACATTCCCTTCTCACTGGACACAGTGTGTAACAGACTTCCCTCTGTGATACACCTCTGAAGATGCCAGCCACAGATGCAGGCGAAATGTTAAGAACAAGATCCACCAGACCACGGCCACACAGCCCAGAAAACACACCACAACCAGTTGAATCCGGCTGTGAAAGCCTTCGACAATACATTGTCCCCATGCCCTTGATGGGTAGCCAAGACTGGGAAATTCAGATGCCAGAATAAATGGATTTTTATCTAGAGATAAGCGATTCTACTTTCACCCACTCTTGGCAGCAGTTGTGTAGGAGGTTAAGAGCTGGTGTATCTAATCTGGAGGAACCGGGTTTGATTCTCCGCTCTGCCACCTGAGCTGTGGAGGCTTATCTGGGGAATCCAGACTAGCCTGTGCACTCCCACACACGCCAGCTGGGTGACCTTGGGCTAGTCACAGTTCTTCGGAGCTCTCTCGGCTTCACCCACGTCACAGGGTGTTTGTTGTGAGTGGGGAAGGGCAGGGAGATTGTAAGCCCCTTTGAGTCTCCTACAGGAGAGAAAGGGGGGATATAAATCCAAATTCTTCTTCTTCCTGAGAGGAGGAAAGCCTCCGAGGGTGAGGGTGAGGGTGAGGGTGGGGTCCGAGTTATGTGGGGCGAAGAAGGGACCTGTGGGTCCAGGGAATGAAGGCTGACTGGGGGAGTGAAGAAGGCTGAGAATCGTGGCCACCGGCAAGGGCGACCTTCTCGCTTTGTCTGCACAGCAGGGCTCTGTAAGGAGCCGCCAGCAGCCCGCCTCCCTTTCCTGAGCTTCTCCACACCGGGCCAGTCCGCCCTCCTCCCTTCCGAGGCCAGCTTCGGACCGGCTGCGCCATCGCGTCGCTCCGCTTCTCGCGCGCCCGGCAGAAGCTCTCCCCGGAGCACCCCCGGGGCCACAGCGTGCTCGACGGCGCCCGCCATCCTGCGCTGCGCCCGGCCCCGTGTGGCGCCGCTGGCGGTCTGCCCGGAGCGTCCCCCGCCCCGGCTCCGTCGTCCGGGGGCCGCCGACCCCCTCCCACCATCACATGATGCAGCCGGAGAACATGGCGCAGGCCTAGGCGAGCCAGGCGGCTGGGCGCATCGCGTGGCGCAAGGAGCGGGAGACCAGCCGGGCGGTGCAGGTGAGCGGAAGGGAGCCCTGGCCCGGCCCGGAGGGGGTGCCCCGAGCTGCGGCGGCCTCCTCGGCGCCTGGGCCCGACCCCCCACGAGCCAGGCTGCCGGCCCAGGGCAGGGGAAGGAGGGGAGCGGCGGGCTCGGCGCGCTGGAGGGCCGGCGCTGCAGGGAAGCGCTTCTTCCCGGTGGCCGCCGCCGTGGGAAGGATGCGCCGGCCTGGGCTTGGGCCTGGCTGCTTCCTTCTCTCCACTGAAAGCCACCGCCGTGGCCTACCACACTCTGCTGGGGTTCCGTGGCATACCTGGCCGCCTAAGGCGCGTCTTGGAGCAGAAGGGGGCGGGTGGGGGGTCGTGGCGAGTTCCGGGGCTCAACTGCAGTCTGAGAGCTAATCTCCCCTTCCTTGTCTTCCCGCCAGGGATTCCTGGGCAGGGCTCCCCAGAGTTGCCATGGTGAAGATCTTCGTGGGGGGGCTGTCTCCGGTGGTCACGGCCGAGGAACTGCGCAAGCTTTTCGAACAGTACGGCCAGGTGAACGAGTGCGACATCCTGAAGAACTTTGCCTTTGTGCACATGGAGAAGGAGGACGAGGCGCACCAGGCCATCAGCTCCCTGCACAAAAGCGAGTTCTTCGGGGCCCACCTGACCGTGGAGTATGCCACCTCCAAGATCCGCAACGCCACCAAGATATACGTGGGCAATGTTTCTGCCAAGGCCACCACCGCCCAAATCAGGCAGCTCTTCGAAAGGTTTGGCAAGGTTGTGGAGTGTGACATTGTGAAGAATTACGCCTTTGTGCACATGGCCAAGGAGCGGGAAGCCATGGATGCCATCTTGAACCTGAACGACACCCCCTTGGAAGACCAGAAAATCTTTGTCACGCTGTCCAAGAGCAATGGTTCCCTCCGGGCCACTAAGGGGGCTGCTGTACCCACCCCACCTCCCCCAACCCCAAGCTACTACTTCTCTAGGGGTCGCATTCCCACCCCGGCCACAACATACACGCCCTACTGTCCCAGGGCTTGGTACGACAGAGAGTATTGCGACCGCTACTCCTATGAGCTCTACGATCGAGCCCGGGCTGCCTACGATAGGGCCTTGCCTCCCCCTACACCCGCTGCCCCAGCTGCCTACAGGGAAAGAAGCCCAGTGGGCAGGCGGACAGTTGCTTCCACCGCCGTAGTGGCCCAATACACTGATCCTTATGCTGCTGCGGCAGCAGCTGCCGCCGCCGCTGCCAACCAAACATACAGCCAAGCCTACAGCCAGCCTGGGTATGCAGCCGCTGCCGCCGCCGCCGCTGCCGCCACATACTCCCAGTACAGCATAGGCACCACCTACAATGTGGCGGAATACTACGAGAGGTACGCCAGTGCCTATGCTGCCCAGTATGCGCAGACGTTCTGAGTGCGGTCTGCCCCAGGAGTAAGTGTCCAGAGATAGTAGGTTGCATGCCAGGTGGCCGAGGTGGGGGGAGGGGCTGAATGTTTTATTAATGGGGACCTTAATCAGTGCCTGGAGCAAGCTGTACAGGGCACCCTGATTTTTCTCCACCATGTGTAGGTAAATAGGCGATGGGCTGTAACCGGAAGTGCGGTGAATGGGTCATCTCTCTTGCTGGTCACTCGCGCACAGGGCCGCACCTTGTGTCCAAACTGTGTATGTGTATATATGTAATATGTACATCTAAGTGGTGTAGATTTCTTTGCAGGCTCCTCCGTGCTTGTGTGAGGCAGCACTGAAGCCGTGGCTCTGAGACCCCTTTGCTGATCATGCTCTAACCTGCGCTGATTTTTTTACGTCGGCTTCCTTCGAAGGTTGGTGACGCTGCCTTTCGGTTCTGCTAGTCCTTCCCCTCTCCGCCTTCCCTCTCCCCTCGCTTTATTTTTTTTTTCCCCTCCTCCCTTGTTTTCATCCGGTCGTTACCGTAAAGCCTGCTTTGAAGAGCCGCCTCGCCAACCCCGCCTTGCGAATGAATCCGAAGATAATTTTGCTCGTAAAAAACGTGTCTGCTTTTGAACGCCTGTCCGAGGCGACGGGTGTTTGCAACCTCAGTACACACCGCTAGCTAATTGTTGCTTGATGTGTGTCGCGTACAGAGCTCTGGTTCCTGGAGCAGAGCTGAGAATAAGTCACGCGCTCCGTAGCCGATGAAGCTTCCTATGCTTTTGCTGTATACCTGAGTACTCCTTTCTTTGTATAACTGGTAAACAGAATTTGTTCTTGTTGCCACAACTTGTTTGGTTCCTCTTTTTTCGTTTTTAAAGTGTTGATTATTAAACGGCTTTTACAGAACCTCTCGCGTCTCGTCGTAAAATCAGCGTCGCTTTAACGATACCCCTTTGTCTGACTTTGCCCTGCCTTCGACCTCCGTCCCGCCTTCTGCATGGGGGGAATTCGGCCACTGTGATATCCCGCTCCTGGCATTCGAACCCGCATCCCCGCCTCGGTTAACGTCCTTCCCTCCCTCTACTTTCCCTAAAGAGCATCGTCTGCTCCTCTCTCTTTGCTCTGCTGCTGTCACTAACCCCAGTTTCTAGCTCAGGGTGTTCAGGACACTTTGCCAAATGCTGATGCCTGAATGCTGGATTTTCAGCTACTTTGGCTATGCCTTGAAACTCTGGGATTGGTTTACAAACCACCTGTGCCAGGCACCCATGTTTTAACCCTCTTTTTCCCATTGACTCTCTTTCTGTGAACAGCCGTGTCCGGAAGGCGCAAGGGGAAGGGATCTCGGGCAGAGCTGACCTGAAGCAACACCACGCTTTCTGTTCTGCCACCAGCCAGCTGACCACCACGAAGCTTCTCCAAGCACCCTGAGGGAGCCTCCAACCATTCCCCTCTCCTCTCCTCCTCTTTAGAGTAGGCGCTGGAACGAAAGGTGGGGGGCTAGTGTGTAAATGCCGCTCCGGAGGCCTAGGCAGAATGGATTGTTCCAATAAGATTCTTACTTCTCTGCATTTCCCTTCCCCACCTGGGATAAAAGGGTTATGGGAAGAAGTTCCCAGTTTGTTTTACTGCGGGGCCATGTGGTCAGCCACGCAGTTAGCTTTGCAGTTAGCAGCTGCCGTTATCCACCTGTGGGTAACTCCATCTTTCCCTGCTATGAGGAGAACAAAATAGAGACAAGTTTTGCTCAAGGTGGAGAGAGGCCAATGCCCTTCTAAGATTACATGGATCACAGGTGCTCTGTAGGTAAGCGGTTTGACAGAATTAGACTGAAGATCAGTGGTGGCGAACCTATGGCACTCCAGGTGTTCATGGACTACAATTCCGATCAGCCCCTGCCAGCATGGCCAATTGACCATGCTGGCAGGGGCTGATGGGAATTGTAGTCCATGAGCATCTGGAGTGCCATAGTTTTGCCACCACTGGTTCATGAAGGACAGAAAAATCAGACTCTTTCAGGGGACAAGCTAACAGGTGTGTTCAGCCTTCAACTAGTGGGTCAAGTTGCACAAGGGAGTCATGCCTTTGGCTCTAGAGGAGGGGTGGCAACAGATGTATTTCACTTACGTTTTGTTTGGTATTTGTTTTAAATATATAACAGCCTTCCTATATTCTCACTAGTTGAGGGCATTTCAGCAAGACCAGCTTTTCTCAAGAGGGCCAATGTTGAAAAAGACAGAAAACCTTCTCTCCCTATTATTTGGGAGATGAATTAGAAGGGAAAACACAGGTGTAATAACCCACTAAACACCGGTCACCTATTTGCCAGATTGCATCAAATGTGGGCCCTGGATCTGAAACTGTTGATGGTGATGATAGAGGTGACTTCGGTAGGACAATGGGCTACCTAGGTTGTCTTTTTGGCTGCCAACTACTTAGCTGTTTTGTTACTTCCTCAACTTTTGCAGTGAAGCCTTTTGAGTGGATGTTGTGGGTTTTCTGGGCTGTGTAGCCGTGCTCTGGTAGATCTTGTTCCTAACGTTTTCCTGCATCTGTGGCTGGCATCTTCAGAGGTGTATCACAGAGAGAAGATGCCAGCCAGAGATGCAGGCGAAACGTTAGGAAGAAGAGCTACTATACCATAGCCATACAGCCTGAAAAACCAACAACAACCAGTTGAATCCGGCCGTGAAAGTCTTCAACAGCACTTTTGAGTGGAATTTGCCTTGCAGCCCTTATGGTGGGCCACAGCGCTTCTGTGCTTGTACGTTGTCGAAACGTAACTTGCCCATTTCTGAGAGAGCCTGGATAAAGAGAAGGGCGTAGGCTGAGAGGCAGAAGCAGGTTGGGCCCCTCCTGATCCCCCCTGGTTTGTTTTAGATCCCTCATCCTCGAGGAGCTGTGGGGAACTCAGCAGCAGTGGCAGTTGGCTGACGGATTCCCTGACAGCAGAGTCAGATCTCAGCACTGGCCCTCCAGGCCTGGGGAAGCCAGCAGGGTGAGGCCAGTCAGGTAAGTAGCCTTTTCCTCCTGCACAGTCAGGCCCGGGTATAGTAGCATCAGCATGGAGGGACTTCCTCTTCTAGTTTTCTTGCAACAGAAGTGACCCTCACTGTGTGTCTTCCAGAATCCCTCTCCTCTCACCACCCTGAATGGAAGCTGAGCCAAACAGCACAGCGAGCAAGGTGGAGGGTGTGGTAGAGCCGCTGCTTGGCATGCAAAAGGCCTCAGGTTCAGTCTCAGCCAAAAGGACGAGGTATACGCTGCCTCAGATAAAGATGTTAGCATGGTCAGTTGAGATGCAACGGTTGAGAAAATTGTATGCTTCCGCATTAGAATATAGTCCCGAACAAATACGAGAATTATCATTCATTTTTACGTGCTGTAAAAACATTATTTTGTGCATTATTGAACATGGTACATTGATACAAGAGCATTTATAGTTAATTGAACCCCTATCATCAATGTATGGGGGAGCAGGGCTAGGTAGGCACTAGAACCCAGGCAGAGCATTCCTACAACAAAGAAGGTCCGGCATGTTGAATTCTGTGGTGGAGCAATATACAATCTGCTAACATCTTTTTGTGAGGCTGAGTATAGTAGGTAATATGCAAGAGCTTTAAGACCCGGGAAAGCCACCTGCTAGTTAGAGTAAATGAGACTGACTTTGATATACCAAAGATCTAACTCAGGATAAGGTAGCTGCCTATGTGGCAAAAGGAAAGTGCTCAGTGGGGTCTTCAGGGTACACGTGCAGCCATAACTCTCTTCTCTCCAGGCTGACTCAATTGGGCCCACTTTTTCCCTCTTTTTCTGGGCCTTTCTGCTCGGGAAGAGCAGATCCTTGGGATGTGAGGTCTGCCATGCCATGACTGACAATCACCTTTGACTGACTAGGGCTCATGGGATTCAGAGTTCTGAGCCTGTCTCCACTAGAAAGGTTGCTTTGTTCAGGATTCTGCAGCAAGAGAAGGTGCCGTGTCTGGGGAGCAGGTTCATTCCCTAGTGAAGTGAAGAATTCGGCCAAAGCTTGCAACAAAGGCTTTGCAGCCTTTACTGTTTCATTAGTCACTTTACATTTGCAAAGATAAGGCGGGGTAAAAATATTTTTAAATAAATATTTTTTTAAAAAAAACTGTTTCTGGCTGTGCCCAGACTTGCCTTCCTTCTGTGGCTTTAGCATTGTGTGTTCTGGGGCATGGGGCTACCTCCACTGAAAGCGGCAAAGCAAGGAGACGGGAGAAATAGATGTCAGATTCTTCCGTGGTAATCGTCTCTGTGTGCCCAACTAAAATAGCCGCCACAACAGCTGTGAGGAATTGCATGCGCAAAGGGATTCTGTACTTCTCTCTGACTTAAAACATTATGCTGGCAAGGCAAAATCACTTTCCTGCAGGAATTTGCATATGCCGGACTTTGCATTTGAATTCAGCTGTTACAGGAGGTGGCGCATGCAGCAGCCTATTTAAATGTAACATGGTGCAGAAGTGCAACCCCCACCCCAGGAAAGAGTTTTTGCCTCAGCAAGCATCACTCTTAAATTAAGACTGGGAAAGGGTGGGCCAGCCTCTGTCTGTGATCCCTGCAGAGTGCTGTGAAGCAGTTACCCAGAGGAAGGAACAGGGGCCATTGGCTAAAAAGTAAAAGCCAGGTAAGAGAGTCAAGGTGTATTGTGGGGTTCAGTGATAGCCAGTGGCAGAAGGTGGGTGGAAGGAGGGCAGGTGAGATGGTGCGTAGATGCCAGAACCAGATGTGAGTTCTGAGAAGTTGGGTGGTCGAGCTGAGAACTGGGATAATGCAGGAGGAACTGCTACGGTGGTTTGTGCAGTCTTCTTTTCTCCAGCAAGGTGATGGGCAAAAAAAAAGCAACCAAGGCAAAACCTCCCCCTTGAGGCCCATGGTTAATGTTTTCTTCAGAGCTCTTTGCTATACGGGGAGGGTGTGAAAGAATGACAACCAAGGACCACTTAGAGCTCTAAGGGTGCCACATGAGTGCAGAACAAACGAAACCATCTTTGCAATGGAGATCCTGGGTTGATGTTTTCCTGTCCATTCTGACTCCTGGTGAGAAACAAATGTGATTCTCTGCAAAGTTTTTGCACCACGGGAGCTAGAGACCTAGTGTATAAAATCCGTCTCAAATTGTGGGCTTAAGAGCTGTGTCCTTTTTTTGCGGGGGGGGGGGGGGGGGATGATATAGTTTCATCTCTACCAAATCCCATGCCTAGGAGTTCATTTTGAGCAGTCAAAAGCCGCAGTACGAGCTAGGCTGCTTCTGTGTAGTAACATTTCCCCATTGTGCACTCATCATCACTGGAAGTGCAGGAGTATTTGCAACACAGCATTTGAGGGGGGTTCTCAATGTTTTCCTGAGTATTTCCTCATTCCTGCACACATGTATTGCACAGATGTTTTGCAAAGGGCTCGTTGCTTGCTTTAAAAAAAATGCTACTGGGTGTGTTTCTACAATCAGTGTGATGATAGTATATACCGGTAGATATTGCAATAACAAGTTATTTTTTAAGCCCCCCAAAAGTCTTCTGATGATGCCAGGGAGTAGATGGAGGACACAAAAGGAAATGGAGGGGAACAGAGGTTTAAAAATCCACATGCTGGCCAAACCTACTTTGACTATGATCTTCCTGTAAAGATGGGAATAAAGTCGCTTTGGGAAGAACTGCAGCAAACCTGGGGAAACCACAGCAGCAGATAGGAGGAGAATGTTTGAAGAATATAGTGTGGATGCTCTGAAAAAGAACTTCAGGATGCTCTGGGCGCCGGGGGGGCGGGGGAAGCCCACTCACACCTTGCTCCTGTTGGAGAGCTATGGTAGAGTAAATCCCATGTATGGAAGGAGCCTTATACCCCATTCCTAACATGCTTGGACTGAAATTAATTTCTGAAATGGCATCCCAGGATTTAGAACAAGGGAGACTCCATGGTGGCCTGCACATCGATAGAGTTAAAGCTGTGTTGTCTGAACAGACACATACTTGGACGAAATCTTCATCCGTCAGTTGTCCTTAAATGTCAACGCTGAAAGCATGGAGGAATTGGAGAATGGGTTTGCAGGGGCAATATGCTAAACTGGTACTCTCCAAGGATTACCAAAAGTCCTGAAGAAAAATGCCCTGACCTTTTAATATATGCCTAATGGAATGTTATTTACCAGGTGATGTGATTTACCTCTACGCCAGGAAAAGCTTTAGCTGCCAATTTTCATGTTGGTGTGGGGTTAGCTCCTGGAAAACTCAGATTCAAACCCTTGCACATGCTGTGGAAGCTTGCTGGGTGACCTTTGGCCAGTCATAGTCTCTCAGACTTACAAGGTAATTAGGATAAAAATGGAGGAAAGGCAAATGATGTCATAAACCACTCTGAGTCCCCATTGGGGAGGAAGACAGGGTACAGATGTATTAATATATTTAATAAAGCCTATAGTAGAGGGAAGGAAACCCATGGTGTAGAATAGTAAGCTGTAGTACTGCAGTCAGAGCTGTACTCACAAGCTGACAGAAGTTTCAGGTAACTGGTCAAAGTTGCATCATTCTTCCATTATCCTGATGCCATTAAAATGAATATTCAGCTTGCTGGGGGTACAGTGTAGATGACTGGGGAAGGCAATGGCAAAACCACCCCATAAAACATAGGTCTGCCTTGTAAACATTGTGATGTGATGGGTCAGTAATGACCTGGGGCTTGCATGGGGGATTACCTTCATCTTTACAGTAGAGGGAACAAGATATTTTTCTTCAGGTTTGTTGACAACTCTACTTGTGATAGGTACAAATACACTACTTGGTGTATGTAGATAGGATTGCCAACTCTGGGTTCGGAAGTACCTGGTGATTTGAGGGTGCAACCTAAGAGGGTGAGATTTAGGGACCTCTGTAGGGTATGCCAATCCATCTCCCAAAGCAGCCATTTTCTCCAATCCATCTTCCAAAGCAGCCATTTTCTCCAGAGGAAGTGGAATGAATGTTTAAGTACTTGAATAAGCAATCTATCTAGTCTGGCAAGCAGCTGTAATTTTGGTAGATCCCCAACCCCTATCTAGTAACTGGCAACTCTAATTATATAAATTACATGAAGGTTGATACAAAATTAACTTTTGAAGACATGGACATATTAAAAGGTGTGATTATAATAAGAAGTTTTTCAATGCATTTCTTTTTCTAAAAGGATATTCTATTTTTAAAAACAACTTTTCTTTTTAAGAGAGGAGTTGAGGGTCTTACAAATTTACTAATTCTCTCCAAAGCATTAAGGCCCCTCCCCTGGCCTCTTAAACCCAGTCAGATGGCTGAATGCTGTATCTCCGTCCGTTTAAATGCTGTTGCCGCTCCTCTTGCCCCATAGAGAGAGAGGCATAATCTGAAACCGGAAATAATGTTCAAGCGCCATTAAAACCATCGCCCTTATGAAGATAGAAGGCGGCGATTTACATGCTACCATAGAGTAGCAGGGTAACTAGCTGACAGGTCTGGCCGCTCCTATTCCTTTTTCCCGGAAGAGGCGGTTCTTAATAGGGAAAGTCCGCTAAAAACAAGGGGTTACAGTCTTAATGGTTGTTTAAAGCAACTTCGGGATCCTGATAGGTGAAAAGGTTTGGGAAACTCAAGCGAATATTTTAAGCACAATCGAAAACAAATGTTCGAGTTTCACAAAGCTCTTAATAAGCAAAATCGTATTTTCCGACTTACCACGGAGTGACCAGCTGACATCAAGGAAGCTGGAGGCATCGGGCCTGTTGGACCCAGATTCTGTAACGCCACCACCACGCACATACTTAAGATTATCATTATCATTATTTCATTATATGGTTGCCGTAAGTCACTTTGGGGGCCAATTTTGTCTGGAAAGCAGGATTTAAAAAACATAGTGAAGCTGGACAGCAATGTTATTTGCACTGAAGTGGAGAAGCACTGAGTTCCCACCATTTTTATTTGCTCAAGAACTTTGGATACGGTGCGCACATATGCTTTTATGTCCACATGTACGTTTTCCCGTGCCATCTGTTGTAATCTAATTTTTAAATCTTATAATATTTATATTTTTGTATTATTTATTGTATCTTTTTGTATGCTTTTATTTGTAAGCCGGCCTGAGTCCTTTGGGAGATTGGCGGGGTAAAAATGCAATAAATAAATAAATAAATTTCCTGGAATCTAACACGACCTGAATCTACATTATTGTATAAACACAGAATCCTATTATCGGCTTCCACTCCTCTGGTCCATTTAGGGAGCATGTCTAGAATGGCAATCGGAAGTGAGAGTTGCATAGAACTCTTTGTTTACATATCTCTTTGAGCGAAAGTCGCTGGAGTTCCAGATTGGCGGATGCCAGAGGGGCGGTGCCAAAGGATCCCGGGCCCGGCGTGACAGCGGGCGCCGCGCTGCGAGCTCGGGTAAGCGATGGGGCTGCTCAGCATCCTGAAGAAGATGCGGCAAAAGGAACGGGAGCTGCGGTTGCTCATGCTGTATCCTTCCGCGAGAAAGAGGGTAATGCCGGCGATCCCTGCCCCTTCTCCAGCACTAGCCATAATCTGCTTTATTTAAGGGAGTTGCGCGCACCTGATGCGTCATTAGAGTAGCAGTTATTCTTAAATAGTGCCTGCTGAGCTGCACCAGACAGGCATCATGTCAGCTGGGAGTTTATGATCAGATTAATTGTAGGAAGAATAGAATACCTCTGAACCCCTAGTTGGGGTTGCAAATTCTAGTCTGGAAGGTTCACTTCCTGGAGATTTGGAGGTAATGCTGTATAAGGATTTTAAGTAGGGCGCTGGAGTGGCCATCTCTGGCTTAATAACTGCCTCAAGATTTTAGGGTGGTGGTTGAGGAGGGTGCAGTATTGGGAAGGTAAAAAAAAAGAAACTGCAGGGTTATTGTACAGTCTGTCTACTGAAACTGATGTTTTATGTGGGGTCGTTGATCTCTATAATCTGGAAATCATTTGTAATTCTGGGAGAATTCCTGGCCCAAACTTGAGGTTGGGAACCCAATACCCGTGCCTTTCCTGTAACCCTGTAACTAAGGGAACACTTGTTGAGCAGCTATGTTGATCTGTAACCGCAAAATTAAACAGGAGTTCAGGAGCATCTTACCATTTATTCCACTGTAAAATTTTATGTAACAGAATTTAACAAATGCATTGAGGTGGGTGCTTTTATATTCACAACAGAAAGAAGGGAGAGAAGATGTTTAAATGAGATAACAAAAGACAGTAATGACTTCACTTGGAGGCAATGACATCTATCCTAAATTACTAGAGGAAAAAAATCGGATTAATATAAAATCTACTGGATTTTGCATTAGATTGTTTTCCTTTGCCCAGGGACAGTAACTTTTAGAGCAGCACCTCAGGAAGATTAAAATGCTCATCCACTCCATTCTGAAATTTGTATTTACCTTTTTTTGTGGTACAACATTCCATGGTAGCTTTAAGAAAATTTAAGCAAAAGTTATCTGTACACTCCTTTCTCTTCTATGCTGTATCCTCCTTAACTCACTTGTCTGAAGGGGCCTAGACAATGCTGGCAAAACAACTATCTTGAAGAAGTTCAACGGGGACGAGATTGACACCATCTCACCCACATTAGGGTTCAATATCAAGACACTGGAGCATCGTGGGTGAGTCCTCCAGTTCTAACCTCCCTTGTGCAGGAAAGAAGGGTCTAGCTGGCTCTTCCCCTTCCTGTTTCTTCTTCCTTTTCCTGTTTCTTCTTACAATATCCTGGTACTTCCCTCTCTGTTTTCAGTGGTCTAGTTTCAGTGGGTAGCCATTTTGGTGTGCGGTAGAAGAGCTAGATTTGAGTCCAGTGCCATCTGAATGACTAAGAAGATTTTCTGGGTATGAGCTTTTGAGAGTCAAGGCTCCCTTCATCAGATATCTAAAGAAGGAAACTTTGACTCTCAAAAGCTTATTGCGAAAATCTTGTTGGCCTGTAAGGTTCCAAGTGGTACAGTGCTTAAGAGTGGTGGACTCTAATCTAGAAAACTGGGTTTGATTCCCTCCACATGAGCAGCGAACTCTAATCTGGTGAAATTGATTTGTTTCCCCATTCTTACACATGAAGCCTGCTGAGTGATCTTGGGTTAGTCACAGTTCTTCAGAGTTCTCTCTGCCTCACCGACCTCACAAGGTGTCTGTTGTGGGGAGAGGAAGGGAAGGAGTTTATAAGCCACTTTGAGACTCCTTATAGGAAAGAAAGGCCGGGTATAAATCCAAACTCCTTCTCCTGGATTCAAATCTAGCTTTTCAGTAATCTAAGCTTCTTATTCAGTTTCTAGCCCCTTCATGACCAATAAAGTACCTCTTTGCAGCTTCAAGTTGAACATCTGGGATGTGGGGGGCCAGAAGTCTCTGCGCTCTTACTGGAGGAACTACTTCGAGAGCACGGACGGCCTAATCTGGGTGGTAGACAGTGCCGATCGCCAGCGTCTGGATGACTGCAAGCGGGAACTGCAAAGCCTTCTGGTGGAAGAGGTAAGAGCTGGGGTGGGAAGAGCAGGTAGTGGATTACCCCCTCTGTGGACTGCAGGTTCATAGGAACGGTGGCACCAGGCCTGCTGCTGCTGCAGACCTGCACTGGAGTAGGAACATATTGGCACTCCAAGATATGAGGGCTGTGTGTGGATGCAAAGCATTTTTTCACTTGCTGCTTCTCTCCCCAACAGCGCTTGGCTGGAGCCACCTTGCTCATCTTTGCCAATAAGCAGGACCTGCCAGGGGCTCTGAGTGCCAGTGCCATTCAGGAGGTGAGAGCCAGTGGTCATATGGGGAAGGGGTGGGGGGAGACCACACTATACAGGGGTGGAATTTGCAGCTCATGTGATGGAGGAATTTTCCTAGAGACTAGCATGCTACTGCCAAGACAAGTCTTCCCCAATCCTGTAATTATGCATTTGGTTTTTCCTACCTGAATGCAGAATTTTACATTTATCTGTGTCGAAATTCATTTCATTAGTTTTAGCCCAGTTTTCCAGCCTGTCAATATCCTGTATCCTGTCTCTGTCTTCTACTCCTCCCAATTTAGTATCATCTGCATAAGCATCCCTTCTATTTCTTCATCCAAGTCATTTATAAAGATGTCAACACAAGGACCAGGACAGAACCCTGAGGCATTCCACTTGTCATTCCTCTCCAACAGGACGGGGAACCATTTCCAAGCACTCTTTAGGTGTAATCTGTCAACCAGTTACAAATCTACCTAATAGTAGTAAGATCCAAATCATAGTTTACCAAGTTGTCACCAAAATCGTGTTGAACCTTATCAAAAGCCTTACTGAAATCAAGACAAACTATGCCTTGATCCAGCAAGGTAGTAACTCCTCCCCTGCCCCCAACAAAAAAAGAAAGATAAGACAGTCTGACATTACTTGTTTTTGAGAAATCTGTGCTGGATTGTTGACAAAATGGCTCTTTGTAATTACAACCATCCTTTTTAATTGCTCAAGGACTGACTATTTGATGATTTGTTCTAAAAAAAATTCCAGGTGTAAACATCACACTAATGGGTCTGTAGTTGCTTGGATCCTCCTTTTTCCCCATCTTGAAGATGGGGACAACATTTGCCACTTCCAGTCTTCTAGCACCAATCCTTTTCTCCAAGAATTCTTAAAAAGAATGGAAAGAAACTCTGAAATTACATCCAGGAGTTATTTTCCTTCAGTTGGAAGCCTATACTGTAAAGATGAGGCCACCATTGAATACATTCTAGCCCTGTCAATACCAGTTCTAGAACCTGGAGCCTGTTCCTCAGTGAAAGCTGGAGCCCACATGAGCTGTTCCTGTTGGCAACAGGGGATATAACTCGTAATAATGTGTATAAATTGTAGGTGGAAAGGTATTAGGAAATTGGGTGCCTAGGGAGCTCCCCCTCACTGGCTGTCTTCAAGCAGCAGCTGGATGAACACTTGCCAGGGATATTTTAGGCTGATCTTGCATTGAGGAGGGGGTTGGACTATATGGCCCCTTCCAACTGTGATTCCACCTATGATTGTTCACATTGTTTTTGCTGCATGGTGGGGGCGAATGTCCGTCACAGCAAGATTTCTTGTATAGACATGTTTCTTCAACCTCTGCTTTCACTTTTCATTCTCTCTGCGGCAAGCAACACCACTTCTAGCACGATTTTAATTTTGCTTCGCCCCCAGAGTGAGCAAATTTGTCAGTGAGCACAGCTTTGCCCCAGACATCTTCCCTCCGCCAGCCTACCTAGCTCCACAAATCCCCCTGCCTTCCACTGCTGTCCACGCCTTCTTCTTGTTTTATGTTGCCAGCTCCTTCTCTAAAAGCTCATATGGAGAGAATACAGTTGGCTTTTACAAGGAACAGTATAAGCAGGATCTCTTTTTGTTTCCACTCCACCTCCCCTGCTCTGCTTACACCCTCTCCAATAATTGGGAAGTCTTTTTACAACTTTATTTCAAACATGCCTCTACTTTAAAACAATTTTCCTGGAGCAACAGTAGCAGTATGTGTGTGAAGGGGAAAGGAGGGGGATATTGCACATGGTCCCCTTCTTCAGCAGTGTGTGGTCCAGGGAATTGCTTTGCCTTTTTCTTTTGCAGGGGCGGGAGTTACTTTGGGAAAGGGGCTACAATATCAATATACTGTTATCACAGCTATATCAATATATAAATGCAATTTAAAGGGCTTTAACAAAACCCTTTACCTTGCAACTATGGGTATGATGAGATCTGTGCCTTTAAGAGGAATTGATGGGCCTAGTTAAGAGAATGAAAAGCTGCAGAGGCCTTTGAGACCTGCACACTAGCTGCGGGGCAGGCAGAAAATGATCCCCTGCATGTAAACAGAGAAACACGAAGAGACCATACTACAGCCCTGCTGCGCAGCTAAAAGGCATGAGGTAAGCATTCCATGCATAATGAGCCCACAATTTTACTCTTGGCCTGAGATCGCTCCACTTGTGCAAGTATCTAGTACCTCTGGAGACCTCAGAAGATAACTGGCAGTGAGGTTAAGGTGCTTCAGATCTCGGGGCCCTCACCAAAGACCCTGCCTGCTCGGTGGGCCTTCTCCAACCCTTGCAGCAGCTTCACCCTCTTCCTCTTCCTTCCTTTCCTAGGCTTTGGGCCTCGACAGCATCCACAGCCACCACTGGTGTATCCAAGGCTGCAGCGCCTTCACAGGAGAGAATTTGCTGACAGGCATTGACTGGCTACTGGATGATATATCCAACCGGATATTCACAGTGGACTGAGCAGTGGTGGGGAAAGGCATACCCCGCCTCCCCATGAGCAAGTGTGGCTGGAGATTCGGACTGCCTTGCCAGGCCTCTAAAATGGCTGGGCCTGCCCTCTGACCTGGGATGAGGTCTGACCCTTGGTGACAAATTTGCCAGACCGAAGTCTGGGGCAGGGACTGTTTTTGCTGAGTGTGGTCCTCTGCTAAGGAGCAAAGGCGGGGACACTGGGGGAAAGTGGCTATCTTCTCCCTGTGGTCTGTATGGAGTTTATATCTTAATAAAACTGCTGCTGTGATTCAAAGGCGTGTTGCATTGACAGGTTTCTAGGCTTTGATATAGATTCCCTCTCTCCCCTGGGGCTGGTCTTCTAATCACCTTGACTGAGCATCACGTTAACCATAGAGAGGATTTTGTGCTTGTATGGCTACAATAAGACATTCAAGCGGTGGAAAGATTCTGAGACTGAACACTGTCTTAATGGAAATATTGTGAAAGGAACTTTGATTTTGGGAGGCTTAAGTGAGCACTCACATTTTTTTTCAAGCCTGTGAAGATACTACAAAGTGAGGCATCACATGGGAGCTGACTAGCTCAATTTTCTTTATTGAGTGTCTAGAGTGTGTCCATGGTTGGGAGTGAACTGGTGCCCTGAGAATAAGTGGAGGTGTCAGGTGAAGGATGGGATGGAAATGTGGCTGCTCTGCACTCCCTTTCCCCACCACAGGGAGGAGGGGGTGTCCTAAGTCTTCTCTCCCAGCTCATGAGTTTTGAACTGTGACCTACTTGAGAGTGGGCTGTGAGTGTGACCCACACTTTGAGAACAGCCAAGTTGCCAGGTTATAACTGATCTTCAGACTACAAAGATTGGAGAAAACGGCAGCTTTGGATGGTGGACTCTATGCCATTATATCCCACTGAGGTCACTGCTTCCCAGTCCTGCAGTCCCTAAGGTTCCACCCTGAAATCTCCAGGAATTTCCTAACCTAGGGTTGGCAACACTACCTGAGCCAAACTAACATCCAAGGTAGTCGAGAGCAGACAAAGAGTGAAAATTGCAAAGAGGAAAAGAGAAAAGACCTTCACAGCATGGAAGGGTCAGTGCATGTTTCTCTTCTAGGTTGTAATCTTACAAAGAGCTCATACAAAACGTCCCTACAAAGAGCAAGCCCATTTACACACATTGGATTTCTGAATAACCATACTCCAGCTGGTTAGGTTTGTCAACCTCCAGGTGAGGCCTGGCAAGCCTTTATCTAGGATTGGTTGTTGTTGTAAAAACAAGGTAGGTATCGCATACAAACAAGAGGCCCTAGCTCAAAATTAGGCAACTTTCTCAAACTCCTGATTTACTACATCATCCCTCGTTTTTGCATCTCCACCGTGCAATACCAAATCGACTATTTGCAAAGGAGCTCTGCCCCTAAGCGTTCCTAGGTAGCCGCAGCCAGCATCGCACTTTGTAGACACTCCCTCGCACTGGTAGCAACGACTAGAAGCTACCAGGTGCGCATGCGCTTTGAGTGGAAGGCCAGCCGCGCAGTCGCAATTCGGATAGCTCATCGCTCGCTTGCTTTTGGACGCTGCCGTCTGTGCCGGGGGAGTTCTGGATTTAAAGGGGCCGCAACGCCCAAAAGGGCGCTGGGATGTCGCGTCGGGTGAAGGATGAGTACCAGAGGCATTACACCGTCACCGACACTCGAACCCACCTCAAAGGCTACACTGAGTACAAAGTGACTGCCAGGGTGAGGGAGGGGTTGCTGGGAACTCCCCAGCCCTATATTGAGGGGAGGGGGCGAGGTGGATCAATAGGGCTGCTTCCTGTTCCAAATCCGGCGTGGCGGAGCTAGCTTACAAAGCTTGGAGCCCATGCTGGAGCAGCAGTGTGCAAGACCCTCTGAGCATGTGCAGAATACTTCCTTCCTCGGGTGCTGTTCCCAGGCTGACTGAAAGTTGCAAGTTGCATCCCCTTCCCCCAACACACAACACAGTTTTTAAAAATTCCTATTAAGTCAGTTGCAGAGGATAGCCACGATGGCCTGCAGTGGACTAGTTAAATTTGAGTCCAGTAGCACTTTCAGGGTATAAACTTTCGAGAATCAAATTTTATATTCTTAAACTGTTGTTGGTTTCTAAGGCTGCTGGACTCAAATGTGACTGTTGAAGATGGATAGAATATTGCAAGGGGCCTTGCAAGAAGTTAAGTAAAGGTACTTTCCATGCCCCCCCCCCCTTTACTAAAGCAGTACAATTAGAAAGTCATCAACCCCTCCCCCCTCTGGATGGGGACTTACACTTTTAGTATCTGTACTGTATGTATTTTTACAGAAATGAGATTTTAGCTAGTTTTAATGACGTATGTCACTTTGTGATATGTTGATCAGAAGAAAAGTGGGATATAATTTTTTAAAAGTTAAATAATATAGATAATAAGTTTTACTGGGTCTCAACCTCTTACTCTTTTTCTCCCTCTCCTCTAGTTTGTCTCAAAACTGAATCCAGAAGATGCGAAGGAGGTATGTCTGTCTTTATATACATCTTACAGTTATGCTTAGATGGAGGAGGAAAAGACTCACTTTGATTTGCCCACTTACAGAGAGTGCTGCCAATGGCCATTGGCTGCAGGGGCAATAAAGGGTTATCTGTAGGTTCTAAGGGAGCCAGATGTGAACTTTGTATCTTTTTATTATATTTGTATTAATTTTATATATTTTTTTAAAATAACATATCTGTTTGGCGAAGAAAATGTCAGTGCTAACTCCCTCAAGGGGAATATAGCCCAAGAATAATAATAAGAACAAAATAGAAAAGAATAAACCTTCACAGATAAAAATGACAAAATGTTACACACACACACACACACACACACACATATTATACCCTAAGTCTTGATTTGAATCATATTCTCCATTTTATAAAGCCATTCTTATCTATTATTATTCAAGTAATGTAACTGTTAAGATTAGTCCTCTTTCAAAGGTCAGAATGGATTAAATATCTGCTACACATTAATTATAACTACAAGTCAGACAGTTGCCCTTCTTAAAACATTTGCAAATAATAGTATACTGGATCTGTTTTTGAACATTAGCACCATATTTTAGTTGCCTTTCATACTTCTCCAAAGCATTATTTAGTCATATCGGTACTCAAGAAATATTTCTATTTCGCATGAAACTCCTATTTTGGATGTCTGTTACAAGACTAGTAAGCTTTTCTATTGTCTCTCATCTTCTTTTTCCACATTTCTCAATTGGAACAGGTGTCTGCTTTCCATATGTATGCCAAAACCACTCTAGCTGCAGTTAATAAATAAAATAATAGTTTTTGCAGTTTTCCTGGGAAATTCTTTGGTGGAATTCCCAATAATATAGTTTTTGTGTTCATTTAGAACTTGTTTTTCAGTATTTTTTGGATTTCTGCATGTATTTCCAATATTTTTTCTCTTTTTTTACAAGTCTACCATATATGGTAAAATGTTCCTTTTCCCCCTTGCATTTCCAACAGGTTTCTTTCAAATTTATGCTGATTTTTGCTTTCATATCTAAGCCACCATTTTCAGCCCAATCCAGAGTGGCAGTTGTGAAGGCTGTGGGGCCGTACACCGACAGATTTGCCCACCCCAGGGCACTTACCCTGGTGGAGGAACAAATCCACCAGCAGGCCGCCTCTACACCTTTCTGGAATGCCTGAATGGTTGCAAGTTTTTTGAGGCACTATTTGGTCAGGCGCAATCATTGCCTACATAGCAGTAATGGTTAAATTAATTTATATGTGCGGTTTACAAGGCGTGGTTGTGAATGTTCAACATTGTTTTAATGTATTCAATGTTTTAATGGATTTTAATGTTTTAATGTCTCAGTTGGTAGATAAATACCCCTTTTCTACTAACTCTGTAATTTATAATGCCAATAAAGGCTTTGGAATTGGAATTGGAATGCCTGATACAGTGCAGAGTGCTGCGTCAGTGCTCCTGTGCTCCCACTGGCATAGTGAGGCATTCTGGAGATGTGGCCAGGGTGGTGTTGACAATAGTTGGATTCCAGCCAAGCATTTTCTCCCAGGACTCTGGCACCCAGGGCATATGCTTATGCCACCCTTTGGGTGGTTTAAGTCCATTGAGCCCGATAGAGGGCTTTTCAGCAGCAGGGAGGGATTTTTTTGTCTTTTGCCTCCCTGCATTGCCAAAAAGCCTGCTACAGGCAGCAGGGTAAAACCGCAGCGGTGCCATCCCTGGCCGTCCCAGGGCGCTGGATTGGGATGCCCATTTTATTCTGGGTTTCTTGCCATTCCAGATGAATTTATTTATCTGGGTTTGCTGTTCCTTCAAAGTTTTGTCTTTTGTATACTTTGGGAGCATTTGAAGCAAATACTTAGTTTTGGTAGAACACTCATCTTAACAGTACCAATTCTTCCCAACCATGAAGTTTTTGGTTTAGTCCATTACAAATCTTGTTGTTACAAAATCATCTTTGAATAATGTATCATTTTGTCCATTCAAATTAATCCCAAGATATTTAACTTTATTCGAACTAATATCACAACATGTAATTTTGCCGATAGTCATTTCTTCTTGTTTCGTTACACTTTTTAAAAAAAGGTGTTTTTTTCGTTCATTTTATATCTTGAGAGGAAACCAGATTGTTCTATTTGCTCCATCAAATATTTAATTGAGTGAGCTTTGTACCTTGGATGAAAAAGTTTCTTCAGAACCGCCCCTTCTTCTTAAGCCTGACATCAGAATTTTCTGCAGAGGGCAAAAATAGAGATAAGTGGGGCAGGGAGGTTTTATTTATTTATTTATTTATTTATTTATTTATTTATTTATTGTTTCGATTTATAAACCGCCCCATCCCCTGGGGGCTCTGTCTGAAGAGTTCTTCAAACATCCACATGTCAGTGCAGTTAAGTTGCAACAAATGTACAGCCACCCCAGTAAGAATCTTTCAAGCAAGTGAGAAGCAGAGGTGGTTTGCCACTGTACACTTCCTCTGTGGTCTCTCATCAAAGTATTGATACTGCTTAGCTTCCAAACGCTGATGAGATTGGAATACACAATATCATTGTACATCTTAAGTTCTTCATGTGGAGGTGTTATTTCTTGGCAGGAGCCCCATATTGTGGTGGGCGCTGGAAAGCTGTCTGCATTTTTAATCTCTCTTATATTTCATCCCACAGATTGTGGTCTGGAAACGGTACAGTGACTTTAAGAAGCTGCATGGAGACCTGGCCTACACCCACCGTAACCTCTTCCGACGCCTGGAGGACTTTCCTCCTTTTCCCAAAGCCCAAGTCTTTGGTAAGAGGTTTATCTGGGTGGCAGAGATGCTCACCACTGACCTCTCAGTCCTGAAGTAGGAACTCTTTGGTGATTGCATTTGGTGGGATCCTAATGTTAATCAACTCTTTCTCCTTTTGAAAGGAACCTGGTCTTCTGAGTACCTGGTTCTGTATTCGAGAGAGATGGCCGGGGAGATTCCTGGGATCTCCTGGGACATTTTCCAGGGATATCAGGCTGGGAATAGAATGCAGAGTGTTACTAGGAACAAGATGCCCTATTTCTTGGATCCCGCAAAGTAGTTCTTGTGATGATTTGAGGCATAGGAATGAACCTGAGGTTTACTTGTCCAGGGTCGGGAGTAAGTGATGTGCTAGTTTTAATAGTCCTTTTTAGGGTGACTTCCTTCTGAACTAAAACTTTCCTTTGTTTGCTTGGGAGGAAGAAGGCATTAGGTTGCTTTTTAGAGTCTAGGGCCCTGACTAGTCACTTATGGTGTTCACAGTCACATCCCAAACCAGATGTACAATGTGTACAAAGCTTCTGTGTTGAAGCTTAATTCTTAGAGGCATGGCAATCCGATTCAGATCAGAGAGTAGGTTTAAGGCCTGCACAGTTTTCCCAACCTGGATGGCCTTTGCGAGCTGCTGTTTGCCTCATTGGGGAAACTTTTGTATACACTGTGAGTACACGCAAGCTCCATTCGTTTCAACAATGGGAAAAATGGTTCAGGGAGGGAAATCTTACGCCTTTTCTCTGTCTGTGCTACAGACTCACTCTGATGTGTGTCTGTTTGTCTGAGTGTCAAGTTTCAGCAGGGAACTCTGTCACAGTATCAAAAATACCTGTATACATCTTGAGAGCAGACAGGCAGATCAAACTGATCTAATCTGACAGCTGCTCCTCCCAGCACCTTGTCAGAATCGGTTGAAACCAGTCAGCTGTTCTTCATTACGATTGGTTATTTATTTATTTATTTATTATTGAGTTTTATATACCGCCCTACCCCCAAAAGGCTCTGGGCGGTGAACAACATAATTATACAACATACAATTAAAAACCCATTAAAATAAACACAGCGGTCAGCATAATAAAATACTCGTTATATAAAAGGAGTGCTTGCCTACTAGCACTACCTCTTAGGGATTGCCTATTGCTGCAGAGCATGCTGCCCGTTTGCCTTTTGAGTTCCTGTATGCACTGTAAATGTATGCACTGTTGATAAAGTTTTTCCTCACAGTAAAACTTCTGCATGCAGTGGTGATTGCTTTCAGCTGTGCTCAGCCAGTTCTTAGCCGCACCTTGCTGGCCTCTGTAACAGGCTTCCTCCAGCGTAAACTCTGCGTCAAACTCTCAATGATTCCTCTGCGTCAAACTCTCAATGATTGTCTGGTCAATAACTCCCAGAGCGAATGTGTAAACCATATAATGTGTAGTGAGGCTCTTAGGCTAGGGACTGAGGTTCTGGGGAATGGGGGGGGAGGGGGGGAATTGCCAGGCTAGCATAGGGAGGCCTTCCACATGTACTCACAAGAATAGGATGGTGACCCCCATTTTGATGTGGGGCTCTTTTTTTCCTGCAGGCCGATTTGAGCCCAAAGTGATAGAGGAGCGGAGGAAGGCTGCGGAGGTCATGCTGCGCTTCACAGTGCATATCCCTGCTTTGAACCAACTTGATCCACTCCAGCTCAAGGAGTTCTTCCGGGTATTTTGGATGGGCAGATGGAGAAGGGGGGAGATGTCCCCTGGGTACCAGATCCTCCTGAGGAGGTCCCGAGTTGAGTCCTCTGAGTGGGTTGGGGGATCCTAGGGATTCTGTGAGTTGTACTGTGACTCCAGGACCCCCTCCTTGGTTGTAGAAAGAGAGTGCTGGGTCCTCTCTCCACAGTCCTCCTGTGGGTCCCAGGTATGATCCTTGGCCTGCTCTACATTCCAAGAGGAAGAATCCATTTGTGCCTCTGCACTCATTCCACTGCTTTTGTCTTGCAGGGTGGGGAAGGGGGGAGACCTCTGGAAAACTGTGACCAGCCTTCTCTGGCTCCCCCTTTGATCCCTGTACCACCAGAAGGAGTGGAGCCTGGTGAGGATGCTCTAGTGTCTGAAGTGGATCACGGAATCCTGGGCCTGGAGTCTGAGCAGGATCACAGCAGAGCTTCACAGGCAGCAAGGGAAGTCTGCGATCAGGAGCCTCAAAGGAAGGAGGGAGGTATGGCTTTCTGGTCCTTGCCTTTTAAAGAAGGGGAGCTATTAGTCAGTGCCAGAGCATTTGCTTGGCATGCAGATGATCCCAGGTTCAATCCTGGGCATCCCCATTTAAAAGGATCAGGTGATATGAAAGATCTCCACCTGAGACCCTGGAGAACTGCTGCCAGTCGGGATAGACAGCACTGACCTTGAATGATGATTGATCTGACTCAGTATCCAGTAGCTTCATGTGAGGTGATGGGGCAGAATTTTCTGATCTGCTCTCCTTCTGCAGGGAGCTGTTTATTATTAATGGAGGAGAGGCATGCTGTGTATCCTTGCCTGCAGTCTTATTGTGTATTTCTTGCACAAGTTGTCGGGGGAAAAAAGAATCACCACCTGTGTGCATGTGTGTGTTAGGATAGAAGATGCGTACTGAACAAATGGAATATTTCTCCTTTCCCTCTTCCACTTCGGCTCCAGGGCAATCCCTTTTCCACATCCAGAAGACCAGGACCTTTCAAGGCCTGGAGTGTGGACTTTTAGCTTCCTTGGGACTTCTAGTGTTGATAATGAGGCCTCCTGGTTCCTAATCTTCATCTTTATAGGCTTGATTGTGGTAGTTTGCAGCGGGGCTAATAACAGCTGCATTTATCAGCAGCTCTAGTATCTGAGGTGGGGGGGGGAGGTTCGCTTTGAAGAAGCTAGAACTGATGCAGCCTTGGGCTTATGGTTGGGGGGTGGATCTCACAGGGCTGGGCTGCGCGGGAATGTTCTGAACAGGAGAAAGTAGAAACTCTCTACATCCCTGTCTTGCCTTCTTTGAGGACCCGTCATCCCTGTCATTCCTCCCCCCCCCGTCATCATCACCTAGCCCACAGGTGTCAAACTCACGCCCCTCCAGATGTTATGGACTACAGTTCCCATCATAATGGGAACTGTAGTCCATAACATCTGGAGGGCCGCAAGTTTAACTCCTACGACCTAGCCCAGTGGTGGCGAACCTATGGCACTCCAGATGTTCATGGACAACAATTCCCATCAGCCCCCGCCAGCATGGCCAATTGGCAGGGCTGATGGGAATTGTAGTCCATGAACATCTGGAGTGCCATAGGTTTGCCACCATGGACTTAGCCTAATCAGTGTTCCTGGCATAGGGGACCACTCTTCACCCCGAAACTGTGAAGATGAAGCCCTGGATGCTCTCTTTGCTTGTCATGTGGAGGAGGAGAGAGAAGAGAAGGAAGTGGGTTCACCTTCCCGCTGCTTACCTGTCAGTCCAGGAGCTATGCATGGTATTTGACCCCTTAAACAGGAAGGAAGTGAGTTGATGGATGCTGGTGAGGAATTTGGAAATGCTTCCCGGCCCTGCACGCCGTTTTGCCCAGGTATGAATAACTCTCTATTTCAGGGGATGTTAAATCTGGGCACAGAATTGGGATTGTCCCCAAGCTCCCCCATGAGTCTCCTGCTGGCCAGGGTGTGGCTGTATAGAGTTGTCCATCCAGGAGGGAAAACACAAGGAGTTTGTGCTATCACCCTTCTCCCTGTTGCTTAGACTTGGGTGCAGCCAGCTCCTCCCCTGCTCGTGCTTCCTTGGAAGATGCCCCAGCGCCTTCTCCCCCAGGTGCAGGGATTCTGCTACCAGCCCAGGAAGGAGCAGTCACAGAAGACCCCGGTGCATACCTGGCTTTGGCCACCGAGCATATCAAGCACGCCTTGGAGAGCGAAGCGGCTGAAGACTATGAGGGGGCTTTCCATGGCTACCACAGTGGCGTCGATTTGCTGCTCCATGGCCTGCAAGGTATGAGGGTTACTTATGTCAGACTGGAGAGCCAGCATGGCTTAGTGGTGAAGAGCAGTGGACTCAAACATGGAGAACCAGGGTTGATTCCCCACGCCTCCACATGAAGCCTGCTGGGTGACTTTGAACTAGCCACAATCCTCTCAGAACTCTGTCAGCCTCACCCACCACACAAGGGGTCTGTTCTGGGGAGGGGAAGAGAACAAAATTTGTAAGCCACTAGAAATATTTTTATATATGTTGAGACAGGGGCACAGCATATATAAAAATATTTCTATTTCATTCATATCGTAGAGTGAAAACAGTTATCCCATATTGGAATGCAATCAGCAAATGCTACTTTTCTTTCTGTCACACACATTTCTTTGGCAATAATTGGGAAGCCAAGCCAATCTGGAAATCTTTATGAACAAGCCCCTAAGGATACCTGAGTGACAGCATTTTTTTCTGTTTAACAGGAGGTTGCTCATTCTTCGCATCAATAGAAGATGATTCTTTAAACTCACATCTTCAAAAGTGGGAATAGTGAGGATCGGGGAACATTTTTTGGAGTAATGAGGATTGTTTTGAATCAAACCAGTAAGCCACTTTAATGTTGAGAAAATCCCTCCCTCCTTCCTTTCTGTTTTCAGGCGATCCAGATGCGGCCCGCAGGGAGGCTGTGAAGAAGAAGACGGCAGAATACCTGCGGAGGGCTGAGGAGATCTGTCAGCAACACCTGAGCCATCTGCACCTGTGATGTGGCTTCCTAGGCACTCCCAGTGGCACAAGTCAGCCTGGCATTCCCTGTTGCCACCTTGAGAAGAGACCAAACTGCTCTTTCAGCAGCCACTGCCCCCATCCTGGCATTGACTGGCCAGAGCAGACTTGACCACCCAATTTCCCCTTCTCTTGACCTCCTGTCCGTGGGTAGGGGATTTCCTGTACACTGTCCAA
Organism: Sphaerodactylus townsendi; assembly: GCF_021028975.2. Taxonomy (NCBI): domain Eukaryota; kingdom Metazoa; phylum Chordata; class Lepidosauria; order Squamata; family Sphaerodactylidae; genus Sphaerodactylus; species Sphaerodactylus townsendi. The sequence goes on along the minus strand of NC_059425.1, from coordinate 24,398,508 downwards.
AGACATGCTTGTAAACCTTTCCAATGCCTTGTTTGCATTTTAATTTATACTCATTGCATCTACTTTTGCTTTGTATGTTCACTCTGTGGGGCAGGGAAAGCAGACTGAATCACTCATACAGTTGGAAGATGATACTAGCACTTTAGCTTCCAGATCCTAAATATGGGGAAAGCACAGAGAAGTGTCCCTGTATCTGCAGGCTCCCTCTCCCCCAAGTTCAAAATGAAGCTGATTCTGGTAAGAGTGGAGCTGTTGGATTGAGATTTGTATCTGAAGAGAATTCAACCCACAATCCCCCTCCACACGTGAGACTGCCTTGTACTAATTCAAACCACTGGTTCATCAAGGTCAATATTATCAACTCAGACTGGTAGCAGCTGTCCGGGGTCTCAGACACCTTTCTCATCAACTACGGCCTCACCTTTTTAACTGAAAGTGCCAGGAATTGAACCTGGGAGACTCTTTTATCAGAGGCCCCTTCTGCACATGCAGAATAATGGACTTTCAATCCACTTTCACAACTGTTTGCAAGTGGATTTTGCTATTCCGCACAGCAACTGCAAAGTGCATTGAAAGTGCATTATTCGGCATGTGCGGAAGGCGCCTGAGTCACAGCCCCTTCCCTCTGCCTGGGCAGGGTAGGTGGAAGCCCCAGTGTTAGAGAGTTCCTCTTCTGTGGGGCATGTTGTTGTCTACCCACTGCAAGAGAAGTGCAAGACACATCACATTATCTGTGATCTGTTTCATCAACTGAGAGTCCAGTAGCATCTTAAAGACCGGCATGATTTCCAAGGTTTCAGCTTTTGAGAATCAAAGCATTCTTTGTCAGATATATCCATGATATCTTGTTGCTACTTTAAGGTGCTCCTGGACTCAGATTTTGCTCTTCTATAGCAGACCAACACAGCTACCCACCTGAAACTAACTTCATCAACAGATGTGCTCCATCTGTTGGCGTAGGAGGTTAAGAGCTGGTGTATCTAATCTGGAGGAACCGGGTTTGATTTTTCACTCTGCCACCTGAGCTGTGGAGGCTTGTCTGGGGAATTCAGATTAGCCTGTATACTCCAACACTCGCCAGCTGGGTGACCTTGGGCTAGTCACAGTTCTTCTGAGCTCTCTCAGCTCCACCCACCTCACAAGGTAGAGTTTTCAGGGGGGGAAGGGAAAGGAGTTTGTAAGCCCCTTTGAATCTCCTACAGGAGAGAAAGGGGGGATATAAATCCAACTCTTCTTCTTCACTGAATTCAACAGCAATCACTACCCCTGATAATTGTACTCAGGACTCTAGCCAGAAGATGAATCTTGCAAAAATCTGCTTGTTTATAAATATCCAGCTGAAGGACATGTTGGTTATAAGGAAAGATCACTGCAGCCTCAGCTGACCAGAGTGTTTTCCTGAGATGCCAGCACCAAAACTCACTTCTGACTAGCTCCCACTTGCAGATCCCCCAGAAGAGCTGAATTATGCTTCATCAAAGCTGGATGGAATCAAAGCGCTCTTTGTTTGAGGGTAGAATCATGTAACAGGCTGACCATATGGCAGCTCTAGCAGAGGCAGTGCTGACTCATGTATCCCTTAGCTGCAGGGAGAAGCATTCGTTTGCTGTTAAAAACAAATTCCAGGCTAGGAGTGGGAGGCACAGTAAGGTTTTCAACATCCAGTTCTCAGTGAGTGTGATTCTACCCTTACTGCAACCGGTTTTGTGGTTAACACAGAGATTATCTTTGCCTGCTCTCGCTGTATAACCTCTTGAATTATGTAAGTACGCTCTATATGGGCAAGAGAGGTCACTTTGCAGGATATTCCAAAGGACATGGTTGAATTTTTGCCTGCTCCCAAGCAGTTTGACATTGATATTAGGTGACTTTGGAGTAGAAGCTATTGCTGAGTTGGTAGCAAAACAACCCCTGAAAAGATTTTCTAACATTTCAGTGGGATATGGTATATCCTTTTTGCAAAAATATAAACCTTACCTGCCTCTGTTTTTACCACAAGAGCCTTAAATCCTGTTGTTGTTTTTTAATCTACAGGACATGGCTTTACAGTTAAGCCAGTTTTGGGTGGTGGAAAATGCCATTAAGTTGCCACATTATGATGACCCCCCTATAGGGTTTTCAAGGCAAGAGATGTTCAGAGATGCCATTGCCTGCATCTGTGTTGTAGCAGCCCTGGATTTTCTTTGTGATCTCCCATCCAAGTACTAACCCTGCTTTGTTTCAAGAGCTGAGGAGATTTGGCCAGCCTGGGCCATCCAAACTGGAGCTGGGGTTATTTTATTTTATTACATTATTTAGCATTCTGCTATAAAGAATGAATTTTATTCTTTACACTTGCCTATCATATTTTCATTCTGCTCTTCTTCCAAGGAGCTCAGGATGATGTGTATTGTTTCCCCTTCCCATTGTTATAATTCACAACAACCCTGTGAAATGTCTGGCTCAAGGTTGCCCAGAATATGTCATGGCAGGCGGATGGGGAGGGATGACCTGAACCCGGGTCTCCAAAAGCCATTTTGACTGCCTCCCTGCTGAAAGTTATCAAGTATAAAACTCTGGGACAGAATCTCCTGGGTGAGGCACACTAGCAACCATACTTTCCATAAGGGCTAAAAGAAAAATGGGTAGGAGTCAGCTGTTCGAAAATTTTGGCCCAAGGAAAGAAAGTTTTGTGTCTGCAAAGCACCATTTGCTGTTGTGTTGGACCATCTTTAGTTATCATTTTGGAGGCAGAAACTATTTCCAAAATTCTGATGAAATGTTGGGTTAGCAGAGCTCAAAGGCACACAACACAGCTTAATTTACCTGGTGTGTGTGCAGCTGAGAAACAAGGTTATATACAGAGCTTTATCTTTGCAAAACTAATGTATTGTAAAGAACTCTATTCTAGACAGGATAGAGTAGAGACAGGATTCTAATTTAGGATTACCTAGTTAGGATGGATGAAGATGTGGGAACCATGTTCTGCCTTCATGGTGCCAGGGTGGAGAGAGAGAGAAGGTGTCAGTTGAAAAGAACAGTCAGATCCGAGTCAGGTAGCACCTCAGAGAACAATTAGAGTTTCAGGTATAAGCATTTGGGAGTCAAAGTTCCTTTGTCAGATGCGTCAGGTGTCTGATAAAGAGAGATTTAACTGTCAGAAGCTTACACCCCATGCTACTGGACCTGAATCTACTTTTTACTCCAGACCAACATGGCTGCCCTCTGAAACAAGCGATGTTTCATAGATTTCAACCCCCCAAAATAAGTCTGGAGCTGAGAGACAGAGCAAAGCCCTCCACTTCCAACAATTCTGAAGGCAGCAACTGTTGCAAAAATCCATTGACAATGTTGTGGACTGGAGAAATTTATAAACTTGAGGTAGGCATGTTACTGAACAGTGAGGGAAGTCTGAGCAACTTAGCACAGCGCCTTCTGTTGGTGATGCTGGAGGCTGTTGGGACTAGCAGCACAGGATGCAGCCCTTTCATTCAGTCGGACATGATGCCACAAGAGTTAAAAGTCAAGCCAGGCAGGGAAAGTGGCTCCCCCGGCTCCTACTGTTATCGATCAGACGGTTATAAAATATACCCCCATCAAGCATCTGGTTGTACTCAAAGGATTAACAGTGCAATGCACTTTGGGGGAAGGAGGTAAAGGCTGTGGAGCAGTCATGACCCCAGCGTTGGCATCACTACCAGTCCACGCAGCTTAAGTACTTACACTGCTGTGGAGGCAACTTACACTGGCACTGGGCTGGAAAGGGCCCTTGTAGCATGAAAGGTAGGTTTCTGTTTTATTTTACCTTTCTGCACCACTGGGAACCTCTGGAGAAGGCGTGTGTGCTGTCCCCATCTGCCACCAAACACTGCCCCCCCCCCCCTTCCGTGGATTGGGTAGCCTGCCTGCCTGGAATGAAAATGACTGGATTTTTCTAACACTCTAAAAGGCGCCCTTGAGCCCTAGTAAGCTTTTAGGATTTCTGTCAGGCACCTTTTATCAGGGGGGCGTCTTGGATATCTGATAATTACTCTAACTCCATCAGGAACTATGCCGAGTGATAATCAAGTGACAAACTAATCGAAGCCCCTTTAGTGTTATCACAAACTTGATTTTCTCCTCCCAAATTCAAACCCTCGAAGTCCAAAAGTATAAAAAGGGTTGTTTTGCACAGCAATTGGGTTATGACCATTCTTAGCACTCAGGTCAACTTGGAACCACGCAAGGAATCTGTCTTGCCCCGGGACCATCTTCAGGAAATTGTAGACCATGACCCCCCAAAATGTGATCCTCCACGCTCAACCGGGCTTAGTTCGTTCTCCCGCCTGTTTTCAGCATCCCAGTCCTGTTCCGCACGTGTGAGCAAATCTTGAGCCGTGTTTTCTTTTCGCGCGCTCGGATGAAAAACCTCCAATTCGCGCTTGCGCGGAAAGCTCCGATCCGCCTGCAGGCCCCCTCCTCTCCCATCTCACGCGGCTTGGGGACTGTTTGGGCTCCTCCTTTCCAAGCGACGACACTTTTTGGGGCCGCCCCCGGCCGCGCCTTCCGCAGCATGGGCGGCCTCGAGCAGGCCCCAACGGGCACCTGCCCGGGTATGTGTCCGGCCGGCGAGCTGGCCCTGCGGCGGCGCCAGAGGCGCCTGCACGCCCTGGAGCTGGGGCCGCCCGAGCGGGCGGTGAAGGAGTACTCCCGGCCAGCGGCCGGCAAGGCGCCCCTGCGGCCAGAGGAGCTGCGCCCGCCGCCGGTGCTGCTGGCCACGGTGCGACACCTAGTGGGCGAGGCGGCTCGCCCGCGACCCGACGTGTCGGCCGCCGAGCAGTGCGCCTTCGTCAGCGACCGCCTGCGCGCCGTGCGCCTCGACCTGACCGTGCAGCGCGTCTCCGGCCTGCCCTGCGCCGCCGTCCTGGAGCGCTCGCTGGTCTACCTGCTGCGCGCGGGGCACCAGCTCTGCGCAGAGCCGCCCGCCCGCTTCGACGCCCACCTGCACCGAGCCCAGGTGCAGGAGTGCTTTGCCGCCTTGCGCCGCGCCTACCGGGAAGAGACGGAGCGCCGCCCCGCCGCCGAGCCCCTCTTCCAAGCGCTCTTCTTGCTGTACAACCTGGGTAGGCGGAGTGGCGCCGGGCTGGGGGTGTGGTGTTTGGAAAGGGGCTGGGGCCATGTCCCCTCTGTTACACCCTTCAGGCCAGTGGTTCTCAACCTGGGGGTCAGGACCCCTTTGGGGGTTGAACGACCCTTTCACGGGGTCGCCTAAGACTGTCTGCATCCGTGTTCTCCATCTGTAAAATGGATAAATGTTAGGGTTGGGGGTCACCACAACATGAGGAACTGTATTAAAGGGTCGCAGCATTAGGAAGGTTGAGAACCACTGCTTCAGGTGGTCTTAGGGAGCCCCCTTCCTCCTCCCCCCTCCTCTTTTGCCATACAAAACAATTACTATTTGAATTAAGTGGTGAGCAGTGCAACCCAATAGAATGTACATGCCAAAAACAATACAACAGGACCACAAGATATTTGAAATTCAGACCCTAATAACACTGATTTGAAAACTCTGTATAGTGCAAAACAAAGGGCCTGTGTAATACAATAAAAGGACACTTTGGCCCCTTCCGCACATGCAAAATAATGCATTTTCAAACAACTTTCAAGTGGTTTGCAAGTGGATTTTGCTATTCCGCAAGTGGATTTTGCTATTCCTCACAGCTTCAAAGAGCACTGAAAGCATTTTGAAAGTGCATTATTCTGCATGTGCGGAATGAGCCTAGGTTAACCAGAACCTGAAATGTACCACTCTTGTCCAAGCTTCAAGGCTAATGGAGCATAAATCCCATATGTTTGTGCTCCCAAAATGTACAAAAGTTTGTTTGAATGGCATTAATTTGAAACCATCAGGATTACAGTCTGGTCTAAAAATCTGGCTGCTACAAAATGGGACAAGATTTTTTTATCAGTGTTATTAGGGTCTGTGTTTCAGATACCTTGTGGTAATGTTGTATTGTTTGTGGTGTTGGAGATGTATTATACTTATGACAAGACTTCATCTGAAAGTAAGCAATTGCTATGAGCTTTCCTCAATATAAATTCTATCGGATTAAACAAAAACAATTAAACTGATCTGTCTTGCAGATCACCCTTCCCTCTCCTCTCTTGCATGCCACTCCTTACTCACTCCCCTCCCTTTCATGACACCACTAGTCCTAGTTCTCACCACAGAGCTCAACCTAACCTGAACCGGAGCCCAAGTTCCTGCCCTAGCCTCACTCCCTCCCCTCACTCCCTCCCCTTCCCTTGCATGCCACCTCTTCCCCTCCCTCCTTTCCCCCTTCCTCCACTAGGGTGGGTGGGCCATGTCCAGATTCAGGGCCCCCTCCCTCCCTTCCCTTGCATGCCACCCCTCCCTCCCTCCCCTGCAGGGATGTTGTAAGGCTTGTGTGAGGATGTGCGAAAAGAACTTTGTACGCTTAAACCGCTGGGTTCTTTCAACTTCTTCCCATCCCCTTCTTTTTCAGCAGTCTTACCACTTAGCAGTGTGTGGGACCCGGGGGGGTGTTGAATAATTCCATACACACCCCTTAGGCTAAACCGTTTCAGTGGGGCAGCCTCACAGGAATCTGCCTTCTACTGAACCAGACCTTTCACCCACTGAGGTCAGTATTGTCTACTCAGACTGGCAGCTGCTGTCTGGCGTCTTTCACATCACCTATTATGAGATCTTTTTAGCTGAACTGGGGACCTTCCAAATGGAGGCTGTACCAATGAGCCATGTCAGTTGATACATGTGTGAAGAGATTGTGGTATTTTAGATAGTTTTAATAGATGTTTTGTTTACATTGTAAGCTGCCTTAAGTTACTCGAAGTAGGAAGGCGGCCAATAAATGTTTTCAATAATGAAATAATGAAATAAATACCTAAATAAAATATTGAGCATTAGGAACCAGTCCAGGTAATCCACAGGGTTGTGTCTCTGAAATATAGGTTGCAGGAGACTGAAGACGATGCCGTTATCGGTAAAGCCACTTTTGTCTCCTCTCTGCGAACTACCCGGATGCTCTTAGGCCGTGAATCTTTGCAGCTCCTATTGCATCCGAGCCTATACAAGACTTTCTACAGCGCGGGCAATCAGCAGCCTACTGCGACCTCCGCTTTTGCCGTTTGGCAGCTTCAACCTAGCTCGGAAGCTGCCTTACCTGCCAAGCTGCACCCTCCATCCCCATGTGGCAGGGGCCCGCCGTCTAGCCCTGCTTACCTTCAGCCACGGCTTCAGCAGCAAGAATTGCCGCTACCCTTTGGATCGGCTGGCCTGCTTGCTGGCCATAGACAGCCTCGAGGAAACCGAGGCGCTGTGCAAGGCACAGGGTTTGACGATACTGGAGGGAAGTGTCGTCTTCCAGAAAGGATCGTTCAAGGACTCTGGTCCCCTGGAGCACAAGCCGTCCCACCTGCTTGTGGATGGGAAATGGGGAACTGGCTCTCTTCGGGGATTCACAGAGGGCATCCGCTTCGGAATCAAAACCAGTGTCGATGCTTTGGGAGCCATTGTTCGCTACGCCATTACTTCGCCCAATCAGTGATTGTCTCTACCCAGGTGGAAAAATGAAAGGGGAGAATACATTATTTTGCTTCCATGAGTGGTGCAGGCTTCATTTTGCTGACGGTTTGGACTAGGCCCACACAACGGCCGGGCTCCCGAATGAAAGCACAAAGATTGCCATTTACCTCACCGGGATTGGTTTTACGTGCTTTGTTGTGTGGGCGCCTACCTACCCCTTCCTTTTAATGCTGGTCAATTCCGGAGGATCGGGCGGGACTGCCACCACATGCTGCCTCAAGTCAAGGGAATATTGTCATGGCCTTATGGCGAAAAAGGAACCGCGCAGGACGCCTTCCAGGACTATATAAATAAAGGTGCACTCTTAGCTTTCCTCCTTCGAAGGACCCACGCACTCAGACGTGGGATATACCTTTCTACTGGAATCAGAGACTTTGCTTATAGTAGGAACATACTGTGTAGCAAAGTAAATTTGCACATTTTCTATATTTGCGCTGGTTCTTTTTTGGGAACTGAGGCCCATCTGCTGCTATACTTCAGGAATTCAAAGCAGTCAAGGGGGGATGGCGAGCATGCCTAAACTAAACGCAGCTTCTTCTTCATATGATTTATTTTCTGTGGACATTTCTAGATTACTTAAAGTTGTTTTCTTTACCAAAGTGTGCTCATTCTCCTCTATATATAGAACTATTGCCTCTTCGCAGTAAAGTATGGCTCCAAGCAGATGTAGGAAATCTTGTCTAGAGGCTCCTGATTTTCTTGACAGCTGCTCTGAAAACAGTGGAATCCATTTGGGCACGGTTCTTCTACATATCTGCCCTCAATGTATATTTTTTCCACCTGTGCCTTAAATAATCAAGATTTTTTTCAAGGAAGCATGCTATTGTTATTTATGGCAACACAGCACCCCCCTATATATTGATACAGCATTGTAATTATAGATTTAGCAGGTTCTCTGAATCCCTAGATTTCATTTTTTTAAGTCTCTACTTCCTTCCCTCATGAGGCATACCTCCGCAAGTGAAAGGGCTAGAGACTTGCTGGTTTTTTTTTAATTAAAGTGGGGGATTTAGAGAACCTGCTGAACTTATCATACTGCTGTATTTATATTTATTTATTTTTATTCAATTTACTATCCTGCCCTTTCCCTGCACAAGCCAGGCTCAGGGCAGCTAACAACCTTTACATAATAATATTCTAGTGCCTTTAAAAAAAAAAAACATTTATTTTCTGGGTGGAGGAGGAGGGGTGGTGGTCAGATGATCACAACAATCCAGTTGTCCAAAAAGTGGGGGTAGGTGGGAGTTGGTGGAACGAAGAAATCCCCAAAAACTGGCTGTTGTTCATTTTCTGGGCCGTTTGACCATGGTCTGGTAGTTTTAGCTCCCAACCAATGTTCCTTGTAAGCTGTGCATGTGCGCGGCCACCATACTGGTGCTGTGCAGATAAGGGGCTGCCCAGTAGGGGGAGCTCTCAGTTTCATGCAGCATTTTCGAACTGCTGTGCAGCACTGGGAAGTACTGAGGGACCATTGCTCCTAATGTTTCACCCACATCTATGGTTGGCATCTTCAGAGGCATGTGTGGCCATGGTATGGTAATTTTCGCTCCTAACATTTTGCCCTGGCAGAGGGCAAAATCATGCCCTTATCATGACATGCTTCTGAAGATGCTAACCATAAGCGTGGGTGAAAGGTTAGGAGCAAAAAACTATAGGACCACAGTCACACAGCGTGGAAACCCCACAAAAGCCAGTTGGTTCTGGCAATGCAACCGTTTGACAATACATGGACAACCACAGAAACATTATGCAGGAAGAAAAGATGACTCAAAATCTGGTTCCAAAAAATGATCATGATAAAAATGGCCTCAAAATAACCCCCCCCCTCCCGAACCCTCTCAAATAAGCCAAAACTGAAGGCACAAAAAGGCACGCAGAAATCAGGATAAACCAAAGCAATATGGGGACAAAACTGATGTGAAAAAACAGGCAGAAAAGCCCTATCCTTAGCAATAACAATAGGTGAGGGCAGGCAGGCTAGAAGAAACTTCTGCTTAAATAGGTAGGTCTGCAAAAAGCAACTGGAATAACAGCTAGTCCCCCTTAAAACAATGGATGAAGAAATAAGGCAAGAGAAAGAAATATAGTAGGAGCGACTTTCTCAAGCTGTATGTGTCAAATCTCTTTGCCCTTCTATAGATTCTATTTCCCCCTTCCCCAACCTAAAACAAGAAAAGTATTTCTAATGATAGACTGTTCCACATTCCTGTTTGAAGTTGAATTTTAAAAAATCAATACTGTTGGATGTATTTTTGTGGTATTCATAAAATGGTTCCTGACCTCTTGCCTCTACCTGCACGGACTCCAAATTCAACTTGGCCTTAGAAAGCAACACAAACATTTTACATTCTTGTATATTTCACTTCTTTAACCTTTGGCTCTGTGCATCCAAAGTTTCCTGTGGTCATTCATCCCCATTGCTACAGGTTGCGGGAAATGTGCACCACTCCCAGATACACGTCTCTTCTTTGCTCATTTACACTGAGGATATTGCGTATGCATACAGAGACATGCATACTATGACAGATGGTGCAGTTAGATCTTGCAAACACATTTTCAGTATCTAAACACCTTGGCCATTGTCAAAATACAGGTCAGTAGTAAAGATCAATGGAGCTCAAAATCCTGATCTTATATAATCTGTGAATAGGGAATAATTTTCTAGTGGACACCTTGCTGCCTCTGAACTTTGTCCTGCCAAACAATCCTGCATCTTTGGTTCCTTCCTTTCCCTGGCTTGATGAAAACAAATTCATCCTTTGGTCATCCCTTACTTGACTTTTGCAAACTCCTATTCTTTGGCATCCTCATCTCATTCCCGTCTAGCCAGCAGTCTGCTATGGAAATCATTCATTACTCTTCTAGTTCTGATCATGTGCCATTCCTTAAATCTTTTCATTGGTTGCCTAGTGCCTCATCCTTGTCTTCAAAGCTCTCTATGGGCTTGCCCTCCGTCTCCCTACTCTCAGTTTGTGACCCTTAGCCAACTGAAGCTCTCCTTCATATATCTACTCTCTTTCTCCCTTCCTGCTACTTATGCCTAGAACTGCTTCCCTGTGCAATTTCTCCTCTATTACTTCCTTCAGACCCTTCTGGAGGAACCCTTTTTTCCCCATGAAACCTTTTGCACAAACAATTCCTTAATGAAACTAAGCCTAACTGGAATTAATCCACAGCTTTCCCTTTGTCAAATGTTAAGCTCCTCTGGGCGGAGATCTACTGGCTCAAGGTCACCTAGAAAGCTTCCGTGGCAAAGTAGTGATTTGATCCTGAGCCTTCCAGATCAACTCTGGGATTCTGCCGCTATATTTTGGAAGACAATTAGGAAATGGGGAAAAAAGCTGGGTCTACATGCCATTTTAATTAACATAAGAAATGTGAACATAAGAGCCCTGCTGGATCAGACCATTGGTCCATTTAGTCCACATCCTATCTCACGCAGTGGCCAAACATTTCCTAAGGAGGTTCAACAACAGGGCATAAAGGCTGAGAATAAAGACTGAATCTTTTCTACCTTTTGCAGAAAACATACACAAATAGAGGAAATAATTGCAGGATTTGAGATTTAAATGAAAACAGATTGGACTAAAATGTTTTACAAAAAAGATTAAAAGCGGAGGAAATGCTGATACCAACTATAAGCATAAAATTAGATTTGAGTTTGGATCCATAATGCTGGAAGTCACCATATATTTATGTTGTGTATTGAAATGTGTTTTATTATTATAGTGGAGGAGAGAGGTTAGATTTGGGGTTTCTTTTCTTTTTTGTGTGTGTTGTCTACCTCTGTAAAATATATATATTTTAGAAAAGACTTTGAATCTTTTCTCTTTATTTGGATAGTGGGTTCCCTTCATGGGAGTTTAAATTTCCTCCGTCATAATGAATTCTCTACCACATATCCATCTTACTGGAATACTGACAACTTGAGCTTGTTTTAGGAGAGACCACCCTTTACTTGCTCCTCTCCCTTCCAGCATTCTTGCCATGGAATGGCTCCCATCATGCTCCTGGGTTCGTAAGTCTGTCTTCCTGCCATGTAACGTACATGTCTATGAATTCCCTTGGCTCCTGATAATAACAGGAATTCAAGGAAGAATTCACACATAATAGCTGGATAAGATAATGCAAGAGTGTAATTATTCATTAACGGTTCACAGAAGTCAACAATTGTTTAAAAGAGTTGTGATATATGTATGTTATAAATGTTGATTATATTTGTATATAAAGAAAAAAATAGGTATGGAGTGTCATCTTTTACTTTTGCCCCTCTTCAAAAAAAACTGTAGATCCAGCCCTGGTTGTGAGGCATTTGTGGCTATGGCTAATTCACTGGAAGGAGGCACATTCATTGGGCCGGCGTTCAGTGCAACAGAGGAGAGCATTGGGTCTGGGTGGGGGTCTCCTGGAGAGCTAACTGCCTGTTGTGCCCCTGGACTGTTCAGTAACAAGACTCTGTGTTCAGATGATTTCTTTATTATGAAACAGTATCAGGAATAAGCATTTAGACTTCTATTGCCAGAACTAAAGCATAAGCAAAAAAGCTCCCTCCATTATACCCCACCATGCCCCCACATCACACAACACCACCTCTGACTACCAGTTCCCATGGGGGAATGTCACCAGTCCCACAGTCCAGAGACAATGCAGTCTCTTCCGGGGTCAAAACAACCACATTCCACACTACTGCAAGAATAACAGCAGCAGGTGTCTAATGAGCTGATAAAGCTTTGCCTAGGAATCAAAAGCAAAGCGGGTGAGAAAGTACAACCACAGTAATTCAAAGGGAGTCCTGGTCAGGATACATGCCAGGATCAGACCAGAAATGGGCTGATCATGACACTGCCCATGAAGAAATGATTCCCAACACAACATTTTGTGTGCTTGAGAAACCGGTTGGTGATACTGCCAGGGATCTACAAGTAAGATGATTCTAAATCACCGTCCTGAGCCTTTGGGGAGGGCGGTATATAAATATAAATAATAATAAAATAAATGAATAGTGATGCTGCATGGCTGGGCAACATACACTACCCTCCTCTAGCCCCATCCTACATTGTGAGGAAACTCACAGCGAAATTCATGCCATGGCTTTTTAAGCCACTCTCTTATAGTTCCAGTCAGAAACATGGCGATGACAACACTGGATTATAATGCTATGTCAGTGCTCATGGTGCTTAGCAAACTAGTCCTTGTCCTGAGCTGCTGACTATCTAAAATATAATGCAGAAGACAGCAACAAAGGTGAAGCAGGGATGGCCCATGAAAACATTTCATTTCTTTTATACACCCTCAAGCTTAACTTTGTCCAACAATGTCCTCCTTGGTCACTGGTGGGGATGGGGGTGAGTAGGGTGGATAAGAGATACATGATGGCTCATGCTGCAACCATATGCAAACACAACCCTATGGCATGATATAAACATTTTGCAACAATTTCAGAATCGCCATTCTTCAGAAAGAAGGACAGTATTGGAGAATTTTTGTTAGATTAGCCAATAGAGACTTTCGTCAGTTGGTCCAAATGGATTCAAGGGACAATAAAAGAAAACATGTGATTCTGCACAATTCATCCTACAGGGACAGAGTGTAATATGGGATTTTTTTTAAACCTCCAGATCAGATCACTGATGGCAGAACATTACACCTGGCAAGAGAAAATGCTGTGCGTTGGTTAGGGGCATTCAGATGGTACAGATAAGAGACCAGTTGGTTTACATTTAGGCCCCTTCCGCACACGCAGAATAATGCACTTTCAATCCACTTTCACGATTGTTTGCAAGTGGATTTTGCTATTCCGCACAGTAAAATCCAGCTCCAAAGTGCATTGAAAGTGGATTATTCTGCATTTGCAGAAGGGACCTTAAAGGAATCCCCAGTCTGGGGGCAGCGGGAAATCTGTCACCCGGGTCTACACCCATCGGTTTGCATTGAACTCTGCATAAGGCAGGACCATGCACACCTCCACGGCGTGCGGAGACGACGGTTGTTAAGGCAACAACTGCCCTTTCAGCCGATTAGTCACTCTGCCTCGAGGAGGCGGGGCTAGATTGCGGACAGCGCCCGGAAAAGGCGTTTCTCATGAGAGAGGCGAACCGGAAGGCGAAGCGAGCGGCTATGAGTGGGCCCTGCAGGAGCCAATCGTGAGGTTTGTTGTCAGGGGCTCTGTTTGCAAGCGGAGGCTCGCTGCCAATCAAGTGGGAGCCCGGTAGGCAGGCAGGCTGGCTGCTTGGCAGGTGGCCTTCCCGGTAGAGGTTGGCGGTTCAGCCGTTGGAGGGTGAGTGGCCCCCGGCCGAGGCCAAGTCTGGCAGGAGCGCAGAAGGTCCCTGTGCGAGGTCTTGATCTGCTCCCCTCTCAGTTCGTGGGAAGAGGCTCCGAAGGGAGCCTTGTGGGCCGACTCCCCCTTGCCTCTGCCCCTTTCAAAGCTGGCAGCTGAGTTCCTTGCTAGTCCCCTTTGTAGCCTTAGTAGGCAGTCATAATAATACCAACTATACTATGTTGTTGGAGTAATCTCATTTGGCTTCAATGAATGACATCTAATGGAGTACTTGGATGTACAGAATGCATGCTATAGGATAGTTGCTTGCCTACAACACTACCTGTTATTGTTACTATATTGCCTGTTATTGTTATTACCTACTACCTGTTATTATTACTATATTATAGCAGGGAGTATGGGTCAGTGGTAGAGCATTTGCTTTGCATGCAGGTAGGTATCATAATCAGTCCGTGGCACTTTCAGGTAGTGTGTGGGGTGAAAAGATCTCCGCTTCGGACCCTGCAGAGTTCTGGTAATTGGAAAGAAAACACTGACCTTGATCGATCCAAGGACCTGACTTAGTAGAAGACACCTTTATAGGTCTGTAATGTGTGTGTACCATTTGTACTGTTAATATTATTTATATGGATATGCCAATTCAGATTTAATGTTTCATCATTTTGTGGTAGCCTTTATGGCAGCCCTGTTAGGCTGGTCAGTATTGTTATACTTCTAGCCACATAGTAACAGGGTATGATTTGGACTTCCTGGATCACAGTTCATCCTCTTAGCTTGTGGCTGATGGGGTTTGGGCTACTAGAGTCCCTCCTAGAATAGGCCTCCTGTGCCTCTCTCATCCTAGGATTTTCAGGAGGCAACTGTTGCCTGGCTGTAATTAATATTCTGGGCTTTGTGGCCATGGTCTGGTAATTTTTGCTCCTAATGTTTTGCCCGCATTTATGGCTGACACCTTCAGAAGCATGTCATGGTAAAATATGTTTCTCTCTGATAGAAGCCTGAAAGACCCACAACAGCCAGTATGTCAGGTAACATTTGCCTCCTAAAAATCCTAGGATGAGGAAGGCACGTGAAAGTCTTCGACAGTATATTACCAGATACAGCTTCTCCCACTGCTGAGAAGTAGCACCTGTATTCTCTGGTATGTGATGCTGTGGTTAGATTAATGTGCAGCTGTGGTTGAGTGCCGGATGTTGGAAAATCCAGATTCAAATTTCCTTTGTGACATAAAGCTTGCTAGTTGGCTTTGAGCTAGTCTCAGCCTGATCTACCTTACAGGATTGTCTCAAGGATAACCTGGGGAAGTGAGAGCTGCATACACCTCCCTGATGTCTTTAGAGAAAGGATAAAAATATATTAGATCAATGGTCATGTTCTAAAAGGAAGTGTCCATTGATTTAGCTACATACACTAAAGGAAATATAGAAATGACTGCAGCAACTTTTTTCACCATCGTCTATTTGAAATATGTTCTTAACATCGCTCAATAAAATGCTGCCTCTGTGGTAACTGCAGTATGAGAAATTAGGCATACTGTTCAACTATTCTCGTATTTGTAATCGGGTTCATGCTAATAATGCATGTCTTCAGAGCAAATTAGTTTGGTCCTGAAATATTTGTGAACGGGTATCATTCTTCCTTCCTTTTTTGTATATTGGGACAATAATTGCAAGCCCCCAATCACTGGGGATATGTCTATGGGTATCAATGCAGGTAAAGAGCAAGTGAGGATGGGTGCCCAAAAATCCAAATTATTTTTAGTGGCCTCTGAGAGAATAAAATCCTCCCTGGTGCCTTCCCCAGTTTTAGTTGGGCTATAAGACTCGAGCAGCCCCATCCACGTGGCCAGGCGCCTGAAGGCAGTGTCACAGCTGCCCCACCATGCTGTTCCCATGAGGGCTTTCCAGCAGTGCAGGGAACCAAGATGGCGAAATAAAATAACCACTACCGGAAAGCCCTCCCTAGGACTCTCATGGAATTACACCACCAAAATGGTGGCGTAAATCCAGGAGCTGGTCGTTGGTGTTTCTGGTGGTGAACCTGGGGTGGAAGCCCACTACTGTCAGCTCCACCCCTGGCCATGCCTCCAGAACGCCTCTGTGACACCGGCGCAGGCAACGGAGATGCAGGAACACTGGTGTGGTGTAAACTGCTGCATCTGGCCATTTTGGTGGGCTGCGGTGGCCACCCACCAGTAGATCTATCCCTCTGCCAGGGCAAGTGCCCTGGGGTGGGCAAATCTACTGTTTTAGGCCTGCATCACTTCCAATGCCAGATTACCACCACCACCACCACCCCCCGGATGCGGCTGTTAATCTTTGACCCTTTCACAGGTACCCACCTTGGGAAGTTTTCTATATTTATATCTAGCTAAAATCAGAGGTGCCCACATAAAATCCTGGAAGTAAGCTTTCCAAATACCTGGCGGGATATGGCAGAAATGATACGCCAAAACAGGGCTCAATTGTTGCAATTGCCTCCCTGAATGAGTTGTGACCGAGTGTTTTTCATTGTATTGTTGAAGGCTTTCATGGCCAGAATCACTAGGATGTTGTGGGTTTTCCGAGCTGTATGGTCGGGTTCCTGTAATATTTTCTCCTGACCTTTCGCCTGCATCTGTGGTTGGTATTTTCGGAGATGTTTTTCGTAGCTTCCTTTTTTCTTTTCATCTTCCTCTTTCTTTCTTTCTTTTTTTGCATGCTAGCATCTGTTTATAACGTCTCTTCTGGTGTAAGAGATCCAGGACGGCAATTGGAGTATTGTTGTATACATAAGCATGATATGAGATGTCAAGAACCTTCTTGGCATTGATACAGTCCTTGTCAACCCACGGCTAAGCCTTAGAGTGTTGTTGTTGTCTCAGGGCAGCGCTGCCGTCACAAGCTAGATGTCGGTTTAGTTCTTGGGTTAAGATGCAATTCTTCAAGAGTTCACTAGGGGATTCAGCTGGTATCAGGGCAGATGGGAGGAATTGTAAATAATCTATATTCAATATTTCAGTTTTTTTTATTTCGAAGAGGGGTCCATCTGGCTCAGCAAGAAGGTCTTCCAGCTGGCATTGAAGAGGATTGGTGGTGATCCTCAATATGCGTCTTTTAGGAGAAGGAGTTTAATTGGAGGTGGTCACTCTTAAACCTAGATATGACCTCTAGGGCCTTAACGTAAGGAAAAAGGTCCCAGTTATAATGATGTAGTCAGTCATACTCGCTCTGGCCCTAGATAGATAGGTGAACTCAGCTGCATGGTGCCTTTCAAGGGCACCATTTAATATGTGGAGATTTGACCTAAAGGCCAACAGTCAAACAGAATCTTCAAAATTTGAGTTGTGATCTTTTGAGCAGCCGTTGAGGAGAAATCCATTGACTTCAAGGTTGGGTGGGGGACTTTTATACTTTGCATAGAGGGCATCATCATTGGGGCACAACCTAGCATTAAGGTCCCCCCTCCCCCCCCCCCCAATACTACAAACGCATTTGGGTTCAGCAGCCAGCAGCATTTGTTTCTAATTGAGTCCACAAGTCTGACTTGAAATTTCTGTTTCACTGGGGGCACATAAGCATTTGTTACCAGCAGGGCATGATGTTTCATCATTTTGTGGTAGCCTTTATGGCAGCCCTGTTAGGCTGGTCAGTATTGTTATACTTCTAGCCACATAGTAACAGGGTATGATTTGGACTTCCTGGATCACAGTTCATCCTCTTAGCTTGTATGCAATTTGCATACCGAGCAAATAGATCGACAGATGATGCTGTTAATATGGCTTTGCACTATATCCTACAGCATCTTGAATCGCCAAAGACCTATGCAAGGGTCCTCTTTGTTGACTTTAGTTCAGCATTCAATACTATCAGACCGGACATTCTTCTAACCAAACTAAATCAGCTAGCAGTACCTGAGCATATTTGTAAGTGGATCACAAGCTTCCTAACAGATAGGAAACAGCAGGTGAAGCTAGGAAAAATTACATCAGACACCTGTAAAATGAGCACAGGGGCCCCCCAAGGTTGTGATGTATCTTTCACCCACTTCTCTTCTCTCTGTATACCAATGACTGCATCTCAAATGATCCATCTGGTTGTAAAATACTGAAATTTGCAGATGATACAACAGTGATTGTTGTGGATGCTCATTCGAACAACTTGATGAAACCGCAGATACAGACGTGGAGGTTGAACAACTAGCCCCTCGATGGGTGCCAACTATGGAACAATCTAGAACTGAACAATGATGACACTTTAAAACCGTAGAAAATGGTGTTGGTAGATTTCCAGGAGAAACCCTCCCATCCTACCTCCTCTCCACAATACTAGACATACACAGTATCAACGAGTAGAGACCCTTTAAATTTCTAGGCTCCATCATATCTCGCGATGACCTAAAATGGACAGACTAATATCAAAAAAATGTCATTAAAAAAGCACAACAAAGGAAAATGTTCTTTCTGCGCCAACTCAGAAAAAAGCTCAAACTTAGCTCAAGGAGCTGCTGATATAGTTCTACAAGAGGGAATCATTGGAGTCTGTTATCTGCACCTCTATAACTGTGTGGTTTGGTTCTGCAACCCAACAAGATCGACACAGACTCTCAGAGAATAATCAGAACTGCAAGAAAAAAACAATTGCTGCCTTTAACCTGCCTTCCATTGAGGACCTTGCTATAATTGCACGGGTCAAAAAAAGGGCTGTGAAAATATTTACTGACCCCTCGCATCCCTGGACATAAACTGTTTCCAACTCACCTTACCCTCTAAACGATGCGGCTTCACAGAGCACTGCACACCCAAGACAACTAGACATAAGAACAGTTTTTTTTCCCGAATGCCATCACTCTGTTAAACAAAATAACTTCCCTGGATAATGTCAAATCTATTTATTATATATTTATTATATAATTACTGCACTACTTTTTTCATCATTCCTATTACCCATCTCCTCCCAATTATGACTGTATGACTATAGCCTGTGCTGACATTTCATTTTATTTTATGATTTTACATTTTATGTTTTTATTACTATTGATTGTTTCCTGATTGCTTACTAGACCTATATGACAATCATTCAGTGCTGTACCTTATGATTCTTGACAAATGTATTTTTCTTTTATGTACACTGAGAGCATATGCACCGGAGACAAATTCCTTGTGTGTCCAATCACACTTGGCCAATAAAGATTCGATTCTATTCTATTCTATTCTATTCTATTCTATTCTATTCTATTCTATTCTATTCTATTAAATTGAATTAACACCGCCATGACATATGTTGTAAATGGGAGAAGTGGCCTTGATATGGCACAGAAAGTAGTAGAGACTAAAACCCCCAGACCTCCTCCTGTTCTTCCATGCTTCTTCTCTGGTTCTGCCCCAGCTGAGAATGAGCGGAATCCATTTAGTGACAGATCGTCCACAGTCCATGTTTTCTGAATCTGTAGGATATCATGTTGGGGGGAAAAGTCAGTAAAACAAACACCTCTGATAGACACAACCCACCCACCACATTCCAGGTTACAAGGGTGACCTTATACTTCCCCTTCGGGGATCGGGCGGTATACAAATTAAATAAATAATAATAATAATAATACTGATAATTTGAATGGCAGCCCCTCTTCTCCTCATGTGGGGACTGGGAAGCTTGTAGCTCTGGCATCTAGAGTGGACAGTGATATGGAAGTCCAGCTCCTCAACCCTGACATGCAGGAAGACACAAATACATTGTTCTGATTTTTTCCCCAGTGACAGGAAGATGGAGAGTGACTCATCTGAGATCTCCCTTCCAGCCATATTTAAAGGGTGTGTAAAATCCCAAGCAACAGATAGCCAAAGGAAACTATTTTGCAAACAAAAGAAACCTCAACCACCTATTATTAAACCTCAGGGATCTCTTCTGGTCCAGAGGGAGCCGCTCCAACAGGAGGAACAGACACCCCCCTCAGCTTCCACCAAATAAGTCAAAGGATGTTCTCTATGCTAAAGACTCCCTGCTTGGTCTCCCTGCTTGCTAGTGATCCACATTTTACTGCCCATGTTTCTCTGATTCTCTCAGTGACATTGCATCAGTACTTGTAGGTGATAGTATTCTTAAATGCCTTTATATCATTTTAAAAATTGTGTACCATTTCTTACCTATCATCCTAAAAAAAACTATGTACCATTTCTGGTCTGAGAAGTGTATTAAATACAGTGTTCCCAGATAAATAATATTTCAGTATTCATGAAGATTCACACACACCCCTGTAAGTAGGTGGTGGTGTGTGTTGTGTTTCAGGAAATGGCTGTTCAGAGAAGTGGGCCTATGAGTAATGTCATTAATCTCTTTAAAGTTGTTTGTTTGTTTTTACCACGGTCTCTTTGCTAGAGTGATTGATGTGGTCCTATCTTTTGTCTTTTAGGGTAATTGCTTCAAAGCATCTGGCTCAGCAGAAGGAATAGGCTGCAGGATCGAGGAGAAGATGACATAGCAACAATAATAATTGTTCTGAGGAATGTTTTATTGACTGGCTTGCTACAGGACAGTTCAAAAACTGGAGCTGGATACCTGTGGGGTTTTGCCCCACACACACAGATGAAAACACAGCCTTCAGGCAGAAACAGTTGGATCTCTGTAGCTGTGTGAGAGTTTCCGGGATGGCAGCTGCGGTTGTAACCAAGACAGCTTGGAAGCTGCGTGAGTGAAATGCTCTCTCCTGCCTTTGCTAACCAGACCTTTCCACTGTCTGCAGCTCCACTTTGGAGCACATTAACTCCATCTTAGCTCCTCTCCTGGGCATTTTACCTCCCTTCTTTCCTTTCCCTCAGCCTGCCAACTTTTCTGGGGAGGCTTGTTCTGGCAAACATTCGTTTAAAAAGAAATTCATTATGAAGCTAGAGCCCATTTGCAGAAGCTAAGGGATGGGTGTTGCTCCAGCTGTGGTATTAATTATTATTATTTTGCAGGTTGGTAAAACCTGCAGATTCTGAGCTGAGCAATTATGCTTTTGGCATGAATGCTTACCTGGTTCCCACTTACACACCTAGGTGGTGTGGGACTTCCTGGCTCTCTGTTAATAAGAGTCTTTATGGGTTTTTGACAACGCCGCACTGTGAATAAAACCTACAACTAAAATAACCTTACTCTGTTGCTTTATTGTTAAATGTGTGCTGAAATATGTTTTTAGTGTGGGGGTATAGGATGGTAATAAGATTGTTGATGCAAAGGCCTCAGGCTTTACTTTTGCTTTGTCCTGCAGAAGAAATCACAGCTCACAGCAGCAATGTTTCTGCTCTGGTGCTGGGCAAAAATTCAGGCCGGCTGCTGGCAACCGGTGGAGATGACTGTCGGGTTAACATCTGGTCAGTTAACAAGCCCAACTGTATTATGGTAAGAACTGCCTGTATCTCCTTTTGCTTGCAGAGGAATGGGTCAGGAAGTAATCACTTTGCTGGGGAGAAAACTGTAGCTTTTTAAAGCACTGGCATTCAACAATGGGAAAATCCCATCCTATCTCTGGAAGGGGCCAAACAGGCCACCTAGTCCAACCCCCAGCTCAGTTCAGGATCAGCCTGAAGCATCCTTGACTTCATCCAATCATTATTTGAAGACTGCCAGTGAGAGGAAGCTCACCACCTCTCTAGGCAGCCCGTTCCACTGCTGAACAACTTACTGTAATTTTTCCCCCTGATATCTACCCGGTCCCTTTCTGCCTGTAATTTAAACCCATTATTGCAAGTCCTGTCTTATGCTGCTAACAGGAACAGCTGTCTGCCCTTTCAAATACTTAAACAGAGCAATCATATCCCCCTCAATCTCCTCTTCCACAAACTGTCCATTCCACAAACTGTCCATTCCCAAAGCTGCTGCTGTGATCTCTTGCTTGAGGTGCAAATTCATTTGAGTCTTTGCTGCCCTTTGTGTCTTGTCCAGAGTTTGACTGGTCACACAACACCGGTGGAGAGCGTGAAGATCAATACCAATGAAGAGATGATCGTTGCGGGGTCTCAGTCAGGTTCCATTCGAATCTGGGACCTGGAAGCTGCCAAAAGTAAGCTCAGAACCAAGTTGTTTATTGACTTCCGGTTTCTGATTTGCATCACGGCTATTTGGCTTTGTAAACAGTGTTGATTCGGTCCTAAGAAATTTGTAGACTTCACTCAGTTTGCATTACATTCAGATTTCATTTCTAAATCAGGACTTCCTAAATATATACACCTCTGAAAATGCCAGCCACAGATGCAGGCAAAACGTTAGGAGCAAGATCCACCAGACCACGGCCACACAGCCTGGAAAACCCACCACAACCAGCTAAATCAGATTATTTTTTGAAGTAAATTTTAAAAATATCAAGCTGATCTTAATTTCTAAGAACTGATGGGGAAGACCTGTAGTTGCTATTGCGCTGTAATATGTGTAGAAGCTTTCAGATTTTGGGGGACTACCCATGCATGTCTCAATATTTTCCTTCCCGCCCAGTTCTTCGTACTTTAATGGGTCACAAAGCAAACATCTGCAGCCTAGATTTCCATCCTTACGGAGGCTTTGTAGCTTCAGGCTCTATGGACACCAACGTTAAGGTAAGCTTGTACTGAGTATCAGAGGCGTAGCAAGGGGAAAAGCGCCCGGTGCACCGGTGGGTCCTCCGCCCCACCACATCCTGGAACGCCCTCGCCACGCCCCCACAAGCGTGCACGCCCGGTGCGTCGCACCCCGTCCCCCTGGAGCTACGCCTCTGCTGAGTATGTCTGTTTGGGCGCAGCTGGTTCCCTCTGGGAAGTATTGCCTCTACAACCCCTGGTTTGTATTAATAGGTGCCGCAGACCATGATTGACATTTCTGAAATTCTGTTGCTAAATTCAACTTCGTTAGCAAGCTGGCAACTTATCCGTGGGTGCTTTTTAATCCCATATTTGATTTTAACAAATTCAGACTTTTTTTTTCCAGTTGAATGATATTTCCCATAATTGGTGGGTAGTGAAAAAAGCTGCTTACCGTTGGACAGGAAAAAAAGGAAATGCAGTCGTCCCTTCCACACCACATTTTTGATATATCATGGGTCAACATAAGAAATTAACGGGGAATTCTTTGGGGAGTTGTGGGGTTGCTGCAGACAACCCGCAATGGTCAGCAGACGACTCAGAAAAAGTTTAAAAACTGAGCAATGCATAAAATATATGTATAGTATTGTATAATATCAGCATTTTATCTTTTAATACCATAAATATACACAATTTCTCTTTAAAAGTTAAAACAGAAGGAAAAAACCAGACTTATTCTCTGGTATGAACGCAGGGCCAAAATTTTTCATGCGGGTTTCAAGATCACAGGAAGCACCATCCCCTTAATCCCCATGATGTGGATGTCTGTACGCAGCTTGTGAAACTCACTGTTCCCTGGAACATAATGAACCTAATGAAATCACACAATTAAAATAAAACCCTTAGTCTTAATTAAGTCTTTTGAGAGATTTTCAGACGACTTCCTTTTTTGTAACTTTTCTTTTTCCCCTCTTGTGTAGCTTTGGGACGTTAGGAGAAAAGGCTGTGTCTTCAGATACAAGGTAAGAGAACTTGTTCTGCCTAAGTTTCACATAGGATTCTGCTGTGACGCTTCTCAGATCTTTTGTGCTGTGGGCTGTTATTGCAAAAATATATCTAGAAAAGTCTTTGAAACGAGCATAAATAGACATGCTTTGTCAGTGTCTGTGATTCCTCTGCATCGGTACCTAGCAATTCAGCCCCCAAAGTTCACAACTGCACTATTTTTGCACAGCTTGTACACTGTTGTATCCTGCCATATTGCCACTTTCATATCATTTACTTAAGTTGTCAAGATACTCAAAACTTCCAGGTAGCTTATAAAATGTCTGGCATCTTGAACATGTAACTACGTACAGTGAAACCAGATGAACTATCCTGCTACACTAGGAAAAATGTGGTATTATTAATGCAGTATTGGAGCCAGAGAGACTCTCCAATTAAGTCAAGCTTTTTTTAAAAAGCTAAGAACATAAGAAAGAGTCTGCTGGATCAGACCAGAGTCCATCTAGTCCAGCACTCTGTTACTCGCAGTGGCCCACCAGGTGCCTTGGGGAGCTCACATGCAGGATGTGAAAGCAATGGCCTTCTGCTGCTGCTGCTCCCAAGCACCTGGTCTGCTAAGGCATTTGCAGTCTAAGATCAAGCTAGTAAGGTACAAATAAAATCAAAGCAGAGTAACAAACATATTTTACAAGGGGAAGTGTTAATAAGCACTATGCATACCAAAGATACTTCATGTCAACCATAAAGAGGGAAATAAAAGGGTTAATTGTACAGTGATTCGAATTAGTCTTTCCTCTTGAGTCCGCTTTAGCAGGCAAATCTTGTGTGATAAATCAGATCCTTTAAGTACAGTTAGTTGTACATAATTACTGTGCAGCCTTTAAATAAGGCTTTCAGTGTCCAAAGCGTTTTCCATTAGTCTTCGGTTGACCCCTGATTTTCAGAATTCTTTGGATAAGTTCTGTCAGCTGCTCTGACCCTCTTTGAGAAACGGCAGGATGTAAAGGTGTTGCTTTTTAAAGCAGTTCCATTAACAAGCTATGAGGAGAGCAATGTAGTTTTCTTGTCATCTAACAGCGCCATTTGTTCATGCAAAATTTTGACCTGGCAAAGAGAGGGGGTAGCTTTATGTCACCCTGTTGCAGCACTGACAGTATGGCACCAGTATCAATTGGCAGATATATTGTGCACCGCCTGGGTTTCCTGGACAGGCATAATTCACTTTCATGTTTGGTACAGAAGATGCAGAATGAGATCTGTGTGGATCTCATTCTCTTCAATGGATAACCTGATGGGGGAACCAAGCATAGACCAAGTGCCTCTTGGATCATGGCAGCACAGTACCTACCAGAGTGCTGTACTACACTATGGAAGGAAGAATGGTCCTGCTCATGACCTCCATCCTGAAAGTGCCAGGGAAAGTGCCGAATCCATTTGCTTTCACAGGGTCACACGCAAGCAGTCAGGTGTCTCCGATTTAGCCCTGATGGGAAGTGGCTGGCGTCCTCTGCAGATGATCACACTGTGAAGGTAGGAGTGCAGCGGGTTGGCTTTTCACATCCTCTGGCGGGCCTGTTCCTTGGGAGGCAGTTTTGGCTACTCCCTGCTGTTACTGCCTTATGTGAATAAAGGTGATTTTATTCAGAAGAGTCGCATGTGGGGCTGGGCAACCTCATTCCACTAGAAAAGGGTTGTCAAACAGATCTGACCCCTTGAGGGTGTTATCAGGGCCACAAGCCAGCTGAAGCACCTCCCCTTGCTCTCGATCTGACCTGGCAAGTCCTCTCAAGTCAGCCGCCCCACCAATCCAGGCACGCACACACACACACACCCAAGTCATTCTGGGGCCTGCTGAGGCAGCTCCCCCCCCCCCAGGTCCTAGCCCAACCAAGTCACATTTATGTCATATCTGACCTGCGTAATAAACGATTTTGGCACCCTTGCACTAGAAGTGTTCTTTCTTCTCTCCAGCTCTGGGACCTGGCGGCCGGGAAGATCATGTGTGAATTCACAGAACACACAGGCCCAGTAAATGTCGTAGAATTCCATCCTAATGAATACCTTTTGGCCTCTGGTAGCTCTGACAGGTAGGTGCTTTCTGGGAAAACGAGGGCAGTGCAGGACAGGAGAGTGGCAGGAGCCTCACCTGGGGCTTGTTATGTCATGATTCAAATTTTCATATTTTGACTTCTAGCCTTCGAAGTGTTCTGGTGGAGAAAGATGTTAAAAGTATGATAGCTTAGGATCTGGAACCGGATAGGGAAGAAACACACTGCTCTTTAAAAGGCAGTTCTCAGATCCTTTTTCTTGGAAGTTTGCTTGGCCAGTTTTTCAAACATGTCTTTGTACAGTTCTGGCATCTTTTTTTTTCGTATAAAATCCCAGCAAAAGGTGGATCAGCTAACCTTAGAGAAGTCCTGCCTGCCTGCCTGCCTGCCTTCTCCTTCCTTCCTTCCTTCCTTCCTTCCTTCCTTCCTTCCTTCCTTCCTTCCTTCCTTCCTTCCTTCCTTCCTTCCTTCCTTCCTTCCTTCCTTCCTTCCTTCCTTCCTTCCTTCCTTCCTTCCTTCCTCTTTCCTTCTTTCCTTCCCCTCTTTTCCCTTCCTTCCTTCTTCCCTTCCTTCCTTCCTTCCTTCCCTTCCTTCCTTCCTTCCTTCCTTCCTTCCTTCCTTCCTTCCTTCCTTCCTTCCTTCCTTCCTTCCTTCCTTCCTTCCTTCCTTCCTTCCTTCCTTCCTTCCTTCCTTCCTTCCTTCCTTCCTTCCTTCCTTCCTTCCTTCCTTCCTTCCTTCCTTCCTTCCTTCCTTCCTTCCTTCCTTCCTTCCTTCCTTCCTTCCTTCCTTCCTTCCTTCCTTCCTTCCCAGAAAACCCACGCCAGCTTAATGCAGTGTTACCTGTGTACTTATATAGTTGTGAATAATTTGGAGATCCTTCCAGGAAGCAGGGTATGATAAGTGTAAAGACATTTTTAACTTGGTTCTCCCATTAATTTCTGGTACCAAGCTCTTCTGATTGTTGTCATTTCATTATTGGACTGGTGGCCTTTCCTTCAGAACCTGTGCTGCAGAACCTTTGACTTTTGCTAATGTGCAGTTCCCTCTGTTCCTAATCTGTAAACAAGGGATAATATTGCAGTGCTCCAGCTAAGAAGAAGAAGAATCTGCTTTGAGTCTCTGGGGGGTAAAAGAAATAAGGTAGTGCTTAAAATAATTGTCTTGCCTGTATGATGCACGGGCAGATCCTTCACAACACAGAAGCAGCCATGTTAGTTTTAGCTGTGCGATCTCTGGAACAAGTAATTATGCCTCTCTCTGTCCCAAAGCATCTGGATTTGTAACGGAAACATGCACTGCCTGTACTTCCAACAACGTGGTATTTTATGGTTGAAGAAAGCATGCCTTTGTTGCAGGTTCCAATACTCTTTTCTTGATTTTGTCTTGCAGAACCATAAGGTTTTGGGACTTGGAAAAGTTTCAGGTGGTGAGCTGCATCAAAGAAGAGGCCATTCCTGTCAGGTCTGTGTGACTTGAGTAATGTGAGGAAGCAACTCACAATATGGCTTGGGAGAGGAACAAGGGCATCCGTAGGTCTGTGCTGCCTTGATAGGGGAATCTCAGACCAGCGAAGTTGCAAAGCCAGCATAGTATAGTGGTTAAGAGCAGGTGGACTCGATAATCTGGAGAACCAGGTTTGATTCCCCACTCCTCTACATGAACCTGCTGTGTGACCTTGGGCTAGTCACAGTTCTCGTCAAACTCTCTCAGCCCCACCTACCTCACAAGGTGTCTGTTGAGGGGAAAGTTTGTAAGCCTGTTTGAATCTCCTTACAGGAGAGAAAGGGCAGGGGTATAAATCCAAACTCTTCTTCTCTTGTGGTCATTGTTAAAACTTTGGTTTAAGGAGAGTGAGTAATGGTGGCCAAAGTTTGACTAGTGTAATACTTGTTTTCGAAGGCTCATTGTCCATCTTGTTGGCAGTCCTGTTTTGACAGCTGCACACTCGGCTTTTGCCTCTCCCCTTCAGGTGTGTGCTGTTCAACCCTGACGGGTGCTGCTTGTACGCCGGCAGCCATGATTCTCTCCGTGTGTATGGCTGGGAGCCGGAACGCTGCTTCGATGTGGTCATGGTGAATTGGGGCAAGGTGGCCGATCTGTCCATCTGCAACAACCAATTGGTGAGTGAGTGAGACGGTGTGGGTAATTTGAATCTTGTGGCCAGTGACATAGGTGTAGATTTTTTATGGGGTGGGTCCGGTGACTGAGAGCTTTCCGGCTGTTCCATTCCATTCATTGTTTCAAGCAAGTCGGACATGTAATGGGAGGGGTCTAAACCTGATAACCCCACCCCCCACCCCCTTACCTACGTTCCTGCTTGTGGCTTGCTTAGTGGGTGGCTGGCCCTGCAACCAGATGGCAATGGTTTAAGGCACATGCTGCAAAGGGCAGCACAGTGGTAGCAGAAACAATGTGACAATAGCATTGATGATACCCCTGCTGTGTTGGAAACAGGTCCAGGAGGGTTTTGTGCACTATACATTGAACCCTGTGGTCTGTTCCTATAAATACGTTCTTCAGTAAGAAAGCTGGCTCCCATTTGCTGTCAGAGCATAAGAAGAGCCCTCCTGGATCAGTTTAGTGCTCTATCTACGCCAGGATTCTTTGTCATGCAGTGGCCAGCAAGTTGCCTTTGAAGGCCCACATAAAGCACACCAAGGTGGCTTTCTTCCAATGCTGTCTGCCAGCTGTTGCTACCCCTGAATATAGAGGTACCCTTTACTCATATGGATAGTAACCAGTGGTGACCTGTTTTCTGGGAAGCTGTCTAACCCCCTTTTAAAGAATATGTGTTCATGGCCTTGACTGTTTCTCTCCCCTCCCCCAGTTTCTGTGGCCCACTTTTTTAGTAAACAGAATGGTGGGTTTTTGTTGACTCCAGGAGGATCCTAGTCCGTGGAGTAGCTGTGTAGTTGATATAAAGCCAGTGTGCAGAGAAAGTGGTACTCTGCTGTATTATCGAAGGCCGGAGTCAATCTGCTTGCTGTTGGTTTTCCTGGCTCTGTTACTGTGGTCTGGTTGTATTTGCTCCTAACGTTTCACCCGCATCTACGCCTGGCATTGTCAGAGGCATGTCATGGTGAAAGGAACACATCTTACCATGACATTCCTCTGAAGATACCAGCTGTAGATGCAGGCGAAATGCTAGGAGCAAAAACTACCAGACCACAGCCATGTAGCCTAGAAAGCCCACAGTAGCCAAAGTAGTGATTTGTTTAGTCTGATCCTTGAAAAGGGGCCCTGGAATTCCAAAATGACTGAGGCTGTCTCTGTTCTGTGCAGATTGGAGTCTCTTTCACACAAAGCATTGTCTCTTCATTTGTGGTGGACCTCAACAGAGTCACGAAATGTGGGTCCAGCCTCCACGGGCTGGTTAGGGATGACAAGCCTTTCGTTCCGCCTGCGCCCATGGGCTCCTCCCTGCGACGCATCTATGACAGGCCGTCAACGACGTGCAGCAGGCCCCAAAGGTAAGGAAGGCTTCTCTTGCAGAGAGGGTCCTCATGCCTTAGGTTTGAGCAACTAACAGGAGAGCTGTGTGTGCATCTCCTTGACATCAGGTTGGATCCCAGGGAAGGCTTCTGCATGCGCAACGATCTTGGTGTAAACGTTAAAAGTATTGGGAATTATAAGTGTCTGTCACAACTAATTTTGAAAGTGTTAATCCTCTGTTTAATGTATTGTCGAAGGCTTTCACGCCCAGAATCACTGGGGTGCTGTGTGGTTTCCGGGCTGTATGGCCGTGTTCTAGCAGCATTTTCTCCTGACGTTTCGCCTGCATCTGTGGCTGGCATCTTCAGAGGATCTATTATTCAGATCCTCTGAAGATGCCAGCCACAGATGCAGGCGAAACGTCAGGAGAGAATGCTGCTAGAACACGGCCATACAGCCCGGAAACCACACAGCACCCCAATCCTCTGTTGTATGTAAGCAAGATGTTGAGGCCATATTTTAATAAGCTGACCTGATGAGTAGTCGTCAATCTGTCCTCATTGACTACTTTCCTATGAGCACATTTGTCTAAGATTATGAAGCTGCCTTAGTTTCCTTGTTTTGCACTGTTTAGCCACGTGTCTAGATTAGTAGTCGAACAATGTAGTCAATTTATATTTAAAATTATAGCACTCCTGGCTTCACATTTGTACCCTTGATATGGGCAAGCTTTTGAAATGTACATATTGCTGTCAAAGCTGTTGGATGGTGAAACTGGTAAAATCCAGAATGTCCTGTCCAAGCCACGCAGGATTACTTATCTGTAACTTACCTGCTTGCATCTTGCACGTGAGGACCTTACAATTTGTCCTAAATTGCAAGCTACCTGATATTATCCACTTATGATTTGTTTGCTTGCATCCTGCATGTGAGAATGCTATTTCTGCCCTGCATTGAGACTGCACATACTAGGACTGATTGCATTCTTTGAGCCCAAGGACTTGTTTGTGCCTGCTGGCTGGCTAGCACACGTGCTTCTTCTTGTTTTCTTGTCTAGTCGTCTGTATGTTTCATGTGTGGTTACACTTTATTGGGAGCGCTTTTTACACTTTCTTAGGAGTGCTTTGATTGTGTGTTCCTGCATGACAGGGGGTTGGACTTGATCGCCCTTGTGGTCTTTTCCAACTCTATGATTCTATTATTCTATTACACATAATGTTGACACTATTAAACTGAGCACTTTTCTGTTCTGATTGTAGCATTGGTTGGCATTGTTGTAGTTTATAGCCAGGGTATAATAAGTTTTTCCTTTGCATTTTTCTGTGTCTTGCTACATTTTCCCCCGTCCCCCATTTTTTGTATATATACTTTGCATTGCTCCATATGCACACACTTATTTAACTTAAAATATTTTGAAGTGTTGTATGTTTCTGCTGCCCCTGTGTTATTGCTTGTGCAAGCAGAGCTATGTACCTTCCTTTCTGCTCATACACCTGCTGGTTCCAACCCAACATTTTTGTGGATTAATGGCAGAGTGAAACACAATTCGGAGAGTGAGAGGCGCAGTCCCAGTAGTGAAGATGACAGGGAGGAAAAAGAATCCACTGCAGAGATCCAGAACCCAGAAGACTACAAGGAGATCTTCCAGCCAAAGAATTCTATCAGTGAGTGCTACTAAAATAGCCAGTTGGTGGGGTTCAAGATTTCCTGGATTAAGTCTTCCCTGGTTGAAACACTGTGGAGGATTTTCCCATCCACCACAGCTTCTTAAAGTTCAGTCTTTTAGATGGTTGTCAAGGTGAATATTTCTTCCACTAAAGATTACAGTAGACTAGAGACCTTTTTGCCATTTCCTGATCATCTTCTGTCTCAAGAATGCTCTGCCGGGTCCCAGTGCCTTGGGGGGGGGGACAGAAAACTGGGGTGGACACTGGGACCCAAGCGGGAGTATCTTTAGAACAAAAGGGCTTCCCACTTCACCTTTGCTGGGCGGCACGCTTACCTAGCGCTACTATCTCTTATACGCACCGGCATCCCTCCTGAGCTGGCCACCAAAACGTGCCGTTACTTTCGAGGAGCTTAGGATGCCGCTTCGAGGCGCGAGCCGTAGCGCCGGGGAAGCCGCGCTTGTCACGCCACCCCTGTAGTGGGAGGTTACAGGGACCCTGCCACTTGAGGAGAGTAGCGCGCGGCTTAAGGTAAGTGGGGAAACGCCCAAAGAAGGTCCAGGAAATGGCAGATTAATATACACTTCTACTGTCATCGTTTGGTGGAAAAGGGTATAGCACTGGGCAAGAAGTTCTCTTTTAGTAAGGTGTTTTATAGCATTTCTTCTTTCCTTTACCATCACTGGTTTAATTTGCAATTGGCTCCAGAAGCCAGCCAGCACTTTGTGGCTGGTCCAGGATATTTCATGACAGTGCCGCCATTCATCTAGAACTAAGGTGAATCCCAACTCTCAAACAGAAAAAACCTATACCAAAATTGTACGGTGCCTTTTATTAGGACCCACCAGAATATCACAAAACAGTGTGCAACCTGTTGAATTCCTTAGAATTTTTCATCAAGGTGCATGTCCAACACAAAAAGAAAAGGGTGGTGGGCAAATGGAAAATGGTACGAAGAAAGTGCTTTCCCAAGAACCTGGAGGCAGTGTGTTCTTCTTCATAGGAACGGGATGCAAGCTTCCAGACTGTTGCTGAATCATTTTAAATGGTGCTGTTTTCAAAACAGGTCCTCAGGTTGCTGGAGCAAAGGAGAGCAAGAACAGTTTCTCTCTTTGCATACTTAAAGCAGTTGTTGGTAAAATATCCATGCAGTAAACTTGGCACACAGCTTCCCAGTAAGGCAGAGAACAGTAGAAAAGATTGGTGGTTCTTAAGGATGAAAAAACTGGAATCACTTGTGTCACCAAGTGGGAAGTGACTGTCATATCAGTGAGCAAGTTTTCCACTTTGCAGAAATATATCAGTGGAAACAAGTCTCAGGCTTGCAAACAGAGTAGTGCTGGGTGGTCTGATCTCTTGTGTGGCTTCTGCCAATGAAGCCAGGTCCGAGACTGAACTTCTTCCCTTTTGCAGCTCGGACTCCACCCTACAAGAACGAGCCCTTTCCTGCACCTCCTGAGGATGGTAAGTTCGGACTTATTGTTTAGGGAATGGGTGCAGAGGGAGACCCCAGGAACAGTGGCTGTGTTCTTGATCTTCCCACAAACACTTGCAAAACCCGTGTGGCTGGTGGAGTTTCTGAGCCCGATTTTCCATTGACTTTTGAGATCTCCAGATTGGCCATCGCAAGTCTTCCCTAATGCAAACACGATCATACTGGGATCCCTTTGCCCTTGAAGAGCCACAGACTGTGTCTGGTAAAAATGACAGGTGCTTTTCCCAGTGCAGAATAAGAGAAGGGCCCTGAGTCCTCTATGATCCCCCCCTCCCCGAGACTACCTTGGATTTTTCCAGGGAGTTCAAATCTATTTCCGTTTAAGCAACCATGGGGCAGAGTGAGCGAAATATAATGGCTTCCTTTCTCAGTTCCTCCAGAGCCCACGCTTGCAAAAGAAACATCCAGGTCAAGTCAGGCTGCAGATAGCCAAACCCCGTTGCCAAGCCAGGAGACCGTACGTACCTTGCAGTCGTTCATATTTCCTCTATCTGCTGCATTAAAAGGTTGTTCATTATGATGGTGCATTCAACAGCATGAAATACAGGTTAAAGCAGACTATACCAAGCAGGATTCAGCAGTCTGTGTCATTGGAGCCTAGTTCCCAGGCTGATGCCTGCGATTCCACTGTGGTTTGTTTCTCATTTTTGTGACACATGTTTAAAGAAAGGTAAAGTAAGAATGGGGGGTCCCTTAAACTGTGACACTAAATGGCGTATTTCCAGGTATCTTGAGTGTGGCCACTTCCTTAGTTTCTGACAAGCACATTTCATTGTATAGGGTAAGCCAGATTCTCAGGTTCTCCAGGATTGATGGTTTCCATCATCCCCTGCCAGTGCATGATGCTACAGGGTGATGATGGGAACCGAAGTCTATGTAACATCTTGGAGGGGCCAGCCTGAGTTTGATACCTGTTCTCTACTGGGTTGCTAAGCGATGGAAGTGGGAGGGTGGGGCGAAGGATAGAGCCTAGCCAGTGCTGTAGCTGAGTCTTCTATGTAATGGGAGGCGGTAAAACACAGCCTTCTCTGGAACAACAGGGGCTGCTCTCTGACCCCATCTCTCTGCTTCTTCCTCCAGCCTGACTCCTCATCTTAACCTAGTTTGCGTCGCCGCCTCCACCTGTGGCCCACACAGGGTTGGGTCGAGCATCCCTCATGTGAACACTCCACTGCTGGCCAGGGAATGATTTCTCATTGGGCTGAAAAGCCTGCACTGGACTCTTGTCCAATTTGTGAGTTTCTCTCATGGAGAAGGGGCTGTAGAGAGAGAAACTCCCATTTGCATGCGCCCTGTGTTGGATTCACCTAATCTTTTGTGACTTCCAGGTTTTTGTGTCACCTCTACCTAAGGGGCTATGAAGAACCAAAACTTGACAGAAATTAGTCGTGATTACGACTATTTTACCATGTCCCAATCCCAAAGGGCCACTGGCTACCATTACGTAGCAGTGAGAGCTTACACAGCCGGGCACAAGGAAACCTGGATAACAAAGTGGGCTGTGTGGAGCACTGGAGACATACCAGTACAGGCAAGCCGTTGCTTTGAGAGAGGTATAAAGCGATTCCAAGCACTGCAGGGTTTGAGGCTGGAGCCTTGGCCCTCAGTGGCCGTCCGGGATTCCAAATCGCCTTAAGCCACCAGGAGCTTTTGCTTCAAAAAGGAGTGTCCCAGCCTTCATATTCCAGCCAGCCTCCTCCCTCCCAGCTCTGCTGTGACACTGCCTCATGAGGTCTGGGCCCTTGGTGGAAGTTCACGCCTCTAATTCTGGACTGGAAAACTCCCAGCACTGCAAGGCTGTACGTTCTGGGAACCAGATGAAAGCAGCAGGTCTTAGCCTTGATTTCTCAGTCATTGGAGAAAGGGTGCAGGAGAGGCTACAACCATACCATGGTTTCCAACCATTCTGCTTGGTTTGGAGCCTCTGCAATCTGTGCCTCAGCCTCCCAGCCCCCCCTGGGACCTCAAGCAACCGGCGATCCTGTCCACAAATCCCTCTGCCCCCTCTTCCTTTCCATCAGTGGGAGGGGAGAGGGATATTCTGGTGAGTCAGTCCTCTCATTTGCAGTATTGGCAATGCCAAGATATCAGGCTTGTTCTTCTGGTAAGAGGTCAACATCAGCTTCATTTCCCCATTCCACTTTCGGTCCTAATTCTTTTTTAATCACTCTCCAATCCCAGCTCCTCAAGCCCCACTACTACCACCAAAAGGGTTCCCAAGGAGCATTTCAGCCAAACATAGGTGGAGGAAGAAGAAATTCATTTTTATACCCCAATTTGATGTGAAGCTGAATCTCAAGGCAGCTTTACAGTCACATTCCCACAACTGGACAATTCAGAGGGTAGGATGGAACTGGAGAGAGCTCTTGAGAGAAGGCTGGCGACCTTCTCGTACTTCACGCTCACACAGTAGGCTTCATGTGGAGGAGGGGGGAAACAAACCTGGTTCTCCAGATTAGAGCCAGCTGCTCTTCCACTACACTATGCCAGAGATTCTGTGGACTGGATTTTTTCCTGCTTTCCCTTCCCCTGAATTAGCTAGTTAAGATGAGAAAGGGAGCCCAGCCGAGCTCTCCATTTGATATCTCTGCTCAGCACTCCTATGACCACACTGGGATGCTTGACCTGATAGATGGCTGCTGAGAACACAAGAGCAGCCTTTGCCATACCCAGGACCTATCTAGTCTGGTGGACAAAGGCCAAGAGGGGTGGAAGCTGGCTTTCTTTTGAAGGGTGGAGCCACTATGGAGGGGCAACCATTCCCCAAAAGGTGTCATTTCTGACTGAATAAAACGAGCTGGGAATCCCAACCAGGGCTCCTTGGCCCATTTTAGCCCACACCTCTGCTGGTCTGCAGGAGCACAAAATGGGGCTTGCCATTCCACCAACTGTGTAAGCAGGAGGTTGCCTAGCTCCAGGGCCACATAGTTCCTGCCCTGCTTCATTAGATGCCTAGGTGTCTCTGCAGTCTGAAGAAATAGTCTTCCTTGACATCTATGGAGCTGCAGTTACCTGGTTTTGGTGCATTCTGCAACTGGCTATTTATAGAGCAGGTTCTTCATGCTAGCAGTTGTCGTTTTGGTTTGCAGTTCATTGGTACTAAAAGCTTTTCTGTGATGTTTTTGGTCAGTGCTAGTGGCTGAGGTGGTAGGGTGGACATCTCTCCTTTGATGCAAATCTTCTTTAGGGCCAAATGTGCAGAGGCGGTAGCTAAATTCGCCCAGTAAGTTGGCTGTTTTCTCTTCAGTTTTTTGGGGATGGGTGGGGGGCTGGTAACTGACTCTGTGCCTGGTTCGTGGACCAGCAGGACTGAAACTTGCCCAGGTTGGCAGATGGAGCTGAAGCCTTCAGGACAGACACCCTGCAGTTCTGCATCTTGAGAATTTACCATGACTATAACCCCTACTCTAATCCTCCTCCTGCTTCTTTTACCTTTTTCTCAGACTTCTGTGGACTCTGCTGTTGCTATCAATGACCTTTCCGTTGTTGTAGATCTCCTGAACATCGTCCAACCAGGAAGTCACGCGGAGTCCCAGCTAAGCTTTTCTTCCGTGAGAGGAAGGTGGCTGGCCTGGCTGAATAGTTGTATGCCTAAATAATTAGGATCTGAAAATGCAGTTAATGGCCTTCATGTGTCACTTGAACGTCACGCGTGTGCTTAGGAGGGAGGGAGAATTGTTCATAATGTGCACTTGGATGTGTAGTTTGGTTAGCACATCAGAAGTTCAAAGCCCTCAGCCAGCATTGACCAGCTGATCTCAAATACCTCTTGACACCCTCTAGCGTTGGGAGGCAATGGAAGGTTCTGAGGGCCTTGGGCAAGGCTTAATGTACACACAGAGAGCATTTAAGTCATTCCCTGGAGTTTTAGCAATAATTTGGATCCCACATGAGTGTTCCTGTGGGGGAAAATGGCCTCTGGTCAACCCGTGCATTGCTTTCTGCCTCAAATTTTCAGATCCTCATTTTAACCGTGAAGGGCTCTGGGGACTTTACAGGGTGGTTGTGGTGGGTCTAGCAACTCTCTGAAAACTTGTTAGGTCTTGAACTTTGAAGTAATAAATGGACTCTGTATTGATAATCAGCAGCGTTTATCGATAGGCATCAAAACACCCAGCTTGTCAAAACCAGTTCTGGTGAACCTGGCTTTTGCTACCTCCTTTATTCCAATATCAGTCCTCCCTCCCATTTTCCCAAGGAATGTGAGAAAGAGTTAGTTCAGAGCTAAGGCGTTTCCCATGAGACCAAAAATGTCAGGGGTAAGCCTAGTTATCTACCTGACGTGGGAAGCCATAAAGCAAAGATCCAGGAAAGAATGTCCCAGAACGGTAGTGATAACATCTGTATCTTGAAACTATTACATTGAGCTAGGAATGTATCTCAATTGCCTAGATACAATCCCCCTGACAAAACCACATCTTTCCCCAGGTCTCTCTGGAAGCTCGACCTGTGCACTGTCGTCTTGCCCCAGATAGAGAAACTTCTCCAAAGCAAATACGAAAGGTGAGGCTCCAGGGCAGTAGGGTCCTAGAGCATTTCAAGGCGCTTAACCAATGGAACAGGCAAATTGAGGGAGATGGACCTTTTTTTTGTTAATTGCTGCTTGCCGTTCAGGCCAAGCTCCTGTAAAATCTCTCAGAGTGAGAATTGCCCAACTAGATGGTGACAGGAGAAGAAACTTGTAAATACTGGGCTTGGAGAGACTTTATCCAGAAAGCTTCCGCTTAGTCTGTGGGTTTTGTGAAGAACAGCAACCTGGGCCTGAGGGGAGAAAATTCTCGCTTAACAGCACTGCTTCGTAGCCTGACAGAATGTTGTCTTATCCCTTGGCTTGAGCAGTAAGACTTCTCAGGCCTACTGAACATTCCTTTGAACATGAGCCACCTCCTGCCCCTCATTTTGCACTTTTTCAGGCTGAATTGTTGATGATTGAAGGCATTTTCCTTTTTACTGGTGGTCTGTGTTGTCTTGACAGCTACGTCCAGACTGGCTGCACATCACTGAAGCTAATCCTGCAGCGTTTTCTGCCCCTGATTACGGACATTCTTGCTGCACCGCCATCGGTGGGGGTGGACATTTCCCGAGAGGAGAGGTAGTATATCCTGGAGACAGGATGGCATCCTGCTCACTTCTCTGTTTTGCAGGTCTTTCGTGAAGCTCTGAGTTTCTGCAACTGTAGTGACAGTCCAGCAAAAGGCCCTTTCCTGTTACATCTGCTTGAAGGCTTGATTCCCACTGCTGACACATCTTCCTGGTCCCTCTGGGTTCTGTAGCGGGGTCCCTTAACATAAAAAGCAGGCATGCACCAATACCTTTCCTGGTGCCCACCAAGAGTTTTTATAAAGTCGGTGGGTGCAGTGGAGCTTTTGCTAGCAGGATTGCTGTTTGGCTGTGCAGATTTTAAAAAATGCTTTTGGCAGCAGTTACTATAGCTGCTGCCAAAAATACACATATAGTTTATCCCCTGAGGGCCTAGTGGGAAATCCTTTTGTGCTCCTTTCAACTAGGCTGAGACAGAGAGAGACCCACAGAGTCTGGTAAATCCTTTGCCTTCTTCATGTGCCTGCTAACTCCACAGTGTGTGTGAAGTGCCATCAAACTGCTTCTGACCCATCACAACGGTATAAATCAATGTCTTCCAAAAGGTCCCACTGTTAACAGTGTGGTTAACTGAAGGCCCTGGCCTCCTTTATTGAATCAATCCATTCCATGTTGGGTCTTTCTCTTTTCCTGCTGCCTTCAACTTTCCCTAGGGTGATTGCAGTTCAATGTAGCAAAATGTAAAGTGATGCAAAGAATCCAAACTTCACATACACGCTACAGGGGTCAGTGCTATCAGTCACAGACCAGGAATGGGATTTGGGCATCTTAGTTGATAGTTCCATGGGAATGTCAACTCAATGCATGGCAGCTGTGAAAAAGGCAAACTCTATGCTGGGGATCATTAGGAAAGGAATGATAATAAAACTGCAAAGATTGTCATGTCCTTATATAGCTGTATTAATTGCACTTGGAGTAATTGTGTTCAGGTCTGGTCACAACGCCCCAAAAAAGAATACTCCAGATAGAAAAAATGCAGAGATGGGCAACGCAGGATGATTGAGGGACTGGAGCACCTTCCTATGAGGAGAGGCAGCGCTTTGGGACTCTTAGTTTGGAGAGGAGGCGCTGAGGGGGGATATGATTGAAGCCTACAAAAATTATGCATGGGGTAGAAAATGTTGACAGAGAGAGAAATTTTTCTCTTTTCTCACAATATTAGAACCAGGGGCATTCATTGAAAATGCTGGGGAAAGAATTAGGGACTACTGTATGGAAACACTTCTTCACGCAACGTGACGGTGTTTGGAATATGCTGCTACAGGAGGTGGGATGGCCACTAACCTAGATATTTTAAAGGGGCTTGGACAGATTTATGGAGGAGAAGTCGCATTTCATGGCTTCAGTTCTTGATCTTGCGTTGAATATAACAGTATTTGCAGTATTTTCTCGAGGGCTGTATCTGTGGTTGCATCTTCAGAGGATCATAATCCTCTGAAGATGCCAGCCACAGATGCAGGCGAAACGTCAGGAGAGAATGCTGCTAGAACACGGCCATACAGCCCGGAAACCACACAGCACCCAAGTGATTCCGGCCGTGAAAGCCTTCGACAATAAATCTTGATCCTCTTTGATCTGAGATTGCAAATGCCTTAACAGACCAGGTGCTTGGGAGCAGGAGGCCATTGCTTTCACATCCTGCACGTGAGCTCCCAAAGGCATCTGGTGGGCCACTGTGAGTAGCAGAGTCCTGGACTAGATGGACTCTGGTCTGATCCAGCAGGCTTGTTCTTATGTTCTTATGATTGTTTTTTCCAGTGACAGCATTTAGTGGAGGATTTTCAGTTTTTGTTTTAATTAAAACCCATCTAGGATGACAGCGTACCCTCACAGCTTGGCTTCCTTCCCTCATGTACTCCTTGGTTTTGTTCCTGCTATAGTGTGTACATGGTGTGGAGAGAGTAGACAGGGAGCTTTTCTCCCTCTCTCATATTACTAGAATTCTGGGTCTTCTGCTGAAGCTGAAGGGTGAAAAATTTAAAACGATCCCACAGCATACGGTTAAATTGTGGAGCTACCTGCCCCAGGATGTAGGAATGGCTTCCAATTTGGAAGGCTTTAAGAGGGGAGTGAATCTGTTCATGGAGGATAGGGCTATCCATGGTTACTAGTCATGCATGCCTATTCTCTGCAGTATCAAAGGAGCATTCCTGTAGGACACTGGCAGGATAATGCTGCTGCATTCGCCTTGCTTGTTGGCATCCTACAGGCAACGCGTGGGCAGATTGCCAAACTTGATAGGCCTTGGTCTGAGCCAGCATGGCTTTTGTTACGATCTTATGCTCTGAGTCTACCACTTCACAGCAGACCCATCGAGGAGGGCCCTCAGCTTTCCTCTCTTGTCTTTGGCAGGCTTCAGAAGTGCCGCCTGTGCTACAAGCAGCTGAAGAACATTAGCAACATCATCAAGAACAAATGTGGGCTGAGCGGCCGCCATGGCAGTGCCTTTCGTGAGCTGCACCTCCTGATGGCTGTCCTCGAATGACCTCTTCTGCCTTCCCCACCCACGCAGACACACCGCCAAGGATTAGTCTTCCTGCCCATGGCCTTCCATTCCAGTCAGCTTTGGGTCATTCTGTTTGGTCTCCAATCTGTACCCTCCTTCATGGGGGTGCACTCGCTCGCTGCGCCATCTTCAGTGCCTTACAGGCTGAATTGCAAACCAAGCACTGTCTCCCTCTGACACAGCCCACCTTCATGTCTACATACATACCCTCCTTTGCATGCAGCAGGTGGGCAGCATCCCTTGTTCTTGGTGGCCACAGTGCCTGGGACCACCAGCCCCCCTTGTTTGCAAGCCCTCCTTCCTTTCCAGTCTTACCGTTGTCTCATTGGCTTCGTCATTCCAGAGAGGAAAGGGGTGGGCCTATCTGACCCATTTGTGCCAGACACACAGCTTCATTTGCCTCTTGGAAAGCTCTTGGGCTGGAGGAGTGGACCTGGGGCCATTGTGTTTGCCCCTCCTTGCTTTTTCTCCATGGTGGAACTGGAGAACAGGAGGATATTTCCTGTTTGTGAAGCTGTAACTTATAATTAATTTTATTAAAACATTTGTAACTATTTCGGACTGGTGTTAAGCACTGTCTCTCTCTCTTTGAAAGGTGGTTTGGATTTGTTTGTTTGTGGTTGCATATCCAGCAAATCAATCCTGCGTTTACAGGGATTTTTTAGATTTCCCTTGAGATGTAATTTAGGATGGGGGGGAGGGGGTCCAAATAGTAATATTTATCCATGACTTTGATATATGAATCATTCGGTTCCAACAGGTTGAGTAGAGCTGTGGAAACTGTGTAGTGGTGATGTCCCACATATACTATCCTTGACTAGAGGTTCCAGATCTTGGACCACCAGTACTGAATTCCACTCTGTATACGTTTCCCCTTTCATGTATATCTGAACCTTGGCTAGCATCCTGTCTAAGTTCTGTTGACTTGAGATGCTTTGCACTATCATGAGGCACCATGAATTCATAAAGGTACTACAGAAGACCATGCGATTGACAAAATAGGATTACAGTCTGTTGAATCAAGTTCAATTTCCATTCTCTTAGAGCTGAAAATAAGGATATCTTTGGGCCAAGTTAAACATCACAACATCTTATTTAATGTGCAGGAGGAAGCATCTGCTTTTGAGTCCAGTTACAAAGTGGGTATGTGGGTCTACTTTGACTTATGATCAACAAGCTGCATTATGCTGGACTGGCTCTGCTTGAATGTCTGTTTTAGGAATCACACTTGTAACAGGAGATGGAATGTAGTTAGGTGGGTTATCTAGTTTTTAGAGTAGGTTATCCTAGGTGGAAATTTGTCACAGCAACAGTCGAGTGAGCTCTTTTGCCTTCCCCGCCCACTCAGACACGCCGCCAATGATTAAGTAGGCCAAGAAAAGCACCCAATTCTGGACAGGTGGGATTACATAATTCAAGATAATATTATTTTATCATTATGTAACCATTGATTGATATGCCCCAACTTCTTAGCAAATACTGTTGACTGTCAGTAATCTTAGGCTTGACACCTGCCATGAGGATGTCCATGCTGTCTAATGGTAGTGGGTAATAGGGACAGAAAAGCTGGGTAAGCATTGGTTGGAGAGAGTCTCCAATTAGACTTCTGAACCTCTATAGTGGCCCCTCTGGACTGTAAAGTCAGGTTAGATCTTTGCTTGAGAATGCTCATTCCTGTAACCTCTGATGTTTGAAGCTATAAAAGACTTGCTGTCACCTGTTCTCCTTTTGGGTAGGCAGCAGGTCCAGCTAGTACGAACTGCGAGGCTATGAAAATGGGAGGCAGCAAAGCTAGTGGCAGTGAGCAGCATTTTCTTACACTGCCTGATAAGATAGACAAAAGACTGGCAAGAACTTCACTTGTTTAATTTCTGTATAACTGCTTTTTGGAGCACAGCAGCAGAGCCAACAATGTATATCTGGAACCCTAAAAACAGCTAGGATTGTTGGCTTTTTCCTCCTTAGAAAATTTATGATTATCTCGTGCAAGCCAAAGGTATTTTCTAAGTGCTAGTTCGCAGGTCCCTTTTAAGTGACGTGATTGCTGGGTTCTTCTCTCCTGTTTAATCAGAAATGAATAAAAAGTCTGGCTTGTGTATGTGAGTCAAAATAGGAAGAGAGTTCCTTTATTTGCTAAAGTTTACGAACCGCAGGCTTAGCATTTTTGTTGTCTGCTACAGCCAAAACAACGCTGTTCATTTAAAATGTTTCAGGACGCTGTAGATTCACTTAAGGCACGTCCAGCTTCGCTAGGAAGCTGGTGGGTTGCTTCATTATTTCTAAGGTGCCAGAGTGAATGTAACTGGTCAGCTGAGCCGAAGATAGGAGCCGGTCTCTTGTTAAAGACACAAAGACAAGGAGATCACACACAAAGTGGCAGTAGTGTCATATCTACGCAACCTCAGATCTTTGCCACCAGATGTCATGGGCATAAAGTTCCGATAGTAGCACATGGCCGTGAGCTGCAGTACTGCTGCTGAAGATCTACCCATGATCTGAGTTCAGTCCCAATGGTTAGTTTCAGGTAGCCAGCCGAAGATTGACTCAGCCTTCCATCTTTCCAAGATTGGTAAAAAGCATCCAGCTTGCTGGGAGTAAAGTGTAGACAGCTGGGATGCACAATGGCAAACCACTCCATAAACATAGTCTGCCTAGTAAACGTCATGAAGTGATATCAGCCCGATGCTTTTCTTTTACCTAACTGCCACTACACGATCACACCCAGTATGTCAGATTCAGGATGAGAGGGAAAGTGTTTGTTTGGGAGAAGACCACCAGGAAGGCCTTCTTTCTTCATGTACCCATGCAGAAAGACAAGTATTTCAAGAAATGCTGCTCATTGTGAGATTTGAGGCACTGTGCAAAAAGTAAGGCTGCTTCTAATCCCTCCTCCCCCAAATTATTGGGGACATTGGATTAAAGCAGTCCTAAATTGTGATTTTGGTTCTATGTATCTGTATGTAAGCTATTTTATTTATATTGTAAGCTGCCTTGAGCTCCATAAGGGAGAAAGGTGGTTGATAAATGTTTTAAATAAGATGAAAATTTTGCCATATTCCTGTTTTAATGCCATCGCAGTTAACAAACAGATCTTCATAGAAGACAAAACGAGGGGCCCTTCCCCAAGGCTGCTTTATTTAAAAACCTTTGTCCATCAGCCACTGCTTCAGTTCCTCATCAAAATAACCTTTGATGAGAATGAAAGAGGCAACTTCGTTGACTTGGGTGGCTGGTGTCCTTCCAGAGAGCTCTGTGAGGAATTCCTTCACTTCCTTCTCGAGGGCCTGTGGGAGAAAAGAGGAGGTTAGAAACCCAGTTTACATATTTTCTGTTTAAAAATGCCCATCCCTCCCGAGCTGCAAGTACCAAGCAGGAATGACGCAGCCTCTTCAAACCCTTTACAATCACATCTTACCCTTTTCTACCAATGATTTACCTGG
Organism: Sphaerodactylus townsendi; assembly: GCF_021028975.2. Lineage (NCBI taxonomy): Eukaryota > Metazoa > Chordata > Lepidosauria > Squamata > Sphaerodactylidae > Sphaerodactylus > Sphaerodactylus townsendi. The sequence continues at coordinate 24,355,447 of NC_059425.1, read as the reverse complement.
ACCTGCTGACTTTCAACAATTCAGGGTTGCTGGGATTTCCACCTCGATTTCCCTCAAGCTCTGTCCTACTCACAGTTATTCCCTTGTTCCGCAGTTGATATACAAAACCCAGTTTTGTTATGCTAGAGCAGCATGATAAGGAAACAATCTGGAAATTTCAGCTGTTCCAAAATGCAACAGCCAGGTTCTTGTCAGGGAGAGGTTACAGAGATCTTATCACCCTAGTGCTGAAACATCTGCCCAGGTTTCCCATCTGTTTCTGGCAACAATACAATTACCTTTAAAGCCCTATATGGCTTGGGGTCAGCATATCTGAAGGACTATCTCCTTCCATACTATCCAGCCCGCCAGCTAGCTCTCAAACCCTGCTCTCTGTGCTCCCAACTTCAGAGTTGAGGTGGGTGGTGACTAGAGAGAAGGCATTTTGTGTAGTGGCACCTCATCTTGGGAATGACTTCTCCCTTGAGGCTTGCCTAGTCCCTACTTTACCCTTTTTTAAGGGACCAAGTTGAAACACACATCTTTTTACTCAGGCTTTTAATTAGGGTTTTTTTAAATTATCTGCTTCTGTTTTATGGATAGTTTTTATGTTGCTTATGTCCAATCGTTAGTACTTTAATATAAAAGTTTTTAATTGTAAGCTGCCTTGAGCAGGACTCTGAAGAGATGGCCCAGAAATATTCCGAACAAATAAGAAGCCAAGCAGAGGGGTCCCATATACCAGCATAATTTGTCACAGGGATGATGGGAAGGCCAAATGACCTTATGCAACAAGTCACATGTCCTAGCATATTTCAGTCTCCCTTGGAGTTGTTCTAGAGTAGCCCTCACTCAGCTACTGCCAAAGCAACATCTTTCAGATGGTGGCAAATGCCTACACAAAAGCACTTTGCATCTTATTAAAGGGGCAACTTCTTATACAGGCTCTTGGAAGTTACAAAACAAGTGGACCCTGTAGAGCAGGGGTAGGGAACCTGCGGCTCTCCAGATGTTCAGGAACTCCAATTCCCATCAGCCCCTACCAGCATGGCCAATTGGCCATGCTGACAGAGGCTGATGGGAATTGTAGTTCCTGAACATCTGGAGAGCCACAGGTTCCCTACCCCTGCTGTAGAGGGTATACTTCCTTTAGCAAAGAAGCTTTCAAAAGTGGAATGTGGAAGTGGATTTTGTGGAAAAAGGGTTACGAGGCATGGGTGTCATCACTCAGGCCCCTTCCGCACATGCAGGATAAGGCACTTTAAATCCACTTTGCAGCTGGATTTTACTATATGGAACAGCAACATCCACTTGCAAACTATTGTGGAAGTGAATTGAAAGTGCATTATTCTGCATGTGCGGAAGGGGCCTCAGATGGAAAAGAGAATGCTGTGCAGATAGAAGTGACGAAGCAAGGAACAAACTGGAGCAGAAACTATACAGTGCACAGATATCGGACAGTCTGTGCCAGAGACAACGGTTAAAAGAGAAATCCCACCCAGTTAGGTTTGTCAGAAACCTGAGTGCACTTGCCAGATTTCAGTTTGGTTTTTTTTTTAACATGTTCCTCACCTGAGAGCTAATATTCTATTGCAAAAACTGGGTGAGTCTCTTGATGAGAGAATCCACTGCCTGGTAGTTGAAAAGCTGGGCTAGGGGACTGTATGCTCACCATCCTCTGCCATCACAACACCAACAGCATGACAAGCACCTACCCAAATATCACCTTCAATCCTCCTGATAAGAGTCATCTTTCTGCAGCCGTGGGTAGTTTCTTTGTAGACAGGAACGTTGTGCATGCGAGACCGCCGTACAAAATAAGGCAGGGCTGGAGGGGGATCTAACAAGAAAGCAAAGGAAACTGAAACATGACCCAGCATTTCTGCCTCTATGGGTTTATTCAGATCTTACTACGGTAGTAATGAAATGTGCACTGAAAGCAACAGACTTGATAAAACTAAGCTGCTCTGGATCTCATCAGTGCCTACACACAATACTGGCAGGCTCCACATACTCCAGTTCCATAAAGAAACGGCAAGGTGCAAACACGCTCAATTAGATCTCTGATGTAAGTGAAAGTATGGTGATCCTCCACCTGCACAATGTGGCCATTAGTCCAAGACCCTACTAGATGCAATCGATACAAGTCCATGTCATGCTCAGATTCTCAAGGTTTCCCACCCATTTCCCACCATATTTACCTTGTGGAGGCCTCCACCCACATGGGGTGGGGTATGTGTCATGTTTGGGGGGTTCAGGTACTCTGCTGGCAGGTATAAGCCTCTCCACAAATTTGTATTCCTCGGTAGATTCAACAATTCCTGGATATTTTAGATCTGCAGGGTTGGGTTCAACTGACTCCTGGCTCTGAAACACAAAGAAACTGCAGTCAACACACAATGGGGGATTCTGCTCAGGCCAAATATAGCATATGAAGGAAACAATACAAACTGTTTTGGGGGGTATGTATTGTCGAAGGCTTTCACGGCCGGATTCAACTGGTTGTGGTGGGTTTTTCGGGCTGTGTGGCCGTGGTCTGGTGGATTTTGTTCCTAACGTTTCGCCTGCATCTGTGGCTGGCATCCTCAGAGGTGTATCACAGAGAAAAGTTTTACTACCAGATTTTCTACCAGATTATTTTCTACCAGATTATTCAAATAGAAAATGGCTAGTAGACTGTCTTGTCTTACTTCCCCATAGGTTTTTATTGTATCAGAGAGCAAACCATTTTGATGGTATCTAACTCTTATAGTGATGTCGGAGTGAAGGATTTGATAAGAGCTAAAAGTCTCCTATCAATAGAGGAATTATGTCGTTTCGCCCATAATCTCTTCCTGGGCACTGAGTCAAAGGCCGCTTTCAACTCAATGAAATTTAACTTCAATCCTTTAGTAGAAACTGTACATCACCTTTACTAACAATGCACAACAGTTAAAACTAAGAGAGAGGCTAAAAGAAAGATATTGGGAGGTTCTTATCTGATTAAGAGTGGAGCAAAGCACAAGCATTCAATCTCTGTGGCCACCATCTTCTGCAGTGAGTAACTGTTGTGCTCACCTCTGGGTTTGCAACTGGGACTTCCCAGAGGGCCACTGCTCACTCACTATGTACATTCACAAACAAGCAGGTTCTCACAAACACTTAAATCTTCCTTTCAAAAGGCACTAAACCAGGTTCAGATCTCTGCTGGGCCAGGAAACGTACTGGGTGACTGGTGGGCCAGCTGTAAGGATAAAACTAAGGGGTGGGTGGACACAAACCTAATCCACCTTGTATTTATCGGAGGAAGGGGGGGGGGGAAACTGTACAATATACCAACAAGTCTTAAATAATTCATTTAAAACATGTATATGCCTGCCTGCCACAAACAGACATCATGCAGTCCCCAACATCACCCTCTCCATTCTTGTCCTTTTGCTGGCGGAACAACTTTAAGAGTGCGTTAAAAGTTAAGACTTTTTGATTGTGTATTCCTGCATTGAAGGGGGTTGGACTTGATGGCCCTTGGGGGCCTCTCCCAACTCTATGATTCTAAGAGGCAAGATGGAAAGGAAAGGGGAAAGACGCCAAAACCTACAGAAACCAGGCAAAGAAATTTCCGGACATTAAAAAAAGCCAGCGTTTCCCCCCTTCCTTTCTGAGCTTCCCTTGCGGCATCCTCCAAGCTTTCCTGTCACCTGTCGCAACAGCCACGCTATATCTACCTATTGCCAGGCTCCGGCCCCATGAATGCCCCTGCGAGCCCTACCAGGTGGGTCACTCCCAGGGACAGGAACCGTCTCCTTCGTCCTCCCAGCAAGTGAGCCTGCCTCAACCCAACTCTCGCAAGCGCGAGGGCCGCCATCTTTCCCCTTCACGCGGTGGCCGACGGGAATAAAGGCGGGGAGGGAAGGCGGGGAGAGAGAAGGAAAATGCACCATAGAGATAGAAAAAAATACCAGGGTAATATATTGGGTGAACTTCCGGTTAAAATCGGAAGCAGGGTGCAATAAAAGTAGAATTGGCCGCTCTGGGCATTAACATGTCCATGGTGAAAAGCTGCGAAGACACTCTTTTCATCCATTATGTTTCAGCTGGTAGCCCTGTTAGTCTGCAGCAGAACAGTTAGATTCGAGTCCGATAGCACCTTAGAAACCAACACGTGTTTAGACGGGTCTGACGAAGAGAGCTTTGATTCTCAAAAGTTTATACCCTGAAAATCTTGTTAGACTCTGAGGTGTTACTGGAGTAGAATCTAACGTTCTGTCTGTTTTTTCTGTACGTATGTTGTTTTGAGTTTTAATGACAATATAATTAATTCAAAAATGGAAGGAAATCTAAAGAGAAGCTACTTTGAATCTACACATTAAGCTATGCCAAATTTCATGCTATCTTCTCCACCACCTCAGCCCTCTGCCATCTCTTCCTCCTGGATAGTGAGCCTGGGGCTCCAATTAAGACATGTGCCAGAGAAGGATCAAGTCTCTTCCCTGCATTCTCTACACCAGGAACTGTGGTTAATGATCTGTAGGGGCTTGGAACGAAAAGAGCTTCTGCATTCCCAGTTGAGCAGAAAAACACACTACGATTTACAGAAGGACTGCAAACAGAAAGAGGAAGAACTGGGGAGGGGAGACAAGCAAAGGCAGGGGTGTCAATCGTGCCCGGAGGCCCACTGTGAGCTCCCCAGACCAGGCATCTACTTGACCCCGCTCTGGATTTCTCTCAGCAAGCGACTGCCTTCCTGTACCAATCTGGCTTGGGGAGCCCACTTGCAGGGTCGTCAGCTGAGGAGCCACGCCCCCCTACTGATGCCAACCCTCTCCCCCTTTGCTATTCTGGACTCACCAGCTCAGACAGCCCTTCCAGCAGGGCCAACCATGTCCAGCCAAGGCCCGATCAAGTCACATTTATGTCATCTGCAACCCTCGTAACAAATGAGTTGAACACCCCTGATCTAAGGTGGAGGCTTGTATGTTTGGGAACATCAACTTCAAAGATTTGGAAAAGGTGGCTGAAAAGCCAGGGAAACCATGGGAGGTGCTGGAATGCCCCACAAATGCTGGAGCAAGAGCGGGGGGGGAGGGGGGGGCTAAGAAAAAAACCATTTTTCAGAAGCATGCCCTTCTCCTTTCTCCTTGGCATTGCAGCACCCCTTCCCCCCAGCTATATTTGGGGCCAGGGCCATCTCAAGGAACCTTAAGTTCTCCGGGGCGGGAGTTTGGAATGTGCCTCCCTCTCTCTGTAACTTTTTTTAACCCTTAGAGCTAGGGATGTAGGTATAGATTTTTTATGGAGAAGGGGGTTCAGGGTGTATGGCCACGCCTCCCCAAGCCCCACCCCCAGCCTCAGTGCTTATAAAAGCAGCTCTCCGAGGCCGGGGACAGCAGACTCACCTGCCCCGCCCCCTCCCACCAACTGGGCTCCCAGCCAGAAGCTGGCAGCCCCTTCTGCCCTCCCCTCTGGGCAGAGGCGTAGCTAGGGAAACTGGAGCCTGGTGCAAAATCTGAGTTCCCCCCATGGGCAACCACTGTGATGCTGGGATCCACCCCCAAACAGCATCACTTTCAATGGTGTTTGAACTAGAGAGCCCAGATTCTCCTTTTAAATCCACCTTAAAGGGAGAATCTGGGGTCCCTAGTTAAAACAACATTGAAAGTGATGCTGTTTTTGGGTGGATTATCAGTAAGAGACTCTCCTGATTATACCTCCCAGGTTTGGTGAGGTTTGGTTCAGGGGGTCCAAAGTTATGGACCCTCAAAGGTGTAGCTGCCATCTTCTATTAGTTCCCATTGGAAACAATGGGGGATGGGGGCAATGTTTTTGGAAGTCCATAATTTTGGACCCCCTGAACCAAGCTCACCAAACCTGGGTAAATCATCAGGAGAGTCTCCCAACAAATCCCTGAAATGTTGGTGCTGCTAGTCTAAAAACTGTGCCCCCGGCAGGCCAAAAACAAAACACTAAAAATACAAAAAAAAACCCCACAAATGGGGGGGCGGCTCTTCAGACATGTAATGGGGGGTTGAACCCGAGAACCCCCCCTTACCTACTCCTTGCTTAGAGCGCATCCCCCCACTCCAAGGAACCCAAGAGTGAAAAGGTGTCTTGCAAAAGGACAGACAAAAGTGACGCGACATGAAATTGATGACAGTTTCCCGCAGCCGGGGGTGGGGGGCAGGCAATATTGGGACTATTTTAATGGGATGGAGCAAAATTAGAAATGTGAAAAAATCTCCCTGATCTCCCAAAGGTAAGATAGGCGGGTAGGTGGGTGGGTTGGAGTTTTTCTGTCTTGCTCTTCTGGTTTTTACTGTGTCTTTACTGCCTCGGTTTTGCTCCCACAAACTGTCTCCCATTTGTCTACCAAGGCCAGTATCTTCTGATTTACAGTGACTCTCCAGGGTTTCAGTTTGAGGTCAGTCTTCATTGGAGATCCCAAAGAATGAACATGGAACATTCTGCATGCATACAATGAGGAACGCATGGCTGCGAACATCAAGACCAGCAACAAACAGTTCTTCAAGTACATCAAAAGCAGGAAGCCAGCAAGGGAAGCGGTAGGCCCGTTAGATGACAAAGGAACAAAGGGTGTGCTAAAAGATGGCAGGGAGATTGCAGAGAAGCTGAATGAATTCTTTGCATCTGTCTTCACCCAAGAGGAGGTGAGGAACATTCCTGCACCTGAACCAAGCTTCTTAGGAGGCGAATCCGAGGAACTAGCGAAGATAGTGGTAGACAAGGAAGAAGTTCTGGCAGCCATTGATAAACTAAATGTTACCAAATCCCCTGGCCCAGATTGCATTCACCCAAGAGTTCTTAAAGAGCTCAAGCATGAAATTGCTGATCTTCTCACTTTAATATGCAACTTATCCCTGAAATCAGGCTCCATCCCTGAAGACTGGAAGATGGCCAATGTCACACCAATCTTTAAGAAAGGATCTAGGGGGGACCCGGGAAATTACAGGCCAGTCAGTTTGACATCTGTTCCTGGTAAATTAGTAGAATCTATCATTAAAGATAAAATTATAAAACATGTAGAAAAGCAAGACCTGCTGAGAAAGAGTCAGCATGGCTTTTGCAGAGGCAAATCCTGTCTTACAAACTTACTAGAGTTCTTTGAGGGTGTAAACAGGCATGTGGACAGGGTGAACCGGTGGACATTGTCTACTTGGATTTCCAAAAGGCTTTTGACAAAGTTCCTCACCAGAGACTGTTGAGAAAACTCAGCAATGAAGGAATAAGAGGGGAAGTCCTCCTATGGATTAAAAAACTGGTTGAGAAACAAGAAAACAAAGAGTGGGTGTAAATGGGAAGTTCTCACAATGGAGAGATGTCGGGAGTGGTGTCCCCCAAGGATCCGTTTTGGGACCAGTGCTCTTTAACCTATACATAAATGACCTGGAAGTAGGGTGGGTAGCTGGTGGCCAAGTTTGCAGATGATACCAAATTATGTAGGGTGGTGAGAACCACAAAGGATTGCGAAGAGCTCTAAGCGGACCTTGATAAATTAGGTGAGTGGGCTCAGAAATGGCAAATGCAGTTCAATGTAGCAAAATGTAAAGTGATGCACATAGGGGCAAAAATCCAAACTTCACATACACGCTACAGGGGTCAGTGCTATCAGTCACAGACCAGGAAAGGGATTTAGGCGTCTTAGTTGATAGTTCCATGGGAATGTCAACTCAATGCATGGCAGCTATGAAAAAGGCAAACTCTATGCTGGGGATCATTAGAAAAGGAATTGATAATAAAACTGCAAAGATTGTCATGCCCTTATATAAAGCAGTGGTGCGACCGCACTTGGAGTACTGTGTCCAGTTCTGGTCGCCGCATCTCAAAAAGGATATTGAGGAGATAGAAAAAGTGCAGAGAAGGGCAACAAGGATGATTGAGGGACTGGAGCACCCTCCCTATGAGGAGAGGCTGCAGCGTTTGGGACTCTTTAGTTTGGAGAGGAGGCGGCTGAGGGGGGATATGATTGAAGTCTACAAAATTATGCATGGGGTAGAAAATGTTGACAGAGAGAAATTTTTCTCTCTTTCTCACAATACTAGAACCAGGGGGCATTCATTGAAAATGCTGGGGGGAAGAATTAGGACTAATAAAAGGAAACACCACTTCACGCAACGTGTGATTGGTGTTTGGAATATGCTGCCACAGGAGGTGGTGATGGCCACTAACCTGGATAGCTTTAAAAGGGGCTTGGACAGATTTATGGAGGAGAAGTCGATCTCTGGCTACCAATCTTGATCCTCTTTGATCTGAGATTGCAAATGCCTTAACAGACCAGGTGATCGGGAGCAACAGCCGCAGAAGGCCATTGCGTTCACATCCTACATGTGAGCTCCCAAAGGCACCTGGTGGGCCACTGCGAGTAGCAGAGAGCTAGACTAGATGGACTTTGGTCTGATCCAGCTGGCTTGTTCTTATGTTCTTAAGTGCTCTAGCTCACAGCCACAGCTCTCCTCACCTTTAATATGTCATTTTTGTAGCATCAGACCTAAATCAAACACGAAGTAGCATATTTATTTATTTATTCATTCATTCATTTTGATTTATACCCAGCCCTCCCCCATAGGGTTCAGGACGGCAAACAACAACAATCATAAACAACAAAACATCAACAATACTATCACCATAATAACAGTAAACATCACAATAACAGCATAGATAAACATCAGAAATCATAACATCACAATAATAGCTTAGATAAAACAGTAATTATAACATCACAAATAGGCAATATAAATAACATCAATAATCATAACGTTATAAATGTGCACAGAATTAAGCATCAATAACACCAATAATCACATCCAATAACAAGGAACATGAATAAACAACAGTAATCATGGCATCACTAGTCAGCAATAAAAATAACAAGAGATGGCGACTCCTCCCTTTTACACCTCAAACTACGAAAATATATATAAAGGCCCAGACTAACCCTAAACCAAGTACAGCAGTGCTAGTGTCGCAAACCTAGCCCAATAACTAACCTAAAAAACAAAAACAAATCCTAGACTAAGCCTAATACGATCCACTCCTAACACTAGCTCTACAAAAAAACTCAATATCACAACTCACTACCTAAGAAATAGCATCATTATAGCAGGCCAACCAGTCTGGCGAACTTCCCACTCCAGAAAACCCTGTACTTGCACCAGTTACAGCACAAGAGTAACCAAGTTCTCAAGCAGAAAGTTTCATGCTTGCAGAGGGATGGCTATCATGAATAGCAGATTAGAGACTTTTTTAAGGGGGGGGGGGGGTTGAAGTTATCCAGGTTCAATTTCACTGTGTATTATCAAATACAGGAAAATGGAAATTTTGATATATTCTCTACTATATGTATTTAACAAACTTGAGGTCTTAAAAATATGAGGATGACTTTAATCAAAATCCACATTTCAAACATCAGTTCTTCTAAGAGTAGATCTCAGTAGGGCTATCCAAAAATAAAATTACAAAAAAGGTGAAATAATACTTTTAATTTTATTGGATACAAAGGAGAATAGAAATAAAATAGTAGAGAATCTACATTAAGTACCTGAGAGCTAATTCCCTAAGTCCTATCCAGTGCACATGCAAAAACTAAGAAGGGGGCGGGGGAAGCAAGGATAAAGAGAGAGTACAATATTAGTTGTTCCTAGGTGAGTGAGAAGCTGAGTATTGCTGACAGAACATGGAGCAGAAGTCCAACCAGGGAGAGAGACAGATAGCTTGGAAGGAGTTTTTTCCACCAAAGTAGTTGCAGGGGTATCCAGGTAATAAGGGGGGGGGGGGGCTGGAAAACCCTTTTCACATACCTGGGTTTCCCCTTTTATGAGGATAATCCCATTGTTTGACATGGGACCAGTCTTTCCTAAGATCATGATTGGTTCAAAAAAATCAAAGTTGAATTTGACTGAACAATCTGAAGTAACTGCCCTCAAAATTCAGTGGAAAGAGTTGAACGTGACCCCTGACATTCCCATGTGGGGAGATTTTCACAGCACCCAGTGTGCCTGAATTGATTGGATGTGTCTGAGTTGCTCAGATGTGAAGGCTGCTTTGATGGCTCAGAAATGATTGCCCATTAACTGGACATGATCTTGTTTTGGTTTGATGAAATACTATTGAAGAAGATATATTGCTGTTCCCAGGCCACGGAACTGAGAGAGAGGTATATAAAAACCCTGGTGACCTCCTGCTTCTGTGATGGAATGTTCTCTGCCCATGGCAGGCAGATGGGCTCTCTCAAACCTGTCCCAAAGATATGCCCATTCTACTTCAGGATTTATATGGGGTACTCTTAAAAAAACAACGACGAAAAGATGGGGGATCAAACTGAGGTGTCTCAGCTGAGGAGGAGACAAGGGTCTTATACCGAGCACTTGAAAAGGTTTGCCTGTGTTGGACCAGATTGTGAGACTGACTAAATCTCTTTCCATATTCTGAGCACTCAAAAAGTTTCTCCCCTGTGTGGATCTTTCAATGCTGTTGAACAGCACCCCTCTGATTGAATCTCTTTCCACATTCCAAGCATATATAAGGGTCCTCCCCTGTGCTCTTTGATGTTGTTGAAGAACACCACTCTGGTTTTCTTTTCACACTCAGATCATTCAAAAGGTCTCTCCTTTGTGTGAGTTGTTTTATGCTGTTGAAGAATGCTGCTCTGACTGAATCTCTTTCCACACTCTGGGCATTCAAAATGTCTCTCTTTTGTGTGAGTTCTCTGATGCTGTTGAAGACCGCTATTGTAGTTGAATCTCTTTCCACACTCTGGGCATTCAAAAGGTCTTTCATTTGTGTGAGTTCTCTGATGCTGTTGAAGAGTGCTACTCCGATTGAATCCCTTTCCACACTGTGCGCATTCAAAAGGTCTCTCTTTTGTGTGAGTTCTCTGATGCTGTTTAAGACTGCTACTCTGACTGAATCTCTTTCCACACTCTGGGCATTCAAAAGGTCTCTCTTTTGTGTGAATTCTTTGATGCCTTTGAAGACTGCTATTGTCATTAAATCTCTTTCCACACTCTGAGCATTCAAAAGGTCTCTCATTTGTGTGAGTTCTCTGATGCTGCTGAAGAGTGCTACTCCGATTGAATCCCTTTCCACACTGTGCGCATTCAAAAGGTCTCTCTTTTGTGTGAGTTCTCTGATGCTGATGAAGACTGCTATTGTAGTTGAATCTCTTTCCACACTCTGGGCATTCAAAAGGTCTCTCATTTGTGTGAGTTCTTTGATGCCGTTGAAGAGTGCTTCTCTGACTGAATCTTTTCCGACACTCTGGGCATTCAAAAGGTTTCTCTCCTGTGTGGGTTCTTTGGTGCACAAGGAGCTTTGATCTGTAGCTGAAGAACTTTCCGCACTGAAAGCATTTTTGTGCTCTCATTATACTGTGTTTTTGAATAAGTACATTACCCTTTCTTCTACCAGAAAAGGTAACTTTCCTCTCTAAGCAGATTAATGCCTTCTTTCCTGAATGAGTCTTTTGGTGTTGAAAAAAATCTGATTTCTGTGAAAAGCTCTTCCCCCAGTCTGAGGAATTATAAGGTTTCTCTTCTTGATGTGTTCTTTGATGCCTCAGGAACTTTGCTCTGCAAAGGAAAGTCATGCCACACTCCAAACATTGATGGGTCTTCTTTCCACTGTGTATTTGCAAATGGATTTCATACTGGCTGTGATCTGAGAAGGTCATTCTACACTCCAAGCACTTATATCTTTCCTCTACTGTGTGGATTTCTTCATGGCAATCCCATCCTTGGCTGGGAATGGATTCATCCCTCTTCTCAGCCATGGGACTTCCTGCCTGTTTTTCCAGTTTGCTTTGATTACTAAAGTTTCCTTTCAAATCTCCATTCTTCACTGTCTCTGGCAATAGCTCATCGCTCTCTGTCCACTGCTCATCTCTTGCTGTAATAAAAATAGGGATCCTGTTAGCACCCACATCAGGAAATCTGATTTTTCCTTAAAGCTCTATCCACAGACAAAACACTTCAGTGGCTTTTTTGCTGAAGTACATTAAAGTGTATATTAATATACAATTTAAAAGGACATTAAAATCTGCTGAATTAGAATGGCTTGGTTTGCAAACTAACTATTTATACCCTTCCTCACCTGAGTGAATTCTTATATGTGAAGAAAGATCTGATTTCTGACTGAAGGTCTTTGCGCACTTCATACAATCGTACAGTTTCTCTCCAGAGGGAATTTGTCTCTCGGAAATAAGACTGATGTTCTTACTGAAGGTCTTTCTAAAGGCCACATTTTCATTCTGCCTGGAGAGGATTCCCTGGTTAGCATGGATGGCTTCATTCTTGTTTGATGTGGTTGATCTTACTTCTTGGACTGGGACTTCACAAAAGCCTCCTCCGAGGGACAGAATGGGCTTCTCCCTTCTCTGGTCTGCATGGCTTTCCTCCTGACTCTGTGGCCTGTCTCCATCCTCCAACTTTCCTTTTGAATCTTGATCCTTGGCTTTTTCCACACAGAATCCCTGGAATACTCCAACTATCTCCTCTACTTGTGCTTCTGGAAGAAAGAAAAAGGTCCAATCAGCACTAGGCAAGTCCAATCAGCACTAGGCACCACCCATTAGGAACTGCTCATTTATGGGTGAATGTTTTCTTTATCGGAATTGCTTTCCTCACAACTGATCTGCTGGTTACACCTTATCCCAGAGGGCAAAGTGGCAAGAAATCCTTCCTCCACCATTCACATTTGACTTGCCACACAGCTCTTTTGACTCTCTGTTATTGATGATTAAAGAGGACAAGTAGAAGAGAAGATTTTTATACCCTGTTTTCCTGAACCCTAATGAGCCTCAAGGTAGCTTACAAATCATATTCCTTTCCCTCCCCACAACAGGCACCTTCTGAGGTAGGTGGGGCTGAGAGAGTTCTAAGAGAACTGGGATTGGCCCAAGATCACCCAGCTCATGTGAAGAAGTCGGGAATTAAGACCCTTTTCTCCCCTCTCAGACCACAGTCAGAGGGCATCACTCTACTCCCAGAGGATAAATGTTTTCTTATGGTTGTTCACTGAGAAATTAGGATGTGGCTCCTTTCAGAGTCCTCCTGAGGGCCTTAGAGTCCCCCATTGGCTTCCGGTCAGGACACACTCTCTGGCTTGGGTGATGGCCACAACACTGCCCTCAGTTGTCCTGGGCAAACCTTGTGGCTTGGGTCACTCTATTTGGCCATGCTAAGTATTGCTTTCGCTGCCATCTCGAGGCCTCCAAAAGGGAGCAAGTTATGGAACAAGCCTCAACACAATGCATTGCTGTTCAAGATTTTGATTCATGCCTCATCCCAAAGGCAGAAATGTGTGCCTATGAAAGCTCCTTACCCAGAGAGGCCACACTCTTGAAGTTCTCCAGCATGACGCTCTTGTAGAGAGCTCTTTGGTCTGGATCCAGTAATGCCCATTCTGCCTCTCTGAAATACACGGCCACCTCCCCAAAGGAAACCAGAGGCTGTAAGAAAAAGCAGATTCGCTGGTCAGAGGACATATCAGGAAGAGATAGGATGCTGAAAGAGGGTACTCTGGGAGGCTGCATTATGGAGAGCTCACATTATTATCAGGAGTAGCATTTACAGCCTCTTGCCCTTCAGCACCAACTGCAGGAGAAAAGCTTGCCTGAGAAAGAGATGGGGAACCAGGCTGTCCCCTGCTCATCTCTCCTACCTTGGCTGGAGGTGCCGCAGCTGTTTTCACACCTCCACAAAGAGAAGGGATCAACACTCTCTCTTCACTGCCTGTGAGGGAGGGAAAAATGGAAGAAAAAGTATTAGTTTCCACTTCCTATTGTTTGCTGTGTAAATCATTCTTCATGCACTCCGTTCCCAGGGCTGTGAAATCTTTGCCCTATGTACACTCAAAAAGACTTGTAAAACTTTCTGGTACGTTGTGGGAGAGGCTCTGCTTATTCACAAGACTGAAGAGCTTGGCTGAGATTTTTCTGCTGAGCCACCTTGAGTCCCTCTAATTAAAAAGGAGCAATGTAAATATTGTAACCCATGTGTGGAACTGCTTCCATGAATTTGTCTAATCCCCTTTTATGCGCATCACAACTGCTGAACAGCAAGTGTCACCAGTTGTGTGAAGAAGCATTTCACTTTTTTCCTGACCAGAACTCTCTACCCATCAAATTCACTGGGTGTTTCAATCCCGTCCTGGAACAATGAGTCCTTACCGCGTGAGAGGGCATTTTGGGCAAGTTCCTGGTCGTGGACATGCTGCCCTTCCTCCAACTGAGCTCTTTCCCTCTCAGAGAATGTAGTTTTGATCTTCATGGATGGACCACATCTCTGAAGTAACAGTGAGGGAGACAGGTAAGAGACAGAATGAAAGACACTGAGGAATGCATCCTGCCCCATTCCCAGACTATGCACCTATCTATTAGCAGACCTAGTAGGGTTTTCCTTCAACCCTGGGTAATTATCTGGAGGGATGAGAAATTCCCTAGAAGAAGTGGAAAGAAAAGCCCTCACCTGTTCTGCCTGCCTCTTCTCCTCAGCTTGACTCAGGAGGAAACCCTCTGCCAGGGCCACCGCTTGGGAACTGGTCTCTGGACTGCATCCTCTAACCCAGTACTGCATTTCTTGGGGCAGGATGGTCAGGAACTGCTCCAGGATCACCAGGTCCAGGATCTGCTTCTTGGAGTGCCTCTCTGGCTTCAGCCAGTGTTTGCAAAGTCCATGAAGCTGACTGCAAACTTCTCGGGGAACATCAGCATCATGGTAGCAGAACTGCCGGAAGCGTCTGCAAAGTACTTCCACGTTCAGGGGTTCTTGATTCCAGATATCCGGCACACCTCTCTCCCAGAATTCAAGACCACTCCCAGCTTGGATGGGCCGGGGGGCTTTCCTTGCTCTCTTGCCTCGTCCCACTCCTTCTGGGTCCTGTTCTTCCATCTCCTTCTTCTTCTACTCAGTCGTCTTCAGCTCTGAAAAGATGCCTTTCTCAAATGGCTATGAAAAAAGAGTAGATGTAAGGCAGATGTGGGGCAGAGAGACACAAGGAAAACAAAAGAGAGAGGTGATGCTGATGCACAGTGGATCAAACCAGAAGTGCTTCTTGGGGCTTGTATTTCTGGCTCTTTAAAGATGTTACTTTAGTTTTAGGGCCTGTCCTAGGGGCTTTGGATGTGTCAGGAGATATGCCCACCCAAATCCACAGTGGTCTCCTGCTATTATAAGGCACGTGTCAATCTGACACTGGCACAGAGTGGGATTTTGTCAGGGGTGTGGTTTGTACGTGGAATGGGGCACAACGGCTGCTGGGATGAACAGGAGGTAAGGTGGCAATGAATAGACAAGATTACACACTTCAGGTTGGAAATTTGGGATGGAACCAGGGGAGGGCAGGGTACAAAGGTTTCAAGGCCACCTCCCAAATGAGCTACTTTCTACATGGAAATGTATGCATTGTAATTCCAGGCTACCTCCAGGTCCTACCTGGATATTGGCAATGCCACATAAGGGAGATGGTAGATCATAGAATCATAGAGTTGGCAGAGATCACAAGGGCCATCAAGTCCAACCCCCTGCAATGCAGGAACAATCAAAGCACTCCTGACAGATGAGGGGGAGCATAAACCAAAATCCTTACTTGGGCCTTCCTAGTAGAACCTGAGTCCAGGCCTCCCTTGCGTTTCTATTGTGTTGCTTAAGAGTCTGTAAGTCATTTGCCTGGCAAAAAGATGCTCCTCCCACTCAAACCCCAGCGCTGGAGGGAGAGTTTGGCCTTCTGTGGGTGGTGGTGGGCAGGAGGCTGGCCTTCCCAGCATGCTCTGCTTCTCTCTTCCTGTCACAGGGAAGTCACCTTGTGGTGGTGGACATTCCTGGTGTTTCCAAGGATACTGGTGCTGCTGCTGGGCTGTGTGAACCCTGGCAACATGTTTCAGAAAATTGTCCTGAGTTGGGCAGGCCTTGGACACCAGTTCATAGCTCCACAAGCATCAGGGTCTTAGGATGGGGCTGTAGATGGCTCTAATGCAGGAAGAAGTTCCCTTCCCCCGTGCCCATTTTTACTCATCAAAGCAAAAAAAGGCCTGCTGCTGTTTGCAGAATTCAAATGACCAGCATCTCATGGTTTGCTCAGCTGAGCCCCTTTCTCAAATAGTAAATAGAAGGTATGTGGTTTAAAAACTCATCCTTCTATATACATTCCTAATGTCCTAACAATGACCCCTAAGAAATTGTGTATATTTAGATATGTTGCTATTATACAATATTATACATATATTTTATGTATTTCTGAGCTTGTAAACCTTTTCTGCGTCTTCTGCTGGCTTTACGTGTCATCTGGGTCTTCCACAAAACAACCCAAAAATTCCCATTGAATGCCGTCACGCAATATATCAAGGCTGCAGTGTGGAGAGTCGTGACATGGAAAGGATATCTGTACAGAAAACCAGGTCGCCAAAGGCAGATTGGCTCCTGGGGACACTAAAAATTCAAGGGCCTGGGTCCCCCCGTGATAGACACCTTAGAGTTTTCTCTGGTGACTTTCATGCTTTTGATCAGAGGTCTGGGACTTGCAGCCTGAGATACTAGGACCACCTCTGTCTGTCATGCCGCTGGTAGGGGCTGATGGGAATTGTAGTTCCTGAACATCTGGAGAGCCGCAGGTTCCCTACCCCTGGACCAGACCAAATCTTCGATGGTGGCAAAACTCCTCAGAGCCCAGCAGCAAGATTGCTTTGTGAATGAATGGCTAAGGAGCCCTTGCAGGGGCTGGGCAGAGAGAAGAAACCATCTCACTTTTGCTTAAGGGCTGCCAGATTGAAGGGAAACATTTTTTTTTGTCTGCCTCTTGGCAACCCCCCCTCCCAAACAGTTTAGTGGATGCAGAGAAGAGAGCAAGTTAGACAAATTTCTTCTCATGTTTTGTCTCCAAAATGTTTTCACCACCGGACAGGAATGCCAAAGATTAATAAGTTACACCTCCAGCATTTCCTCTCTATTTTTGCTGTTCTCTCTAAGGTTAAATTTTATTTTCTTGGGTCAGCATCCCATGGTGCTAGCAGTGTCCTGTTTATATTTGTTGGGTTTGTTAAACTTTATAATTAGCAGAGTGCGGAATAAGAGACCATGAGACAGTTGCTGTGATTATTAAAAAAAAGAGTTTACTTACTAATAAGGGAAACGGTTTACATGGAATAAAACAAAGAACAACTTTCTATTCTAACACTAACTTGGTTACATTGCTTAGGACCACGTGAGCCCACATGGTGCCCATGTAGCAAGGCAGAGATTCATCTCTTAAGATGAATCTCAATAAAGAAGAAGCCTGTTGCTGCAGACCTTTGTGAGGATAGATCCTCTTCGGATAAGGATCCTGCTTTGTAGCCTTGAAGCATCAGCAGACAGCCTGCCCTTTCCCCTCTGAGGGGCCTTGGGACTTGGGAGAGACCCCCACGGTTCAAGAGGCAGCCAGGGCCTCGCACTCCACAAGTCCTCTTCCACTTGGCTCTGCTCCTCTACTGAACCATTAAGAATCCATTTCATAAAGCAGGTAATAATATCCCTGTCAAAACCCCTCCACCTCCACAGCATTGCAGAGTGGATTCAACTCCCAAGTCAGGGAGTGGTTTTGAGAGGGTGGTTGGTTGGGCAGGGACAAAGAAACCAAAGACTGAGGTGCCACCAGCCCCTCAGACTACCCCCTCCTCCCCCCCCCTTGTCCATACACTGACTGAATAGCCTCTGCCGCCACACGTTTCTTTCCAGATATGCCTCTGCTTCTGGCCCACAGGCCAAGCCCTCCTAAGTCCCGACCTCCTCTTAGCCTCACAGGCCAACCGATGGAGGCTGCCCCTCTGATGTCACAAACCGGGGGCAAGGTGGCGGAGTCTTCTGTGGTGCTGGATTCTGTTGGGTTGTTTAGGAGCCCAAGACACACACAGGCTGCCAGGCAAGCAGGGCACCGCCAGGGAGCCTCCCACAGCCTCGTGCCCGGGTGGGGAATGGGGAGCAAGCAACCATGAGCCAAAGGCAGGTTTGCAAGGTAGGCCAAGGGCAGCTTCCTTTGTGGGGGAGCCAGGTGACAACGTGTCAGGAGCTGGTCGTCAGAAAGAACTCGGATTCAAGGGTCCCGGCCCTGATCTATCCAGAGACTCCTCTGGCTTGGTGCTTATAAACTGGGCAGAGGAGAGTGGGGAGCTCCTTTTTGCCAGCCACTTATGCTATTTCTTTCCTTCCCTCTTGGCAGTCTTTGAGCAGTAGCAGAGAGCCAGGACACAGTTTGTGCAGAAAGTGGCAGAGTTTGCTACAAGGCCTCAAAAAATTGAGACCCTCCAGAATGCAGGTACAATAGTAGTAGTAGCAGGAGTAAACAAGCAACCAGTTCTCTTGTCTGTGAGTACTCTTGTGGGGGGACTGAGTGGTTTGGTACTTTCAGTTCCTTAGCATTTTTCAGCAGGCCAAAGAGGGCCCAGGAAAATTATCAAGCAAGGCATCTGGTTGAAGTATGAAATCATTTGGCGTATTAACTTTATAGAGCACTCAAGCACATCAGCATGGAAGACTCTTATTTTTTATTTCAGTGGGATAATGACGGAGAATAGGTCTATCACTGGTCATTTAGCCACAGTAGCTTAATTGGACCTTTGGCTTCAGAGCAGACAGCAGGCTTTGTTTACATGACGTTCCTGTCTGGCATCAGGACTGGCCAGTGCTGGATACTTCGACTGCTAGGATGAACCCCTTGATTAAGCTGTAAAACTCTTGAGCAGGGAAATTCCTGGAGATTTTGGTATAGAGTATGGGGAGGGCAGAGTTTGAGGAGCTGTTTTCTCCAGGAGAACTGATTGCAGTCATCTGAAAGTTTGTTGCAATTCTGGGAGGTAGCCAGGTGCCACCTGGAGATTGGCAACCCTACAATCCAGCAGTGATCTTCTGGGGTGCAAACAATGTATAAGTCACTTTGCTGTAAGTGGTGTCTGATGTGGCTTACAACAACAAAAATGCAATAAAGCAAAGAAATATAACCCATTGGGTGTGAGTGAAGTGCCATCAAGTTGCAGTTGATTTGGGCCACTCATAGCAGCAAAGGGACGCTCGTCCTGCACAAGTGTTTCCAGTCCAATTGGAATAATTGAAGTCAGGTCAAGGAAGGGAGCAGGCATAGTTCCCTACTTTGTGTTTTCCCCTCCCTTCTGTACAACCGTTGGAAGAGATCAATGTGGCACATGCATAAAGCAGAATCATATGTTCAATGAGTTTTCTTCCTATTTTAATTAAGGTTAACTAATTAAGCGTGCATGGGGGGAGGACACTCAGATTTTGCACCAGGCTACGTTTTCCCTAGATACGCCTCTGCAAAACACACTTTAAAAAACAATTTTTTAAAAGATTGGAAATGCCAATCAGAGGCAAGCTCCTAAGGGTAGCCGTAGCCATGTTAAATCGAATCGATTTATTCTACTGTATTCAAAAGATCACCCCATACATGTCCCTGTACCGCCCCTTCACTCAGTTGAAGGCCAAACTACTTCTGTGGGTCCCGCCTGGGTCGGTGATGCGGGAGTACTTGGAGCATTCCACCTCGGCCAGGGCCTCGACGTCTTCACGGCTCTGTCCCGCCTGGTGGAACGCCTCCTTCCGAATTGTCCACCCCGCGGTCTCGGCGAGGTTCAGCCCGTAGGGCATTTGAGACTAAGGCCGTTCCACCGGCCTTTGAGGAACCGCGCCACTGATGGTGCCTCCCCCCCTTTCATGGCCCTTCGCCTTGGCTTTTGGCCAGTCTCTGACATCTGACTCCTATTCCTCCCCTCTTTTCGCTTGGGGAGCCATAGGGTCGATTTCAAATTTGACAAGCTGGTTTTTACTTTGACATTTATTATTGCATTTTTATTGTATTATATTTATTATTTATGTATTTTATTGTATTATATTTATTATTGCATTTTTATTGTATTTCCATTGTATTGTATTTATAAGATTTTAGCTTTACTGTTTTTTTATCGAGCTTTAAAGATTTTGCCATTTTATTATGTTTGATTGTTGCACAATCACCTCGAGCTCTCGGGATAGGGCGTATAAAAATGCCTAATAAATAAATAAATAACAAATCAAATGGCCCAGGTGTAGAAAAGAGCAAGAGTCCAGTGGCGCGATGCATAAAAGACTCAACTCGGCCCTTTTTCCCAGGAATTGTTTCTTGTGAGTCAGCAGCTTCACTTCTTTCTGCCTCATATACCTCTTCAGCCCTGGTACAATTCCCCTGTCCAGAAACCCTTTGGTGTTAAGTCTTTACACGCTAATTAAACTCTTGCTCTTTTCTACACCTACAGACAAATACAGTAGAATAAATCGATTCGAGTCCAGCAAGTCCAACAAGACTTTCAAGGTATAAATTTTGGAGGGTCAAAGCTCCCTTCGTCACACACGAGGGGAATGGCCATTTCTGAGTCTTTAATCCCAGAAGTGACTATTCCTTTATCTCTTTTCTACCTCTATAGCCAAGCTGGATACGCGGATTGATGACGACACCAAGCCGACTCTCTGCGTTTACGAGAGAATGGAGAGGAAGGTTTTGCGTAACCATAGACGTTTCCTCAGTGCGCCTGCGCATCCAAAACCCCGCCCTCCCTTCGTCTGTCTGGCTCTCATCTGCGTGCGCCGAACAACCAGAAGCAGGTTCCTTTTCGCTCCGGCCTCCATCTTGGGAAGGAGTGCGGCCGGTGAGGCTGAAGGGTTTGATAAGAGGGTCGGGGGCCGGGTGAAGGGCGGAAAGTTAAGTGTAACTTTCAGGATTAAAAGAAGAATTCCGCATTCTTCTGTGGGGATGAAGCTTGCAGGGCTTTTGAAGGGGAATCTAGTAAGAGTTAAATAATTGGGACGACACGTTTTTGGGGAAAGGAGGGATGGGAGTGGACCAGTGGAAATGGTCTCCTGAGTTAAGACTTTTCGTGAAGTGGCTAATGGGAAAGGTAAGAAACATAGCAATATAAGGGATAGGGAGTCCTCATGGCCCTTTAGGGAGAAGGATCTGAAGTGGACTTCTCTATCATTACGATAATAAAAATCAGGATCTTCTCTCCTTCTATTACACTACTTGTAACATGTAGAAGACAGATTCAGCCAGGCTTGATTCTCCTCCAAAGAGGCTGGCCCTGTTCCTGTTGATGGTAATCTGTTTTTTGGAGAAAAGTAATGTTTGTCTTTGTCAAGAGCAGTGTATTTCTGGCCTCTTCAGGGGATAAGGATATAAGGTACCCTGGCTCTTCAAATGATATTATTGGCAGCTAGTGAAGCCAAGTGCTGCCACTGGTTCTGCTTCTTGGTTTCAGTGCTGGGTGTCGGTCCATCTTCCCAGGCATCAGGAGCAAAACCTGCTTATCACATTCCAATCTCACTGTTCTTTTTGCAGCACAGCTGGAACCATGCAGCTCTTTGTTCGTGCTCAGAATCTGCACACCCTTGAGGTGTCCGGGCAGGAAACAGTTGCTCACCCTAGCAGTAAGGAATTGGTCACCTACCCCCTTCGCATGCTCCCAGCTTACTCCCCCCACCATATTCTCTGTGCTTGAAGATTTATATCCTGCCTTTTAATAAAACCATCATGGCAAATTACAGCAAATTAGAAATAAACTACTGTAGATGCAATGGTGGTGGATCGCAAAATTACCAAGAGATGCTTGAGGCAATTTGATATCTCAAAAGCCTGGGTCATTACTATCCTTAATAGAGGCTTTCTGTAGTGAGCCCAAACACAGTTTCTCCGTAAACAGTATGGTGCCCACTTTAGAACTGAGGAAATGAACACCGTCAGCCCTTTGTGCATTCCTAGCTCTGTTACGCCTTTTCTAGGGAAGCTTCAAGATTTTGCCAGTTTAATTTTGTGTGCTGCTTGCTTTGGGCTCCAGATTTAGAGAGTTGAGATAGGATATATCGCCATAAAATGCGTGATTTGTAGAAGGCTTTGAAATACTGGGTGTGTTTTCTTTGTCACCCAGTTATTGAGTTGCCATGGTCCGTAGGTTGTGAATCCCTTTTCAGCCATAAAGATTGCAAAGTGATCTTGGGCTAGTTGCTTGCTTGTCTAGTCTATTCTTGCCTAGTGTATTCCTCATAAGGGTTAAAAGGAAGAGAGGAAACTTGGGGTACAAATGTTATAACTGAAACCAAGCCTTTCTTCTGAGGAAAAACATGCTTGGGAACAGGCAGTTTGGAACAGAAGTGGGCTGTGGGAATGGTTTTCCCTTTCCCAGGTTATTAGTTTTCTGCTGCAGTTTTCCTTCCTCTCCAGTTCCTCTTTTGTTTTCCCATTGGGAGTTGTAGATAGGTTTTTGTCCTTGTTCATGTATCTGTAATCCAGTTGTGAACTCAAGAGAAAATCAGTGGACAAACACACCTCTCAGCATTTCTTTGCTGCAGATGCTCAATGCTGTTGAGGAATTTGTTAGAGGGCAACAAGGCAAGACTTGCTTAAAGCTTTACTAAACATCTTTTTATGCTTCACTTTGGCCTTTATGCTGCTACTTGCATTTTGCTGCTGTGTTCATGAGCAGGCTGGTGCACTTTCTTGACCTTTCATACAGAACTTCTTCTTGTTTTAGGCTCACATCGAGGCCTTGGAGGGCATTGTACCTGAGGATCAGGTGGTTCTCTTGGGTGGGATTCCCTTGGAAGATGATGCCATCATTGGCCAGTGTGGAATCAGTGACCTCGCAACTGTGGAGGTTGCTGCACGCATGCTGGGTGGTAAGTTTGAAGTCCTGGGAGGTGTTGCAGTAAGTCTATCCAGATTGGGTGTAGCAGATGAAGAAATTTCAGCTCCCCTTTGGTTCAGGTGAACGAACTGGATGAAGGTTTGTTAGAAGATCAGAGTTGTGGATTGCCCCAGACTATGTTTCTGTAAAACAGTATGGTGAACTTGGAATACACTTTTGGGATAACTGAAAACCTTCACTATGTTAATTTCCTCTGGTTTTGCTGTCAGCCTGTTTCCTGTAAACAGGTTCAGTGTTCAACATTTAGGCCTAAGTTACACTTCACCAAGGACCAAAAGGCTTCAGCTGTCAAATAATTTATAAAAAATATTTCCTCTCAGTTTTTTGGGGGATGGGCAGAGGGGAGTTGCATTCTTGAATGCACAAATATTGGTCTCATTGCCTTGTCTTTGTCTTCTCTTTCCAGGCAAAGTTCATGGCTCCCTGGCGCGTGCTGGCAAAGTGAGAGGCCAGACCCCTAAGGTGAGCAATCAGATACAGCTGAAGTGAACATTGTGGATGGGACAGAGGCATATTTCTCCACTCTTCGGGGTCTGCTTTTGACAGATTGTTGCAGATGGCCAGCTGCCAAGTGTGGTGGCTTTTGAGGAATTGCTGCTGAGCTGCTGGTGGGAAGAAGCTGTCTGCTTCTGTTCATTTTCCTCCTTCCTTCAGCAAATGGACTGATAGTTGCCTTCTTAGCAGTCAGGCAGTGATTTTGTTTCTTCCCTATTGAGTCGGGCAAACTCCAGGACCTGGCTTGTCCTTTTGCAGCACATTGTTGAGGAGCATCAGGCCTGGCCTCCTTCCTTTCATATGGGTGGAAGCTGGTTTTCACAACTGGGAGCTTAACATAGAATAGTCATTATTCATCCTGGCTCTAGATTTCACTGGTGGTGCTGTGACTCTGTACATAAAGAACACTACACAGTTGGCAGAGCTGAGCCCTCTTGCCAGTTAAGTCCTATAGATGGTGTACCTGTTTCTGACTTCTTTGTTCCAATTGCTGTAGGGCAGGCAGAAATCCAGCGGATGTCACTTTTCCTCTCATGGGAAGATATACTGGCATGAAAGAAAGCACGGGTGGGTGGGTGGGTGGGGTGAAAT
The DNA here is from genome assembly GCF_021028975.2 of Sphaerodactylus townsendi. Taxonomy (NCBI): domain Eukaryota; kingdom Metazoa; phylum Chordata; class Lepidosauria; order Squamata; family Sphaerodactylidae; genus Sphaerodactylus; species Sphaerodactylus townsendi. The sequence continues at coordinate 24,331,677 of NC_059425.1, read as the reverse complement.
GATGGTTATTTGAACTGGTAAAATGGTTCTGGGTGAAGAGTTCGGTTAAAACAGAAATGGTGAAAGGTACAGATTGGTAACATTTCTGCCCTGTGGCTTGACGCCTGCTTGATTTTTCTTCCCTAAGGTTGCCAAGCAAGAAAAGAAGAAAAAGAAGACTGGCCGTGCTAAGAGGCGCATGCAGTACAACCAGCCTCGCTGGCTAACATTGTGCCAACTCTTAAGTAAGAAAGAAGGGTCCCAATGCCAACTCCTAAATAGCACCTAGTTACCCTAATAAAGCTAATATTTGGACCACTCTCCTGGTGTGGTTTTTCTTTCAGATGGGTGAATGTTGGCTTTCTCTTTAGGGCTTCATGCCAATTGGCTCAGTGTTATAGATAATCACACCTGAATAGGAAAGAGCCCTGAGGCCCATTGAAGAAGAAGAAGAGTTTGGATTTATATCCCCCCTTTCTCTCCTGTAGGAGACTCAAAGGGGCTTACAATCTCCTTCCCCCCTCACAACAAACACCCTGTGAGGTAGGTGGGCTGAGAGAGCTCTGCTTGAGAAGCTGTGACCAGCCCAAGGTCACCTAGCTGGCATGTGTGGAGGTACAGGCTAATCTGAATTCTGTGATAGCCTGTCAGCAGTAGAGTGGGAGAATCAAACCCGGTTCTCCAGATTAGATACACGGTGCCTAACCTCCTACTACTGTTGGTCATGAACAGGAGATCCTTGCTGGATCAGATCAAAGGTCTAATCCAGCCTCCTCTTCAGAGACCAACCAGGATGCCTCCCTAGGAAAGTTTCCATAAGCAATCAGTAAATGCTCAGCTTGTTTCATCATCTGGTATTCAAGAATATACTTTCTCTGAACATGGAGGTTCCCCTTGTGCATCCATACTTTCTTTGGATTTCTATGCTTTCAAACTCCAATGGGTAAAATGTCCTTTTCAAATCATTTCATTGCTGAATTCATGAGTGGGGAAACAAGCAAAAAAGGTGTTCAGCAGTTTTCATAATTCCTTAGCTGTCAGTCTTCATCTTCATTCCTCCTCAGTGATGAGGTAGGGGCTCTCAGGCTTATGGAGCAGCCTGCCAGAGGTGGACGGAAAGGCCCCCATATTTCTATCATTTCACAGAATGTGCAGAACAGAAATGTGCAGGATCAGGGTTATATATTAATGTAATTGCTGTATTTGAGCTCAGCACCTTAGAGACCAACATTTTGGGGGTTTCAATATTATTTCAATATTCGAAGTTCCCTTCACAAATCTCTAAGGTGCTATCAGACTCAAATCTAGCTATTCTTCTCCCAACACTGCTAAGGTCTAAACTTAATATAATGGAACATGTCCAGAGATGGACTCCGTAAGAAAGTGTATTGCAATGTTTATTCTATGTATTGCTTTCCCTTTTTTATGACAATGTACTCTATCTTTGTGACCTTTCTTCATTATGGTATATCTGGGTCTCCAACCATATTGATCCTTTGCGCACATCTGATGCTTTGTGCACAAGAGGAGAAGCAAGCCACAAGATTGCCACAGTTTAACTTCAGTAACAGCGTATTTTTGGTGCTATGGTGGTAGCTGCTACAAATGCAGCATTTAAAAAAATCTGCACAGCAGATCCAATAGTCTATCAGAAATCTTGCTGGGCACCTATTTCCCAAAACACTGGGTAGGTGCCAGAAAAGGTGTGCATCCACGTTCACCACACGGGGGACCCCTGTAGTATGTCATCGGTCAGTTTTCTGTTGCTTTGTTTCCCAGTTCTTTAATTCTGATCTTACAGCGTTATTGTTTTGTAAGCTGCCTCACCTCAGCGAGAAAGGCGGACTATAAACGAATAAGGGTATTAAAAGAAATGGCAGAAGTAATCTCTCAGGAACCACTTTGCCAAGTATAGTCTTTATGAACATGAGAGAAGTCCCAGTCGGAGGGAGGGCTACTGCTATCCCCACTCTTCAAAAAAAAAAGGGAAAAAAAAGGGAGGACCAGAATACTCATCACCCAGTCAGTCTTGACACTCAATAATACCAGGGAAGATTCTAGGTTAGATCGCAGACGGGTCATTCCACAGTACCGAACTTACAATGGGAATAAAGTGACAAGCTTCAGGTAGACCGCAAGTGGAATGCTGTGGATGTAGCATACCTGGATTTTAGTAGAAGTTTCTTTGGACAAGGTAACCCCATAAGATATTCTCTACAAATAAATCTAGTGAAATGTGAACTAGACAACGCTTTTCACTATTAGATGGATTTCTAACTGGTTGTCTGATTGAATCCCAAGGGTGCTAATTTAATCGGCTTATCTTCATCCTAGAAAGAAGTGACTAATGGGTGCCACAGGGTTGTGCGGCCCCGGCCCAACGCAATTCAGTAATATTTTATCACCAACGACTTCTGATAATGGAATAGAGGACATGCTAATAAAATTTTGCAGATGACACCAAATTAGGAGGGGTAGGTAATACACCAGGAGGCGCAGGGTCAAAATTCAAAATGACCTTGGACAGATTTCAGGGGACAGCTGGGCTAAAACAAACAAAATGAGTTTCCCCAACAGAGATAAAATGTAAGATACTACACTTTAGGCAATAAAAAATGAAATGCACAGATATAGGATGGGTACCTCCGGCTTTGACAAACGGCTTTGAAAGCGGGATCTGGGGAGTCTTAGTATTCATAAATCCAACATATGAGCTTCAGCAGGCAGAGGATGCAGCAGCCAAAGAAAGCCAATGCGATTCTGGGTTGTATCAATAGGAGTATAGTGTCAAGATCAAGGGATGTAATTGTACTCCTCTCTATTCTTGCATTGGTTAGATCTCCACCTGGAATATTGTGTACCAGTTCTGGGGCACCACAGTTTCAGGAGAGAATATTGACCGGCTGAGATGGGTCCCCAGAGGAGAGCAACCAAAATGGTAGGCAAAGGTCTGGAGTCCATGCCCTACAAAAGTAGAGGCAGGCTTAGGGAGCTGGGGATGTTTGAGTCTGGGAGAAGCGAGGGTATAAGGGGTGACATGACACCCATGTTTAAATATTTGAAGGGATGTCATGTTGCCCGAAGAGGGAGCAAGCTTCGTTTTCTGCTGCCTCAGTAGACTAGGACATGAGCTATAACGGATCTCAAGGTGAAGGAAAAGAGATTCCACCTAAACATTAGGAAAAACTTCCTGATCGTCAGGGCTGTTCGACAGTGGAATTCACTGCCTGGGAGAGTTGTGGAGTCCTTCTCTGGAGGTTTTTAAACAGAGGCTGGATGAGCATATGTTGGGAGTGCTTTGATTGCGTGTTCCCGTACATTGCAGGTGGGGTTGGACTCTGATAGCCCGTGGGTCTCTTTCCAACCTCTATGCGAATTCTATGGTTGGAAGTGAGCTTTGTAGCGCGTTCTGCCTCAAAATGACGCCACAACAAAGCGACCGATTAACAACTGCCAAAGTTTGCGCCGAACGACACTCGAGCGTCCCAGGTTCCCTGCCAGGGCACCGGCCTCAATTAGCCTTCAACTAGCCCGCTGTGATTCACCACTAGGCCTGACAAACGCACCGGCACTCAGTCCGGGTAAAAACGAAGGCAAGACGGAAATTACCAATTCATCGTTTTCAGAGACGGACTTAACCGACAATTGGCGGAAATCCCCGAACTCTCCCGGCCGTCTGTTACGGAGCATGGAAGCCGCCGGTTCGAATCCCGGTGATGACCCTTGCTGCGGGCTGTGCCTGGCTAAGGTAGTCCCCTCACACTCTGCCCAGCACGCTGCCACTCTACGTTTTTTTTGCTCCGTGCCTTGCTACCGCGAACACGGCTCCTGCGCCCAGGACTTTCAGCGCCGGGAGTTGCAACTCCTGCTCCAGGGTCAGCGGGAGGACCCGGCCTCGCAACGCCGCTTGAGGGAGGCCCTTCTTAGGCTGCAGGAGTTGCGCGAGCCCGGGGATGCGGATCTCCAGCTAGGCCTCGACCCCAGTTTGGAGCAGACAGAACTCGAGGAGCTGTGGGAGCAGCTGAGCCTGGAGCAAAGAAAGCGTTTCCAGCGATTGCTGGACAGTGGGGAGATCTCGTCTCTCCTGCCCCTTTGGAAGCCATGGTGGACGGGGAGCGACCGGGGTGCAATGCTGATTCAAGAATTGGGGGAGGCCCCTACAGGGCCCGGGACCCTCCACGCCCCTTTGCAACAACCGGAATCCTCCCAGGGCACTGCAGCCGTGCAACACGCTCAGACTCCGGTGCATTTGCAAGAGATCCCTGCAAGTGGTCCAAACCCTGCACAGCCGGCGGGTGCCTCGACCTCAGCGCCTCCGGTGCCCACTACCATCCCTCCTCTGAGCAGCTTGACCCGTTTGCCCGTCTCACCCCTGGTGCGCTTCCAGGTGCCCAACGTGCTGTGCGCCTATGCCTATTCCCTGGCGCTTTACAACGGCGACGTGGAAGAGGCCCAGCTGCTGCCTGAGTTTTGTGAAACGGTTCTGGACCCTCTCAGTCTCTGGGGCCCTAAAGGGCAGGGCTTCGGATCTCACGGCGGGAGGCCTTACAAGCGGCTCTTGCAGGCTAAGTTACCGCGCGGGCGATACCCCGAATGCCTCCTGGGGAACGCCGGGGTGATGGCAGCAGTGGCCCAGATCTTAATGGGAGAATGCCAAGCCAAGCAAAAGGGGTACAGCTTAGCCGCCCTCGCCCATCTATCCCGGCTGCTGAGCAAGGGGAAGAGGCGGGTGCCTGCCCAGGATCAACCCAGGCTGTTCTCTGCAAAGAAAAAGTGCGACTTTCTTTTGTCCTGGGTGAACGACAATGAAGGGGAGCTCACCCTCCTGGCTTTGGAGGTGCAGAGAGAATACAAGGCCCACCTGGATGCGATCAAGGAGGTGGGAGCAGTCACCCAGGAGCTGGAGAAGATGTGGGGGGCCAAAGTGCCTCCCCCCAAAAAAAGACCTTGATAGAAGAATTGGATTGAAAGGCTAGACTGGAGTCTTGGAACTGGTGCACCAGCTACCTTGGGTGGAGAGTAGATTCTCCCTGCTGGAGATCGGATTAGGGTTTGAGCAGGAAACAGACTAAAATTCCTGTGCATCAGGGTAAATTCTGGATTAGTCGCAAGCACAGATCAGCTCCAACTGGAACAGATTAGTTCTCTTCCAGGGAAGGGAATATTTTGAATCAGAGGGTGTCTGGCGTTTTGAGAAGTTGGAGACTGTGATAACATTTCAGCTTGCTTGCTAAACTGCCTGTTTTCTTTTGGGATTTCTTTTAACCTAATCAAACCACTCCAATTGTGAGAGATTAGTAAATGTATCAAGAGTACACTCAGTGAGTGGTGTTCAAATAATGAAGAGGGCTTTTTAGACCCTGATTTTCTCTACCTTTTAAAGAGGCTCACGATCGCCTTCCCTTCCCTTTCTCACTTGAACCCTTAAAACCAGCCAAATAGCATTGGTGTATTTTTTTTCCTGATGGTTTGAATCAGCCCCTGCTTTGAAGAGCTTTCAGTCTAAAATGGGACTGTGGAAAGAAAACCTCAGAACTGCCCATGTCCCCAAAGAAGCCAAAAATACTCTTGAGAAGCTCTGTGTTTGGTTCCTCAGCACACTTGGTTGGTAGGCTTCTTCCAAACACATGGGTTCTATTCATAGCTCACTATTAAAATCATATAAATAATTCAAACTTTAAATTATTGTTGGTTTTAAAATCAGCAGAGAGCACACTATTGCACAGCAGATGGAAAAGCAACCAGAGGAAAGTCTTTACCAATGTGCAATATTGAACTTGAGTCGTCATTCTTGCTGTGTGAAGAGGGATATCTCCCTTCACTGTCTACTTCCCCTCCCAATAACATTATTGGCTAAAGTGATTTCAGGGAAAAAAAATAGACTTCACTGCATCTGGGCTGAAGCATTTTAATAAATTTTATTCAAATAAATACTACTCAACCTCCCTTCTCAAAAACTTCCAGGGTAATAAGCCTGTTATTCCTAACCCAGCCTGGCTCTAGTAAGTATACAAACCCTATTTGATCTTCACTCCAGGTCATGTTTGACTTAGTTTCTGTTCTGCCAAAAAACTGTTGTGCCGTGAATCCAAACATTATTTTGAGATTCTTCCCCCACTGTTCCTTCAGTATATTTTTTGGGAGCAATGAGTTTCTTACATGCGTAAGTAAGCCTCCACTCGGGGGTTAAAATAAAATGGCATCTATTTTCTGCAAATAAATTTTCTGGAAAACTTGGCAAATCATTTTGAAAACAGTATAAGTTTAAAAAATCTTTTTTTTCCCCACTGATCAGGATGGATTCAGACGTTGCATAAATGTCTTACTTGCCTTCTGAGAACAGCTAGGAAACGGAGCACTTGAATGTTAAAAACACATGATAGCTGAGACGAGTTGCATTATCAAAATTGATGCTTGCTAGAAGCTAAAATCCAGTCCCCCAACATGAAGCTTAAACCAACACTCGCCAGATTTTTGAGTGGTTTCTTTTCTCACTGAAAAGCTGTGGCATGGTTCTACTCTCCTAACTTAAAAGTCATAAGACTTCGTGACTTCATACACAGCTTGATTGGTATCTGCTGCAGAAAATGTACATCCTGGGAAGCTTTTATTTCATTTTATAACGTAAAGGAAGTTTCCTTCTGGTTCAGAGCTTGCAAACGGATACCTTGTGAAGTCTTACAAGACCGAAAGAAGCCAGGGAAAGACTTGTGGCATTGTCTGGTTCTTCAGCAGACAGCCTTGTTCTGGGGTTCCAGAAGCAGACCCAATGATATAAAAACGAATGAATTTGCATCATTAATTCCAGTTATAGAATGTGGTTCTTTATACAATTAGAATATTTTGTAATGAGCATAGGGTCTGCCCAGCCCTGTCCATAAGCATCCGTGGATTAGATCTGTACATAAGATTTTGTTTTTTTTTAAAATGGTAGTCTCCAGATGAAAGTAACGTCACCGGTTCTGACCAGGAAATGAGTGGATTTCCCCATTGGAGAAGTAAGCCATGTTGGTTTTGAGGGCAATGGTCTTTCAGTCCCCAGAAAACTGTAAACCCTCTGATTCCGGTAACAGACTGGCAGAGGTTGTACCAGGCTGCTGTGAGACTCTGCAAGGACAGTAGCACCTGTCTGCCTTAGCCAACCAGGCTGTTTGGGCATGAACTTCCCCATAGCCGTAAGGAAAAAAAGCTGACGGATGTATGTCAGTGTGATTAGAAGGATAGCCAGCCAAGAAACGACTCAGTAGAGGTATGGGAAGATCCGGTAAGGGACTCTGCGGCAATACTCCTGCCAGGCCAGGCCATATTTCCTCAGGCACTGGTGCTCGTCCCTGGCCTCCCGGTGGACCAGAAGCACAGTAAAGTAGAGGATGTAGAAATAAGGGCATGATGTAGCCGACACTCTGAGAAAAGTTATGTTGCACTGAAAGTAGAGAGAGAAGATAGGAACAACTGGTGGGATCTCCACCATTATTTAGATTATGGTGGCGGTTCCATCTGAGGATACTGATCATATTTTAGTAGTTCTCTGCCAGCATGTAATGGACTACAATTCCCAGCAGCCCCTGCCAGCATGGCCAGGGGCTGCTGGGAATTGTAGTCCATTACATCTGGAGTGCCAAAGGTTCGCCACCATGGCTCTAGTATAACAGGGTGGGATATAAAATGTAATAAGGAAAGGGAAAGGCTCTAAGAATGACATTCCTAGATAAACAACATGTTAAATTGCAACCTGTCAGAAGTATGTCTGAGCACTCAGGAATTTTTAAAAAGCTATTGGGAACAATTAACAATAGGTTAGATCCAGATTAAATTGGAAATTTCTACCTACTCTTGCCTTCTGCTGCAGACTCTCCCCCTCGTGACATTCCAAAGGGTCCTCAATTCCCAGCAACAGCATTTTTTTTTTTAGATCGGGGGGCTGAAGTTGTTTTATTGTTTTATTATCATTGTTGGTTGTTTGCCACCCTGAGCCCTGTGGGGGAGGGCGGATTACAAATGTAAAGAATAAAATAAATAAATGAGAGGAGGAAGACAGGGAAGCTGGTGTGTGTTGGAGTGCACAAGCTAATCTAGTTCTCCACATAAGCCTCCACAGCTCAAGTGGCAGAGTGGGGAATCAAACCCGGTTCTCCAGATTAGAGTGCACCTGCTCTTAACCACTACACCACGATGACTCTCAAGAGTACAAATAGGGTATAAATTTAGACATACCCGACTTTTGGTACAATTATTAACCGTTCAATTGAAATTAATGGGCTTAGATCAGGGGTAGGGAACCTGCGGCTCTCCAGATGTTCAGGAGAACCATTGGCCATGCTGGTAGGGGCTGATGGGAATTGTAGTTCCTGAACATCTGGAGAGCCGCAGGTTCCCTACCCCTGGCTTAGATGGAGTAACACTCTTTAGGATTGTTAAAAAAGGAACTGGAGAAGGGATCTAAGGCAGATTATACTTATGTTCCACCCTCCTCCATTTGATCCTCAGAAACAACAACCCTGTGAGGTCTTGTTTATTTTTAGGTTAGGCTGAGAGCATGCAGCTGGGCCAAGGTCGTCCACCAAGCTTCTATGGCACAGTGGAGTTAGAACCTGGGTCCATTACACCGCAGTGATTACCCTGCTTTAGCAGATTTCTAGAGCTTTCTGATTTCCACTTACCACAGGGCAGGGACCAAGAAAAAGCCATGATGAGGTCCCCCAAATAGTTGGGATGCCGCACAAACCCCCACCACCCTGACACCAGCAGGCGCCGCCCGGTGGCTGTGGGGATGGTTCTGAGCCCTGGAACACAGAAAAGTATTGACACTTTCCAAACTTGGCCGGGGTTTCACTGAAATTGTGCATGACCACAAATCCAACAGCCTCCACTCCCAACACAAAAACAGAAGCTTTTCAAATATCTAGCCAGCCAGGAGACCAGTCAAATAATCCTAACTGTCTGCAATAGGATTGCTTCAACTCAGCATAAAGCACGTTTATAGATGCTAACATTTTAGAATCATTTCACCAAAAATCTTAGCACAGAATTACAGAGTTAGAAGGGGCCATACAGGCCATCTAGTCCAACCCCCTGCTCAATGCAAGACCAGCCTAAAGCATCCCTGATGAATGTTTGTCCAGCTCAGGGGTCTGCAACCTGTGGCTCTCCAGATATTCATGTACTACAGTTCCCATCAGCCCCCGCCACCGTAGCCAATTGGTCATGGTGGCAGGGGCTGATGGGAATTGTAGTCCAGAGCCACAGGTTGCAGATCCCTCGTCCAGCTACTGCTTGAAGACTGCCAGTGAGGGGCAGCTCACCACCTTCCTAAGCAGCCAATTCCACTGCTGAGCTATTCTTACTGTAAATAATTTCCCCTAATATTGAACCAGTCCCTTTCCACCCAGAATTTATACCCATCATTGCAATTCCTATTCTCTGCAGCCAACAGGAACAGCTCCCTGCCCTCCTCTAAGTGACAGCTGTTCAAATACTTAAAGATAGTAATCATGTTCCCCTTCAATCTTCTCTTTTCCAGACTGAACCTTCCCAAATCCCTCAGCTTTTCCTCATAGGGCCTGGTCTTCAGGCCCCAATTATCTTAATCTGTCTATATCCTTTTGAAAGTGAGACTTCCACAATTGAGAATTCCAGAGCAAAAGGCCTTAATACTCTTTTAGGAAAGGGGCCATAGCTCAGATGCAGACTTTTCTCCTCAATGGAGACCCAGAACAGCTTAAAGCATTTTTCTTCCCTCCCCAAATGTATCTGCATAACAACCCTGTGAGCTAGGTTAGGCTGACAGTGTCTGGCTGGGCCAGAGTCACTTAGCAAGCTTCCATGGCTGCGTGGGGATTTGAACCTGAATCTCCCACGTCTGAGTCCAATACTTTAAGCCCTGCAGCACACTTTTAATGCAGAAGATTCCAGCTTTGATCCTGCTGCCTCTGTTTAAAAGAATCAGGGACCTGAGAAACTTGGCTTTGAAGTCGTACATTTCTCATTAGCCAACTTCAGGAAATAGTGCATATTTCGTTCAAAGGCACAGACAAATGGCAATTCACCACTTGTCCTCTGAGCTGAATAACTGTCAAACTAAAGACAGTTACCTGTATGTAACAGATCAGCACTCTCCTCTATTAGTAGTGGGAAATGCTGTCAACGGAGCTAACGTATGGTGACCCCATAGGGTTTTCAAGGTGAGAGCCATTCAGAGGTGGTTTACAATTGCCTACCTCCATGCAGTTGAATGAGTTCTGAGAGAACTTGACTGGCCCAAGGTCACCCAGCAGGCTTCATGTGGAGGAGTGGGGAATCAAACCCAGTTCTCCAGATGAGAGTCTTCCACTCTTAACCACTTCACTTCACTGGCTTTCTCATTCCTCTATTACATGCTATATTAAAGTTTTATTACACTGCATGAGGGGCAGACAAGTTGTCTCTTAGGAAAGCGTGCTGTGTTCTGTCCTGCACCTGGCAAACAATAAACAGAAACCAGCTGTCAGAGTTACAAACCAGCTACTTTGGGGTCAGCAGGATTCCGGCGGAAAGTGTTCTTCTGGGAGTTAGCACTGCGAAAGATAGTGTAGCCGAGGCCTAGAGCAGGAGGAGAGGGGTAAAGTGGGAACAGACATGAATATCCTGAGGGAATGTTTTTGTAAAGAGGGGCAAAAATGGCCCCTCAGCAGCAGAAATAAACCCCCATTCCTCCAAAAGGAAAACTTTTTCCGCACAAGGACCATCGAGAATAAAGGGGTCATCTTGCATTTGCGTACAAGTCACAAGTATATGCAGTAATTAAAGGGAGGGGATTATGTGAATTCCACAGTAATCTTTGGGTAAATATGGTCCTATGCGAAGTATTTAAATATATTGAAGCCTACGTACTTTGATCAGCTCACAAAATATTACTTTTAATGGTGTACAATTTAAAATTTGTTTTGGTTACCCAGCTCTTTCGGTAACCAATACTGCTTCACACATTGCGGATTTTGCAGGTTCGATCTGGACATCTCATTCAGATATGAGTTGCAAGTTCTCCTCAATGTCCATGCCACCCTGCGCCTCCTTCCCTTGCTATTGCACCCACCCCTGCAACTGGTATTTAAAGGTACACTGCTTTTGAACATGGAGGTTTCATTCAGACATCATCAGTGGCGGGATCCAAAAATTTTAATAACAGGTTCCGATGGTGGTGGGATTCAAACAGTGGGGCCGCCGCACACCCGCACCTCCAGTCCCTACTGGGCAGGGAGGTTGCTTTAGTAACACCTTCTCGGCACTCAGAAAAAATTAGTAACCACTTCTAGAGAAGTGGTGAGAACTGATTGGATCCCACCTCTGGACATCATGCCTAACAGCCATTTGACCAACCTGCCTTCCCATCAACTGAGTGATTAAAACATATGAGTAGACAAAGAGGCCTTTAATTGGGCAGTAGTCTTGTTTTCATTATAATCCAATAATATAATCATGGAGCATGCAGTCTATTGGTCAGAATCTTTTGATGGCTGCTATTGGCAAAGTTCCTAAAAAGAGACCCATGGGATATTTATTCTCCACTTAAGAATATAAGAGCGAGCCTGCCGGATCAGACCAGAGTCCATCTAGTCCAGCACTCTGCTACTCACAGTGGCCCACCAGGTGCCTTTGGGAGCTCACATGCAGTATGTGAAAGCAATGGCCTTCTGCGGCTGCTGCTGCTCCTGAGCACCTGGTCTGCTAAGGCATTTGCAATCTCAGATCAAGGAGGATCAAGATTGGATGCTTGGTTGTATGCTTGGGCATTGTTACTTGCTGGTTGGATGCTTGGGCATTGTTAGTTCTGGGACTTTCTGTCTTCATAGTCCAACTTACCATTTAACAGGATTATGCCTCCAGCCATAGGCAGGCTAAGCTTCTGTGGATGAGTGACCAGGAAGTAGGACTGGAGACTGTACAGGAAGGGCACCCAAGTCAGGTCCCCAAAAGCCAGCATGAAGCCGAAACCTTCATGAACTATGTCCATGGTGGTGAGGATGGCCTCCTTGAGAAAGAGACAAGGAATGTTGAGTGGAACTGTGGCTCAGTGGAAAATCACTTGCTTTCTGTTCAGAAGGGCCCAGGTTCAATCCGGGGCATCTCCAGTTAACAAAAGACTTCTGCCCAGAAGCTGTTGTCAATCAAAGTAGATAGTCCTTGCAATGACTGCTCATTCCTCCAAGGTCGGGGGACTTTTTCTCCCTGGCCCTACCTGTTGGAATGCTGGGTGGGGAGACCAGAGCCCTGTAGGATTTAATGCAATTCCACAGGGCTTGTAAGGCAGAGCTGTTCCATCAGGTGTACGGTTGAGGCAACTACAGTATGACTGTCATTGGGCCCCCTTTCTCTTCCCTTCCCCCCCTTACATTTCTTCCTTTCTTTCTTCTCCACCTTACCTATTCTTTTCTCTTCATTAACCTCTCTACTGGAGTCTCATCCAATATAAATATTAAAGCTTATAATAGGAAGAGGGACCAAGTATAGATGTACAAATTGCCTGCAGAAGTCCAATGCTATTTCAATTTTAAACTTATATTTTACATTGTAAGTTTTAAACTATTTATTGTATTATATATTGTTATATTGGAGGTGGGAAACCGGCCTGAGCGTGAAAAGGGGGGGGTATAAAAATCTCATAATCCATTGATCAGTCAATCAATCTCCCAGTAAAATCCCTGGCTTTTCTGAAACTAATGAGAGTGCAGCCTAGGCCTTCAAACTTTATGTTTTCACAAATAATTGGGCTGGGGGGGATGAGGAGACAGAAATTACCACAAATGAACTTTCACCAAACTTTTCCAGCCCAGTATGGATCTCTCATTGCATTGAACCTACCTCATTCCAAAAGGAGTCTACTACATAGAGAAGCTGGAAGCCATTAACAAGAATCATGGCCAAGGAAGGACTACCCCTCAGCTCCGTCTCCTTCACTAACATACCCATGTTGATAAGGGCCTAAAATGCAACAGAAATGAGAAAAGCTTCAACCATAAGGTGTTTTTAGGTCACTGCCCTGATCGCTCCTCATCCATTTATTTTCTGCTACAACCCTCCCATCATCACCAGATTGCTATTCCTTGAACCTAGGACCCTTCACAGCAAATTTAAGTAAAGCAACTGTTGGCAATTTAACAAGAACACACTTCAGTGCACTATTGCATTGTTCAATTAACACCCCAAAGGCTTTAGCAAAGAGATCGTGTTTTTCATTATTTCAAAGCAGTGGAGGTTTTTTTAAAACCCAAGTTACACACTTTTCAGTTTTGCACCATCAAAACTAAGGCCCTTTCTGCATGGGCCATATATCCTGGGGTGGGGGCAGGATTCCTGGTCCAAAGTCCTGAGGGCAGTGGATTCCTGGTCCAAAGTCCTGAGGGTAGCCACATGGGACAAGGGGAGGCTGCACAGCAGTTCGAGGTTCACCTGGCGGTTTCTCAGCAACCATGGATCATAATCTATCAATTCTATCATGCCAGCATCCGCCAGCATTGGCCATGCAAGGGCAGGGCTTGATGGGATTTGTAGTCCATGAACATCTGGAGAGCCGCAGGTTGCAGACCCCTGCAATAGGTGAATCATCCCTTCGTTATATAAGCCCTCCCGCTTTTTCTTCTACCACCTCCAGGACAGAGATACCTACCCAGCCAAGGAGACCTGGGCGCAGCTCACAGAAAAACTTGAGGTCAAAGGTACCAACGCGGGGGTTCAGCTCATGGCCCATGAAGAAGTCATAAATGGGGTTTCCTGGGGAGGGAAAGGCAGAAAAAACCCTGGTGATCAACAATGCTTCAGTGCACTTCTAATTTAGCAATCTTGGCAGGGTTTTTTTTTGTTGTCCCCATGGAATGAGAAAATGTGAGCAGAAGGGGATTCTTCTCAAAAACAAGGAGAACATTTCAGGCTCCCAGGAAATCCTGCTGCAGCCCTCCAAGACTCTGTGTATCAAAATCAAGCACACATGCGCTTCAGAAGAGAGGCCCCAATGTGAAACCACAAAATGAGAAATTCATTAGCAAATTCAGTTATTCTGCATTTGGGCACACCGGAGAATGGAGATGTCATTTCCAATGAATCGCATTAAATCTGCAGTGAATCGCATTAATGCAATGAATCGCATTAAGATTCCAATGAATCGCATTAAGTCTGCAGAGCAAGAAAACATTGCTATAGTGAAAGAGTTGCTCTGTTCTTTTCCCGTGTATATTTGACTCTGCATAGAAATGGCAAAGAAGAGTTTCGTTTTAGACCCCACCTTTCTCAACTCTAAGGAGTTTTAAAGCAGCTTACAAACTCCTTCCCTTCCTCTCCCTTCAATAGACACCTTGTGAGGTAGGCGGGGCTGAAGAGAGAGAATTGTGACTAGCCCAAGGTCACTCAGCAGGCTTCATGTGGAAGAGTTAGGAAACAAATCCAGTTCACCAGATCGGACTCTGCTGTTCACATGAAGGAGTGGGGAATCAAACCTAGTTCTCCACGTTAGAGACCACCTGCTCTTAATGACTACACCTCTCTGGTTCCTTTGCATTCTACTGCCCTTGAGTTCTCATCTGACAGAGAGTTCCACCAGGCTGTGTGTCCAAGGCTGAAAATGCCCTGGCCTTGGCTGAGGTCAGCTGGACCTTTTTTGGGCCAGGGATCACCAGCAGGCGATTGTTTGCTGAGTGCGATGCAGAGAAGTATGTGTTTCCAGTTGGAGTTCATGTGGACACTTCTGTCCCTTGAACTGACACATGAGATGCTGTGGAACGTAGAGCTCACCTGAATTCCCACCTGGAGCCAGCGCGGTCCCAGGAGCAAGCAGGGCTTTGATGTAGAGGAGGACGCTGAGCCCAAAAGCAATAACAGATGCAGAGAAGGCAAGTTGCAATAAATGGTCATGTATGTAACTGAGGCGCAGCCCTGCAGCCATGCCGACCCCCACCACCAGTGCTGTGATCCACATGGCATGGAGCCCTGCCAAGGGGAAAAGGGGGTTTAGTGAGAAGCAGAACTGACCGTCCGGAGGCTGCCTCAGGCACAGATGCGAACCCATGATGCTGCCTTTTGCTGCCAGTTCAAACAGACAAGGGTGATCTTTGATAGACCAGTGATCTGACTCAGAACAAGGCAAATTCTTCAACATGGCAAACAATTATATCTGTAGCAAGGTATAATAGTGGGAAAGGGATAGACCAGCGGTGGCGAACCTATGGCACGGGTGCCAGAGGTGGCACTCAGAGCCCTTTCTGTGGGCACACGTGCACACAGTTCATGGGGGCGGGAATCACACCCCCACATCCCCACACACACATCTAGGCTGGCCTGGGCACAATCCTTTACCTGGGAGTAAGCTCGATTGCTGGCAATGGGGTTTCTTCTGAGTAAACACTCTTAGGATCATGATTCACCCATTCGAAGCATTGCATGGTTGCTTCACCAAGCTTACTCCCGAGTAATGTGCACCTCTGAGCCAACCGTTTTTTCTAAACCAAAACCTCAGTATTCAGGTTAAATTGCCATGTTGGCACTTTGCGATAACTAAGTGGGTTTTGGGTTACAGTTTGGGCACTTGGTCTCAAAAAGGTTCGCCATCCCTGGGATAGACAGTGGTCCTTGTTATGGTCATAAGGGAGTTCCAAGCATGAAATGCTGAAAGGACTTCCTTAGTTGGGATACAGGTATGGACAGAGTGCTGATCCAGCATCCATAATCACTGGGGCATAGGAAAACAATATTAACTGTTTTTGAAAAAAAAAATCAAACATTTCATTTTTGGGCATAAAAGTGATATTTGCCTCCAGGTGACATATAAACAACACAGTGCCTCAGTCACTGAGGCCCTTTCCTAAGCACTGTCCCCAAATCTCCAGGAATTTACCAAGCTGGAGTTGGTAGTGCCCCTGCCTTCAGAGGTGAGGCAGATGGCAACCTGAAACAGGGCTTTTTCAGTAGTGGCACCTGGCTTGAATGCTCTTCCCTTGAGGTTCACCTGGTGCTTATGTGATTTTCTTTTAGGCATCAACACATCTCAGTTCATCCAAGCTTTTAATTAAGGAGCTGCTCTTTGGAAATAATGCAACAGTGTGCTTTTAGTCTGAAACTGGTAAATTTGTTTCAAGCTACTCGATGGCTATTTTTTGTGAAACACTGCTTTTTTGTGAAACACTGCTTTAGCCACTAGATATTGCTTCTCTCCAGAACTGATCCCCCCCTCCTTGAATTATACATAAGGTTGCCAGCTCCAGGTTGGGAATACCTCAAGATTTTGTGGGTGGAGCCTGAGAAGAGCAGGGTTTAGGGAGGGACTTCCGTCGGGATATATGCCATAAAGTTCCCCTTCCAAAGTGGCCATATTTTCCAGGTTAACTGATCTCTATCACCTGAAAGAGTGGTAATAGCAGGAGACCTCCAGACACCACTTGAATCATATAACTTGTCTCACAAGCTGCAGCATCAGCTCTGTTTCCCATGGGTACTCACCATTCACACGGTACTGGAGCCGGCTCTTGTCTCGAAGAACAGTCCCTTCTGTGACCTGTAAAAATTATATACAAGATAAAGAAAGGAGAGTTTTATTAGGGGGGCTGTTTCAGCAGTATGGCTACTTCTGTAGAACAGAATCATTAACATCATCTCTTTTGGGATGCTGTGTGGTTTCCGGGCTGTATGGCCATGTTCTAGCAGCATTCTCTCCTGACGTTTCACCTGCATCTGTGGCTGGCATCTTCAGAGGATCCTCTGAAGATGCCAGCCACAGATCCTCTGAAGATGCCAGCCACAGATGCAGGCGAAACTTCAGGAGAGAATGCTGCTAGAACACGGCCATACAGCCCGGAAACCACACAGCACCTCAGTGATTCCGGCCGTGAAAGCCTTCGACAATACATCATCTCTTTTATTTTATTTTTCTTTATTTTCATTTTTAACCCAGCCTACTCCTGCCAAAGGCCGGGCTCAGGGCAGCTTATAACATACATACAGTATACACAATTCACTATACCAACATGAATTAATGTAATAGTAAAATGATTAAAAATACTCATCTCAGTCAATATGCCCTTCAAGGTATACAGAATATTGGCACCCCATCGTTCCTCATCTAACTTCCAATGGGGATCTCATTTAATAAATCCAACTATATCACTGTAGTTCATCTACCCTTTATTTCAGTCTATTTGATGAAAGAAAGGGAAGGGGCAAAGGACAAAGAAGGAAAAGCAGAACAAGAAAGTGAAAGAAAGGGGGAAATGGGGAGGAGGTAGGAAGAGGGAAGGGATGGGAAAGGGAAAAGGGAAGGAAAAGAAGGGGGGAAAGGGAGAGAGAAGAGAAGGCCAGGTAGCTGGTATGACTGCACTGCCTCAACCATGCACTGTCTTGCAGAATATCTCCTCCTGGCAGGCCCTCAAAGAGTTCCCTCTCAAGAACTTAGCACAAACAGCCCTGCAAAGTAGGCTACATGTCAAGTGACTTGCATCAAACACCCCCTCCCCATTATGTTCAGGCATCAGCCCGGCCTCCTTCCAAAGCCAGGCAACGGCACCTACACGTCCCAGACTAAGCAACATAAAGGTGTGAATCTTCTTACCTTTCCCAAAGGTAGCATATACAGCAGAGCCTGCAGGCCTATCCAGGCCAAAACCAGCGCAAAGTCTTTGGGGTCCCACAGGGAATGGAGCAGGGGCAAAGGCAAGGGGAAATTCAGGAGACTGGCCTGCTCTGTCCTGCAAGTCAGCAGCAGGGCAAAGACAGTGGCAGGCAAGAGGATGAGGAGGAAGGCAGCCCCTGAAACAAAAAAGACAGCCAGGTTTGAAGGGGCCCAAAAAACCCAGAAGACACTGGCGCTCTTTGTCTGTTTTGTTCGCCTCCCAGCTTTGGCCTACCCTAAGATTTTGTTCTTACCCAGAATACCCCCAAATTCCAGTTCTTTGGTGCGTGGGATCTTGTGTCGATCCATTGTTCTCTTGACCAGGTGCCACCAGAGAGCCTCCCCTGCGGTGGTTTTAAGTTTCGACTTGCATATAATGGGGGAGGCTTATTCACGAGCCACGTGCCTGAGGAAAGAATTCATTTAGACCAAATGGTATTTTTCTTCTTCTTCTTGGGGACCCAGTGATGCTCTCTTCATATGAATTAGTTACTCCTGGCTAAGACCCAACCACCGTCTCATGTTTACAATCACAGAGAAGATTAGAACTCCCTCCCTCCCTTCATTTTATTCTGGCTTCTGACAGTGCAGGGCAGGGGAGTAAATTTACTTTTCTTCTTTTAGAAATGAATCACCAGAAGAACATGCACGTAGCCCTTTTCTCTCTCAGTGCTGGGTAAACTATAGCCGGCCGGCTGGCCTTCCTACACAATCTGGATTATTGGTTTATGGCTGGAATTCCCGAGCAGAGGGGGCAGGTTTCAAGCTGCTGCTGAGAACTGTCTGATGTCTTTGTTTGAATTTAAAAACTGTAGGAGCACCCAGAGCACATGCAGAGTGCTCCTACCTTTTTTTTTTACTGTTAAATACTGGTGTTCCATTTTCCTTCCTGTTAAATCCTACAAGTCCCAAACTCTGCAGAAGCAGAGTATTTGCTCACGGTAACTATCCTAGTGCTGTGTATGTATATATCAGCAAATCCCAAGTAGAGTTTCCTTCGGTGCTCATCTCCCAGCTCTTCTAATGAACCCCCCTGCTTCCATTGCTAGGGTTTGTTTCTGAAAGTTGCATTTAATACAGAAAACTGCCTTATACTGAGTCAAATCATTGGATAATCTAGTTATCTGGTGTTTTCCAGGGTCCCAGGCAACGGAAGTCCCCCTTCCCCATATCTGAGATCCTTCAAGTGAAAATACCAGGAGCTGAAAGTGGGAGAGATTCTATGTACTAAGCATGCTCACTCCCACCAAGTCACAACCTCTCCCAAAGTGCACGTCCATAGTGCCTCTGATCCCATTGCAAGTGATCATTCTTGGAATAAGGATCCCAGCTTCTCTACACACTTCTGGAAGCTGTTGGCAAAAGAAGTACCCTTGTTCATCTGCCCTAGAGGAGAGATCATCCCAACACCTTCTCCACACTGAAGAAGTTTCCAGTCATATGCATATTAAATAAGTCTCACAGAGAGCCTGAATAATAAGATCAGCAAGTAAACCTAAGCTTCTTCAGAACTTCTGGGACGCACAGTCCAAGTGCTGTTCTGGTGATATTTTCATTCAAATTATTGCTTCCCAAGCCTCTTCCCCTCCTGCCAAGCAGGGCTCTGGCACTTTTATGATGTCGCGTTTAAAACATACTGGATCTGGATTTGCCTCACCCCAATTTTCTGTCTCCAACAGTGGGAAGCCAAGAGCCCCAGCAGGGAAAGATAGAAATGGCCATATATCCCCTCTTGCTGTCTGAAGCCAGCATCTGACACTTGGTGGGGGCTGGGATACCTGCCCTGAAGTGCTGCCGCCCACCCCCTCAGGAAGTCATGGTCTTACCTGCGCGGACTACAAAGGACTCAGGTATGTTCCTGGCTGAGGACCACAGATCTTGCTCACCTGTTTGTCAAGCTGTGTTGCACACCAAACCAGGTTGCAGCAACACCACCACCACCACACACACACCCCCGCCCCTCTCCCCATCCTGTCCCATCCGACAGCAGCCAATCTCATCCTAGGAGAAGAATGACATCCCAGGCTGGAAAACCTATCAGGAACCAGGGGGGAGTGTCTGGCTTGCTAGCAGTGCAGTTCAGCTGCTGTCCGTTGCAATCTGGATCTCCAAGATTAGCAAAGGATCTCCAAGATTAGCAAAGGAAAGGCAGAGGCGAGAGCTGCTCCGCTGCAGGGAGCCTGTGGTCCAGCTGCTGGAGCTGCTACTCCTGATGCCGCAACGTGCTATGGAGTCAGAGGAAAAGAGTTCTTTGGAACCCGGTAAAGTATGCAGGGAAAAGCCCAGTGGCGCAAAGTGGTACTGCAGTCAAAGCTTTGCTCACAACCTGAGTTTGATCCTGACAGAAGCCTGTTTCAGGTAGCCGGCTCAAGGTTGACCCAGCTTTCCATCCTTCCGAGGTTGGTAAAATGAGCCCCCAGCTTGCTGGGGATAGGGGAAGGCAATGATCAATTAAACTTGAGCTACAGAGCATCAAGCAAAGAATTTTTTTGAACCCTCAAGCATTTTGAGGGCATGAGTGTGGTCAAACATTGTGCTAAAGAGCGGGTGGATCGATAACGTTCTGGTAATATTGTATGTGACTTGTGCGGAAAGGGCCCTTCACAACCTCATTGCGAGCAAAATAAAGCAAAGTGAAACAACATCAATTTCACACAGTATTATAACATTTATTTACTTAATTTTTGTCCACCTTTCTCAATGAGACTCAAAGCAGATTACAACGAAAGAAAAAAAGATATAACACATACTACCAACACAGAATTGTCGAAAACCGTGCTACCCACACAGTATAACAAACCTGGCATTACAGGACTAGAGATCAGTAAAACAGTAAGCCGTAAAGCAGTATACAGTAAGCAGTAAAACAGTAAGCAGTAAAGCAGTAAAGCAGTAAAACGGTAAGCAGTAAAACAAAGGATGATGTGAACAATACAGAATTGCAAAGGCAATAAATACAGCATAATATATACAATGAAGATTGCCTAAAGTTCCACTCACATCAACTACAACCTTATGCACTCTTAAAAAATGCCCTTTTGAATGATTCTGTTTCTGGCATTCCATGGAATGCGGAATCTTTCCTGACCCACCAGGTGGGAACCACAACAGAGAATACTCTTGGATGGGCAGCTGTTGATCTTACCAACTTGCAGGGTAGAAACTTTCGATGGTTTTGCTCAGACAAGCAGCACATGAGAACAGCAGCACTTGAAAATAACACTGCAAACGTTTAGAAATGACCTCTCTATCCATTACGTTTTTATCCCATTTTCCTCCAAGGAAATCTGGGTAGTATTCGTGGGTTCTGTCCTCCCTCGTTTTATTATTACAACAATTCGGTGAGGTAGGTTAGGTTGAGAGATAATGACTGGCTCAGGGTCATCCAATGAGCTTCATGTCTGTGTGAGGAATTTGAACCCAGAGCTCCCCTAATTTTGCACTGCCTTTCAAACAATAAGGTAATTTGGGGGGGGGGGGTTAGTGCCATTTTTATGAGGACCGGCCATATACAGTCTGCCCACAGAAGGCCTATGGAAATTGTGCCGCCCTTGAGAATATGACACAACATAGGATCGCAAAAGAAATGCATATTTACACATACATTTTAAAATTAAACTGTTTAAAATAAATCAAACAGTTCTATAGAGTGCTTGTCTGAGAAAGAATGGCTTGGATTGATGTGTCTAGAGTTTACATCAGTTATGTTCTCCAAAGCCCTGGCCCGATAATGGACTAAAGAGGCGAGAGGTAGGGGGAAATAGGATAATAATATATTTGGCTGCGGCACCAATTTAGATTGAGGCAGATGCAAAGTACACAACAAAACTTCAAGTTTTATACTGTTTTCAGAATCATCAAGTAACTAGCATGATAGCATCACCAGTGATGTCAGAAGAGACCCTCCTTGTACACATTGCTGTGGTGGCGAACCTTTGACACTCCAGATGTTGTGGACTACAATTCCCATCAGCCCCTGCCAGCATGACCAATTGGCCATGCTGGCAGGGGGCTGGATGGTCCCTGAATCTGTAGTGCCATACTGATCTGGATCCAAATGGGTTCGCCACCACTAATGCATGTGAACTCCCCTTCATCACGACCCTCATCTGACATTAGGAGAAGGATTTAAACGCAATTCTCTTGAGACATCCCAACCTAAATCTCTCTATTAAGTTTATTGTGCATATGCTTTAGCTGCAGTGGCCTGTGGGAGAACAAAGTAAGGCAGCTTATTTATTCTCGGGTGCCCAATGGAAGAAGCCACCTGACACTTAGTCAAGGGCAAACTTCCTGGGAACTGTTCCAAATTACAAAACAAAACTGTAGTTTACATTTACTAATGCTACAATTTATGAATGGCTGGTACATTTTCTAACTGTAAATAAAACAATTCATCTAAAGTTTTTCTACCAGTAAGCGCTTCAAGAAAACAGCTGAGCTTTACATTCATAAATGTGAGATTCACATTCATAAAAGAATCAAATATTGCATTGTAAGACACTTCATCTGAATGGCAAAGGGAACAATTCAGTTTTGTTTCATCCTAAAAGATGACACCATAGGACCACACTGTAAATTTCCACTAACAAAAGGGAGGAAATACCTCCTGATGGAAATACCTTCCTGTAAGAGGAGATATATGATGGAACCCAAAGTCAATATCCCAATCAAAAACAGCTGCCAATCTCCTAGGCAGCAGACAAAAAGCTACCTTTGAAACATGTTCCATAGCTTCCGTAGCAAATTCAAACATTTATTTTCCCCAGCTGCAAACTCAGTTGTTGCAATTTGTAGTGTGAGGAGTCATTTTACCACACCTCACAGTTTTGATGGAGGAATCCAGACAAGGAGACCTGTACGAAATATGGAGTTGTAATAGTGCATGGGATTCCTGCTGTCGCAGATCTTTTCACTGCCATGCTATTGGTCAGCAACCAGGTCTTCAAGTCAGCAAGCCCACAGTGACACAGCAAAGTCAAATCTTGCAGGTCCAAGGTCTGCAACAGTACCAATGGCTGGAATATGGATGGCGTAAGGGTCATCATAGGGTTCCCACGGAGGCTGAGGGTGCGCAAAGACTGCAGGCCAAGGAATACTTCCTCTGGAAGTAATGGCAGGA
Organism: Sphaerodactylus townsendi; assembly: GCF_021028975.2. Taxonomy (NCBI): domain Eukaryota; kingdom Metazoa; phylum Chordata; class Lepidosauria; order Squamata; family Sphaerodactylidae; genus Sphaerodactylus; species Sphaerodactylus townsendi. Next base: position 24,308,950 of record NC_059425.1, on the reverse strand, counting down.
GATTCTCGGAGAGGTCCAAAGTCTGCAGAGACTCTAGCCCCTGGAAAAGACCCTTAGGCAAGGCCTTGAGGTTGCTGGAACTGAGATTCAAGACCATTAACCTCTCTAAATGATGGAAGATGCCCATACACTGTCCTGCTTTCCAAACACCTGCCAGGTTGTTATGAGAAAGATCCAGTTCTCTGAGGTGAATGGGGCCTTCCCGGATCCTGAAGCATCTTGCCAAGTGGTTGTTTGAGAGATTCAAAAAAAGCAAAGAGGGAATCTTCCCTAGCTGCTCCCAGAGCTGCCCCAGGTCACTCAGGTGATTGGAGGACAAGTCAAGGTGTGTCAGGTTCTGGCTAAGATCCTCGATGCCCCAAGCGTCCTTGATCCTGTTCTGCCCTAGCATCAGACGCTGTAGAGATGGGAGTTTACCCTTTGGTACTTGTGAGAGAGCATTGTCCTGTAAGTCAAGGATTTGCAAGAAGTCCAGGCCCACAAGGGCATCCTGTTGAACAATTCCAATGTGGTTGGACTTCAGGATGAGATGGTGGAGAGGTGATGACCTCAGACTTCTCAATGCTTTTGTGTACAGCTCCCCAAGAAGGTTGTTGGATAGATCAAGAACATGCAGTTGATTCAGCTTGATGAAGGCCCCATCATGGATCTTGGTAATCTGATTGACCTCCGTGCAGGATGTGGAATCTGAGGGCTGGCCGAGAAGACAGAAGGGAGGAGTTCCATTTAAGAAACCATGGGACATGTAAAGAGAGAAGGTGCCACTATCATGAAGCCCAGAGAAGGTCCTGACTGAAATGTCCTTCAGGTTACGGAAACCAAATGAGCTCCCAATGGCCCCTGAGTGTTGCATTCTGAGCTTCTGGATCCATGTGCCATTTAAGCTTGTGAAAAACTGCTCAACTTGCATCACATTCCATGGATTGGAAGAGATGTCCAGGGTTTCCAGAGTGATGTTGTGGAAAGGGTTGGTACAGGTGTGGTGGTAGCGTAAACGGTTAGAAGCCAGGTCAAGCAAGGCAAGATGGTGTCCTTTCAGGTGTTGCAGGTCATCCCCACAAATCCTCTCAATTCTGTTGAGCTTCAGCTGCAGGAAGCTCAGCTTTCCAAGCTGTTGAAAGGTTGGATCAGGCCTTAGCCTCTGGATATGATTTCCAGAAAGATCCAGTCTCTTCAAGGAAACCAAATCCTGGAAGTATCTTCTTTCCAATACCTTTTCATCAAAGCCATTCACATCCAACAGTAACACCTCAAGTTTGGTCAGGCCTGCAAAAGCAGCGGGGTGTAGTGTTATGTTCATGTTGCCTCCAAGATCCAGGAATGTGATACCAGCCACATTCTGAAAGGCCCTCTCTCCAACAAAAAGGGATCCTCCCAACTGCTTCCCAAAAGACAACATCTGCAGAGAATCCATTTCGGGCAAGGTAGAATTCAAGATGGCGGAGAACAGGTTAAAATTCAGCAGGAGGACCTGAATGGAAGGGTTAACTTCGGGAACTGTATTGTGACTTTGACCTTGGCAATTGGCTGCCAGCCGAAAATTCATCATGGTATGATGGCAGTGTTGTGAGGCATCTGTGGTGTAACCCAAGACAGTCAACGAAAGGATGGCCATACAAAAGACGACTGTAAATTAAAGAGAAGGTTATTTCTTCATTTGCCACTAATTATCTTCGTGCATTAGTCCTACAAAGTACAGTTTCCAGAGTTCCCTAGGTTGCTGTCATCGTTTAGTGTCTGACGTTAGAAGGTCAGAAGTCCTTGGTTCAAACTTTATCTTTACCTTCACCAGACTAAAGACTTTTCTGGCAGTAAACCCTATTGAGTAGGATTCTGGGAAGACTTTCCAGACCGTGGCACTGTTATAGTGCTATCTGAAGCAGAGTTACTCCCTCCTTTTTGCATGTATTTCAGTGGGAGCAGGTGTGTAGCAGGATTTTGATGACATCATAATTGTTTTCATGTACAAGTGAGCACATTAAAAGTTACAGAAATACTAGGTTCTGTTTAGAATGTCGGACTAGGATCTGCGATACTGTAGATTTGAATCTCCTTTCTGTTGTGAAAGCTTGATGGATTACCTCACATGAGTAGGGTTGCCGCCAATCTCTAGGTGGTGACTTGAGATCTCCCACTATTATAACTGATTTCCAAGTGACAGAGGCCCCTTCCGCACACGCAAAATAATGCGTTTTCAAACCACTTTCACAACTGTACCCCATTGCAAAGTGGGATTCCCTTAACCCCGCTATTCAAGCTTTACCCCCAACTATCAAGCCATTAGAGCACTGAAAGCAGTCCCGATTGAAAGTGCAATACGCTTTGCGCTGATGTGTCCCACTGGGTCTTACCGGGAATGAACATTGTCCCGGGTTAGAGATCAGTTAACGCCCTGCAGAACTACCTTATGGCCACTTTCGTCAGGAAGGGGCTGTATGACTCCAGAAGGCTATACCGCGGCATTTAAGTCCCTTCTGGGCCTTAACCCGCCCTCTGACCGGGATGCTCAGGCTCTACGCTCTTCCATTCTCCTAAACATCTGGTCACCTTAAGCTATTACCCAATCTAGAGCTGGCAACCCTATGCACTTGTCATACTCTTTCTCTGAGCCTAGCCTACCTCACAGGAATGTGGTTGTGATGATAAAAAGAGGGAGGGGAGACTCAAGCAGTGATTCCTGGTAGGAAAACAGGCATGCTAAGTGGATCTCCTAGATTAGTGATGGCGAACCTATGGCACGGGTGCCAGAGGTGGCACTTGGAGCCCTCCCTGTGGGCAGTCGCACACAGAGTTCGTCATGTGGAGGGCGAAAAATCACACCCACACACCCACACATCTAGGCTGGCCTGGGCCACTGAGCACGATGTGGTGCACTGTGGTGAGCAGGGAGGACTCGGCTGGCGGGCCTTGTGCCTGTGCTCCAGGTAGCTGCTGCCCGAGGGGGGGGGGGGGGCGCAGAGGAGGCAGAGATGCTAAAGAGGCACAGAGTGGAGGACTTGCTGGGAGGCTGGGGAGCAGGCTGGCCCTGCTCGAGCCGAGGTGGGGGCTGAGGAAGAGGAGCCAACCGGTTTTTCTAAACTAAAACCTCAGCATTCAAGCGTTAAATTGCCGTGTTGGCACTTTGCGGTAAATAAGTGGGGTTTGGGTTGCAATTTGGGCACTTGGTCTCAAAAAGGTTCGCCACCACTGTCCTAGATCTATTTGTGAAATGCTGGAGGGCAGGAAGCTCACTTGCTCAGCTCCAAGCAGATGGTTTATTGGCCTCTAACTAGCTTGGCTGCTTTGGCTGTGACCGACCTTGGCTGTAACATTGGCCTGCCTCTGTTCTGTCATGTTGTTTTTTGTTGCTTTGAGTATCCTGAAGAGAAGGGTCATTGCCCACCATTAACTTTTTGTGTGTGTCTACAAAGGTACGTCAGGAGAAAATCTTGTAACTCAACTGTCAGCTAGTTAGAGCTGAAGGCAACTGGAAGAACACCTGGTCTCTAGAGAGGCGACATATACTTTTAAATAATAAATAATAAATAAATAAGCAACACTGTTGTTGGAGAGAGACTGAATGCCAACAGGTTGTGGTGAGTTTTCCGGGCTGTGTGGCCGTGGTCTGGTAGATCTTGTTCCTAACATTTCACCTGCATCTGTGGCTGGCATCTTTAGAGGTGTATCACAGAGAGAAGTCAACACTTTTGAATGCCAACACTTTTTAAAACAGCAAGCTGGCAGGACTAATACACTGCAAGACCTGATAGCCTTCCACCATCTCTCTGTGAACAGGAGCCAGTCTCTTGCCTTGTTTTGCTTCACACAGAATTGTGGCATTATTGTGCCTTGGTGACCCCGCTCTTATAATCCAGATAATGCCAGGATACCATAGAGAGCAAAGGATCAAACCTCCCTCCAGCCATTATGTTCAGACAAGTGCCACTCCAACAGGCAGCCCCAGAATTTAGGTTCAGATCAGGGATAATGCTTATATTCTGAACGCTTGAGATCTATACAAGGGCTCCCGCACAGTAAAACAGCTGTCTGTCACAGTTGGTCTTGAAAGCAATTTTTCTCTCTCCTTTCCTGCCAATCTCAAAGTGTTGCCAGTTCTTTTCCTGGCAGGACTCCTGTGCCTTTAGCAGTTGCATGGTATTCAGACATTCTGCAGGTGAGACTTTCAAAGAAAGATGTTTCCCAGCTGTGATGTCAGGAATTATTTTGTGTTTGGATGCTGGAAATCAAACATAGAACCTTTTATGCGCTGAGTGTAATCTAAACCACAGTTGCCAACTGACCAGGGAGCAGGAACCCAGCCTGGCCTGGTGCATTGCCTTAAATAGCAATTTGATTTGCAGAAATCAGTAAGACAAATTTTTCAAGATAAGCACAAACACCTCCTTAAAGCTTGTAGATCATGCCTCTGATAAAGGCATAGCAACAGGAGCTGGAAACAGATTGGTATTCTGGTCTTCAACCAAATTATGGGCCATCTCTGCCACAAAACAGGGTAAATCCTTCCCCACCTCCATGCTAGTGCCCCAACTCCATTGCTCTTTTATTACTCACCTCTCTGAGCTCTCCAACGTTTGCTTCGCGGATGAAACTTCTGCATTGTGGTACCTGTACAAAGCGGGTAAGTATCTCTCGCTTTTCTTCTCAGACTCTGATTGCCATCGCCCCATATAAACCCCCTTGGAGCATGTTGCTTGTTGCAGGATACCCCAGGATATACGTCAACAGCCCAGTATTGACTCAAAAAGTTGTTTGGCAACTTGTGTAATGGGGAAATACTAGGGAAATTCCCCTGCGGCCTTTTTAGCACGTTACCAGTGGCATTCTCCCCACCCCACCCCCATCTTGCCAACTCATGAGCAATAATCCTGAGGTCAACAGATCCTTAGCTGTACTTCAGATTAACTATCTAACCAGGTTCAGTTGCAGACAGGGCACAGTGGACACCGTGTGTAACAGACTTCTCTGTGATACACCTCTGAAGATGCCAGGCACAGATGCAGGCGAAACATTAGGAACAAGATCTATCAGACCATGGCCACACAGCCCGGAAAACCCACCAGAACCAGTTGAATCCGGCCTTGAAAGCCTTCGACAATACATTAGTTTAGACTGGTAATCCTGCCCACAAGTTTTTCCTTTTTTTGGTTTTCAGTGAGACATCTTTGAAGCTCCATATGACGACTCAGTATGAGAATGGTGGGTGCAACAAAATGAAACTGACAAACTTCATCAGGTGGCAGGTGGGAAAAAAGAACTGTTTTGGTCTGAAACGCTTAATTTTCCTGCACTGTGCGGGAGAAGAAGGCCAAAACAGTTCTTTTTAAAAATGTCTGCAAAACATTGGGACCCATCGATGTGGGTACACAACATTTAAAGATGCATACATGCTCTCTGTACTTTTGCAAGTTTGCTGCAGGAAATATCAGCTGATAGGCCTGTGTGAAGCCTGGAGCTGGAGTAAAGGATATGGATAGTAGATACTTGTGTTGCTTGAATACCAGAAGGGGCCACTCCTTTTGGCTAAGCAGGCTAGCTTGCTTAAGACAGGAATTCTTAACATTCCCTCAGCCAGGGCTCCCAGTAGAGTTCCGGATCACCTTCAAGGTGTTGGTGTTGACCTTTAAGGCCTTACGCGGCCTGGGACCATCATACCTTCGAGACCGCATCACCCCATATGTCCCTACGGCCTCTCCGATTCGATGGAGGCCAATCTACTGGTAGTCCCGGCCCCTCAGGGCGTCTGCGCGTTTAGCCTCCACGCGGGCCAGGGCCTTTACTGCCCTGGGTCTCCCGGCCCCCACAGTGGAGCAGCTTCTTTCCTCCAGCTGTATCCGGGCCCTCTTGCGGGTCTTAACCCAGGATTCCGCGGGTCACCAGCAAGACGGAGCTGTTCCGCCGGGCCTTTGGAGGAACCGACCGCTAATGGTGCCCCCCCCCCTCTTTTTGTGGCCAGTCATCTAGGCCACTTACCATCTATCGAGACTCACCATTCCTCCCTTTTTTGGGGGAGGGGGAATTTTAATCTGGAATATTGGACGCCAACTATGCCATTTATCGTGATGTATTGCATAATTTAAACTTTTAGCTTTTACCGCTGCTTTAAATGTCTGATTGTTTTATACTGCTATTTTTATATGCTGTACACCGCCCAGAGCCCTCCGGGGATGGGGTGGTAGAAAAGCCTAATAAAATAAATAAATAAATCTCTCCCCTTGCTCAATGGATCGTGGTACTTCTCAAGGATTGAAGGCACCAGCTCCAAAAAGGACAGTTTGTTCCCACCACAAAAGGGACAGTGGGTGCTTTGTTTATGGCATTGCCCAACCACTGATCTTTCGCCAGTCTCGGCAGTGGCGCAACTTGCACAGCAAATTACCTTATCACGCAAGAGCGGGCGAGAGAGAACATAAAATACACTGGGAGGTAGCCAGTTTGGAGATGAAAAAAATGATTGAAGGGACAGGCCATGGCGGGAGCCTGTCAGACTTCCAAAGCGGGCCTGGTGCTTGGAAAAGGAAACCAGGAAAGCCCCCAAAGCGTTGCCTCAATAGGTGGCATTCTCTAGTGCAAGATCTGTTTGTGAGGCTTCTATTAAACTTCATGGGGCTTGCGCAGGAACATTCCCTGATATGCTGGAACCAAGTTTCTGCTAGTGTAGCACACACCACCAAAGGCAATTTGTACCTCTTCAGTTCTTATGTGTCAGTTTGAAATTCCATCTTGGAAATAAACATTATTTAACATTGTCCGCCACCCCAAGCAAGAGTGTTCAATGGAAGGAGCTGTGGCTCAGGGATAGAGCCTCTCTGCTTGGCATGCAGAAGGTCCCAGGTTCAATTCCCAGAATCTCCACCAAAAAAAGACCATGTAGTATGGTATGTGCAAGACCTCTACCTATGACCCCGGAGAGTTGATGCCAGACTGAGTAGATAGTACTGATTTTGATGGACCAAAGGTGTATAAGATATTTTAGTGAAAGTCTATGGTTGGTTTTAAAAGGAGTAGGTGTACCACAACATTCACGGCCTTGGCCCTGCTTATCTGAGGGACCGTCTCTCCCTATATATCGCCTCTTTTGTGGCCCCCTCCCTCGCTCATCGGGAGGTGGACCTACTGAAAGAGTGATCCCCTGGCCCCAAGGCGATCCGGGTTGGCCTCTACAAGGGCCAGGAGCCTTTCACGGCTCTGGCCCCTACCTGGTGGAAACAGACTTCCAGGGGTGAGATCAGGGCCCTGCAGGATCTTTTAAGCAAAGCTTCACAGCAGGGCCTGTAAAACGGATCTGTTTCACGCTTCTGGATGCGTTTGGCCAGCCGGGATGATGTCAACTCCGCCATAAGAACATCTGGCCTCCCGTGGGTATATAAAGGGGGGAGGGAGGGATTGAAGCCATCTGTAGTCTTGGTTTTATGTATTATTTTATGTAAATTATATATTATGATGTTTTAAATTGTTTTATTATTGATGGACACCGCCCTGAGCCTTTGGGGAGGGCAGTATATAAATATAATAAACAAACAAACAAACGTCTGGTTGTTTGATGCACAACCTACATTCTGGAAAGAGGCTACTGTCAAAACAGAATATGGAGAAACAGAATGGTTCCCAATTGGCAAAAGTGTCAGACAGTGGTGTATGTTATCTCCCTGTCTGTTCAATCTATGAGGAACACATTACAAGGAAAGCCTGATTAAGATTACATGAAGACGGTGAAAAAACTGATGGGAGATATACAGATGTGTGCGTATATAGAACTGTCAAGTCACAGCTGACATAAGGTGACCCTGTAGGGTTTTCAAAGTGAAAGACTGACAGAGGAGGTTTTCCAATTGCCTGCCTCTGCATCACAACTCTGCTATTCTTCGGAGGTCACTCATCCAAATACAAACCAGGACCAACCCTGCTTAGCTTGTGAGATTTGATGAGATCAGGCTAGCCTGGAGCTTTCTCGGTCAGATGATACTACATTATCAGCATTTTTAACCTTCCGCTGAAAGCTTTAAAAGCTTGATGCTAATTAAATCACCACAGGGATGGAATTCCAAAACTAAGGTGCTGCTACCAAAAAGGCCCGGTTTCTGAAGAACACATAAAACTGTTCCTCTGTAGCAGATCTTAACTGTCTGGCAGTCTATTTAATTCATTTGGCCTCTTTAAAGGTTTATAACTTTTTTGTCATTTTAACTGAATTTCTGAAAGAGCAGTGTAAAACACTAAGGTATAGCATAAATGCACTTATCCTTATTTTTTGAACCCTCCTTATCAGAGGGTTCAAAAAATGATCAATTGGCTATTAGCTGTGAGGCATTTATGAGCTATTTTGCAGATAAAATCGCTGGCCGCCCGCCAGTGACTCTCCTCTACCACCTTTGGAGACAATTAGTGAACTGCCGGAGGCTCCCTTGCCCGCCTTTATGGGCCCTTTGTCTGGCCCAGTTTTTCCCCTTGCTCTCCGAAGACGACATGTTGACAGAGCCCTAGCTGCTGTTAAGACCTACTACCTGTCCTTCTGGATCCGTGCCCCTCCTGGCTTATTAAAAGCATGTCGGGAGGAGTTACCACCCCACCTGTTGGACTATAATCAATTGCTCCCTTTGAGCAAGGAGTTTGTCCGGGTGGGTTGAAGTTGAGGCAGTGGTCCGCCCACTCTTAAAAAAAAAGACCGCCTTTAGATCCTAGTGATCCGCCACCACGCTTACCGCTCAAGTTTCGAATCTTCGCCTTTCTGGGGAAGCTGTAATTGAGAGAGTGGTGTTGGAGCAGCTTCAGGGTTTTCTGGAGGACACATCGCCCTTTGATCCCTTCCAGTCCGGCTTCCTGCTGGGCATGGGACGGAGACTGTTCTCGCCGGCCGCCACAGATACGCCTCCGTATGCAGCTTGACTGGAGGGCGCGTGATCGGGCGCTAAGCTGGTGTTGTTAGATCTCACCCTCGCGAGCGCTTGATGTGGTCGGCACCATGATCTTTTTTTTGACCCAATCCGGGCCTGGCCGTTTCCTCGGGTACGGGGTACTTGGTCCTTCAATGGATTGGCCTCTGCTTTCTCCGGGACCGGAGTCAGCAAGTGCAGGGTGCGCGGGGACCAAGCTTCCCGGAGGTGCCTCGCTTTACCGGGCGGTGTGCCCCAGGGAGCTGGCCATTGTCCCCGCCTGTTATTTAACATCTATATGCCACCCCTTGCTCAGCTGGTAATGAGCTTTGGGCTGGAGTGCCATCAGTATGCTGATGATACCCAGCTCATTCTGTCGATGGAGGGGGAGCAGACGCCTCTGCAGCCTTCCTACAGCATTGTCTGGAGGTGGTTGCTGGTTGGCTTGACGCAGAGCAGGTTAAAACTGAACCCAGCAAAGACGGAAACTCTTTTGGCTAGGTCGCCGGGCGGAGGGTTTCCAGCCGGGCCAGTGTGAGGAGGGGGTCTCGATTGGCACCGCCCCTCGTTCACCCGCAGCCTTCCGGGGTCCACCTGGGATTCGGCTCTTTTCTATGGAGCACTCCAGGTGGCCCATGTAACCCAGGTAGGTCATGCTTTTCCATCTTCGCCAGACCTCGCGTGGCTGGCCCCCTTCCTCTCCCAGGCGGATCTGGCCACAGTGATTCATGCAACGGTCACCTCCAGATTAGACTATTGCAAGTCGCTCTACGCGGGCCTACCCTTGAGGCTGATCCGGAAATTGAAACTGGTCCAGCATGCGGCGGCTCGTCTGCTCACGGGCGGTGCCTCTAGAGATCACATCACGCCCGTGTTGCACTGTCTGCACTGGCTTCCAGTTGAATTCCGAATCGTCTTCAAGGTATTGGTGTTAACCTTTAAGGCCTTACGCGGTTTGGGACCCTCGTACCTCAGGGACCGTCTGGCCCCATATGTCCCACGTCGGTCTCTGCGCTCGCAGAGGCCAATTTACTGGAGATCCCCGCCCCCTCTATGATGCGGCTGGCCTCCACCAGGGCCAGGGCTTTTACGGCCCTGGCCCCTGCCTGGTGGAATACTCTTCCTCCAACTGTCCGGGCCCTGCGGGACCTACGTGAGTTCCGCAGGGCCTGTAAGACTGAGTTATTCCACCGGGCTTTTGGGGAGGCCGGCTGCTGATAGGTGCCCATTAACAACTAAGATCCGCTGTTCCCCTCTTGGGGGAGTTGAGGAGTTAATGGCTGAACGCCATCTGTTTTAACTGATTATGAATTAGGAGCGCTGCTTTTAACTGATATGAATTTTTAGTATTTTACTCTGTTATCCGCTTTTTATTGTGATGTAAACCACCCTGAGCCCTTTGGGGGAGGGCGGTATAAAAGTGGAACTAATAAAATAAATAAATAAATAAATAAAATTATCAGGGACGTCGGATTAGCTACACTTTCCAGTTAGATACAAGCTTAGTCTTTAGTCTGGCAGTGTCCTTTCCTTCCACGAAAAAATCATTATAAAACAGCATTGTGCAGGAGGCAAAACCATAACAGTTTCAGTCAATTGCTAGAGCTACCTTCATTGCTTCCTATAAAAAACTTCTGGTAAATGCACAAGGACACACAAACTTTTTTCTCCCATTGCCACTCAGCAAACAACAGGACCTGGGGGAGGGGGATTCCTTTCCCCCACTGGGGACTTGATAGCCTGTTCTGAAAAGTTGAATCACATCAGAAGAAACAATGCACAAAATTAAGCAAGTGCTTTTAACTGACATGGTTTTATTTTCTCCAGTGTTCCAGATGCCTGGTTGCAGTGAAAATAAATATGTGTGTGGTCTGTGCTGAACACTGAAGACACAATGGGATTATTTCTTTTGTCACGCTGGGTTTTGAGGTCTGGAAGCGAGATCCACAACTGCAGCAGGTTTCCAAGGCATTTCTCCCCATCTCCTGTACATGCCCAAGAGTACATACACACATGTGCGCCTGATCTGGCACCCACACTATCCACGCTCACAGATGACTTCGATCACACTCTGCTCCATGGGCACAGGGTCAAGACAGCGGTGGGCTGTGCTACCTACAATCTCATCTAGCAAGAAGTGCACCAGATTCTCATCGGAGACGAAGCGCCACAGGTAAAGCTGCAGATAGTAACAGTCCACCTGGATCTGCTGCAGACCAAAACGCCCAAAAGTGCGCAAACGGACGCACTCTAAGAATGTCTTCAAGCTGATCTTGATGATGCCCGTCAGCACAGAGACCTGAGTGAAGGACAGACAGCAGAGGTGAAATGCAAAAGCTCATCTCTGGAACTTCAGAAAATTTCAAACTTATTTCAAAAATGAGCCCTGTGGCACTCAGTGTTATTTTGGCGGAGATTTTAATGGGACTAAAGCCAGTTCATAAAATGCATGAATTGTCTCTTCAGTCAACAGCTAACACACACATACACAGAAATGACTACAGAGGGGGAAATGTGAATGCTGGATTCTAAAAGGCACAAAATACAAGATGTAGCTTTTATGCAAAACTCGAATCCATTCAAGGTAAGCACAGTGACCATTCATGACAGTAATAACTGGTTGGTTTGATGGTCCTCAACCCATTGGTTCACATCCATAGATGGGTTGAGGAACTTCTTGTTTTGTTCCCTAACTGCCCAAACTGAAAATAAAATGAGATTGAAGAAGAGTCGTGGCAGCCTCCTCACCTTGTTGAACTCCGCGGGGCTGAAGATATCAATCCGCTCTGAGAACAGCTTCTGGATGTTGCTCAGCAGGTTAGTATCCATGGGTGCACTAGGGGTGGGACAAGAAAGACTCAATTAATCTAGAAGTCATTAATCTGGTTGCCTAGGGAGAGCAAAAGATCACCCCCAGGTGACCAGGCACAGAAGCTCTTGGTAAACATATCAGCTCTGGCGTGGCAAGGACTGTGAACAATCACATTCTCTAAATGCCTTCCTTTTGCCATAGCTTAAAACAGATGAGGAGGGAGGAGGAAAAGAAGACGAGCCTGTGTCTGTTTTTACACAGTGTTCTGCAATGAATTTAGATCAGGTAGAGTGGCTAGGGATGGGGACAGATCTAGGAAACAGCTGCAGGCCCAACCTGAGCTGACGGAGGGGGGGCTCCTGGTATCGAACATGCACAAGGAAGGTTAGAAAAGTCCCACCTGTCTTGCTCACCTGGGCGTGTAGCTGGGTGCGTAACGACTCTGCTGTCGGGAGCTACTGTACACCGAAAAGGTCCTTTTACTGGAGTCACTGCTCTGTGCTTTGCGCACACCTTCCTCGTACAGAAGCCCCACCTGTGGTGAGAGGCAACATTTGAGAGATGGGAGAGGGGAAATGGACCAGCATCTCATCGTAGCCAGTCTCTGAAATGAGCCCTGCTGGGCCGTGAGGTTTCTCGTAGCCATGCCTTCCCAATCCCAGAGACTGAGCTGTGGCTACTCAGCAGCAACAGCACAATTTTTCAGAACCTCAGAGTAGAGCAAAGAGAGTGGGAACCCGCCACCCCCCACCCCCCCCGGAAAAAAACCATTTCTTCCCCAATGCCTTTTTTCCATTTTTCCAGTGGAAAAAATTGGAAATTTTGGGAGTGCTGAAAAAAAGAACTCCTATTAAATATTTTCTTTTTGAATGAGGGAAAGGCTGTTAAAGACATTGGTAGGCCTCTTGTAGACATACACATCTGTTAAATCCAAGATGCATTTCTGCACCTAGAAGGATACTGAGTCATCACGGAGGGAACATGCATGGGCTTTCATTGCTTCCCAACAGCTGCGAGCCTTCTGTTGTTCTTTTGACCTCGTGGTTGACCTTTTCACCTCTCCCTCAAACCACTGTGACACATTTACCCACAGACCAGGTGAAAAATCAGGAGGGTGTGGAGCAGAAACTGCACCACAGCCTCAGAGGAAAACCAAATAGCCAAAATTAAGATTCACGTGCTAATATAGCATAGGGTGCATCGGCTCACAGTTTCCTCTGAAGTACTGGGTATACAGTGGAACCTAAGTTTTCGTTGGTAATCCGTCCGAAAAGAATCAATGAAAACCGAAACCGGTGAAAACCGAGGCAAACTTTTCCATAGGAATCAATGTAAATCCAATTAATCCGTTCTAGGCACTCCAAAAAACATACCAAAAACACATTTTTGGTGAATAAACGTACTGTTTAATGCTGAAAACAGTAACAAACAATAACACTAGAACTAGCTTCAGAGCCAGTGGACCAATGTCACAGCAGAAAGCTGTCCAAAGAGGTCTGCTTCTGATGCCTCTGAAATGGGGCACGACATTGTCATTAAACAAGTTGCAGACACGGCCTGCAACAGCTTTGTCTGGGTGATTTTTCTCCACAAACCCCTGCACCTTACTGCAAATCGACAAAAACCGAAACCGATGAAAACCGAAGGCAATGAAAACCAAGGTTCCACTGTATTAGCAACTTTGCTTGCAACAAACTAAAACATTTATAAGCTTTAAAGTTAATAAAAAATTGCAATTTTATAAGCTGGGTAAGTTATAAATTGTGCGTTTTATGCTGTTAAAGCAATAAAATTAGTTGACAAAACTCGAATCGAATTTCTCCCCCCAAGTTCTGCTTTTTCCCAGGGGGAACAAAAAAAAAAATGTTCCCCCCCCCTGTGATTTCAAAATTTCTGGAAATTTTACATCTCTAGCTTGGAGGCATTTTGTTATGTTCAGCCTTGCTGTTGTAACAATAAGAACTTAACAACATAACCAGGTTTTGGGGCAGAAGTAATGAAAATATGCTAAGAGAGAAAAGGTATGCCAGAAATTGTATATAATATTCTATACAATGTGATTTAAGCACAGAAGTCCTTAGATGCTTACAGGCTGATTTTCCTTTCCAAAGGGCACTTGCAATAAGAGAAATGAGGACACTTTGCCTTTACTATTCAGAGAGCATCGCCTGCCTGGGATCTGGACGCCACTTTGCCGGATGCCTTAGTAACACTTAGGTGAATGATGTGTTCTAGCACAACGCTGCTAATTAAATGCAAAAATATGTGTACATGATAAGCATTGAGGCAAAGCAGGACTGGCTATTCAGAGAAATCCAGGAAGGAAGCCAAACGTGTCCTCATTATTTATCTGCCCTAAATAAACAGTTTGCAAAACCAAAATATAAAAGCTAGCACTTCGGGTTGGAGGGAGTGATTGTGTTTGTTAAATCATTGCTGGTGCATTTTGCTCGTAATAATATAATTCTGTGAAGCGTTCAATTTTGGATATGTTTGTACTGTGAATATCGCTTTGATTGTGAGGGACCAGGTCCCCTATAGAAATAGTGCTTTGTGGGGAATTAATTTCTCAGTTGAAAAACTGTGAGTGCCACATGTTCTGTTTTCATCCTTAGTGTATTATAACCCTGCATGGGGATTTCATGATTTGCAGTTTACTTTCAATACTGTGTGGTTTGTACACAGGGTTTTTCAACTGTTTGTTGTCCTGTGTGTGACAATTTTGCCATTGAAGCCCAAAGAAGCGACTTGTTATTTTGTATTAAATTCTTCACTGAGGTCCTTATGACTATAGTTTAATTCAGACCAGCTTTATCACAGTTGTAATTGAAATTTGATTTTTCTGGCTGTGTTGCCAGTAGTTTATCAGCTTTGGGATCTGAGAGTGGACAAAAGGAGCTGCTTCCAACTTTCTGTTTCTTTGGAGGAGTTCCCTCTCATGTCAGGAAATTGACAAGCTGGAGAAATTTCACCCCTATCTCTGTATCCAATAGGATGCTTTTGTCCAGCTAACTACTCTCTAGCATAGTATTTCCTCGGGGGGCGGTGGGGGGGAACAAGTAGGATTCCCCCACAGTGCACTACCTTTCTCTCCCACCGCTATATGAATGATAAAAGGACCACCTTCTACTAGAAGAACTTGCCCCCTATTTAAGGTCTTCTTGAGAGGCTGCTGGCCTTTTCAATTTGTGGACCCTTGTTTCTGAAATATCTTCTCCAGACAGGTGGCTGAGATTCCAATATTGCAGTCATGTTCTGAGCCAGGTTCTGACTTTTTTTATTCCACAAGAAGTCAATGGTTGAGCTGTGTGCATTTTGTCTCTTTGCTGTTCTATCAAATTTAATGAGTTTTTTTTAATTGACTGATACATGTTTCTTAGCTCTGTTTTTTATTTCTGGTGGCTGATTCTGTTCTTATTAGGAAAAGCGCAGAACCTCTTTTCACTGGTGGTTGCACACTAGGGAATGAAGACTTTATTTGATGCTCCCTGGGGGCGTGGAGGCAAGAGGCCACTCATTGCTTTGGGGTCTCCTGGAAAGATGAGCTTGCTTCCAAGGGAGTCTATAGATGGCTCTTGTCTCCTCACCTGCAATCCTTACAGACTGTGCACCTATGGCTCTGTATCTTGGTTTACTTCGAATGGTATCAGATCTTACATTTGAACGCCACTTAAAATATAATAGGCAAAGCTGCACACCACTGGGCTCACGTTGAATGAAGCCCAACCCCCTCCGCTCACCTGTACATCAATAGTAGTGGCATCCTCCACCACACGCTTCATGACAGCACGGACGTTGCGTGGCTCAATGGTTGTGATCCAGTCACGGGTCTCCACGCTCTTGCGCAGCATCTGTGAGATGATCAGGCCTTGCACCTTGACGTAATGGTTCAACAGTTTCTGGGCAGCTTCACGGGCTTCAGTACACAGCCCTGTCACTGGGGTCACAGGGGAGTGGTCCTGGAGAGGAAGAAGTGCAAAAAATCCCCCATCGTAAATAATAAAAACAGGCACGAGCAAGGCACTTTCTATTACTGAAATGTCTTACACCTTGCAAGCCACTTTCCATATTGCTTATGAAATACTCTGCTTTAGACAGTTGGTTGTTAGCATTGTTCTCTAATTGTATAACCCTAGTCCTACTGCACCATTCATGGGTAGCCTTATTTATTTTATTAGTAAATATTATATATATATATCTATCTTAGATTTTAAACCGCCCACCCCCAAAGGGCTCTGGGCGGTGTACAGAAGGCCAAAACAATATTATATACAATAGGCCATTACATTACACACCATAAAATACATTAAATAAGTTAAAACAATTTACAGATGTCTTAAAACCGAGCAGCATCAGACAGCATTATAAAATACATTATAACAGTGTGATGCCCGTCCTAAGGCCAGGCGGGGCAGCAGTGCACTTCAGATATTATATTGGGCGTGCCAAGAGCGGAACAGCACGCAACACAGGGGCATCCTGGAGGGGGAATCCGCAGCCGGCCTCGCCAAAAGCCCTGTGGAACAAAACCGTTTTACAGGCCCTGCGGAACTCACCAGGGTCATTTGTACCTCGCCTTATACAAAGGTCTCTAGGTAGCTCATAAAAAAATTGAAGT
This sequence comes from Sphaerodactylus townsendi, assembly GCF_021028975.2. Lineage (NCBI taxonomy): Eukaryota > Metazoa > Chordata > Lepidosauria > Squamata > Sphaerodactylidae > Sphaerodactylus > Sphaerodactylus townsendi. Next base: position 24,292,650 of record NC_059425.1, on the reverse strand, counting down.
AGTAAAATATACCAATAAAAACATCATAAATAAAACCATAGCAATAAAACAAAATGATAAAATAGAAAATCAACCCCAACTTATAGTCATGAGGACTAGAAACATTTTAAAGTGACATTCTGACTCTGCGTATTTGTGGCATAGATTAGCCTCAGTCCCAAAGAACTCAGTTCTGAACAGAAGGAAACAGAAAGCTGTCCCTGACATGTGATGATTTATAAGTCATACATTCCTCATTCTGTCACAAGTTATCCCACATCCACTTTCCATACACTCAAAATTCTGGAAAAATGGCATACAAATTTGTTGAATAAATTGGGAGGTGGGAGGGGGGGGGGGAATACCTGCACTAGGAATTGCTCATCAGTCAGTGTGAGGATGTAGCTGATGGTGGAGGTCTCATAGTCCAGGCAGAGGCGGGAGAGGAGCAGTAGAAGTGCAGGAGGCGTCGATCCGCCCTTGTCCCCCGTGCTCTCGCAGAACTGCCGTGCCGTCTGGCAGATGGACTTGATGAAACTGACAATGAGGCCTTCGCGGACACCCTGGCTGCAGAATTCCCCCTAGGAGCACAAGGAGGGGAAAGCAAGTTGATGAAATGAATGGAGAAAGCCTGAAAATTGCTGGTTAGAAACTCATCAATTGAACACGGGCCAGTAAGGGCCAAGGACAGAAGTGCCATCCACTGTCTTGCTCCCACCTGAGCAGAGTCATGAGCAAAGGCAAGACAAGCCTTTAACTACCTCTGATCTACTGTGAATAGGAAAGATGGCCTGTAGCAGAATTCTTTCCTTATCATACATTGGCACACCTGAACCTACCCCATACTGAATCAGACCACTGGTCCATCAAGGTAAACATTGCCCACTCAGGCTGGAAGCAGCAGCAGGGTCTCAGGCAAGGATCTTTCATATAACCTATCACCTGATCCCTTTAACTGGAGGTGCTTGGGATGGAACCTGCGACCTTCTGCATACCAAGCAGAAGCTTTTCCATGGAGCCACAGCCCCTCCCCTCAGTGTACCGCTTCCTTGCCTGGGCTCATACAAAGGAACAAGCAGACAAGAGACTGAATGAGAGGTTGCCAGCAAAGTCTTTGGTTGCTGCTCACATTGAGGAGGAGGAGGGTTTAAATAGCCCTTGGAATCCTGTATCATGACAAAGCAGATGAATCACAAAAAGTATATCCTAAGCATTAAGTGACCATATAGGACAGTGGTTCTCAACCTTCCTAATGCCGCAACCTTTAATACAGTTCCTCATGTTGTGGTGACCCCCAACCATAAAATTGGTATACATAAAATATAAAAAGACCGTTTTCCGATGGTCTTAGGCAACCCCTGTGAAAGGGTCGTTCAACCCCCAAAGGGGTCGCGACCCACAGGTTGAGAAACCGCTGATATAGGAGGCCTCTGCAGGCAGACTGAGAATCTGGATCTCCAGGTGCCTATCTCTATTGTAAGCTGAACTGGCAGATATTTGGTACGCTTAACCCTTCCTAGGCAAGGAGGCAGAAATAGTTTTCTTGAAGCAGCGGCCACAAAAAAACACAGAATCCCATCCCAATGGAAGTTTCCCACTGAGCCAGGGCCCCTCTCTTAAAAAGGGCAGGACTTATCAGAGGTGGCCTTTTTCTATAATGGAAAGGTCAAAATGAAAGCTGCAGAGCACATATTTCTAATACATATCAACACATATTTTAATTTATCATTACCTGTCCTGGATTTCTCTGGGCTACTGCAAACCCAAATAGGCTGCAAAAAACAAACAAACACCTTTTCCAATTGTGTACCTTGAAATAAGGCTTGTTGGAGAAAGTGATGTCCTTGGCAGTGAAGAGGTGAACGTAGGTGAGCACTGATTTAATCTGGTTCAGGATGGAAGCGGAGATGGTGCCCAGGAGTTCCGCCAGGTTGGGGCTGTCCTTGCCCATGAGCCGTGGGGCTGCCAGGGACTGGCGCACATCTGTCAGGCAATCCACGTAGAAGCTCTGCAGGGCCTGGAGGTACTGGCGGATGCGCTCTTTGGCTGCGCGCACCACAATCTCCGTGCCTTCAGCTGCTGCCTGTGAGGCCGGCAAGAGCTTAGCCAAGGCCTGCAGGCGACGGTGGAAGCGGTCCAGGGCTCGCACCAGCAGCGAGTTGTCCCCTAAACCCCTCTCAAGCTGGATGCGCCGCTCCACCAGGGCAAAATAGCGCCCCATCAGGCCATCCACAAAGGCCACCAGCTTGTCGTGGGCCATGAGGGCAATCTCTCCAGCACCCTCCCGATTGACAAACAGCTCCTGGTATGAGGCGATCACCAGGCACATGTTGCTGACAAAGCTGTTACACCCGCGGTCAGTGAATTCAAGGATGTCAGTGGCCGGGCTGGAAATACCCAGGGGCTGCCCATCCCCCAGCTCGGCCTCCAGGGTCTGCAGTTCAGCCTCTAGACGAGAGCGGGCATGAGAGAGGAATTCGTCGCACAGCTCCTCAGCTGGCTCTCCCAGCTGCAGCAGAAGCTCCACGCATTCAGCTAAGTCCTTGGCATCGGATCCCCCATCCCTGAGGAGAAAGGAGGGACTCTTAGAGCTTATCTCCCCTATAGCAGCTGCCCCCTCTCCCCTTGGAGCCCTCGTGGAACCATAGCTCTGTAAGGGTCTCTCACCAAACTACAATTCCCAAGATTCTTTTGGGGGAGTCCAGCTTCCTGGTTCCCACCATGTCCTGGCAGATGGTTCCTCAAGTAGGACATAGCAGCAATGACCCTTCCTTGTTACTGTCCCCAGAGAATGACATTTAGTGGCTTACTAACCTCTAAACATGGAGGTCATTTCAGGTCTGCCTCCTGAGTTTCAGGCCTCTTGCTTTATTTAAAATCACAACAGCCCTCTAGCATAGCCCAGTCTATGCCAGTTGAGCACACGGGCTCCCTGCATACAGGTCCTCGATGCCTACTGGCCATTGCCATTTCCTACCTGAACTTCTCACGCAGCTTCTGAGCCAGATCAGCCATGATCTTCTGGCAGTCATCCTGGATACCTCGGAAGGAGGGCATGTGTTGGTACTGGTGGAGGATGGAGCGAGCTTTGCTGTAGTAGCGAACTGCCTGTGCGTAGGCTTCAAGCTCCACGCACTTAGTCAGGCGGGCAGGCAGCTCGAAAAGGAACTGCAGCTTACGCAGGAGTGTGTGAACACCTGGTGGGAGAAGGAAGGAAGGTAGTCGGATCATGGCATATCCACGTCAAGGCCGTATGAGAATTCCCTCCTGCCTTCAAGTAACGAACAAGTTCTTGTAAACATGATCCATGAAATATGCCAGATTCTCACACCTCCTTTCATTCCAATGGGGCTTGAGCAGGAGAACGTCCCCCAGTGAATTGTGCCACATGGGTTTGATCTACATCTTTTTCCATCTGCCTGCTATCCACTGCTCCTAAATGAGTCTTTCAGTGGTCTCCCAACCAAGTTATTGAGTCAAGCTCATGCCTGCACAGCCTCAGGAACACCACATTAGCTGCTGTGTCCTGTACATTCATCGAGGTCTTTGCAAAAACTACAGGGGACACCAACAAAAAGGGAGGACAACAGGGTCCATGTTCCTAAGGCTGGCTCCAGATTTGCAAGCCAATGCTTCATCTGTATGTGGCCATCAAAGAGAAGGCAAAACCAAATGCTTATGAAAACAGGGAGTACTAATAAATAGATGGCTTGGAGCATGGTGGAATGGGAATATGCCCATTACAAATGCCACGATGGCAAGAAAAGTGAAAGGGAAATGTAATGAATGAGTACAAATTGAGAAAATGTCAATCTGCCTAATCTAAATAATTTATTCCACTTCTGGAATTCTGCTTGTCTGTCACTTTAAAAAATCCCAGCAGCTGAACAGCTCCTCTGCTCATAGAAATCTGTTTGCAATGGGTTTCTTGCTCATGCAATGCCATGCTTCTTTGCCATACAACATCCAGTCAACAGGCTTCTTCCCCAACTCATCCCATAAGGCCACGGAGCAGATCCAAGGGCCCTGGCATGGGCTTTCCCCATTAGCAGCCCCCAAAGAAACACCGTCCTCACCTGACAACTTGGTGATCTGCTCGTGCTGATCCTGTAAGGTGCAGCTGATGCTGGCGCTGAACTCGGTGATCACAGCCATGTTGGCTGCCAAGCAGTCCATCTCGTCCTCCATCTTCTTGAAGTCATTCTTCATCTTGCGGATTGTGTCTGAACAGCAGGGAAATTCAGAGAAAGAGGGAGGGACTCAGTCTCCCAGAGGGCATACCCACTTCAGAGCTGAAGGGCAGCCTATATGTGACCGTGGGCCAACCTATGTGAATCTAGTCCCTGGCTTTAAAATGGGATTTGCTGTACCGGACTTTTTTCTGGAGCTGGTAGAAAGCTAAATACAGTGACAGATGTGAAGAACTGTATAATAAAAAGTATATTGTTTGATTGAATATCTCACCCTTCCCAACTGAAGCTGGGCTCAGGGCAGTTAACATACATGTTTGAAACAATAAAACATCAATCAATACATAAGTTAAAACATTCCCAATAGTCAGTGACAGCAATTTAGACAACTTATCCAGCCATGACCTCCAGACACTGAACCAACATCTCCAGGGAGGTGGTTAGCTCAACAGAAAAAGTGCAGTTATAAAATGTGCCCATGCTCAAGGGCACACTTGACTTTTAAAGACAGATCAGAGAAATTAAAGGAGGAAATGTATACCAATAGCTATGAGTCCTAAAAAATAAAATAAACTTCCATGTTCAGAGGCAGCGGAACGCCGACTATCAGCTGCTGAGAGGCAAGCAGCAGGGTAAAGCTGTTTCATTCAGGCTCTGTTTGTGAAAGAACCAGCTCAGCCACTGGTGAAAACATGACACTAGATTAGGTGGACCTTGAGATTAACCCAACTGCAAACGTAGGAGCTATAGAAACGATAACTGGGGAAGAAAAACAGGTCTCCTTTAGGATTTTTAAAGCAGCAGCCCCACTCTGCCCTACCCAAGGATACACCAAGACAGAAGGGCTCAGGTGGCTGAGTCCCTTCAGTACCTGTGGCAGAGATGAACTTGTTATAATTCTCATACACCAGTGTCTGCATATCACTGTCCAGGGCTCGGATCTGCTTCACCATGTCAGTCTCACAGTCCATCAGATGAGCCAGTGGGCACTCCTTCCGCATCTGGTGCACAGAACAGAGTAGTAAGCAGCAGACCCCATTTGGCCCCACCTCCTGGCTCTTAATTTTGATCTCCTCATTTCAGGCAAATGTTTTTCTCTTAAAGGAGGGCACAGATCTTTGCCCAACTTCCTAGAGAGCCCTTGCTAGCTGCATGAGACAATGCAAGACTAAAGGAGCAATCCTGAGCAGGTCAGCTGAGAAGAGAGGCCTGTTTTGTTAAGTGGGGCTTACTGGTTGGAAAGAGTCCTTAAGATTGTAGCCTAAGTGGACCATTAGCTTGACTCATGATGTACGGACCATATATATCAATATCAATACCATAAGGCAATATATCATAAGGCAATATCAATGCCATAAGGCAGTTTCATTCATATATATCTGTATCTCTCTATAGATATATCAATATCAATACCATAAGGCAATATATCATAAGGCAATATCAATGCCATAAGGCAGTTTCATTCATATATATCTGTATCTCTCTATCTATAGATAGAGAGATACAGATATATATGAATGAAACTGCCTTATGGTGAATCAGATTATATTAAGGTCAGCACTGTCAACTCAGACTCACACCAGCTCTCAGGATCTCAGGCCTTTCACACCTGATTCTTTTAACTGGAGAAACTGGGAATTGAACCTGAAACCTTCTTGTCAAGCAGATACATTATCACTGAGTCACGGCCCCCTCCACAGGGAAAGGCACCAGGCTCAATGGAGAAAAGGAACAGCAGCCTGGAATCTTGTTGAATCATTGCCATTTCAAGTACACGATATGTAGCTAGCTAGACAGATGATAAGCTGACTCTCTCAGTACAAGAAAACTTCATATGTTATTCGGATGCTGCAAGCAACACATAACAAAAGGCACTTAGATGCTTTTTCTGGCTTTTATTCTCCTATATTGTAACATTATTTGAACGTACCAATTAAAATGACACTAATTAAGAACGAAGTAAGGTTATAAAGAAGTTTTAAAGCAACCATACAGTGTTAATTTCTTGAAATATTGGGAGTGGGTTCAGTTTTCTTGCAAACCTCCGGGGTCCCAACACTTCTCCCTCAAACACCTACTACTCCTTCGCTAATCTGTGTGGCAATCTCACCCCTCCCTTAGAAAACTGCCAAAAATCCTGGATGACAGTCACATTCTGCACTGTGTCCAGCACCTCCTTGACACTAAAGAAATGCTAAATAGCGAGAAAACTGAGTATACAATCATAGAGTTGGAAGGGATCATCCAATTCCCTTCCATGCAGGAACACACAATTAAAGACAGATCCAGCCTCCATTTAAAAACTCCAAAGATGGAAACTCCATCTCACTCTGTAAGTATACTACTTTCCTATTGGGCTTTGGCATTTTGATCATGCTTTCATCCCACTCTTACCCCAAGTTGCTCCAGGCAGCATACTCCAACTCTCCATCTTATCCTCACAAGAACCTGTCAGGCTAAGAGTGACCAGCCCAAGATCATTCCACAAACTTCATGGCAAAATTGACATTTCAATCCAGTAAGGTTGCCAACTTCTAAGTGAGTCACGGAAACTTCACAAAGCTACAAGTGATCTCCAGACTATAGGATCAGTTTTCCTGAACAAAACAGCTGCTTTTGATGGTGTGTTCTAGGACATCTACCCCACTGAGATCCTCTCCCCAAACACCACACTCCCTAGGCTTCATCCCCACCTCTCCAGTAATTTACCAACCCGGCACTGGAAACCTGAAACCCAGGTATCCCCAAGCCCTACTGTTGCAAACTGCTATAAAACGCTAACAAAAGAACTCTGTTCATGCTCAGAGGCACATTTCTTTTTCGTGATCGTTGTGGGAGGTGGCGGAACTAGATCTCAGTATTATTAGAGGCATTCAGCTTCAAGCGTCACAGTTTTAACAGACAAGCGTTGGCAAGGGCCTCCCCCTGTGAGATCTGCAAAGAGGGAGTGACTCTAGAACAGAGGGAAGTTCCCTGAAGAGCGGTTTGCCCCAAAGACGAGTATGGGGGAGGCTTATTGCTACGGGCCCGAGTTCTGAAACCATCACCTTAGTGAGGAAAACTTCCGGGTCGAAGTGGGGCCCGTTGATGTCTGTGGGGCCCCCGAGCTCCCCTCTGGCCGGGCCCGCCAAGTTTTCTGCAGATGAGTCCGGGAGCCCATAGTAGAGTTTCAGCATCCCGTGAGGCCTGCGCTTTCCCCCCGGCGGCTCAGGGCCGCGCTCGGCCGGCTGAGCCGCCATCAGTCTGGCCGACCCCCCAGCCGCCTCCAATCCGCCTTGGAAACGTCAATAAGTAGGCTACGAATGGGATATATAAGAGGCGCTGCACCGAATACCACTTCCGGGAACAATAAAGTTCGCTGTCAGAAATCACTTCCGGGGATAATAAAGTTTTGTTGAATGCCATGGAAACCGCATAGGCTCCCCTATGCGGAAAAATAAAGGGAACCGCTGTTGGGAATTCACTAATGGGAACTACTTTTCTATGGCCTCCACCCACTTCCTTGCCTTGTCCATTCACTTCCAGCAAAACAACGCTAAAAGTTTCGCGTTCTTCTTCCTCATAAAGTTGTTTTTCATATGCAGGGAATGCATTTGCAAAAGAGAAGTTTTCAGCTGTGGTGCCTTCCAGCCCCGGGTTTGCCTTCAACTATTGGTCGAGGCCGGTTTGCGGGAACAAAAAATCTTTGGTAGAAAAGTTTTAGCAACACCTAACGTGTTTGCATCTTAAGTTCTCACTGGAATCACCTTTTTAAAATTATTAAATGGTCTTGCGGCATTTTAAAGACTAACAAATGTATTTAGCTCGGTGTCTTGAAAGCTGGTGCCACTATACGTGTTTGTGTTTAAGGTGCTATTTTGATTGAGACAGATTGACACAACTACCTCTCTGGAATTTATAATTCATAAATTTTAATCCTTTTTAAATAGATCATGATTCAGATGTGTGTACAAATACAACAAAAGAGGCAAAGAAGAAGAAAGGTCTTTATTTGCCAGGTTTTTTAATTTTAAAAAATTAAGAAAATATCCTCTTTAATTTCCATGTGTTAGGGATGTAGAAAACGCTTATCAAACAGATGTAACTAGAAGACCACGCAGAAACAGAAGTGATATTAAGGGCAAGGAATCCCATTTTAAGTATCCAGTTAAAAAGATGTATAGAAAGTTGTTTGGAAAATAATGAAATAAATTCCAGTAAGAGAGTGTAATAACTTTTTCCACCTGATATGGTAGGTTAAAAGGGACTGTTTAGTGGTCAAGGACAATTTTGTTCTTTCCTAATTAGAATGGTATCTTTGCACTTGCCATTGTAGATCAAAGCTTAATTAGAATTATACCAGGGATCAAGGAGGTAACAGTAGTCAGTTACTGAATGAGGAATATTTTACACTAACAAGCAAATCTATACTTCTAATGGCCACAAAGATAAATGGTAAAAATAATTGGGAGAAACCAATTAAGGTAAGAACATAAGAACATAAGAACAAGCCAGCTGGATCAGACCAAAGTCCATCTAGTCCAGCTCTCTGCTACTCGCAGTGGCCCACCAGGTGCCTTTGGGAGCTCACATGTAGGATGTGAACGCAATGGCCTTCTGCGGCTGTTGCTCCCAATCACCTGGTCTGTTAAGGTATTTGCAATCTCAGATCAAAGAGGATCAAGATTGGTAGCCATAAATCGACTTCTCCTCCATAAATCTGTCCAAGCCCCTTTTAAAGCTATCCAGGTTAGTGGCCATCACCACCTCCTGTGGCAGCATATTCCAAACACCAATCACACGTTGCGTGAAGAAGTGTTTCCTTTTATTAGTCCTAATTCTTCCCCCCAGCATTTTCAATGAATGCCCCCTGGTTCTAGTATAAGCATTACACCAAAGAGAAGGTATGCAGTTGTATAGCATGTAAGAACCAATCACAGAAATAATAAATTCATGTATAACCCATCAGAAATAACCAACACTATTACTACTGGATGGATGGAGAATTCTGGAAAGCTGTACTATTTGGTATAAAAGGACCCAGAGACTGAGCGAGCCTCCAATGTTTCTGTTGCTTTAGGAGCAGCTCCCTTTATTGCAATAAATATCTATGTTTTTTTAACCCTGTCTCCTCCTGACTGATATCCCTTGATTGGCAAAGGCATACCAGAATACAGGCCTGATTTGGGTAATGCATGAAGCAAGTTAGAAATGGCAAGCAGAATGTAACTACAGTGAATAGCTGCAAGCAAAGCATTCCTAACGTACTGCGTCCTTCCAGCTTCTTATTTGTAAGCATGTAATCTCACTTGAAGGTTGTCAACTCTGATTTGGGATTTTTTTTAAAAAAAATGGGTGTGATGCCTGGGGAGGGATTTCGGCAGGGATGTGATTCTGTGTACCTTCTGAAGCTGCCATTTCTTCCACAGAAACTGGTCTCTATAGTCTGGAGATATTTGTAATTCCATGAAAACTCTAGGGTCCACATGGAAAATGACAACTCTACCCCACCCTTTTAGAACCATTGGATCTTTATGACCTCATGAATTCAGGATCCCTTTTACAAACTGGCACATCCTGCCCTTAGCTTTGTGAAATTCACGTGACTTCTGGCTGCAAGAGGGTAGAGAGGATGAGCTGGAAGGATCCATTTATAACCATCACCTTCCCCAGCAAAGTTGTCCTCACCATTTCCTCCATCCTCCTGTTTCTCATCCATACTGGAATCATCGTTGGAGACCTGTATCACTTCCTTGGATCCCAAAGGGTGGATCTAATGAGTTTCCATTATACCATAACACTGTTGGTAAACTTAATCCCCCTTTGCCAAAATTACAGAAGCTGGTGTGAGAGATTTTCTTTTTGGATTGTGGCCATAAAAAATAGATAATCCCTGGCTGGGACAGAAGTCAAACTAAAGATTAGGCTACGTGAAAACTTAAGAAACGTTATAAGGGTTGAATCGTTTTATAAGGGCTGAAAAATTAAATAATTAACTCCAGAGTTGCATAGAACGTACTATTCGATAAAAATAGCTTTGACTCTTGAAAGCTTTCACCCTGAAAATCTTTGGGGTCTCTAAGAGGCTACTGGATTAAGGTTAACAATTTGCAGGTAGATGGAAATCTGGGATTACAACTGATCTCCAGGTGACAAAGATCAACTCACCTGGAAAAAATTGTTGTACTGAAGGTGGACTGTATGGCATTATAGCGTGCTGAGATCCCTCCCCATCCTAAACATTGCCCTCCTCAGACTTCAGCCCCCAAATCTCCAAGGATTTCTCAATCTGGATCTGACAACTCTATAACTGGACTCAAAAACCATTCAGGGCTGTACTTCCTGCTAGCAAAAATGTGCACCCACCCACTACCTCGAAACAAAGATTTTTACATTGCCTTTTTTTGTTCTGCAGTTCTCCCAAGTGGTCAGCTTTTACTGGGCTCTGCTCGCAACCATCTATACCTTGCAAGCAGAAGACAGTGTGCTGATGTGCTTCGCTCTCACGTCTTTCGGTGAGGATTTGCAACTTAAGGTTTGCGGGGGGGGGGGGGCGATGGAGTTGGAAGGATAGACAATCACATCAGAAAGGGGGTAGAGCCATCACAGGTTACAAAAGAGCCATCAGCTAGTGTAATTAGGGATGTGGCAAGCAACTAGAACTCGAGTCCCAGTTCCATTAAAGACAAAAACAAGCTGTGATGTACCACTGAAGAGGCTGGGGCAGAAACATTTTTCCCCTTCATCTTTACACTTTTAGCCTTCTTGAGCTTCTCAATGTCCACGGCTCTAATAAATCATTCTTTCTGCCCTGTTCTCCTTCATTAAAGGGACTTTTCACAGCAGTTATTCAGATTTCTAGAATGCTGATGATTGCCTCCAGATAAGTTGTTATAGGCTCAGGTAAATAATGCAGGCACAGCAGCTCAAAGGAGTAGGAAAGAGGAAGAAAAATTGCTGAAGGCAGTCTCTTTCATGTTTTAATAATCCTGCTTCTGGGGAAGATATTTTGAAACACTGCCTTCCCCCAAGTGCATGTGTTTGGTGGGGGCAGCAATTTCTCAAATCCTAGAAAAACAGTCCCATCTCCTCTCAGTCTTACACCCACACATAGTTAAACAGAATGTTTAGCAACATAGTTTGGCATCTAAGAAATCCAACAGGATGGGGTGGAGGAAATCCAAAAACTTTCCCATTACTAGTGCAATGTACAGTGACATGGGGATGGGGGGGGGGGGGGGGGGCATGACCATGAGCCAGATCACTGGTCTGACCAGTATCATCTGGTTGGTAGCAGGGGTTTTTTGCACCCCTCCCAAGATCTTTCAACAGGAAACTCCAGAGACTCACCTGGGGCGTTTTGGATGCACTGCAGGTGCTCTATAACAGAACCCTCCCCAAATTTCCCAACCAGTGCAGAAGAAAGCTAGGATCTAGGAGCTTCATCTAGTTGCTAAGAACACACAACATGATCAGACTCATCCTCTTTCTACCTAGCCCTGAACTTCGCAGTCTTCATCGTCCGTTTTATCATGGAGTACCTCACCATTGCCTACAGGGAAGAGCACTACTAGAGGATCGCATTGAAGAAGAGACAGTAATTTCCCCAGGATCCAGAAAAGGCCATTACAGTTTACTTTTGAGGAACAGGAGCAACAAATGGAGCTCAGGATTAGCCAACAGCGTTTAATAGAATTGCAACATACAGGTCTATTGCTTTAGTGACTTACACAGTCTTGTGTTTCTACCAGGCTTTCCACACACCCTATGAATCAAGGCAGTAAAAAAAAGCCACGTGGCCTTTTTAGTGCTGTTCCGCAACAGCATTAGAACAAAGGAGTAACCCAGTAACTGGTACGGAAGCTCACAGCACACAATGCATTCAGACTCTCAGCTGCTGCCTGTAGAGCAGTATCTGCCATTTTAGGGTCTTGGGTAACACAGTTGCTAGCTGTCCAGCTCAGGGACCACCATGGGAGGCTGGGGTGGTGGAGGGAAGGGTAAAGGCCTGGAGCCGAGAAGTTGACTGTGCAGAGATCTGACAGCCCATCTATTGATTTCAGGGCACTTCAGATCACAAAAATAACTTAAAAACATGACCTCCTTACCCTCCCCCAGGAACAGGACCCCAAGAAGAAAAAACTACAACCCCCAAACGTTTCTTTACCAGCTTCGTAGAGAAGTAGCCATTACAGTCCTGTACCTTATTCCAATAATCAGCCTCTGAATATTATGAAAGAGTCCATTGTGGCAGTATGGGATTTAAGCCCAACCAGAACAAACATTTTACTGGGGCCAGTAACGCAGCAGAATATTGCGGGAGCTATGACAGCAAGGTCCTGCTTCCTACACCCACATAATAAGATGGGGGGTGGGGGGAAATCCTCCTGTGGCTAGATGGTCCTCTAAAAGCTGCAGAGGCCCTGCAGACAGGCAAACAAAAGAAGGCAGGGTAGACCTGCTAATGGGTAAACAACCTGTTTCATTTGGAACAGGGCTGCATTGAAAAGAGACACTCAGGAACGTTGCCAGTCTGGCAAGTGTCCTGATTTGGACAGCACCACTGTATCAGTTGCGAACACCCTCGTGTGCTCTTCCAGCCAAGCCCTGCAGATCTCAGGAAGCATTCCTGATGTTCTTGGAATACATGTGGCTTGTTGAATATTGGTCCAACTTGATGTAGGAGGAGAAAGATTACCAACACCCGGAGACCAAACTGAATCACACACTACTGAAGGCTTGAGAAAGTGACCTTGCATGAGGGTTGATAGAACCCTAGCCCTCCATTATAAATTTCAAACAATATATCAGGAAAAAGCAAACAAACCTCTCAGCCCCCATTACAGCTGAGCAGAGAACATGGCCGAGTGACAAGGGCTAAACCTGGGATGTCCTTCTCTACAGTAGATGCAGGCCTGGGTGAGAACAGAAAGAAGGGATTCCAGGAGATGGCAGCTGGGAAAACCAGATCCAGAACCCCTCTTTTCCTCTACAACATCAGGGCAATCTGGCAGACACTGCCCCCTGCTGGAAGTCCATCTTGTGGGCCTCCTCTGCTGCCCCGTTGAACTTGTAGACCAGTATCCTTGAAGGCTGCCAACTGTAGGCTCCAAACAGTTAATGTCTCAAGCTCCGGATCCACAGTTCGAAGAGAGAAAGAGGACGACTTGCCTTCACTCCAGGCATCTTTCTCTAAACTTCCCTAGTGGACCTTGCAGGCACCAGAGCCTTGATGTGCTCTTCCAGGGAAGGCGGTTCCATCTGGCTGCAGCAGTTTTCCCACAGATCATCCCCTAGTTCCGTCTTCCCCAAGTCACCAGGAGGTCTGGAGAAGGGAAGGGTGCACAGCAGCGGGGGCGAAAGCTGCCCTGCTCACTGCTGCCCAACCCGGATGTGTGGGTTGAACATGGGATCCAGGTTGGGGTCATTGTCAGCTGAGGCCCGGCCCAGCTTCATCATGATGATGATGAGGGTGAGGAAGCCAATCCCTCCGATCAGGAGTAGGATGATGAACCTTTGCATCAAGGACCGTGGCTGCTTCCTGGAGCTGAAGCGGTTCCTGTTGAGAGGAACAAATAAAATCAATCATTGATACCCCCTCTTAACATGGCAACAACTTCAGTGCAGAAGCCGTTCAAGCAGGATGCTGGCCTGTGAGCTCCTGATCATCGTTGACTGAGTTGCTGTGAAGTCACAGACTGGCCAACCATTTAGCCAAGAAAAATGACAGGAATAGAATACTGTGAAACAGTACAGGCAGAAGAATTGCATGTAAAAGAAAGAGCAAACAAACTTCACATATGGAACCAGACTGCCAAGGTTTATATAATACCCATGATTCAATGTAAAAAGAAGTTTTAATACTGAATTGGGCAAATGGTTTGGCCAGCCCAGTACTGTCTGCTCCAAACCTCATTAGAACTCCAAGGTCTCAGACAGGCAAGGGGTTTTCTCAACACTTGCTACCTGCAATCCTGTAACTGGAGGTGCTAGGGACTGAACCCAGACTGTTTGCTGCAGAGCAGGTCTTCTGTCACTTGTCAGTTTCTCCCCTTAAGTACCAAGGTGCTACTCAACAACTAAGAGAGGAAAGCAGGCAATCTAAGATACATGTGAGTTAACACAGAATTCAAAACAGGCTGCTATGGCTACAGCAGGGCCTCTCAGCCCCAGCCAAATCAAATTTTGTAATGTTCACAGAGGAAAGGAACAAAAATGAGAGGTGGAGGTTTTGTCACAACTGGATCTTACAGTGACAAATTTGTTCTGACTCAGTTTTCTGCCATTCCGCACTTATTTATACTTTCTTTCCACAAGATCCCTGCTACTGTCTGTGCCTGTTCTCTCAGCTCCTTTCACAGCTGGTGAGGCAGAGGAGTCCCAGGGTCAGCCACTACGTTTCCAGAACCCACTGTAAACAGGGTGCAACATTTTGCATAATTTATGCCAACACTGGATGTACCTGGCACAGGATAATGAAAAGATGAATAAGGCGGCTGGGAAGCAACAGTTTTCTAGCCCGAGACACAGTAAAAAGAAAAGCCTTTGTCATCTCCCCACCCTGAACGTCAGTCTGGTTCCTCTGAACTTACTTAAGCAGCTGGGCCAGCCAGCCGAGAGCCGGACGCCGGCGGTATTTGTCTTCGTCGAAGTCGATGCGAGCATCAGAGGCTCTGCCGCCCCCGCCTTCTCGGGTGTCATAAACTTTCCGTGGTGAGGAAGCTGCAGGGAAGAAGGGATTGTGGAGTGGAAAGAAGTAGTTTAAAAAGCCCACCTTCCCATAGAATGAACTCCCTGCCCAATGTGTCAAGCAGCAAACCACCCTTTCTTCTCAACCATGATTTCCACCCTCTCCATCACAGGGCATGTACACAGCTGTCTCTTCTTCCGCACCCTTCCTTAGACACCCATGGCCATCTAAAGGCGGGGCAGAAGCAACAAGGCTGGGCCCAGCTCCAATCATGACAGCCGCCACACAAGCTTCAGCTTCCAACTGCTGTTGAGGAGGTTATTGGAGGAGAGCCAGAAGCAGCCCTCCCCCATTTCTAAAACGACCACTCTCCCCTCTGCTCTTGAAGGTTTCTGGCTTTCATATGCTATTTTCAGGGCTGTGTGAAATCTTGTGTTGAAAAGCAGCATAGAAATTTTATTTACCTCATAAATATAGCTCGCTTCTCTCCTGATGCTTACACTGTTCACCTCTCCTTCATTTTATCCTCACAATAATCCTGTGAGGTAGGCTAGGCTGAGAGACTGACTGGTCCAAGGTCACCCAGCAAGCTTCCAGGTATTTGAACCGGGACCTCCCAGATCCTCGTCCAATACTCTAACCACTACCCTACACTGACTCTCACTGTGGATGCTGTCCTCTCTTCCCCAATGGGGCTGGAGCTCATCTTTCCAAGCTTGGTTTGCTTGCACTACAAGTCCTGTTGGAGACGGCTCTTGCTCTCTCTTCCTGCACCTCCTTAGGCTGGCTGCTTCCAGAATGCTCCTTTGCTTCTCTAAACTTGCACAGCCTGAATGCTGACCAGGATTGCTAAAATCCAAAAAGGCCTAAACTTTTTAACAGCAGAGGCTGTCAGGGAAGAGAACTTTCACACTTTACAACAAAAAAGGGGCCTAGCCGCCTTCCACAGAACACAAGTGTCTCTGGTGTCTTGAGGCTCATCATCTTATATCATGTGTCCCCTTGGGGGGGACACATGACTGATTTGTTCCCTTTCATTAGCAAAAAATAGCACTGTCCCCAGTTTTAAAGGAACAGAGACCTTCCTTTGGCTCTGTGAGCAAGGACTTTTCACTCTCCGGGATGCAACTCAGGACACTCTGCAACTTTGCAGTCTTGGAGGCAGCTACAAGTCATTCAAGACAGGATACCAAGAAAAGCAGTCCCATCCAGGGGCATACCTGCATTCATGGCGACTGGTTCCCCACTCAAGGCATTCATGCTGATGACTGTGTGTTGCTCCTGCAGACCCCCATTATTCAAGACTTGCTGAGGTTGGGAGGCAGGGAGGATAGCACTTGGGCTGTAGGCAAAGGCTGACTGGGAGCTCTGCTGGCCGGCCTCCTCTGAGCTGAGAACTGGATTTGGAGAAGAACAGGGTGAGAGAGAGTAAAGGCCTAGCTCATTCATTTAAAGTATCATGGCCTTCACATATTTGCTACTGGATCTAAGTTTCCTCTGAAATCAAGCTCCTAGCTCTCATAGATGTGAAAATGCACTTAATTCATACTTATTCAAAGTATTACACATCATCATAGACAACACTTTAAAAACATAAATATCCAAATACTCAAATAATCAACTGGAAAAACAAACAAGAGAACGTGTCAGACTAACCACCAAGAGTAAACTGAAGCAAATGTTTTGTATTCATCTGCAGAAATGGAGGCAAGCAAACCACTCGCTAGCTCAGCCCAAAACACCAACCAAGAAGGCCCCACTTCTTACTGAGGCTGGCCACCAACTTTAAACTATGGGGCAGGTTCATATGGGATCAGGAACGCCCCATGATACACATAGATCCATTCTGTTTCAGGGCCTTAGAAGGCCTAGAAACACACTGTCAACTAACTGGGTGGTTTTAATAAAGGCATGATAGGACTTTATAACTGATCAAGTACTGCATGACTGAGAGTTTCCATAGTAAGGAATCCTGATTTGTCCCCTTTCATTAGCAAAACTTAGTCCCCAGTTTTAAAGGAACAAAAGCCTTCCTTTGGCGCAGTAAGCATCCTGCGCAGCTCCTAATCCCCATGGCAACACTCACCTGTGAAGCTGGACCAGTCAGTGTAGTCAGTGGTGTCATGGGAATCTGTCTCCTGGACCACGTCAGCTTCATCAATCTTATGGAAAGAGAAAACCAAGCAGAGGGGAACGGCATGAATTGAGAAAGGGAGGGAACTCAATGGGAACCCAAAGAAAGCTTCAGAAAAAAGGAGACGAAGAGAAGCTGAGTAGAATTGAGCCACCCAGAAGAACTCCCCTTACTGGGCAGCCCCTTATCTGAACAGCACCAATACTATGGCTGCACAGCCACGCAGTTTACAGGGACCGTTGGCAATGAGCCATAATGGCTAAAACGGGTCTGCAACCCGTGGCTCCAGAGCCGCATGCAGCTATTTCACCCTTCTACTGCGGCTCCGCATGGTCTGGAGGTCGGAGGGTAGTGTGGGCGTGTCCCTCCAGCCCAGCGCTGGAAGTAAAGGTGAGTGGAGGGCCCGAACTGGAGGTGGATCTGTGTGGAGCCACCTCTCCGGCTCGGTAGACCTTCGGGGCCATGGAAAACGGGTCCAAATGGCTCTTTGGGTGGTAAAGGTTGCCGACCCCTGGGCTAAAAGAACAAGCTGTTCTAGAGGCAGTGCACTTCTGAAAACATGTAGCCAAGAAACAGACAAGCAGGGAAGGAAGATACAATTGAAACTGTGCTGGGGAACTTCTAAAAATATCTAGTAGAATATAAAAACAGCGTCCTTTGGCCCAATCCAGCAGAGCTCTTCTTTCATGCTCCCCACTACAGCCCAATCACAATACTTGTTGGTGAATGTGTATTTTCGGTCATGACAAGAGCCCCATGGACATTCACGACACTTGGTAACTATTGCCCTTCCCACCATTCTACCCTTATTCTTTGGCCCCTTTGGCTTTTACTCAATAGTTGGATTTCCTGAACTGTACAGATTTAACGGACACATACATGCAGCAGCCTTTTTAAAGTCAAGAAGAATGCAAACTCAGCCTTGAAGCTGCAGATATATGGGGGATTAAAATCTATGCAAACAAATCAAACAATAGGTTGTTGTGGGTTTTCCGGGCTGTGTGGCTGTGGTCTGGTAGATCTTGTTCCTAATGTTTTGCCTGCATCTGTGGTCGGTATCTTCAGAGGTGTGTCACTTCTCTCTGTGATACACCTCGGAAAATGCCAGCCACACATGCAGGTGAAACAAGAGGAACAAGATCTACCAGACAATGACCACACAGCCCGGACAACCCACAACAACCAGTTGAATCTGGCTGTGAAAGCCTCCGACAATATATAAAACAAGCGATAATTCTTTTTAAATGATGCCACATTTTCAGCCAGCATTTTTTTACCCAGAAGAGCACAGAAAGATATGCCTCTTACCAGCGGGAGTCCAAGGCCAGCCCGAGCCCAGTTGACTGTCGACAGTTTCTCTCGTAGCACTGATGCCACTGGGCTGACTAGGTTCGCGGAGGGGAAGATGGGGGCCTTGCAACTGGGGCACTGGTAGCCTGCAGGGGCAGTGTTTGAGGGCAGCTGATTTGCCATCTCATTGAGGCACGACCAGTGAAAGAGATCTGCAGGAGGGAAGACGGGTTTACAAGGAGAATCAGAAAAAGGCTAAGAGGTTTCAAGTTACTTGTGAGATGCCTCATAAACTTTTTCTGTGGCAGCTCTGGTGTTATGGAATAGTTTTCCAGAGGAAATTATAAGGTCACCCAGTTTCCAAATGCTTCTAAAGGAGAACTCTTTGGATAAGACTTCAGCATCTCAAGATGACTGCTATGTGGGTGCTTTGAAACACAGCAATCTCTACTGTAGTTTGTGGTTTTTAAGCTTTTTCTCCCTGTTTTTGTTCAGTTTAATTGATGCTACCTACCTTGGATCTCAGATATCTGGAAAAACACTGATAAATGTCTTAATGAAATAAAACAATCCTCACTCTTATTTTACCATGCTCATTTATCATTCAAGGTCTTGGGCTGTGTACATGGCTTTCCCTTCCATACTTTAACAAACATTTTGTAAGGAATGTCAGGAAAGTGTGACTGGCCCAAGGGATCCCCCAGCAAATTTAATGGCATATGTTTTATTATTGGTATGGAATTTCGTATTGTGGATATACTGCCCCAAGCAGAAATGTTTATAAAATACACACACCAAAGCATGTTACTGGCCTCAGATAAGCCGATCTGAGTCCAGCTACTAATCTTCTTTGAGACTCAATACCAGGGCTATCAATTGTTCTGACACCACACTAGTTACTTAGGACACACAGGATACCTGAGAACACACAAAGGGATTACTAACCATAACAGACAAGTCGAACTGTCTCTTTGGTGGAGAGAGGGGTACTGCACAACCGGCAATTGGGATTGTAATCACTGTCCTGAAGCCACTGGAGGTACGACTGGACAATGCACTGAAAGAAAGATGAACATTTGGTGCAGAGCCTATGGCAATGTACAGCACCTGGCTTGCTTACAGGAGACTCCACCTCAGCATTTCTGATTAAACAGGATCTTGAACAGTAGGGTCCAAAAAGTCCTCAGCCGAAGGCCCCCTTAAACCACCGGTAGACAGAGGCTAATAAATTGGGCCATGCGGAGCACAGTTCAGATTTTAAAAATAACATAAAAAGGTCTCTATCACAAATAGCTATCACAAGTCCCTATCACAAATAGATAGATTCTGGAAGAATGAACTATTTCTCCTGGCTGGCAGAAAAAAAATACATGAACACTAGAGAAACATTTTAATATCAGGTTCCCACATCATCCCCTGGAATTGCTCCACTGTCCAAGGATGGATCAGGAGACATATTAATCTGGGGTGTAGTTTCTCATACTGTTTTAATCTGTCCTAAGCCACCTTCAATATCATTTGACTGACAAGCAGCATATACATTCTCTGCACCCAACCCACCAGCACCATTTACCTTGGTATGGTTAGCAACAATACAGCTCTCACAGACATTCACCCGGTGCTCAAAGCAGAACAAGTTGGTGACCTTCCTCTTGGGGCATTTACAGAGCCCCATGGCGGTCAGTAGGGTGACAACTCAGGACGAAAATGAGCTGGACAGGGTAAGAAAAGCACAGAAATGGGGTTTAAAGTCTTGCCTGGGTCAGAAGCTTTTCTTCCACATGCCTGACTACTGCCTGCTGCAGTAAAACAGCATACTTATTTGATCTCCAGACTACAAAACTCATTCCCTAACACCCTCTGTACATTACTTCCCTAGTATTCCCTGCCATAGAAGTTTAGAATCTTAGTCTAACATCACTTCCTTTTTTCTTCAAAAATAAACACACCTTGATCAACCCTTCCTGACACTTTAATCAATGCCTTCACAGCTCTGCCTCCTACAGTTGCCCTCTTTTCCTTCCTTCCTCTTACACGGCTCCTGCACCTTTATCAAATTTGTAGATGCTCTGAATGAAAAAACAGGCCTTGGAAACCTTCTGTCTCTTACACAGTTTTCAAAGGTGAAACAACACATCATGACAGAAACAGCCCATGTGCTCTAAATTTACCAGTAGGCATAATGTAATTTAAGTTCATTTGACAGTTAACAACATTAGAAGTAAGCCATACGCTGCACCAGTGTCCCAGACAAAGAAATGACAGGCCTCCTACGAAAGCAATTCAGGCATCCTAACTCACACCTCCTATACATTCCAATCCTATTAGTGGAAGCAAGTCCCAGCAAGTAAGGGGTGTTTACTTGTTCATAAACATATACTAACTTGAAACGTTACACTTAAAAAACTAAAATTTTACATATTTCGAAAACTGATCTACCACTTGCTCACACCTGCCTGAGACTAATCGTCCCAACCTCCAGACCCACCAATTGGCTTCCTAGTCAAAGAAATTCAGTGATCTACTCACAATATTATAACCTCCTGGTGAATCTTCACTCAAAAAGGAATCCAGGTGTCCTAGTCGCAACACCTTTTTTGCACTCCCCCGCCCCAGAGAAAGAAAAACAGGCTCCCCAGGTATCCAGTTCCGCCTTTTCCTCTCTTTAGAAACCCAGGCGCCCCAGCCCTCGCTCTTCTCCACCTGCTTCTTCCCCTGCTCAGAGAGAAAAACCTCTACACAGGAGACTTCAGCAGCCACAAATCACAGAAAACACGATAAAGGGCGGGGAGAGTCAGACGGGGGGGGGGGCGCTTTTTCTCTTTTTTTGACCCTTGGCTCAACTGCCACGTCTCTTCCGGGAAAGTCGCACTGTGATGCCGTCATATATGATATCGGCGCCCAAGAGAAAAACAACGCGCGATGCTAAAGGGAAGTCATCATACCATAGAGGCAATCTTCACAACCACGCAAACAGGACTTCCGGTTTTCAGTTGTCAGGGTCGTCATGATCCGGAAGTGTCTTAACACACACTATGGGCGCGCCTTAGCTTCTCTATGATGACGTGTGTCCGCCTTTTACATAGGAAGCCGGGAGAGGAACCTAATTGGCCGGACGCGCAAGTCATAGAAGCCGAAAAGGGTAGAGGAATAAACTGTTACTGTTTGAAAACTGAACAGATTTTCCACACTCTTTCCCAATAGGGCGTTCTACCACAGAGTTGAAAATGCTAGATAGATGCCACTAGTCGAAACTCATGACCGCTTTGGCTCTTCCCGGAACTTCAGTGATGCGACTATGTGAACGTCACTTCCGGCGAAGGGGTGGCGGGCAATTCTAAACGGCAAAGCGAAGCTAGAGGAGGAGAGCTTGGAGATGATTATGGCGGGAGGGGGAGAGGGCGGCGGCCGTGGGCCCGTTCGTTGTCGTCTAAGGCGGGCTCGGTCTGCTGGAGACGCGGGGGCAGGTGAGAGGGAGAGGGTGACAAACCCATAGGAACGTTGCCTGGTGAGAGCTTCGCTGAGAGCTGAATGGTGAAAGATTTCGGCTGTTGAGGGTTTCCTTGCAGAATTGTTTCTTGTTTATGAGGACTGCGGGATTGCCGTTTATGTTCTCGCTCAGCCACTAAACTCTTTACTTTCATCCTCCTACATCGCAGGGCAGCTTTGAGATAAACTAGCCACTGCCTTGTAATCTGTCAGATGCAAATCCTAAAATAAGGGATGGGAAGAGGAAAGAAAACATTTTGGTATAGCTGCTTTCTTTGATAACTAGGGTAATGTTATCTTTGGACTGGTCCTCAGACTACCAGTTCCCTAACAACCTGCAGTACAGCAAAATATTTAAGCTATACATTCAGTCACTGCAACCTCCTTAGGGCTTGTTGGAGTGTATGCAATTCTGCCTTTTTACCAGACAGGCCTGGTTTCCTGTTTAGCCTGGATGGGGCTGGCTTGATTTTTGGCATCTTGTTTGTTCTTCAGAGCTTGCCTGCCTAAACTGAGCTAGTCTCTTTGCAAGGGAACAATATAAGGGTGTGTTGCCAAGTTGCAAAAGTGCACGGTCCGTAGCAACTCCAGACACCATGCGGATTTCAAGGCAAGAAATTATATGTTGCTCTGAAGATGGCCTGTTCTTTTCTCTTTTTCCTCCAGATGCTGTTTGCTCTCCTCCAAGGCGCAGATCTGAAAGGAACATGGCATCCACTGCTCAGCCTGTGTCCCAAGGGAAACCTCGGTTGGTGGCAAGCAAGATGATGAGCAGCCCAGTGAGTTGCTTTTTTTTCATAAATGCTTGATCTGGGAGGGGTTAAGTGTGACCTGAGACCCAGGGATAAATTACTGTCGCTCACCTCAGTTTCCTAGCAGCGCAAAGTCCATATCCTACTGATCTGGAATCATTTATTTGTTTACAAAGCTTGCAATTCTATCTTTCTAAAGGTGGCTACCAAGGAGCTAACAGTTGAAAAACAAATTATAAACCTATAATAGAAGCAATTAAAACCTAGACTAAAAGAATATTAAATAGTGTGCAAAACAATAATTAAAAATAGGGTGAAAGGAGAGATCATGAATGAAATGCCATACAAAATGAAGTCTTCACCCGTAGGCTGAAGACAATGACAGGAGGACACAGATGAATATCCTTGGAGAGAGAGTTGCATAGTTTTGGTTCGACGACCGAGAAGGCTCTCTCATCCCAGAAGGCAGAGGCACTGAAAGCTGGGTCTCAAAAGATAACCTTGGTGATCCGATAGGTTCATATGAGAGTAGGTGGTCCTTCAGGTATGGTTGTCTCTAAGTCATTTGGTGCTTCAAAGGTCAACATCAAGATCTTGAATTAGCGTTGAAAACAGATTGGGAACTAGTGTAGATAAGCCAAGACTGTGGTCCCTGTAACTCTCTGCAGTCAAAATTTTGGCTGCAGCATTTGTTCCAGTTTATGTTTCCAAGTGCTTTTCAAAGGCTGCCCCATATACGGCATAGTAATCTAATGTAGGTGACACCAGATGATATACCACAGTGGACAGATCTTTTCTGTGCAGGAAAGGCTTCAGATAGCAAACCACTTGAAGCTGGTAAAAAGCGTTGCTAGGTGTGCTGCTGCCTGATTATCCAACAGTAGATCTTGATCTAGGAACAGCTCCAAGGTACAAAGCTATTTCTTCAAGGGGAATTTAATCATACTGAGACAAAGGACACCTTCAGTCCTGGTTCAGGCCTTCCTTTTACCAATAGTACTTCCATCCTGTTGGGATTATTCAGTTTATTACCCAAATCTACCTCAAAAGTGCCTCCAGGCAGTTCAGTTCCTACAGCGTCCCTGGGATCTTCATGAAGCATTAAAAGTGTCTGGGGTGGACAGCTGTGTGTAGACATGGGATACCACTTGAGTTGCACAAGACCAGTTGTAATGAATGATTGAGAGCTATAATGCTTGCACAGCATAATATCCTACTGGATCATACCAAATAGCCCCATTTGTATTATTTGTCCCCAACACTGACTTATCTTTAGCTGGCTCTGCTTAATAGTATTTCTTGTGACTGTAATGTAAGCCTCCTCTTAAGCCAACGCAAGCAGAGACAAATCAAGATATTGTAGGATACATTATTTGCCCCCCTCAAAATGCACGGTGCATTGCAAAGTAACCTAAAAAAATAGATCCTCATAGCCAAAGAGTTCACAGTCAGAAATCTAAATGACCTGTGTGAAAAGCTGAGTTTGGAACTGAAACTATGGTAGGATTCCTGCATCTCACCTGGGTTGTCTTCTGTAATCTCTGTCAGGGAATCAAAATAAAGAGGTGTGCATCTTGTGCACAGATCATGAAGATCTAGATGACAGCACCTGTCAGCCAGGGTCAGTTGGCAAAAGCCTGATGTAACTGAATCAAACCAGTCTGGTCCGGTGATGTGGCCTTCACTGTGATTGGGCAGTGTTTGTATAATAGTGGAGCACTATCTGTGCACATTAGCTGTTAGGGATATATGTTTACTGCGAGGCATGCTGCTGGTTTGTTCTTTGATATTCACTTGTATATAGCTTGCACCTGAAAGTAAAATTCCTTCTTTGAAGTGAAGCTACTGTGTGGTGAAGTTATTTGTCTGCTGTGCCAAGCCGTCTTCAACTGCACTTATCTATCTCTGGTAACGCACCTATCCGCTGATAAAACGCATGCTCTGTCAATCTCTGCAGGTTCCAGTACCATTTGCAACAAGGCCAATAACTCTGAAAAAGATTGTGCCACGCAGTCGGCAGGTACGTGGGGGTTTAGGTGTTTTGCAGCAGTTTTCCTCATGGTGTGATCATCTGTGAATTCATTCTGTGATCTGATAACACATGCAGAATGCACTTTTAATCAGCAGCTGTCACAGAGGATCCATTTTTTAAAATATTTACTGTACGTGTTGGTTTCTTCCTCTCTTTAAGGTGACCAAAAGCAGAGGAAAGAACAGTTTCTATACTTGGGCATATGCAGGTTTTTCTTTTTAGAGGCAGATATGCAACTTATACCATATGCAATATAAGAATACTAATACTCCCCTACATTACAGCGCTGTGGTAAGCATTGTACCAGTATATTACATGTACAGTGCTCTGAAGACTTGATAGCACTCTACAGAGATTAAGTGTTACTGTTAATTTGACTATTCCTTTTGAGAGGTTTTATTTATGAGTCTTCTGATGTCTGCCATTTGTGAGGACAGCAGCTTTTAAGATACAGCCCAGTATAGTTCACAGGCAATAGTGATAGACAGAAGGGAAAACTTTATGGAAAGCCCCTTCTCATCAGAGCACATAGTATTGAGCTAAGTGAGCTGTTTAGTATAAGGCAGCTCTGTCTTTACATTGTATTAAGTTCGTATGCTGCCTACAAAGTGGTTGTTGTTGATGCAATCCAACAAAACTTCTAATTTGGTTGCTTTATGTAGTACAAGTGGTTCCCTGTAGCATAAAGCAGAAGCAAGTTGATTTGCTAAAGCCTGCTCTGTAGTTCTAGGCAAACAAGAAAAGATCCCAAGCTGGGGAGTTCCAGATCATGAGGGCTTGCTCCAATAACAGCTCTCTGTTGCCTCTGTAAGATGTACTATTCATTCACTGTCACTGTATTACATCATTCGTTGGCGGAGCCGTGATTCAGGAGTCAGTTTAGATCTCAGTTCTGGGTGGCCTTATGCAAGTTGCTCTATCTCTCTCAGCCCCTCATTTGCAATATGGAGATATTGGCTTACATTACAGTGTTGTTGGTGTGCAAGAAGATAATGTGAGTAATGGTTTGAATTCTGAGCACTGCATTAATGTGAGGATGTTGGTTTTCTTTTCTTTTTCTTCCAAATCAGATAAAAGAGTCCACCGTAACCCCCAGGCGCAGTCCTCGGGTAAGTGTCCTCTAGATTTGTGCTTCATATGTCCAAACAGCCACCTCAAGGAACTTGGGAAATAACCTTACTTGGTTATCTGTTCTTATAGTTGCTATGGAAGCAGCAGTGGCGTAGTGGTTAAGAGCAGGTGCATTCTAATCTGGAGGAACTGGGTTTGATTCCCCACTCTGCCGCCTGAGCTGTGGAGGCTTATCTGGGGAATTCAGATTAGCCTGGGTATTCCAACACATGCCAGCTGGGTGACCTTGGGCTAATCACAGCTCTTCGGAGCTCTCTCAGCCCCACCTACCTCACAGGGTGTTTGCTATGAGTGGGGAAGGGAAAGGAGATTGTAATCCCCTTTGAGTCTCCTACAGGAGAGAAAGGGGGGATATAAATCCAAACTCTTCTTCTATGGGCAAAATCCATGCCTGTTAGCTCCATTTCAGTCTCTGCCTGCTGAGGAGCTGAATGAGTTTTTGCAATGGTGCAGGATTGGAGCACGTCACTGAGCTTGCCAATAAGGATTTCTGCCCTTGGCAACTGGAGGGCAAAAAAGTTATTCAGAAGACATTTAAGAAAGGAATTGTCTTCCAAGCACCATCAAGTTCTGCTTAATTCTTTAAGAAAATGAAAGCTTTGAACTGGTCAGCAAACATCACACATACAGAGGGAAGCTGGAGCCACCCAGTTGCAAGGCCGATTTTAAAGGGAAAGGCTTAGAAAACCACCCTCCCTATTTGTCACTTGTTTTCATTACCAATGGCTGGAGTCTTGCAGTGCAAAGGAGACGGACTCCCTGTTGGCATCCAACAGCTTCTTCCTTAACCCTGAGATGAGAGTAATGCCAGTTAGTTTCTCTGCATTTGTTTGAACTCCGTGGGACTGATGTACATGTTAGTACTTAGGGAGGAGAAGTCTGAATTCTCTAGATATTTCAGGACCATTTTTTGTTGGGTTACCTTTCAGCCCTGGCAGTATTGTGAGGACAGAAGGTCCACAAGCAGTGCCAAGCCCTATTACTGCCAGAACAAAGTAGATGGCAGCAGGGGCAGCTGTGCACCAGCCTTCTGGTCAACCTCTATGTGCTTACAGCAGTGGGGAGGTTGCAGGCAATTTTCTGCTCCCCACCCAGTGTTTCAGCCAAAGTTCCAATACATGTCACAACTGCCGATGCAGATCTCAAAACCTTCAGTTAACAGTGCACAAATGGGGTGCTGTGTGGTTTCCGGGCTGTATGGCCGTGTTCTAGCAGCATTCTCTCCTGACGTTTTGCCTGCATCTGTGGCTGGCATCTTCAGAGGATCTGATAGTAGGAATGGAAAGCAAGTGGAGTATATATACTGTGAGGTCAAAAGGTGAGGCCCTCTGACTAGAGTAGCCTGGTATGTGAGTCACAAAGAAGTCTGTAGCCTGGGAGTAACAGTGAAGATAGTAAGGTCAATAGGTGAATGCATCTGAATAGAAGTATCCTGGTCTTTGTTTCCTTGGTTGCTATTGTCTATAGTTGTCCTGTGTTTGTGTGGAGCTGATTAGTCACTGTCTTGATTCTATAAGTGCACAAATGGCTTCTTGCGTGTGTGTGTTTTGACATTTATTTATTTAGATAATAATGTATACCCAGCTTTTAGTTCATGCTCAAAAATCTTCACAAAGCAGCTGCTGAAGTCATTTAAAAACTGCAGCACTGATCGTAAATTGCAGTTAAAGCAGCTCGATACCTCACAGAGGCTTTGGGGCAGAATTGAGGAAGAATTTCCATGCATTTTAATTTGAAGACGTTTTCTTCGGTTATCCACCTTGAGCCTTCTGGATGAGGCAGGCAATAAGCAGTCCTGTGGCCATCTTGTCTTTTTGGGGGAAAGTATCACTGTCACAGTGATATCTGTTGTCATACGGTTGCAAGGTGGGCAGGCAGGTAACACTGCAGAAAATGTACCACCATACTCAGCTCCCAGAATCAGACTCACTCATCTCTCAAGCCCAGCATTACTCTTGATAGGCAGTGCCTTGCCAAGGACAGAGACAGAACAGTCTTTCCCAGAGTTGCTACTTAAGAACTTTTTAACCAGGGGGTTGAATTGTAATCTTTTACATGAAACGTTTTGCTTTCCCCACTGCACTATGGACCTTTAATGAGAAACTGGCTTGCCTTGATCAGGCCATTGCTTTTCCCAATCTTATTTCTATTTTGAATGTATGTCTAGTTCCCCGCTCCCCTTTGAAGGGACTTGAGTTGACTTACCATAGCAAGAGAAAAATACAATACAAATAAGCCGGATAGACAAAAACAACAATGCATTGTCGAAGGCTTTCACAGCCGGATTCAACTGGTTGTGGTGGGTTTTCCGGGTTGTGTGGCCGTGGTCTGGTAGATCTTGTTCCTAAATTCCTGAATTAACAAAGCTTGGCTACCAGTACTTAAAAACACCAGAATCAAAGGCCAACGGCATGCTAAGTTCATGGACAATGGACTCCACCAAGACAAAGGATTTGCATTCACCAATGCTGCTGCTGCTGCAGGGAATGCAAATGCGACTGCAAATGTAAATGGAGTCTTAACCCCACCCGCAATACAATGCACTCAACCACACCCTTGCATAGTAAGTTCCACCCAAACACTTACTGATTGGTTCCCCACCCTGGGACATGGACAGTATATACCCCACTAAACATTCCTTTCTCACTAGACACAGTGTGTAACAGACTTCTCTCTGTGATACACCTCTGAAGATGCCAGCCACAGATGCAGGCGAAACGTTAGGAACAAGATCTACCAGGCCACGGCCACACAGCCCAGAAAACCCACAACCAGTTGAATCTGGCCGTGAAAGCCTTCGACAATACAGTCTATTTCGGGTTTGCTGAGGTTCAACAGGCGGCTCGCTCAAGCACAGTGTAAGGACCAAAAGCTCTTTGGATTTTGCCCTGTGCTTGTGCCCAAGGACTCACACCTCTAGACATGGCCAAGCTCTATAGTTACCTGCCGAGAGAGACAGACAAACTTAGGTCAGGTGGAGCTCAGCTGCTGCTTCCTCTTTTTCACCTGCCAGAAGCTGACTGACACCAGTCCTCCAGAATCTCAGGCCAGGAAAAAGACTGTACTAACACGAGCTTTAGACAGCCTCTAACTGGAGCTGCTGAGGTTTGAAACTGGGACCTTCTGCATGTAAAGCATATGTTCTGCCACTGGGCCGCGACCCTTGTGGAATGTTATCTGCGAGCCAAGTAGTTCCACCAGCTTGTTGTATATTTGTACTGAAGATTGGCCTCTTCTCTATTGCAGGTCTCCTTTAAAGAAGACAAGGAGAACCTCCTTGGGGGAAATGACAAGGGCAAAAGCCCAGGAAAAGGTGATACCAAAGCCAAGTTGGCACCTTCTCCACCAAGCTGTCCTTTGAGCTCTGGGACAGGGAGCCTGCTAGGAGGAGCAGATGTGCTGTCTCCAATTAACACCAATGCACAGGAGTCCCCACCTGAGGATCAGCAGGACATGGCCATGGCCAAGAGGGTGCGTCGGTCCTATAGCCGCCTGGAGGTCTCCTTCAACCACAGCTTCGTGAGAGGCAGGGAGTCCCCTGTCTCTGGCTTCTCAGACACCTCCACGCCTAACCACGGCCTGAGCAAGCGACACACGCTTTTTGGTTTCGACAAGCTGCTGGTTCCAGAAGGTTCCGACGACGTGCCTC
This sequence comes from Sphaerodactylus townsendi, assembly GCF_021028975.2. NCBI lineage: Eukaryota > Metazoa > Chordata > Lepidosauria > Squamata > Sphaerodactylidae > Sphaerodactylus > Sphaerodactylus townsendi. The sequence goes on along the minus strand of NC_059425.1, from coordinate 24,263,335 downwards.
CTGAGGACACGAGGACCAGCCCCAAGTTGGCATCGACACTGCTGGGATCCAGCGTCTCCAAGGAGCCTGATACAGACATCCCAGGCATTTCGTTTATGAAGGAGAAACGGAAGAAGAAGAAGGTGCCGCAGTTCAAAGTAAGGATTCGTTGTGGGACACAGCTGGAGAAAATAACCCCAGTGGCCCAGTCCTTTTGTGGGTTGGGATTTTAGAAGCCAGAGGGCCACTAAAGGATCATTCCTGTAGGAATAACTGAGGTATTGTAGTTAAAAGAGTGAGATAAAAGTTCAGAAAAAGATGCCATTGGTCAAATGCATGGAGCGATTGTGGGAGAGGAGGTGATGTAATCCAGAAACAAATAGAGCAGGAAGTGGTCATCTTGCAAATCTTGGCATCCTGCAAACCTTAGCTTTCCTTTTCTGTTTCTGTGTTTTTAAAGGAAGTTTCTAGCCCTTGTGGCTTGAAAGCAATGTCTGCTTGACATCTTAAAAACTGGCATTTGTATGTGTGTACATGCACTGTCCAGGGTGTCCAGTAGTCAATGTTCTGCTTTCTGTTTGTGACTGTGAAACAGTCTGCCCTGAAAAGTGCTAATTAGCAGCTGGGCTTTCCTGACACTTCTGATAAACCAGTCCTCATTTGACCACCTAGTTTGTGTGTATTAAGTGCTGTTAAGGAGACCCTATGAATCAGTGTCCTCCAGAACATCCTATTGTTAACAGCCTTGCTCAGGTGTTGCACACTGAGGGCCGAGGCTTCCTTGAATGAATCTATCCATCTCGTGTTGGGTTTTCCTCTTTTCCTGCTGTTTTTAACCTTTCCTAGCATTATTGTCTTTTTCAGCGGCTCTCATCTTCTCATAACGTGACCAAAGTACGATAGCCTCAGTTCAGTCATTTTAGCTTCTAGGGACCATTCAGGATTAATTTAATCTCGAACTCACTTATTTGTTTTTTAGCAAGCCATGATTTCCGTAACACTCCACATCGCAAAGGAATCTACTTTCTTCCTGTCAGCTTTCTTAATTGTCCAACTTTCACACCCATGCATACTATATGAACGAGCTGCTTCTACAGCAGATGAAGAACAGTTCGATCTGCTTAAAAGGGCATAAGCTCGCCTCATTTCTCAAGGGCCTCCCCCTTGGGTCCATTTCTGGAATGTTGCACTCGCAAGCACTGAGTCCAGACGCCAATGCCATCAACATGTGTTCAAGCAATTTTAACAAACTTCTTCCATTCGGTAGGAACAACAATTAACCACAAATCGGTTATACGGGTCCCCAATTTGGATCTCTGCAGTTAATAAAACCATTAACACCCTACAATCCAAATTTCTACACAAAATAATGGGCCTACCTAACTGTGTTCCCTTTGCTGCTATTTGCCTGGAAACAGGACAGATCACTTTTGAGACCTTGGCTTGGTTAAGAGCATTCAAATATTGGCTCAAAATCCATTATCAACAGGACTCTTCCAGTTTCATTCACTCTTTTCTGCAAGATAGCAATTCAACGTTATGGTCAAATATTATCAAAACCAAAATTGAAACCATTGGCCTATCCTTGGAATCGCTCAGTATGCTTACCTTTACTGAGGCTTATAACACCCTGAAAGGGAAACTGCTTGATGTGGAATTTCAAACACTGATCAAGGCAGCGAAAAGGACATGCTCACCCCTTAATCTAGCAATACCCCCGATCCAAGGCCAAATGGCCAACTATCTAATTACTCTGGTTAACCCAACACAACGGCAAGCCTTGACGCTTGCCAGATTTAATGTTATGCCCTCCGCTTTTTTATGTGGCAGGTTCAATAATCTTGATAAAACTACAACCAAACCCAGATTGAAACCATAGCTCATTCTCTTTTTCACTGCTTGAGAACCAAGGGAGTCAGAGATAGATATGTAAATTCCATACCACTACTCACCATGGCCCCTGCTGACTCGGTTGCAATTCCAATTCTCCTGAATAATACCAACCCTGAGATTGTGGCAAACTTTCTCCTTGAAATAATTGAATGCAAATAATCCAGTATTGGGTCTAAGGATGTTTAGAGCATAAGCAATTCACTTCTCTCTTCCTTATTATGCCACCTTACTTTAATATTTTATTCCTATAGTACAATATATTAACCTTGGAATTTAGCATGTCTCTGTAGCAGCTCTGAAATGTTTATCTGCGGTATTAATTTTAGATTTAATATGTGTCTTAATTTCTGTCTCTTGCTAATAGTAATCATAACAAATATGGCCAGTATGATGCAGACAGAATTTGCTTGTTGTTGAGTGGTTCGGGCTTAGCGTAATGTGAATTGGTGGCCTTCTTTTTGTTGAAGATGTGAACATGGACTGCTGTGTCTTGCGGGTTTGTATTGGATGTGTTTTGCTGTATTGGTTTGTTTTGTAGCTGCGGTGTTCTTTCAACATGCCAATAAAGGCTTTCTGTACAACCACAAATCGAACAAAACAAATAGCAAAATCCAACGAGGTCTTGAAAAAGAACAAGTGAAACGAGCAAAACAACCCACAGTTTCGGAGTAAATACAACCTCTCTTCCTCCTGTTGTTTTACAAAACCCAGTTTTTCTTAAGGTTTCCATCTAATTCTAATGCCAGGCAACAGCCACACCAGTAAGTGTGGGCAGCTATTTAGCATTCACAGCTGTAGTTAAAACGAGAAAGAATAGTGAGTTGGCTCGCAGGTGTTAATTCAATAGAGTCAACCAGTTTCTTCATACAGGAACTCAGTAGCATGAATTAACTTGATCTTGGTTGCCATTAATACACTTAAGAATAAAATGTGTCTTTCCTTATCTTTTCAGAAGACGGAGCTGGATGAATGGGCTGCCCAGATGAATGCAGAGTTTGACGAAGCAGAGAGGTTTGACCTTCTTGTGGAATAAAGATGCCGCTTCCCCTGGAACTTGATGCGTGGGGTCACCTGAATGCTTTGTACATATGGATCCAGGACCTACCAGGATGGACTCTGCCTGATCTCAAAAGCATGATGCGCCTTTGCTTTTAGAAGGACTTGGTGGCTGGCATGTAGATGCTCTTTGTAGATGGTTGTAAAACATCAGAAAGTCACACGGGCCCAGCTTTGTCGTGTTTGGATTTCTCTTGAGTTGTGACAGAGGTCATAACTGTAGTGCTCGGGTGGGGGGCGGGGAGGTGGCTACATTTTGGTATAATATTTTCTGAAACAATTTGTGCGCTTGGAACTAATGACACTGTCAATGTCTATATTTCTGCCCAGAATTAATGTCAAATGGCACATCTGGATGGGGCCTCTCCTGTTTCCCTGTTGGGGATCGCAGTTTCGGGAGGGGTGGTTTATGTGTTGTTCTCCTCACCCGCTAGCCAAGCTCCAGGTGAAAATCAAAGTTCCCCATGGCTGCTCTTTAACATTAAAGTCCATTTAGGGCAGGGGTCTGCAACCTGCGGCTCTCCAGATGTTCATGAACCACAATTCCCATGGCCAATTGGCCATGCTGACAGGGGCTGATGGGAATTGTGGTTCATGAACATCTGGAGAGCCGCAGGTTGCAGACCGCTGATTTAGGGAGATCCAGTCACACAGTCCTTGTCTATTTAACTGCGTGTTACTTTTCCAAAGGACTTGTAGCTGGCTTCTCGCCTCTTTCTATAGAGGGCAGGTGTCAAAAGTTGTCTTCATTTTCAAAATGTATGGCAATGTATTAAGCAGTCTCCTGTCCCCCTCCATAGTTTGTGTTTTCTTTTTCTGTGTTGGCGTCCAAGAAATTCATATTTGCCTTCTTAGGAGCACAAACGGGAAAGGAGCTAGACCCCCTTTGTCGGCATGAGGGATGTTTATAAATGAATTTGATTTTACTGTGGATGTTGGTTGGATTTCCCGTTTCCCCTTGGCTCTTGAGAACCTGTTGCATCATGGGAGCATTCCTTGTTCCTGGAGGGAAAAAACCTCCCCTTTAGCAGAACAGATCTGCTGGATCCAGGAGATCCTTTCATTCAAGAAAGATTTTTTTTCTGTGGCTCTTTTTCTGTCTTATAATGTGGAAGAGTTATGAGGGTATTTCCTCACAGTGGTATTGCCTTGGTTTTTTGGGGGATGGGTGGATGGATCGGACGACACCACAACCGAACAGCATCATGCAAGTAAGCTTGAAATCTTTTTGATCTTTATTTGTTTCATTCATTGGTTTTGAAGAGCTTGTTCCTCATTTTAAGGTGGGGGTGATACATAAGCTAGCAAAAAGCACAGAAGACTCAGAACAAGGATGTACTTAAGGCAACTGGGGGAAAGCGTGTTTGACTTTAAAATCTTGTTGTAAGAATAGCACATTAAAAAGTTCTGTGCCACGTGTGCTGGTGTGTATGTTTTTGTCCCGGCCTCGTTCGTAAGTGCTTTCGGTGCTTTTGAGCAACCGGCATGTTGGTACGATGTGTCAGTAATAAAAGGTTTTTAAATCATGTTACGTACTCGGCTGCCCTCCCCTCCTTTCCAGTCGGGGTCCCTTGTATTGCAAGCTGTGCCACATTTTACTGAGTGTATATCCCATTTGGTATCTCTGCATGGGATCTGAGGAAACAGTTCAAATAGTTCACCCTTCAAAGAGAGTTGGGGTACACAGACATCACTGCAAACCAAAGCTCAGAATACAAACACATGTTTTAAGGTCCCAAACATATTACAGGCAAACCATGGCTTCCAACAGCTGGGTTGCTGTCACGAGTTTGCTCAGCTCTCCTGTCTGCAGGTACGGCGGCCTCCAGAGGTGAAACAATATCAGTGAAAGTCCCGGAGTCAGGGATGAGTCATCTATGGATTAATCTGGTTGGCTAGGGCATAGTGGGTAGGCTGGGCTGCCTGCCCTATTGGGAGTCATCTGATTACAATAATTTCTCCTCTGTTTTAATAATGTTTCTCTCCCAGATTGATTTCCTGCCAGTCACAGGGAAGCAGCTGCAGGGCAAAGCCATGCTTGACCTTGAGGTCTCCTTGCTTGCAGTGAGGAAGGCCAAGCTGGGCACCCTGATCTCCACCAACCGTGGCGGCGGGGGGGGGGAGATTTCTCGTCTGATCAGAAGGCTTCTGCACCAGTCATGTGGTGGTTTGCCTGGGCCAGGGTGGGCCTTCAAAGAAGGATGAGGGGCGGTTTAACCATAAACAGGAGTTCTGCTCTGCAGACTTCCGCCTGCCAGCAGTATACAAAGCCTGGCTAAAAATAACACCTCTGCCAGTTAATTTATGCAAGTGCATTGTGATTTGTTGATGTCGTTATTGCAGTTCAATATTTTCTTTGGTTGTCTTTTGTAACCGGAGGCCAGGAAAAGCACGGTCAGCCATATACCGATCCTGGGGGTGTTGTGTTTTTGCTCAGCTCCCTTCCAAATTTTTCTGCCACAAACTAGAACTTTCCCTGTTGACCAGTCTCTTCTGGTTTCTGTCCTCGAGTGAATGACATAATGTCTTCTGTCTCAAAGATGGACACGGGGCCAAACTTGCACCATCCCTGGTCACATGTCAAGGATCACTGCTTGGGTCTCCTGCCCCCAGATTGCTGAAAACTCAGCCCTGTTGTGGTTCTTTAAGTTAAAGTAAAACGTAATTGCCTTCCCATGTTATCAGAAAACAAGTTTGAGATCAACAGTATCTCAAATCAATGTATGTTATCAGTCACTCAAAAATGTATCTCAGAACCTTTGGGATGGGGATAGGGCAAACTGCAAAGCACGGCACCTTAATGTTTCAATTTGTGGGTTGGATGTAGGGGTGAGCCCGCGAACCCGGCAGAACCGTAGAAGGAGCGCCAGGCATGCCGGTGCCGGCTACGGCCTTCCGGGCGCACACGCTCCCCCATGAGTCACTGGTCATGAACTGCCTGACTCGCGGTCACCAGGTGTCCCATACAAAAGGACAAAAGGGCTCCTGCCCTCAGGTGAAGATTAGACCCAGACACGGATACTTCCTCCCGCACGTAGCAGCCCGATGAGATCATGCATCACATGATGATCTCCCGCTCTCCGGATCTCCCGACCTCCCGTTCTCCCGCCTGCCCGACCCCTTTACATGCCCCCGTTGAAACCCTAATAAAAGGTGTGAGGGGCGAGCGCACGGCAGAGTTGCCAGGATCACGGGATCCCGCGCTTCCTGCTTGCTGGCTCTCTCCACCAGATGAAATCTCCGCGTCTCGTCTCTTCATTGGGGCCTCGTGGGTACGACTACATTGGATTCCCTGAAGTGCAAGGGACTTGTGGAGGCACGTTACCCTCCCCCTCATCCCCAAAGGTGATGCAGTGTTTGGGGGGTGGGATCTCAAGGAGAAAATGCCACGAGGCTCAGGAAGACAACTAGGGTGAAAATTCTCTTGCTGATGATGAAGAAGAAGAGTTTGGGTTTATATCCCACCTTTCTCTCCTATAAGGAGACTCAAGGCGGCTTTCAAACTCCTTTCCCTTCCTCTCCACACATCTTGTGAGATAGGTGGAGCTGAGAGAGTTCTGAGAGAACTGACTAGCCCAAGGTCACCCAGCTGGAATGTAGGAATGTGGAAACACATCTGGTTCACCAGATAAGCCTCTGCCATTCAGGTGGAGTGGGGAATCAAACCCTGCTCTCCAGATTAGAATTCGCCCACTCTTAACCACTACACCACACTGGCAAGCATGCTGAAGCAAACTTTCCATTGGTGCGATGGGGGCAGGCAGTTGGGTTCAGTCTGCCTCCTCAATGCAGCCTCTCCCTCATCCTTTGGGGAGGCCGGCTGCTGATAGGTGCCCGTTAACAACTGTGATCCGCTGTTCCCCCCTCAGAGTCAGAGGAGTGAAAGGTTAGACGCCATCTGTTTTAAATATTTATAAGTTGGAGCGCTGCATTTTAACTTGTATAAATTTTAGTATTTTATCTTATTATCCACTTGTATGTATTATGTTGTTAACCGCCCTGAGCCCTTTGGGGGAGGGCGGTATAAAAGTGGAATGAATAAATAAAATAAATAAATAAATAAATAAATCTGCTAGTACTTCTGCACTTTGTGGGACTCGGCGCTCTTTGTACACCTTGCCTTTGTACACAAGAGGTGCATCTTGTGCCATGAGAGGGAAGTTGGCTCTTGTGCCAGGGACAAGACGGACCCACGTCCTGCTCAGAGACTGAGCTTATGGAGACATGAAGGAGGTGTCACTGGCTAGCTAGCATCTCACTTTAGTGGCAGTTTGATGTGTGATTTTTCAGCTTAAGCTACCTTCACAGGGTAGTTGTGAGGATAATTAGAGATGGTTGTCATTGCTCTTCGGAAGAAGGGTTAAATACAAATGTAATGCACATAGGAAGAAATTAAAATGATGAATTTGCAGGGTAAGGGTTTTGTTTGTTTTGCTATTAGGGCATAGGTGTCAAACTCGCAGCCCTCCAGATGTTATGGACTACAGTTCTCATCATCCCCTGCCAGAATGATGCTGGCAGGGGATGATGGGAACTGTAGTCCATAACATCTGGAGGGCTGCGAGTTTGACACCTGTGTATTAGGGGATGCTTTCTTAAAATGTTAGTGGGGCAGATCCATGGCTCAGTGCTAGAGCGTCTCTTTGGCACGCAGAAGTTCCCAGGTTCAATCCCAGCATCTCCAATTAAAAGAATCAGGTAGTTGGTGATGTAAAAGGCATAAGAACATAAGAACTATCCTGCTGGATCAGACCAGAGTCCATCTAGTCCAGCACTCTGCTACTCGCAGTGGCCCACCAGGTGCCTTTGGGAGCTCATGTGCAGGATGTGAAAGCAATGGCCTGCTGCTGCTGCTGCTGCTCTGAGCACCTGGTCTGCTAAGGCATTTGCAATCTCAGATCTGCCTGGCACGCTGGAAAGCTGCTGCCATTCTGAGCAATGACTTTGATAGGTCAAAGGACTGACTTAGCTGAAGGCCACAATATGAGTTAGTGTCAGTTTCTAGCATTGCTCCCTGATCTGGATCAAGAAATCAAGTGGGATAGGTCTTGTCTCGGTTGCCTGTGTCTGAATGCTAAGTTGTGATGCAGCACACTGCTGGCCATTTCACAAGCTATGGTTGCTGATGAATATGTTGAACAGTTGATACCATGTCGGTAGGGCAATACCACCACAGGTAACAAAATACATCCTCTCGATCCCTTTCGGGGAGAGGCTGTGCCCTAGTAAAGGGGGAGGTACGCAACCAAAGTGAAAAGAAGAAAACTTGTACCAACCAGGCTACAATAATAACTTCAAAATTTTTTTGTCTCCCACTGGTGTAGCAATTTACTTATAAGTAACCAAAATAATTTTACAACACAATAACAAAATGTTTCAGAAACAATTATTACATCTCTCCCACTGGAGTAATGAAAAAAAAACCTTTTTTGTATACAGTTAGAACGGCACTGCATTAATACAAGGCTGTTAAAGGCAGGTCGAGGTTTTTCAGAAGCACAATAGTGCTTATAATCAAGGAGAACAGCGCTCTGCAATTAGTTTTATTCTTATGCTTCTCCAAGCGTCCTTTTGAAAAACCTTGACCTGCCTTTAACAGCCTTGAATTAAAACGAGGCCAGTTAATTATCTAGACCCTGGCTAGCTGTTATCTTTATATTAAGATTATATTGTGTTGTAAAATTATTTTGGTTACTTATAAGTCAATTGCTACTCTAGTGGGAGACAAAATTTTTTGAAGTAATTATTGTAGCCCGGTTGATACAAGTTTTCTGCTTTTCACTGCGCCTTAGTAAAGAGCATGGTCTGTTTGCAGAAGGTTCCAGGTTTAATCCACGACATCTCCAACTAAAGGATCCCAGGCAGCAGATGCTGCAAAAGATCTCTCTTTATGTTAAATCTACAGCCAGTCGGCCAGCCAACAGCAAGCAAGACAGACTAGTGATCTTGCTTGGAATAGTGGGTTTTGTATGTTTGCTCTGCCACTGTCTGCTTCAGCTGTGCTATCCAACGACTGTCAGAGGTAGGTGAAAGGAAAGCCAACTGATGTAGTATCCCAACAATGTTTTGCTTTCCTCGACCACATTTTAGGGAGTGGTCTGCAGGCAGAAGTCAACAAAATCTGGGTTTCTTCAATAGGAGACTTCTTGGGAATGTGTCATGTACTTTCTGTTCTGGTGAATAGTGAATAGAACGCTTCCATTGGGCTATCCTATTGCATTCAAAATGTGATCTTTTGAGGGGGTGGGGCAGGGGAGGCGGAACAAATGACACAACTCGGCCTACTTCTCTTTGTTTAGTCCAATGCTCCAGTGCCCATTATATTGGCATTCTCATTTTCCGCTCTACTGAACAGACCTGCGTAGCTGAATAAGTTTTGAAGGTAAACTATGTTCAACGACAGATGGGCTTAGCCCAAGCGTCCTAATGCTCTAGGATGAGCACCTCAGCCATCCGCCGAAAGTCCTACAAGAAAGCCCAGCAAGAGGCAGAGGCTTTTGCTCCCATCCAGTGGGAGGGGAATCATGGTGGAGGCGTGGAAGTGCCGGCTGGTAAACTGCAGGTCATGGAGAAGTTCTTCACACCCGTGCCATCAGGCAAGGAGGGGAAGGGAGCTGCTGATATGGATCTGAGGAGCTGCCACCAGCAGTGGGCGGACAGCCGCAGTGATCGGGGTTCTACCCTCTCTTGGTCCTCTTCCACCACAGCCTCCACCTCCTCAGCATCTTGGTCTTCAGAGGCCAGTTTCAACAAGAAGACCTTCCTGAAGGCCAGTCCTCACTCTCAGCATTCTCAGTCCTGCGTGGACATCTCAAGTCAAGCCAGTGCTTTCCATCACGGCCGAGATCAGAAAGTGGCCTACAAGGTGGGAGATCCATCTGGTTCCATGGTTCGGCTGAGGAAAGGCCAGAGCAAGAGCGCTGATCGGCTGTCCCGTCGCCAGGGCCATCAGGAAGTCCAGTTGTTACCAGGTCAAACCGACAGCATTGACAGACGCCTGTATAAGTCCCCCGGCCTAGAGCGCAGTCTCATGTTCAATGAGCAGGCCGAAATCCTTGCCCCAGGGCAACCTCGCCAAACTGCAGCTTCAGGCCCCAGCAAAGGGATCTTGAAAAACGGGGCAGTTACCAGAGGTGACCGGCTGCGGAAGGCAAAGTCCATTGAGACCATCACTGTACGCTCGCTGGAAGGAGAATCTCGGCCTCCTCCTGGGCCTGTTGGTCCTCTGCAGCGACAGAAGCAGCCCCCGAGCAGCCTAGATCTGAGTGCCCCCAAGAAGTCACCCAACATGAAACGGAGGAAGCTGACCGACGAGAAGATGCGTTTTTCACAGTTCCTCAATGAGATCACTCAGCAAGTAATGAGCCCTTCTAGTCTCTGTTCCCTGGGCTGGAAGCCCCCAGCTGTTGCCTTGGCCAGCAAACCCCCCAGCACTGATGGGTCCGATTCCAAAGGCTCCAGCAGCAAAGCCAGCTCACCTGGGTCCTTTCTGGACGTGGCTGAGGGGAAGGAGGAAAAACCTTCACGAGGGAGAAGGAGACTGGTGAGGCCCTCAGCCAAAGGGGATTTTGCCCACAATCACTACACTAGACAACAGCCTAGCCCAGCTCCTGCCAGGACCACTGACGAGACTAGCACCAGTCCAGAATGTGGCCCTCCTGCTCCTCTGACAGTCAGCTGGGGGAGTTTGCCAAAGCAACCAGGAGAGGCGAGCCAGGGGCGAAAGAAACTGCAGGAAACCAAAGCAGGGCTCGGCAAAGACAGTGAAGGTCAAGAATTGCCCCTTCAGAAAGCTGAGGAGGACATGGCAGGAGTTGCTGAGAAGCCAAGTACCACAGACCATCAGGAGAACCGGGCGGGGAAGACCAGGACACTGAGCAAGGTACAAGGGTTCTCGCCAAGGTCTTACGTCAGCAGAGAGCATTTCTTGCTGTCTTGCTGCGCAACCATCACCATCATATGTGGGGGGAGGGGGGAGAGGCCTGCTGTAGTCTACTCAAGAATCACTGGGCTTTTTCTTGATTTCTAATCTTTGTACCTGTTTTAAAACTTTGATGGAATGCTCAGGCACAGAAGTACTAATTTTTTTTAAAAAAATTTTTTCATATGTTCCATAGCTAAATGTTTGCATTCAAAACCAGGATCTTCTTGCAAAGAAGTCTGCATTTTAAGGTTGGAATGCTTCTAATGTCATAAGGTTTCCAACCTCCAGGTGCTGGCTGGAGAGCTCCTGCTATTACAGACGGTTTCCAGGTGACAGATTAGTTCACCTGGAGAAAATGGCCGCTTGAAAGGTGGGGTCTATGGCATTATACCCCAGTAACATCCCTGCTGTCCTCAGGCTCCACTCCTAAATTCTCCAGGTATTTCCTATCCTGCAGCTGGCAACCCTAATAGAGACACTTTTACTTAGTATTTTAATGTCTTGCGCATACAAATAATGTTTTTATAATAGAGTGCACACATATACACTCACATAATGGGTTGTATCCAGCTTTTCAACTGGCGAGTGAAGCAAGGGATCCCCTTTAACTGCTGAAAAGGCGACTTTGGGAATTGTGGGACTCAGAGACGTATCTAGGGAAAACGCAGTCCTGGGGCACCCCTTGTCCCTAGGCAAATACGCCACTGGTTTTATACGTTTCTATCAAAGGCTACATAAAGGCAAATTGAGTTACACAATATCACGCTGTTAACTTCAAAGAGAGCAATCAGAAACACAATACATAGCACGAGTTTCTGTGAATGGATACGAGGGACTCTTGCGATATCACGCTCCAAGTGAGAGTTCCTGGCAGCGGGAAATCTAAAAGCAGCAAATAGTCCTTATGTGAGGTGCTGAAGATTATGGGTCCAGGAAGGTTGGGTGCTGGTTTCACCCAACATCCGAAGCTCCAGCCATGGGTCTGGTTAAAAGAGAAAAGAAGGGCGAATCTTGAACCCTCCTTGTAAGTCCTTTGTGTTTTGATTTGTAAATCCATCATCTTGATGAAATTACATCCTAGGAGTGTCAAAGGGGTGTGTGGGCTAAGTTCTGTATGCTCCTGGACATCTCCCAGAAACTAAACTTATATCAACAATTGGAACAGAAAAAAACTATCTAATTAATAAAACAGTCTAACTAAATACAATAAAAATTAATAAAACATGTAGTAAGATTTATTAATTTGAGTTCCACTGCTTTCATTATTGGCAATAATTTTTCAACAAGCGTGTTTTCTAATCAGTGGAGGACAGACTATGAATGAGTGTCCAGCAATGTTTAATGGTGACCTTCAACAGTGAACTTTGGCATGAGAAAGAGAATAGTGGTGGTACAAGTATGCCTTTATTTTCACTGTGCAATGAATGGGCCATTCAAGTTATTTTTGTATGGAGTTATGAGCCTCTTGCAATGCAACAGTCCAAGCACAGCATATTTAATGACTTTTGCAAATTCTGGAGAGTTGGGGGGTATAAAAGCTCTAAAAATAAATATATGAACCCCAATTTTAACAGTAGTTTGGACTGGGGATGTATTTTCTCTTTGTCTCTCCAGGAATTTCTGGAAGAGGTGAACACAGAACAACGTATGTGAGTATCTAGCTCTACGTTGCTTTGATTTGGGATAACAAGTTCAGGTACTGGTTATGATCCCATGTTTCCCTCATTGTCCATATTTGTGAGGGTCAGTTCCTCCTGTCTACACATCAAGTTAAACTTAAAAGTACAGCTAATTTGGCACTTCCAACCCCTATTCTCACATTTCCCCACGTCTTGTAATATCTGCTACTGCGAACTTTATAAAAAGAGGCCATCTGAGACTTGAAAGTATGACACAAACTTTGTTTAATACCAGTGATATCCTGTGACTGGGAGTGGCTCTTTTTATTATGCCCCCTTGTGGCTGTTCAGAGGACTATCCTCCAATATGGCACCCATGTGTTTCAGAAAAGTGTACAAGGCCTGGTTGTGGCTTGTGTTTGACTGGTGGTTTCCAGAAGAAAACGTAAAACATGAGCCTCCCTGAGGTGTAGGCCTCATGACAGGCCTCATGTCATAGTAGTTATGAATACGGCTCTCCACGAACTGCAGAATAAGCACCATTGCTGTAAACAATCTACAATGATTGACTACAAGGCTGCCACCTTTGGTTTCAATTCTCTGCTGGTGTTCCCTAGAACCGATTCCTTCTAGATACACACTCATCAAGCACTTTGGTTCCTCCTGTCATTACAGCTCTCCCCAGTTGCAACAGCCAACATCCTCAGTCAGGAAGGATGAGGAACAGTCTCGATCAGGCCAGAAAGATCTACAGAAAACTTGGGAAGAACTGGAATCCTTAAAGGAAAATTTTAGCAAGTAAGTTGGCCACTTTGCGGCCGTTGTGCAAGGGACAGCCCTCTTGTCGGGGAATTTAATCTGGAACTAGAAATGTGGATTTTTTGAACAGTCCCCTTTTGCAACTCTGATAACTGGTTTTGTATATGCTTCCTCCTAGGTTTCAGCAAGATTATTCAGACACGCGGCAGACCAACCAACTGCTGGAAGAGAAACTTCAGAATATTGTAAGGGAGACTTTGTGAGGGGATGTGGCAGAGGATGTATTGGGAACCCTTGATTTTAAGCACTTTTGGCAAGTTATGCGGGTTAAAGGGCAAACTGGCTCCTTACCCCTCCCCATATCTCACAGATAAAAATAGGAACACACTTGTAGCGATCCTGTTGCCTACAGGGCTGGAGAAAAATGTCCTATCAGGCTTAATGAGTAGAAATGAAGAACTGAAGGGAGAGCCAGCATGGCATTGTGGTTAACAGTGGTGGACTCTAATCCGGAGAACCAGGTTTGATTTCCCACTCCTGCACATGAAGCCTGCTGGGTGGCCTAGAGCTAGTCACAGTTCTCTCAGAACTCTCATCTCCCTCTCCCTCTCCAGGTGCCTGAGGGTGGGGGAGGCTATTGTAAGCCAATTTGAGACTCCTTGAGTTAGAGAAATCAAGGTGTAAAAACCAACTCCTAGGGCAGAGCTTTTACCATTTTGGTCGCTCTCCTCTGGACATGTAGTCAATATCATTCTCAAATTGTGGGGCCCAAAATTGAACACAGTACTCAAGGTGAGGCCTGACCATTGCAGAATAGAGAGGTACCATTTTGTCTCTTGATCTAGATACTATACTCCTATCGATGCATCCCAGCTTTCTTGGCTGCCGCATCAAACTGCTGACTCATGTTCAGCTTGTGGTCTACTAAGACTCCCAGATCCCTTTCGCATGTAGTGTTGTCAAGCCAGGTGTCACCCATCCTATATCTGTGCATTTCATTTTTTCTGCTTAAAAAATCTCAGAAGCTAAGTAGGGCCGACCCTGGCACGAATACCAGGGTCGTGAGGGACAGACAGGCAATGGCAAGCCATCTCTGAATGGCTCTTACTTTGAAAACAGCACCAGTGGTTGCCTTAAGTCAAATGTGACTTGTGACTTGAAGAAAACTGGTTTTATTACCCAATAGTCCTTCTCGTTCTTTCTTGGGAACCCTGATTAAGGGATTTTATCAAGGAAGATGAGGAAATCTTTCAGTTACTCCCTCTTATTGAATCTCCAGAATTCTTTGGTGTATTAGCATCACTGTGAAACTGGCATGAAACGGATATACATTTATACTGTATCAACGCACTCTTGTTAACCTGCCATTCCTTCCCTCCAGGCTCAGATCATGGCTGAAGAGAGGCAGGCATTGAACCAGCGGATTAATGAACTCCTGGAGAGACTTGTCATGTCTCAAAACACCCTTAACACCTTGGAGAAACTCAACGTGAGTTTTGGAATCACAGAGGGGCATAGAGAAGAGGTGTATGATGAGGGGCTGTCTGGTCTGAGATGGTGGAGCTGGTACCCTGAAGGTGGGGGCAAGGCGGGCAAGCTTAAGCCAGCCTTCTGATATCAACATATCATGTCTGAAATGATTTGGCCTTCAATTCTCACCTCTACTAGAACAACAATCCTTTTATCTATGGTCAGAGCTGTTGTTGATCATTCTTCCAAGTTGCTGTTTCGTCTCTGGGAAATATGGGAATGGAGCATTTTACAAAACAATGGGCTTGCTATTGGCACCATAATTTGGAGTTTAGAAATGGCTTCACATACAAACCACCCACTAAAATAGGTCAGTGTGTTGCAGGCTAGTGGTTAAGGGAATGGGGAGAGTCATAAGTCTCACTTGCATTTTTACCTACTCTTTCCCAAGGATTCCATTACATTTGTCCTCATAATTGTGGATAAGCGCATCCGGATTTACTCCAACCATAAACCCTGGATGACAAGGGAGGTCCAAACTTTGCGCATGATAGGAATATTGGCAGATCTGGTGATGGAGGCAACGAAGTATAGATGTCTTGGCGTGAGCCAGTCTCAAGAGAGGCATTCGACAAGCCAAGATGAGTTATAAGAGAAAAATTGAAGATTATTTTAATAATAACAACATAAGGGCAGGTGTGGCAAGGATTCGAAAGCAAAATTACCAATCATAAAACCAAAGGAACAATGAGGCATTTCTGTAGATTAAGGGGGATTCTTCTTCTCACTGGCTAGAACAGCTAAATCCCACTTTTTTGCCAGCTTTTGAAACAGGTTTATCAGGAAGAGATGTACACAACCACTAAGGTGATTACAGACTCACACCTCACTATTGGAGGAACATGAGGTGAAGACAGGATTTTGAGGGCTTAATGAATCCAAGGAAGGCTGCTGAGCCGGATGACGTATTCGATTCGGTGTTAAAGGAATCGCGTAACCAAGCTGGCTGGTGTTTTGCTGGGATCTTTGCAATGCGATCCTCTATCTGATCCACCATCCACATCTTGTTTGCAGCTTCCACCATTAATTTTCACTGCAAAGAGATTTCCTGCTGACAATCTTCGGGATTATAGACCAAGTGGCACTCCACCCCCACCCATCATCATGAAGTGTTTTGAAAAACTGGTCCATGTAGGCATATTAGTTCTTGCCTTCCGGAAATACATTTGATAAACCTCCGGATTAGCATATCGGACTAATAGATCTCACGAGGAGCGCCATCGTGCCATCAGCTACCTCCCGCACAGCTTTAGGCGCATCTGGACAACGGCAGAATTGTAATGCGAAGATGCTCTTCGCGGACTTTAGTTCTGCATTTTAATACAATCTTCGCCACAAAGACTGGTGATAAAACTTGTGGATCTTGGACTCTCACATTCAATCTGTTTGTGGATTAGGGACTTGCTTCTTGTCTGGGCGTTCCCCAGAGGTTAGACTGCGTCGGGTTTCCCTCAGTTCTTACTCTAAATATGAGGAACGCCACAGGGCTGTGTGTTGAGCCTTTTCCTGTTCACCCTTTATACATATGATTGTACTCCTGTCTATCATAGTAACACCATTATCAAATTTGCTGACCTGACTTTAGCGGTGGTGGGGCTCATCTCTGGAGGGATAGAGTCTGCCTTGCTCGAATGAAGTGGACCGACTACTCTCATGGTGCAGGGGAAAATAGCCATAGTTCTTAACACTAACAAGACAAAGAGGGCTCATAGTGGACTATAGAAGGAATAGCTCAGAATTCAGCCCTTGACTATAAATGGAAGTCAAAGTGGAAGCGGGTAGCTAGTTTTAAATTTCTGGGCGTTATGATTAAGAAAGGATTTGACCGCAGGAATTTACAGACTGCTTGGCGGTAGTTAAGAAAGTAGCAGCAAAGACTGTACTATCTGAGACTTTAAGGGGAAGCAGCTAGCTGGATGGAGAAACTCCTGATTGTCCTTTTACCCGTAATGTGCTATAGAGAGTGTCCTAACCTGCAGCATCTGTTAGCGCTATGGATTTCTCAATTTGCACAGTGGCGAATAGGAAGAGGCAGCTCAAAAGGGTGATCACTACTGTACAAAGGATTATGCGGCTGCCCTCTCCCTCCTTGGAAGAAATCTATAATGCCCGAAGCCTAAATAAAGAAGCCCAAAAATATTCTAAAAGGGACCCGTCTCATCAGCACACTCTCTTTTTAAACTGCTACCATCTGGCAGGCTGATACGGGAACCCTCAAGAACTAGGACAAAGGGGCTTAGAGACGGCTTCTACTCTAGAGCTGTGGCTATGCTAAACTCGCTACTTCATATTGATGTATTTGGGGCTGTGTGTAGGGATGGGTGGAAGAGATGATGATAATGAGTCTGGTGAATTGTTTGCATCGAGGAATGCTGCTGTAAAATTTGGATTTATGCGTGCACAATGACAACCAAATGCTTATACTTAAAACCAGAGGTGGGATCCAGCAGGTTCCTCTCCACCAGTTCGAGGAGTGGAGTTACTAATTATTTGTTATTGTGCCGAGAGGGGTTACCTATGAGTGGGTCAGCTTTTCCATCTCCGCGCCCTTGCACTCTCCCAAAGGAGGCATACTGCCTTTGAAGCGATGAAGGTTCCATATAGCAATTGCGACTAATAATATAACTCCCTGAACTGGGTTAATCCCTTTCAGGTACTGCAATTCATTGATTCTCAGCCTTTTGTACCTTTTATCTCACCAGTCTCTATCAAAGAACCTGTGTGTTTCACCATTGCTGTGTTCAGATTTGTGAGTTGGGGCATTTTCTGTAATGTGATAATGATTTAGAAATGACCTGGTGCAAAAAAATTTTGGGGGGTCGTGGTGGGGTGGCTGCCCATGGGGGCGCCTAACTCAGATTTTGCCCAGGGCTCAGGTTTGCCTAGGCACGCCTCTTCCCCCTTTGCTGAGGGGGGGCTGGCGAGGGTACCTGTTACTAACATTTTTGGATCCCACCACTGATAAAACTCCTATGATAGGGCAGTCATGATATATGCCCTGGGTGCCGCTTGAAGAGGGTAACATCCCTGCCTGCCTGTCCCCACCACCTGCTACAGCCAAACGTCTTAAAGCTCCCTGCAAATGCAAACTTGCCAAAAGGAGCTCCAGCAAGCACTGGGCTCCATGTGTTGATGAGGCCAGAGCCAGGGAGACACCTAGCAGGGTGGAAGGGAGCCTGCTGGAGAGGCAGCAGCGAGGAGAGCTGGGCGCACAAAAGTCTGTGTGGGTTTCCAAGCATGTGCTCACCTCCCCACTGGCCACACGTGCAGCTGGCCCACCACCCCACATGACCCGGGATGGTTGGCTTCCCTCTTCTGGGTGGCAGGCTGGTAGCAGGGTGCAGGGGCCAGCTCCTCCAGCTGAGCCCCTGATGCTGGTGTACCAGAAGAAAGCTGCAGGAGGCTATGTGGATGCAGCTCTGGAGTGCTCAGCATGGCTTCAACAGGCTCCCTGGGGGGCCTGCTACCTGTGCCCAGGATGGTGGACAGCTTGGGCTTCTTCTGGATGCCGCTCTCATTCTGCTTGGCAGCCATCCAAAGCCTCTTGCTGGCCTGAATCATGAAGAAGCAGGGGAAGAGTGTGGAACTTGGTAGCCAGACTGCCAACGTTCTGGGGAGTGATATGGAGGAGGATTCTCAGCAAACTTGCTGAAGGTTGGGATTCCATGCTCGGGTTACTTGGGGATGGGCCTTTGAACTGTGTAACTTCTGCAGAAAGCATAGGAGGGGCCAGTCCTCCAGGGCCTTTCTTATTCAAGGGTAAACCTGGTTGAGGCTAGGCTAGGCAGCTGCATATACCCTGCACCTAGCTGAGTTTCAGGGAGAGGCTCCTGCCACCTTGAGCCAGCAACAAGGTGCATAGGCGGCCAGCAGGAAGACAGGCACAATTTTTGGTAGATATGCCCTCGGGGATTTGAACCCAGATCTCTATCCACCACTCACTGTTACACCGAACTTGCTCCTCCTAACACCATGTATAGTGCGACAACCAGCATTACAGCTTATATTGGATGTATGCCACTTTAATTGTGTGGCTTTGTATATGGAATAAGTAATTTAAGATAGTCCACTGCTCTCTGCTGTGAGCAGCAGTGGCGTAGTGGCTAAGAGCAGGTGCACTCTGATCTGGAGGAACCGGGTTTGATTCCCTGCTCTGCCACCTGAGCTGTGGAAGCTTATCTAGGGAATTCAGATGAGCCTGTGCACTCCCAACACACAATAGCGGGGTGACCTTGGGCTAGTCACAGCTTCTCGGAGCTCTCTCAGCCCCCACCCACTTCACAGGGTGTTTGTTGTGAGGCGGGAAGGGCAAGGAGATTGTCAGCCCCTTTGAGTCTCCTTCAGGAGAGAAAGGGGGGATATAAATCTAAACTCCTCCTCCTCCTCCTCCTCCTCCTCTTCTTCTTCTTCTTCTTCTTCTTCATCATCATCATCATCATCATCATCATCATCATAAAAGGCTGTACTAGAGAAGAGAACTGTGTATCTACATCACAGAATTAACATAGATATAGTACTCAGTCCTCCTCAGGGAATCCCAGGAGCTGTAATTCTGTGAGGGGCTTAGGTATCTCTAACATAAAATTCTTAGCAACATCACCAAATTACAAATTACAGTTCTCACCAAACTACAGTTACCCATCCCTGTGGTTTGAAATCAATAAAAATGTATGCTTGTCTGCACAGAAGTCATGTCTGACTGGCCTGTGGTATCTTTTCAATCCTAAGAGAGTAAGTGTGTAGCGGTTAAGAACGGTGAACTCTAATCTGGAGACATGGCAGGCGTCTCTCAGCTCCCCCATTGACCCATAGCCAAGACCAGGGATGGTATACGAGGGAAGGGGAGGAGGCCGGCACCTGGACATGGTCCGCCCACCCTAGTAGAGGGAGGGGGAAAGGGAGGGGTGGCATGCAAGGGAGGAGAGGGAGGGGAGCGAGTGAGGGGTGGCATTCAAGGGATGGGAGGGGAGGGGAGGGGCACATGAGTGGCAGACTCTTTTCTGGTGGACTGGTGGTGATTTCCTGGTGGTGATTTCCCTACTCCTACGCAGAAAACCTGCTGGGTGACCTTTGGCTAATAACAGTTTTCTCTGAATTCCCACAGCTGTACCTACCTCACAAGATGTCTGTTTGTGGGGAGAGGAAGGGAAGGCGACTGTAAGCCACTTTGAGACTACTCACATGAGAGAAAGGTGAGGTATAAATTCAAACTCTTCTTCTTTGACCTTTTTCAGATCTCAGGACTGCTGTCCAAATCCACTGCGGAGCACCAGCACGAAAAGGCCGACTCCCCTGACAGCTTTTGTTCGCTGACCATCCTGGACATCGTACCCCCTCCTGATTTCAGGGATGGCATCTCCGACGCTCACCCCACACCCATCCAGTTTGACTCGGCCACTGAAACCAGTAAGTTAGGCTGCAGCTCTGAGTCAGACACAGCTACCCCCAATGGAGAGGAGATCCCACTGCTGAGCTACAAAGCCCTATCCCCACCACCAGAAGTACCCAGCAGGCATTGCAGAAACCACACCCAGGTGACCGCCTTCAAGCCTTGGAAGCAGACATCCACAAAATTCTCGGTTGAGCACGTCAACTCGGCAGAGGGCGAGTACAGTGGAGAGGAAACAACTCCGCTGTGCCCTCTCCCAACACCACGCTTCTTATACTTGAGGCAAGAGGCCCTGGTGGCTCCCTCAGGCCCTAGCAGTTTCCCTCCTTTGCCAGGCCCAGAGTCTGTTGTCTTTGGATTGGTGCATCCTACTTCCCCCTCTGGCGTTCCACCAAGCGGGCCACTCGAGCGAGTCCCAGAGGTCAGCAGCTCTGAGAGTTCTGACGACGGCGAGGTCTCGTGGTGCCCAGGCTTGATGGAGAAGGCATCGGGATCCCACCTAGATTATCAGGCCGCCCAGAAGATGTTAGACAGCCTGCTCCGCAAGAACTCCGGGCAAGAGAAGACCCTAGGGAAGGAACCCCTCCAGACTGGCAGACTGGGAGGCTTTAGCTTCACCAGTTACCAAGAGGGGAACGGGCCAGGCAGAACTCCAGACCGTCAACACCGAATTCGCTTCTGTCAGGACTTCTCAAACCCTGTGGAGGAATTGGCAGAGGGGAAGAGCTACCCCTGCCTCCAGTATGTCAGAGGGTCCCTCCCGAGGGGTGCCAAGGGGGAAGCAGGGGGGCTGGAGAGCATCGATGCTGCTCAAGACTCTACTTTACTCTGAAGTGGGAAGACTGCCGCCGGTACGAGGAGAGAACGCTCGAACACTGCATGCTCCTGTTCCCTAATTTCAGCATTTGTGGGGGGAAGCTGGTTCCAGTTACTCGGTGCTGAGAAGAGTGTGATTTGCAGGAAGTTTTGCCCAATGGCACTTGAACGGGAAAGAGATTCTGGGATTATAATCCAAGTTTCAGGGAAGCCCTGATAGATCCTTGTTTCTTCTTCCAGGACTATCTTTGCTTTGGTTGTGTTTCCCTTTAATTAAAAAAAAGATGTGAAACTGAAGAATAAAGCTGTCTGTCCTTGCTGCTGTGCGTGAGGTTTGGCTGTGAGGTGGCAGGTTGCTTGGATAAGTTTTTGCACTTTGATTGACTTCTTTATATCTCGCTTTTCTCCCCAGCTGGCACTCAAAAGCAGCTTAGAACATCACTCTCCCTCCTCCATTCTCTCACAACAAGAACCCTGCGAGGCAGACCAGTCTGAGAGTTTGTGGCAGGCTCAAGGTCACCCACCAAGCTTTCATGGTCGAAGTGGGGATTGGAACCTGGGTAGACCAGGATCCCGGTCCACCGTTCTATCTGCTGCACCACACTGGTGGGGTGGTAGTTGCAGATTATGGGTTGGATCCTAAATGGGTTTCAACTGAAGCAATGGCTTGCCTTTTTGAAGCCCAACTGTCACTTTTACTATTCAGGGGCCAAGCCAGAGGCGTAGCAAGGGGGGGAAGCGCTCGGTGCACTGGTGCGTCCTCTGCCCCATCCCAGAATGCTCCCGTAATGTCCCGTCCGAATGCCCGAATGCCCCCACCATGCCAACCACCATGCCTCCCACACAGGGGAGCACACCCGATGCGTCCTTGGCCCCCGGCCTCTGGCTAAGCCTCTGGGAGGAACAGAGAACTGCTGCCAGTTAGATTGAGCTCAAGTTCACACATGCCCCTTGAAACGCCTTTCATCCCCAGTTCGCTGTTACTGTTGGTGCCCATGTGGAAAACAAAGAGGCAATTAAATGCTCAACTGTCAGCTTTGCACTATGAGAAAAACAGAAAGGCCATGTTAACCTTGGTGATTTGTCCTGGGTTTCTGAATGTGTTTTTCCCTAGTTTTATTCCCTGACCTGTCCAGTTAAACGATCTCAGGTAGCATTTCGGCTTGACAACTTGGAGAGCCATTGCCAGTCAGAGAAGGTAATTCTGAATAACGGGACGGGACAAAAACAGCCATATGCATGTTAAAGAGTATCCTCCAAATCAGAATTTATTTGTTTAGATATTTATACCCTGTGAAGGATGACAAACACGGGTTGCAGGTCTGGCGGGGGAGAGGCGTTCAGCGTCTCTCTCCAGCGCCTTCTCCCTTCACCTTTTATTATGAAGCTTATCAGGGTAAGAAGAAGAAGAGGAGGAGGAGGAGGAGTTTGGATTTATATCCCCCCTTTCTCTCCTGCAGGAGACTCAAAGGGGCTTACAATCTCCTGCTGCGCTGCCCCCTTCACGAAAGCAAACACCCTGTGAGGTGGCCTGGGGGCTGAGGTAGGAGGGGCTCTGAGAAGGCTCGAGGAAGCTGTGGCTAGCCCAAAGGTCACCCAGCTGGCGATGTGTGGGGAGTGCACAGGCTAATCCTGAAGTCCCAGATAGAAACTCCACAGCTCAGGAGGCAGAGCAGGAATCAAGCCGGTTCCTCCAGATTAGATACAGAAGCTCTTAACCTCCTATGCCACTGCTGCTCCTGGACAGGTCAGGGTAACTGGACAGGTCAGGGTAAAAGACAATGGGACCAGCGGGGGGTTACAGGCAAGAGTTGTGCCACCGTGGTCAGCGAAGGCATGTACTTGCGAGAGCTAGAGAGTCTGCGAGTCAGCAGTTTCTGCCCGAATACACATTAGCCCAGAGGAGAGGATGGGCACGTGAGCTGAGGGGGAACTCCCGGCCGGGAGTGTGCTCACCGGGCGGGGCGCCTCCCGGCGTTCAGGCTTCCTTACACCCTGCCTTTCTCCCCAACATGTAATCCAACTGGCTTATAACATCCTTTCCCCCATTTTGTCAACCTGACAGCCCTGTGAGGTAAGTTCGGTTGCAAGAGAATATGACTAGCCCAAGATCACCCAAGGTCAAGCTTCCATTTATTTGTGTATTTATTTATTTACTTAATTTATTCCCTGTTTTTCTCCTCAATGGGGACTCCAAGTGGATTACATCATTGCTTCATTTAATCCTCGGTAACAACCCTGTGGGGTGGGTTAGGCAATGACACTCAGCAGTTGACGCCCTCCTTCACCTTACTTCTCTGTGCTCTTTGGACACCTGTCTCTTCTGTTCCGCTCATTTCCTGTTTCAAAGAGTGCCGAATACTTTTATCAGCCCATCCCAACTGATCAAAGGCCATATCAGGGTAGAAGATATTATTGTATCTGCCCCTAGCCAAGTAATAGACGTAGGGTTGGAGTCTTCTTTGTTTCCATAGCTAGTCTTCTTCTTCTTCTGGTACTGGGAGACATGGCAGTGTGCAGGGAGAACTGGAAATATATCCTTGCATCAGTTCTTTCTGGAGCTGCAGTGCTGACCATTGGAATCTTGTTGGGCCACTATGCAATTCCCAAAGGCACAGATGGCCCTACATTCCCCAGCTGGGTTCACAGCCTGTCTCAAGATCTGGATGAAGATCTGCTCCAAGACTTTATGAACCAAGTGGAGGCCAACAGAATCCGTGAGAACCTCCGGTAATGCTGGGAGACATCTCCTGATGTCCAAGGTTCGGGTGGAGGGAAAATGTGGTAAATCTGGCAGGATGTATATGCTTCTGTAATTCTTGTGGGACGTGTACGGCTTTGTAATCCAACCTGATCTAAACAAAAAATAGCCCCTAGGTGGGAAAAACCCACTATCCACTTGGCCAAATATATTTCAAGATTACCTTATATACTTGTGTATAAGTCTACTTTTTCAGCACATTTTTTTGGACTGAAAAAGCCCCCCTCGACTTATATGCGAGTGAGGGTCCCACTTAATTCTTGTGTGGCATTCCCCCTCTCCCGTCTTCGCTTTCTCCTGCCTTCTTCTCTGCCTTCCCCCTTTCAGCTGCTTTCTCTGCCTCTGCCTTCTTATCGGCAGCAGCCAGCCTCTGGCTCTCGGCGGGTGACAACCAGTCGACCTGGGTGAGCTGGACAAGCTGCGGGATGGAGAGGTCAGTGACAGAGACCTTGGGATTGGTGAGATGAAGGGGGGGGGTCGAGTAACGAAGACCTCAAATGGCAGCTTGATAGCGTATCTATTTTTATTTTTGAAATTTACCAGTAGTTGCTGCATTTCCCACCCTAGGCTTATACGCGAGTCAATAAGTTTTCCCAGTTTTTTGTGGTAAAATTAGGTGCCTCGACTTATATTCGAGTCAACTTATACACAAGTATATACGGTAGCTGTTCAGGCACATTGGCAGCTCAGAAGAAAAAACATCTCACTCCCCAAAATAAGTCACATATACAATTTAAAAACTAATATATTTACAGGGCTAACATAAGCAGAGTTATCCCCTTTTAATATCACTGACTTTGGAGTAATACTGTTATTGTTACAGGAACTAAGGTGGATTAGGGCTCTCCAGACGTTCAAGGACTACAAATCCCAATTGGCCATGCTGGCAGGGGCTGATGGGAACTGTAGTCAATGAACATCTGGAGAACCGCAGGTTGCAGACCCCTAATATAGACCCTAGTCCACAAATAATCCTGGCGCAGTAAATCTGATAGTCTTTAAGGCTCCTTATTGACTTTGCGGTACCACGAGGAGTCTATCTCTCTTCCAGTTTGCAAAAGTTTCTCAAGACACTTGTTACTTGCCATATGTGGCCAGGCCAAGACGGTGTTACTGTCAGTTTAAAACCTGTGCGGGATTTTAAAATGTAGAAGTATTTAGGGGAAGTTTAGAAGAAGCAACAATGCAAGAATGTGATAAGAGATTTATTAAGTAATCAGTCTGGAGAACGTTAAAGCATTAACTCAGTTCGTTTGCTGCAGGATAGGGGGAAAGCACTAGTGGCTGGCTTGAAAGGATAATCAGTCACATTGATAGCGCATAGGTCTATTAATGGGTATTAGCTGCAATAAATAGTTTATAGAATTTGCTGCCACAGGTCACTTATTTAGAGGGCTGTAAATACTGATTAGAAAGGAAGGTGGAACGTTACAAACTGATTTCATCAGATCTCAGAAGTTAACTACAGTCGGTATTTGGATAGGAGATCATTAAATAAGTCTCTGCAGAGGAAGGTAATGACAAACCACCTAATCGTCACATTTGCCTGAAAAACACCTTGCTGGGGTTGTGACTTGATGCCTTATGAGGAGAGACTTAGGGAGCTGGGTATGTTTCCTTTGGCAAAGAGAAGGTTAAGGGGTGACATGATAGCCATGTTTAAATATTTGAAGGGATGTCATGTTGAAGAGGGAGCAAGCTTGTTTTCTGCTGCTCCAGAGACCAGGACAAGGAGTAATGGGTTCAAGGTGCAGGAAAAGAGATTCTATCTAAACATTAGGAGGAACTTCTTGACAGTTCAGGCTGTTTGACAGTGGTATACACTTCCTCAGAGTGTAGTGGAGTCTCCTTCTTTGGAGGGGTGCTGTGATTGTGTGTTCCTTCATGGCAGGGGGTTGGACTTGATGGCCCTTGGGGTCTCTTCCAACTCTATGATTCAGATTCCAAATTCCTATGTATGCTGCAAACACTGTTGCCCACTCACACTCACCAGCCTGTCCTGGTCGTTCACATTAGGAACTTGGCCTCCAAGCCCCACATGGCTACTACT
Organism: Sphaerodactylus townsendi; assembly: GCF_021028975.2. NCBI lineage: Eukaryota > Metazoa > Chordata > Lepidosauria > Squamata > Sphaerodactylidae > Sphaerodactylus > Sphaerodactylus townsendi. The sequence continues at coordinate 24,237,559 of NC_059425.1, read as the reverse complement.
GACGGGGACAAAGAACTGGTGCAGCTGCTGCTGACTCGCTGGAGGAACCCTGAAACTGGTTTGGACCTTGCTACAGAGGTGGTCTATGATGTGTTCCTGTCTTTCCCTGACTCAGAGAGACCAAACAGTGTGGTTGTGGGTAAGCACTGAGTACTGGCTTTGGGGAGAGATATGGTGGAAAGGGGTTTGTTTAAGTCAGTGGCTATCTACCTAGGGGACAAGGGGTACCCCTCGTCCCTGGGCTCCACTCTTCTGGTCACGTGGGAGCCCCCGCAAAATTGACCCCCCACGTGACCAGGAAGTCCTGCTGCCTTGTGGTTTTCTGCGCGAAAATGGGGAGGTAGCAGGACTTCCCGCTGCCTCCAAGCACCCTCGACCGCACCCATGTCGCCATGGACATGGGCAAGGTCTAGGGTGCCTGACTCACCCCCAAGCCCTGCCCCCGGCCTCAGTGCTTATAAAAGCAGGTCTTCGAGGTCAGGGACTGCAGTCTCTTCCGGCCTGGCTGGAGGGAAGGTCAGAAGGGAGTGCTGGCTGGGAGCCCAGCTGGGAGGGGAGGTGTCGGGCACCTTAGACCTTGCCCATGTCCATGGCGAAATGGGTGGGGTTGAAGGCACTCGGAGCAACGAGGCAGCAGGAAGTACTGCTGCCTCTTGTCTTCGAGCACCCTCGCCCCTGCCCCCTGCCCGTGTGTCATTGACATGGGCAGGGTTGGGAGCACCCAGCAGCAGAGAGGGGCGGAGCCTGGGGGGGCGTCCAGAGACAATTTGTCTCTGGGCGCCATCTACCCCGGTATGCCTCTGGTTGAAGTGTCAGAGGTCACGGTGGCAACCATGCATAGTTGGGTATTGTATGATCATGGTGCTATAGTAATAATTTGTAACCGGCTTCTCTTTTCAGCAAACCACATAGCATGGCTTAGCCTGAGTTTGTCTGAGCTTGGGGACTAAGCAGGGTTAGCCACAGTTGGATGGGATAGCACTGAGAAAGACTGGAGTTGCTGAGGCAGAAAGTAATGGCAAACCACCTCTGCTGCTCCCTTGCCTGGAATGCCCTGTGGATGGTATTGTGATGAGTTAGTTGCGGTTTGGCATTAGCGTCTTCTTCTCTTGCCCATGCAGGAAATCCCAGCTCTGAATGATAGCTATTGCACATGATTGGGCAATATCCATTGATACATGGATATAGCCTAAGGTTGTTTTGCCCTGATGTTGAAGCCACTCACCCAGTGATACCCAACATGCTGCCCTCAAGCAACATGGCACCCACCAAAGTGTTTCCTAGTGCTCATTTGCTTCTTCCCTAAAGCATCTCTTTCCCAAAGCAAAGAACCCATCCTAGCTGTCGACTACAGAGATTAGTCTGTTTTAGCACAATAAAACACTAGTGGCATTTAGATGTGAGTCCCAGCTCCCTTCTTCAGACATGGAAGCCCAGTAAAGGAATGGATCCATTGGAATGTAAGTGAATGTAAGTGAATACACTCTAAGAATAGGATGAGATATTTCAATACAGGATGCCCTGACCAAGTTCTTCTCCTTTTTTCTGCCAGTGTTGGAAAATGGCACCCAACCCTTCATCTCCCAACAAAAAGAGAAAAATCTCACTGCAGACCAAAACGATCCAGCAGTGGTCCGGCCCTATGCAGCGTATGCACCTCCGGGGAACCCCCAGGTATAGGCCCCTCTTGTGGGTGTTTATCCTACTATCTATCTTTAACTTTAACTATCTTATCTGCGCTTGGACTTTGCTCCCTTTAAGGGCACTTCCTCAGAATTCTATGATGGCTGCCATGTCAAAGTGTGTTTATTACATTTAGTGTCCTATTGTTGGCACGGGACACTTTTCACCAAGGATCAAAGAATAATAAAACTCCTCAACTGGCTTTCTACTGTAGGGATGAGCCCCGCAAACCCAGCAGAGCCTCAGAAAGAGCGCAGGAATGCCTGTGCCATCTGTGCCCTTCTGGGTGCACACGCTCACCTGCCCCCCAGGCCCCCGTGAGTCACAGGTCATGAACTACCTGACTCACGGTCACCAGATGTCCCAGACAAAGGGGCGCCTGCCCCCAGGTATGGATTAGACCCAGACGTGAACGTTTCCTCCCGCACGTAGGCAACCCCATGATGTCATGTACTACAGTATTCTCCCGCTCTCCCGCCTCTCGATCTGCCCCTATTGAAACCCTAATAAAAGGTGCCAGGGACCAGACCACGGCAGAGTTGCCAGATCCACGGATCACGCTTCCTGCCGCTGGCTCTCTCCACCGGATGATATCGCTGCGTCTCGCCTCTTCCTTGCAACCCTCGCGGGCCAACTTCATTCTACTATTGTAGAAACTCTATTTCCATCTATGGTCCTGTTCTTCCACTAACTCTTTTTTTAAAATTACTTTTTCAGGGGAAATTGGTGTATGCCAATCAGGGCAAACTTAGTGACTATGAAGAACTAGTCCAAAATGGCATTGAGCTGAATGGCACAATAGCTATAACCCGTTACGGAGGGGCTGGCCGATCCGCCAAGGTGAGGGAGGGCTGGAGGCATTCGACTTTCTTTCTTGGATATTAAAAAATGCCACGGTAACAAAATTTCATGATAAATGTTATTGAAATAATGTTCATTTGTATTTAAGACACATAGTTATTCTCCTTATTATTGATGATAAAATATTCACATGTAAGGTTGAAGATTTTAATCCTATATTTTAAGAAATCATTTAGCTCTGTCAATGATATCACAGGTTGGTTGCAAGTAACATTATAATTCTCTACTAAAATTTTACACAAGATCCACTCATTAGAATAGTCTGCCCCAGAAGGTTAATGGGTCTGGATAGTTTCCTGACATCTCTTGGGAGTTTTTCAGCGAGCAAGGTTGATACTCCTGTTGTAACCCTAGACCAGGGGTGGGCAATTATTTTTTCCATGGGGCCGCATAAGAAACAGAAAATATTGTGGAGGGCCAGGCCAAAAGGCAGGGGGGCGAGGCGCTTTTGAAAGCCCCGCAGAAGCCGGCAGCCAAGGCAACCGGCTTCTGCGGGGCTTTCAAAAGCGCCTGCTCCCCAGCACGGCAAGGGGGCCAGTCAGGGTCAACTTGCGGGCCGGATGTGGCCCCCGGGCCAAATATAATGCCCAGGTCTGCCCTAGACAATCTGTGAAATATGGAGATGTCCCAGGCTGTGAACATGATCACCTTGAAGCACCCTTTACCATCCTGCAGAGCCTGAAATGCTCCTTGTTTTACTGAGGAGCTTGGACAAATGAAGCAGTTGAGCATATGGTTGGAGAGCAAGTGAAGGAAAACTCAGCATCATTCAGACTGAACCCAGTTAAGAGCATATTATTAGGCTTACTCTGTGGCAGTGATGGCAGGAAAGTGAGCTCCATCAATATTGCATCCATGCCATGCCATCTAGCTGAACTTTTCTGGGTTGTGAAGGGGCTGAGGCTTCTGCAAATGTAGGCCCAGAAAACATGCAGACCTGGTGGTGATGCTTTTACAATGCAGTTTGCAGATGAGTTGACTTGCATCTGCCGTGACTTAGATTTGACTATTAGTTCAGTTCAATCTCAGCGTGTGACTGGAGTACAGTCTGATCCCACCTATATGGAGGACTTTCAGCTAGTGAGGCCTGATGAACTGGATAAGCTGCTCAGAAGTCTACAACCTACCACATCAGATGTGAAACAGGACAATAGCCGACTATGCACAAGGTGTCTGCTACATTATGGGGGCAAATGTCCGTCATGGCAAGATTTCTTGTATGGACCTATTTCATGGAGCCCCACTTTCCCTTTCCATTCTCTCCATGGCAAGTGACACTATCTCTAGCACAACTTTTAATTTGCTCCACCGCCAGAGCAAGGAGATTTGCCAGTGAGCACAGCTTTGCTCTGGACATCTTCCTTCCGCCCACAGCCAGCCTTCCCTCTCCCTCGCACTGCCATTCACATCTCACCCCCACCCCGTCTCCCACGCACTTCCATGTTGCCATCTCCTCCTCTAAATGTTCATATTGAGATATTGACATCTCAATATAATAATAACCGAGAGTTTTTGCAAGGAACAGTACAAGTCTAATAGGAATTGTTGCGGGCATTGTTGTTGTTATTGTTTGCTGCATTTTAACTCAACTTATTTAAAATTTATTATGTAATTATAATTTTCTGTTGTTCACCGCCCAGAGCCCTCCGGGGGTTGGTTGGTATATAAGATAAATAAATAAATAAATAAATAAATAAATAAATAAATAAAGTACAAGTAGGGTTTCTTTTTGGTTCCACCATACCTCCCCTGCTCTGCTTCTGCCCTCTCTGTTGATTGGAAGAGCTTTTTAGAACTTTATTTCAAATGAGACCCTATTTTAAAACAAGCCTTTCTCTTCTCTTGTGGCAGCAGGAAGAGTGAGAGAGAGAGAGAGAGAGAGAGAGAGAGTGGAAGGGAAAGCAGAGAGAGAGAATATCAGCTGTAGTCTTGAGACTACAGGGTGTGATGAGACCTGTGCCTTTAAGGTTAAATTGATGGGCGGAGTTAAGAGAACCAGGAGAAGCAGAGACCCAGCAGACAAGTGGGCTGTCTCCTTATGTGTAAAAAGAAAACCATGAGGAGACACCACTACAAGGCCACTGTGCAGTGATGAGCCCCAGGGTAAGCATTCCATGTATAATGAACCATTATGAAATAGGACAATATAAAAATGACCTTTTGCAAGCAAGTTTAAGGTAAAAGAATTTTCAAGAATTTTAGAAGCTGGCCAGTGTCATAGGAAGAAATTAAACCCAGTCTTGGAATACCAGAATTCCTGTGAAATGCAGCCACCTTCACCTATCCTTTCTTGGCAGGCGATCAATGGGGCCAAATTTGGTGTAATCGGGGTGGTGGTTTACACCGATCCAGCAGACATCAATGACGGGATAGTCTCGGAGGAACAGACATACCCCAATTCCTGGTACATGCCCCCTTCTGGAGTAGAGAGGGGGTCCTACAGCGACCACTTTGGAGACCTGCTGACACCATACTACGCTGCCAAAGGTGATGACATTACGATTGTTCAGGGGGTAGGCGGTGTCAGTGAGCACAAAACCAGTGTACCTTTTATACCAACACCTCTTCCCTGTATCCTGTCTGCACTCTTTTCCATGGTTTGTGTCCCACTAATGCTATCAGAAGAAGGTTCCTTTGGTGGGGGGAAGGCTTCAAATTTGTTGCGTCTGTATCCTTCCACCAAATCTATTCATGGCCAAGGAGGAGATAAGAGTAGATTGTACCCAGCCCTGGCTCCAAGCTATGAGATCATCTCGTGAACTGATTTTACAGTTGGGGCTTACAAGAGCCATAGCTCAATGGCAGAGTTCATCACGTGCATTCAGGCTGTCTAAGGCTCAGTCATTGGCATCTCTAGTTAACCAAGTAGCATGAGTAAGACCAGAGGTCTTCAAAATGTCACCAGCCTGAGCAGATGAATCAATAGGTTCTGACTCAGTATAAGGCAGATATATATATGCTAATTAGGTAGAGCACATGCTTTGCATGTATCAGAGCATAAATTCCATCCCTGGCATCTCTAGTTAGCATGGGAGAAATGCTGACGAAGACCTGGAAGATCTGCTTCTAGTGGAACTGATAATATTGGGTTAGGTGAACCTATCTTGAAGCCTTTTTAAAGGGTTGGTTCCACCGATGCCTGGAACCTTCTTGTAGCTAGTCTCCTTCTCCATCTATCTTAGATGGACCTTGGTCTTTTCCAAGTCTCCTTCTTTGGAGGGGGAGGGGAGGGAGGGGTGTCATGCAAGAGAGGGGAGGAAAGGGGCTGCTCCGCCTGTTGGTCCAAAGTGGTACTTGGGCTGAATCTGTCACTTGATTTCCTACAGGTCACCAGTTCAAGGTGTAACTGGAGTCTTGGCACCATGGTAAGCAAGTTCCACTACATACTAATTATGCTCCCCTCTCTATTTCCAGATTTCACCTACAGGATCCCAGAGGACAATATCACAGGGATTCCTCTAATTCCAACCCAACCCATTGGCTTTGAGGATGCCAAGATCCTGATCTGGTGGGTAACACTGTGTGGGTATGTTAATGGCACCTGAACTTGCAGATCTCAAGCAGAGAGCCAGCATGGTGTAGTGGCTAAGAGCTGGTGGACTCTAATCTGAAGAACTGGGTTTGATTCCCCACTCCTCTACATGAGCAGCAGAGTCTTATCTGGTGAACCAGATTTGTTCACTCCTACATTCCTGCTGTGTGACCTGGGGCTAGTCACAGTTCTCCTGAACTCTCTCAGCCCAACCCACCTCACAGGATGTCCATTGTGGGGAGAAGAAGGAAAAGGAGTTTTAAGTGAGTCTCCTTACAGGAAAGACAGGCGGGATATAAATCCAAACTCTTCTTCTTCTCTTCTGTGGAAAAGAAGGTGAAACAGTCCAAAGGTTGAAACTCTTAGTGTATAGTTTTTGAAATCCCTAAATTCAATTTAAGGAACATATTGAAAAGGAGAAAAAAAATAAACAAAGTGACTTTTAAATCTCATAGGCCAGGCTCTTAATCTCTAATATGCCAGTTACGCTTTTGGTATCTTTTGAAAAAATAAAACACTCAGTTCCTAAATTCAATAGCATTCACAATAGCAATGGTGCAAAACAATGAGCATAATAAAGGGAATCTCTGAATCCCAGGGCCAAGAGGTGACATCAGGGGAAGGCATCAGCAACTATTCTCCTGTAGTTAGATCTCCAGAAAAGCTGGTTGCCCACTGTATGACACAGGGTGTTGGACTAGATGGGCCACTGATCTGATCCAGCAGGACTTTTTTTATGTTCTTGATACAGATTTCTCCAGGCAACAAATAAATTTAAAAGGTAAGTAAATGGGAGAAAAAGACCTTTATATTGTTTTGTATTTACAGTAACCTGGCTGGCCCTGCAGTAAATGACTCTTGGCAAGGATCCTTGGGGTGCATCTACCATCTGGGACCAGGATTCCAGGACGGAGGGTTGTTCCCTAATACCAGGTAGCAGGACACACAAAACCTAAACTGGGTTTCTCTTTTCCATTCCCTCCCAGATGTCAGGAAGCCATCAGTGCAATTCTGACCAAAGTTGCACCTTCCTAAGTCCATTGAAGTCAATGGGCTTCGAAGGGTGTAACTCTGCTTCCGATTGTACTGTATGTCACTAGATGATCATTCAGATGCCATCAGACATACCGTGTTGGGGGAAAAGGAAAGTCCTGCAAAGTCTCAGTGGCTCCATGGCAACCCTGTCAGGTTTTCAAAGCAAGAGATGAGTAGAGGTGGTTTGCCATTGTCTGCCTTTGCAATGGCAACCATGGATTTCCTTGGTGGTCTTCCATCTAAGACTGACCAGCGCCAACCCTGCTTAGCTTCTGAGACCTGATGAGATCAAGCTAGCCTGGGCCATCCAGATCTAATGTTGTGACTGAACCTTTCCTTCCCAGTAATGTCCAGGTGAATGTCTACAACCACAGAAGAATTGAGAAATCTTCTAATGTCTTGGGGCTGATTCGAGGAAGTGTGGAGCCCGGTGAGTTCCTTCTGTGCCACTAGGCATCATCCAGCATCATCCTAAAGAGAATTACATTCTTAAGATTGCAAAGGGTTAGCTGTATGAATCTCTTGCAACAAGATAAAAATCCAGCGGCTCATTAAAGACTAAGAACATTTATTTCTATAAGACCTTTCATGAGCCACAGTGCGCATGAAACTTGGCATCTTACGTGAGGTTGGAAATTTAAGGTCCAACTTGGGTTCCTTTCAGCTACCCAGTAGCCACAATAAATGACTTTCTGAAAATAAAGGCGAGCTTGAACAAGTTTGGAATGTCACCAAAGAGAAAAAGCACTGGGGGAAGTCGTTTCCCCAGTTTTGCTACCCTGCAAACTGGGAATACTCTACATATAGAGCAAAACAAATGGGGAATAACTCCACTAAGCAATGTTCCCTCACAGAAAAATTGCAGGGGAAGGCAGGAGACCTCGGAATGCCGCCCTTGGTGGCATTCTGAATCAGTTTGGGCTTTTCTTTATTTTTTAAAAAAACATTCCCTGTAGCTGCTGTGTGGCTGTGGGGAATCTGAGCTGGGCCCAAATCCAACTTTTACAAACCCAAACACCTAGGCGGATTCCACATGGGCCCAAAACAGCAGTGTGAAAACAGTGTGAAAACCGATGTAAAATGGTGTATACTATTTGGTGTATACTTTTACACCATTTTCAGACCGTTTTCACACCGCTGTTTTTGGCCCATGCGGAATCCGCAGGGGGAGGGAGTAAGAAAGAGAAGGAACTCATGAACTTTTGAAGTGTGTGTAAGATAAAAAGAGGGAGGCCAGGTGTGAATCCTGTAATAAAACTTCAAACTGTGTACAAAAGAGAATTGCAGTTGCAAACAGTGATTGATACAAGATGTCAGAGATTCAAACAAATAAGCAAAGAGATAAATTTGAAGTGAAAATTTAAGGATACTGGTATAAAGTTATAGTCTGGTAAACCATTTTGAGAGCAGCCGATAGACATTTCTATAAAGTGGGTCCTGCAGAGCTGTTAGGGACTGCACAGTGAGTAAGGAAACCGCCTCTGTTTAAGATCCCCAGTCTGATTTCCAGATAGCTGATGAAATGAGCTGTGACTTCTGAAAGCTCATGTTAGAAATAAAAGCTGTTAGTCTTTAATGCACCATTTTAAGCCTCAATGGGCTTAGAAGGATATAGTTTTGCTAAGCCTTGCATTGATTGGAATCAGTAGTGACCACATAACTTAAAAGCCCATAATGATTTAAAGATAGTAATGTTGTAAAATAAAAGTTTCAGAGAGTAGCCATATTGGTCTGCAGTAGAACAGCTAAAATCAAGAGTAGTAGAGCCTTGGGCCCCTTCCGCACACGCAAAATAATGCGTTTTCAAACCACTTTCACAACTGTTTGCAAGAGGATTTTGCTATTCCGCACAGCTTCAAAGAGCACTGAAAGCAGTTTGAAACTGCATTATTCTGCATGTGCGGAATGAGCTTCCGAGATTTCAGGGGATGAGTTTGGGGGGTCAGAGCTCATAAAATAAAAGTCACCCCTGGAAATCCATGAAGCTACTGTGGGAATATTGAACAGAATAAAATAAAGAGTTGGTAAAAGGGTCATACAAACAGAATACCTCAAAACCAATTAAAATGTTTATTTATTTAAGGAAATTTTTACCCTCCTTTTCTCTGAGGTAGTGACCCAAAGTGGCTCACAAAAATGCCTATTTTAAACAAGCCAGCAAGATACCAGATCAACCCCCCCAAAAAACCATGTACCAAGATAGGTTCTGAGTCCAGTGGTCAGCCCACTTAGTGACTACAGGTTTTCAATTTTGGTTTGCTCCTAGCCATACCCAGAGTTTTAATATCTGCAAAGAGAAAGGATGTTGTGCAACTGGCAAGATCAACTATTAAAATAGCAGGCAATATAATCAAAGCAAGTGGAAGGAGAGATGCCATCTTGAGCATGAAGATCACAACGATGAACAAAAAGCACAATCAGGAAATACTTGAGTAAAGAAGAATCTCTTTATCCTGCACCAGAAGCTCCATAAAGGCAGATTATCTGAAAGGAAGGCATTTCAGAGGGGAGGTGCCACAACCAAAAAGGCCCTGTCTTTTGTGATTTCCCAATTTCAAACTGAGGGGTACATTCAGCCAAGTTTTTATAAATAATCTCACTTGACATTTAGTGCTTGTAATGGATCATAAGCAACGTTCCTCCCAGATGGCTGTTTCAGTCACCAGAAATGGTACAGGGAAGGAGGCTAGAATTTCTCCTTCTCCCGCACAATATTCCTGACCATAACTAGGTCCTATTATGTGCATATTGTAATGTGCATATTGTAAAGGCCATTGCTTTCACATCCTGCATGTGAGCTCCCAAAGGCACCTGGTGGGCCACTGCGAGTAGCAGAGAGCTGGACTAGATGGACTCTGGTCTGATCCAGCAGGCTAGTTCTTATGTTCTTATGTCCTCTACGTGGACACTGGATGCTTTGGAAGATGATGTGCAACTGAAGATGCTTTGAAAAGACACAATTGTTCCAGAATGCAGTAGTTAGATTGCTGACAGGGTCTTCCCGGTCAACTGATATAACTGCAATCTTGCGGCAGCTGCACTAGCTCTCAAATAGTTTCCGGTGGCAATTGAAGATGTTGGTTTTGACCTATAAAGCTCTAAACAGTCTGGGACCCTCATACCTTTGGCGCTGTCTCTCCTGATATGACCCCCCTTGCACACTTTGGTCTTCATCACAGGGCCTACTGCAGGTACTTGGTCAATGAATAGCCTGTTTGTCATTAACTAGGGCAAGGGCCTTCTCAGTGGTTGCCCTGGCCCTCTGGAATCACCTCCCCAAAAAGGTTTGTGCCCTGAAGGATCTATTAAGCTTCTGCAGGGTGTATAGTTGTCTTGTTTTGTGCAGGGTTTTATTAACGAAGAGAATGGCTGGCTGACCTTATTTGTTCCACAACTGATGATGGGTTGAATTTTAATTAGAATTTGTTTTGTTGTATTTATTTGCATTTTTTTCAGTTTTGTTATCTAATTGAAGTCTTGCTGCTGTGTTGTGTGTGTAGCGAACCACGCTCTCTGTTGAGGTGAGGGCACAGGTTGCAAATCAAACACCACACTTACACCATTGTTAAGCTTTTTATCTTTCTGGCTCCACCAGACCGATATGTCCTGTATGGTAACCACCGGGACAGCTGGGTGCATGGTGCTATTGATCCCAGCAGCGGGACGGCAGCAATGCTGGAGATCACACGAGTTTTGGGCAAGATGCTTAAGGAAGGTAAGCTGGACCATGGGATGCCTTCTTTCTACTGGGAGACGATGGAGGTGGGAATATGTTGTGATGACAGAAGACCAAGGCAGCAGGGGTCAAAGCAGGGCTGTCAACCTCCAAAAGGCTAATTTGAAAGGTGGACTCTATAGCATTATACCCAGATGAGGTCCCTCCCCCCTCCAAACCCCACCCTCCCCAAATCTCTGCCTCCTCAAATCTCCCGGTATTTTCCAACCTGGATCTGACAATCCTTAGGGGTGTAATCAGTAGTGGGATTCAAATAATTTAACAACTAGTTGTTTACTAGCACCATTTTAACAACCGGTTCTGCTGAAGTGGTGTGAACCTGCTGAATCCCACCACTGGGTGTAATAATAGAAGGTTGCCAACTTCAAGGTGAAAGCTGCAGATTACTACTACTGATCTCCAGGCAACAGAGATCAGTGCAGAAAATGGCCGCTGTGCAGAGGTGGGATCCAGCAGGTTCTCACAGGTTCCCGAGAGTAGGTTACTAATTATTTGTGTGTGCCGAGAGGGGGTTACTAATTGGTGATTTTGCCACGTGATTTTTGCCTTAGTTACGCCCCTCCTCTCAGCAGTAGCGCGCAGAACTTGAAACAGTCTAGCAGGAGGTGCACCGGCGTGCGTGGCAGCCTGCGCCTGCGTGCATTTGTTTCCCGCCCAAGGACTGGTGCAGCGGCTGCATCCTTGCTACAGCCCCGCCCAGGAATGCCCCGCCCTGGAATGTCTGGCCATGCCCATGTCATGTCCCGCCCAGCCCCATTGGCGCTATGCCACAGTTTGAATCCCACCACCATGGGAACCTGTTACTAAAAATTTTGGATCCCACCACTGCCGCTGTGGAGAGTGTACTCTTTGGCATTATACCCCATTGAAGTTCCTCCCTTTCCCAAACCCTGCCCTCCAACCCCCAAAATCTACAGGTATTTTCCCACCCTGAGCTGGCAGCCCTAGTAATGAGAGGGTCCTGATTACTTCATCCACTCTTGGCCACTTTCTCCTCACTGGAGAACTACCAGAACTTATAGTATTCCTTGTTGTATTTGAATTGATAGAACAATAATAAATTTGCCAAGTACTTCAGTGTTGTTTTCCCAAAGTAAATATTGCTATTTATTTAAGCAGACAACCAAGATGGACATAATTTGTTTTTGATAAGTGGATGTGGTCTCATCCCTCTCTGCACATGGCACCTGAGAATTTAGAATTTAATGTCTGGCTTGATTTCTTTGCAGGGAAATGGCGCCCACGAAGGTCCATTATTTTTGGCAGCTGGGGTGCAGAGGAGTTTGGCCTCATTGGTTCCACGGAGTACACTGAGGTAAAAGGGCCAGGAGGTTGTGTCTCTCTTGGGGGTCTTATTCATTGCTATTTGAGGTCAGAAAAGAGGCAGTCAGTCAGTAGTCATTTCAGTTAAGAAAAATAACATCAAGGGTCATTCTGTATTTGTTTATTCATAATACTTTTCATTCGCTGTACTCCAGAAAGGACTTCAAGTGGATTACAATGTTATTTTAAACCACAATGAAATCAGAAATAAAAATCATCACACCACCAATATCTTGTACAATAAAAACCGGAAAACTTGTTTTAATATAAACAGAGCAGTATAGCCCTCACCTCTATATAAATTGAAATTGTCCACTACGGCCCCTTCCGCACACGCAAAATAATGCGTTTTCAAACCGCTTTCACAACTGTTTGCAAGTGGATTTTGCTATTCTGCACAGCTTCAAAGAGCACTGAAAGCAGTTTGAAAGTGCATTATTCTGCATGTGCGGAATGAGCCTACAACAGCTGATGCTGCACCTGTTCAGAAGCTGGGCATGAAACTGGATTGCAAAGGATCAAAGGCAGAAGTGTCATCCTGAATACACTAGAACTGGAGTACCAAATACTGTCTGTCACCTTCCCCCCAAAAGACATATAAAACAGATTTTTTTATTTTGTTTTATCCTGTTTTATATCTGGCTTTCTTGGGAAAGGTGACATAGACAGTATTTGGAACGCCAGTTCTAGTGTATTCAGGATGACACTTCTGCCTTTGATCCTTTCTTTTGTTTTATTTATGCTATTTATAGTCTGTTTTCTCACAGAATGGATTACAACTAGTGAATCAACAAAAGGAGAAATAACCAGTATGATAGGATTTTCGAAGTCTGGAACTACCAGAAATTCATAATTAAGCAGTACAGAAACTACATAATAGGATCCTACTTACAACTTATACATAGCAGTATAGACCACAGTCCCAGTCATTTGTTTAAGCAAGTTTGCGAACCATTTTGTATAGTACACAACAATAGCTGGACCCTGTTTATCCAATGATGGTTACATTGATGGCTTCTACACTGGGATATTTCTCTGCCTGAGCGGCAAGAAACCCCCTCAATAAAGAGTAGCATCTAGATAGGGCCCAGATCCGGGTGTAATTAATCTGGATCTCTTCTCTCTCTTTCTTGTCTCTAGAGAAAATATGAATCTCATTTTCTTCAAACCCCATATGTCCCTACTCGGCCTCTGCGTTCAGCAGAGGCCAATTTGCTGGTGGTCCCCGGCCCCTCAATGATGCGGCTGGCCTCCACACGGGCCAGGACTTTCACAGCGCTGGCCCCGGCCTGGTGGAACACCCTCCCACCAACTGTCCGGGCCCTGCGGGACCTTGGTGAGTTCCGCAGGGCCTGTAAGACTGTGTTGTTCCACCGGGCCTTTGGAGTGTCCAGCCGCTGATATGGTGCCCCCCCACTGCTCCTGCTTTGGCACTGGTACAACAGAGCTCCTCATATTGAGGGGCCTGCCGTCCCCCCCTTCTTGGGGTGGGTTTTTAAATTGAGCCTGGATGCCTCTTGTTTAATTTGCTAATTGTTAGCCGCTGTTTTTATGTATTTTAAGATGTTTTATTGACGGAGCCTATGTTTGTATTGTACCGGATTTGCTCCTGCTTATTGTTTATATATTATGTTGTTCACCGCCCGGAGCCCTTTGGGGATCAGGCGGTATAGAAATTGAATAAATAATAATAATAATAATAATAATATTAAAAATAAGCAGGAAACTGTGAGGTGTCTATAGGTGGAATGTCAGTGCTTCCCTGTACTTACGTCAAGCTCCCTTTTAGCCAGTGGTGGGATCCAAAAATTTTAATAACAGGTTCCGATGGTGGTGGGATTCAAACAGTGGCGCCGCCGCACACACGCACCTCCAGTCCCTATTGGGCAGGGAGGTTGCTTTAGTGACCCCTTCTCGGCACTCAGAATAAAATTAGTAACCACTTCTAGAGAAGTGGTGAGAACTGGTTGGATCCCACCTCTGCTTTTAGCCCTTTCATTGTTTGCTGTAGCACTTCAATGCAGCTGAGAAGAAGAAAGGAAGCCTTACCGCAGGTTGTAGGTGGTGGGGAATCTGAGCAACATGTAGGTATGACATGGAAGAATATGTAGAGTAAGCAGAATGGGAATGAAGAGTATTGATGCCTTTTCTCCATGTTCCTGACCCATCTACTGCAGGAACACATTTTTTGCACTCTCCTCTGTAAGCAGGTGTCTGCATTGAGTGAATTATCTTGTCCTTTAATGACCTAGAAAACATCCCTTGTTTCAGAGAGCTATTACTAATACACATCAGTGGTTCTTTCACCTTCTTCTTACTGGATTTTAACAACCACAACAGGCAAGTGTCAAGACTACCAGTGTGGTGGCCTTTACAACACCCAGCATTCTGTAGGCACATCAGGGAAACTAAGTTACCCATAAATGGACCAGAAGACACAGCAAACACCTCTACTTCCTGATCTATGTCTCTCCTGCACAGGAATTTTTCAGCAAATTGCAACAGCGCAGTGTGGCCTACATCAATGTGGACATTGCAGTCTTTGGTAAGCACCACAGATCTCACACCTGTATACTGTAAAGCTTTTAGCCAGTAAATTGTCCAGTTTTCAGGCTCGAAATTTCCTTACTGGCTCTCACTAGGCAATGAGCAGAATTTGCAAAACAAGAAAAAGGAGAACAATCTCTGCCCTGATTGATCAAATTTTGCATCCTGGCTATGCAGGTGCATTTCTAAGGCATGGCAAGTATGGTGGTGCCATCCATCCATCCATCCATCCATCCATCCATCCATCCATCCATCCATCCATCCATCCATCCATCCATCCATCCATCCATCCATCCATCCATCCATCCATCCATCCATCCATCCATCCATCCATCCATCCATCCATCCATCCATCCATCCATCCATCCATCCATCCATCCCTCCATCCCTCCCTCCCTCCCTCCCTCCCTCCCTCCCTCCCTCCCTCCCTGCCCACTACAGATATTCTGTCCATGTGCCTTACCTTGCTTTACTGCTGTCCGGTCCTTTAGCACTGCTCAGCCACTGGCAGCACCACACCTACTGCATGCTGAGCCAAGCATCTGGGATTGCTCCTGCCACCCTAGGCCAGCAACAAGACACACGGCCAGCTAGCAGGAGGACCAAACCTCAGGCTAGGTAACTCAAGGAACGTACCAATGCCAAAGGATGCACAGATGTTATAGGCACTGTTTTCCATAAATACACTCCTCTGGCCATGGTTCAGCCAATGAGTACCATGTCATGGCTCCCTGCAAAGCAGGCTGGACATATGGTCTAGTAGCCTGTGGCTTGCCAGGGCTTCTCTTTTTGCAGCCCTGGCCAGGAATCAAACACAGGAGTTTCATCCAGCCCCTGATGGGCCACCATACACAGCTGGCAGCCTGGGCTCAGCTTGGTAGATCATGAGCAGGTGCTTCATTGCCAGCTGGCCTCTTTAGCTTGACATTTAACTTCAGTTTGACCTGTATTAAATACCAGGTAACGTGATCTACTGTGCAAAGCCTCAACTGCCCATTTCCATTCATGGAACCTCTTATTAAGAGAAAAGTATGTTGTCCTGCAGGCATGTCAGTAGCCCTGTGTCTACATAGTGATAAAATGCTGTTCTAATTAATTGTTTGCCTGTCATGTAGCTGTTGAAAACTCATGCTAGGGTAAATAGAGATGGTCACTCTCCTCAAGCCCTTGGGTTTGGAGGGCCTGCTCTTATTTTTCTGTTTCTCCTTTGACAGCCAATGCTACCTTGAGTGTATCGGGAACCCCGCCTGCCCAAAGTGTTGTTTTTAAAGCAACCAAGCAAGTAAGTAATCAGTTCTGGGTATGGTTGCTGGAAGAAAAGTGCCCTGCGCTGTGCTCCTGTGACTTTAATAGTGGTTTGATCTGCAGAAACCACCAAGCAAAGCTCTTCTGGACATTCAGCAAAGCATCATTTGTGAATTGTTGCAGATCCAGCTGTTTTTAAAGGGACAGCTGTTTCAAGCACAAGCCTAATTATGGGAACAAGGGTTACCTATGTAACCCTTGAACCTATGTAACTGAATAATTATTCAGGAGAATAAAAGCTGTTAGCCTGGATGGGATACTAGAAGAAGAAGAAGAAGAGTTTGGATTTATATCCCCCCTTTCTTTCCTGTAGGAGACTCAAAGGGGCTTACAAACTCCTTTCCCTTCCCCACCTCACAACAAACACCCTGTGAGGTAGGTGGGGCTGAGAGAGCTCCGAGAAGCTGTGACTAGCCCAAGGTCACCCAGCTGGCGTGCGTGGGAGTGCACAGGCTAATCTGAATTCCCCAGATAAGCCTCCACAGCTCAGGCGGCAGAGCTGGGAATCAAACCCGGTTCCTCCAGATTGGATACACAAGCTCTTAACCTCTTACGCCACTGCTATTACTACGGGAAACTTTTGTCTCCATGGTGAATGGTTTTCTAGAGTGTGAACTTGCCAATGCCATCATCCTTTTTTAAAAGGATTGCTCTCGCACTCTCTCTCCACCCTTTCTGGCTGGTTCCATACGAGGGCAGAGAGGGGCCATGCAATGGGTCCACGCACCCCATCCCCGCACCACTAGCTCCTGTCTCTGCCCCCACCGTCCCTCTTTTGTGTCAACACAGAAGTGCTCACATGGTCCTTCCCTTCACAATTAAGGGCTCTGCAAGGAATTAAGTAAAGCCCATTAAGGGGTCCGATGGGGGTGGGAAGAAAAATAGAGTGTAGCTCTGCTGTTCTGAAGGCAGGAATTCATTCCAAACAAACACACACAAACAAATAAACAAACACACACACACGTGTATTGGCTACACACATAACTTCCATACAGATGTTTTGTCAGCAGCCTCCTGACCAACTGCCTTTTAACTAGTTTGTACTAGTTTAAACTTTGCTCTGGCTTAAATGGGAAAGCTTTCTTACAAGCAGAAAAAGCATGCAAAAATATTCCTCACGTGAGTTTTCTCTTTAGGTGCGGACTCCAGATAATTCCAATTCAGTGTATGAAAACTGGAAGCTCTACTTCAACCGAAACAGCTCCATCTATGGGGTCATCCCTCGGTAAAAAGGGAATTCAGGGGAGGGGGCTGTTTGTTTATTGACTAAAATATTGGTACCTCAAATTTTAATTAGAATCTTCACGGTGGCTACTAAACATTTCACCCAGGCACGAGTTAAAATCAGATTAAACAGCTACCAAAGAAAGCCACAGAGCACAATGAAAAGGAAAATACCAGCAGTGGTTCAAGAGATATCTCCAAACCTCTTCAACACAGAGCTGCCTTACCTTGGTTCTAAAACACCAACAGGGAAAGAGTGAGGTTTAATCCTTTGGGGTGCCATTGGAGAAAAGAAGGAGAAACCTTGAAGAAACCTTGTTTTTCAGTGGTGTGAGACACACACAAATGGACAAACTCACAGGTTCATATCAGAGTAGGTGCGCCTTACTGTATGGGGTCTGCAAACTGTGGCTCTCCAGATGGTCATGGACTACAATTCCCATCAGCCCTGCCACTTGGCCATGTTGGCAGGGGCTGATGGGAATTGTAGACCCATAATTAGAGCGTTGGAATCCAAAAGTATTAACTTGAATTTGGGCCTGGAAATCAATAATTTCATTTTATTTTTCATTTCAATTTTAATGTATACCCCGCCTTATCCCCGAAGGGCTCAGGGCGGCTAACAACATAATAAAACAATACACATTATAATAGAATAAACAATAATAACAATGGTAAATACATTAAGAACTAGAATTAAGGATCAAAATACTCAGATGGCGACTTAAACAACAGCAGCAGCAGCAGGAGCTAGAACATGGAGACGCTTCCTTCATGCATAGGTGCTGTGCTCAAGAGCCAGCCATCACACATAGGGTGTAGCTGCCTGCTCACACATGCACTCCATCTCCACACTTCCTCTCCTTCAGGTGTTGGGGTCTCTCTGCCACCTGCATCCACTTCCTTCAAACTTGGCAAAGCCATTAGGGTCCTTTAAAGGAGCCTGGTAAAAGCCCTTGGGGGGAATTTACATTTCCTTTGCTCAGGGGTAGGGAACCTGCGGCTCTCCAGATGTTCAGGAACTACAATTCCCATCAGCCTCTGTCAGCATGGCCAATTGGCCATGCTGGTAGGGGCTGATGGGAATTGTAGTTCCTGAACATCTGGAGAGCCGCAGGTTCCCTACCCCTGCCTTTGCTGCACAGGACTGACAGATTCCAAGCTCCAACCAATACACAGTATGAAAAATATGGCCCAGCATCTGTCAATAGGTTTTCTGCCAACTGTGAGAGACCACAGATCCCACCCACACTGCAGTTTAAAAGAGGCAGTCCTGGCTTTTTTTTTTTGGCCACTACCCCTAGTATATCACTATCCCATTGACACCTTTCTTTGTGCCCACCAAGTTTTTTTAAAGAAAGTGGGTGGAGCCAGATGGGGCAGTTGCCTGACAAGGCTTCTGATTGGCCATTGGAGATTTGATTGGCTGTGCAGATTTTTAAAAGCAATTCTTTGACTGCAGCTGCTACCACAGCACAAGGATCTTCACCATGTGACTGAAACTAAGCTATGGTGGCCATTTTGTGGCTGGCTGTATCTTCAACAGCAGCCATTTTGTGGCTATGCCCTGTGTCAGAATTCTGAAAGTGTTCACAGGCTCAAAAAGGATGGAGACTCCTGGAATGCAGAACACAATAGTAGAAGTGCAACCTTCAGCAAAAAAGGAGGGACTTGGGTACAATAATCCAGAGTATGAACATAGAAACACAGCAAATATGTCCCTGTTTTCACCTTTGAAAAGTTGGTGGTTATGCATTGCCTGTGTTGCTGCACAGGCTTGTGTAAGTGGTGTTTGTTTCTGAACGATGCATAATCTAGTCCTAGCATGAAAAAGTTCTTGTTGACTTGCCTTCTTTCTCTCTGCTTCAGTTTAGGATCTCTAGGTGCTGGAAGTGATTATGCCCCTTTCATTCACTATTTAGGCATCACATCCATGGATATTTCTTATACCTATGACCGGGTAAGCAATCTTCATCATGGTTTTCCTCCCCGGCTTGTACAAGCAGTTGCTTTGAGAAGGGCAAGTGTTCATGCTACTAATTTGAGTGCTGGAGTAGCACATAGAAGCCACATTTTAATTATTCTATTATCAGATGTTTATCCTGGCCTTTCCCCACCAAAGCAGGGCTCAGGGCATCTTGCAATAGATGAAAACCACACTTTACAACAATATATAAAAGAAGTAGTACAATATGTGTTTGTTTGTATAATGATATGGGGCAGGTGTTCAAAAAAGTCCTTGAACATTTGTGCACTTGTGGTCTCTTTCACATTGAGCATTCATTCCTTTTGAGTTAGATTCTCAGATATGCACATATTTTCCTCTTCTCCCAAACTCAACACATCTCAGATCAGAGAATCTCCACAGTTTCAGAAAGTGCATTTTCCTCTCCCTCAACAGGGAGAGTGAAGACAAACAGTATGTGTTTTCTCACTCCTCCCCACTTTCCCCCGCCCACATAACAACAGTTTCTCCTGCTGTTCCAGCCACAACTTCTGAAGGACCAAAAGGTCTTTGTTTGTTTTTATTTTCATGCTGAGGGTTCATTGCTGGAGAGATAGCCCCCAAAATTGCTATTAAACTTACATGGTCTAGCAAATTAACTCAGGACCACAGATAGCAAAAAAAGGTGGCAGGCAACTTTCCCTTATAGAGGGTACATGGAGAGAACAAGGAAGCAGCTGCGGGCAAAATGGCAGATTGGCTCAACTAGGAATATTTTGCAGCAGGAGAATCCCAGGTGTAAACAAAAAACTCTGGGGAAACCCACTGCAAAACAAACAGCCCTGGGGTAAGTAGTGCATGCATAAAGGACCCTTGTTTCCCTCTGTGAAGAAACAGAGGGAAACCCTTCCCCGTCCCTTCTACAAGCAAGTGCTGAGGGGAGCGGGGTTGTATCACAGCTTTGCGATTCAGAGCTATCATACTCCAGGGATAGCAAGCTTCTTCACGGCCTTTCCCCTTTACCCGACTTGAGATGGCGGTGGAAAGTGCCATCAAGTTGGAACTGGTTTATGCGACACCATACGGTTTTCAAGGCAGGAGGCATTCAGAGGTGGTTTGTCATTGCCTTCCTTGGCATAACAACCCTCTGGAGTTCCTTGGTGGCATCCAGGCACTAACCAGGGCTGACCTTGCTTAGCTTACAAGTTCTGATGAGATCACGCTAGCTTGGGCTATCCAAATCGAGGCACACTTTAGATAGCAAGTCTAAATAAGTAAGGTGAGTTTCCAGAGGAATTCAAAATATAAAGGAAGTGTAATAAATGAATAAAATAATACACATGTTTTGTCTGAGGGAACAAGGAAAAGGTGAACATATACAGTCTCTTTCTTCTCTAGATGCTTCCTAAATGATGTTAGGACAGGCTAGAGAAGAGAAGAGAGAAGAGTTTGGATTTATATCCCCCCTTTCTCTCCTGTAGGAGACTCAAAGGGACTTACAATCTCCTTGCCCTTCCCCCCTCACAACAAACACCCTGTGAGGTAGGTGGGGCTGAGAGAGCTCCGAGAAGCTGTGACTAGCCCAAGGTCACCCAGCTGGCATGTGTGGGAGTGCACAGGCTAATCTGAATTCCCCAGATAAGCCTTCACAACTCAAGCGGCAGAGCTGGGAATCAGACCCGGTTCCTCCAGATCAGAGTGCACCTGCTCTTTGCCACTATGCCGCTGCTGCTAGCTTAACTTGAGGTTGTAGTTAAGTCAGAGTTCATCACAACCTTAGATTTTTCTGTATTGTCCCCTGCTTTGTGGGCAAGATGGAGTCCCTAGCCTAGGCAAAAGTTTAGTCCATTGTGGCTTCTGCCGCTCCTAGGAGCTGTCCAAAAGTGAAGAGAAACTCCTTCCTAGTATCTTGGAAGTTTATAATCTACTCTGAGGGAGTCTGTCCTATCTGGGGGTCATTTGGATCTTCCTGCTCCAAAAGCAAGAGTTTACTTTCTTGGCTTTTAGCAGTGTCTGTCCCTTTTGGGTGTAATTTGGAAGCAAGCAGTGAATTAGTAGCCATTGTCCAACTTTGCCCAGTGTCACTAGCCTAACTAAGAACTGGGATGCTCTAAGCCACAGGTGTCAAACTCGTGGCCCTCCAGATGTTATGGACTACAGTTCCCATCATCCCCTGCCAGCATGATGCAGGCAGGGGGTGATGGGAACTATAGTCCACAACATCTGGAGAGCCACGAGTTTGACACCTATGCTCTAAGCAGATGGCTCCTTTCCCTCAGTTTGCCCCTTCTGCCAGCTGTGAGTTTGCAGCTGGGCTCCTGTACATGAACAGAATCACAATAAATGCAATATTGTAATCGCAATCAATGCAATATTGGGGTGCATTTCTACACCCTCCAAAAACAATATATGTCACTGCTGTTCTAATAGCGGCCCAAGCTCTTTGAGGTTATTTCATTCTCAACTGTTTTAGATTCTCTGATTCTTTTTTTTGCCTAGAGCAAGACTTCGGCACGGATTTATCCTGCCTACCATACGGCCTTCGACACTTTTGACTATGCAGACAGATTTATTGATCCAGGTAACAGGTGGGAAGGGGATGGGGGGGCGGATGCTTGGCCGGTGATAGCCAGAATTGTTCAGCAACCACATCTCTCTGTTACATAGCTCAATGATTCTTAAAAACTTTCTTCTTCCTTCTCCTCTTCGTTGCTTTTTCTGACGTTTATCACACCTTCCTGCATTTTTTTTTAAACCTATGAATTATGAGAGCAATGTACTGTCAAAAGCTTTCACAACTGGAATCAACTGGCTGTTGTATGTTTTCTAAGCTGTGTGGCCATAGTCTGGTATTTTTTTCTCCTAATGGATGGGAGTGAAATGTGAGGAGTAAAAAAATGCCGGACCACAACCACAGAAAACCCGCAACAGCCAGGTGAGAGCAATATTCTCCTCTCTTGCTCTCTCTCTCTCATAATATTAGAACTCAATGATATTGATCAGTGTTGGTGCCAGACAGACAAAAGGAAGACTTCTTTCACAAAAAGCATAATTAATATATTGAACTTGCTGCTATAGGATGTTAGGATGAGCAGGTCTATAAAATGTTGCTAACCATAATAGGTTCTTTCTCTCCCAGGATTCACCAGCCACCAGACAGTGGCACGGACAGCTGGCAACATTTTGATGCGCCTGGCAGATACTTTGATTCTTCCACTCAACGTGACTGACTATGGAGAGATGCTGGAACAGATGTACAAGGCTGCCGACCACGAGGATATTGTGGCTGACCTGAGAAACCACAACATCTCCCTTGGTGAGACAGAGGGGTAGAGGTACAGCGCTATTTGCTGGGTTGGTGATAGCTATGGGGGAGTTGTGTACTGCACAAATCTCTGTGAGACTGCCTGCAGAGTGGATCTCTTGTTTTAATTGAAAAGAGGCATATACATATTTTCATTAAAGAGCACATTTGTCTCCTTCCTCCCTTTCCCCCCCTTTCCAGCCCCACTCCAGGCTGCAATTGCACAGTTCAAGTCAGCAGCTGCGGGCCTCGACCAGCGCATAGCAAGTTTGCAGGAAGAAGAATCTCCCAGGTCAGCAACCTCCCTCCCTCCATAATGTTCTGCAGGATGTATATAGAGTTCTGGGAACATTCAAAGCTTTTCATAGCCGTTCATCTCGGTGATCCTTACAACAACTCTGGAAGGTAGGCTGGTGGGATTTATCCCCAGTACTGCAGATGAAGGAGACCAAAGGCTTAAAATGCATATGGCCGGGACAGAATGCCAACCTCCAGGTGGAGTCTGGGGACCGCCTAGAATTAAAACTGATCTCCAGACTGCAGAGAACATTTCCCCTAGAGAAAAGTGCGGCTTCAGAGGGCAGACTCTATGGTATGCAGTAGATCACAGGTCCTCGTTCAGAATCACACGCCAGAGTAGCAGTGAGCAGGCAAAGGCTTTCCCCAGCAGACTCTGTTTATGAATTTTGTTTAGGCATCTGACTGGCCACTGTTGGACTAGCTGGACCATTGGTCTGATCCAGTAGGGTTACTCTTATGTTTGTATCTCTGTGGACTTTACTAGCGGCTGTGAGGCCCAAGGACCCTATGAGCCAGCCCTGCTCCCCCTAACCTTCTTCTCTTAACAGTCCCCTCCATGTGCGAATGGTGAACGACCAGCTGATGCTGCTAGAAAGAGCATTCTTGAACCCCAGGGCCTTCCCTGATGAATATTACTACAGGTAAATGGATCAATAACCGCTTTTCTGGGTTGTGTCTTGGGAATTTATTCCATCAATAGCATAATTCCATGAATAGCCTGCTCCAAGAAGCTCATTGAGGTGCTTTGTGTCAAGGGAAAGGGTCACCATTAGTATGGAATAGATCTCTAGGATCCGATCCAATCATATAAGATCCTTCACCCATCGTTCCAATGCCTGATTTAAGAAATCTGTACTCTCCCTGCTTTACTTTACTGTGTTCTGTTAACAAAGGCATTTTTCTCCCAGTCTGACTTTGACACTGAAAATGAGTGTTCCTTTAGTTCAGTGATGGTGAACCTTTTTGAGACCGAGTGCCCAAATTGCAACCCAAAACCCATTTATTTATCGCAAAGTGCCAACACGGCAATTTAACCTGAATGCTGAGGTTTTAGTTTAGAAAAAAGGGTTGGCTCAGAGGCATGCGTTACTCAGGAGTAAACTTGGTGGTAGTCGGTGGCTTTGCTTTGAAGCAACCGTGCAACTCTTCCAACGGGTGAATCATGACCCTAGGAGGGTTTACTCAGAAGCAAGCCCCATTGTCAGCAACTGAGCTTGCTCCCAGGTAAAGGATCGCACTTTTCTTCTTTGCATGAAAATCAGTGGGGTTTAACAGCGCTTAACAGGGTTACCTACACTGCTTCCCCAAAATTAGGTCTTAGGTTTAATGCTAATAATCGAGCCCAGTGGCCCAGGCCAGCCTAGATGTGTGTGTGTGTGGGGGGGGGGGGTGACTCTGCGCGTGCCCACAGAGAGGGCTCTGAGTGCCACCTCTGGCACCCGTGTCATAGGTTCGCCACCACTGCTTTAGTTGTATGTATGGCACTGTTTTTTAGCGCATTACTCTGTAATTTTGTAGTTCAGTCTTATTCACAGTTGGTTCTATGTTTTCTTATGTTCTTATTGCATTGTTTTCAGTTGTGTAATCACCTTGAGTCTCAGCAAGGAAGGCAGCCTATTAATGAAATAAATTGAATATATCTTTCAATGCAACCGATGCATCAATTTGATCTGGTAGAAGCTGACCCTTCTCACTTCTGCCCTTCTCTTTCTATGCAGCCACATCATCATGGCCTCCAGGTCGTCTTCCATTGCCACCTTTCCTGGCCTTGCCAATGCTTACTCCAGTGCCAAGGTGTCAGGCAACTGGGAGAAGGTCCGCCAGCACCTGACAATTGTCATCCAAGCAATAGAAAATGCTGCATCCATCCTGGAGCCTGTGGCCCAATAAGGCCATTAGTAATAACACTGAGCTATATAGAATGCTTTAGCACACAGGTGTCAAACTCACAGCCCTCCAGATGTTATGGACTACAGTTCCCATCATCCCCCGCCAGTATATTGCTGGCAGTGGATGATGGGAACTGTATTCCATAACATCTGGAGGGCCGTGAGTTTGACACCTATGCTTTAGCATATTCAAAGGGAGTCATTTGTAACACATGTAACAGTTCTATAAAGTAGGACAAGGATATTATTCAGTGGTGGGATTCAAATAATTTAACAACTGGTTGTTTACAAGCACCATTTTAACAACTGGTTCTGCCAAAGTGGTGTGAACCTGCTGAATCCCACCACTGATATTATCCCACATTCAAGCACACAGAGAGCCAAGCTAGGGTCAGGAAAACTCAGGTATGAATCCCGATTCTATCACTGAAGCTCGCTTTGCGCTAATTTGCGCTCCCTATCTTGACTTAACCTACCTCACAGGGTTGTTGTGAGGATAGATGGGCGGAAGGGAGGACAAAGCCTCTTTGAAGGATCCCATGCTGCATCTTCAACTGATGATTGTGTCCAGGCCAGCTGTCTCTATGCAAACGGTCTCTTGCCTTCTCTTTCAACACAGTGCAAAGAAGCAGCAACTGGATTTCTCCCTGCCCCCTCATTATTTTTTATTCAACGACTTGTACTGATATTTGAGCAAATCTTTCATGGCTTGAATTCTGCCAGCATTTCAAGTTTACCTGGCTGTCTCTAAAAACATGGGAGAGGAAGTGAAGCAATTTTTTTAAAATCAAAATTTATTTCTAAAATCACAATTAAAACTACATTGAAATGAAAATCCTGACCAGCATCCATTTGTTATTGAGTGCAGTGTGTGCCTTGAAGTTCCTCATTCTTTTGACTGTTGCATTTTAGCAATATTTGTTCATTCCTGGGTCTGTCTTGTTCATGGGGTGCAGTAACGTTGGTGGGTCTGTTTTAAACATCAAAGTGGGCTTGTAAGTAATGGGGTGGGGGTAGCTGGGAACAGTTCATGCATTCTGGTTGATACTGCCCCCAGCTGTCTTCAGCATGCAACTCATGCCCAGAGGTTGTGGTCCGATGTCCAAAATCTGCACAGGTATGGACTTTTGCAAGGGAGCATTGCTTCCTTGCAAAAGTCCATAACTGTGCACCTATATGGCTTGCTTTAGTTCAAATAAGCTGCTATCCAGAATACTGAATGAGCAAATAGGGGCAGCCATAAACAGGGCCAATGGAGGGAGGCATTTGATCTAGGCCAGAGGTCTGCAACCTGTGGCACTCCAGATGTTCATGGACTACAAATCCCATCAGCCCCTGCCAGCATGGCCAATGTTTGTAGTCCATGAACATCTGGAGAGCCACAGGTTGCAGACCCCTGATCTAGGCCTCAAGCTCAAGAGAACCCTCCCCCTCAAATGTAGACATTTGTTGAATTTTTTTTGCCATTGGATAAACTTCACAATTTATGTACATTATGTGGTGTCATATTTAATTTTTATTATAGCGGCCTCAAATGCTGGAATGACCTGAGTGTCTCTGGATCATGACTGGGTCTTTTTTTATTCAGATCGCAGGGATGGCAATGATGAAAGTCCCTCCCTTTGAAATTTGGGAGTTTCCACCACCTTATACACCAACCAAGGGAACTACCTAGATCAGAGATCCCAATCTTTTTGAGCATGTAGGCTCCTCTAAACCTCTGACTTCATATTGTGGGCCCAGCCACAAAATGGCTGCAATGAAATGGTTACTACATGAGGTGGAACCAGCCACAAAATGGCTGTTGTAGCTTACCTTCAGTCACACAGTGAAAATTCTTGTGTTGTGGGGAACATGCTACCACAGCAATATTTTCAAACAGCTTCACAGTCAATCATTCTCCAAGGGCCAATCAGAAGCCTTGCTAGGAAAAGCCCTACCTGATCCCACTTTCTAAAAACACTTGACAGACCCAGGAAAATTGTCAGTTAGCTCCATTGCACCCATGAATGCTACACTGGGGACCCTGACCTAGGTCAATACACATGCAAACACACTGCCTTTTGTTAGGTCTCAAACCTTAAGCCAATAAACGGACTCTGTATAGTTGATCAGTAGCATTTATTGAGAAGTGTCAAGCGTCAAATTCTCAAGAAATTGTGAAAAACAGTCCTCGGAGCTGAGGCTCCCCAAGGTCAGTGGCAGATAGTAAGAGAAAGCCACCTGGCTTCCTGCCCCCACGAGGTAATGATACAACTCCATTTCTCATGGGATCAGGATGTCAGGGGAAAGCCTAGTTATCTACAAAGCATGTGAAGCCATAAAGTAAAGATCAAGGAAAGAATGTCCCAGATGGCAGTGGTAACATATAGCAGGCTGGTTACATATATATTTTTAGCAGCATTTGATTTGCAGCGTTGAGCAGATACAATGAGGTAGGAATGCATCTCAGTCACCTAGATACAACCCCCCTGACACCTTTCTGCCACATATAATGGTCAATTGTCCGACAAGGCCTTCATAACTTCATTCCGCTTATCATAAAATCCAGTTCCGAGATTTAATCCAGCCCACAAGGGCCATGAGTAGGGGAGAGAAGACTGTAAAACAGAAGAGCACACAACAGATTCGTAATGCTTGAGCAAGTTAATTTTATTTTTATAGTTCAAAGCGAGCTGATAGGACCAAGAGAAACAGTATGGGTGAGAAATGGAGGAGTGGGTTTGAGACGAAGATGGATTATCTCCTTGCAGTGGGCGATCTTCCAGATTTGCTCCTAATAGTCACCACAGCTTAGTGGTTGCTTTTCTACTTTCAACATCCTCCCACAGCAAAAACTGGCCATCAGGATCCAGAGATGATGTCAAACCTTCAGTATTCATTTTCACGCCGCTGACCAAATGGCACGCAATGGCGATCAGTAACAGAATCGGCCGAATACGGGCTCCTCGCATCCCGAAAAATTGTGAATGTGCATTCCAATACCTGAAAACGGATGTGGGGAGGAGGAGGGGAGAAAAGAAACAAAGAAGACAGTGTGAGTGATTTGGAGGGTCAAGAGCCAAACTACTAACCCTCTTGTGGGGTTCCTGATAGCATCACAGTAGATTCTGCTGAGCAAGTACAGCTACTGTAACGCCGGGTGTGGCATTCAAAACCCAGAAAAGATTAGTGTTCATTATTTAAGAAATTACTACTACTAACATGTCAAGCTGATTAACAAGACTTGTGAGGTTAGCTATGAAAAGTTAACTTTTAAAAACTTGCTAAGTGTGGAAAAGGAACTTCCTTGTGTGCGATATTCCTACACGCAAAGCTCATCTGTCAGGATCCAGAAAGACCAAGGTCATTCCGGTATTTCATAGAATCACAGAATCATAGAGTTGGAAGAGACCTCAAGAGTCATCAAGTCCAACCCCCTGCAATGCAGAAACACACAGTCAAAGCACTCCCGACATTGGAGGCCCTTAGGCATAATAAAAATTAAAATGATAACACATAATGCACTGAAGTTGTGAAAGTTATCCAAGGGCAAAAAAATCAACATGTCTAAATTTTAAGAGCCCCCTTCTTGAGTTTGAGGCCCAGGCCAAATGCCCTCCCTTCCATTGGCCTTTTCATGGCTGCCCCTGCTCATTCAGAACTTTGAGCAGAAGGGCGCCCAGAAAACGTTGTTGTTGGAAAAGACCCAGGAAGCTGCTGCCGGTCGGAAAAGAGGATGCTGGATAGGGGGCTCATCAAGGTAAAGTGGCATCATATATTTATGAAACCGTAGCCCAGGAGTCCTCGACCTTTTTGAGCCTGTAGGCACCTTTAGAATTACGCACTAACACATTAAACATTATGAATGAACTTTTGTGATCAACTGCAAGAACCTGGAATTTGAATGAAAGTGGAAACACCTTGAAAGGGACTGTTTATGTTTAGATTATTGAATAGAAAAAGAGAAAAATAATTCATGTGATGATACAACAGTGAATGGTGAAATTCTGTTGATATGAGATAGATATATGATTACAATTGTATGTAATGAGCATTGTTCCTTAATATATAAGAAATACCAAACTTAAATTGGCTGCCCAGTGGGTGACGTGTTTAATGTGTTAGTGCTTTTTTAGACATTACCTACATCTTTGTTACCTTTACCTTCAGAATTACGACATAGGGTGGCAGACACAACTAGAGAATGGTTGCTGCAGGAGGCGCAGTCAACCATTAAGTATCTCGGTTTGGATCTTAAGGTGGCATTCTGTTACCACAGCAACTGCGGAGATGGAACAGTTTTTCTGACTATGGAGGAAGGGAGGGAGGACTTTTGTGAGTCCCAGACTCCTGCTGCAGACTCCCATTTTGCTCCCCACACTGTTCATTTGGGTCCACAGTGCCCCGTTTTGGAGGGCTCAGAGGGCTGCAGAATAGGGGTGCCAGCCTCTAAGTGGGACCTGGTGATCCCCCAGAATGACAGCTCATCTCCAGACTACAGAGATCAATTCCCCTGGAGAAAGTGGCTCTTTGGAGAGTGGACTCTGTGGCACTGCCCCCTACTGTCTGCAGGCGGCACTGCCAAATCTCCAGACGTTTCCCAGTCTGGAACTGGGAACCCCCCACATCTCCTGCCAGCAGCCAGGGGGACTGGCAACCAGAGGAAAATCTAGGGGAAATGTAGCCTGGTGCAAAATCTGAGTTTTCCACACACATCCCCGCCCCCCCGTATGGGGGGCCCCACGACCAAACAACTTTTTTCGCACTAGGTCATCTCAAAGTCACCATCACATTACAGAACATGCCCCAACTCACAAATCTGAACACAGCCACGGTCCATGCCACACAGCGATTTTCCGCCCTCCATGTGACTAAATGGCTGCAGCCTGGGGGGGCATTTGACCCCATATGTCCCCTGGGCGGTACACCCCTGCTGCCAACCCTACTATGGAAGAAATTGGGGAGGTGGGGAAGTTGCCTTCCTCTTGTGTGGTCCCGTTTGTGCTGCTCAGGATCCAAGTCTGACTACCTTCCTTCAGCCCAAGTAAAAGCAGGGCCAGTTTGCTTCTCACCTCTTGCTCAGCTTCTGGAGGCACCTCACAGCGTTTCCTCTCCACAGGTGAGGGATTGTGCAGTTGCTCCTCGTAGTCATCGAAACCATATATTGTTTCATCTGGCCTTTCTTCCTTCGTGCAGTTGGTTTTCACCAACAAAAGCGTGAGGTATATCGATGTGCCGATTGTTTTCTGGAAGGAAAGAACAAGAATAATTTCCCCACCTTTGGCTGCTCAGGCCTTTCCTTGCCCTAAATATTACAGACAGACGGTGGTGTGTGCAGAGGGATATGTTTTGTTTTTCATTCGGGCTTAATTAGAACTACTGAATTTGGATGAATTGGGGCTCAAGTCTTGGAACATACCAAGTGAGGGAGACACAAATGTTCTAAAACCTAATTAGAAAGTCCTTCCCTCACCAAGTCAGTACACCAATCCCTCTCCTGTCTGGCTTGCAAACCCAGACCAAAGGATGCGGTTTCAAAGAAGGCCCCTTTCTTTCGGGAGCAGAAACTGCCTTAAGTTCTTCTACTACCATTCACATTCAGGGCTGAAAGTCTACGAGAGACAAATCACACCTCTGCATCTGCCTATTGCCCCATTCTCCCTTGGATTTCCACTGCACCTCCTTCCATTACCTTAACTTTTACATTTCCATTCTCATATGGTGTGTAAATATGATCACTTTTCCCGTTATGGTGATGCACAGCAATTCCCATCAAATGATCTACTGAAAAACCGTACATTCTGCCACGATCTCTTTCTATCCTGAGTCTGTACATTCTTGCCCTTTCTTCTAGTTCTTGGTCTGAAGGACCAAACAGCATCTCCAGTTCTTCTGAGGTCGGTCCCTGTCCTCGATTCAATGAATCTTCTGATTCTTCCTTCTCTGACTCTTCTGGCAGTGCCACCGGCTCCTCCACATCTTGTGATACTGGCACCGGCTCCTCTGACTCAGTTAAAGGGGGTTCTTCTGAGGCATCCAGGTCCCCAAAGACTGGATGGCCCAGTAGCACAGCCCACCCAAGGAGCAGCTGCCAGCAAATCTGACAACGCAGCATAGTGGCAGGGACAGGAACACTGCAATTGCCTAGCTGGAGGTAGAACACCTGCTGATATAGGTCTCAAGGAGCTGGAAGACTCCACCCATGTGCTGGAAGAATCCTTCCTCCTGCCAGGCCCACCCAGATGGCAGTGGAAGCAGGAAGGAGGAAGGAGGCTAAACGCCTGTGTGTGTCACATGTCCACATGGCAGATAAAAGCACTTTTACCCCACTTCACATGCA
This sequence comes from Sphaerodactylus townsendi, assembly GCF_021028975.2. Classification (NCBI taxonomy): domain Eukaryota; kingdom Metazoa; phylum Chordata; class Lepidosauria; order Squamata; family Sphaerodactylidae; genus Sphaerodactylus; species Sphaerodactylus townsendi. The sequence continues at coordinate 24,206,553 of NC_059425.1, read as the reverse complement.
CTTTGCAATTGGATTTGACTGTATGAAATGGCAAAATCCATTTCCAAATGATCAAAAATGGATTGCAAGTGTTTTATTCCGCGTGTCATTCAGTTTCCCCCCACAAATCAAATAGCTGTGGTGGTGGTGGTGGGAAAGAACTGGCATAATTTCAAATCCTGACAACATCTCTGTGGGAAGAAGCTGAAGGCCCCTCTCCCCTTGTTCTGATCCAAACAGGGCCTGCACCACTAGGATTGCCAGGTCTCCCTAGCCAATGGCAAAGGATGGGGGGCGGGGGTAGGATAGTCAGATCCAGATTTGGAAACTCCTGGAAATTTGGGGATGGGGCCTGGGGGGGACAGGGACCTCAGTGGGGTACAAGCAGTGATAGGATTCAAATAATTTAACAACCGGTTCTGAAAGGACTCAGTGGTGAGATGCCAGCCACAGATGTAGGCAAAACGTCAGGAGAAAATGCTACTGGAACACAGCCATACAACCCAGAAAACCCACAACACCCCTATATGGAATATTGTAAGTGTCAATGAAATTCAAGATCATGGTTGGAACTACATTCCCAGATATGGAGGGGTCCAACTGGGATCAGGGTTGTGTCTACTGTTGCCAACCTGGAGATCTCCCGCTTATTACAATTGGAGAACTCCTGTTATTACTATTGCTACTTGGAGATCTCCAGCTATTACAATTGATCTACAGACTGCAGAGGTCAGTTCCCCTGGAGAAGGCAGCAGCGTTGAAGGGCAGACTCTATGGCATTGTACCCTGTTGATGTTCCTCTGCCAAACCCCACCTTCCTCTGGATTCACCTCCCAAAATTTCCCACCCCAGAGATGGCAACCCCAATCCCTCCCTCCCCTCCCTTGCATGCCACCCCTCCCTCCCCCCTCCCTCCCCTCCCCTTGCAAGCCACCCCTCTCTCCCCTCCCTCCCCTCCCCTCCCCTTGCAAGCCACCCCTCTCTCTCCTCCCTTGCATGCCACTCACTCACTCACTCACTCCCCTTCCCTTGCATGCCACCCCGCCCGTCCCTGTCCCTCTACGTTAGGGTGGGTGGGCCATGTCCAGATGCCAGCCCCCTCCCCCTCTCTCCCCTCCGTTGCATGCCACTACTCCCTCCCTCCCCTCCCCTCCCTTGCATGCCACCCCTCCCTCTCCCTCCACTAGGGTGGGTGGGCCATGTCCAGATGTCGGCCCCCTCCCCCTCCCTTGCATGCCACTCCTCACTCCCCTCCCTCATTCCCCTTCCCTTGCATGCCACCCCTCCCTCTCTCTCTGCTAGGGTGGGTGGGCCATGTCCAGATGCTGGCCCCTTCCCCCACCCTTTAGGCACTTAGGGAGTGGAAGCTTAAACTTCTCCTCCCCCCGCCCCGCCCTGTATGCTTTTTCCCTGAATTGCCCCCCAGAGCTAGCAAATTTAATCACCATTTGAGGTGAAAGATTAAAGGTGAGCAGCACAGAAAGAGTTTTAAAAATTTAAATGAGTATTTATTTAAAATAACTATTTCATCACTTCTCCAGTACAAATAAGGATGATGTCATTCTATGTCCCAACAATGACCTTTGCATCCACCCAAAAAAGAAAAGGAGGAGGAGCCAGCTTATTGGGGCATCAATCAAAGCTGCCCCTTTTTTGTGACTGCCTGAACTTTTGCTTGGCTGTTGGGATGTTTGTAAATCCTGTACCTCCGATAAACTTGAATAACGTACCTTTATCAATCCTTGCCAATAAAAACCTTCATGATCTGCTGTCTTCAGAACTGGAGGTTCTAGTTAATCCTTCAACCATATCTTAAAACAACACTGTTGTTCTTCATCTAATTTGCACGGCACACCTGATGAGGCATGGTGGTTGAGCTACATTCAATGGCCTCTGTAGTCCTTGGTCATTTCCAAGAGCTTAATAGGATTTCTTATCCTGTTGGCCTCTGCCGTCACTTTGTGAGAGAAGTCCTGTGTGGAGGGCTTGCAGGTTCCATTTTGTGTTGGAAATGATGGCTGCACTACATAGAAGCTGACTTGTGGGGGAGCTGGGGAGCTAATTTATAGAAGAGTCCTGTGGCGAAGGACTGAAGCAAAGGAATAGTGCAGGGCCCCGAGTCTCACATAAAATAATAATTAAGTGCCATCAAGTTGCAAGCAATTTATGGCGATCCTTCATGGGGTTTTGAACGCAAGAGAGAAGCAGAAGTAGGTTGCCATTGCCTTCTTCTGCCATGGCCTTCTTCTGCTTCACTTCCCACCACGTGCGAGCTGGGCTATTCAGCCTGCCCAATCTCACATGCCCTCTAGTATTTCACAGGTGAAAATGTGGACAGTCCTGTGCATGAATGGTTGGGCAGATTGGGAAGTTGGGCCCACAGGTTCATGGGGCAAGTTTCTCATCCCCCCCCCCCAACATGGAGGGAGGGAAGGAAGGAGAAAATCCCCTCCAGGTCCCACCACCTGGAAGGAGGGGGGTTGGAGGAAAGGAAGAGGTTCACCTTGACTCCTACCTGTGTGGTAGCTCTTATAGTGAGGTGGCAGCAGTTTAGATTTGCCTTGTGTCAGTAGGCCACAGCTATGGACACTCTCTCCTCTCCAGGGAGGCAGCAGGGCCATATTGACCCGTGGCCTGGCCTCTAGGCTTTCAGGTACTTATGCCATCATTTCCACTTTCAGTTTTTGTTACCCAATGCCAGGGGTAACTAGAAAGTGATTTCAGAGTGATTTCAGCTTTGGTGGCAGTGAGCAGATGCAGAGGCAGGCTGCCTTCAGAGCAGAGGTTCTTTATTGTGATTTCAAGCTCTTTCCAGGCCAGACTCCCCTCTACAGAGTGAAAACGCAGCCCTTTTTATACAGTTTTTCACCCAATCAGAGGGAAAGGGGGCAGTCCCCTGCCACATAATGCAGACAATCTAAAACAAAGAGCATTAAGACAGTCTTTTGTTTTTGCTGATGGCATTAAGTCCCAGAAGAAAAGGCTGCCAATGAATCTTGAGATCCTAGAAGTGGAAAATCCAACAGTCCTTAGAAGGCTGGGGACAGTGCTCTGCCAAAAAAAAAAAGGATGACTAGGCTGAGGCCTAGTCATCCTTATGGGTCATATGGCCCTGAGAAGTGGGGCTGTCCACAGTGGTGGCACCAAGGTCTGAGTTGAGAAATTTCTGGAGATTTGGAGGGACATGAAGCATGGGGAGGGCAGGGTTTGGGGAAGGAAGGACCCTCAGCAGGGTATTATGCCACAAAATCTATCCTCCACTTTCTTCAGGGGAACGGATCTTGGTCATCAGGAGATCAATTGTAACAACAAGAGATCACCTGGTGCCATCTGGAGGTTGGCAATCGTAAGGCAGCACCAATTGATTCATGCTGGCCAGCCCTTGGTTTGGGGTGGTACTGGCGGTGGGCATAACCAGACTACCTGGTTATGGGGAGGATCAGCCAGGTGAAATGGTCTGTCAGATGAAGGGCGGAGGCATAAGGCTGAGAATCCCAAGACAGAGAGATTTTGGAATTTTCTGCAATCCACTTAGTCTGGAGGTCCATGAGGTTCCATAGGGGCTCCAGATGAAAGTAATTTATCTGCAGTGTGATACTGTGCTCAAAGATACATTTTCTGAAGTTGGTATTAGCAAATTTTATCACTTTATCAAATTTTACCACATTACCCCAGTTTAAGGCTTTTTCTTTGCTATATTTTTGTCAATGTTTTGACAACATGTCTGGGTAAACATCTCTTCTCTCTAATGAATGTTAATAAATCAAAAGCACATTCTCCGCTTACAGCAACACACCTGAACAGCCTACTCAAAACGGCTACAGTACAGACTTTGACTCCAGATTTTGATGCAGTAATGCAAAGCAAGGGGTATTCTCCTTTACCATCCTGCCCTTACTTCATCATGCAGTGGCGTACTGTGAATGGGGACATGGGGTAACCCATGTCCCCGGGCCCATGCCATTTTGTTACATGGGGGTGCCCAGTGGTGCCCCCCATGACAGAATGGCCTGTACCAGGCCGGGAGCAGCCGGCAAGCTCTGCACCCGGGCCGGTTGCTGTCGCTGCCCCCCCCCCCTCTATTGGAGGCCGTGCCTGCTCGTGGCCTCCAATGGAGTGGGGCGGCTGCTCAGCAGGTTCCCAACCTGGGGCGGCTGCTGCCACCCCCCCCCCCATAAACCTGCGCCTGGGGACAAGGCCTTGTTTTTGCGCCCCCTACCTCTGATAGAGGTGGGGAGGGCGGCAGCAGCCAGTGCTGGGCAGGGAGCTTGTTGCAGGCAAGGCCTTGTTTTTGTGCTCCCCCCACCTCTACCAGAGGAGGGAGGGCGCAAAAACAAGGCCTTGTACCCGGGTGCGATTTTGTGCCCGTACTCCTCTGTCATCATGACACTGATTTTGTCATTCTAATATCTGTATCTAAATGTTTAATTTTTTTAAAAAAATGAGTTGTCAGTTTACAGTGGAAGTAAGGAGTAAACCTACTCCTGTCCATGTGGTTGTCTGATCGTCTGCAGACTGCAACCACATGGAGGAAGCAGCTATGCACATGGCCACTTCCTCTGCACTTATGCACTTTGCAGAGGACCAGGCAAGTGTGCAGAGGTGAGCTAATTGTACATGTGTATTACCTGTTGTGGACCCCACCTAGTGGAATGGCCAGACTGAGCAGGCCAGAAGGGCTTGTGTCATTCCTAATAAAGCTTCATTGCAGTAACCCCTGCGTTCCGAAATGGGCTGGCCTCTATGCCAATAAAGGGCTTCGGCTTGCTTGCTTAGTTTGAGAGATCGAAATGGGAAGCTTGGACCCAGAAAAAGGGGTGGAGACTCAAAGCAGCAGAAGGCTGCAAAAACTGGTGAGGTTGGAAGAAGCAAGGCTGCCAGGCTGGGACCTTGATGTAATTCTTTATAAGCTCTTAACACCTTGTTTAAGGTAATTGCAAAGTTGTTGGGAACTAGTGGGAAGGGAGTTGTTTATTATATTGTCGAAGGCTTTCACAGTCAGAATCACTGGGGTGCTGTGTGGTTTCTGGGCTGTGTGGCCGTGTTCTAGCAGCATTCTCTCTTGACGTTTCACCTACATCTGTCGCTGGCATCAGATCCTCTGAAGATGCCAGCCACAGATGCAGGTGAAACGTCAGGAGAGAATGCTGCTAGAACACGGCCATACAGCCTGGAAACCACACAGCACCCCAGAGTTGTTTATTTTTGCTGTATTACAAATGTTAGAATTTATTGTTTCAGGGCTTGCTATGTGTGTATTTGATGGGAGTTCTTCTGGGGACCTTCATCATCTTGAATCCCGTTCTCCAAGCCTCTGAAGTCTTCTTCATAATCCAACCACCACCAAAGAAGAATTTGACTTGGCATTATCAGTAGACTGTAAATATAAGGACTTGAAATGCAACCTAAGAGGACTGTAAATTGCAAATGTTAAATGTTAATGTTAAAAGTGTTGTTTGTTAAGAAAGTAAACTATATTTGTTTTAAATTTGATTCTTTGCAGCTGCTTCCAAGTTCTGCCCCACAGAACCCACAGATAGAGGTTACACTATGTAAGACAGAATTGCTCAGAAGGGCTTTTTCCCCCTTCCTCAAGATGTCTTCTTTGTGCCGTGTAGAAAGGGCCAGGGAATCTGCTGGTGCACTAGGCTGTCGGTACACCAGCATGATAGCCAAACTCTCCTCAGTGTGCCACACCAGGCCTACCCTATCAAAGCCAGGGATCTTCAGAATGTGGATTGCTTTAAAGGAGAAAGACTCCCAAACTAGCAGAGCCACTACTTGGCCTTTTGTATGTAACAGATGAAGGACCAAGAAGCCTGGGGGAGTGGGACGCTAGTCCTTTCAGGGTGATCATGATTTTTTGCCACAGTCTACTAATTCCCACCATTCTTTTTTTAATATAGCTAAACCTTTTTCATTGCAAAGTTGTAACAGTTTTGTAACCCATGTTCAACACCCCCCTTCCAAAAGGGCAGTTTACTCCAAATATATTTATATTTTATTTTTTTTAAATGACTATGAGGTTTGCATTGCTTGTAGATATTGAATTTACTGGGCTGAATTCAGTCAGCTTTTCCACTGCCAAAAAGACAGGAGCAAGAGTTTCGACCGCCAAAAATGTTATACTGGGAATCATGGGACCTGAATGGATAAAATCTACATGAGGCAGCTTTAGCAAGAAAGAGAACCGAGTAACTGGAAAAGCTGAATGGATCCACCCCACTGACAGCAGCAAAGTTGTGAAAACAACCATATTTCCCATTTGTATCTGAATATTTCTATGCTGTATGTCTTTACTTACAGTGAAAACAAATTATAAGGAAGGGATAAACTAGCCATGCAGTCCTATACAGACCTATTCCAGTCTAAATAGAAGGATTTAGACTGGAATAGATCTGCATAAGATTGCATCCTCAGTAGCTAGCAGAAAAACAGTTCATATTAAGCCGCTTTGTATACCGCAAAGTCTGGTAGGTCCTGAGATCTTTTTGCTGTATTTTGGAAACACAGTAGAAGAAGAAGAAGAAGAGTTTGGATTTATATCCCCCTTTCTCTCCTGTAGGAGACTCAAAGGGGCTTACAATCTCCTTGCCCTTCCCCCCTCACAACAAACACCCTGTGAGGTAGGTGGGGCTGAGAGAGCTCCGAAAAGCTGTGACTAGCCCAAGGTCACCCAGCTGGCGTGTGTGGGAGTGTACAGGCTAATCTGAATTCCTCAGATAAGCCTCCACAACTCAAGTGGCAGAGCTGGGAATCAAACCCGGTTCCTCCAGATCAGAGTGCACCTGCTCTTAGCCACTACGCCACAGTTTAAAGCATGGAAGTGGGTAGGTAAAAGATTGGAGACTCCCCTGGTATTTCCCACAGATCAAGACTTTTTAAAGGAACAAGACATCCCCCCCTACCCCTCCCAGACCTGTTAACAACCCCAGTGGTGGTATCCATATCTCTTTCTCAAGAATCTGATTATGTTCACTTATGTTCTGTTGGTATTTTTCTTCCTGCCTTCGATAGAAAACTGTGCAAGCTTGTAGTTTTAATTTTTCTCTGCCTTTTTTTTTGCATTTATTCGATAATAAAAATAAAAAGGATGATGCTTGAGCAAGTTAATTTTATTTTTCAATTTCAAAGACATGAATGAATGAGAGAAATGGGATGGATAAGAAATCAGAGGCTGTAGGACTTCTCCAGCAGTACAGCTAACAGATGTGTATCTAACAGACTGTGTAGTAGTGGTAGAAGATGGGCGACAAACCAAGAGAATGCTATTCAAAATCTTTGAAATGGGCCTGGAGGCAGAGGTGTTCCAAATTCCTCAATGAACAAACTGCATTGTTGATCGATGAAAATAGGGTTTCCTGGGTCCCTTGCATCCTCAAAGATGGTAAACATACAGTCCATTTTCTGAGAGCAGAGGGAGTGTGGGGAAGGGTAAAAAACAAAGAAGATTGTGTGAGAAACCCTAAGATGCTACTGGGTCTTGCTAAGGCCCAAGCCTAATTCAATTTTGGGTGGCTCTGACCACACCAAAGCAGATTCGATAACAAAGGCCTTTTCCACACAGGCCATTAACATTGCTTCCAGCCTGCAAATGAAATGTTTCCTTTATGGAGTTCCACACTGTTTTCCCCCATTTGTTTGTGTGGAAATGTTTCCGAGCCGGCTTCCTTCACAGTGCAATCGTACTGGGACATTATTTCTTTCTGGCTTTTGAGGAGGCAGAGGCATAGCTAGGGAAAATGGAGTCGGGGCAAATCTGAGGTCCCCCAACCCTGTGTGGGCGGCCTCCCCCCCCCCCACAACTAAAGAATGATTTTTTTGCACCAGGTCATCTCAAAGTCACCATCACAACATGCCCCAACTCACAAATCTGAACACACCCAGGGCTGCCTGGTTTAAACAACATTGAAAGTGATGCTGGCTTTTTTGGGGGGGTGGGGGGGATCCACCCTCAAACAGCATCACTTTTAATGTTGTTTAGACTAGAGAGCCTAGATTCTCCTTTTATAGCCACCTTAAAGGAAGACTCACAAGACTGCCCTAGTTTTAAACAACATTTGAAAAGAAATGATGCTGTTGGGGCAGAGTGATTCAACACCCCAAACAGCACATTACTTTCTGTGTTACGTTTATTCAGAGACCTATGTTTCTCTTTAGGATAGGGAAGCCTGGAAACCAGATGTTCAGGGGCTACCGATTCTATCCAGTTTCCTACCCAGCATGGCCAGATTGGCCATGCTGACAGAGGCTGATGGGAAATTCAGAAGTTCTGGAACATCCGAGAGTCAGAGGTTCCCACTTCTGGATTCAGAGGGTCCAGATTCTCCTTTTAAATCCACCTTAAAGGGAGAATCTGGGCTCTCTAGTTTAAACAACATTTTAAATGATGCTGTTTCAGGGTAGATTCCCCACCCACCCCGCAAACAGCATCACTTTCAATGTTGGTTGTTATTGGTTTTCTGGGATGTGTGGCCGTGATCTGGTAGATCTTGTTCCTAATGTTTCGCCTGCATCTGTGGCTGGCATCTTCAGAGGTGTATCACAGAGTGAAGTATGTTAAAACTGTGTCCAAACTTCTCTTACATATGGTTTCCCACCCCTGGCACCGCAATAACAATTACTGATTTTTTAAAAAAAAACCCTCTGTAGTGACATGGAGGAAAATGAAGTGAAAAAGAGAATCCCTGCCATGAATAAACAGCCAAAGATGTCTATTGTCTGCTAAAAACAAAGCTGGGAGTTTCTCATCCGGGATAGACTAGCCCAGGGGTAGGGAACCTGCGGCTCTCCAGATGTTCAGGAACTACAATTCCCATCAGCCTCTGTCAGCATGGCCTTCAATTACAGCTAGGGGCTGATGAGGAATTGTAGTTCCTGGAATTTATCCTCGAAGAACCGCGAGGTTCCCTAAATTCCCTGGACACTTATTTAACTTACAGGGAAATTTTCTGTTGGGCCACTGCCCTGGAATCCCGCTGGCAAACAGGAGCAACAAGAGCCAAGTCAGGGCCATTTTAACTTCCCAAACCATGCCTGTTCTCACCTCTTCTTCATAATCGCTCCGTGGTTCACAGTGTCTCGGATAACGGTCAGCATGGTACAGGCGGTAATAATAACTGAGGTCACTCTCTTCCTCCTTTGCTGGTTGATCATTGGTACAATTGGTTTTCGCTAACATCATCCGGAGGTATATCATTGTCCCGATTGCTTTCTGGAAACAAAGAACAGGAGAGGTTTCCAACTTGGGCTGCTAGCCCCAGCCATTTGTGCCCTACAGATAGAGTGCCCCCTTCCCACCCCACCATCATTTTGTGGTGGGACCCACTACCCTTCTTCAGAATTCCACCAGCTCAGCAAAGGTGTGTAGGTTATCAAGAAGAAGAAGAAAAAGAACAGTTTGGATTTATATCCCCACTTTCTCTCCTGTAGGAGACTCAAAGGGGGTTACAATCTCCTTGCCCTTCCTCCCTCACAACAAACACCGTGTGAGATGGGTGGGGCTGAGAGAGCTCTGAAGAACTGTGACTAGCCCAAGGTCACCCAGCTGGCGTGTGTGGGAGGGCACAAGCTAATCTGAATTCCCCAGATAAGCCTCCACAGCTCAAGCAGCAGAGCTGGGAATCAAACCCAGTTCCTCCAGATAAGAGTGCACCTGCTCTATGCCACTATGCCACTGCTGCTCAAAGGTAATAAGCACATTCAAGAAAGGGGCAAGAGGAAGACAGACATTAGAGGATTGTATTTTACCCATAAACCCTGGCTTCCCTTGGAAATTATAGTGGCACCATCTTAACAAACAACACTTTTTCCCCCTTTGCCCTATTTCTAAATTAAGCGAATATTTTGTAGGGATCATGGAGCAGAAGAGTTTTCAGAATGTGAAGGAACAATTAAATCTGTTCTGACCAGTTAGCCCTTCTTTTTTTCAAGGGGTAAATAGAACAAGTAATACCACGAAAGTGTAAGGAACAAGCTGAGGAGTGCCAGTGAACACTCTTAAGTTTTCTGAACAGGATACATCTTCCTACCCAGGGCTCCCACAGCATCTACTTTTGTTACCTCCGATCTTAGATTTGCCTTCTCAAACGGCCTGTAATAGTCTGGGCTATGCTTGTCATGGTGCAGCAGAGCACTTGATTTCAAATGATGTATCTCAAAATTCCAGGGTCTGGACAGGTCTTCCCGCAACCATTGTCTTCTTTCACTTTCTTGATATTCCAGTTCCCTCTCCTCTGTCTCCTCTGAGTCTCCAAAGACTGGCTGGCCCAGTAGCAGAGTCCACCCAAGGAGCAATTGCCAGCATACTTGTGACCCCAACATGGTGGCAGGGAAAGGGATTCTGAGATTGCCCAGCTGGAGACAGAACACCTGCTGATATATGTCCCAAGAAGTGCCGCCCCTGATTACTCCACCCACCAGCTGGGAGAATCCTGGCTCCTGCAAGAGAAACCCATGTGGTGGTAACTGAAGGAAAGAAGTCAGATTCAACAATCTTTTATGTTTCCTCCTCTTTAAATACCTCTTGTATGCCCTGGATTTCTTTCAGTTTAGCGTGGTAGAAATCTCTAGTTCATTTTTGCCATTTACTTAATTTATTCTGTATGGTCCTTCTCTTTGACAGTGGTCATGTTAAAATATGTCTACGAATTACTGCAGCATTTACTTAAAAGTAAGTCTGTACATAGCTCATGGATTGGTGATAATGTATCCAGCATTTTCTTTCTTTTTCACAGAATGCAGTTATTGGAATTGCCATTTAAAGAGGAATGCAGGTGTAGGAGAGGTGCTTTAAAAACATTTTTCTCCTTATACTAAAAATACAGTACCAGATAGTTTTGACTGCAGTGAAGTAAAAACATTTGAACATGTGATTTTTCCCCAACTGAGCCAGAAGCAGTTTTAGGGGAATAGGGTTAGTTAGGGGAATGCTCACTTTCATTCTTATCCCTCAAAATCATTATTAATTGGCAAAAGATTTCCACTACCTTGAGATAAATCATCACACACAAAGATCCTTTCTCAGAACAAGGAATAGCCCCAGGCTGGGCTTAGGGCATCGAGATCTTTTCTGAAATTAACTGCAGGCTTACTTACAAAGAGATTTGGGAACTCTAAGTGTATATGTGTTTGTGTGCAAGTCACAGCCAAATTATGGTGATCCTGTAGGGTTTTCAAGGCAAGACACATTTGGAGGTGATTTGCCATTGCCTGCCTCTGTATATGCTGAGAGAGTTCTGAGAGAACTGTGACTGACCCAAGGACACCTAGCACGCTTCATGTGGAGGACTGGGGAATCAAACCCTGTCCCCCAGGTTAGTGCCCTGCCACTCTTAACCACTACACCACGCTGGTTCTTTATTCAGGAACTACCAGATTTACTTATGTGTTATATAATTGGTTGATTTAAAAAAAAACCTCACTTTGATGATTTGATGCCACATAATTAAAACAACAACATACCACCGTCAAAGATCTGATGTTCCAAGTTCCTCCATATTAGTGAAGTTCCCCCATATTTAAAAGTTTGCAAGCAGAAAGTTAGCACATCAGGGGCTGTAACTTCTACTCCTCTTGTGATAAACATTTACTTGCAGAGAGGGGTTTTTTAAGCTCAAGAGGGCATTCAAAATTATCTACAGCATAAATTGGTACAGTCTACTTTTTCTATCTCAACCTGCTCGTCTACACCAGGCTGAAGTTAGCTGCTCCCCTTTCCCAAATCCTGGCCTCTGTTGCAGGATGGTCGTTGCTGCTAACAGCACCAGATTCAGGCACAAACTATAAGATGTATATCTAAAATTAATCTTAAGATATTATATCACTGTTAGCGGAAAGTACTGTCAAATTGCAGTTAACTTGTGGTGACCCTCACATCTTAAGCAGAGGCATACTGACATGCCCCTAGAGAAGCTCTTATTATTTTTCTTCGCAAATCTCAGTGGTCCCTATAGTTACAATGGGTTTACTTCCTTTTGTATAGTGTTCTAGGGGAGGGAACTGAAGTTAGACCCTGTCCCTTTAAGAATCCCCCCTAGAGGCAATCTTCCTTTCATTATCCAGTAGTCCCCCTGTTCAGTTTAGTTTTCAGTCTAAGATGCCAGGGAAACTGGAAGGTTGCAATATCTCTTAAGTTAAGGTATTAACAGAAAGTAGAATCCAGATAAAGGACACGGAAGGAACCAAGAGGAAGCCCAGACAAAGTGGATCTTCCTGGAAGGAGTCAGGAAAGGATAAAAGTCTCAAACTTCAAGTTGTTCCAGTCAAGCAAGTACTTTATTTTAGTCAGACCCTGGGAGGAGTTAGGGTCTCAATTCTTCTAGCAATAAACCTTTTTTTAAAAAACTGTTACACCTTGCTTGTGAGTCTCCCACTCTGTTCTGGCCAAGTACAGGGCACCAAAGACTGTTTTATTTGGGGAACGGAACAGACCCTGGGGGTTGTCAAAGCAAGAGACATTCAGAAGTGGTTTGCCAGTCCCTGGATTTCCTGTGAGATTCCCATTTAAATACTAACAAGGGCCCATTGTGCTTCGTTTCCCAGATCTGATGAGATGGGGGTAGCCTGAGCCAGATCATATCATTACCACACACAAAAGGTGAAGTGATAATTTTTAGTGGCTGGATCATCTGAAGATGCCAGCCACAGATGCAGGTGAAACATCAAAAGAGAATGGTGCTAGAACATGGCCATACAGCCTGGAAACCACACATCAACCTGATAATTTTTAGTATTTTACTTTTTGTACTTAGAGGCACCTTGTCAAGCCCTAATCCAATGGTGGCAAACCTATGGCATGGGTGTCAGAGGTGGCACTCAGGGCCCTCTCTGTGGGCACGTGCAAACAGAGTGACCCCCACACACATCTAGGCTGGCCTGGGCCGCTGCTCGATTATTAGCATTATATGGGATGGAGCCTATATATTTATATTTTGTACGATTGCTCCTGTTTGATGCTTAGACAATGTTGTTTACCGCCCGGAGCCCTTCGGGGATCAAGCGGTATATAAATCTAAGAAATAAATAAATAAATAAATAAATAAATAAACCTAAGACCTAGTTTTGGGGAAGCAGTGTAGGTAACTCTGTTAAGCACTGTAAAACCCCACTGATTTTCATGCAAAGAACTAATGTGTAATCCGTTACCTGAGAATAAGCTTGGTTGCTGGCAATGGGGCTTGCTTCTGAGTAAACCCTCCTAGAGTCGTGATTCACCTGTTGGAAAAGTTGTGTGGTTGCTTCAAAGCAAAGCCACCGACTATCACCAAGCTTACTCCTGAGTAACGCACACCTCGGAGCCAACCGTTTTTTCTAAACTAAAACCTCAGTATTCGGGTTAAATTGCCGTGTTGGCACTTTGCGATAAATAAGTGGGTTTGGGGTTGCAATTTGGGCACTCGGTCTCGAAAAGGTTTGCTATCACTGCCCTAATCTCTAATTTCCTTATCTTGTGCAAAACTCAACTCTGAATGACACATAGTCTCTTTTGCCCCCAGGCGCTCTGTGACCTCCCTTGCAAGGTATAGCTGTAAAGACCCACAAAATAAAAGATTATAAATCACATGAGGTATTAAGCATTATTTTTAAAAAAACAGCAACCAAAGACAACCAAAGCATCAACTGGCAGTCCATGTGAGTGCAAATTACATCAACAGTCCGCTGCGGTGCAGTTTCAAGATATTTTTAAACAATGAACAAAAAGTTGTGATTCTGAAGAGGGCAATTCATGAGGGTTTTCACTGGCAAGAATTGATAGGGATGGATTATCCAAGGCTATATCTGCAGTACCCAATTTATAAACATCCCAAGAGCCAAGTAAAAGTTCAGGTAATTTCAAAAGAAGGGCCGGGGTTGGTTTATGCTCAAACAAACTGGGCCTTGTCTTCTTCTCGTACACTGTGAGCCATTGCAAAGGTCATTGACTCTGAAAGATAAAGAGAGGTGTATTTGCACTGTTAAATCTCTGAATTAGCTTTTCCAATATTCATCTTGGTTCATTTCACTGGTGGCGGAGTGGTGTCTGATTAAATTTGGATGCACATTCTTTCCACAGTTTGAAACAAGTAAAAAAAATGTTGATACTTTTGGTTAATCCAAATCATTTTTTTTCCACTGAATAATTCCAGCAGGAAAGGAGTGCGCTTTGAGGTGCACATTGGAACTCTCTGTTGTAGGGATGCCAACTTCCAGGTGGCATCTGGAGATCCCTTGGAATACAGCACATCTTCAGACTACGGATTTGAGTTCCTTTGAGGAAAATGCGTGCTTTGGAGGGTGGACAGTGAGGCATCATACCCAACTGAGGTATCTGTTCCCCTCAGGCTCCATCCGTAAATCCCCAGGAGTTTTCCAACCTAGATCTGGCAAACCTTACTTCCCCCCACCCATCCACCCCTTCCTTTCCAGTGGCCAGGAAGTTTGTCTGAGAAGTCCTTCAACAAAACAGCAACATCCTTTTACCACCAAACTCACACCAGACATACAAGGACATTGCCAATCCCATGCCCATGATTCGCCTGCTGTCATCTGAGTGCAGTATGGAACTTTGAATTTTGCATTTGATCTGATCAGAGCTACTGGAGCAATTTCCTCATCAGAGAGATGGAGAACATTTGAGTAACAAGTCTGCGTTTTTCAATACAGGGCTGTGTTTCCTCTAAATTTTCCTTGGGTCCAGTGCTGTTGGTAAACAGGTTTTTTCCTACTTCCTCACAGCATTGTGGTCTGTTCATACACTTTCTGACTTTCACTCTAGTTTTCTTCAGTCTTTCTCGTACTTGCTCACCTGCAATGTTGTGGGAATGATTGCTGCAAAGCTGGGATGGCTGCCAGATTTTCCTGATCTGGCATACATGGCGGCCATTTTTTCCTTATATAGATTATTAGGTTTGATTAGATCTTTACGTGTTTGGTACAGAGTGGGCTAGCCCACCTGTAACTGTGCCAGCAGCCTGGTTTAGACCGACATAATTCTGGGGCCAGAGCCCGCTTCTGGATTGGGCACCGTGGAGCTATGTGGCACCTGCCCACCTCCCTGTTTGCCCTACTTGCCTGTGTAAGTGCCACTTACACCAACAGGGTAGGCAGCATGGCAGTGCAGCCCCATGTCAACTTCAAGAGCTGATTCACACACACACACCCCAATTGGGCTGCCCATTTATAAGACTCTTTCTTAATTTTTATACCCTCAGTTCTCTCAGCAAGTCTTATGTCTCTACTCAGTACTTCCAGAACTTATATAAACAAGAGAGGAGATAGTGGGCAATCTTGATCCCCCCCCCCTTTTGTATCATACAGTCATTTATGTTGTTTGTGATATGTAAATTGATTTCCCGCACTTTATGAAATTCTCTCCAAATTCATATTTTCCACAACATTAAACAAAAAAGACTAGTTGATATTGTCAAATGCTTTCTCTGCATCTAGAAAAATGAAAGAGTCCTGCTTTATGTGTATGCAGATATTCCAAAATGTCCAGTTCAGTTCTGACATTGTCCTTTAACTGCATTTTGGGTATAAACCCACAAGAATCTTCATGAATATGAGCTGGACACTCTACAGGGGTCAGTGCTATCAGTCACAGACCAGGAAAGGGATTTAGGCGTCTTAATTGATAGTTCCATGGGAATGTCAACTCAATGCATGGCAGCTGTAAAAAAGGCAAACTCTATGCTGGGGATCATTAGAAAAGGAATTGATAATAAAACTGCAAAGATTGTCATGCCCTTATATAAAGCAGTGGTGCGACCGCACTTGGAGTACTGTGTCCAGTTCTGGTTGCCGCATCTCAAAAAGGATATTGAGGAGATAGAAAAAGTGCAGAGAAGGGCAACAAGGATGTTTGAGGGACTGGAGCACCTTCCCTATGAGGAGAGGAAGCAGCGTTTGGGACTCTTTAGTTTGGAGAGGAGGCGGCTGAGGGGGGATATGATTGAAGTCTACAAAATTATGCATGGGGTAGAAAATGTTGACAGAGGAGAAATTTTTCTCTCTTTCTCACAATACTAGAACCAAGGGGCATTCATTACTGAAAATGCTGGGGGGAAGGTGGGACTAATAAAAGGAAACACTTCTTCACGCTAGCGTGTGATTTGGTGTTTGGAATGTATACTGCCACAGGAGGTGGTGATGGCCACTAACCTGGATAGCTTTAAAAGGGGAATGGACAGATTTATGGAGGAGAAGTCGATTTATGGCTATAATCTTGTCCCTCTCTGATCCTGGGATTTTAAATGCCTTAACAGACCAATTGATCGAGGGCAACAATACAGAGAAGACCGTGCGTTCACATCCTACATGTGAGCTCCCAAAGGGCCACTGCGAGTAGCAGAGAGCTGGACTAGATGGACTTTGGTCTGATCCAGCTGGCTTGTTCTTATGTTCTTATGTTCTTAATAACCTCTTGTAACATTATTTACATCACTGTTAATGCATTGAGTTTGGTAACCTCTGTACTCCGGACTTATTACCTTTCGGATTGATCTAAGAATATACTATACCAAAATTTAGATGAGAAAATTTCATATTGCTACGTTATTTAGAATTCAGATTCTTGTTTATAACTATATAATTGTGTTGCAACATTACTTTGAGATTGTGTGACTGCTAAATATATGATGTTGCATTAATGTGTTGTGCAAACAGTGAAAAAAACCATGGAATTTATGTTCATATCTTTACTTTTTGCCTACTCGATTTACACATAAATATTGCTGTATTTGTAAATTATATTATTATCTTTCTTCACACTAGCACTTGGTCCCTTTTTTCTTTAGGTCATCACTACCCCATGATACTTCTTGTTTGTGCTCTTCACTGATGACAAACCACCACCACCCGTCTCCCATATTTTTAGGAACATATGTCTCCGTCCATTTATATGTTTATTTTCCTTTTACATAGGCAAGGAAAGGTTTTTATGTTTCATTTGCCACATTACTTTTTTCCATTCTGTAATTTTTATTGCTGTTGTTTCTATATTACTACGACGACGACGACAACGACGTTTGTATACCGCCCTCCCCCGAAGTGCTCAGGGCGGTGAACACAAAGTATACAGACAGAGCACAGTAAAGTAATCTATATTGCATAGATTAATTAAAGTAATCTATATTGCACAGATTAATTTGATCTCTGTTTCTATGTGTAAAATAAACCCCCGTTTGTTTAAGAATCTTGTCCCCCTCGTTCTTCTCGGTGATCTGAATCTAGACCTTGGAATACGTA
Source organism: Sphaerodactylus townsendi (assembly GCF_021028975.2). NCBI lineage: Eukaryota > Metazoa > Chordata > Lepidosauria > Squamata > Sphaerodactylidae > Sphaerodactylus > Sphaerodactylus townsendi. The sequence continues at coordinate 24,189,348 of NC_059425.1, read as the reverse complement.
AGCCAAGATCCCAAGCATATAGGTGCCCAAAACACATGTGTTTATTCTATGCAAGTTGGAGGACACCTTTACATATTATGGATTTATCCATCCATGCAACCTTCAGTTGGGAAAGTTGCTCTCTGATGCCTTTTGTGTGTATGTCTCTGTGTGTGCCATCCTGGGTCTAGTATTATTTTGCCAGACCATGTAAATTTCAGGTAGATTTCCCCAGTCTATTGCTCCAGCGATAGACTGGCAATGTTTTTAAAAAAGCTCTTCTGATTGCTCTGAATTGCTGCCTCAAAAAGTTGGAGGAACTGCTGTTGGGTGGGCAGGGGAAGGTGCAGCGAATCGAGAAAACCCAGTGCAAGCTAAACACATACAGTCTCCCTTCACTTTCCCTGCAAAGTGAGAGGAAAAGTTGCACTTTCAGAGGTTTGGAAACTTGGAGATTCTCTGACCTGAGTGGGAAAACGTGCATGTAACTGAGAATCAAACCTGAAGGGAATGTAAGCTCAATGTGAAAGAGACCACAAGTGCAAAAACAGCCTATATTTACTCTGTCCTACCCAGAAATGGAATTCCTTCAATAAGTGAAGTATCTTAATTTGAACAGATAAAAATGGCTCTGAGTAATTTTGTTTCTGGCACACACAGAGATTGGATGGACCTTGCTGTGCACTTTGCTTTGTGCACTTTGCTAATTACCAGCTCCAGAATCTAACAGACTGAGGGGTGCAGAGTCTAAATATACCAACACGACTGACATGAATACTTTAACACAATGTATATCACTTCTCCCCCACCCCCAAGCATAAACTCGGACAAAATAGAGGCAGTGGTTTTCTAAAGACAGGAATCAGAAAAGAAAGATTGCGCCTGGTTTATAAGACAATTGGAGCAGAAGGTTTTTGTATTACAAAACAGACCAAAAACCAAGTTATTGCCCATTCCCCCCAACCAACTCCAGTTTTCTCGAAATATCTAAATGTTACTCATAGATCTTTTAAAATATGAACCAAGAATGCAGAGTTCTTTGATATCAGCTATACCAGCAGTAGCAAAAATAGTGATTGTGAACATTTTTTGTTTATTGATTTTAATACTTCTGTACCACCATTCGTTACATCATGGTGAAAACAGATTGTGAAAAAGGAAGGGATAAACTAACACGGCAATCCTGTGCAGAATTATTCCAGTTGAAACCCTTTGAAACAGTGAATTCAGACTGGAGTAACAGCATAGGGGAAAGGAAGGTGCCATAAGATAGCCCAGTATTGTCAGATCTCAGAAGCTAAGCAGGATTGGTAGGCTCTGCAGAGGAAGTCAGTAGCAAATTTGCTTCTTACTTGCTTGCTGTGACCCCTCGCTGGGGTCACCATCAATTGACTGAGATTTTACTGCACTTTACACACACAATAGCACAGGATTGTACTGTTCATGGAGCAGACAGCCAAACCCTTCCAAATGAAGTGAAATTCTGAGGATAAGGCTGCAGAAAGCAAAGTTTGGTAACTCCAGAGGCCTTTGGTTGTATTTTGGGAAGATGGTGGTGGTGTCAGTAACTGTTTTTCGGTAATACGAGTCTTGCTTGTTTCTCTCTCATCATTTTCTGCCTCATCTTTCATACAGAGTTGTACAAGCCTTTATTTTAACTTAGACTGTCTTTCTTCAATAACAACAACAACAACAAAATAAACAATGTTGCTTCAGCAAGTTACTTTTATTTTTCTATTTCAAAGCAAGTAGATGTGGCTCAAGAAATGGAATGGGTATGAAATCAGCTAGAGCTTGTGGGCTAAGAAAGAGGGCATTCCCAATAGGACAGTTTTCAGATATGCATCTAACATGTTGCATCAGAGTGGTGGAAGGAAGAGGGCACACCAAGTGGACATTTTTCTACCCTGCTTTCCTCTTCCCTAACCACTGGCCATCACAATCCAAAGAGGGGGGGTTGGCTTCTCTCCTCATCCAGATGAATTGGCTTGCATTTTTGAGAGATGATGAGACCGTAGTTGCTTCCTCTTTCATCAGTAAAAAATTTGAAGGTGCATTCCTGTACATGACAACAGTAGGGAGTGGGGACAGGGAAACAGAAACATTATTTTATGTTTTAATTATTTCATTAGTCTTATATGCAAACCTAACCCTCTTGGGCTCCCAACAGCTTCCAACATTTTGTGATAAGTAGCATCAAACCAGAATGCAGTTCAGTGTTAAAACCTAATCTAAAACCTGATGGCCACGGATATATTACCTCTTGGAGTGTTGCCGGACTTTGCTAAGAACAAACTGTCTACGCTCTCAAAGAAGTTCTGACCACCTCACAAGAGATTCAACAACTTTACGGAGCAAGCATATTTAGTCTTCCAGAAAACAACAGTTTTCACTATTTAAGAGCCTATAATGGTGCATAGTTTCAGAGGGTAGCCATGTTGAACTGCAGTAAAACTGGAACAACGAAATGGTAATGCAAAGTTAGGCCTGGAGAGAGAGCATGATTGTCCCAAGATCTCCTAAGAAGACTGCAATCTAAACCTGGAACTCCCACATCCTAATCTGCCACTCTAACCACTGCACTGCATTGTTGTGCAGCAACAAACTGCAAAGTCTTTTTGTTCACTCACATTATGTAAATAAGTCTGGGCCTTATTTATTTGAAATATTTTTTTGCCCTGTCTTCCTGCCATTCAGTTTGCAGGGCACGTAAAGTTCAAACATGTGAGATAAAAAGATAAACAGCATTAGCCCCTCTCTGTGCTCCTTATCCAGGGCATTTATCAGTACACTGAAATGCAGAAGAAGGTAGGTAGAGCATCAGCATGAGTACATGAGAAGAGCCCTGCTGAATAAGACCACTGGTCCATTTGGTCCTGCTTTCTGTCACACACAGGACCTAAGATTTGACCCTAGATAAAATAAAACTGTTACTTCAATATAATTATTATGGAGTTCTCTTTGGCCAGCATGGTGTAGTGGTAAGGAGCAGGTGCACTCTAATCTGGAGAACCGGGTTTGATTTCCCGCTCTGCCACTTGAGCTGTGGAGGCTTATCTGGGGAATCAGATTAGCTCGTGCATTCCAACACATGCCAGCTGGGTGACCTTGGGCTAGTCACAGTTTTTTGGATCTCTTTTAGTGCCACCTACCTCACAGGGTGTTTGTTGTGAAGGGGGAAGGAAAAGGAGTTTGTAAGCCCCTTTGAGTCTCCTTTCAGGAGAGAAGGGGGGGATATAAATCCAAACTCCTCTTCTAGTCCTTTTTCTAAAAATCTTACTTTTTACCCTCAGGTAAGTACTACACACCCACAGTTCTTTAGACATGAAGACAAACTCTCCCTTTGAGTGTCTCTCTCACACGGTGCTTATCATAGAAGGATGGCCACTTTCCTTGAGGAAGTTCCAATCCTCTCTATATAACCACCCTTCTCTCAGAAGCTTCACTGCTTCATACCCGAGTGGGCTTAGACTAGGGTCGCTAACCTTCAGGTCGTGGCTGCAAATCTCCCACTGTTACAACAGATCTCCAAGTGACAGAAATCAGTTCACCTGGAGAAAAATGGCCACTTTGGAAGGTGGGCTCTATGACATTATACCCCATTGAAGTCCCTCCCCAAACCCCGCCCTCCTCAGGCTCTACCCTCAAAATCTCCCAAGTATTTCCTTACCAGGAGTTGGCCACCCTTTCTTAGACTGGTGTAACTCTGCATAGGAATGCACTGCCAATCTCTGTCTAAATCAGGGGTGGCCAACCTATGGTGTTCCAGATGTTCATGGACTACAATTCCCATCATCCCCTGCCAGCATGACCTATTGGCCGTGCTGGCAGGGGCTGATGGGAATTGTAGTCCATAAACATCTGAAGGACCATAGGTTGGCCACCCCTAATCTAAGGCTCATTCCACACATGCAGAATAATGCACTTTCAAACTGCTTTCAGTGCTCTTTGAAGCTGTGCGGAATAGCAAAATCCACTTGCAAACAGTTGTGAAAGTGGTTTGAAAACGCATTATTTTGCGTGTGCGGAAGGGGCCTAAATGATGAAATGTCGATAAAAATGTGGGATGTAATTTAAATGGTAAAGTAGCCTTCTCTGCAATATTCTAGAAATATTAGATGATATGAATGCTGGTTGGTGCCAACTTCATACCTGGAGAAAGAATTGACAAACTAATAGTGTGTGCCTGTCTCTAGCAAGTCATGCTGGTAACAGCGGTAATTATTAATTCTATGTATAAATTGTTTTTATAAAGGTTTGCAAGTTAAGACATGGATTTGATATGTTGTTTTTTTGGTTAGTTTTTTTTGCATTCGTATTACTGAATTAATATCTTAAAATCTAAGTGTATCATTTGGAGTGTGATATTGCCATTTTAAATAATTTAAGGATCTGGATACATCAATAAAACAACACAGTAGCACTTTTATAAGCATTGTTACATTGCTTGTTTATAGATCTTGGTGAGCCAATATATCTTAGTATTACTATTTGGTCAGTTTTTTGCAAAATTAGAGTTGTGTGTTATGTGTTTGCTGGTCAAATTAATTAATGCTATGAAATGCATCAGAATCAGGGCACCCCCCCCCCCCAAAAAAAACAAAAAAACTGAGTGATCACATTGATATCTGCGCAGAAGTAATTCTGAAGGTGTGGGAGTCAACACTAGCAAATCCCTGGCCAGTCTTCCTAGATTACTAGAGTGGGAATATAGTTCAGTATCGCTCATATAGTTCTGTATGCCAAGGACCTTGATTCAATCTACAGCATTTCCAGTTAAAAGCATATTTAAACAGCATCAGATGAATCTATCCCTTGAATTCACTCCTGCTTTGTTGTTCATCATCAAAGTACACTTGGACTGTTTACTGGACTGACAAAGACATCTATTGTTCACTACCAAGAAAGCTGGGAGCTTCCCACCTTTTCGGAACCATTCAGCGTCTCACAGTTTTCTGAATGGTGACGATGATAATGATAACGCAGGTAATAGCTGTCAAAAAGTGACTCTTTCCGTAGCTGGTTTGTTGTGCAGTTGGTTTTTGACAATATCATCTTGAGGTATACCATTGTCCCGATGGCTTTCTGGAAAAAAAGAACAAGAGAGATTTCCACCTTGGGTTGGTTGTCCCAGGCCCCAATCCTTTGTGCCCTGGAAGTAGAGTAATGTTGTGTTTAGCCTGGCCTTAATCTGAGCTCTAGAGCTTAATCTCAGTGTCCAGGCTAAGGCCTTAAAACATGCGCAGAGTGCCCTTCCCCTCACAACTAAGAAACCATATTCAGTAAGTGGATCCCAAAAGTTTACCTCCAATCTTTTCCCTTTTATAAGTCTAACACTGCCTTGACTCTAATGACCACCCCACCCTCTCCTTCCCACTGTGAGACTCCTGGTCTTCTGAGATTCCTTCTTCACTGTGGAGGAAGAAGAAAGAGTTCTCTCATCCACAAAACACTGCACTCAGTCCCCTTCCGCACATGCAGAATAGTGCACATTCAATCCACTTTCACAATTGTTTAAAAGTGAGTTTTGCTATTTCGCACAGTAAAATCCAGCTTCAAAGTGCATCGAAAGTGAATTGTTCTGCATGTGCAGAAGGGGCCTCAGAAAACCACAATCCTGAATTCTGTAGCCTAGGACAAACCTCTTCCTAAAATGTACCTGGAGTCTGATCCTGCAGAGGAGCACATAGGTATCAAAGGTAGTGGGCACATACAATAAATGTGGGGTAGGAAGTACATAGGGTAAGGTGACCAGATGGTCACCTTTGTGATCCGGGACAGAGCGGCAAACGGCAAGCCCCAGAAGGCCATGCGCTCCTGCGGCCGGGCACATGGGAGGCTGCCGCACTGCCTTGCGCCCCCAAGGCAGTGCAGCAGCCTCCCAAAAATCGGGACAATTTGTAGAACCTGCAGGACGCGGGACAAATTGTCTAAAGGCGTGACAGTCCCGCCAAAAGTGGGACGGCTGGTCAGCCTAACATAGGGGGGAAATTGGGAGATGAGGGCCTGTGCTGTACCCATAATACTTGCCTGACCTGGAATTCATACTGGCGCAATCTTGACAATACAACACTTCCAGCAAATTTTGTTAGCCATCATGAGGACTAGGCACTTTTAAAAAATTATTTATCTGGGATGGGGGGTGGGGAGGTAGAAGAGGTTTTAGAATGATATGGATCAACCAGAACAAAACAGAAACCTGTACTGACTGGCTATCTCTTCTTTTTCAAGGGTCAGGGAAAACAGAGCCACAGCAATATGAAGGACAGGCTGGGATGGGCCAGTGCATGCAACAGGTTCACTAAACAGGATCCCTCTCCCGATCCAGGACTCCCATAGAACCTGCTTCCCTTACCTTAGTTACTATATTTGCTTCCCCATTTGGCTTGTAGTAATAATTTTCCCTCTTATTAATGCGGCCTACTGCAATGTCCTGCAGATGTTTGAGCCAAGAACCACAGGGTTTCTGCTTCTCATGCTCTAACCATTCTCTTTCTTCTCTCTCCCTTTCCTCCAGTTCTTCATCTGATGGGGGCTTCTTCCCCTCTGGCTCTTTCCAAAATGGCTCCTGTTCTTCTGAATCGTCTGGTTCTGGCACCAGCTCCTCTGGTTCTTCTGGTACCAGCGGCTCTGGTTCTTCTGACACTGGCTCCTCCAGCTCTTGTGAAGAGCGCTCTTCTGAGGAACCTAACTCTGCATCTCCAAAGACCGGCTGGCACAGTAGCAGAGCCCACCCAAGGAGCAGCTGCCAGCACACCCGGGAACACAGCATAGTGGCAGAGAAAGGGACTCTAAGATTGCCCAGCTGGAGATAGAACACCTGCTGATATAGATCCCAAGGAGCCCTGCCCCCTAGTGACTCCACCCACCTGCTGGGAGAATCCTGCCTTCTGCAAAACATGCCCATGAGGCCGTCCCCTCAGAAAGGAAGTCAAGTCTGACAACCCAGCATGCACTTGTGACTTTGAAGACCACCTTTTATGCTCCCTCCTCTTTAAATACCTCTCGTATGCCTCAGATTATTTTTCATCTTTGCAATTCCCCCCACATTTCCCTGTCTGGTCCTTTGCTTGGACAGCAGTCACATAGAGCAGCTGCAGCCAATTACTGTGGCACCCACCTAAGGGAAGAACTGTATATTTATGGAACATATAAACACGTGAAGCTGCCTCATGCATTAGACTGGTAGCATCTCTCCAGGCTGCCGGGTGGAGGTCTTTCACACAGTCACTTTATCTAGGCTCTACCAGGGTCTGACCCTGGGACAGGGTTGTCCAACTCTGGCCCTCCAGATGTTCATAGATAATTATTCTCATCAGCCTCCGCCCACATTCTGACAATGACTGATGAGAATTGTAGACCATGAACATCTAGACGGCTAGAGTTGCCTTGGGATCATCTGCATTCAAATCCCCTGTTGCTGAGTCCCCCAAGTCTGCAAGAATAATTTAGCAAATTTTAACAAATCGAAAGGTCACTTGATTTACAATATTCTGGTGAAGAAGAGCTCCTGACTCAGGGCTAGAGCCTGTGCTTAGAATGCAGAAGGCCGCACGTTCAATCCCCGGCATCACCAATTAAAAGGATTGATAGTAGGTGACATCAAAGGCCTCTATGTCAAGAAAAACTCCTATGTCAGAGCCACTGCCAGTCTGAGCAGACAATACTGATTTGAGGGAGCAGTGAGCTAATTCACTACAAGACAGCTTCATGTGTTCAACATTTTAAGCTGCTTTATGCAGACCCAGACCGTTGGTCCACCTATGTCAGTATTGTTTGCTGTGACCGGCAGATTCTTAAATAATGTCTGTCGTGTCAGTTATTACCAAAGTGTGTGTAGTTTGATGATCTGCATCCACATTTTCTTTCTTTTCTACATGATTCATTAAAGTGTATGTGTGTGGAGGGCCCTGGATTGTTATCATATCGAAAATTAGCTCTTACCCTTCCCAGTGCTTGTGGCTCTGTTGGATAAAAACATGCGTACCTGTAGATTTCCCTCAACCAAGCCAAAAGCTGCTTGAAGGGAACCATCATTTTTCAGCAGAAAAAAATAGCTCTTTTATTTATTTACATACTTTACATATTTTCTGAGGCAGCCTGAGGAGTTGTCTGCACGTACAGTGTGAAGTGGAATTGATAGAATGGACGGTACCAATTAAGACCACAGGTGAGGATCACATTTGTGACTGTTCTCCTACATTTGTTTACTTATTTCAGCTTCTCTGTTCTGTTTTTTCCCCAAAGGGGGCTCTGTTTACAAAGAAGCACAACATTATAATGAAGAGAACATACAACAGGAATACATAGTAGTGTTCTAATGTCCTGACCTGGATAGCCCAGGCTACCTGATTTTGTCAAATCTCAGGAGCTAAGCAGGGTCAGTGCTGGCAAGTATTTGGATGGGAGACCTCCAAGGAATATGACACAGAGGCAAGCAATGGCAAACCACCTATATTGGTCTCCTTCCCTGAAAACTCCACCAGGGGTCGCCATAAGTCAGATGTCAGATGTGACTTGATGGCAAGAAAAGAAAAAAGAGTAGTACTCTTGAATCTTGAGCTTGTCCTATTTCAAATGGGCTGTCCCATTCAAAGCAGAGGTCTGCCACATCACCTACTACTGTAGAAGAGCTAAGGCCCCTTCCACACATGCAGAATAATGCACTTTCAATCCACTTTGCAGCTGGATTTTACGGTGCGGAATAGAAAAATCTGCTTCCAAACAATTGTGAAAGTGCATTCTGTTAGCATGGCCTTTACCCCCTGCCTTATGAAAAATTGGATTTCATATTATTTCTCATACTGTGTGCTGCAAAATGCCAGTTTCCATGTTTGTATAGGTGGAAAGCAGAGTGTCCAAGCTGAAAGCAAGCCTAAGGCAAAACAGTCTGTTTGCAGAGATAAGATATATGAGTTACTCCAGTGATACTATCTGGACGCCTCATAACAAGGACATGAATCTTTTATTATCCCACACTGCCAGAGTACTCCGTTAACATAATGGAATCTGTAGAACTCCTGAACACCACACCTCGTTAAGCTGTTCTGATACAATGAATTCTGGAAAACTCCCTGATACTGTGCTCTTGAGAAAACATTTCTCCAAACAATTGCTTTCTCCATGCATTTCCCCCACCTCTCAGATACAATCTCCCTAACAACAAGATCCCTTCCTGATTCACTCAAGCCTCAGCCAAATTTGAATACCTAAGGCAGAGTCTTTAGGAAGCACCTCTGCATAAACCATTCAAAGTATCACTGATATATTGTCAAAGGCTTCTCAGTGGTCAAACATTGTGCTAGCTTTGGCTAGGGAGGAGCAGTACTTAGCATTTCCTCTCCTGATGATAAGCGATTCAGGGTTATAATCTTCAGGAGGATCTCACTGGGGTGCTGTGTGGTTTCTGGGCTGTATGGCTGTGTTCTAGCAGCATTCTCTCCTGACATTTCGGCTGCATCTGTGGCTGGCATCTTCAGAGGATGAGATCCTCTGAAGATGCCAGCCACAGATGCAGGCGAAACGTCAGGAGAGAATGCTGCTAGAACACGGCCATACAGCCCGGAAACCACACAGCACCCTATCACTGATATAATCTAGGACCAATTGACCCCATTGTCCTGGGATTTAGAACAATAGATAGAGCTGCTAATCAGCTCAGCCCTGCAACCCAGCACAGAGGCAAGAAACGAAACCTAATGCAAAGGGTCTTTTTTCCTGCCAAACTAGTGATCCACCCTATAAAATTCCTGCTCACCTTAAGCTCGTTGCTCATTTCAAACCTGAACCTCCCTTGTTCAAGTTGGTGTGAGACACGATATATCGTCCTTCGCTTGGGTCCCTATGCTGGCATAGAGATCCTTGCCTTCTTCTGGAACTTCTCTGCAGATTTAGGTAGGTTGCTTCCCCAACTCCCCTTCTATCATCCAACCTGTCTTCTCCTCCCTGTTTATATACTTAGGAACTGAGTGTATGTGCCTTAACATCTCACTGTGTGATTGTTTGCAACCAAAACTTATATAAAAATATTTAAACTGCAATTTGGTCTTTTGTGAATTCTCTGCGGATACGTTTCAAGCCATTTCTGGTATACATAGTCTAAAAAGATCCCCTCCCAACCTACCTCTTGCATTGCCAAGCCAAGTAATTCCCCATTGCTCTATAAAAATAAGTTCGTATACTGTTAAGCTGGGTAACAATTGAAAGTGCATTATTCTGCGTGTGTGGAAGGGGCCTAAGACTCAAACCTCTGACCACACCCATGCTTAAATACCTGTAAAAGGAAGGGAAATAGATGCTCAGCCCAGATCTTATATAGCTGGTAGATATATTCCCATGAGTCCCCACTCCAGTGCTCTGCAAGCAGAAAGCTAGCACATTAAGGTCTAAAATATTTACCCATCTTGTTATATATATTTACTTGCAGGCAGGTTATTTTTTTTAACATGGGAAGGCATTCAAGAATGCTGATCCTTATCTACCATGATGCCAAGTCCCCCTTGCCACTGCAGGGGGATGGGGGTACGGGCTGCTAGATCCAGGCTGGGAAACTCCTGGAAATTTGGGAGTAAAGCTGGGGGGGGGTAGGGACCTCAGTGGGGTACAAAGCCATACAGTCTACTCTCCACAGCATCCATTTCTCCAGGAGAATTGATCTCTGTAGTCTGGAGATGAGCTATAATTCCAGGAGATCCCCACGTCCCACCTGGAGGCATCTCTGTTACCTACAATATAAGCTCCTACAGTCTTCTCCACCTTATTCTGCTTCATGCATCGAACAAGCTGAAGTGAGGTGCTCAGTCCACCTCCATCCTAGTATCTGTTGCAGGGGGGTCATTGCGGCAAACAGAACACTGCCTGTTCTATCCCCAGATCTTACATGACCTCCCCCACAAGGTGACTACTAAGATCAGCAAGATAAGAGATTATAAATCACATCAGACACAAAGCTCTATAAAAAAAACAAGGACAGCTGAAGCCTTTAACCACAGCTCGTGTGAGTGCAAATTCCATCAACCGCACCATGTTATCTCAGATACTTTTAAACAGCGAACAAGAAGTTCTGGTTCATGAGGGTTTGTGTTGGCAAGAGCTGATGCAGGTACATTATTCAAGCATAATATCAGCAGTACCTGCTTTACAAACACGCCAAGAGCCAAGCAAAAGTTCAAGTGACCTCAAAAGAGATGCCCGCTTTGGTTTATGTCCTAACAAGACTGGTGGGCCCTGTTGTCACCTTGTGGTGCGAGCCACTATAAAGGTCACTAACTCTGAAAGATTATGAAGTTTATTTGGATGATTTGGCCAATGGGGGAGTGCTTTGGAACATTGTGTTATGAGGTAGCAATAAATCCACCTTATGGATATTTTTTCAAACATGGGGTTGTTTGGCAGGCTGTTTCTAATAACTAAGGGGATCCACATGGCATATTAAAATTTTGGGGAACCAGGTTTGTTTTGAGATATGAACCTTCCCTTCAGTTACAAGATAGTCTTAGGGTTGCAAGCGTAAAGGTTTTTGGTTTGCTGACGTGAGGTAAATTTAGTGGTGAGCAGGAAGACCACAGAGATCACTGAGGTAGGAGTTGTACATAAATAACAAAGATTTATTTGTTTGTTTGTTTGTTTATTGGTTGTTTTTAAAGAACAGCTCTCCAGACAGTCAAGGTAGAATCCTGGCGGAGACACATGATTAAAGCTAATTATGGCTTCAGAATGTAGTTTGCATTCTGTTTCATGCAAACAGGTACAAACCGGTTTTCACTGACTAGCTACCTGTGCAGGATTTCACCCACACCAGACTGCCATTTCAAAGAGTCAGACTTAGGTCCCCTCCGCACATGCAGAATAATGCACTTTCAATCCACTTTCAATGCACTTTGCGGCTGTATGGAACAGCAAAATCCACTTGCAAACAGTTGTGAAAGTGGATTGAAAGTTATTCCGCACATGCAGAATAATGCACTTTCAATCCACTTTCACAATTGTTTGCAAGTGAATGTTGCTATTACACACAGTAAAATCCAGCTACAAAGTGGATTGAAAGTGGATTGAAAGTGCGGAAGGGGCATAGGTTTGCCATTTGAGTCTTTAAACCAGGACCTTATCAGAATCGAAACCTCTGTTTAAAACATTTGAGTTGAAGTTCCATGTTGTATGAAGTCTGCTCATCATCAGAAACAAGACTCACAAGTGGCTACTCTGCTGTCAACCAGCTAAACCTCTCTAGTACACTACCAGGCAGAGCTACCCTTCAGATTGCTCTCTGGAGGAGGCAGACTTCGCTATCACTGTACTTTCTCCAATCTAAACTAAGACTACTGCTGTACTTCCTCCTAACATTTGATCCCTCCTCTGAAAAGTGGTTGGATGCACGAGTAGCACTCCCATAGGCTCACAGATTAAACAGGTGACTGGTTGTTTTCCCTTCAGGGGCTGTACAACCTTCTGGCCATCACAGGTTGCCAGTTTCCAGGAGGGCCTGGCAATCGCCTGGAATTAACTGATCTCCAGATCACAGTTGCCCTAGAGAAAATGGCTCATTAGGAGGATAGACTGCATGGCATTATACCCTGCTGAGGGGGTCTCCTCTCCACAAACCCTCCCCTCTCCAGGCTCCAAACCCAATTGTCCAGGAATTGTCCAACCTGTGCAATGGAGAGAAACACATCTTACTGCGGGCATTCCTCTAAAGATGCCAGCCATAGATGCAGGCAAAACATTAGGACCAAAAACTACCAGACCACAGGCACACAGCCCAGAAAACCCACAACAGCCAGCTCCCAACCTAGGCTCATTCCGCACATGCAGAATAATGCACTTTCAAACTGCTTTCAGTGCTCTTTGAAGCTGTGCGGAATGGGAAAATCCACTTGCAAACAGTTGTGAAAGTGGTTTGAAAACGCATTATTTTGCGTGTGCGGAAGGGGCCTTAGATTTAGCAACACTAGTCAACATTGCAATTTCTGAGGCCACTTACCATTACATGATGTGGTAGAGGACGAAATGGGGAAGATAGTTAATAGCTTATGGGCAGCAAACTGAGGCCTGTCCAGGCTACTTTCCCCCCCTCTTTGGCCTATGGGGAGAAAGGTGACTTAAAATGGATGCATGAATAAAGCTAGGTGGGAATGAGACCACACCGTGCCTCCAGGTGGTGTCAGGGGTTCTCCCAAAGTTAAAACATCTCCATAGCCCAGAGGTCATTTCCCGTGAAGCAAATGGCACTTTGGAGTGTGGACTCAAGGGCATCACATTCCTGTGGAGCTCCTTCCCCAAACTCTGCTCTCCCCAAGCTTGGTTCTCAAATCTCCAGGAATTTTCCAATCCAGAGTTGGCAACCCATAAAACAGAAGCAGCAGACCCTTAAGAAGCTGATAAGCTCATTTCCTCAATGATGCATGAATGCAGTAAGATGTACCTGTTTTAATCAGTCGCTGGGTAGTGGGAGATGCAGGAAAGAAATAGGACTGGAGGGAAGGGAAGCTAGGAGCTCTAGGCCTCTCAGCAGGTAATTCCTACAAAGGACAACTGGTGGCAGTGGTACCCAAAGAAGGAGAGAATAACACTCCTCCAAGGGTAAGGATTCAAGAAAGTCGGGAGAGTGCTGTGTTACTGGTATTGAACAAGACCAGCTGTGCAAATGACACAGTGCCTAATGGAGATAAAATGTTAGGCCCTGAAATGTCTGACGGAGCCACCTTCTGGGATCAAACAAAAACTGTGGCCCAGAACAGACAGCCCAAAATTCTTGCGCCACAGAATGGGCTGGCACTGTATGGTCTGTGGCTCAGTGGTTAAGCACCAGTTTTATACACAGGTGGCTCCAGATATGATCTCTGGCACAACTCCAGAGGCAAAGGCGAAGCTCAACTGTGTGCGGGTTAAGCTTGCTTCCTGCTCACAAGTTGTGATCATTGCAGCAGAACATGAAACATGCTGTTCTCCTAAACCCAAATAGTTTGAAAATGTGTGTGGGGGTGGGTGGGTGGTAATGGCTGGACATGTGCAATCTCTCTCTCTTTTTTTGCTGCGTCTGACCACCCCCACACCCCTGCCCCCACAAAATGTTAACTTGAGTGGTAACATGCCTTTTCTCCAACGGCCAAGGAGATTGAGCCTGCACACTCCACAAGCACAAAATAAAATAAAATAAAATCTACCATATTCTCCAAGCAACACCCATGTTGTAGAGGTTGATTTTTATCTGGACATAATCTGGCTGTGATCCTGCAACACAAGAAGCGACTGTGCATGTGCAAAGTTGCTCACCATGATATTCAAAATAACTTCAAAAACAATAAGGCAATCCCATGAGGGGTCAGTTTGCCTTTGGACCCCAAGTCATGGGGTTGCCAGGTATCCAGTAGGGTCCTGAGCAGTATGGTATTTCCACAGACTATTCCAGAAAAAAAACTGAGAAAATACCGAACATATGCACGTCCAGTATTTTTAAGGTTGGAAAGGAGATGGCCTGTTTTTTTTCCTGTGGTTTTTTGTTTACAGGCAACCCTATGGATTCTCCTCCTGCATTCCTAGCTGATTGTTATGAGTTTTCCGGGCTGTGTGGCCGTGGTCTGTTGATCTTGTTCCTAATGTTTTGCCTGCATTTGTGGCTGGCATCTTCAGAGTTGTTTCACAGAGAGAAGTCTGTTATAACAGATTTGAAACCTGGGTTCAATCCCTGCTTGCCATGACATTTACTGGGTAATCTCAGACACATCATTCTCTTTCAGCTTAGCCTACCTCACAAGTGGATGGACAAAGGAGATATACATGTTGGGGAAACAGCAGAACAACAAACTTCTGAGGTGTCTATAACTTTTTTCAGTTGGAATACTGAAACAAGAGCTTCCTAAAGGAATGGCAGGCTGTACGGCCCAAAGTAGAGGTAAAGGTGCTACGCAGGCCCTATTTGCATTACTGCTACAGTGTATGAAATGGGAGATTCAACCCTTGCCTTTTATCATTGTAGCAGCCTGAATAACCCAGCTTGGCCCAGGCTTGTCAGAGTGTAGAGCTAAGCAGGGTTGGGCCTAGTCAGTACTTGGGAGACCACCAAGGAAGAGAAGGGCTGCTGCTATGCCAAGGAAGGCCACAGCAAACCACCTCTGCTCATCTCTTGCCTGTCTTCCTGCCAGTCTCTCTGCATCACGGCTCAGTGATAGGTTGGCCAGGACCCACCCCAGCCATATTTCATTCGGGGCAGAGGCAGAGCAAGTGGAAATTGTGCCCGGGGCACACGTACACCCTGTGCCCCTGGGGCAGCGGCGCCCATGCCTGCCCTGCCCTGGAATGCCCCAGAATGTCCCTTCCATGGCCCAGCCAAAGGTGGAGAAGGGAGGAGTGTGGTAATGACTATTCTACTGTGGGAGATACAATGCTTTGCCTGTTCTATCGTATTCAGTTCTGGCAATAAAAGGCCATCCGCTTTTCTATGCTTGTAATCTTCTATATATATAAAAATCTATCAGTGCGTTTTCCTGCTGACAGGTAATCTCCCAAACTACTGGACCGATTACTTTGGAATTTTCACACAGCATTGCATTCGCATGCGGCCAGGTTTCCATACTGTTTCCACACCTCCTGTTGTGTACATGTCACAACTGTGCCCGTTATTGTGTACATGCCATACCTGTGATAGTTGGAACCACAGTTCTGTTCCGCAACAGCGTCATCTGCTGGCCGTCAAAGCAACACTCTCTGATACAAGGGAAACAACCATGCCTTCCTTGAAAACTGCTGCCATCTGGAGTGAAAGGAATGGACCCCCCATCTGGACATGGCCCACCCACCCTAGCGGAGGAAGGGGAAGGTGAGGGAGGGTCCGGGGGTTTGCAGGACCAAATGGTCTGAAATTTGAACACAATGTAGCTCATGCCTCCCAGCGGGTTTTCAGCTAGGTAATTCGCCTGCAAGGGAAGGGAGTGAAAGGGACAGGTTCAGCCTCCTGGACATGGCCCACCCACCCTAGTAGAGGAAGGGGAACGTTAGGGAGGGATGGGGTGGGTTGCCATGCAAGGGAATGGGAGAGAGGGAGGGGAGCGAGAGGCCCCTTGCCCCTCCCCTCCCTTGCAAGCATTGTGCAATGCCACATGTTCGAACCGTTCGTTTCCCCTTTTCTTTCTTTTCCACTTCACCAGACTCAGCCACAGCAACACGTGGCCGGGCCCGCTAGTCAATAAATAAGAATTCTGCTTTCAAAGTAATGATTCGTTTATTGAACAAGTCTGACTGGGGTTGTGACACTGCTTTCTAAGGAGAACAGTAGCACATATGGTGTGCAGTTTCGGCAAAACCACACAGTGGAGATGGGTTAAGAACCTGCCACGACAGCCCATCTTTGAGCCTAACACAATTACTTCCCTTATTTAACAAAACATGCAATGATTCACTAACATCATGCTTCCAATCATCACATTCAGCTTGGTCATAAATATACAGAACTAAATAATATACTCCATAGAATTCAGGCCTGCAAAGCAGAACCAAAGCTTAGCTTAGAAAGCAATTTTTAGGAATGCAACTTGGGTATCCTTAAGCATGTACAGAGTTTTTGGTACACGGAATGAGGCAAAAGGTGGCACTTGGAAAACCAGCACTCAAAAATCATGGATATTCCTCTTTGGAGTGGTAGGCGCAGATAAGCCCCAAATGCCCAAAGATTCTCCCGCTAAACAGGGAGAAAACAGAAGCATTCCCTCTCCCACAGATTTTGGAACAGAAAGAAAAGATGAAGGTCCTTCTCAAACACTACATCGGCCATAGAAAGAAAGTCCTGGGCAATTTTGATGTGAGCATTAAAACAGCACCCTTGCACATTTTACTCTATATTCAAGGTTCTAGCAAATACACAAATACAGTTGCAGAATTCATCTCCTGACAGATGTGAAGAAGATACTGTCCCAATTTGTTTTTGCATCTGAAGCTCAGGTCCAGGAAAGCTTCTGCAGGAAGAAAATTGTGTTCAGGTGAGATTTGGTGGCACCTTAAAGCCTATGAGAGGAACATCTAGGGCTTCTATGACCCACAAGCGGGTGACACTACAAGCCCCATTTTCTCACCTCTGCCAGGTGAATTCTGGAGGCCGTAAAGGAGGGTAGGCAGCTCAGCCTATTTAATGAGAATTAGTATGTTGGTCTGAATTCACTGTCAGGGCCCTTCTCAATAGCAGCTGGTCACGAGACTCAGGAAAGAGCCTATTCACAGCTCATGTGTGTCAAACGTATGTCGTTTAGCCAAGAACGAGTCCAGATCTGAAATGTGCAGATTTCTTTCTGGAAACGGAACATAGAGGAACAATCCACAGTTAGAGGTAGAGAAAATAATGCCACCATGAATATGTTAACTAGAGAAACTATCATGGGATTTACTCATTTCTTTACAATGTTCTCAGACAATTTTGGAGTAGCGGTGTTCAAATATAATATAAACAGTTATTTCAAATTCATTTTTGACCTCTGTCGCTTTTGTTTGCCGTTCTCGACCCCAGCCCATGGTCAGTTTTAAGAATTCACATGCTTGTGCAGAGCTCAAACACAGCTTCAGTGCCTTCTCAGCTTTTTGGCTTACCTTCATCTTCTCATCCTCTCTTTAATGTCTCTCCTTTCCAGTTTAGTATGATGCTCTTCATTCAGACCTACTTCCAGCTAATAATCTTGGTAGGCCCACCACCAAACCCAGCTTCTGTTCTAGCCAACAGTACATGTCTCTTTCTATTGTGATTTCAATCAAGATGATAAAAGA
Organism: Sphaerodactylus townsendi; assembly: GCF_021028975.2. Classification (NCBI taxonomy): domain Eukaryota; kingdom Metazoa; phylum Chordata; class Lepidosauria; order Squamata; family Sphaerodactylidae; genus Sphaerodactylus; species Sphaerodactylus townsendi. Next base: position 24,171,624 of record NC_059425.1, on the reverse strand, counting down.
CTAAGTCCTGCCCAAAAAATGACCCAGGTCAACAGAGGATATCAAATGCAGCTCATCAGTGATAGACATGTGTCAAGGGTATAAGGTGTTTACAAGTAAAATTCCATCTTCAAGGGTTTTCCCCCTGTTTTCAGCTCAGTGAACAACTGGTGTCAGTATCTGCTAGCAGCCTCCCACCTTGCCAGACAGTGGTGGGATTCAAATAATTTAACAACCAATCCCGGTGGTGGGATTCAAATAATTTAACAGCTGGTTGTTTACAAGCACCATTTTAACAACCGGGTTCTGCCGAAGTGGTACGAACCTGCTGAATCCCACCACTGTTGCCAGCCCAAGGTTGCTTTGCAGTAGGGATGCCAGTCTCCAGGTGGCACCTGTGGATACCTCAGAATTAGTTCATCTCCAGACTACAGAGATCAGTTCTCCTGGAGAAATGGATGCTTTGGAGAGGGGACGCTTTAGTACTGTACCTGACTGAGGTCCCTGTCCTCTCTAGATTCCTTTCCCAAATCGCCAGGAGTTTCCCAAACTGGATCCGGCATTCAAGAAAGACAAATTTGTCTGCTAGAGTGGCTCTTTCATGAAACTCTCTTCCTCTATGACTCCATCTGAGGCCCAACTGATTTTGACACTGAGCCATAGCCTTGTCATTAACCCAGGTGTTTGGACACTGATTCTTTTGGATGAACTCCCAGAGCTTGTGTGTCGTTGCTGTGTACTGCTAAATCTGATTTTCCTAGATATAGAGACATCCCCAAGAAATAAAGATGTAGTAGAGGTTTTGCTGAAGTGCGAAATATAAGGCATCCCCCAAAAGTAAGACGTAGCAAAGTTTTTGTTTGGAAGCATGCCTGACGAACAGAACACAGAAAAATAAGACATCCCCTGAAAATAAGACATAGCGCATCTTTGGGAGCAAAAATTAATATAAGACACTGTCTTATTTTCGGGGAAACACGGTAATTTTCACTTCAGTTTTGTAGTCTTTTGTGATTTTTTCTAATAATAAACCACTTCCGACAGACTGTTCTTCCAGGACCAAGAATTAGGTTGCCTTTATGTCTAGCACCACAAACATCTGGAAGTTTTGGCCTGAATGATGTCCGGCTAGCCTTGACCTGGGCTAGGGCATTTTCTAGACACTCTGTCTAGTGCAGGGGTTCGTATTCAAGCTGCAGCTCTCAGATAGCCTATGGATTACAATCCTATCAGCACCCTGTCAGCATAACAATTGGCCATGCTGGCAGGGGCTGATGGGATTTGTAGTCCGTGAACATCTGGAGAGCCGCAGGTTGCAGACCCCTGGTCTAGTGAGACCCAGGCCTTGTGGGATCCAATGCAGTTCTGCAACACCTGTAAGATAGAGCAGTTCCACTAGGGATATGGTTGAGGCAGCTACGATTTCTCCACTATCTTGGCTTAACCATACTCCACCCTTTTACCCTGCTGGAATTATGGTGTATTTCTAAATATCTGTCGCCATCAAGTTTTAGGTCAGGTTTAAAATGCTGATTAAATTGTGATTTTATTGTAATTATTGTTCTGGAATGTTGGAAGCAACCATGAGCCCATGTAGGGAAGGGCAAACAAAACCAATAAATAAATACATAAAGTAAGTTACACCAGGGGGCAGCAAAACCAAGCTTCCAGCACAGATAGGATAAACTTTGGAAGATCCCTGTGAAAACCTCCTCTTTGCATTCAATGAAGGAAAGGGTAGCTTCCAACATATAAAAGACAATAAAATCATAAGTTAAATATCAATTTAAAATCCTCAATGGTGGCTAAAACATCTAATCACACATACATTACAAATTCAACACTTCATAACACTCCCAAAGATATGGAAAACAAAAGAAGAGGGGGTAGGGTAGAAGGAGGCCTTTTGGATAGTGAGGAGTCAGAGCTGCCTCAACCATATGTATGGTGGATTAGTTCTGTCTGAGAGGCAAGTATTAGTTCCCAAGGCCCATTTCAGGTCAGGAAATGGGCCCCTTCAGCCCGTTCTCATGGAGCACCAGGGTCCAAATCTGTGGACTGCCTTGGAATAATGTTCTGAGCACAGAATTCTCGCAGCACATTGGGTCAGCAGGAGAGACACATACTCAGGGGATGCGAGGACTTGGTAATGTATACTTATGCCCCCAGATCTGGAACAACTCCCAACTCAAATCTGAGACCAGCCTCACCTCACATTCTCACTCAGCCTCACCAAAGTTAATGTGCATGCAGACATTTTAAATGGGTCACTGCCACTGAACACTAACTTCGGGGAGTCTTGGTGGAGATAAAATGTAAACAATGTTTAGGGAGTCAAGCCAAGCATGAGGGAACGGTCATGTCTCAAGACTTCAGGATGGCAGCCAAAGACATTTAATGACGCCTCATTAACACATACCCACTCTGAACATTTAAACTAAGAACCAAAGCACCTCCAGGACTGAAGGGGCGATGAATCTTTAACAAAGACCTTTCGGCACCTACACACAGCGGAGGTTTGGCAAAGTCCTTTCTGTGGAGGAGAAGGAAGGCAAGGAGAGCCATAGAACTCAAAGGGCTTCCCAGATGGGAGAAAGACCCAATCATCACTGAACAGACTCATTTCCCTGAATGAAAAAGGTCCCCATCTTTCTCATTTCACCTGCTGCTCTGCCTTTGGAGGCAACGGGCATCGCTCCAGGTCTGCCGGTGTCAATTGTGTCCTTTCATTCTTCTCACATTTTGTCTTCACCAGCTCAATTGTCAGATAATACAAACTTCCTGCCACGATCTGACAAGAAAAAAAAGATAGTCCTCATTATAGTTTCATCAATAGCATCATCACTGGACTCTGCATTTTGCAGAGGAACATGGGCAAAAAGAGGCCAAGGTCCTTGCCACAAGATCCTTACAAAAAGAAGGGGGGAAAGGAAAAGGGTGATGTAACTGACAAGGTTTGCACGTGACTGCATTTTGAGGTCACCACGTGGCTGCTTTGTGAACCAGCATGGCGCCATGGTCAGAGGGATGGAGTAGAATGTGGGTTTGAATCCCATGGAGACTCACTAAGTGACCTTTGGCCAGTCACACCCTATCAACCTATCTTCCTCACAGGGTTGTTGTGAAGATAAAAGAAAGGAAAGGAGGACAATGTAAGCTGCTTTGGAAGGAAATAAGTCAATACAGTAAGTAAATAAATAAGTAAATACAATATGTAACACCCAAATCCAGAAAGGGAGGGGGAGAATCTGTCTATGGAGGCAGTGGTAGGCTGTGCTGGCAGATTAGCCCACCCTGGGGCACTTGCTCTGCTGAAGGGGCAAATCCACAACTGAGCAGCTGCCGTGGCCCTCTACAGTGGCCAGATTTGGTGGTCAGTGCTCCTGCTCCCCCGCCACTTCCAACCAAGCACCAACTAATTGGAGCTGACCTTGCTTACCTTCTGAGATCTGTCAAAATTGGGCCAGCGTAGGCCATCAAGGTCAGGGCAAATAAACATTATTGTTAAACAATTAAGTCTATCCTAACCCCGCAAGCCAAGGGCACAGATGTCTTGGGGGTGGGGAGGAAGAGAGAGATGGATGCTGCTTTATCCTGTCTGGGGCTTTAATTTTTAAAAGATGTTTACAAAGAATATTATGGAACCTGGCTGAGATGCTGTAAATCAGGGGCATCAAACATGGAGCCTGGATCGGGACCCTGGAGAGGGCCTAGTCAGCTGATAAGCCTGCTGAGGCACTTCCTCCCCTCCACTTCCCCCCCTTTTCCCAATCTAACCAGATATGACTGCTGCAGGCTCTCCAGTCCAGGTACCCACCCACCCCTGCTCCCAACATGGCCTAGCAATATGGACTGCAGGCGCACCAGACCAAGCACCCACCTTTTCTCCAGTCAAGGAGGTAGCCACCCTCCAGCACCAGTTTGAACTTGTAAGACCACAGGCTTACGGGCTCCCGATCTGGGCTGCTGTAGACTTGCCAGTCCAGACATGCACACAAACACACCTTGCTAGCTGAGGTAGCCAGCCGCCCCACCCCAAGTGCTGATCTGGGCAGTCCAGCCAGCCAGCCACTCCCCCTCCCTGCTCCCAATCTGATTTGGCGAACCACCTTTGCCCAGTGCCAATCTGGGCTGGCAAACCTACTATAGGCTCGACAGCTGAGGGAACACCCCCCCACCCAGGGCCTGGCCTGACGAAGTCACATTTATGTCATATCCAGCCCTCATAACAAATTAGGTCGAAATCCCTGCTGTAAACACCTCAATTAACTCTCCTCAACCCCTTCCCCTTTACTGAATTGTAGTTTGGACCTCAGCACCCAATCCTGCTGCGTGCTATTACTTCCTAGATGAGGGGTCCCCGGAACCTGTGGGCATTTTTGGAATTCTGGCACAGTGTAGTGGGCATAGCCACAAAATGACTGTCATAGGAGACTGTCATAGGACCCACCACACACCAAATGTCAGGGAGTGAGGCTGATGATAGTAACTCTTCAGCAATTCAGGCAGAATCCCTGATTAACAGAGTGCCTTTTAACATGAGAATATTGTTTAAAATATATTGAGGCATTCACACACACAGCTAAGCTTCACCATGCAGTGAAGATCCTCATGCTGTGATAGCGGCTTCTGTTGAAGGGAAAGGATATGCGCCTCGAGCATAGGTGAGCACCACCGACGTTGCCATCTCACCTGGTCAAGGAGGGCAAAAGTCTCACTGGCCTTGCTGACTTTCTAAAAACACTTGGCAGGCTCTGGAAAAGGTGTCAGCAGACACTACGGTGCCCACGGCCATCATGCTGGGGAACCATTCCCCGGACAGCCAAGTTCCCCCATTTCTGGTCTCCAAACCTCTCCATCCCAAAACCTTCACCCTTCAATTTCTTCCTACCCAGTGCCATGTGTGGCATAAGCAGACATTTACATGTCAATACCAAGAAGAAGAAGAAGGAGGAGGAGGAGGAGAAGGAGAAGAAGACGGGGGAGGAGGAGGAGGAGTTTGGATTTATATCCCCCTTTCTCTCCTGCAGGAGACTCAAAGGGGTTTACAATCTCCTTGCCCTTCCCCCCTCACAACAAACACAAAGGTGGGGCTGAGAGAGCTCCGAGAAGCTGTGACTAGCCCAAGGTCACCCAGCTGGCGTGTGTGGGAGTGTACAGGCTAATCTGAATTCCCCAGATAAGCCTCCACAGCTCAGGCGGCAGAGCTGGGAATCAAACCCGGTTCGTCCAGATTAGATACACGAGCTCTTAACCTCCTACGCCACTGCTGCTCCTTAGAGGAACCTTAGAGGGCATGGGCTATGAATAACATCTAGAACGCATGTCCTTTCCACTGAGAAATCTCTCTCCCCCCCCTCCACCAGATTCCTGAGAAGGGATCCATCAGCCCCCGGCTGCTTTTGATTCCAGCACTGTAGCACTACTCATGCATTGGCGCATCCTATTCCAGGGCATCAGGACATTGAGATGAGGAGGATGCTCAGAAGCGAGATGGTGGTTTAAAAGGGGCTCTTTGGAAGCAGGCACGCGAGGGCCTCTAAAGAAACGTCCGGAGCGACCCTGGAGGGAGGCTCTCCCGAGGTCTTTTGCAAATCCCCCCCCCCTCCCCGCTCACCTGGTGAGACGCCAGCAGGATCCGCAGCGCCCGGCTGTACAAGGAGTTGGTGTTGGCCTTGTTGTAAGCCTCCACGGCGAACGCAGCCGCCACCTGCACGTCGGGATCGGAGACAGGGACCCGCACCACCCCTCCGGGCGAACCTCTCGGCTGCGCCGGGACCAAGGGCGGCGGCTGAAGCAGCAGCAGCAGCAGCAACCCGAGGGAAAGGAGGCGCACAGGTGGGCACCGCGCCGCCATGGTCGAGTCCGGGAGCGCCAAGCCACGCCCACAGGACGGCACTACCCTGGCAAGGGGGGCTGCGGGAGGGACCCCGTCTGGGGCTCCTTATTTTGAATGTGCATTTATTTGCTAGACGAATCTGTTATAGATTATATTATATTAGAAGAGGAAGAAGACGAGTTTGGATTTATAGCCCCCCTTTCTCTCCTGCAGGAGACTCAAAGGGGCTGACAATCCCCTCGCCCTTCCCCCCTCACAACAAACACCCTGTGAGGTGGGTGGGGCTGAGAGAGCTCCGAAGAACTGTGACTAGCCCAAGGTCACCCAGCTGGCTTGTGTGGGTGTGTACATGGAGAGCAGCAGTGGCCTAGAAGGTTAAGAGCTCATGTATCTAATCTGGAGGAACCGGGTTTGATTCCCCGCTCTGCCGCCTGAGCTGTGGAGGCTTATCTGGGGAATTCAGATTAGCCTGTAAACTCCCACACATGCCAGCTGGGTGACCTTGGGCTTGTCACAGCTTCTCAGATCTCTCTCAGCCCCACCTACCTCACTGGGTGTTTGTTGTGAGGGGGGAAGGGCAAGGAGATTGTAGGCCCCTTTGAGTCTCCTGCAGGAGAGAAAGGGGGGATATAAATCCAAACTCTTCTTCTTCTTCTTAATCTGAATTCCCCAGATAAACCTCCATAGCTCAGGCAACAGAGCGGGGAATCAAACCCTGTTCCTCCAGATTAGAATGCACCTGCTCCTAACCACTACGCTGCTGCTGCTCTCTATTATATATATCTAGATTATTATATAATGTTATAATATATTACATTCGCTGGGAAGAGTGATTTGCTAGTGCTCAGGTGTATCTTTACTTTTGATCATTATAATAAGCCAGCATGGTTTGATTTCCCCTTTTCTCCTCACGAGCAGTGGCCTCTTCTCAGGTGAAGCAGGTTTGATTCCCTGCTCCGCCACATGAAGCCTGCTGAGTGACCTTGAGCCAGTCACCGTTTTCTCAGAACTCTCCCAGCCCCACCCACCTCACAAGGTGTCTATTGTGGGGAGAGGAAGGGAAAGGAGTTTGTAAGCTGCTTTGAGACCCCTTGCAGTGGAGAAAAGTGGGGGGTAAACCCAAAATCTTCCTTTTCTTCCACTGGCCAGGTGTATGTTAGGGTTGCTGACTTCCAGGTTGCGCTGGAGATCTCCTGCTATTACAATTGCTCTCTAGACAGTCAAGATGATTTCCCCTGGAGAAAAAGACTGCTTTGGAGGATGGACTTGATGGCATCATACTCTGCTGATAGCCTTCCCCAAGGCGCCACACCCAATCCTTAGTGAGGCTTGCACAAATTAGATTTTAACTAGGGGTCTTCCAAGTTCACAGTGTATGCTCATAACAACTATCCTACCTTACTGCAGTTCTAATGATGATTAAGAAGAGGGGGTGGTAGAAAGTGCTTTCAAAACACAGCTGATTTACAACTTAGTGGGGTGTTCAAGGCCGGAGATGAACAAAGATGATTAGACCAGGCAAAAAACCCTCCAGGATCCCTGGCCAATCTGGTCTGGAGGAAAATTCCTTCCTGACCCCAAAGTGGCAGTTGGCATTACCCTGGACATAAAAGAAAGGGCCACGAGAGACAAGCACTGACTCACTCCTTCCAGTCATGATCTGCTAAAGTTCACAGAATCAGTACTGCTTGCCTCTTCTTAAACACTTCCAAAGAAGGATTGCCCACCACCCTCCAAGCAGCTGAACTGACCTTGATCATCTGGAGATCAATTGTAACAGCAGGGGATTTACAGGTACCACCTAGAGGTTGGCAACCCCAGAGGGGAGGGACTTAGCAGCCATTTTCTCCAAGGGATCTGATCTTGGTCATCTGAATATCAACTCTATAATTCTCGTAGCCTAAAGAAAGCCCAAAATATTCTGAGAGATCTGTCTCATCCGGCACGCTCTCTTTTTGAACTGTTACCATCCAGCAGATGATACAGGTCTATCAAAACTAGGACAAAGAGGCTTAGAGACAGCTTCTACTCTAGAGCTGTGGCGATGCTGAACTCCGTGGCTTCGTGTTGATGTGTTTGGGGCTGTGTAGGGATGGGTGGAGGAAGGGGAAAGTGAGGATGGGGTATGAGTCTGAAATTGTGTGCATCGAGGAATGCTGCTGTAAATTTCGTTGTGCGTGCACAATGACAATAAATGCTTATGCTTAATAGTAGTAAGAGGAGATCTCCAGGTGCCACCAGAGGTTGGCAGCCCTACCTGTAAGAAGATTCCTACATTGTATGGGGAGGGGGGGCTGAGCCTGACAGAGTGACTTGCTGGCCAGAGAGAATCCATCTTGAAGGAATTTTCCAGTCTTTCCCTGACTCTTTGCAGGTGCTAGTTACCCCGTGCCGGGATACAGCAGCTACTGGTTCTTAGACCTACTGAGTTAGCTCATCTGATTCTGCTGTTAATCTGGTAGTAGAAGAAGAAAAGGAGGAGGAGGAGTTTGGATTTATACCCCACCTTTCTCTCCTGTAAGGAAACTCAAGGTGGTTTACAAGCTCCTTTCCCTTCCTCTCTCCACAACAAACACCTTGTGAGGTAGGTGGGGCTGAGAGAATTCAGAGAGAACTTCAACTAGCCCAAGAAGGTTAACCAGCAGGAATGTAGGAGTGGGGACACACATCTGGTTCACCAGATAAGCATCCACCACTCAGGTGGAGAAGTGGGGAATCAAACCTCGTTCTCCAGATTAGAATCCACCTGCTCTTAAATGCTACACCCTGGCTCTCACCCGCTGCTACCCTGGAAGTACCATGGACAGTGCCTTGATTGGCTGAACAGATCTGGAGGTTATGGTCATCTTTTCTCTAATTATAAATACTAATTCTATAAACTCACAGTTAGAAGAAAGAATTCCTTATCCCTTTACCTTTTCCTCATCCCTCTTTGCTACCAAGGAGATGCTTATATTATTCTCTGGAAATGTTTTGTCTTAAGATCCAACTGCTCTGTGTTAGGACTTCAGTTAGTAGCATAGCTACTCAGCTATTGTTGTTTATTAACTGTCATTCAACTGTATGCCTTGTTTTAAACATCTTTCTTAAATCAAGATTTATTTTGTTTCATGGTGTGTGTTACTCAAGGTACCATTGTTGGGCATATTGCCAGAAAAGCTTCCTAGGAAACTGAACAAACTGTGCTATAATTTATTAACTGCAGCAAAAGTAACAATTGCAATAAGTTGGAAATCTGATGAAGGTAATGTTGGAAAGATAAAATCAGAGAAGACGCTATTATGGCTAAATTACCTAATTTTATAAATCGATGTTCAAAACATGAATTTGATGAGTAATGGGGGTCTTTACATTTTATATGAATCTGATGTGACCATGTAAAAACATAACTGGAGGATTGAAAATTCATTATGACCAAGATATAATCAGACTAGTAAAAGTGCTTTGGAGTTGATGGATAAATGACAAGATTCTAAGATTTAACTACAGTCTGTTTAGCAACTTGAAAATGTCACATTGGGATCCATTATGTCATGTGCATTTAATATAATTGTGGGTAGATGTCTTCATGCTTTATTAACTACTTTCTAGTTTTCTCTTGTCTCTGTTTTCTTGTTTCGAGTATTTCCTGTACTGTTTAATATATCTTGGAAAATAATTTTAAATATATATATATAATTAAATATAAATAATTTATATATTTAAAATAAAGGAGTTACTGGTACCAAACTCAGACGAGCTTTGATGTGTTACAATTTGACACTTACCTAAGCATATAAGTGACTTCTTAGCAAAGCTGAGATCTGAATATTGTGGCTCATAGCTGCTACATTGCTGGGTAAAAAGAAGAAGAGTTTGGATTTATATCCCCCCTTTCTCCCCTGAAGGAGACTCAAAGGGGTTTACAATCTCCTTGCCCTTCCCCCCTCACAACAAACACCCTGTGAGGTAGGTGGGGCTGAGAGAGCTCCGAGAAGCTGTGACTAGCCCAAGGTCACCCAGCTGGCGTGTGTGGGAGTGCATAGGCTAATCTGAATTCCCCAGATAAGCCTCCACAGCTCAGGCGGCAGAGCGGGGAATCAAACCTCCAGATTAGATACATGAGCTCTTAACCTCCTACGCAACTGTTAGTGAAGACTTCTACTCATGAGCTGATGAAGTTTCCTTCTACTGGGCCAGACCATTGGTCTGTCAAGGCAAATATTGTCCTAATTGGTAGTAGTTCTCAGGGATCCTCCTTTTCAATTGGAGATGATGGGGGATTGAACCCGGGACCATTTGCATGCAATGCAGATGTGATCTGCATTGAGCCCTGCTTTGGCATGGGCTATATAAATAAAACTAAGCCCCAGCCCCAATACTAGCAAGTACATGAAGTGTTATTCCCTGTCTTTCCACGATGTCTGTGAATTAAGTCATTATTGCCCAGAGTTTGCAGATGAAGAAAACCTGTGCTGAATGTTGAGAGAGACTCTAAGCAAAGTAGGACTGGATTCAAATCCCAGAATGCACACTGGTTATCTACAAATCATGGTTGCCATCTCTCTCTACAAATCAAGGTTGCCATCATCTTTCTGAAAGCGTTCTTGTGCCTTCAATAGTTGTGTAGTGAGGACGAGTTCCAAACATTCTACTTTTCTGCCTGTTGCCATGCTTGGAGAAGCCTTATCTGTTGAATTCCTGTCATTCAGCTGCTGTAGATGTCAAACTTCTAGGCAGAAATATAGATGGCTACCCATAGCTCTTGATGACTGGGAACATAACGTCTATATATTGTGATATTGGCAAAGTAGAAACTGTGTGTCAAGTTAAGGATTTAAAGAAGATTTCTTGAGCAGAAACCTTCATGCTGGTCCTCATACCTTATAAATGCTAATTACACTGGAGTAAAATAGAAATGGGAGAATGTTGGCTATCTTTATTTTCAAAGTTAGATTCCTTTTTTCCAGTTTCAGATTAAAGGTGAAATCACAGTTTACTTATGGCAGCTCTGTAAGGTTTTCAAGGCAAAGGCTGTTCAGAGATGCTTTTCTGCCAGGGAATGTGGAATTTTGGCATTTACTTCTGTGTAATTCAAGATTTTCTCAAAAGCCTGCTGCTAACACTGAGAGACAAATGAATATTATCTTTCAAAACCCAGCCTAGACAGCCATATCCCAGCTGTAGGACATCCCTCTTTCAACAGAATTTTTTAAGTGCTTTTTTCCCCCCGGTAGACTACCTGTGTTAGTCTATAATAGCCAAAGTCAAAGCTGACTTCAGCAGATTCATTGGAGCGTACATCTGCAACGCTGATGTATTTAACTGAAAGGCTGAAAACAACAAATGCACAGTGTCTTGGGGAAAACTGTTACTAAGAGAGGCAGGTTTAAAGGATTGACCATCAAAAGAGCTATCAGTAGCTCTGAGCATTGTATCCAGTTGGGGTGGGCTGTTCATTCTCTCAAATGTCATCAGATTTAATGCATTGTCAGAGGCTTTCCCAGCCAGAATTAATGGGCTGTTGTGGGTTTTTTGGGCTGTGTGGCTGTGGTCTGGTAATTTTTGCTCCTAACATTTCACCTGCTTCTGTGGCTGGCATCTTCAGAGATATGTCATGGTAAGATGTGTGTTTCTGTGGTGCTAGAATGTGCTACTCAATAGGATTCTGTGAGATGTATGTTTTCTATGGTGTTATAAACGGCTATCTCCACTCCTTACTATCACATCCTTATGCAGTGATCCTTACTTTTTCCCCAGTATCTTCCCGTTACAGATGTGAAGCTGCATCTGAGACATAGTTCTCCCTGCCCAATACCAGGGCAGGGAGCAATTGTTTAGAATACATTGAATCAGGGCACCAGGCAGCAGTTGTTTAGAATACATTGAGAATACATTGAGAAGATCAGATTATTAATCTCTCAGTACTTCATCAGTTTTGACTCTTAGAAATCAGTTTGCAAAATTAGAGAAGGTGTACATGGAGAGCATCACTGAGGGCTTACTGAGCATTTTGCAGCTAGTGCACGAGGAAGAACGCATTTTTAAAAATATACTCAAAATTCGCCTGCATTTAAATCAATAATTGGCAAAAGACTTCTACAACTCAAAGATAAACCAGCACCTGCTAAGATCCTCTCTCTGAACAGAGGCATACCTTGGATCTGAAGTGAGGAGATTAGGGGGAAAGGGCTGTTACAACCTTCTCAAATTATAGTCTGCAAGCAGCATACAAAAAGCACCGGGGTATTTCATTGTAAGCGACAGAACAAAAAGACCCTTGTAAATTTTATTCCTATTTCAAGATTCCAGCAAACATATAAGAGGTAGAGTAGAGGAAAATAAGCAGTTCCAACATTATTGTCTTGACGGCAAGACCAGGATGTGACCATCAATCCTTTTGAGTTTCCAGGTGATCCATTAATAGGTGAGATTCCAGACTCCTGTTCCTTAGCTTTGCATAGAGAGTCCTAGAGGTGGTTAAGGAGAGCAGGCAGCTAGGCCTAATTAAGAAGAATTAGATTGTTTTGAATGCATATGATAGTAGCCGCAGGCAATCTGGATAACACCCTTCCTGCCAGCTCCCAGACACAAGGTTCAGGAATGAGCATCTCCACAGCTCATGTTCGTCAAACGTGTGTCATTCAACCAAGGGCGGCTCCAGACATAGAATTTGCACATTCGTTTCTGGAAATCAGAGAAAGAGAAACAATGTTAGAGGTAGAGAACATTCCCTCACTCTGAGTGAAGTGGGAAGATCGTGATTTAAAACCCTTGATGAAGACGTCCTCTATGAATCCATGTAATCTGCTTTTAGAGCCATCTAAGATGGCGACAGTCACAAGTCCCTCAGCAGCATTCTGTAATTATAGGCCTTGCTAATTCCTTTGCTATGCTTCAAGTGAGTCCTGTTCACTTGTGGGACATTCCTTAATGGCTCTTTAATTAGTTCCTTTTCTTGCGTGGGTGTGTGTGTGTGTGTCCTTTCAGCATTGCTTTATTTTCAGTGAAACTTATTTCTTATTAATTTCCCCCTCATTATAATGATTTTGTAATTGCATAATTTATGAGGAGAAAGGCAGTATTTAAAGTCCCCCAGATGTACAGAAGTCAGAGTAAAGATGAACTTAGAAAGGCTGTTGCCAGCCAGTGAAGAAACGGAAGCTGCTTTTGAACAACAGAGGAAAATTTAAAGCGTCAGTAGCCCTGTCAAATCTCAGCACTCATTTATATTTATTTATATCCTATATCTTAATCGCAGGAACTCAAAGCAGAGTACATCAAGCAATAATGCTTTGTCAAGCCTGTACACAAAAGGCAGGCATTTTGCATGAATTCCAGTGTCACAACTCTGGTCTGGGAAAAAATGCCACAGAAAACTGGAATCATTAGAAAGTCTCCCTCCTATATTTATGGGAGGAAGGGGAACCCTGCCACTACCACAGAAACACCAGGTGCAATCAGGGCCTACTCGCAGTGGTGGCATTCAGCAGGTTTGCACCACTTCAGCAGAACCTCTGGTTAAAATGGAGCTTGTAAATAACCAGTTGTTAAATTATTTGAATCCCACCACTAGAACCGGTTGTTAAATGATTTGAATCCCAGCACTGGCTACTCGGCCCCTCTCCTGTGCAAGTGTGAACACATGAAGCAACCTGATACTGACTCAAACCCTTCATCTGACAGGATAGAAATCGAAAAATAAAATAAAAATAAATCTGTTAGGGTCTGTACTGTCTACTCTCCCTAGCAGTGGCATTCCAGGGTCTCAAGGAGAGATCTTTCATATTACTTGATTCTTTTATCCAGAGATACTGGGAACTGAATTTGGAACTTTCTGAATACAAAACAAATGTGTTACTCCTGAACCACAGTCTCTCTCCTGCAAGTTAAAGTTTCATGTGCTGTTAGCTTTTTTTAAAAAAAATAATTTGGTAGCCACTTTGAAAATGTATCTGACTGAAAAGCCCCTTAAAAACATAATTATCACTGCATTTATTTTATTTATCTAGGTACTCCATGAAAACCTCAGGGAATCAACAACCAGTGTGAAAAACAAAACTAATGAGTGTCAATGTATTGTCGAAGGCTTTCATGGCCGGATTCAACTGGTTGTAGTGGGTTTTCCAGGCTGTGTGGCCATGGTCTGGTGGATTTTTTTCCTAAGGTTTCGCCTGCATCTGTGTAACAGACTTCCCTCTGTGATATGCCTCTGAAGATGCCAGCCACAGATGCAGGCCTTAGGAAAATCCTTTTGGAAATAAGATTCATTTTCAGGACTAATGCCGCATATATCTGAAAAAACCTACTTCATAAATCCAGTAATGAGTGTCACTTCCCACTTAAGAATCCTGCTATTTTTCTCTCGCTGTGTCATTACACACTGTATATAGAACAGTGCAACCTCAGCTTTTCATATTACAACATAAAGCTGACGCAATGTTAACGTGACCTCCGTATGACATGCTTTGTAAATTACTCTGTTCAGGTCACTGATAGTTGGATTCAAAGCATTGACTTTTGCCAGAGACTCCCCCCTACCCCCGTACATAAATGAAGCTGTATACTTTATGATGTAGGGATCAGAAGACAACTTATTTTATGACTCATAAAGCAAACCATTGCGTACTTTCAAAAGAGATGTGGTTCTGCGATACGCTTTGGCTCTCATTCTCCAGAAATGAAGCCCTCTGAGTAAACCTGGCCAAACTTTATTTACTTAATCTCTGGCTCCATCTCTCTGTTGATCTTCTGTAAACACGGAATCTGAGCTGTTCCTTTGACTGTGGAGTAAATGAGGCTTTTTATGACTGGCTGCAAAGGGCCAAGATTTGAATGGTCCCTGTACTTTTGATTACACTTGAGTTTTATATAATATCACACCTTGTACTTATTGCATTTTTTTGGACACTACTGTTGACAACTTTTTATGCTTAGCCTAGAGAAGAGGAAGGGAAGTTAATAGGATCCATCATAGGGCCTGGCCAAGACTCTGAAGGGCAGCTACCAATGAGAATAGAGAATACAGATCTTGAGAAACCAGGTAGCTTCATGAGTTCATACCTGAAGGGTTGTTCTACAGAAGGGGACCAAAAGACTCTCCAGAGAGCAAGACTGGATCTAATAGGTTTGAGTGGGAGGGCAGATTTTTTGGCTAAACATGAGGAGAACCTTCCTAGCAGCTTCCACGGTTTGATAATGGACCCAATTTCCTATGGGTGGAGTGAACTCTCCCAACAAGGTCTGCCAGGGATGCTTCCAATTCCATTTTCCTGCCTTGAGGTATGAGACTAAATGTTGGGGATACCTGGACTAGATTCTCTATGTGGCCCCTCCCAGTTCCAGGGACATTTTCCATTGACTGAGGATTAACTACATGCATCAGTGTGAACTCTAAACCACAAAGGGCTACAAGACTCCTGTTTGTTTTTTTGCTGCCATTTGCTTCCATAATACTATCATTCTGCAAAAAATGCAAAACTGAAATGTTCAGAACTGTGTTCTTAAACTGTAAACATAGAACAATCCAGAAGGCTGCCTTCACATGGGAATAGGTCTCTAAGGCCATCTGCACTGATGATTGTTGGTGTCATCCATTATAGTGTCAGCTCACTTTTACTGCTCTGTCTTAACACTTTTGCAATCCTGTTTTTCTGCACTGTTCATATGATGTACAGCCTTATGCTGTTTACACTGTTACTTGCACTGACATTAATTTTGTACTCCTGGTGCATTTGCACTGTTGATTGTATGTTGTATAATCACATCCCCACTCCCCCCCACCCCACCAGCTTTGAGAAAGGGAAGCTATAAATAATCTACCCATCAAGAGATAGGTCATAATGATCCCGAAAAAATTCTAGGAACCTTGAAACATTTCCAAGACAAACAAAAGCTTTTTGGCAGCACCATGACATCCAGCATCCTGGCTCTGTCATGATTTGTGCCGAATTTTTAAAAATCTTGAAGAGGAAGAAGAAACCATAGAGTTTCTCTTCTACCACAGAGTGTAAATTGAAGACTCTGTATTTCCAAAATGAGAACACTGGTTCAGGCCTCTTTGGAGATCCAGCTCTCTTCCCCTATAAACATTTCTCCCTTAACACCGAATAAGTAGGCTGGGGTTACTCTACGTTGAAACAAAGGTACTCTGCATAAGCTCAGATGTTCTCACATCATTTCTTCTCATGTTTTAAGGATGACCTCTATGTTCTGAGGCCAACAAGGATTGTTACTCAGTCCCCTTAAGTAGAAAGCCTTTGGTTTTAAGGATTTCTGCCAACCCTTAGGTAATATGACTATCAGTGGAAAGACACAGTCTTTAAGATGTTACTGAAACAAACTAAAACAATTCTCATCTTCATTTTCTTCTTGTAGGGAAAAGAAAGCATCTCTTAGTAGCCTTCTATTCTTAAGAACATAAGAACAAGCCAGCTGGATCAGACCAGAGTCCATCTAGTCCAGCTCTCTGCTAATCGCAGTGGCCCACCAGGTGCCTTTGGGAGCTCACATGCAGGATGTGAAAGCAATGGCCTTCTGTGGCTGCTGCTCCCGAGCACCTGGACTGTTAAGGCATTTGCAATCTCAGATCAAAGAGGATCAAGATTGGTAGCCATAAATCGACTTCTCCTCCATAAATCTGTCCAAGCCACTTTTAAAGCTATCCAGGTTAGTGGCCATCACCACCTCCTGTGGCAACACCAATCACACGTTCTTAGTGCATTTTTTATGATACAATTTTAAAATGTGGATTACTTTGAATAATTGGTTTCATGAAAAGTGGCCTAAGATTTTAAATAAATATTAACATTTTTTAAAAATCAAAACTACATCTTAGTGAAGGGCTGGTGATGGAAGCCAAGAATCCATTATGATTTTGTTACCACGAACATACAGATCTGGCTTACTTCTAAATTGAAAGGGCAGCCGGAAAGGAAAGATGGAAAAGACTTCTGGTCACAGAATCACAAAGTGATGTAGCCTATTTTAATGATTCAGAGGAATGCCCCATGACAGTGTTGCAACTATTAGGGCGCTGGTTTCAACAACAGAAAATCCACTGTGATGATTAATCATTAGTAGCAGGAAGGACCTGTTGAGTGTATATCACATGCCAAGATAACGATGTTTACTTTGTGCTACTTTGACAGCTATCCAGCTGCTCCCATAAGTGAACACTTCTTGCTTCATGCAGGAAACAAAAAAACCTTCAGAGGCAGATGGTTTTGAATATGGGCAAAGCCAGGTTTCCAGCCATCGGCCATAAATGTATTTGGGTGGCACTGGAAATCTGCCCTCTTTCATTCTAGATGACAGAAGGCAGTCTCCATCTATCCCCAAAGAAGAAGAAGAAGAGTTTGTATGTATATCCCCCCTTTCTCTCCTGCAGGAGACTCAAAGGGGCTTACAATCTCCTTGCCCTTCCCCCCTCACAACAAACACCCTGTGAGGTGGGTGGGGCTGAGAGCTCCGAGAAGCTGTGACTAGCCCAAGGTCACCCAGCTGGCGTGTGTGGGAGTGTACAGGCTAATCTGAATTCTCAAGATAAGCCTCCACAGCTCAAGCGGCAGAGCTGGGAATCAAACCCGGTTCGTCCAGATCAGAGTGCACCTGCTCTTAGCCACTACGCCACTGCTGCTCCTTCTGTTGTTGAAATAAGCCAGCATGTTATAATGGTTAAGAGTGTCAGACGAGTAGTATTTGGGAGGTTTCAGATCTTCATTTGTGCCCCAGAAGCTCGCTGGATGATCGTGGACCAGCCACACGCTCACTCAACCAAACCTGCCTCACAGGATATAAGCCGTTTGGGGGTCTACACTGGGGAGAAAGACAGGGTACAAATGGAAGCAAATAGATAAACTCCTTCTGATTTGTGTGCCAACACTAGATGATCATTATAAAGAAACCCTTTGCTGAGTCTTAACATCGAACAAGCTGGAATTGCCAGTGAAGATACAAAATTAGTTAGAAAGCCATACATCCAGATCACAGAGTGCAGGCCAGGTTTTTTGTTTTTGTTTTAACCTTGCTCTGCAAAGTTAACCAAGCTTCACATTTGTCTTAGTGTCACAAGTCCCACCCAAGCATGCACGTAGGTAAGGGGGGGTTCTCGGGTTTGAACCTCCCCCATTCATGTCTGAAGCTCCGCCCACCCGTTTGTGGGTTTTTAAAGCATTTTAGTGCTTTTTCGGTTTTTGGCCTGCAGGAGGCGCATTGTTTAGACTAGCAGCACCAAACTTTCAGAGATTGTTTGGGGGACTCTTCTGATGATACTACCCGGGTTTGGTGAGGTTTGGTTCAGGGGGTCCAAAGTTATGGACTCCCAAAGGGGGTGCCCCCATCCTCCATTGTTTCCAATGGGAGCTAATAGAAGATGGGGGCTACACCTTAACTTCACCAAACCTGAGATCTGTATCAGGAGAGTCTCTTACTGATACCACCCAGGTTATGTGAAGTTTGGTCCAGGGGGTCCAAAGCTATGGACTCCCAAAGGGAGTCCCCCATCCTCCATTGTTTTCAATGGGAGCTAATAGAAGACGGGGGCTACACCTTTGAGGGTCCATAACTTTGGACCCCCTGAACCAACCTTCACCAAACCTGGGTAGCATCATTAGGAGATACTCCTAAAGATACCCTGAAAGTTTGATGCTTCTAGCTTAACAATTGCACCCCTGACAGCAGGCACCCCCCAAATTTCCCCAGATTCTCGTTTTAAATCCACCCTCTTCGGCATGGATTTAAAGGGAGAATCTGAGGTCCTCAGTTTAGAACAGGGGTCGGGAACCTTTAAGACCCAAAGAGCCATTTGGACCCATTTTCCACAGAAAAGAAAACACTTGGAGCCGCAAGGGAGTGGGTGGGGACAAGCGACTGGGCTCCGAGGACGCATCAGTGGCGAGGCCCCTTGCGAGGGGAGAGGCATGGCTTGGGCTGTCAGGATGCTGAGCAGTGCTGCCACAGATGGGGGAACTGTAGTGCAGCTTGCTGCGCGTCGGGGCTTTGGAGCGCGTCCAAGAGCCCCGCGGAGTCCAACAAGGGCAGACGCCGCGGAGCTTGGCCGAAAGGCCCCCCCGGATAGCTCCACACTTCTTCTCGAGGCACCAGCAGGGCTGCAAGCATTGCCTCGGGCTGTCTCTCAGATGCGGCACCTCCTTTCTCTCGCCTCAACCCACATCTGCTTGGAGCCCTGCAAGTGATCCCGAGGCGCACTCGTCCGTCCTTGCTGGGAGGTCGGCGGGAAGGGCTGAGCAGGGATAGAGGCTGCCTGCGCCTCCTGCTGCGGCCAGTGGGGCTTCCGCGGGGGGAGGAGGGGGGACCTGCGGAGGAAACGGCGGGTGCTGGCCGGCCTCTTTCCCTTCCCTCCGGGCGCACGCGCACAGGTGCTGGAGGTTGCCTGCTCGGCTGGCTTCTCCTCCCTGCTCTGGCCCCCTCCCCTCTTCGATCTGGAGTACCGCCAGGTAGCTGAGGGGTGGGCTGGTGGTGGAGGAGAGGGAGGTGCCCCAGAAGCGGCGGCGGCGGCGGCGGCAGCAGCAGCAGCACTTTGCCATGTGAAGGACCAGGCTGGGCCGAGGCGTCTCCGCCTGCCAGCCTGCCCACCCCTACCTTTGCTGCCTCGCCTCCCCTCGGCCAGAGCTCCGGAGCGCGGAGCAGACCCGCCAGGAACCTCTCTTTTTCTGCCCGCCCCCTCGGCGGCATGCTGAGGGAGCGGTGTCTTCCCCCTCCCTTCCTTCTGCACAACCGGGCACTGCTCTCCACACCGCCCCAGGAGCCAGTTGTGGGGCTCGGCGTTGGCCACGCTGGGGACGCGTGGCCGCCTCTCTCCCTGGCCTCCTCGCGTTGAGTGGCTAGCCGCTAGCAGCTAGGGTCCCAAGGAGCCATGGAACAAGAACAAAAGAGCCGCATGCAGCTCGAGAGCCGCACTTTCCTGACCCCTGGTTTAGAAGAAGAAGAAGAGTTTGGATTTATATCCTCCCTTTCTCTCCTCAAAGGGGCTTACAATCTCCTTTCCCTTGCTCCCTCACAACAAACACCCTGTGAGGTGGGTGGGGCTGAGAGAGCTCCAAAAAGCTGTGACTAGCCCAAGGTCACCCAGCTGGCATGTGTGGGAGTGCGCAGGCTAATCTGAATTCCCCAGATAAGTCTTCACAGTTCAAGTGGCAGAGCAGGGAAACCCGGAGAAATCCTCCAGATTAGAATGCACCTGCTCTTAACCACTACGCCACATTGAAAGTGATGCTGTTTCAGGGTGGGGGATAATCCATCCCAAAGCAGCATCACTTTCAATGTTCTTTTACTAGGGGCCCAGATTCTCCCTTTCAGGTGGATTTAAAAGGAGAATTTGGGCTCTCTAGTTTAAATGCCATTGAAAGTGATGCTGTTTGGGGGTGGATTCCAGCATCACAGCAACTGCCTGGGGGGGTGCAAAACTCAGATTTTGCACCAGGCTCCATTTTCCCTCTATGCCTCTGCCGAGAGGGCAGGGAGAGGGGAGGGCAGGGCAGGGGAGTCTGCTATTTCTGACCTTGGAGAGCTGCTTTTATAAGCGCTAGGCCAGGGGCGTGGCTTGGGGAGGCGTGGCCATGCCCTAGGGGCAGGTGGGGTGTGGCCCCACCCCCGAACCCCCCCATAAAAAACCTATACCTACGTCCCTGCACCCACGACACCTTGAAAACTGCAGGGCCCAGGGAATCGCTAACAGAACATTCAGCATCTGCAGAAGATGAACTTGCCAAGATCCTAATGCATGGAGGAAAAGGCAGGGGAGAGCCATAGTGGTTAAAGGCCTTAGCAAGGTGTAAGATGTGTGTTGACTTGCCCTTTCAAACCATCACAGAGCTGACACAGGCCCCTGGGCAAGAAACATCCCCTTCCAATTTCTGCCTTCAGATCTCACCTGCTGTTGTGCGTTTGCAGGCACTGCACAACGTTCCAGGTCCGCATGCGTCAATCCTGCCCTGATTCTTTTGTCACACACTGTGTTCACCAGCAAAACCTTCAGAAAGTAGTTTACTCCTTCCACCATCTGGGAAAACAGCATTATTTCTCAATAAGCTTACTTTTATAGAACTTAGCATTTTACAGAGCAGCATAGGCATAAAATGCATACATTGTTGCCCTGAGATCCTTTCAATCTACATTGAGGGAGAAATAACAGGGTGGGCAATTAACCAGAGAAACATACAAAGATGAGGAGGCACACACAAGGACTTGCAGGAGACACCTACTTCTTATCGGCCTTCAGCTATATTTTTATTGACTTCATTTACACCCTACTTCTTCTACAGTGGGGACCAAAGCAGTTTCCATCATTCTCCTTTACTCCTTTTATCTGCACAACAACCCTGTGAGGTAGGTTAGGCTGAAAGTATGGAACAAGTTCAAAATCACAGGAAGATAGAGAATTGTACCTGGGTATCATAGACCCTACTCTGAAGCTCTAAGGCCCCTTCCGCACATGCAGAATAATGCACTTTCAATGCATTTTGAAGCTGTGCGGAATAGCAAAATCCACTTGCAAACAATGATGAAAGTGGATTGAAAATGCTTTATTCTGCATGTGCAGAAGGGGATAAGCTGCTGCATTTCACTAGTTTTTATAGAATGGCTACTCTTGAACAGTAGCAAGCAGCCAGATTTAGATGAGTCACACAGGTAGCACTTCTTCATTGGTGGGGGGAATTAAAACCCTCATTAATTTACATATTTTAGTTTTCTGATTTCCCTCAAACTTGGGGAATACACAACTGTTTTGGGTAAGTGTGCCCCTGCAAACTTGGGGAAGAAACATCTATTTGGGGTATGGGTGCCCCTATCTGCATATTTATTTATTTATTTTATTTATTTATTATGAGATTTATAAGCCGCCTCCCCCCCCCCGCGGGCTCCAAGGGTCGAGAACGACTAAATGGATAACACCTTCATCTGCAAATTTAAGTATCCACAGGTAGGGGGCACAGTTGAGAATTAGATATGCAGATTGCCAATGAATGCATACAGAGACTTGGTTTTTGCCAGGAAACATGTATGCGGAGTTTTACAGCTTACTGCCACCTCAATAAACCACATGTAAAAATATTTCCACTCACACAACCAAGCTACCACAGTTGTTCCTTCCTAGGATTCATTCTTAACTAGTAGTGAATTATCACTGGAAGAGCAAAAAGGATTTTAACAGATACATTGTCAAAGGCTTTCACGGTTGGAATCTCTGGGGTGCTGTGGGGTTTCTGGGCTGTATGGCCGTGTTCCAGTAGCATTTTCTCCTGATGTTTCGCCTGCATCTGTGGCTGGCATCTTTAGAGGATCATTCAGAGGATCAGAAACATCAGGAGAAAATGCTACTGGAACATGGCCAAACAGCCCAGAAACCCCACAACACCTCAGATTTTAACAGATGTTTCTGTGGAATTTGTTCTCCTTGGTCATAGGCTATTGGCTAGAGTGCCTTTCCCAGTAAGAATTCTATTCTGCCTTACTCAGAACAAGGGTGTTTGAGGCTAAGCATGCTGCTTTGTAGTTGGTTGCTCAAATTTCCATTTCGTGATAGCATCTTTGGTAGGAATTATTATTATGTATTAAACTTGATACCCCATTCTCCCCTGCCGCAGCAGGCTCAGAGAGGCTAACATCATATATAGCCCCCATTCAGCTTCACAACAAACCTTTTTTCTCAGCCACCTGCCAAAATTACAGACATCTCCAAATAGAAATATGGACAATGCAGAAATGGTTAGAATATATCTGGGAACAAGTACAGTTAGAAATCTTGGAAATAATGTCTCAAAACCAACTATGGCAAGATAGACAAATTGAAATGATGAAGATATGGACTGAATTTGCAGATTGAATGAGAGAAGTCGGAGTCAAAGAAGAAAGATGGGAGAAGAGGCTACAAAGGATGAACCTGCTGCTGCTTACTTAAGAAATGAAGAAAGAAATTCCTGGGGAGGGAGGGGAAAAAGGGGGAAATGTATAATTTGGATGAAATATAAAGTTTGTAATATGTTTGTAAGGAACTGTCCAAATATACCAATAATTTTTTTTAAAAAAGACATCTCCAAATAGGAAGAACTGGCATAAATATGGATGATTAGAGGTTTTGTTTTTTTGCTATTCTAAATAAAGTGAATGATTTACATACGCTTTGGGAGCATGTGACTTGTCAATTCCCCCAGTTTTTTGTTTGTTTGTTTTACTTGTCTAACATGCAGCCTCTCTGGACAATGGTCTGAGAAGCAGGGGGCCAAATTAGAGAGCCAGTGTGGTGTGATGGCTGAAGTGTCAGTCTAGGACAGGGGTCCCCAAACTTTTTAAACAGGGGGCCAGTTCACTGTCCCTCAGACTGTTGGAGGGCCGGACTAAAAAAAACTGTGAACAAATTCCCATGCACAAATGATTGTAAAATGTTTGATTTCACCTTTCAGCCTTTCTGTCATGGTCTATTTTTAGAACAGTGACCAAAGTATGTCCAATTACAGAATTGGGCTCCAACTAGTGTTGGGGAGGCTGTGGAATACCTCCCCCTGTAAAAAAAAAAATCAGAACTTTCCCAATGAAGCATTCCATCTAACCCAGGATCAGGTATCATGCGGTTCTTTCCTCTAGCAGCCAGCTGATTAAGCCAGCCTGGCTGATGCCAATGGGAGTGGTGGAACAGAAAGCCTGAGAGAGCAACACATGGAGTAGCTGAGGAGGGAAGGGCGAACATGTGTTTGCCACATGTGGGTTCAACTCTGGGTCAAGAAAATGCATGGAGATTTGGGGAATTCGCCATCATGTAGTACAATCAACAACCCCGTTGGAGCGGTTCTCCTCCTCGAGCCCCACTGCACATGAATCTGGAGCCATCGCGCCATGCCATGGCGGGCGGATAAATGCCTTCAGGGGGGGGGCCACATTTGGCCCCCGGGCCGTAGTTTGGGGACCCCTGGTCTAGGATCTGGAGGACCAAATCCCTGCTCTGAGATAAAGTTTGTTGGGTGACACTGAGCCATTCTCTCGCATTCTCACCTACTTGTTGTGAGGATAAAATGAGGAAGGGAGAATCATGTACACTGCCCTGCCTGCTTGAAGAAAGGGCAGAATAAGAATACATGAGATAAATACCAAACTGCATTTGGGGTAATCAGAACGAATCTCAAGTCAAAGTTTGTGGATTTGTTCCTGAACCCTGCCTCACGCTTCCTATAAAAACTGAAGGAAAACTTGGCTGAGTAAGTCCAAATGTCTGGGTTAATATTCTGGCTCCAGAAATGGTCAAAGAAGCCCGGCAGCAGGGCAGTACAGGGCTGGCCTTCCCCTGTTGGTGCATTTGGAATTCAGGGATATACTGCTCCTGAATTTGGAAGTTTATTTCATTATTGGTTCCTCAGTAAGGGACATAAGTGACTGAATTAACCTAAATAATTGATCTCGGTATGAGCTAGCAGGCACAATGGAGGCTGTAAAAAAAGTACAGCCTGAGGCCTTCAGAGCCATCTCATAGGAACTCATAAACGTACTATAGGATGTTCTTGCAGCCTTGCCCCAAGTTTGACGCCAACTTCGCTCGAGTCATCCCAGCTTCCATTTCAGCATCGTCAGCTCCCCAGTATATTGCGGAATTGGGTTTCAATGGGTGCAGAGAGAACATGGGGGAGCGATCTCATCAGTGGCTTCAATAAGGCGAGCATGCCAGTCTTCTATCAGACCATCTAACGAGGCGCTCATGTAATCTCAGGTGGTTTGCCATTGCTTGCCTTCGCGTGGACTGAAAGAGTTCTGAGAGAACTGTGACTGGCCCCAGGTCACCCAGCAGGCTTCATGTGGAGGAGTGGGGAATCAAACCTAGATCTCCAGAGTAGTTTCCACCGCTCTTAACAGTGTTGTTAAAGGCACAAGAACAGGGACGAATAAAGCTTAGCCTAAGCAAAGCACTTTGGACTCTCTCAAAATACTGCATAAATTGTTCCCGAAATTCAGCGCTGGTTTCCAAGAATGTGTCAGCAGCCAAGATGGGGCCGGTACTCAGAGACTTTCCCAGAAGCAGTTTAGAACCTCTGTTCCTTCAGAAGCATCCCTTAAACCGATCATTTCATCTAAATCCTATGCTACAAGTAAGGCAACAAGTAAGGGGCGGGGCCTCCTCCTTCCTGGAAAGAGCCACGCCTCCATGCTACTAAATCAAACCTACCCACACCTTATCCCAACTTCAACATTCAGCAAATTGGAACCTTTCCCCTGCCTTGTAGGAATCCCATTTTATCAGTACCCGTCAGGAGTATCTCTAAGGCCAGGCAAATGCTGTGATCCCTCAATTATTCACACCCTGGAGAATTCTCTCTCAGAGGCACCTGCGTCTCTGGTCAGCTCACTGGCTCTGAAAAGTTTGCTACTGCACTATTGTGACATAGTCTGAAGTCAACAAGTTGCTCGTTCAAATGTCACCCCTCACTAGGTAGCTTCAGGCAAGCAACTCAGGTGTTATGTAGATAACAATACTAGCCTACCTTTAAAAAGCCTTTTAAATAATTTAAGACAAGCGTCATGAACACTTTGAAAGAGCTAGATAGTAACAAAACTTATTAAATGGGCCTCTCCTAGGAATGCACCGAAAAAGATTTGCAGGATGCAACACCTTGATTTTTTAAAAATCACACCTAGCTGAGATCTCTCAGCCTTCCTTAGAACTTTTCAGCCCCCTGCCCAACAGACATACATCACATCCCAGTTGTACTTAAAACTCCCCATATGCAAGCCGCCTGCTCTCACCACCTAAACCAAGTCTTCCAAGCTCCTCCCAAATCTCCCCCCACACACACCACACGCACCCTTCTTCCCAACCTGCCACCCAGCATTTCATCTGCCCTAGAGCTCAGTGTGCATTTCCATGCCTTCAGATTGCATGAAATTAGACAGGAGCACTTGTGTAATGCCCATTGGGCAAGGTGAGCAGCTGCCCAGGGCATCACCTTGTGGGGGGCATCAAAATGCTGGGTTCGTTTTTGGGTATTTTAGTGGTTTTCCATTTTTGGCCTGCAGGGGGTGTAGTTTTTAGGCTAGCAGCACCAAAATTTCAGCGTATCACTGGGTTTAGGCTGTCCTTATACTACCCCAAGTTTGGTGAGGGTTTTGGTTCAGGAGTCCAAAGTTATGGACTCCCAAAGAGTGCCCCTATCCCCCATTGTTCTTCATTAATGGGAACTAATAGGAGATGGGGCTACAGTTTTGAGGGTCCATAACTTTGGCCCCCCTAGGCTCAAACTGCACCTCTAAACCTGGGGGTATCGTTAGGGCACTCTCCTGATGAGACCCTGAAAGTTTGAGAGACTTCTGATGCCTTCAGAAATGTGCCCCCCACAGCCTGCAACCCCCCATTGACAGCAATGCAGAAAACTCAATCGAAGAACAAAAGATTCTTGGGCAAATTTCTAGGATGTTCCTGTAGGGGGATGCATTTTTTGGATGTATCGGCACCAAAATTTCAGGGTATCATCTGGAGATGATGGCACCCCCTAGGATTTGGTTCGACTTGGTTCAGGGGTCCAAGAGTTATGGACCCTCGAGAATTTGAAAAGCCCCCATCTCCTTAGCAAAGAGAATGGGGATGGGGAACCCCCTTTGAGGCGTACACATAACTTTGGACCCCCCCTGAACCAAACTGCACAAAAAATTTGGAGCGTACCATAAGCGACAGTTTCCAGATGATACCCAGTAATTCTTTTAGGTGCCGGATACATCCAAAATGCGCCTCTTGCAGGGGACATCCCAGAAATTTGCCCAATACATCTTTGTTCTGCATTGGGTTTTCTGTATTTGCTGTCCATGGGGGTTGCAGGCTGGGGTGGGGCCTTTCTGAAGGCACAGTCTCTTCAAACTTTCAGGGTCTCATCGCTGAGACTGCCCTGATGATATACCCCCCAGGTTTAGTGCAGTTTGGTTCAGGGGCCAAAGTTATGGACCCTCGTGGTAAAACTGTGTAGCCCCCATCTCCCTGGCCATTAGTCTCCCATTTGAAACAATGGGGGATGGGGCACCCCCTTTGGGAGTCCATAACTTTGGACTCCCTGAACCAAATCTCACCAAACTTGGGGAGTAGCATAAGGACAGTCTCCTGATGATATGCTGAAATTATGGTGCTGATATGTCTAAAAATGCACCCCCTGCAGGCACCAATGTCCTGGTGCAAAAAAAATTTGGTCGTGGTGGAGTGGCTGCCCATGGGGCGGGGGGGGGGGGGGCATCCAACTCAGGTTTTGCCCAGGGCTACAGTTTGCCCAGGGCTGCCTCGTTACGCCCCTGGACAGGAGTTCCTCTGAGCAAGCACAGGGTGCCTTTCCTTCCCCACTGAGCAAATGCAAAGTAAACCTTTTTCCATCAGAAGAGATTCTCCAATTTATATGGCTTTGCTTCTAGACAGGACGTAAACAGTCCCAGCACCTATTTGTTTTTCTAAGTATTAAGCAGCACCCTCATCTCTTTCCAGTGAAGGCAAGCGAAGATCTGAAGGCAGCAATTAGAAAGGGGGACTTTGAAAGATTTGCGGGGGGGATCTACCTGACTCCGCGCCTTCTGGACATCCAGCGCCCGGCAGTAGAAGACACTGTTGCTGCGTCTGTTGTAGGCTTCGACGGCGAACGCCACCGCAACTTGCACGTCGGTATCGGAGACCGAGCGATCGCGCCACCCTCCGACCAGCATCCCCCGGTCGGCCGTCAGCACGGGCAGCAACGCCAGCGTGCAAAGCAAAAGGATGGGCAGCGCGCTCCTGCAGGACCGCTCCAGCGCCACAGACGCCATGGCTGGGAATGAAGCGCTGTAGCAGAAAGAGAGGCGGCATAAGGAGCGGGGCCCCGCCCACTCCAGGAAACAGCAGCCACGCCCACAGGCTGGAACGACCAGGAAAAGGTGAATAGGCAACAAGTAAGGGGCAGGGCCTCCTCCTTCCTGGAAAGAGCCACGCCTTCTTAAGAATGCAAACGCTGTACTATTTGGATGGCCCAGTCTGGGCTAACCTCCTCAGATCTTGTAAAGCTAAGCAGAGAGAGACGTAGGTATGCATTTTTATGGAGGGGTGGGGGGTCTGTTGATTGGTTTTAGAAGCCCCATGATGCATAGTGATAAACTGCAGCACTGCAGTCAAAGCTCTGCTTGTGACCTGAGTTTGATCCCAGATAGCCGACTCAAGGTTGACTCAGCCTTCCATCCTTCAAAGGTCAGTGAAATAAGCACCCAGCTTTCTAGGGGTAAGGTGTAAACGACTGAGGAAGGCAATGGCAAACCACCCTGTAAACACAGTCTGCCTAGTAAATATTATGATGTCACCGTTTGGGTCAGTAACGACCCAGTGCTTGCACAGCAGATTAACGTTACCTTTTTAATTGGTTCTAATACCAGATATTACCCAGATTTTAGTGTTGTTTCTGGAGGACCATCCCCAAGGCCTCACCGGACACCTAAAAAAGCAGGAATAGCAATCACAAAAAAGCTACACGATTTTTGGTCAAGCACAAGTTTACAGGACACAAAGTGGGATCTATATAAAAACAGTATTTGAAGGGGAAAAAAACAGTTTTACCAGAAACCTTTGGAAATTCCATTCTAGCTTTTCCCACCAGTGGCCGCTGCTTCAAAAATGTAAAATAAAGAAGGAAATGAAAAGAAGGGAGAAACTGGGTGTTTTGTTTCAAAGTTTATTTTTTTCCAGTTTTTTTCATTAAAGCTGTTTTATTTCAATTATAGATATTATTTCTTTTTTTAAAAAAAAAAACCCACAGAGACCTTCATTTATTTAAACAGAATGTTTAAAAAGTTCAGTAAAAAGTGGTTTCATTCTGATTGGAAATACACTTGGAATTTTGGCATTTCTCATTTCTGGTGAATTCAACATTTCTTAGCAGCAACTGCAGGCTATCAACATCACATGAATAAAGACAGATCAATGCAATATTTTAGAACACATTCAGGACACAGTATAAAGGCACTCAGTGGAGAATCTTGCCCGAACATTAGGACCCCAACCTTCATTGGCAACATTTGAAGATTGTCATCTTTTCCTTCCCAGCAGGGCTACTGTGCTTTTGTCAATAAACTGGAAAGGCAGAAATCCCAAAGGCAATGTTTTTCACAGCATAGTGAAAGGAGAAACAGCTGTATCTGTTGAACTTCGACAATACATTGAACTTCTGTCTGTCATGTGCATTTCTTAAAGCATAAGAGCTCTAACCAGGAAAAAAAATATTCAACCTTTCGACAAAAGCAACTCAGGCGCAACCTCTGAAAATAACAATTGGAATGCAGTTAAATATATGTTTAACTTGCGCTATCCCTGGAGCAATGGGAGTCCAGTCTACTGCCCCTTTCCCCCAAATGCATAACTGTGTTTTTAAAGTTAATACAATATAAAGAAAAAGGGGGATGTGCAGAGACCCACAAAAGCAGCAGCATCTGTTACTTATAGAACTTTTGCAAAAAGCGTGTTAAAATGTGTATGTGTGTGTTCACACTTCAAACAAAAAAATGAGGAAAATTGAGACGCTTCAAAAATGCCAGCCAGCCAGAACCGCAACTCTGTTTAGAGCAGTTGCTACTGCCCTTTGACTGGGAGGTGTGACAGAGCACTTTCCAAAGGAAAGCAAATCCATTGTTATAGACCCATTGTACAGAAGAGAAACACTGAAACAAGAGTAGACATTGGTGTGTTATGGTCCAAGCTTGCCATAAGGTTTTCAGACTTTAGGATTCTTTGTCTCAGACTGTAATTCTGGATCAGTGATCCCCACTGATGGTACCCACTTTCTTCTTCCTTAAAGCAGCTGTTCCCCAGAGTAAAGAACTGCTCTTGCCTTTCCTCCATCTCACTGGAACAAGAGATGCTTCAGAAGAGTCTAAGAGCATCATCTCTATGTTTGCAAAGGGCACCCATTCAGAAGCACCTGCCTCCATCATCATAGGATTCTTGGCTTGGAACCTCTCAACAGTCTGTGACTGAACCCAGCCTCCTTTGGCAGCCATATTGTGGTGGTGCCCACTCCATTTTCAGAATTCTGAAAGTATCCAAAGGCTTGACAAGATTGGGGGCCCCTTCTCTAGACGTTGCATCAGCTTAAAATCTGCACACGTGTAAACGAAGAGACGCAAATGAGCACCACCACTTCCCTTTGGCATGGTTTCAATCCAACTCCCAGATATGAGTTAGCGCTCAGTTCCATGCATAGGTGCGACATAAGAACAACATGGCAGTCTGCTTTGAGCATGGCTGATCCAAGAGATTTCAGTGCTCGGCATGAAAAATCCAAATAGCATCTCTCTCACTCTCATTGACGTGCTGTTTGATTCAACAGAACATTTTCTGTTTTACAAACCCACAAGCTCCGGGTCATTTCAATAAGGATGATGGGGGAGAGTATCCCATCTGACTATGCCTGGTAGACTTGGATCCCTCCATTGTTCACTGGTGGGTCATATAAAGAATTTCACTGAACATATAATAACAACTGACTGGTCTCCTCCCTCCCCCTTCTTTGGCAAGGGGCAACCAGACTGTCTTGGTCTTTCCTTTTTGTGATTTTTGCTTTCTGGATAGCTTTATAGCTAAGCCCTGTTTAGAAGGAAAAAATAAAGCTAGCCAGAAGTGCAGCGTGGGATACGGTCTTCTGGCTCACAGAAAGGTCTGACTCCTCAAGAAGACTCTGGAATCTCATAGGATGCAGTTGTAGCTGCCAACAATCCAAAATTCCAACATGGTACGTAGAATTTATGCTTATTTTCATCTGATTTGGTCAGTTTGCTTTAGGAAAAAAAGGGAATGATGCCAACTGGCCAAATACCGGTAAGCACTCCCCTGATAACTGAAGCACTGAAAGACAACTAATATGTTACAAATTCCACATGTCACCATGAGTTTTTCAATCAGGCATTACCTAATTTGTATTGGTACAATGATACACAGGGATTGTTTTCCAACCAGAAATGGCCCTCAAAGTTGCCATTTGCCTTGCTGGAGAAACTTCTTGTACTGATGGCTTTTGCACACCTGGAAAAAGTTTCTGGCATAAAACTCATGTCTGTTGTCAGTCTACGTTGTATCTTATGAACTGGCCCCAAATACTACAGTAAAACCACAAGGACTCTCTGTCTTCACACTGTTCCAGTTACAAAATAATTACTTCATAAATTAACAGCAACAACATGGATGAGTCAAAAGGTTTTGGGTTTTGTGGATTGGTGTTGCTTTGAGCTTGGCCAGCTTGTTTTCCATCTGTTCAATCAATACATTAAACAGCTTATTACAAAAGAAAGCCGCAGGATGAATCTGAACTTTATCCCAGAAATACTTCTGCACATCAAGGCTTAGCACTACTAACATGCAAAAGAATATAGGAGTGTTTCTTTGGGCACAGGCAGAGTGCTTTTCATCACAGTTTAACTACAAATCTGCCCTAAAGTGGGTCTGTGACTGTGGCTAATTCCGCATGGGCCAAAGACAGCAGTGTGAAAATGGTGTAAAAGGGTTTAAAACGGTGTAAAAGGGTTTATACTGTTTTCACACCGCTGTTTTTGGCCCATGCGGAATCAGCCAGAGTTTCCAGTTAAGAGAATAAGTTTGCTCTTGTTTTAGAAATTAAAAGTGATCTTTTGGGAGGAAGAAACAAATTCTAAACAGGCCAACTTCACTGTCAATGCCACAGTGGCAACATGCACAAATTTTGATAGGTCCATCAGTGGCCATTAAGCAAAAATGAGTAAAGGGAACCTCCATTATCACAGTAAATAAACCTCTGAATACCAGAGCTAGGAAGCAACATCAGGCTGCTGTGACCTATTTATTACCTAACCGAACACTGTGTGAAGAAGATGCATAAAACAGACAATTGGTCTGATCCAGCTGGACAGCCCTTATAGATTTAGGCCTGGAATAGACTGGGGCCCCTTCCACACGTGCAGAATAATGCACTTTCAATCCACTTTTGAAACTGGATTTTACTGTGCAGAATAGCAAAATGCACTTTCAAACAATTGTGAAAGTGGATTGAATGTGCCTTGTTCTGCATGTGCGGAAGGGGCCTCGGTCCTTTCAAGGGCCGGATTGAACGATATTCAGGTTATCTGTAGCCCTTGGTTGCTTTAATAATAAAAAAGAGAGGTGCCAAATGTTTTCACGTATTAGCTAAAAACGGAGCAAAATGCCAACCAGAAGTGTCCAAGATCTGGAAACCTATACTTTGTTAATCTGAGGGAGAGTTTACGCTTCAGAACAAAAACAGAGAAAGCCATCACAAGGTGAGAAACTGCTTCCAATTCTTCCGCAATACTTGTTCATATAAAAATATTTGCAGAACTCGAGATATGAACAAGTTTAGCCCTATTTTCAAGGGAAGAAAAATTCACTGTTGTATTCTTGGCTCGTACCCCACAAAGGCACATTTGTGCTCATGGAGGAATTGGGACATTTCTCATGTTGTGGTGAGACTTCCTTACAAAATTACAGTTGTGCAACCCACATTCTTGACAGGCCAACTGATTTTCAACTGCCAACGTGGTGACCTGCAAGATCTGGAAACCTTTGCTATGAATTCTAGTTCTTGTACATCTTGTACATCTAAAACAACCATAAGTTTTAACCTCCAAATGTTGACTACCAGCTAGGTTCCAGAACTGGGTGAAGTCCTAGGAACAAATGGAGAAGGAAATCCTCTTTTTTTACTTTAGATACCACAACACTTTGCTTCAGCACAAGAGGTTGGATCCTGCAGTCTGCATATGCAAAGACAGCAGATCTTTGCCATGTTCCTGACCCTACAGTGGTCCTTTCAGTTAATACTCAGGATCAGAAGACCCCCATGATCTAAGCCATGTGTGCAGTGGTGGCATTCAAATAATTTAACAACTGGTTGGATACAAGCACCATTTTAACAACCGGTTCTGCCAAAGTGGTGCTGACCTACTGAATCCCACCACTGCATGTGTGTCGGGAAATGTGTGATCACACACTGCATGTGTAATGGAGAGAACAGAAAAGCAGATTTCATTCCCTTCTCCCTCGCTACTGTGGCCTCCTGGCCCCCACATAGCTATTAGATCACAAGTGTCCCATGACCCCAGAAATAAAGTCATCTGGAGTCAGAAAGGATCGTAAAGGGGCAAAAGGCTATCTCCCAAAAATAGTGCCTAGAGCAAGCATTGAAATTGTGCTCCCCCTTCCAAAATGACAGGTCTTCTCCATCTTGGTAGCCAGTTCTCCGGTGGGTCAGGTCTATCCATTGCTTTCAGAGTTCAACCCGTGGTTGAAAGCAAGGGTAGACTTGTCTACTACTGAAGGCCAGGTCTACCAGTTCTGGGTAGACCAGCACTCTGGGTGGTGGCAGGATGTGAACGTTGGCAGGGATCCATTGGGAGAAGAAGGCGAGGTGGTTTCCTGCCTTGCAAATGGGCAGCCAAGACACCCCCAGGCAAATGTCCTGGCTTACCCCACCCTAAACATGCCAGTGTGAGGGGGAGGGGAAACTAGGGTAGACTGCAGGATCCAACCTAGATCTTTTTTAAAGATGAAACTCCCTTTAAACACCCATCTTAATACCCTGGTTATGCCTTCTAACCATCCATCTAGTAAACAAATGGTGCCAAACCACTGAGAAGTCACCATCTTGTATAAGCTTCACTCCTTACTTGCATCCTTGCCAAACAGCCTCAATCCCTCTGACAACCTGATCTGATCCATGTTAGCTCAGAAAGAGGTCCCACTGAATTCAGTGGAGCTTGACCCCAAGTAAGCACCCACTGGATCACTCTTACTGCCTGTGGAATCTCCTGTTCACAATATCCTGCCATTTGGGGAGTCTCTGGACTGCAGAGATGGCCATGAATATGGTCAGGTTTGTAGCTTCGATGGCTTTATTTTTGTAATTCTGCTTTTGTTCCTCATATCTAGAGTCAAGGCCTCTAGATAAATTCCCTCAGCAGTAAGAATAAGAGTTTAAGGGGACCAAGAAGACGCCAACCTCAGCATTTTAGGACTTGATGGGAGGGAGAAATAATATCTACCTTAATTACCTGTGATGGACAACTCTGGAGTGGATGGATAGAAGTGATTTTGAGACTATCAATTTACACATCCTGGACATGGATCAAGTCCCACAAAACATGTTGAAACAGACATTTGCCCAGCTTGCTCTTGAAGACACCGAGTAAGCTTTTGCTTGTACCCTTCAAAAATCCTATCATTCTTCCTAATGGCTTTTGTGGTCTGAATCCAAGACTGCACTAGGACATGCTGAGGCCCGAAGCTATGCCAAGTTTCAGAAGCTAGATAGCATTATCAAACAGTGGTCATTTAGCATTTATTTATTTATTGCATTTAGAGTCCCCTCGAAACCCAAGGTCTTAAACTGGAACTCATTTAACTTAGTTGTAAATTTCACCCTGTCAGAAATCTATTATTTCCTGTCTGGTGTGTGCGCTGTCAAGTCACAGGTGACTTAATGGTGACCCCCTTTGGATTTTCGAGGCAAGAGATATTCAGAGATGGTTTGCCACTGCCTGCTTCCATGTGGGCTGAGAGTGAGTTCTGAAAGAACTGCATCTGTCTTGAAATCACCCAGCAAGCTGCATGTGGAGGAGTAGGGAATCGAACCCAGTTCTTCAGATTAGAATCATAAGAACATAAGAACATAAGAACTAGCCTGCTGGATCAGACCAGAATCCATCTAGTCCAGCACTCTGCTACTCGCAGTGGCCCACCAGGTGCCTTTGGGAGCTCACATGCAGGATGTGAAAGCAATGGCCTGCTGCTGCTGCTGCCCCTGAGCACCTGGTCTGCTAAGGCATTTGCAATCTCAGATCAAGGAGGATCAAGATTGGTAGCCATAGATCGACTTCTCCATAAATCTGTCCAAGCCCTTTTTAAAGCTATCCAGGTTAGTGGCCATCACCACCTCCTGTGGCAGCATATTCCAAACACCAATCACATGTTGTGTGAAGAAGTGTTTCCTTTTATTAGTCCTAATTCCCCACCCCCCCAGCATTTTCAGTGAATGCCCCCTGGTTCTAGTATTGTGAGAAAGAGAGAAAAATTTCTCTGTCAACATTTTCTACCCCATGCATAATTTTATAGACTTCAATCATATCCCCCCTCAGACGCCTCCTCTCCAAACTAAAGAGTCCCAAACGCTGCAGCCTCTCCTCATAAGGAAGGTGCTCCAATTCTTCAATCAACCTCGTTGCCCTTCTCCGCCATTTTTAACCACTAAGCTATGCTGGCTCTCATGTCCTGGTTGGCCACGTAATGAATTTTCTTAACAGAGCACTCTCAGTTCCTACATCAGCCTTCTTGGATGTAGAAATGTATAAAACAGCAAATCTTGGATGTCAAACCACAAAACCACAGCTCAGGGCAGGCTTTTTTCATGTTTTAGGCATTAAAAATATACCTTGGGCCAGGCCCGTAGCCACCAGTTCCAACACTCCAAAATAATAATAAATAATGTTTCTATGGACTGAGCTACTTTTTTTGGCTGAGGAAAGAGCTATCCCTCTCTTTATGGGTTCCTGTACAGTCTGTTAAGCTGATTGTGGGTGCTCTTAATGCCCACAAGTGATTAATCAAACTAATCGGCACATGAACACTCAATTGTGGAAGGTTTTTGAAACCTCCATTATCTAGCAAGAAGAAAGTTGCTGGCAGTATTAATGCAGACTCAAGGGACTTGCAGTTGCTTTCCACCTGCTCAACTTGTATATTGTTAAAAATTGGTTTGTTACACAGAATACCACAGATTTCTAATATGCTCTCCTCAGAAGCAAACTGGCAAAATCTGATCCCATAAGTATCTATAGCTCAGGAAATCACAAGCACATAACTATGTTTTCATTGTTGTTTTCCGGAGGATGGTATATAGCAAACAGCAAAAGACTAAACACTGTTTATTATTGGTTCTGGTGGGTTTTCCAGGCTGTGTGGGTGTGGTCTGGTTGGATTAGTAACAAGATCCACCAGACCACAGCCACACAGCCCGGAAAACCCACCAGAACCAGTTGAATCTGGCCGTGAAGGCCTTCGACAATACACTGTTTATTATGGTTACAGTGGGAATTAGACACAGATTCCACAAGGGCCACATAACCTTGTGAGGGAGATCCAGGACTTCTTTTCTCATCTCCAGGAGGAGATATCAGGGATGCATTAGAGCCAGGCACTCAATCCGACTTCTGGGATCATCCCAGGAACAAGTGAAGTCATTCTAAAGAAAGCTTTTCTGGGTATACGTACAACATTTAGCTACCCATATTAACCAGCCACAGCCTGCCTGCAGACATTCAAAATGAAAGAAGAGTTTGGATTTATATCCTCCCTTTCTCTCCTGCAAGGAGACTCAAAGGGGATTACAATCTCTTTTCCCTTCCCCCCTCACAACAAACACCCTGTGAGGTGGGCGGGGCTGAGAGCGCTCCAAAGAACTGTGACTAGCCCAAGGTCACCCAGCTGGCGTGTGTTGGAGTGCACAAGCTAAGCCTCCACAGCTCAAGTGGCAGAGCGGGGAATCAAACCCTGTTCTCCAGATCAGAGTGCACCTGCTCTTAACCACTAAACCACGGTGGCAGGATATCCTGTGGCTCTAGAATTTAAGCCATAAGGCAGAGCTTCCTGGGAAGTGGACATCTAAACCTGTGTCCTTGTGGCCCTGTAAGGAATGTCCAGACAAGTACTAAGGCAGCTTTGGCTGACCTGGACAGCAACCAGAACCTATGCATCACCTCCTGCAACCCCTTCCCTTTCTTTGGAGGGGTACATGTAAGTTGCTCACCCGAACACTGGCTGCATTTCCTCTTGGCACCAAACACGGTGGACACAAGCCCTACTAAGTTTCTGTCTCTTTTTAAGGTGCTCAGGCTTAGGGGGAAACATTAAAATTGAGAGGTCTCTTAAGAAGGGTACTATATGCCTCCAGATGCATCATATTGAGGTATAAGGTGCAGTGCTGAGCAAACTAACTCAGAGTGCTCAGAAGGAAGAGCCCAGAGCAGGGGGAAGCTTTCCCCTGATACCAAAACCACTGTCCTCGAGAACGGTCACTTCTCCTTGTGTTGCTCTGCCTCAGAAAGAGTGCTCTGCAGGGTCACGGTGGTGATGGAGGAACGGAGGAGGGTGACAGTGAAGAAAGCAATGAGAACCATGTTCCCCAGCAGGGCGGTGCCGAGGGTGGCAAAAGTGCGTGTGAAGGTGGCTGCTGGCGCATTGGTGCTCAACCAGTCCCGGCGCAAGTGCAAGTCACACAAGACAGCTTCCAGCTGGAAGTGGGTGCCTACCACTGCGCAGATGTGGAACAGCTGGTGACTGTGCCCTGGGGTGGAGCAAGAACAAAAAAACAGTAAAGAAAAGAACAGTCAGTTCTAGCTGATGGTGAAATGAATACATTCTGCGATTCAACATGAGCCTCATTGAAAGCGCCATACTTTCATACTTCCACATTTTTATAATCTTACTGGTATATATATTGTATTGATGCTGCTTATTTTATGAATTTTGTAAATTGTTTTAACTTGTTTTAACTTATTTACTCTGTGTATTGTTGTTTGGCCAATCGTATATGATATTGTGTCTGACCCTGTGTACACCACCCAGAGCCCTTCAGGGATGGGCGGTTTATAAATGCGATATATAAATAAATAAATAAACATCCTGAGAATCTCAGCCTTTTTTTTAATTAAAAAAGACACCTTTTACCAGGAGGGAAACCAAAATGGTAGAAGGTCTGGAATCCATGCCTTACAAGGGGAGACTTAGGGAGCTGGGGGTGTTTAATTTGGTGAAGAGAAAGTTAAGAGGTGACATGATAGCCGTGTTTAGATATTTGGAGGGACGCCATGTTGGTGAGGGAGCAAGCTTGTTTTCTGCAGCTCCAAAGACTAGGACCAGGAGTGATGGGCTCAAGGTGAAGGAAAAGAGATTCCACCCAAACATCAGGAAAAGCTTCCTGACAGTAAGTGCTATTCAACAGTGGAATACAATTGACATGTGTTTATTGTATTTTACTCAATAAAATAAATGACTTTGGGGGGGGGAAACAGTGGAATGCACTACCTCGGAGTGTGGTGGAGTCTCCTTCTTTGGAGGTTTTTAAGAAGAGGCTGGATGGTCATCTGTCAGGAGTGCCTTGACTGTGTGTTCCAGCATTGCAGGGGGTTGATGGCTCTTGGGGTCTCTTCCAACTCTATGATTCTATGAAATCTCAAGTCCTTAAGTCTCCCATGAGAAGCTTAAAAATGTGAGGGAGTGAAAATCTCAAAATTATTGTTTTTTAGCAAAATGCCTGATATCGTGTGAGGGGGAAAGTCCTATATTACAAAGACTTCTGAGCTGCCTCTTATCCATGGCGATTACAGCCTCCAACCAGGTGATATACTACAAGTCCATGGACACCCAGCATTTTTAAAAACTCATTTTACCAGACGCACAGGAGCCTAATTTGGACCAGTAACTATGGCACATAGGGAGAGATGTTAAGCCTTTCCACACTCATTATTTTCCTATTCTAAAATGGCCAAGAGGAGCCTGCCATTTTCATGGATACCAGTTTCTGAGGACATAACTACCCTGTTTCCTCGAATATAAGACATTCCCTGAAAATAGGACGTAGTAGAGGTTTTGCTGAAGTGCGGAATATAAGGCATCCCCCAAAAGTAAGACGTAGCAAAGTTTTTGTTTGGAAGCATGCCCGACGAACAGAACACAGAAAAATAAGACATCCCCTGAAAATAAGACATAGCGCATCTTTGGGAGCAACAATTAATATAAGACACTGTCTTATTTTGGGGGAAACACAGTATACATCTACAGGTCTGATCTGGATCCACCCAAAATCCTGTCATGCTGGAAGTTTGGTATTGAAACTGAATTCTCAGAAATGCAGGGGCCTAGGTCAGATCTGATGGTCTACAGGTGAGTAAGGCCCCATCCTCTCCTCAGTTGAGACCCCCCAATTTGATCCCAATCTTCTCTTTATTGTTTTGAAGGGTATCCCCTTAAAGGCCTAAGCGTAATGGGGATTCGTGGGATAAGTTTCAGAGAGCACATCTGGTCTGCCACATCCAAAGCATATTCCAGCATGGAGGCAAAATGCATACAGCATTTACATACCTGCCCCCCCAGCTCCAAGGAATCTATAATATGATCACCTCCCTGCTTTAAGGGATACTTCAGCACTGCAATTTGAAACGTTTTCAGTTAATGGGCAGTCCTTAAGTATCACCTTCGATCCATCAAAGCATCCACATACCTAATCACGAAGGCAGTTTTACCACTGTGGATGTGAGGGCCATCTGGCTGTGACAGCTGTCACCCAATTGTTCACCAAGGTTGACTTGGCTAATCTGGGTTAGGGGAAGGTGGGTGGGGACAGGATGGAATGTCATGAGTCCTGCACACCCATTGGCTTGTCATCGGACATTCCATCCCTTAGACAATTATGTATAAGGATTGTAGGTTGCAGCTGGATGATGTCACTGCTGTTTACAAGGTCCTTGATGGTCTCCTGTCAAGTTCTAACCAGGGTCACTCCAGCTTATCTTCAAAGATCTGATGAGATCAGGCTAGCCTGGGCTATCCAGCTCACATCTTATACGTTTGATTTGTTTCTGGGGCTTAACAATTCAGAGACACTAAAATACGTGGCCACTTGCATTAAGTGTGAGGGTTCTAAAATAGGGTTGCCAAATCCACCCCCGCCCCCGGCCACTGGTGGGGGATGGGTGTAGGTTTGCCAGATCCAATTGGGAAAATCCTGAAGATTTCAGGGCAGTGCCTGAAGAGAACACTGATCTCAGTGGGATACCATGCCACACAATTCGCCCTCCAAAGCAGCCATTCTCTCCACAGAAACTGATCCCTGTAGTCTGAAGATGAGCTGTAATTTTGGGGGATCCCCAGGTCCCACTGGAGTTCGGCACACCAATTCTGGAAGCTTCCGTTGGTTATGAGACACTCACTGGTTTTTAATACATTTTTCTGGATTCCCATTTGGAAATGAGATATCGCCACCTAGTGAGGAAGGCTGACCACAGCCTTGCTCTTACCGATGTAATCGAAGCGACCTGGAGCCAGGCGTTCCGGCAGGTGGGATGCAAAGAGGAAGCCAGTGAGGAGGGCAAAGAAAAGGTGATAGAAATAACCAGCTATGGCATCATTCCAAGTGCAGTCTTCACCAAAACAGAAGAAAAGCTGAAAGAAGAAGAAATGCGAGCCAGCAAAGGAAAGAATCAGAGTTCTTGAGGGTGGCAAGTGAGAAACAAATATTTTAACCCATAACAACAACACAACAAAAGCAAACATAGTAGGGATGTAGTGAGTTTTCCAGATTGTATGGCTGTGTTTCAGTAGTATTTTCTCCTGATGTTTCGCCTGCATCTGTGGCTGGCTTCAGGAGAGAATATTACTGGAACATGGCCATACAACCCAGAAAACCCACAACATCCTAGTGATTCCGGCCACGAAAGCCTTCGACAATACATCAAACATAGTATGATTTACATGGGAGGAAACCAGAGAATTCAGGTGAGCAGCTGGGAATATGACAATGTAGAAGAAGTAGAAGAGTTTGGATTTATACTCCGTCTTTCTCTTCTACAAGCAATCTCAAAGCAGCTTACAAACTCCTTTCCCTCCTCTCCACATAACAGACACCTTATGCGGTAGGTGGGGCTGAGAGGGTTCTGAGAGAACTGTGACTAGCCCAAGGTCACCCAGCAGGCTTCCTGAGTAGGAGGGGGGAAACAAATCTGGTTCACCAGATAAGAGTCTGCTGCTCATGTAAAGCAGTGGGGAATTGAATCCGGTTCTCCAGATTAGAGTCTGCCACCTTTAACCACTACATCACGCTGGTTGATGAGAGGGTAGCCTTCTACAGATGACATTTCATGAAATTTGTAGGCTGTTATGGGTTTTCCAGGTTGTGAGGACATGGTCTAATAGA
The DNA here is from genome assembly GCF_021028975.2 of Sphaerodactylus townsendi. Lineage (NCBI taxonomy): Eukaryota > Metazoa > Chordata > Lepidosauria > Squamata > Sphaerodactylidae > Sphaerodactylus > Sphaerodactylus townsendi. The sequence goes on along the minus strand of NC_059425.1, from coordinate 24,130,884 downwards.
TGCAGGTGAAATGTTAGGAGCAAAAACTACCAGATCATGGCCACATAGTCTGGAAAAGCCACAATAGCCAGTTGACGGTGGTCATGAAAACCTTCCACAATATTTCAGATTTGTATCAGCCATCTCCCAGGCTTGTAAATATCAAAGACAAATATCAGGGTAAATCTCATCTCTCATTTTTGGACAACATTTCAAAATGTGACTGGCAAAATTACAGGTCCCGTGGGTGGAGCGAATACCTAGGAGTTTACCCATGTGTTCAGACATTACATTGGGACTCCAATGGATGCTGTAAGGTCTTTTTCCCATGATGTGAAAATTAAATTATGCAAGATAATCCAATGTTTCTCTGTCACTCACAGCACAAAGGACATAGGGAGAGAGCATAAACACGTGCCAAAGGACATGTTGCTTCAAAAATTAGCCTACCCTATAGAACAGTGGTATGTTGTCAAAGATGAAGGGGTAGACAAAAGCCGCTGTCCTCAAGGTCTTGCTCAGAGGAGGGCACTCCAGTTCCAAAAATCTAGGAACAGGGAAAGACAGAAAGAAAGAAGTGGTAATTAAATGCATCTTGGAACTGCAGCCAAAGCAATCCACAGACAGACAAAGAGGAGCCTTTGAAAAGCAGTTTGTTCTTAACACATAGCAGCACAAGTAGCTTTAAAGAAAGACTGCACGGATTCATGGAAAAGAGGTCTGCACATGGCTACCAACCACGATGGATAGATGGAACCTTTTTATTCAGAGGCAGTCTATCTATGGCCCTTTCCGCACAGCCAAAATAAAACATTTCATGGAAAGAAATAAAATGTTTCCTCAAAGGAGTTCCTCACAGTTTTCCCTCCAAAATGTTTTTAAAATGTTTTATTTCAGCCTCAAAATGTTTTATTTAGATCCTCTTTTTTTCTGAAAATGTTTTCAACAGTTTTCTTCTTTGCCTGCGCAGAGAAACAGAAAACGTTTTATTTCTCCAGCCTGAATTTGATGCTCCCCCTCCTTTGACTCAGCTACTTTCGTTTCTCTGGCCATCCGCCATTTTCTCCAGCTGTCTGCCATTTTCTGAAGTTTGCTATGGACATTTTCTCATCTGACTCCCCGCCATTTCTGTCATTGCTGTACATTAATAAATTCATTATTGCCTACTGATTAGGCGACCGTGCTGTTTTTCCTTTTAAAATGTGTGTGTGTGTTGTGGATTCAATTCTTCAACATAGATTTGACATCAGAATTGGCAAGGCTTCGGATAGCGGGTCTTTGTAGCATCGAAGCCATATATGCAGCCATATATGCAGGCTTTCACCTGAAATTTCTACAAACTATGTGGCCAAAACTCACAACAACAATTCTTTTCAACACGTTTTCAAAATGTTTGGCAAACATTTTAAATGCTTTGTGCGGAAGTGCCACATGGATAACAGTTCCTGGGGGATAACAAATAGGGAGAGGGCTGTTGCCATTGTCAGTGGCAAAACTGGTGACATTTGGATCGCCATCAAGGGTCACAGAATGGAGAGATAAGAAAAGATCAGGGAAAAGAAAGACACTGTAAATGGGGCAGGGACTGAGAGAGCTTCAGAAGAGAGACCAGGAGCTTGATGGTGATGCAATGTGTGAGAACCTAGAGATATATTGTGTTCCTAGCTTCCTACCTGTGAAAGAGTTGTCTAAATTCTATGATAAACCCCTCTTGGTCACCCTCTGGAACCAACATTAGTAGAAAATCTGGCACTTGGAACCTGACAGATCACCAGAAGAGAATGGAAATCAAAGGCGGCAACCATTTTGAGACCAAGTATTGTGAGAACATTAATTAAGCTTCCATACTTCAGTGTCTCCTGATGACATCTGCGACAGGAAATGTTCTGAGATATACATCAGAGCAATTAATTTGAGATTACTCAGAGCTCTCTTCCACTCTGTTCTCAGTGGAAGCAGTTAAAACTTCCAATCACAAGGCAATGACTTGTACTCAGCCCATTATGTACACGTCATCCTTGGCACTTCCGAGGAACAGTTAAAACCTATTAAAGGTTTGTGCAGCTGAATACACGAACGTTCAACAAGTTTGCATCGAAAAATTTACAAGTTCATGAATGCTGCCATTTTGGGAGGAAGAAAAGGAACATTTTATGGAGAGTCTCTGTGAAGTATTTCCCAGCAACAAGGAACTGATCTTGGTGGTTTAGAGATCAATTATTCCAGGAGATCACCATGCCCCATTTGATGGCTGGCAAACCTAACAGAGGCAGAGCTGAAAACCCTGTACCAATTTCTAACATTTTAGTTTTTTTATATTTATAAGAGTCCTGTGAGGGTGATAAGATTACAACCACCCAACATTAACCAGGGAGCTTTGTAACCAAATTGGGGAATTGAATCCAGGTCTTTCTGATCTAAGTCTACATCCCAACTATTGCACAATATTAATTCAACTGAAGATCACATTTTTTAAAAAGAGTTTAGAAAAACCTAGGCCCTTTCCGCACGGGCCAATAAACACAGCTTAAGGGTGGGATAAAACCAGGGTTGGGGGAGAACTTCGCACAGATCTCGCTCCTAAAGCGAGTCTGCTACACATTTCCTGCCCCGACCCAGGTTTTTCAAGAATCATGCTATGCGCAATTCTTTTGTTTTAACATGCCTCGCAGCCATAGCCGAGTGGCTGTGAGGCGCGTTAGATGGCTGCAATCCAACAAGAGAATCACAGTCCCCGGCTCCCATCAGCAGAGCCACGCAGGGACAAAGGGCAGTTTCATGGCCCTGGGGGTCAGTCGTGCCTGCCTCCAAAGCTGCACTACGGAGGGAGGCAGGAACCAAAAACAAAATGCGCCTGTGAAGGCGTGTGTTCATATGGCTGACTGTCCATGGGGCGAACAGGCCGGGGCGAGGACGGGTTCGTGTTTATTGGCCTGTGCAGGAAGGGTCCTAAATCACTTTTCTCATGTTTGTGTATGTGTGTATGTCTATATATATCGATATACAGAAAATTCTGAGAAAGGAAAGAGGTTATTTCCAATTGCTTGCACAACATATTTCTTACTTATAGCTGAAATGAATTCAAACAAAAGATTCTAACCATTTTAATTCAAATTTGCTCAAAATATAATTTGGACTATATGGACAACACTCCCCATGATAGATTTGAGGTTGGTGGGAATAGGAAAAAATGTACAGCTTAACCCAAACAAATGACTTCTAACGTTTGAGAATTAGATTTTAAGGTTGGGTTTAAAAAAACCTGAGTGTTCAGTATTTAGAACATTTCAAAAGTCAAAATGCTGCATCTGAATTTGCACGAAACCTGAATCCATTTCAGTCCTACCTTGGTATTGCAAGATAGTTTTACCTACCTGGAGTAACAGGACAGGATTGTGCAGAGAAAGGAATTAAAGGTGGCCACAGGGACAAAGTAATGGTGCAAAGGGCCATTCACCCAGCGGTCAGGCATTGTATAGGCTCCATACGTGAAAGCACAGCCTACAAACAAACAAACACATCCTGTTAAGGGAAGTGACCCCATGTAGTTCTCCAGTGTGCCTGCCCCAGAGGTGCAAAAAATATGCACTTTTCTCTCCACAAAGGGATGCTGTGGTCTAGTCTACATGATACACTCACTACAGGGAATGTCCTGCTTTCTTGTAACACATTTGTTCACTTAGAAATGTCACCAAATGCACTAGGCATCTGAGGTGTTAGTTGCCACCTCAGGATCTACCTGATGTTTTTGGCCCATGGTCATTAGGTCTCAAAAGTTGTCTTGAGAAAGAGGCTCTTGTGTTGGCCATAGGGTTCTGATCCCAAACAGTCTGAAAGAATGAAGGCTATACAGCCATTTGTGTGTCTAGGGCTTTCCTTCAAAAGAATGGCTTCCACAACTTCCTTTAAAAAGGTATCAAGGAATTTATGGGTCATGGAATCCCTGGAGCCCCCAGGAGTGCTTGTGAGAAGGCATTCTGAGAGGAAAAGTTTAAAACAGACTTTTACATCATACAAAAGGTAACATTATTTGGAATTCCCCTTCCCTCTCTCTCCCTGCAGGGATGCAGCCGGGCTCCGGGGCTCAGGCTGTCTGCTGCAGCCGTCTGCCTTTTTTAAAATCGCCTTTGTTGTTGCCTCTCTGCAATAGATGCTCTTCCCTGCCTCCAACAAGCCTTGGTCTGAGTTGCGTCTATTTGATCTGGGAGGAGGCTGATATGGGGCGGCGGGGGGGGGGGGGGGTGTTGTTAATGCCCTTGTTTGTATGTTTGTTATTGGGAAGGGGGCGGGGTGAAAAGGTCTTTTTCATCTTCCCCAGGATTCATGTGATGATCACAGCATCGGTCCCGAGGGACACTTTGGAAAGGGGATTTTGTCTTCCTGCCAAAGGGCGGTGTGAAAAATCAAGAGGCCATCCATCACTGTGTTGTGTAAGGCTGTGAAGGTGGAGAATTACAGATTGCCCTCAATAGTCCAGGATAGCTGGCCATCTGAGGGGGTGCGAACATACGTGTTGTGAGAAATCATGAGGCAGTTAGTCATGTGTTGGTGTCTTTTTTTCACCCACTTATCCAGAATTGTTGTGTGTGTGTGTAGATTTGATAGATTTTTTAAAATTTCTGTTGTGTGGGATGGCCCATTGCTGTGTTCAGATTTGTGAGTTGGGGCATTTTCTATAATGTGATGATGTTTTAGAAATGATCTGGTGTAAAAAAAAAAAAATTTTGGTCATGGTGGGGAGGGGCATCCAACTCAGGTTTTGCCCAGGGCTCCGGTTTGCCTCGTTACGCCCCTGCACACACAAACACTATTTCCCAACCTGAAACGCCCCTGGAGGGCTGATGAATAGGTGTATATTTTTGAATGGTGTTTTATATTGAGCCTGTCTGGAGAAGAAAGGGTCAGATACACATTCAATAAAAACAAATAAGGTCCAGTTGCAGAATAAATCTGAGGTTGTTCAGTAGAGTGGCTTAAGCAGAATTGTGCTTGCTTCCAGAAAAACAGAACATCCTATAGGACGCTTATGAAAGCCTATGAGATGGCGACGAAGGAGGCGAAGAGGACTTTCTTCTCCTCCTCCCCTCCGGCGTCCGCGTATCCGCTCCATCCCATGGCACAATTATTTACGTATAATTGGGTCATTTGGTATCGCCTCCTCTTATCGGAGAGAATCGCTTCAAACCCCTCAATTGGATATTAGCTGTGCCAGCCAAGGCATTTATGCCAGAGAAAGCTTCTTAAGGCGGAGTAAGATGCGTCGCTCCGCCATGACCTTCCATCCACGTTAGCTACAATTAGCGAACTGGAGACTCCCTTGCCGTCTTCAGGTCCCTTACGTTTGACCCAGTTTTCCACTGCTCTCTGCGAAGCTGCTGTTACGGACAGAATTGCTTAGCTGCTGTTAGACCTACTACCTGTCCTCTGGATCCGTTACCCCGTCCTGGCTTGTAGCGAAACTTTTGCCGGGCCGAGCTGCGACTTCCCATCTGGTGAGTATCATCAATGGTTCTCTTGAGCAAGGAACTTTCCGGATGGGTTGAAGGGAGAGCAGTGGTCCCACCCACTCTTAAAAAAAGACCGCATCGTTAGATCCAGGAGATCTGGCCAATTACGCATACGTTTGGAATACTTTTCGTTTCTAGGAAGGTGTTGAAGTGAAGTGTTGGAGCAGCTTCAAGAGTTTTCTGGATGGCATCGGCTTTCGACCCCTTCAGTCCGGCTTCCGTGCTGGAGCGCGGAATACTCTCCGATATTCGAAGCTTGACCAAGGTGGATCCGAGCGCTGCTGAGGTGTTGGTTAGATCTCACCATAGCATGGCGTTTTGAATTATGAAGGCGACCACGATCATTTTGGCCCACCGCCTGGCGCCCTCAGTCGCGGGGCACTATTACCTTCCAGTGGATAACCTACTACGTTTCTCCGGGGCCGGAGATCAACAAAGTGAGAGTCACGAGGGGACCAAACCTCCCGGAAGTGCCCGCTGTCAATGCGGTTGTATTACCCAGGGGGCACTATTGTCCCGCTGTTATTGCTAACTTTATCTACATGCACGACCCCTTGCTCAGCTGGTACAGGAGTTTTTTGGGCTGATTTTGCCATCGGTGCAGCTGATGACACACAGCGATCCATTCTGCTGATGGAGGGAGCAGCCGCCGCACCGCCTGCAGCTCTACAGCACTGTTTGGAAGCGGTTTGCTGCGTTGGATTCGCGACAGAGCAGGTTAAAACTGAATCCTTCCGAGAGGGCGGGAGATCCTCTGGCTTGGCGTGAGGGGAGGGACTTTCCAGCCGCCTGGTGTAGGAGGGGCCATATTGGCACCGACCCCCTCCGTTCGCAGCCTTGTGGGGGGTCCCACCTGGATTTGTCTCTCTCAATGGAGACAGATTGCAGCCCAGCCACAACCAGACTGCTTTTTTCCACCTCCCGATCAGGCCCGAGCGTCTGGCTCCCTTCACTCTCCAGAAGCCGGGATCCTAGCCTCTAACTAGCGATCCCATCGCCTTGGTCATCTCTCAGACTTGACTATTGTAACTGGCGGCTCTGGCGGGCCTTCCCTTGCGTTTTGATCGGCGTTTTGAAACTGGTCCACCATGCAGCAGCACGTCTGCTTACAGGCAGTGGCTTTCGGGAACATATCCAGCCTGTGCTGCAGCAGCTGCATTACAGCTTCCAATGAGGGATTCCGGGATCATCGCCTTCCAAGGTGTTGGTGTTGACCTTTAAGGCCATTCCGCTGGCCTGAGGGCCCATGCGATATCTTGAACCGACATCACCCCATATGTCCCTAGAAGCGGCCTCTCCGATCGGTGGTGCCAATTTACTGGTGGTCCCTGGCCCCTCGAAGTAATCGGCTGGCCTCCCACCACGGGCCAGGACAGCTTTACAGCCCTGGCCCGGCCTGGTGGAGGCAGCTCTCCCTCCAGCTGTCCGGGCCCTGCGCGGGTTAGGGGAGTTCCAGCGGGGCCTGCAAGACTTCAGGCGAACTGTTCCGCTGGGAACCTTTGGAGGAATCCAGCCGCCAATAGTGCCCCGACCTTGGCGAAAGCCGCTTAACTTACCTGGAGCCTTGCCAATCCATCATTGTGACTTCGTAGCCTCCCTTCATGTTGCTTAGCCAGGGAGGGAGGGAGTTCTATCTGGTGATTGGAGGCACGCTTGGGGCGTAACCAAGCCAACCCTATATCTTGAATTTTAAATTAAATTTTAATCTGAGTTTATATTTGATAAATGTACTAGGAGATTTTATTGCTGCTTTTATATGTTATTTAAATGTTATTTAATTGTATTGCCTTACATATTGTACACCGCCCAGAGCCCTCCGGGGATGGGGCGGTATAAAAATCTAATAAAATAATAATAATAATAATAATAGGTGCTCCTGCCCAGTCTAATAGGTTTATTTAAATACCCTTGCAGAAGATCTGAGCATCACTTGGATCCAGCGAGCTCAGTTCTTCACCAGACCACCTTAGAGGTCTTACAAATTATCAGCTCTGCTGCCTTCCTTTCAACTGCATCATTGCCTTACCTAAACTGTAGAGGCTGAGTGATCCATAGTCCAAGAAGTAACAGATGTGTCTGGCGTGGGTTGACATGGTGCTGAAAGTGTGGGCACAGCTGGATGTGAAGGGATAGAGGCACACAAGCCCCATATAGGCCAGGAAGGGCCAACTGTAGGTATCCCGCCAAAAATCCAGACAGTAGGACAACATCAGGAATCGCCACAAGAAATACCTACAAGGAGAGACTATTAAACATGCTAGCTTCCTCCCCGCTGCATTTCACGATTACCCATTTCTTCCAGATTCTTTCCTCTTCTGTTTCTCCAGGGTCACAGAGAGGTGACTAGAAAGGCTGCTTTGTTTCTCTGTTGCCTTGCTGTGAACACTCTTAATGAAGCAAACAATTGACAAAGGTAGTCAAGTTTGTCATATTAGACAACAAAGAATATGAGTGTGGGGGAGATGGAGGTCCATGGCCAGGAACTAGAGCTGCCATCCTCCAGGTACAGGGACACAAGAAGCTGTCATGTACTGAATCAAAGCCATGGTCTCTATCAAGATCAGTATTGTCTACATACTGGCATCAGCTCTCCAGGGTCTCAGGCAAAGGTCTTTTACATTACCTACCATCTGATCCTTTAAACTGGAGGTGCGAGGGATTGAACCCTGGGACCGTCTACATGCCAGGCAGATGCTCTGCCACTGAGCCTCAGCTCTTCAGGTGAGACCAGGAGATCTCCTGGAACTACAGATGATCTTCAGAATGTAGCCATTAGTTCCCCCAGAGAAAATGGCTGCCTTGAAGGGTGGACTTTGGGCCATTATATCCCATTGAAGTCTCTCTTCTCCCCAAACCCCACCCTCCCCAGGCTCCGCACCCAAAACTCCACGAATTTCTCAATCCAGATTGACAACCCTACCAAGAACCATTACAGTACTCAGCAGCTCGTGGAGAGGAAGCTGGCAAAAGAAGAAGAGTTTGGATTTATACCATCCTTTCTCTCCTGTGAGGAGACTCAAAGGAGCTTACAAACTCCTTTCCCTTCCTTTCCCCATAACAGATAGTTTCTGAGGTAGGTGGGGCTGAAAGAGTTCGTGCACAGGAGCAAGGAAACAAATCCAGTTCACCAAATTAAAGTTCATAACCCATGTGGAGGAGAGGGGAATCAGACCTGGTTAGAGTCCATCTGCTCTTAACCACTTCACCACACTGCCTCCCAAGCCCTATACATCCCATGAGGCATAGATTTATGATATCATGTAGGGCAGGTAGAACAACAATAAAACAACACTTCTGTGCCCCTTTATTTTCTAGACCATCTGGAAAACCCAGGGGGAAACTGATACCATGCAAAACTTTACAACATTAGGGTGTTGTGGTTATCCAGCCACAAAATGTCAGGAGAAATGCTACTGGAACACGGCCATACAACCTGGAAAACCCACAAGACCCTAGTGATTCTGGCCATGAAAGCCTTCGACAATACAATCTTTGCAACATTTCTAATATTTCCCATATTACAGCATTTCTAATTCCTGAGTGTACCAAACTGGTTATGAGGCGGAAACCTGTAAATTGGTTCCTGTGCTGCAGTACTGATGCAGTATTGATGCAAAGCTACTATTAAGCATGTTTATTTATTTATTTGTTTGTTGGTTGGTTTGTTTATTTCTAAGTTTTATATACTGCCCTACCCCCGAAGGGCTCTGGGCGGTATATAAAACTCTGTTGCCGGAAAATACAGTGCAAATACGACACTGTAGCATGTTGGAGAAGTACCAGCCAACCACAGAAGCATAATAAGTCACTGACTTACCAGGTGGGAAGAAAATGTGTCCAAATGTTGATGGTTTCATTGTTCATTTGGAAGGAACTGAGTATACAGTCCAAGGCGGAGCTTTTGGGGTGACGGTAGCCCGAGATGATGCCATCTTCCCAGAAGATCTGCAAGTCCACAGGTGTCGATATAGTAAGGTTATTAAACAAGGGTAAAAAGAGACCAGTTGCAGAAAATTCCCTAGAACCATTATGGTTTGAACAAAGAATGGATGAATTTTTATCTCCTAAATCTTCTATCACGACTATTAATCCTTTCGAAGTTTGAAGTAATCCAGCCCCTTTGAACCTTTCATCTTGAGGCAGGGAATTGCAAGCTTTCTGCCTACAAGCAACGCAGCAATTTGCTGCATTTATTTGTTAATTCATAGTTTAGATTTATGTCCCATCCCTCCTCCACTACAGCAAGGCTCAGGTCATGTTAATAACAGCAGCAAGAGCCGTATCAAGTTTAAAAACAGAACAGTGATTAAATAGTAGATCCAAAAAAAAAGATCGCATGAAAATACGCTTTACAAATAATAATACCATAGCGTAACCTTAAAGCTCCCAATGCAGGAACCCTGACTCCTGAGGGTGACAAAGGTTATAGGAGCCAGTGTGACAAAGGGTGACAAAGGTTGAGAGCCAGCGTGGTGTAGTGGTTAAGAGCAGATGGATTCTAATCTGGAGAACTGGGTTTGATTCCCCTCTTCTCCACTTGAGTGGCAGAGGCTTATCTGGTGAGCCAGATGTGTTTCCGCACTCCTTCATTCCCGCTGGGTGACCTTGGGCTAGTCACAGTTCTTTGGAACTCTCTCAGCCCCATCTACCTCACAAGGTGTCTGTTGTGGGGAGAGGAAGGGAAAGTAGCTTGTAAGCCACCTTGACTCTCCTTACAGGAGAGAAATATGGGGTATAAATCCAAACTCTTCTTCTCCTACTTTCTAGGAAGTGTCTTTGCTTTCTATAAATGCCATCCAAAGGCTGAAGCTGAATGAAAATATGTCCAAAAAACGTTATTTGGTCATGGTGGAGGAAGGCAGCCGCCCATGGGGATGGGGGCGGAAAACTCCGATTTTGCATCGGGCTGCATTTTTCCTAGATACACATCTGGACCTTGGTCACACACCGCCAGCCTAACCTACTTCACAGGGTTGCTGTAAGAATAAAATGGTAATGGGAGAATTATGTAACCCACCTTGGCTCCTTGCTAGGGAGAAAGGAGGGGTATAAATGAAGGAAAGAAGGAAATGGCACAAAGTAGAGGGGAAGTACAAAAGTTTAGTTCAGTGTTAGAATACAAGTTTTGGATGCAGAAATTCAATCCCTGACATCTCTAGTTAATGACATAGTAATAGTAGCAACCATGAGGGAAGATTTTATTCCATCTGAGATTTGGAGGGCGGCAGCTACTGTCAGTAATAGAGAATATTGAATTTCATGAAGCACATTTGATGTTCCCAGATTTTGGGCTGGGCATCTATATATAGTGGTTTGTAGAAGATACCTAACTGGCAATAGAAATCATACATGGTCCAGATGCTATTCTGAGGTGCTCAGCTGTTGAAATCTCACCAGCCACTCATAAGAACATAAGAAAGCCTGCTGGATCAGACCAGAGTCCATCTAGTCCAGCACTCTGGTACTCGCAGTGGCCCACCAGGTGCCTTTGGGAGCTCACAGGCAGGATGAGAAAGCAATGGCTTTCTGCTGCTGCTGCTCCTGAGCACCTGGTCTGCTAAGGCATTTGCAATCTGAGATCAAGGAGGCTCAAGATTGGTAGCCATAAATCGACTTCTCCTCCATAAATCTGTCCAAGCCTTTTAAAGCTATCCAGGTTAGTGGCCATCACCACCTCCTGTGGCAGCATATTCCAAACATCAATCGCAAGTTGTGTGAGGAAGTGTTTCCTTTTATCAGTCCTAATTCTTCCCGCCAGCATTTTCAATGTATGCCCCCTGGTTTTAGTATTGTGAGAAAGAGAGAAAAAATTCTCTGACCAGAAATGGGGCTCAAGCTAGAGCAGTAGAGTCTACAAGAGAATATTCTCTTAGCTGTCGGGAGAAATAGGGTCAGATCCCATGGATCCTTTCGGCTAATGGCAGTTCTTTCCCCCAGTTTGAAGCCTCTTGCATCTAGGGAAGGTCCTCGTACGGGGGTTGGGGTGGAACGAGTCAAGCTAGGGGATTAGCTCTGTTTTGGGATTAGACTCTATTTCCTTATTCAGACTGTGTCTCAGTTCTAAAGTGAATAAATAACTGCTTCAAGTTATTTATAATAGTAATTTGGAATCACAGCGTAATTGTAATTTGGAATTACATATTTCTAAACCTTTGTTTGCAAAAATAATAGGAATGCCAGAGATGGGGAGACATATCCAGCAAGGAGAAAGACGAGGTGGCATAACCTTTCCTCATATTACTACATATCCCTTATTCCAATTTCCAAGGCTGTTTTTTGCATAACCTGGCTTGAAAACAACGTGGAGCTCATCCGGGAGGAACATGGCAGGATGTGGGGAAGCCTGAGGGAAGGAATTCAGAAGGTGCGGAAGAGGTTATGCCAGAGGCATAGCTCCAAGGGGACGGGGGGGTGACACACTGGGCGCGCATTCCTGTGGGGGTGTCGCGAGGGCGTGGCAGGGGTGTGGTGGGGCATTCCGGGGTGTGGTGGGGGTGTTCCGGGGTGGGGGAGGAGGACCCACAGGTGCACTGGGTGCTTTTCCCCCTTGCTACGCATCTGGGTTATCCACCTTCTCCTCTTGCTGAATCTTCCTGCTACCACCATAACTTAGCATGTACATTATACAGCAAAAAGAAAGATCCCAGGTTATCCTGTAACATACCACTCACCCATCATAGTTGCCTTAAAGGTCATGTTTCATTACCATTATCCGCCTCACCTAGAATTCTCCTGGGATTTAGACCTGACCCCCAGGCTACAGAGATCAGTTCCCCTCTAGGAAATAGAAGACAGAGGATAGGATGATCTCCCTGCTAGGGCTCCCAACTTCCAGGTAGAGCCTGGAGATCTCCTAGAATTACAAGTGATTTCAAAACTGGAGATCAGGTCCCCCAAAGAAAACGGCTTCTTTAGAGGGTGGATGCTATGATGGCATTATTCACTGCTGAGGACGGTCCCCCTCCTCCCCAAACCTTGCTCTCCCCAAATCCCCAGGAATCTCCCAACCTGGATTTGACAACCCTGTGGAATTTCCTTTCTGCCGCTGTCCCCCACTCCCTTCCACCAAATCTGTTCTCCCCACACTCTGTCAGGCCCTGAATTTACTGGAATTTGCAAAACTGGGGTTAGCAACCTTAGTGCTATTCTAATATGGACTGATGCCAATAAGTTGGAAGGCTGCATGAAATCCCTTAATTGGCCTGGCCTGAAATAAATAGCAGGAGTCTGGCTTTGGCCTAGTCAGCTGTGCAGTCTTTTCCAAGCAGATACAGTTCAGGCTTGTTTCCAGCTCAAGCCACAGACTTTAGAACCCCAAGCTGGATAACTTGTCTAGATTATTTCACTGTAGCAAGGCTCTTAAGCCCTTACAGGCGCGTAGCTGCAATGGGGACATCCGAGGCAGCTTGTCCTGGGCGCCGCCACTGCAGTCACATGGGGAGATGGGAGTGCAGCAGGAGCGATGTCCAGGGGCAGAGGCAGCGTTAGAACATTTCAGGGGAATTGGGAGCACTTAGCATATCAAGAAGCGTTTCAGGGGTGGTTGCAGGAGAAGGCGTGGGCAGTTCATGCCCCAGACGCAGTTCCCCCTCCCTTCGTCACTGAGCCCTTAGCAGGCACGTGGCTTCCTGTACCACTTTATTCACTATGCTTAACCCAACTTAACCCAACAAAGACGGAGGTCCTCTGGCTAGGCCGGGGGGAGAGACCGAGGGATTTCCAGCTGCCTATTCTAGAAGGGGTCATTCTGGCCCCGACATCCCTGGCTCGCAGCCTGGGGGTCCGCCTGGACTCTGCCTTGACAATGGAGAGCCAGGTGGCCCATGTAACCCAGGTTGCGTTTTTTTCATCTCCGCCAGGCGCGGCGGTTGGCCCCCTATCTCTCCCGGCCCGACCTGGCCACCCCGTGATCCCATCGGCGTGGTCACCTCGAAGGCCTAGATTACTGTAACTACGGCTTCTGGCGGGCAACTTTGCTTGCGGTGATCCGGAAGCTGAAGCTGGTCCAGGAGAATGCAGCGCACGGCTTCCTGGCAGGTGGTGATTATTTAGATCATATCACCCCTGGTGGCTATGCTCGTCTGCACTCGGCTCCCAGGTGGAGTTCCGGATCGTCTTCAAGGTGTTGGTAATAACGCTTTAAGGCACTTACTGCGGCATGGGGCCCTCATACCTACCGGGACCGCGATCACCCCTTTGGTGTCCCGCATCGTAGGCCACTCACGTTCAGCGGTGGCAGAACTGCGGTTGGGCTGACCCCTGCAGCCCAGCTGCACGGCGATGCGTGCTGGCCTTGACCCGGGCCAAGGGCCTTCTCACGGCTCTGGCCCTCTGCCTGCGGGAATGCTTTCTACCTCCGCATCAGTTCGGGCCCTCTCACGGGACCTGGTGAAGTTCCGCAGGGCCTGCAAAACAGAGCTTATTCCAACCCGGGCCTTTGGAGAGGCTGGCAGCCGTTTTGACGCTGCCCACTTTGAAACATGCGGGTTATTCAAAACTGAGGCTGCCATTCTCCATCCCTTGTTATTTTCGGTCAGGCCGCACTGTTGATTCCACCTGGGGCCCGCCGCTCCCCCCCTTTCCTCTTTCTATTACTTATTTCTCCCTTTTAGCCTTGGGATCGGGCGCCCGTTTTTACCGTTTTATTGGTTACTGTTATTGTTTAAATTGTATATGATTGCTGCTGGATTTTAAATGTGTTGATTCATGTTGTTGGAGTTGCTGTCGTAGAACAGCCATGTTGGAAGCCGCCTCGAGCCCCTTGGGGAAGAGGCGGCCTATAAGTTTGAAATATAAATAAATAAATAAATAAAAATAAATATGCTGGGCAGCAGGTGGGGGAACTGCACCTTTTGAATTTCTGCCTGCCAGGTTGTTCTTTAGAACCTCTGCCGGTAAGAAAAAGGAGTCAGCCTTATGCTGTAAGAACTGGGTGAGTTATTTACTCACACGAGGTACTTGGTGGATCCTGAAGATCTGAGGCAGCTTTATTGTAAGCATTTCAGGTCACGGAAAAGACTTAAAAATTAGCATCAAAGGCAGCTTGACTTGTGGGAGAACCAGATTTCGTCACGCTTCTTGGGCTGGTTGTAATCCTTCTCCTGCGGGTAGCTCTGTGAATGTCCAACATTTGTGTACTGATGTGACACAGGAAGAAACAGGGTGGGGACACAGGAATAAAAAAATATTCAGTGAGGATAACAAAGGAAATGTTCAGGCAAACTGGCAGGATTTTTTCAACGTACAAGAGCAGGGCTATGTATTATCTGGTGGCCCCCTTATCAGAAATAGTCCCTCTATCAGAAACAGCCCTTGTTTTCTAATAAGAATATTTAGAATTTAATATATCAAACATTTTACGTGCTCTTAACACAATCTTTAGAATTTAGATGTTATGTTAAGAACAGGCGAAGTGATAAATAGATTATTTTAAAGTCATACCCTCTAACATTCCACAAATAAAAATATGGGTATATTCATAATACCCCTACTATCATACCGAGGAGGATAGATTCATGAGGTTTGTTTTTCAACACATGCCCACATTGACACCCACAAATGAAGTCTTACTGTGTGATTTTGCCTTCCCAGCGTCTGACGTCAAAGTCAAGATGGGCATTTTGCTGTAGCTGTACTAGAAAAACTTAACTGTCCTACCACAATACAATATCAACAGTGTTCATTTGCTTATTTATTAAAACATTTGTATCACACCATGCCTTGTAGTTCAAAGTGGCTTACAATACAAGTTAAGGCCCTTCCTATCTTCTCTGAGAGGGGAGAAATTCCAGGGATAGCACTGGTAGGACTGGTCGACTCCTTGGGCACTACTGGAGGCAGAAGGCATTTTTATTGCTTTATTTGTGAATATACAAGGGGAGCGGAGGGCAGAGGCCTTCCAGGGGTAAATGGCAGCCAGAGACAATGTCTCTTGACGCCCCCCAGGCTCTGCCCTCCCTAACTTCTGCCGGGTGCCCTCGACCCTGCCCATGTCGATGACACATTGGCAGGAGCGCTTGAAGACAAGAGGCAGCAGGACTTCCTGCTGCCTCGGCTCCAACCGCCCTCAACCCCACTCATGTCACCATGAACATGGGCAAGGTCTAGGGTAACCGACTCTTCCCCGCCCTCCCCCCTGCCAGCTGGGCTCCCAGCCGGCAGTCTCTTCTGACCTCCCCTCCAGGCAGGCCAGAAGAGACTGCAGTCCCTGGCCTCAGAGACCTGTTTTTATAAGCACTGAGGCCGGGGGTGAGGCTTGGGGAACAGGAAGGATAAAATCAGGTCTCCGAGGCTGGGGACTGCAGTCTCTTCTGGCCTTTCCGGAGGGGAGGGCAGAAGGAACTGCAGGCTGCTGGCTGGGAGTCCAGCTGTGGGGGGGGGTGCAGGGCACCCTAGACCTTGCCTATGGACATGGGTGGGGTTGAGGGTGCTCCCAGGCAGCAGGAAGTCCTGCTGCCCCGTCGTTTTCATGCGCCCTTGCCCATGTGTCATTAACATGGGTAGTCCTGCTGCCTCCTGGTCTTCGAGCTCCCCTGACCCCACTGATGTGTCATCAACATGGGTGGGGTCGAGGACATGGGCGGGGTCGAAGGCATGGGAAAACGAGGAGGCAGCAGGACTGCCTGGTCATGTGAGGGGCCGATTTTGCATACCCTCCCCACATGACTAGAAGAGTGGAGCCTGGGGCAAGGGGTACCCCTTGTCCCTAGGTAGATACGCCACTGACAGAGGGGAAAATAAGCACCCAACACGGCAGTAGATGTTACCCCCACATCAGATCCATGAAAGCGAGAAAGAGGAGAATTGTAACTGAAAACAGGGACCACCAGTGTTATTAAAAATACCGTATGGCAGGTGAGAGGGCACTTCTCAAAGTCACCTACCAAGTTAATCAGCAAGGTGGTATTTACGCAGGGGACTTCTTGATTCCTATTTCAAGCTGAATCCACATAGGAAGGATTCTCCATTCAGCCACTGCAAATTCAGAGGCAAGCCCATTGACAAAGGAGTTTCTTCACAGAGCTTTCCCAGGCCCTTTCCTCTGTCAGTCACCATTTTATCTCCATGTTCCCCCCCACTGTGTCCCTGGCTGGCTTTTTAAAAATCTGTAATTGGTATTGTGTACTATAGCAATTACTTTTTTTTAGTAATCCTTCAAAAAGCCCCTTAGTTGCCCAGCAGGGTGAATGGCAGCCAGGAGGGGCTTATGAAAGAAAAATGGCACCAGTTTGGAGAGGACCTTCAAAAGTGTGGACTTTCCCCATGTAGATAGTATCAGCTGTAGGGTTGCCAATATCCAGGTGATGTCTGGAGATATCCTGGAACTCCGCACAAAGTTTTAAAAACACTTTGGGACTGTAAATAAAGTGTTTCCTTCATGGAGCTCCACATTGTTTTTAATCCCCAAAATATTTTATTTGCAGCCTCGAAGTGTTTAAAATGAATCCTCTTTTTAAATGATTCTCTGGCTGAAACATTTTGAAAACGTCTTCAGCTGCTCTATGATCTATTCTCCAAGCTGATTCCCTGAGCTTCTTCCTCAGTGCCATTTTCTGAGCTCACTCTGTCCCCCCTCATCTGTTTTATTTCAGTCATTTCTGTTTGTTTTTATTTGGGGGGGGGGGACTAATCTTTGATGCTTTGAGTATATGAGGATTAGAGAATCATGGCAAGAAGCTTTGAGGCGTTGAAGCATCAATTCAACAAAGAACTCAGAAAGAAGGGGGGGGGGGATAACATAATGGCGGCCAGGCATCGTTTCAAAGAGGTGAGTGTGGAAATACATTGTGGTAAAGGGAGGACTGAAAAAAAATTTCTAAACGTTTTTGGCGATTTGTGCAGAAAGGGCCAGAACTAATCTCCAGCTGATAGAACAGTTCCCCTAGCAAAAACGGCTGCAGGACTGTATGGCATTTACATCCCACTGAGGTCCCTTTCTCCCCAGATTCTAGCCCCAAATCTCCAGGAATTTCCAGCTGGAGCTGCCAACCCTACTTGCTTAGACTGAACTATTCCCTCAGAGCTAAGCAGGTTTGGGAAAGTATATGCTGAGGAGAGAGAAAGAACGATTAGAGTGTTTTTAGAGCAGGTTGAGTAGACAGCCCAAAAGTAAAAAGCGTTTCTGCTTGTGAAGCCAAAGTGAAGAAAAGCATCCATGTCAGGGGTAGGGAACCTGCGGCTCTCCAGTTGTTCAGGAACTACAATTCCCATCAGCCTCTGTCAGCATGGTCAATTGGCCATGCTGGTAGGGGCTGATGGGAATTGTAGTTCCTGAACATCTGGAGAGCCGCAGGTTCCCTACCCCTGATCCATGTGGAAGCAAATTCATACGAAGGCCCTACATTTGCTCTTAAATAATGCACATTGGTGCCTCTGTACAGACTACCAAAAAAACCCAAAACGCCAGCCCTCTGCCCTGAGGAGCTTACAATTTAAATACTATAAGTAATTACTGTACTATTTATTAGTAACTATAACTATGGATAATAAAGGCTGCTCCTCACAGTTCCCTTTCTCCATCTTCCTCTTCAACCAACAGCGCAACCCAAAATGGACGACACTAGAGAGAGAGAGAGAGAGAGAGAGAGAGACTGTCTTCCTCCTTGTTCCTTTTTCTAGAACTCAAGTTATCTTTTGTTCCTTCCACACAAGGCCAGCATTGACGCCTGCTAGCCCTGGCAGTCATGCGGCAGAGTACGGAGGGGTCAAGACAAAAATGAAGGCTGGGCAGCCATAAAAGATTAGTTACTTTCCATCTCTTTTGGGTAACCAACTGGGATAAACAGATCCAGAGAAAACCCGCCTGTGAACTTGGCGGGGAGGTGAAGAACAAAACGCTGGCACCGGATCAAAGTCTGGCAGGGATTTGCTCTTCCCCTCTCCACAACCTCCGTCTTGTTATTTGTTCTTCTAATTTGGCACAACGTCGCTACTGGCCAGCTCAAAATTACCCAGGCGATTTCTCCGACTCACTTCCTTCTCTGCCACCTCCGCAGCCCAGAATCTGCCAGCTTGTTGCAAACCAAACTCAAGGCTGAATTCCTAGGAGAGAAAATCATTGTCCTTCAATTGTCCCAGAAATGTTTTTAAATGCAAAATTTCACCAGACTGAAATGACCCTATTATATTTGGCTCCTGGAGCCCCCAGAGCAAAGTCCAAGGGTGCCTATACTGGGAAACTGATTCACCTCAGACAACCTCCTGGAGCAGAGAGAAAGACAGCACAAGTACTCCTGTTGCATAATGGTGACAAGACTGAGTTGTGAACCAGGAAAAAGTGTAGTGTAGTGGTTGGAAGGTAGAACTTGAGCTTAATTTACCTCACAAGGTGGTTGTTAGGATAAATAAAGGAGAACCTTATATACCAATGATCTGATGTTTGTGTTTCATCATATCCCAGACTTGGATTAAGTTCTAGCTCCTGCTAAGAATTCACAGAAAAGGCTTCCTAAGCCGGCAGCTCTCAGATTTTCCCATTCAACAGTGATCTGGAGATAACTGCCAACATTTTGCAGCCAAGAAGCATACTAGTATACTAAATGCACCCCTGTTCCTTTACTATCTGCTCTTCTCTCCACCCAATTAGATACTGCTGTTATCCTGTCATACATTAAACTGACCACTCTTTGAGGAGGAGTGCATCAGAACCGTTCTGGTCAGCTATGAGTGGATGGCTATTCCTTAAACATATTTCAGCAGTCATTACTAGTTGGGAAGACAGGTCAAATCAAGTCAAGTTGGGAAGACAGTTATAGTGAGGGTTGTACCAAAAGTAGCTGGAATTTCTGTTTTATTCATTCCCCCACCCCAATTTCAGTTGTTTCTTGACATGTCAAATGTCCACAGTCTTCGCTGTATCCTATTAGTGCAACATTTGCCTCGCTATATAGACCTGGCTAAGAAATTCTCTTCTAACAGGGCCCAACCAGAGCCACAAGGCTCACAACTGAGGGATACAATATATCCCTCTCTTATCCCCAGGATCTGTTTTTCAGACCAATCCTGTCTCTGACCATAGAAAATCTATTTTTAACCATGAAAATTAAGTCTGCGATTCAGTTTGTTGCCCTGGCTTGATTGAATAGTGGTTGGTTTCAGACTAGAACCTGGAAGCTTGCTGGGTGACATTGGGTCACCAAAATTTGTTCAACCTATCTTACTTCACAAGGAAGCTTTATGCGGATAAAACTGAAGAGAAATGAATGGTATAAGCTGCTATGGTCTTCACTGGGGGGGAAAGCAGGGTATAAATGAAGTATCATCATCACATCTAATTCTTCATCTGTGGGACATTCCTTGAACTTCAACCCCGAACCCATCTGTCCAAACTGCTCTTGTGACTAATAGAATGCACAGTTAATGGTAGGGCTTCTAGTAGCATGCAGGTGGGTAGGGGCTCTGGCAACAATCCTTACACTACCCTTATCCCCATAGCAAATATTGCCTTCTTTGTCTGGGTCACACTGAAGGGTATGCAGTCGTTCTCACAGCAGAAAGATCAGTGGACATTCAAGGAAGGAAATCAGTAATGAAGTCAATTAGCAATAAAGCCAGTTTTATAAGAAACCTGGCAGTCCTCAAGGCATCGAAAATATGTTTGGCGCTTACAAATGTTCCATTTTTGAAAGCACTTAAGACACATTAGCCACTTCAAGCCGTACACCTCCCTTAGAAGGGTCTGACCAAATTAGCACCCCTGGGCCTATGTGGTTTGACAGTCAAGCTTTAGGCAATCAGAAACAATCCATCCCTCCAAAATAATTTTGCACTTCATACCATGGCGCGCATCTCTAGTCTAACCCCAGAATTATGCTATCCAAACTATCTATGTTGCATTGATTATTTGCTCTAATTTCATAACTGAGCTGATGCCCCTGACTCACTGGAAAGCCTGTCCTCCCCCCCGTCTTTTCCTGGTAGCCCTCAATGGGCCAAACTAAAGGGAACTGCATTCGTGGATCCGCTCCGTGGCCACCGCTATTTTAAAGCAATGTAAACATGTTGCAAGCATGGTAAGTTAAGGAGCATATTTTCTCCTACTATGGGGGAAGGAACAGTACTTCAGCATGCCACACTGTGGTCCCAATCAGGATCGGGCTCTTGCAGCAATTTTAAATCACTTTAAAATGGCAGTTAAAGCCACATGTTGATCTGATGGAGGCCATCATGTCTAGTTTGGTCCAATGATTCTGCAACACATATACTGCTTTCCTCAAAATGGCGGAGGTAAGTAATGGCTTTACTCAAGACAACACTGCAAATTCCTTAAGAATGAAACAGAGCAAAGCTCTCTTTCAGCGGCTGCCATTCTAGTCCCTGGTGAGGAAACAACGGCAGTCTCAACAAAGCCCTATTTGTATATCTTCACACCAGCTCATTGCTAAGAGTAGCCATGGACAGCTCCTCACGAGGAGGGGGAAATCCAGAGCCTGCTTTGAGCTGGGAGGGATCAATCTTGAAACACTGCATGAGAAGTCTCAGCCTAACTTTCCTACTGTAAAGAATTTTATTGCAGTTCTTGATAAAAACAAGCATTGCTTTGCTGAGTCGGCTCAAGATTGACAAAACAGGACTGGATCTTGAAAGTCACAGAGTATGCAGAGATGGCAAGGCTGACAGCAATTATAAGAGATAAGAATACAGACAATTTTCTGAAAGACTGGAAATCCTTTGCGGACTACTTATTGAAAACATACAGAGAAACAACGGCAGAATTCGAGACTTAAATGAAAACAGAGTATTGGGTTAAGACAACTTTATAAGAAAAACTAAAAGTGAAAAAAACGTAGATATTAATTATAAGCCCTGAGTTAGATTTATGCTTGGATCCTTAGTGAGGTAGCTGGAAGTCACCGTATATATATGTGTGTGTAGGTGTTTGTGTATGTTTTTTTTTCTTTTCATGTAGTTTTATTATTATAAGGTGGAGAGGGGACTAGATCGGGATCTTTTCTTTATCTTTCTATGTATGTGTCATTTAGATGTGCGAAATAAATAAAAATTCTCATTAAAAAAAGATTGACCTATTCCAGCATAGTCTCCCACCTCACCCTGTCAGTTAGGAAAATGATTACCAGCCCTTTTGTTCCTAGCATCTGGCATTCAAAGCTATACTGCCATTGCACAAGGAAGTTCTATTTAGCCATCATGGCTAACAGCTGCCAACAGGCGCCTCCCCCCTTCATTAGTTTGTCAACTCTCCCCCAACTCTTTTAAAGCATCTGAGGCTGTGGCCAAAATCACATCATGTCGTAGTGGATTCTTTAATTGTGTGTATTTTACAGCAGTTCTTCCTGTTCTTTTATGACACTATCAAGAAGATTCAGGGTCCCCCTCTCCATTTTTTCCTCAGGACAGTTCTCCTGTGGGGGAAGTTGGTCCAGGTTACCCACTGAGCCTCACGGATCCAGCCAGGTTCCCCAGCCCACCTCTGTGTCTCCAATTCCCCGTTCTGAGTTACCACCAATCAATGTTGTTGAGTGACCCCAAGTTGCAGTGTTATGAAACAAGCAGAAATATTTATCTGGACCACTCCCTACTTTATAAATCTCTCTTGTGTTCTCTAGCATTTGTGGAATTTTGTTTTTCTAAATTAAAGACTCCCAATTGTTTCAATCTTTCCTCCTTTGGAAAATATCCCAAACTTTTGACTATTTTGGTTGCCATTTTCTATATTTTTCCCATCTCTGGTATGCTTTATGGGAGAAGGCAAACAAAACTGTACACACTGAAAATATGAATCCAGACAAATAACACTACATAAGAACATAAGAACTAGCCTGCTGGATCAGACCAGAGTCCATCTAGTCCAGCACTCTGCTACTCGCAGTGGCCCACCAGATGCCTTTGGGAGCTCACATGCAGGATGTGAAAGTAATGGCCTGCTGCTGCTGCTGCTGCTGCTGCTCCTGAGCACCTGGTCTGCTAAGGCATTTGCAATCTCAGATCAAGGAGGATCAAGATTGGTAGCCATTGTACACTTCGAACTCCTCCAATATTTGAGAAATCTGAATTTAACACTGGCAACATAGAGTGTGATTTCATACAACATGTTGCAATTGTTACAAATGAACTCATTTCCCCTTTTTATAAATGGAAAACACATTCATTTATAACGATTGCACGCCATTATAAATATGCTGTGTGGAATCCACAAGAGATAATCCATCATTCATTAATTGATTAACCTTCAGGAGGAGTCGCAGGAAAGAAAGTATCTGGGGAGGATTTCTTTCTTCACTGTGCTGGGCACAGTCCTGCTGGTTGAAGGCTGCTTCTGCAAAGGTTTCTAAGAAGCTGACACCCCTAACATTTAAGCCTGTTTTAGAGATGGGTAAACTGAGGCAAGTAAGGAAAGTAAGGAAGCAGTTGAGAAGGGGGGGGGGTTCCCCTTCCCCATAGCTCTGAGCACTAAAACCCGCACTTTTGCTGGGTCAGACCAATATCCATTTGGCCCGAGTCACTCCCTGCTTTACAAACTGGGAGAACAACCACTGCTTGAAGTCACCCCCTGGCAAGACTTTTCGATGGGCGAGCTTGCAAGCCGGTTTTCAACGAGAATAGTGAATGCAAGAAAAACAATCGCAACAGCTGGCAAGCGAAAGGGGGGAAAGAAAGCACCACCCAGCAGAAAAGGAAGGAAAACAGACCAGAAAACAAGGCATCCGCTTGTATGCGAGTCGTTACCTGTTGCAGAGATGGGAGGAGGAGGCGGCGGCAGGGTGGGCTGCAGCCCCCCGCCCGAATAAGTCGCTACCACTTCACCATGTCTGGACAACTGACGGAGCGGGGCTCAGGCTGGAAGGAGGTCTCCAAGCTAGTTCAGCATTTGTCTTGTTTTGCCCCCCTCTTGCAAGCTACATTCCTGGGCAATGGTGGCGGAGAGGCGCCAAGACACCCTCCCCTGCTGGCTGGAGTTTATTGGCGGAAGGGGAAGAAACGGGCCTCTTTCGATGCTGGAGCCACGATCAGGAGCCAGGAACGCAAGAAAGAGGACTCTTTTATGCTCAGAATAACTCATTATTCCTCCCCGCCGCCGCCGCCACCAGCACCGCCACCCCCGACCAAAACTCAACATGACTTTTGCAACAGGAGATCTGCAGTTTGGGCGGGGGAGGGGGGGCGTGTGTGTGTGTGTGTGGAGAAAAGCTCTCAGGGTTTTGGCGCTTCAAGGGGAAGGCACGGTTTGGAAGGGGGCAAGTTTCAAATAAAAGTATGCCAGTCGCAGGATGGCGGTGGCTGGTGCAGAATTGGGCACGCGGGGGGGGGGGGAGGGGGGGAATCCGAATTGGGTGCCTTTTCAAAATTCACTTTGTTTTTTAAAAAAACCTTGTAATCTAATACATAAATGTTAAATGTTGACAAAATTAGATCCTGTCAAGTATTAATCTCAGATTCAAAATTTCTGTCTCCTTTCACCCGGGCACCTTCTCGCCAATGGAGAGCCACATGGGGTTGCCAACTGCCTGGTTGCCCTTTTCTGTATTTTCCCAGCTCTGACCTGCTTTTTGAGAGAAGGCGAGCAGAATTGCACACGGTATTGAAAGTATGAACCTGGACAAATCACACCACACTTCAAACTCTTCTAGTATTTGAGAAATCTGTTGGCAACATAGAGAGATCTAACTGAGATCTATCATTAATTAACTGATTAACCTATAGGAGGAGTCATATGAGATAAGGAATCTTGGAATGATTCCTTTCTTCATGGGAGATCTCCCAGAATTACAACTTCTTTCCAGACCAGCCATTCTCAACCAGGGTTCCGTGGTACCCTGGGGTGCCGTGAGCATGTCCCAGGGGTACCACGGCATGTCCCAGG